>NC_071387.1:189411444-190701543 GCF_022682495.2 Desmodus rotundus | reverse complement strand
AGTATTTAGAATCTGTGCCACATAAGTGCTTGTTTCCAACCCCTCCTTTATCCTGAAGAAGCAAAATTAAATTTTATTAATATGTATTATTTCATATGTCAGAAAGTAGTGGGTAGTTTATGTCACAGCATTTTTTTCTGAAGATAAATTAATATTAACTATAAGACTTTAAAGATAACACTGTACTTTGTCTAATAAGCAAGTAAAATTGTAGCTCTATGATTATTTTCGCTAAGTCAGGCACTGAGATAGAACTTTTGTTATGGATAGAGTTAATCACATTTCTATTATTAATGATTATATCAAATGTACAAATTAAATCTAGTTTTTATTTTGCTTTCTTATCCTTCCTAAAAATTGTACATGTACTACCCATACTCATATCCCACAAACATCTCTCTCAGGATGGAGAGAACAGAGAAGTTAGCTAAAAACACAGCCAATTAAAATGTTGGCAAGACAATCCCTTTAAGGCATTTCATCTGTGATAACTCTTCTATTTATCTTTCTTTTCTTTTATTAAGTGTCCCTTTTTCCTACTTTGCTCCTAGGAAATACATTCACAAATGAAATATGTAATTACATTCCATTCTCTTGGTGAATGTGTGAGTCAGTTACAAAGCAAGTTTAAATAAAACAGGGAGATCAGATCTGCTCAGGCTGGAGTGTGTATCTTTTCCAAAGCTGATATTTCTATTCTGAAAACAAAGCATCTCAGCTTTGGGAGAGAATCAAAGGTTATAGAAACCTCACACAAATCTGATATTAGAAGCTTCTCTATTATCCTTCTGCCAAAGATAATTCAGTTGATGCTTAAGGCCATTTAATCACAGGGAACTGAATAATTTCCTGAGGGAAGCTTGATTAATTTGGGGCTAGTATAAGTTGTTTTGTGAGGCAAAAATTATAATGTTTTTTAATATCATTTTTCATTTATGCATATAACATCTCTATAAACCCGTGGCCATACAGATTTAATGTCTGTAGTTCCCATGACGGTTTTTCATGAGAAGCCAGAATCACATTCATGGTCATGGACCTTTGATTTAGGAGTGATTTCTGCCTGCACTTCAGCCCCACCTCATTTCTCTGCCACTGCAGCTAAGAATTCTGAAATCAATGAAATTCTGCTAATATAAGTTAAGATTTTAAAGTCAACACTTTGCATAGTGGAGATATACTGTGACTTTAATGAGCTAGAAGTGTTCTCAGGCTAGTACGTGCCAGGCGTATTGAAGCTTACCTTTGGAGGGTTTGGTAAAATGGAATGACACAGAAAAGAGACCCCGAAGACAAAGTTGACTAGTGTTCATGTTGGAAATTCACAAAGGAGAAAGAATCTTCGGTAACAAACTATTAATATTGTGGTCTGTTCAGAGATATTACCCACTGCCATGGAAGTGAATGTTGTATATGTTTTTCCATAATGGTAAAGCATTCTGTCGTGCAGCTAAATCATTTTTATCTGAATCTATACTCACTCAAAAACTATGATTTAAAACATGATATGTATTGATTTGAGAGAGAGAGAGAAATGTTGATTTGTTTTTCTACTTACTTTTGCATTTACTGGTTGCTTCTTGTCTGTGTCCTTACCTGGAATTGAACCCACAGCCTTGTGTGTGGGGATGATTATCCAACCCACTGAGCTACCCAACCATGTCATAATTTTTGTTTATTGATTTTATTTATTTATTTTTTGAGGTTGAAAGAGGGGAGAGAGAGAGATAGGGAGAGGGAGAGACCAATGTGTGGTTCCACTTATTTTTGCACTTATTGGTTTCTTCTTCTATCTATGTCCACTGACTGGGGATGGAACCCACAACTTTGGTATATGGGGTCAACACTTGAAGCAACTGAACTACCTGTCCAGGTCAAAACTGTGATTTTTAAACTGTTATCTGGTGTAGGTTCATGTGTATGTAATGGTTGTAGTACTTATTCTGGAAAAAATATTGCAGTCTATATGATATTTTAAGTACGTAGATTGGTGTTCTGGTCTAACATTATCCTGAGTCAGGTTAATATTAAATGGCTGCATTTTATGTTATTTCTCAGCGAGCTAACACTCTTTTGGATGAGCTTAGCCATTGAACATTTCTATATATTCAAAAAATTCATTGGAGTAGGCTGAGTGATGATTCCCCAAAGATGTTCACATCTCAATCCCCAGGACATGTAAATGAATTCCTTTACACAGCAGAAAAGAATTTGCAGCTATGTTTAAGGATATTAAAATGGGGAGGGTGCCCTGGATAATCTAGGTGGGCCTAATGTAATCATAAGTCTCCATACAATAGAGGAGTAGGAGGATCGGAGTCAGAGACAAGATATGCAACAGTAGAAACAAAGGTTGGAGCAATGTTTTGAGATGGAAAAAGGGGCTATAAGACAGGAAATGCAGGCAGCTTCCTTTTTAACTTTGTTTTTATTGTTGACACTATTACGGATGGCAGCTCCAAATAACTAAAAACAGAAAGGAGCATATTCTCTCCAGTCTCCAGAAGGAACACAGCTCTGCCAATTAATAGGTTTTAAGCCTGTAAAACTCATTATAGACTTTTGACCTCCAGAACTGCAGAAAAATAAATTTGTGTTGCTTTAAGTGACCAAGTCCATGGTAACTTGTTACAGCAGCAGTTGGAAACTAATACAACAATTCATCTTTTGACAACTCTTAGATGGTACCCAATTGACCTTTTCTCATTAACAGCTCCATTTTTCAATGCAAGTTCTTTCGTTCTAAATGTCTACATATATATCTGATACCACACACCATTCTGTACTGAAACAAACCCAAAATGTTAGGCACAGTCTGACATCTTACATTCCTTTGTATTAGACTCTACATTGTACATGTGCATTTTCAATCACAACTACGTTGAGGTGGTCACATCAGATACTACTAAAATAATTCCCCAAAGAAAACTACAGGCCTGCTACCATCAGCTGCAAATTCTTTAAAATATTCATATTTGAAACAGCAGCATTTTGATACATTTTCCTAGAAAATAGGAAAATAAGAATGATGTATTAAGGGTCAAGTAATAATATTTCTACAAAACAAAAACATGAGCCAGCTTTTCCCAGAAACAGAAATGCAAAAATCCTAAATATGGTAGCACGGTGAGTTAAGGAATATATAAAAATAGTCAAGATGAATTTGTTTGTCAAGATGAGAATCCATTTAGCAGATGGAGTATTTAAGCTAAACAATATATTTATTGGTAAAATAATAAAAACTCCCTGTGTCTGAATGGCTTATTTCATTTAGCATGATGCAATACAGATACCATGTGATTTCAATCATATGTAGAATCTAATGAACAAACTGCACTAACAAGCAAAACCAATATAAGCTCTTAGAGAGCAGGATGACGGCTTTGGGGAGCTTAGAGGGTGGAGGGGTCGAGCACAAAGGTAAAAGGACTCATGGACGTGGGCAACAGTGTGGTGATTGTGGGGGGAGGGGAGTATATGAGGGATAAATGATAATAGAAAAATATAATTTTTTAATTGTACTTTTATTTAGTCAGGGTTCTCCAGAAAAAGAGAACTGATAGGATATATAGAGACATACAGATACTTAATAAAAGGAGACTTATTATGGGAATTGGTTCGTGCAGTTATGCCACAGTCTACTATCGGCGAGGGGAGAACCCAGAAAGCCAGTGGTATCATTCAGTGTGGGTTCAGCCCATAACCAGTCCAAAGGCTGGAGGACCGGGAGCTCCCATGTCTGGGGTGGGTATGTCCCAGTTCATAGAGCTAATTTTCTCATCCTTCACGTTTTTCTTCTACCCAGGCCTTCAGTGGATTGGATGAAGCTTGGTCACATTGGTGAGGGCAGATCTTTACTTAATCTATAGAATGAAATATTCATCTCTGTCAGAAACAACTCAGAGCCATACCCAGAAACGATGTTTTATTTTTTCAGGCAAATTGACAAATAACCATCACACACCCTCTAGAAATCAGGGGCAACCCAAGAATGACTCATCAGCACTTCTAGTTATCATTGTATAAAAGGTTCCTACCAGTACGCAGAAAATGAAATAGGAGTGTAAGGAATGGTAAAGAAAAAATAAAAATGTTATTGAAGGTAGGTAGACTATGTACATAAATAATTTAAAAGAATCTACAGATAAATAATTAAAATCAATAAATAAATTTAGCCAATTTTCTGGTAAAATGCCAAAACACAAATGTTAATTTTATATATTTCTATATACCAGCTAAAAATTAAAAATATTATTTATATGTACTTTGGATAACATTAAATACTTAGAAATATATCTAATGCAAGGTATGTAAGACTTCTAAACACAAAATCCCTCAAAACATTATGCAAAGAAAACAAAAAAAATACATAAATAAGAGGAGATAAGAGGCTGTGCTCAAGGATTAAAAAATTGTGATGTGACAATTATTTCAAAATAGATTGGCAGATTCACTGGAATCCCTGTTTAAAACAGTAGCAAGTGTGCATTTGTATGACTGTGCAAAGTGACAAGCTGAATATAAAGTTTGTGTGAAAATGCAAATATTCAAGGATAGCAAAGACAATCTTGAAGAAAAAGATGGTCGGAGGGCAACGCTATTTGGTGTCAAAACCAGTTGTAACTCTACATAGGTAAAAAGGGACAGTGTGATGTAGATTCAAGAACAAAGTACTAGATTAATGGAAAAGAGCAGAGAGACCAGAATCGTTTCACACATATACTGTCATTTGCCCTGTGACATAGGTGCCATGTCACAGGTCATGCCATGCCATGTGAAGTTATAACCACAATCTTTTTGATAAATCCTTCTTTATCAATTGAACATGCATTTCAGTAAAAAAAAACCTTGACTCTCATCTGACACCACATTCAAAATAAATTCTGTTTTAATGGACTATAGATCTAAAAGTGAATGTTAAAACAACAAAACTTTGAAAAAATATGTAGGAAAATATTGTCAAGATTTGTTTTTGAATGGACATAAAAGTCACCATTAAAGAAAACATTAGTGAATTAGGTTGCTTTTAAATTAATAACTATTCACAAAAACATACCATGAAGAGAGGGAAAAATCACAGAGGAAATGTGTGTGTGTGTGTGTGTATACACAACATATCAGAATGTGTAAAGTCCTACCATCTAATAAGAAAATGAGGGACAGCCACACTACAAAACTGGGAAAATTTTCAGCCATTCTACCCGTACCTATGTGTACACATAACAGAAATAACTCATATACATACGTGCATCCAAAGATGGATGTTAAGAGTGACTCTACTCAGTAGAGCTCCCAAATAGAAACATTGCAGTCTGCATCAACAGCAGTTTGCATAAACAAATATTGCCACCCGCATCCAGTGCGATCCTGGAGAGACTGAAAGATCTAGCCGCTGCTATATGTTATGGCATGGATGAATCTCATGTGTGCAATGTTGAGTGAAAGAAGCCACTCACAGAGGCAGTATCTCACACCATTTAATTATTGCAGGTTTATGTACAGCTGAGGTAATCTTCAGAGATGAAAGTTAAAATCTTCCTTTGGTAGGGGACCAGTTACCTGAAGGGGGAGTGGGCAAGGCATTTGGAATGCTAACTACATTTCAATTATGGAGCTGGGCAGTGGCTACACCAATCCTTTGCTTTGTAAACGTTATTACTGTGTATATTAAATCTGTATGCCCTCCTATGTATGCTATATTCCAATGAAGAGTTATTACAAAAACAGAGACATTCTCAACATAACACACATCCAAAAGAGAAAGATCGATTGGAAGGAAATAGAGACTAAATAGGATTTACCCAGCAGGGAGAGACTGGGCCTGGACGTTAGTAATCAGGTTTCCTGCTTCCTTTTTAGCAGCTGAGGTGATTGCTCTTGCTTCCGTTTCTCTCTCCACATCCTCTGGCCTGGTGCTGGTCTCAGTCTATGGGTATAAAGCGGTGTGCTGGAATGCCTGGGGGCACTCGCCTGGGTCCCTAGTGATCTTCTCACAGACACCCCTGTCCCTGAAGCATTGTTATGACTGGACCAGTCCTTGTGGTTCTTAATAAGATTGCAAGATCTACCAGGAAAATTTGAAACAAAAAAAAAAAGAGAGAGAGAGTTTATTACTTACAGTCCCTGAAGTGAGCAAGGCACATGGAGGGGTGGAGGGGACACAGTGGGGTCACTGGAGGATGGAAAAGCACCTGGGCCTGCTCTCTGCTCTCAGTGGGGTTCAGGGCAGGGGAACCTAGGTTTTGCAGGTCAGTCTTTATCGCTGAATTTAAAACATAAGACAGGTTATTTAGAGCTTGGAGGAGGGAAAAAGAAGAAAAGTTTCCCAAGTGGTCAGTTAATCAAAATCAACCAAGATCTCTTAAAACAAAGGAGCCTCAATGAGGGGAGATAGCCTGGCCCTTTAGCTTGAAATAGCCATCTCTTTGAAGTTGATGCCTCTTTGAAGTGGATGCCTTGGCCAGCAAAGCTTAAGTCAGACACCTGTCTTACAAAATGGGCATCTGTCAAGGTTTTCACTACACCTCTCCATGGTGTTGATCATTTTTGCCAACTAGCTTTCTTTGCTTATTCATGCTGTCTCCACTCCTGCATAATTGTGTTGCTTGCATGTGACCCGTGACTTTGGCTCACCATGTCCCCAATGCCAGATCATATACTAGGTGAATTTTCATTTTAAGTTCTCACAGTCATCTAATGTACTTTTTAAACTCAGAATCTAAATGCTACATTCCCAGGAGAGAATGTAATTAGGTAGCTCAATTCACATGTCTAGCTTGGGCTCAAACTTAGATGATAAAGGTTGAGGAGGCTAATAAGTAGAGCTTCCTCAACCAAGGATATGGATTAAGCGGTTTTGGTGTTGTTTTCCTTTTGAGAAGAAACATATGGTAGGGAAGAATTAATTGAAATTCCTGTTGCACTTTGCATCTGTGTGGCTGATTGAAATAAAATGGCATATAGTACAGTGGTCCTTAAAACTTTTGTTCTCCAACATTCTTAAATGTATAGAGCGTTTGTTTATTTGGATCATACCTATCAATATTTTCCATAAGAAATCAAAACTTGGAAATCAATTATGAAAATATTTAAATTATATAAAATAATAATTGTACAGCATCTTGTCACTTGTTTTATGAAAAATATATGTTTCAGGAATAAAAATATAGTAAGCAAAGTGATATTGTTTTCCATTTTGCAAATCTGTTTAATGTCTGACTTAACAGAAGGCAACTCATGGATATATCTGTGCTTTCAATCTGTTGCGATAGCACATCTCTATGGTCCCTGGAAAACTCCACGTACAGTCAGGAGGGAGTGAATGTGAAAAAGTAACATGACACCTTAGTAGACTTATGAAAACTAAGTTTGATCTCTAAGAACATTTCAAGGATCTCTAGTTTCCTGGACTAGATCCCCAAGGATCTCTAGCACCCTCATGGTTCCCTGGACACCCCAAGATCTGCTGGTGTAATGAAGGGAGGTTATTGCTGGCACCATATAGACTTGAGTTCAAATTCCAGTGGAATCAGGTATGGTTTATCTCTCTGAACCATACTTTCCTCACCTGACAAATGGTTCTGTTAATATTTCACGAAATTATTGGGAGCTGATTTGGAAGGTGACATGAGATAGGATAGGAAATTATGTACAACTGCTAATAACAGCAACACTAATCATACAGTTTCCCTTCCATTGAACCTTCACTGTACCTCAGGCTCTGTTATATTTACTTTTCGTTAAGTAAATCATAATAGGTCTGTGAGTTAAGATGCATCTTGACTCCCATTTTATAGAGAAACTGAGACAAAAACATCACTTGCCTATGATAACACAGCTAGGGAGCTGTAAAAACAAAAACAAAAGAAATTTTTAAATCTTTGTGACACTATGGATTGACCTGGAGAATTTTTTTTAAGATTTATCTTTATTTTATTTTGTTTTTTAAAAATTTGTTTTAGATTTTCTTTATTTATGTTTAGAGAGGGTAAAGGAGGGAGAAAGAAAGGGAGAGAAACATCAATGTATGGTTCTTCTTGTGCCCTCTACTGGGGACCTGGTCCATGACCTAGGCATGTGTCCTGACTGGGAATCAAACCAGTGACCCTTTGGTTCGCAGTCCCAACCTCAATCCACTGAGACACACCAGTCGGGGAACCTGGAGAATGTTATGCTAAGTGAAATAAGCCAGTGAGAGAAAGATAAATACCATATGATTTCACTTATATGTGAAATCTAATGAACAAACTGAACTGACAAGAAAAATGGAGACAGCCTCATAGATGGAGAACAGGATGATAGCTAAAGCGGGGTGGGGTTAGGAGGTAAAGGTATTGAGCAAAAAGAAAAAGGACTCATGGACATGGACAACAGTGTTGTGATTCGGCAGGGGCAGTGGAGAAAGGTATAAAAGGGATAAATGGTAATGGGAAAAATACAGTAAAAAGAATAAGATATGAACTCATATTTTAAAGCCAAAGTTCACGTTCTTAGCTATGGTAATACTAAATTTGTTTGGCAAATAAAATGTAAATGACAAATGTTAGTGCATTTTCTTAAATACATGTTTTGCTCATATAAAATCTAAAAGTTATTCTTCTTTTATTTAATCTAGTTAAGGTCAGTAATGATTTCAATTTTGTATTGTTTTGGACTCATAGGAAAGCCCATCACTACAGATGCAGGTCTGATGGGCTTGATATTAATACTTCAATAGCAGTTCAGATGAGGTGCGTAGCATTCTAATTTAATGATCACAAAACCTGCCAAAGTACATGCTGTTTTATACATTTTACAAATGGAAAAGAAGGAATTGGAGACTAATCCACTTGTCCTCCAAAAGAGTGGGGGACAGAACTAAAAATTGAATTCAGGTATTCTAGCACCAGAATTAATTCACTAAGTTATTGAGTTATAACTTCTGAAACTTCTCAGTTTACCTATAATATTGTAGAGTGGGAAAAGGAGGCAGAAATGTGCTATAAACCTGTAGCTCTTTAGTAATATTTTATTCTTTTATTTGAGCCAGCATACATCTTAAGATAGCATACTTACACAGCAGAAATACATAATGTGTTGATAATGTGGAGTATCAATTGTAAATTATCCCTTTCACCAGTTGGCTTTCAATGGTCAGTTGTCCATAGGTGATGATACCTGGTAACATTTTATTGTGCTATGTTTGTACTGTTTTTAGTGATAAAAATTCAGTGAGTAGGGGAGGGGAGAGAGAGAGGAGTAGAGAAAAAAGAGAAGAGGAAAGGAGAGGGGAGGGGAGGGGGGAAGAGGGATAGTTTGAAATCCCAAATCTGCTAGGAATAATCCATTTCTTTCAATTGGCAATGAAATGACTGAAAGACATATGAGGTCTGTGTTGGGAGAACCATTGCTGGTATGTTCAATTAAGAATATGCAGATTAAGACCTGCTGAGTGAGGAGCCATAAGCCACCTACACAGGGTGGACATGTGGCTCCCTCATCACTGGAGCTCTCACTTTAGGGAAGCAAAAACCCTAGAGTTATTCTGAATGAATGTACAGTTTCAGCACACTCACACCAAAGAAGCAAAGTCACAAGATTTGTTGCTTACAGATCCCAGAATGGACGATGCAGTGAGGTAGGGAAAGGGGCAGTCCAGTCCTCCATCCCAGACCACAGACAAGCAGTAGGTAGAGAGCCAGGGTGGGGCAGAGGCCAGTGACTTTTCCTGGTCTAACTGTAAGTGACTATTTTAAAAACTGCCCTGGGAAAAGCAAAGCAGAAACTGGTGGCAATAATGGAAGGAATCCTGAGCTCAAGTCCTTATATAAATGTCCACCCAGACTCTGGGTGTGAGCAGGGTTATCATGCTGTAAAATACTTAGGCAGCAACTCAGAATAGCTTTTCTCATCACAATGTCACCCATACACCTACTATTTTATTGAACACAAAGGTGTTATAGGTCTTTTCAAAATCATGTAAGTAGTTTAGTGTAATTATGTTATTTCCCATATTGCTTATTTAAAACAAATTATGTATGTCATTATTCTTCACATCATAAGAGTTGATGTGCAGTATTCTTATTCTACTTTGGATGGGTTGTTTCTATCTTTGTGATTTTAATATTTTCTATAGGAATTCCTATTAGTAAGAAACAAAATGATAGATTTCAAGTGAAAATAGAAACTAGCCTCAGGGGGGGAAATGGTAAGTTAGGCAGCGGGGAGTCACTTTTCCGCATTTCTGATGTCTCTTAGGACTGTTTGGGTCTCCTTCCATTGTTCCCACTCTGTTCCATTAATAGTCTTAAGTTTACCTCAGAGGCTCGACTGCCAAAATCATCAAAGGCTTAGAGAAAACAATTTTGTTAGCAGACTTTTAAATCAAGGGATGATCGGAAGCAGGCAACCTGCTGCGGATATTATTTTCAGACTTTTTAGTCAAACACAGGCTCCGACTGTAGCTATAATTTTAACTTCCCATTGACTGTTGCTTGAAACGATATAGAAAAAGGTGGGCTATTCCTGCAGAATTATTCATAAAAGGTTTAAAGATTATACACTTCAACATATTCAACTGACAATTCATGCTTTACTGCACATAAAAATAATCTCACATTGAAAACCATAAACAATTTATGAACCATAACAAAAATGAAATAAATTGTACTCTAAGTCATGTCTCAGAAAGTCAAATGAAATTTATATAGATGAAATAAATTATAGCTTAACATTATATATTATAGTGACATAGCATAACAGTAAACAAAAGAATTATTTTAACATTTTAAAGAGTAAATAAATTTCTACAGTAAACTCTTGAATATACTTATATATGTGCAAGTTGAGATTTACTTTTGCATTTAGAAACAAAATGACAATCTGCCTTTGGCCTTAAAAAGTAAACATTAAAACACTTTATTTTTCAGATTCTACTTTGATATTTTCAAATCCTAGTTAATGTTCAAAATATAATACTTATATATAAGATATGACATTGAATAAATGTAAGATAATTACTTTTAAGAAACTATACTTAAAATTGTGAAGCAAACAAAATTAAAGATTCCAAACACTGGGGTGGGGTGGAGGGATGGGGAGAAAAGGCACACAACTGTAATTGAATAACAATACAAAATTAAAATTAAAAAAAAATCCCAAACAGTAATTAAAAGAAAAATAACCTAGAATATGCAAACTATGCCTCTTGATAGAGGTATTAAAATAAAGTTTTACAATTCTGAAAGAAGAAACAAATAACTTTGAAAATATAATGCTGGACAAAACAATTATGACTTTCTAAATCATTAGAAATAATAGAAGTGCAAGATTTATATAAATCACATGCATCTGTAGTAAATGATTGGTAGTCTTTTTGTGGGATACAAAAGTCTATTACTTGGTTTTAGAATATAAACTGCTTATTAATTTTTTTAATTTTTAAATTATTTTATTTATTTTTAGAGAGAACAAGGGAGAGAGAAAGAGAGGGAGAGAAATATCGATGTGTGGTTGCCTCTCACACATCCCCAACTGGGGATCTGGCCCACAACCCAGGCATGTGCCCTGACTGGGAGTCAAACCAGGGACCCTTTGGTTTGCAGGCTGGTACTCAATCCACCGAGTCACACCAGCCAGGACTGCTTCTTAATTTTTTAAGTTTCATGAACATCTCATTCTAATGGTGTAATAGTCTTCCACAACTTGATCTCATTCAACGTGTCAAGTAATTGTTTATCCCATTCCTCAACACCAGCAACTTCAAACTTCAGCCTCCGAACATTCATAAGAATCATATGAAGAACTTGTTTAAACTATGGTTTTTGGACAATGCCCAAAGATTACGACTCTGTGCATCTATGTTGGGGCTCTAGGATCTGCATTTTGGGCCATGTGAAACATGCAGTAAACAGCGTATGTTTACTGATTATTTTTGTATGGGTTAACTAGCTTGAAAAGCCAAAGCATATGTTTTCTTTTTATAGGATTAAGTGCATTGAATAGCATGTTATTCCTATTGTCAATTCAAACATACTCTGGGTATATAAATATGATTATAGTTTTATAAAGAAAATGCATTCAGTGATATCTTTATAACTGATAAAATACAGTTAAATTTCACATTCTCCCTTCTTTCCTTTATTAGGGAAGGCTTGTGTATGGCAAAATCTACATATGCATATATGCATATGTATCTTCTGTTCTGGTACTGGCCTAGAGCATTATTTCTAAGATGGCAGAGACCACAGATTAATAAAAATTTTTTTGCTGCTTCTTCCCAAGTTTTTATGTCTTCACTCATATTGTGATGAGTATATATTTAAGAGATGCTGTCACAGTATTAATACCTCAGAGATTTTAGATACAAACTATTTTGAAACTAATGTGAAACAGCAATATTAATCTTTGCATTTTATGTTTTTAATGTCTACTTCCACCATTAATAACAATAACCCAACCTATATTCTAGTTCACAAAATACTCAAAACATTTGTAATTTTAAAAAATGTATATAAATTTCTTTGTTTTATGCTATCTATTTTATTTAATTATCCTAATAAAATTAAACTTTGTGATATGACTTTTGAAATAATACATCCACAAGAGAAGTTGGTTTATATTGTAGGCATATATTTGGTAATAAACATGTATTTATTACTAAATGTACATCTATCCTAATGTTATATACCATTAAATACCAAATATTAAATTGAATACTTTTAAAGATCAATTTGCCCTATTCAATGATTCCTGAATTAGGCAGCATCCCATCTAGTAAATAGGAAGTTGCTCTGTCAGGTTGTAGAAAAAGCAGTTTTTAAGGCAGAAAGGGGATGATAAAAGGAAATTATTAGAAAAGGATGCATTGTGTCAGGCAATGTCACCCTCCTAATAAGAAGAGAAGGGGCCTATCAGGTGGATTGTCTCATTAGTGTTAACCAGGTAATTCCAGATAGACTGGTTAAAGGGTACATTCCTGGGAAATTGACATTGTAATAGGCTAAGTATTAAATCTTGGTTTGCTGACATGGGGGGCTTGGCATAAGTGACTCCATTTTGTAAGATATCAACAGAACTCTCAGCTAGTTTCCCGTTCTCTTGGCTTTAGTAATTCTGTTGGTTCTTTCTGTGGTATCCATAGGTCATGATGTTTTGTTGTTTGAATCCCTGTAACATTCTCAAGTTATGGCTGCAGGTTCATATTCCTTAAGTCAGTCATTCTGGCATTCCGCTCTTAGAAAGGACATTTGCTTAGGGGTTGGAAGCTGCAAACATATAGTTCTTGAGACTATACAACACATTTGAAGCTTGTAATAATTATAGGCAGGATAATCCCCAATGTTTGGATTGCACTTTGAAGTCATTGTCCCCAAGACCCAAAACAATCAAAGTCAAACAGGTCACAAAAAGACCCCTCCGGAGGAGTCACCTTTTAAGCCAAGTGACTTGCTTAAGTGACCTCAAGGAACTGAGTTTCCATTTCTCCAGAAGTGCTAATCCATGTGCAGCAGGTGGTGTTGACCACAGCACAGACAGCTCCTTGCTCAGCTAAAAGATAATCAAGGGCTCCCCTATGATCAGAATCTGAGGATCTTTGTTAGGCAGCTATTGTCCTAGCAATGGATTCTACAATGTTGTCAAGAGTTAAGGAGAGGTTTCTGATCATAGCCTCGTTACATTTACTTCTAACCACGAAAATATGGCCCTGACAAAGGGAGCAAATCCTTAATCATGAATGCCCCTGTGGGTCTTTCTACTGCGATGATGTATATCCATGCAAGTTGACTAATCGTGTGTATTACTTCATTTGTGAAATTTGGGGGCACTGTCAGGTAACCCAAGAGGCATTGCCCAGCTATGCTTCTGTGATCATAAGCCCAAGGAGAATGATAAACACCACAGACAAAGGAAAATGCTGTGAGGCACAAAACACTCCTACTGGGAACTACTGTTAATGGATTTGTTCTCAAGGATTGCAGTGTTTACTGGGCAAGCTAGGGGGCAGTCATCAGTCAGGTTTTTTTTTTTTTAATTTTTATTGTTATTCAATTACAGTTGTCTGCATTTTCTCCCCATCCCTCCACCCCACCCCAGCCAAATTTACCTCCTTCCCCCACCCCCGCCCTCCCCCTTGATTTTGTCCATGTGTCCTTTATAGTAGCTCCTGTAAACCCCTCTCCCCACTGTCCCCTCCCCACTGCCCTCTGGCTCTTGTTAGATTGTTCTTAACTTCAATTTCTCTGGTTATATTTTGTTTACTTTTTCTTTTGTTGATTATGTTCCAGTTAAAGGTGAGATCATATGGTATTTTTCCCTCCCTGCCTGGCTTATTTCACTTAGCATAATGCTCTCCAGTTCCATCCATGCTGTTGCAAAGGGTGTAAGCTCCTTCTTTCTCTCTGCTGTGTAGAATTCCATTGTGTAAATGTAGGTCAGGTTTTTAGCGCATGGAGGAAGAACAGCTGCTAGCCTGCAACAAAGAGTTGTTCTCAATATCTTGCAAAGCTGTGTGCTCCTGGTGAGATCTCTCAGTGAGTGTGGACAGATCTGATCGAGATAATCATAAGAATGTGGAGATGCGAGTGTTCTAAGATTTACACAGGTATTTGTGTATAATTAGCTACATGTAGTTGTAATCGGAGAGAGGTAAGAAAGAGGCACAGGCTGTTCTGGTCGTAAAAGTGGAACTCTGTAAAAGACTTCTAAGGGGGTTATTCATAGTTTGCAGTAGCATTGGAAATAAAAGAAAAATTGTTCATGGAAGACTAGGATGTCTCTAGCATCATGAATTGACCAGAATCATTGATGGCAAATCCACAGTCTAAAATGTTGCTTCCCTGAGCAATGTCCTGAGAGATAAGGATGAGGGTGTTATGTCTCCAGGCCAATGCCAGAGTAGCAGAAAGAAGGAGAAGAAAGGATTTTATGTTTAGTTAAGATGTGAAGTCTTCATCCGGTGTCTGGGTGAGAGCTGTCTACCTTGATACCAGCTCCTTCTCTTCCTCTCCATTTACAAGAATTTGAAAGTGTCCAACATCATCTCAGACCGGATGTCAGGTGGAGCTTTCTATAGCTGCGGTGTGTGTCCCTAGCACTCAGTGCCTTCTAGTTCTGCAGCAGTGTCAGTGCTCAGGATTGCTGGGTAAGGCCCTTTCCACTAAGGCTCAAGAGCTGTTTTCCCCTGATGACATCCCAGGGTACCCAATCACCAGGTCCTAGACTGTAACCAAGAGGACCTTTGATTGACATCTAGGGAACATCTTTAACTTTTGAATGATAGGCTTTAGCATAAGACATTAAAGACTTAGAGCAGCTAGCCACACTAGCATGAGTCAACAAGGGGTAAGCAGAAAGTTGTGTGACATTATACATTGGCCTACTAGATGGTCTCATGTGGAGCAAGTTTATGTTTTCCAAAGGGTTCACTGCAAATAATCAGTAAGCCAGAGGCAACACCTTCGGCCAAGGGAGTCCAATACTTTCAGCAAAGGTAAAGATTTTAAGTGTGAAGACCCCATTAGTTTTCTCAACTTTGCCTGATGTTGGAGGGCGATAGTGACTGTGATAATTCCAAAACAATTGCAAGACTTTCTTTAAGGCTTATTTTTCCTAAAATAAGTGGGTGCCTCGATCACTGGAGATTATAGAAGGTATACCCCAAGTGAACATCTGCTTTGTGGCAGGGAAGGCTTCAACTCATTCAGAAAACATACATTCAACAAAAGCACATTGACCTATGCTAAATGGCAGTTGGCTGAAGGCCAGATGTAACCACTAAATGGGTCCAGAGGGAGGACGTTTGAGAAATCTGGGAATAAAACTAGTTTTGTTTTGTTTTTTTCAGGATAATGGACCTGATAGGACAGAAATTGATGATAAACAGTTTTCATGACTTTACAGAAGTCTCCCCCCAGTGTCTATTCATAATGTGAGTCATCACAAATGTACCATGATGGGTGAAGAAATGCAAAACCTGAAAATTAGAGTTTGCAAGGGATCTTGGAGAACCAAGTGCTTGTCTTAGGGGTCCTATAGCCCTGACTCTTTGCTTAAGTTACAGCCATCGTTTCCTATATCTGATAGAGCGGTAAACTGTTGATATATTATGAGGACCACAGGAGGACAAAATACAGCTAACAAGAGGGTCACGTTTTTTGTAGAAGCAGAATGGACGTCGTCCATGTGGGCCACGGCTGGTACAGACTCTGTAGCTATTGCCTTTCGTGAGATTCAGCTAGTGCATCTCCCTGATCAGGTGCAGTCTTTTTAGTGTGGTGCTCAATTTTGAAGACAGCGATTTCAGAAGGTGAGGAAATGGCAGGAAGAAGGTCATTTACTTGTCCCTTTTTGATTGGGGCCCCAGTGGAAATAGGGCACCTTTGTTTTCATATCTCAATCATAGATGACCTCAAAGGAATGTCAGCTATCAGTATAAATGTTAACAATCTTCCCTTTTGATAACTGGCACGCTCTGGGACAGGCATAGAGCTCTGCTGCTGGGGCCGATTTAGCTTGTGGAAGACTTCCCCTCTCAAGTAGTGTATATTTAGTGTCAATGGTATATAAGCAGCTTAAAATTTTTCCATCTCATTTTTACAGCATGATTCACCAACACACAAAATTAGATCAGGAATAGTCAGAGGAGGTGTGTCATAAATTAGGACACACTGTCGTGAAATGGGACATTGTTACCTCTAAAGACAGTATTGCTTACCCCATCTTACGGTAATAACCCCAGTATTAAGAATGCTGCAAAAACCTTAAGATGCAGATTAGGTTATGGGAATAGAAGAATCTCATAGGAGGTTATGTCTGCTTGCTGAGCAATGTTGAATCTGTTCAGTATTAAGAAGACTGGACAGCGTATGGAGTTTGTAAATAAATGTCATTGTCTAAGATTAAATCCACGGAGGCTTTTACTAAGTTTGCAGCTGCAGCTATAGCCTTGAGGCAGCTGGGACAGGCAGGGACAACTAAATCAAGTTGTACTCTATAATAGGCAATAGACCACTGGTTACTGCAGTGTTCTTACATGAGCATTTTCAGAGCTTGGTTTATCTCTTTCATGTACAAATGAGGTGAAGAGAACTGTGTAGTTAGGTGGTGCTAGGCCAGACTGCTCTCATGAGGCTTGTTTTAGTTTCATAAAGGCCTGCTCATGTTTATCTTCTAAGGACAGTTCTTAGGGACTGAAATTTTAGGCGGTTCATAGAGTGAGGAAATCAATTGAGAAGAATCAGAAAACCAAAGTCTGTAATAGCTAACTAGGCCTAGTAATTCACAAAGCCGCCATTTAGTTGTGGTCCTAGGTAATTCTTGGATTAGATTAAGTCTTTATGGAGATAGCTGGATTCTTTCAGTGCTTAGGTTAGACCTATGTAATGAACAATGTTTAAAGTTAATTGTAATTGCTCCTTAGAGACTTTATGTCTATTTTTATGTAATTGTTGCAATAAATACATGGGATTCACCCTGGCTCGTGTAGCTCAGTGGATTGAGTGTGGGCTGCAAACCAAAGGGTCGCTGTTTCGATTCCCAGTCAGGGCACATGCCTGGGTTGCAGGCTAGGTCCCCAGTAGGGAGTGGGGCAAGAGACAACCACACACTAACATTTCTCTTCCTCTCATTACCTTCCCTCCCCCCCTCTAAAAATAAATAAATAAAATCTTTTAAAAAATAAATACATGAAATCCTTATGGAATATTTACCTAATTGTAACAACTACATGGAATTCTGTATGGATGCCTCTTTGGTAACTGACCAGAGCAAGAGATCATCTAAATAGTGCAAAGGGTTGATTTCCTGGGAGCTGGCACATAACTAAATTTTGATGGAACACTTGAAGGAAATAAGAAATGGACTCAGTGACCTTTGGGACATAACTCAGTGACCTTTGGGTATGTGTACATGTGAACAATTGATTAGTTGATTACTCCGACTACAGGCAAATAGATTCTGGCTTTTGAGGTTTACAGGAATGCTAAAATAGGGTTACCAAAGGTCTATGACAGTAAACCATTTTGAGTCAGGTGTACCTGGTGACAAAAGAGTGTTCTTAGTACACCCAAACTTAGGGAAAAGCCCTGAGACTGAACATCTACCCCTGTCAATGAAGGGCAGGAAAAGACGAAAGAAAGAGGCTGGCCAGTCAAGTCTGGTAATTAATAGAGTTCATTAAGGAAAACTAACATACAAGGCATGCCTTGGGCAACTGATAGATGAAGTAGATCCCCTGGCCACTTGGCAGGTGCCAAAGAATTGTATATGGTAGAAGAAGAGAATAGTCACAGGTACTAGCATGTGAAGGCTACCAGGTACAGGAAACTACATTCTTCACAAGGTCAGGACAACAGCCTATTCCAGGAACCAGCACAAAGCAAGGGAAGGGTGCTGATTTATGTCAGAGCAAACACCAATTACAATCAGAGAGTCTCTACGCAGGGTGGGGGAGTGCAGAAAACACCCTCTGGTCTAGCCTGGGTCCAGCTGGCAGGACAGACAGTTATCACTCATGAAACAGTCTCTCCTCCAAAGGTGTTCCATTTTGAGACAACTGGGAAATGGGGAATAACTATCTTGTTAATAGCTCTGAAGTTCTGGACAAATCATCATCCGCACTTGTCAGGTTTCTGGAATGGAAAAATCAGCATGTTAAAGGGGCTGGTGTAGGGAATGCTTAACTTTGAATCATTTTATTCTGAAGAGTAACTGTTTAGTAGTCTCCTCAGAGTGAAAACGTGGTTCAGACAAAAAATTAGTAGAGCGTGAGTCCTGGTGTAAAAGAGAGAGAGAAGCCGTAGGAGTCACATCAGGCTTATTGCCTTTTGTTTTAAGTACCTCTAGTGTCTTCAATTTTTCATTAGCCTTCTGTAATGAATCTTTGAATGAAGCTATTCTGGAATCTTTGAAGCCTTTAGGAAGCTTCTGCATACCAATTAAAATGGGCATCCCATTCTGTATGTTTAATTATGGAACCTTTACTTTCAAAAGCACTTCTTAAATGATCTTGTCTAATTGGAGTGTTCCCCATAATAGACATTGTAATTCTAAGTTGTTTTAGTAAGATTTGGCCATATGTTAGATATTTATAGCTTCCAAGACCATAGCTTTTAGACATAAATTAAGCAGGTGTGCCGGAAGGTGGCATACAGTGTTTTAGAATTTAACAATCCCTTAGCTAAGATTTTGGGTTTCTCAGAGGCAAACTAATACCTGATAGGTATGTGCCACTAGCTTGGGGATTGTGCTGTGTTTTACAGTGTCACTCATTGCACAAAAATTTTCATGAGGTTGGCAGGTGACCTAATGTCTATCTAACTATTCATTGACCAACTCATTCTATCCCTGGAGCCTTCTTGAGCTGACAAATGCTCTAAAAAGCTTCTAAATATTCGCTTTGTGCACACCAACTTTTGTGGCTTTTTGCCCCCAGGATCCTCATTAGCAGTAGCCTTTATCTACTCAAAAGAAGACAAGGAAACATTTGCATTTTAACATGCCAGCAGTAACCAAAATATGCTACTAGGAACTGGCCAAGAGAATACCATTCATGCCAGGCACGGCCCCCAGCATGGACTAAACCAGCAGCCTCCAGCAAATTGAGATTGTGAACTGGAATTAGAGGAAAGGTTTACAAACAATTGGGAAATTACAAATTAAAACACGGGACTTAGGACTTCGATTTCAGATGGAGCCATCAGCTTAAGCTGATCCAACAAGCCTTAGACTGGGAAGCCAATAAGATCAGGAGCTCAATGCAAAGAGAAAGGAGCTTGGAACAGAGATAAACTTACCCATAGCCCTTAGAAATGGCAAGAACTCATAAAAAGGTCGCTGGTGCCATGTCTGTATTTCTCATTGTCCTCAAAGCCCTCAGAAGTCTCCTTCTGTTCTGCAGTTGCCAACAAATCTGTTTAACAACAAAAATGGAACTGAGTAAATTTAAAGATCAAATGGGTTTATTCAATGACTTATAAATCAGTCAGCACCCTATCTAGCAAAGAAAAAGGATCTCTGCTGAGCTATGGAAAAGAAAAAGTATTTAAAGGCAAAGGGGGGGGAGGGAGAAAATTATTAACAAGCAAAGTGTGGGGCTAAAAATATTAATACATTTCCTCCCACTATCTATGCTCTTCTGGCTGGACTAATAACAAAATTAACAGAGACAAACTAACAGGAAAAAGTAAAAGTTCAACACATCTGCATGAGGAATTCACATAAACATTGTAAGTCTATGGAAATTCCAAAAACAGTGAGGCAACACTGGGTATTAAGACACTTTTGGACACAGGGAAAAGCTGGGGACGTGGGGTGAGGAGGGAATGAATATTATTCAGAAGTAGAATAGGTAGTACAAAGATAGTTATGGAAGAGTAGGGCACCCATGGCAGGCAAACACTTGCTAGGAAACTCACAACCAACGGGACACTGGAGGTATCTAGCTAACAAGCACCTGCCTAAAGCCCTCTTCCTTACCATGCTTAATTCAAATTAGACTCTGCAGCGTTCTAAGATCTCCTTTCTGAAGCAGAGTTCTCTGTCTGAATCTCTTGTGCTGGAAAAGGGTGAGGGTCAAAGGTTCTGAGTCTTTTGTTTCTTTTTTTTAAGATTATTTATTTATTTTATTTTTAGACAGAGGGGAAGGGAAGGAGGAAGAGATGGAGAGAATCAATGTGTGGTTGCCTTTCACATGCCCCCCACTGGAGACCTGGTGCAGGCATGTGCCCTGACTGGGAATCGAACCAGCAACCCTTTGGTCTGCAGGCTGGCGGTCAATCCACTGAGCCACACCAGCCAGGGCGAGTCTTTGGTTTCTTAAGGAGTCTTTGGTTTATAAAAAGCTTAAAATCAATATCCCAAAAAGCAGCCTCAGGGTGGCAGAATTTTGATCCCTTCAAATGTATTCTTTTAGTCAAAGTTTCCCTCCTAAAGGTATTGGAAGAGTCCTATTGAGTGATTATCTCCCTACTGCTGGCCAGGTAATTCCATGTTCAATGGTTAAAGGTTACATTCCTGGGAAGCTAAAACTAAAACAGCTTAAGTATTAAATCTTGGTTTGCTAATGTGAAGCTTGGTGCAAGTGACTTCATGTTAAACCTGTTGTCTCTTTTTGAAAAATACAATGGAGAATGGAAAATAATGGAATATTCCTATGCTTAGAATATTTTGAAGCTAAAGTAATGAAACATAGATTCAAAAGAATAGCAAAGAAATGTAAATTGTGAGCACCTGTTTTGAGTGTGCAATTAGCTCCTCAAAGGTGAGTAAAATAATACTGTAAGATTTATGTAGGGTGAGGGCCACATGTGCCTTTTGAACATAAGCACTAATGGAAGTAGATCAAACATGGATAATAAGAATGTTAATATTCACAATGTTACAATGAGTGCAGAGTTAGACCTTGGTCCTTGAGTTCAGCTAAGGAATAATTCAGAACCAAGAACTCTAACACAAGAGAAGGTTTATTCAGCCAACAAAATAAAAGTACACTAGAAGGAAAGAATTGAGTGGGTGACTCAAAATGCTGCCTGGGAGTGTCAGTAAGGGCTCCTTTTCACTAGTGGGGCTGACTACACTCTTCTATAAGCTGATCTATTTACAGCTTGTCCTGTTGCCTCCTCTCCTTGAGAGGGAGTCATATGAGGCTGTTCTCTGGCCCCTTGTTCCTCCTCTAAGGGGATCTAAACCACATGATTAGCAATAAACCAGAGGAGAAAAATTGCCCTAGGGTGAGGTTCTAACCTACAGTACTTGCATTCTCAGTTTTTTGGGTTTTTTCTCCCCTTTGCTAGACACCCAGGACTGTCTGCCCTGGTGACATTCCATGCCCGGCCTATCACTGCTGTTCTGCTCATGCCTGTCTACCTGCCTACTCCAGTGATTCTTAACCTTTTTCATCTCACAGCACACATAAACTGATTACCAAAATTCTGCAGCACACCAAAAATATATTTTTTGCTATCTCAAAGAAATAGGTATAATTTTGATTCATTCACATTGAATGGTTATTATCGTGTTGGCTGTTGTAATTTGTTTTTTATTTGACAATCTAAGGGGAAAGAAGTCAGTGTCCTTGGCAAATTGCCAAGACTGCATGTTTTAAAAATTCTTGCAGCGCACTAGTGTGCCGCAGCACACCCGTTGAAAGTCACTGGCCTACTCGGTCACTATTAAGATATAACATCCTCTAAATTCAGATATTCAAAATGTATTACAAAATAGTAAAAGTGCACCGTGAAGTTTAGTCAAAAAATATCAAAAATGTAGTCACTTTTATTACTTGTCATGTACCTCTACCATGACTATCATATAAGGTATGAGCATGTACAAAATTTGAGTCAACTTATTAGTGAGGGCTACATCAGAATAATACAGGTAATTTAAGGAGAACTTCCAGATCTGCGTATTTATCAGTATTTAAAAATTGAATGTTAAACTAAAATAAAATTACTAATGTTGTCAGTGGAAATCAGGCTCTTCCACAGGATCTTCAGGAAAGCGTTCCACAGACCCACGCATGAGAGATTGTGGTGTGGCAAGGTGATTCCTTTGGGTGGAAATCAGCCCCTGGTTTCCAGTTTCTTGTCTCATTCCAGCCTGCCATGGGAAAAGTCCAACTGTGTCTTCAACAAGGCCAAAACAGAAGCCAGTGTCCAGAGTTTCCGCTTCACATCAAAGCAAACCATGATGTTTCCTGTGGGCCTGGTGGTTGTTAGATGGTCACTTGCTCCCAAGCAAGTGAGCGTGTGAACCAATGGGGCAAGTGCATTATATAGGGACAGAGATGGGGGGGTGGGTGGTGGGCGGTGGGCAGGGAGAGAGCTTCTTTGTTCCCCTGGGATTATGTTAGCTTGGGTTTGGGTTGGACCAGGTGCTTCTTCAAAAGGAGCCAACTTCCCAAGCTTTAGTGGGCTTTCCATAGGCCCATCCTCTAGTTACACTGGCAGGCCTTTTTGGTCAATCACCTCCGGCTATGCCATGTTGCCTTCTACTGTGCATGTGCCTGCTTCCTGTGTACCTACCAGGCAATCTGGTACTAGAGAGGGAAGTGAGGAATGTCAATCCCCCTGAAGCACAATGCTGTGGTCCCTGGAATGTGAAAAGCTATAGCTTCCTGGTGAAGTCAACAGACTTATGCTTCCCAGTTTATTAAGCTCAATGTCGAATCCCTTTTGCTCCCCTAAATTAATATCTAGTTAACTACCTATGGTAACACTTAAATAGAAATAAAATTGATTGATGTCCTTCAGGACAAAAAAAAAAACAAAACATAAACTTTGGTGTTATCTTTTCTAACAGAGAGAACCATTTGCATAGAACCTGACAAAAACTACAAGTAATCAAGTAACTTCACAGAGTATTGACCTTTATAACCAAAAGAAGATAGCATAGAAGACAAGGAAATATTCTTCTAGATATTTGGATAATGTTTGAGCGCTCTATTAAAATAGGGCATGGAAAGGATCTGCTGCTATCTCCCGTTATCCTTTTTGCAAATTGTAGGTGTTGGTTTAGCAACAATATTCTTATGGCATCTCCTTTTATGCGCATCTCTTCTATAATATTTCAGTCTAGTTTAAGACACCATTTCATAACCTCTTTCCCCTCTCCTTTTGCCAGAATCACACTTCCCCAGTGAGAAGGAAATAATTAACTGTGTGAAGTCAAAAAGGGCTCCCTGCAGGGCTACAGGGCTCATGCTAAGTAAGAGTAAAGAGAAATTGTTTGAGGTGTCAACAACTGGAGCACACATAGTCAATACAAATTCAGAGGGAAGATTAGCAATAGATAAGTCACTAAATAGGGAATATTCCTTTTGAGAGTTAATAGGATATTTATTTGGAAACTTTGGACATTCTTAGTGTTTCTTGGTGAGCATACAAATGTTGAAAATAGATTATTCATTCTAATTTTAGACATTATGGATGTTGCATTAAAAATGTCTTCATGATTTGAACAGATATAATTAAATGTTATTTAATGTGCCCTTCGAAATGAGACACTTCAATAATTTACTGTACTTTATTCCACAGTGCTTAAGTCCAGAGCAATGATTATCCCAAATTGATCTCTTGACATTTCTCACAGCACTTCATTTTCAAAGTAGTTGGTCTTGTACACATGAATATCATCCAAATACATCTCAATTCAGAGGAGCTCCTCAGCAAACTGTCAAACACATCTACCCTTCAATTCACTTTAATTCACTCGAAAGCTAAATCCTATAGATTTGATGGTTACCTAAACGAGTGTAATTACTCTTCATTTTAGGGCTTCTAAAAATGTTTCTTCTTGTTTAAAATTACTTGATTTGCATTCATCTCAGTATGTGTGCTTGGTATTTGTTATTTGGAAGTCTAATTTAAATAGAATTTAATTTAACATATTTAAGTGCCTAATATTGCTAAGGTTCTGCTTGTGATAGCCTGAACTTTTTTCCCTGTAATTTCTGAATTATATCATCTCTCATTTCCACCAAATGGAGGTTAAGTATCTGTTTCATGGGGCATTAGACATTAGAATAGAAAAGAGAGAAATATACATTAAGATTAATCAGAACAGGAAAACTTGTTGAATCCTTTTTTCAAAATAGGAGCTTTACTCATGCTACCCTTCGGAAAAATATCTCTGCCCTATCCAGGGTATGCGTGCAGTATCTGATGTATTCAATGCTCCCAAAAAGCAATGTGTTAGGGTTTGACTTTGTAAGTTATTTTCTTTAAGTCACCTGATAGGTCATAATGGGGTTCCAAGAAAATGATTTGTCACCTTTAAAAGATGTAAGTTTTTATTTAAGTAATTAATATGTAAACAGGCATGAAGTCAAATGAAACACAAAGGGACCATCTTAGAATAATTCAAAGCTGTTAGACCCAAACACGGAGATTCTATGTTTTTGGAAGAAACAAACTGAGCAAATTAAATATATTATGTAAATATATGTGATCTGTCTCTGATGCACACGTATTCATTTCCTAATAAAAATTTAATATTCTGGTATGTCTACTAACACTTACCAAATGTTTGCTACAGCCACAGCCTTGCTTCAATAATTAAAACTAATGCTTTGCATCTGTTGTTGTAGTTATAGCCACAACAATACGTTGCTATGTGCTCACCAAAAATACACCTTTTGCTGAACTGACAAAAAATACGTATAACTTTGATTCATTCACACCAGACAGGTATTGTTGTGTTGGCTGTTATCAGTTTTCATTTGAGAACCTAAGGGAAAAGAAGTCAGAGGTCAATGCTTCTGACTAAACAGTCAGGTATTGCATGTTTTAAAAATTCTCATAGCACACTGGTGTGCCTCTGGTGGCACGCCAGCGTGCCTTGGCACAACAGATGAAAATCATTGCCCTAAGTGTGACTGCCACAGGATGTTTTAATACAGGTGATGACCTACTTCACTTGTCAATAGAACATTGGTGGCACGCTCTTAACCAACTGTATCATATTGTTTTATTTATATTCAAATAAGACATTTCAATACATTATGGTTAATGATGAAAGTTAAATAAGTAATGCATTACTCAAATGTAAATTCTAAGAAAATATGTATGAAACAGTTTTCGTTAACCAAAAGGACTTGGCTCAATAATTTACAGTGGCAGGCAAGACTTCTCTAACATATACCTTATCTCATTTTACTTTCACTAAACCCAATTACATGATTTCTTTAGTAAAGGTAAAGGTAAGGAGGTTACAAAACAAGCACATTTTTAGGAACATAATGTGTTCTAGAAGGGAGTTTGAATTCAGGTTTATCTCTTCTGGAGTCTACGTTCAAACCTGATGCTCTATTTTATTTCTTTGTGTTGTTTGTCTTTGTGGTGAAGAAACCAAAGAGGTCCTGAGTTGAGGTTTACAGGCATTAAAAATAATGATGTGATAACTTTATGAACAGACAGATATAGACCTTAGAGTATTATACAAATTGAACTACAGAATTGTTAAACCGAAATAGGCACAGGGCCAGCTCTTGATTTGTTATTTGAATATTTACTGAGTGCTGGCTCTGTACCAGGCAGTGCTTTAGGCTCCATGACTACAAAGATGACACTCTTCTCACCAAGGGGGAATTTTTAAAGTCAGACTAAGAGCCTGGGTTTTGAATTTTGGAGCCGCATCATCCTGGGATGGAACGGCAGTTCTTCCACTTACAGATTGCAGAGCCGTGGTATGTCATTTCACCTTGCCAAGTCTGTGGGTGAAACATTAGTACTCATCTCTTAGGGTTATTAAAAAAAGAAGAAATAATTTGCAGCAAGTGTTTAGTGTCCTTCATATGAAATAATGATGGATAATGAAGATTATAATAGTAATAATAAACTCTAAATCTGAAATTTAGTGCTGTATGATAGAAACACTCAAAGGAAAGCTTACAAGTATAATGTTGATGATAAGCTGATGGCACATAGGGGTAAATCTTGCCCACAGATGTATATTTTTGGGCTAATAAAATTTCCACATTTATGCAGAGCAACAATGGGTTGAACACATTCACGCTGCTTGCTTGTTTTACTATCCATGCCTGAACCTTTAAGCATTTTGAATCATGACCTTCGAAGTAGAAGTGATTGATGATGTTTACTAGTGGCAATAGCTCAGTGAAGACACGAGCATGTCCAGGGAAAGGTATGTCTCTAATTGAAGAAATGGTATTTAATGCAAGCATTGGAAGAAGTCTCAAAATCTTATTAACACTGGTAGACTCCATAGCTAAGCTAACAGAATATCATAGTAAAATCAGTATTTATCCTGAATAAAAATCTTATATAATCAAAAGGAGATATTGAAGGTACTCATACAAATATAGAGCCATGAAAATTAATCTTTTTTTTGGAATATCTAGAAAAACTATCTTTTCTCCTTAAATTGTATTGGGATAGCACAAAATAGACCAAGTTTAGAGCAACGAAGTGTATCCATCCCTATCTATAGCTACTTAATAGCGAAAATCTTTTGTTTGTTTGTTTCTTTTTTTTAATCTTTAGTGAGGGAATGCTTATTGATTTTAGTGGTGGGGAAGGGAGGTAGAAAGAGAGGGAGAGAAACATCAATTGAGGGAGAAACATCGACTAGTTGCCTTTCACATGGCACAGATCAGGGACCCAACCCTCAACCTAAAGGACTACCACAACCCTTGGGTCTGTGGGACAATGCCCAACCAACTGAGCCACAGCACCAGGGCTTCCTGCTTTTTATTCTTTGCTTGTTTGCTTTGCTCTGTTTTTGACAAGAACTACGTGGTCTCTAAGGGACTAAAATGATGGTGACATTCCTGACAGAGTCATGAAAGCAACTCACATTTAGGGCATGGTGTGTTTAAGTTATCAAAAGGCTTTATTTGAATCAATTCATCCCTTTTAAGTATTTATGTTTTCACATAGTTGAACAGATAAGACACATTTTCTGTTATCAGTATTAATATGTTCATTTGGTTTACAAATTGCTTCTTTGTACCTATAAACTTTTATTCAGAATACCTGAGTTTAATATTAGAATATTTTGTGTGCTGCTTGAAATTGGAAGAATGACTTTCTCACATGAAAAATTCTTAGTAAAGAATATTAACAATCACTATACCCCTAAAACTGAAATATTGATGCATTACTTGTTCTAGCAATGCTTACAAGAACTGCATCAACTAGTATGAAAAGTGGTCAGAGAGCTGCCCTTTAAAAGTTAGGGAGATGGTGTAACAGATTGCCTAGAAATGCAAATTGCAATGGAAGTGCCTATTAGCAATTCCAAACCCCTTAGTCCAGGTTACGTATAGTATTGTCTAATAACAGATTGAGTGAAACTCCTAAAGTTGTTTGTGGACTACGCTGTAGTTTATGCAATGGTCGATTTCATTTAATCCTCATAGCCTGCTCTACAGATGAGTCATGAAGTGATATTGGAAACTTTATTGGGGAAATTCTGGATAGAGTTATTGTCATTATGATCAGAACAAACACATATGTTACAAAGGAAAATTCTTATTTTGGGGGTAGAGAAAATAATAAGCAATTCATTGTACATTATTTTATAATCAAAAGATACCTATGATATTCATTAGGTTTGATCGTCCCTATTGATAAAATAGTAAGACCCTCATAATTAGCTATTGATTCTCCAGAAGTTGTGGAGTGACATCAGCACTAAGTTGGCTGAGATAACTGCCTATTGTAACTGTATTGGGTGAAGAATTAATGGAAGAGAAAGAAAAGTACACATATTGTTACCCAACAACTCATTTTGTTTAAAAAACTGGCATGATGATTAATGTGTTTACTCCTTTAAAACAGGGTGACTCTATTAAGTTTTAATGTATGTGCTTAGTTATTTAATTGATGTCCTCCTTATTTTCAAAAAGAACTCAAGAATGCATACCAATGTGCAGGTGGCACAGAATAGTAAAATGAACGATACGTATTTTGATTTCCTGTATACACTGCCTTCACAACTGCTCTGCCACTAGCTGTCATATTCTGTAATGATATTTTGTTCCTATTTCATACGTTTTCTGGCTACTTTAAGTCCAATAGAAAACATTTAACTTAAAATCAAATTTAATCTATTTCTCTTTCTATCCTATCCTTTCTCCTACCATTTATTCTCTTTCCCCACCCACATTCTTCTGTCTACTGTGCTTACATGAGCTGTGCTTCTCATTCTTTGAATGAGGTATGAGGTATGGGGTGGTCTTTTACCGCCTTTTATAAACTCTGTGGCCTCCAGGGTTGAGTACTGGGGAGCGCAGGCCATAAAGCTAGGGTTAATTTATGGAAATAGGCATACATTTATGTTGAAGGCTGTTTCTAATTGTGCCGTGGTTCAAGTAGTCTTTATTCATATGACATGCATGGTTTTCATGAAGTGACGTATTTCTGCCTAACATCACACCCTGCCCCAATCTGTGGAGTCAGTGAACTAGAGGTAAGTGCTATAACCCTGGAAAGAGTCCAGTGAAATCACTTGAAAGTGTATTTGTGGGATCTGGTGTGCATTTCTCCAAGGGTCTGGATAATGACAGTTTTATAAGTGATTCCCTGCTTTTTTAAATATTATTCATGCTGGCTTCTCTAGTTCTCATCACTCGGGCCACTGTCTAGGTCAGTATAAATGGAGCCCAAGAGCAGGGCATCCAGAGATAAGAGTTGGCAGTGAATTTGGGGATGCGGTGGAGGAAACTTTGTGGATAATCATGCAGCATTAATTTTTGTCCCTGTAATACACACTACTGTTACATTTCACTTAAAATTTAATATTTACCAATATTGGTAAAACAATTAAATCATGTGGTATGGCACCAAAATATCTATTTAAATAACTGACTATTTGCAATCCGTAAATATGTGTTGGCTCTGTCATTTGTATGTATATAGCATTTAGTGTCTGACCTTCTCTCATCCTTTCTCATTAAATCACACTGATGAGGCAATATGCTATTCAAGCTTTTGCTTTACACAGAACTTTGAGCTACATTGGAAACACCACATATTTCATACTGTTTCCAAAAACAGTTTAAAAAAATACATGGGTCAATAAAAATTTAAATAGGTATTAAATCTTTTTCTCTCACTTCATTGTGTGTTCTTTTGCTTTCTGATAATCTTATATCTGTATATCTAATTCTATTCAATCCTAAAAATCTTTGCATCATATACATTCCTGGCATGTTCAGATTATGAAGATATTGGTAAGTGCATTTAGTTCCTCCTAACTAGTCCCACAGATTATTTATTTTTAAATTGTCAAATGATGACATGAAGTAAAATAAGAATGATGTTTTCAATGACATCAATTTCAATACTCTTGAAATTACTAAGTATTAAATTTTGTCATAGAAATGTTTTCTTTGAGGGGATGGATGGTGTTGGCTAAAAGTGCATTTTTCATGGGTGAAGTATATGCTTGGATCACCTACTAAGTGAAATGACTGAAGTTTACTGCCCAAACCCAGTCACTTTTAAGTGTGGAGAGCAAAGATGTTGATCACCCTGTTAGAGCTGCAGTAATAAAGTGGGACTGTCCCCAGCAAACTGGAATCTGAGTGCCATACAGAGAAATCCTGCGCCAAAACCAGGACACTCTTCTCTTCACCTTTCTCTTGGCACCTTCAATGCTGCCCTGCTTACTTGATACCAGGTCGCGTCTCCACACACCTGAGCTTTGCCCATCTTGTCTCTGTACCTGGAGTGCTCTCTTTCTTTTCTTTGTTATTGGACAAAACGAAGTTGAGAGCCCTGCTTCTTCCCCTTGTGTGACCCTTCCCCTCCCAGTGCCCTGCAGCACAAGACTGTCTTTCTTCTGCATCCAGGCTGAATTGAGCTGTCACTAAATGCCTGCTGGGTGTTCCTAGATGCTGGGTTGGATGAGGACACATTTCCTTCTTGACAGGGTAATAATTTGATTATACTGATTATGTGTTTTTCATGCACAATCCCCATTCTAGACTGATTGCTCTCAGAGTTTTATTATAGAAATGCCTCAAGGCACAGTTAGTTTTGTAGACAGAAAATGCTTTATGCATTTTAAAAGACTTGGTTTTTGTTTTCAAGACCATTACAGGAGAACTCTAATCTATAAGTTTACGTCTTAAACAGCAAGGTTTTGGTTTTTGTGTTTGGTATTGCGTTCCCCATACACCAGGATTCCAATGGTCGTGGAGAGAAGAGCAAAAGCAAAAGCATGAAGTTAGAAACTATGGCACCTCTCACAAACTGTCATAACCCCTGTTATGCTTGAACATTGTCTAGGAAATACAGCTGAAGCAGGTAGACAGATTTGGTGATTTAAAGGCAGAAAGGACGTAATCTGTTTCATAGCTGGATTCTGGGGAAACAACTTCTGGCTCTATAATATAAAATGGCAGAACTCTTTCTGAACTCGTCTTGAATATCTTTCTGTACTTGTGCCATTTTCAAAAGCTGATTAAATAGGTAGCAGGGCGTTTCCTCCCACACACCATATAAACCCTGTGTCCTTCAATATTTTCCAGTGTATGGGAACACAATTTTTCTAATCACTTAGTTCAAAAAAGTATTACAGCCATCTTAGAGTTATCTTTATTTTTCACTCTCCATATTTAACTTATCAAAAAATTCTCTTGACTTGGCATTCAAAGTATATCTAAAATCTGACCTCTTTCTCACTCTCTCAAGACCAAGCTTTCCTTTCCTCTTCCCTGGCCACTGTCCCCATATATGTATATCTGCCTTTGCCCCTCTTTATTCTGTTCTTAAGGGAGCAGCCAAAGATTTTCAGAGTAAAAGCAAACCATGACCCTCCTCTGCTTTAACAGACACCATTCAGACTCAAAGCCAGTTTCTTACTGGGATCCTGCCATGATTTACCCTCTCCTACCTCTCCAGTTTTATCTCCTATCCCACGTCTTTCGGATTTCCCCAGCCCAGCCACCTCCCTGCTCCTGCAAGCAAGTCTCAGAGCTGGGAGGAGTGGAGGAGAGTCCCTGCTGTGACTCTTCTCCCTCAGACATCCCTGCAGCATCCCCACCTCCGGAAGCACCTGGATTGATGCCAAAAGGGAAACTTAAGCTCAATAGTTAATTTATGTGCATTCTCCTTACTGCTTACAAGTTTACAAAGAAGTGCATGAGACACTGAGACCATCAGTTGCTGAGAATCTAGGCACTCTGTGGAAAGATTTAGTAACAATTTATAAACTAATGCATCTTTTTCTCTTTGAAATCCAAGGAAATAATGGTTTTATTGTTTTAGTTATGTCTTCCCACATATTGATGAACTATAAAGTTTTAGTCTTCCTTTCAGATGGAATGAGCTTTAGATTTTCATTCCCATATCCTAGCTAACCTGAGAGATAGTTAAGAGGAAAATTATGAATGAAGGATAGAGAAACAGATAATTTTGAAAATATTTTTTTGGTCCTATTATACTAAGGTTATTAAGAGATGTTTAAAAGTATATTCTGAATTATGTGTTTAGGTTCACTTTTTTCTTAGCTACGGCCACATGGGTCAGGTTCAATGGCAATCATCTGTATAAATAAGCTAATTTCTTCCTGAATTACAGTGGGCTTTTTGATAAATTAGGCTCATATATAACTAATACTCAAAAATATTTATGAGTCTAAGTCTTTCAAAACATTTTTTACTCGAAAACTGAGCCTTGAAGCATGAAATATTCTACATACCTGAAAACATGCCATGTAGTTAGAAGGACAAGCCAGACCAATATAAAAATGATCTATTTTTTGAAAAGCAAATGATAACGAACTGGACTAAAAGTACCTGCAAATATGCTGACATTGCCTAAAAATGCTGTTAAGTTTTAAAAAGGAAACTAATGAGAAATACCTGGGGAAGACAATTTGAGTTGACAGGATGTGGGATAATCTTTGAAGGATTTGAACACACACATGGACAGAAGATGATGACAGTTCATGAGCACATACGTGATAGTCGAGGTATCAAAGCTCACCTTGAAAACACCGAGTTCAATGCACCAAGCACAGCCAAAGGGCTGCTGGAGAAGTATTGGGACATAAAGCTATTCTTTGCTTGACATATTGTGGAGATTTGTGAATCAAGGCAGGAAATTTTAAATTGCTAACTGTTGAAGTCATTTAAAAATTGAATGGATAGTGGCAAACAGATTCTTATAAAGTTTAAGTAAGGAATAAAAGATGAGGGACACCTAATCTAGCATATTTAACCTTAAGAATATGTAACAAATGACAAGTGTGTTCTCATTCTGTGATATTGCAACATTTTTTTTGTTTGTTTTTAGCCAGTGTAGAGTCTTAAGTCAGAGTTTAGTTTGAAAGTTGTTTAGAAATTCCTAATTTTCTAATTTGTATACAATTCATTGCATATGAGATTAATTTCTTTTTATGGTTTTGTTTTAATTATTTTATTATTTCTCCTTAGTAATTTTATTTTTGAGTCAAGCAAAATAAGAAGTCTATTTTTCAGGATTTTAGTTTCCAGTTGGGTGACAACGTGGTTTGATTTAATATAATAAAAAAACAAATCCAAATATTCTGAAAAGTTTATCAAACTTGGATTCCACTGTCTCACAACATAGACTGTATAATTTGTGTGAATCTGCTTGTTTCTGACAAATATTTCTGATGTATCTGTGAGAAAAAATTAAAAATTTAGAGTATCCTCTGAGTTCATTACATGATCTGATGTGTAGTGATTTTGGATATCAAGACACCACTCGATTTATTACTTGATTGATCAGAAAGGTCCCTGCTAGAGTTTCTGACAAACCTAAACACCCTACTTGCGCCAGTGAGTGCTTTACACTAGTGTGAACGTTATTATGCTTTGGAAATGTAAAACCAGGAGAATTATACCAAGAATTGGTAATTTGCTGTAGATTTTAAACTCACTAACAAGGAAATTATGTGATGCTATTTTTTTCTTTTTAACAATTTTTTTTTGCTTCTGTAAAATATGAAGCAATGTTAAGTGCACACACACACTTATTTTTGGTCAGCTTTTTTGATACCTAACATGTACACTGAAGAATAGACAAACTTTAACTGAAAAACTCAATGAATTAAAAAAATATTTAGTTAACTACTGCCCAGATTAAGATATAGAATATTAATTTCCCAGACATCTTCATTGTGCTCCATCTCAGATATTGCCACCTATAAAGATAATCCATGTGATCCTATTATACTGAGATAAATATTATGACACTTAATATAGATTTTAAAGTAGTAGCATATTTATACTCTCTAAATAAATTACTCAAAATTATTTCAGACTTGAATTAGATCCCTTGATCTGAGAAAATGAAAGTGTCCCTCATATAGAAATTGTATTTTCTTAATTTAAAATATAAAAGGTGTCATTTCTTAAGGAATCTGAATTCCTAAGGTTGCTTAAGAAATATTTACATGTATTTTGGAAATTGTCTTATTAGTAAAGACTCTAATCTATTTAGTTGATTTCATTCAGCCAGTCATATTCAATTTGTGAATGATGATTGTCATAAAGAAAATCATGATTTACAGTGAAAGGTTATTTTTAAATCCTGATACTGAATATTCCTTCCCTATTAGCTTGATTGATATTTGCCATAATATTCTACCAAGCAATCATGTGCGTGAGGGCTTTTGAGCACTTCCTTGTCCCAACTATTATGCCATGTGCTTTAAAGTCATTGTTTTTTAATGATGACAACATTATGTCACTTACATGCCATTTCATGGTGATATATTTTATACTGAAGACACTGAGACAGAGAAATGAAACGGCTGGCCTAAATTCTCACCAATCGCTAAGTGGTAGACTCGCTGCACAAGCAATAATCTTAAACCACCTGGTTTAAATTTAAAGTTTTACTTATGCTTACGGTTGTGGACTATGGCAGAATTAATTGTTTCAACTTTCTAATCTGTGGCTAATGATTCTGCTACTTTTAGAGGGAAAAGTCTGAGTCGGTGGTTATATGAGTTTTGTGGGGCTGCCACAACAAAACACTATGGACCGACTAGAGGACTCTAACAACAGAACTGTATTTGCTCACATTTCTGAAAGATGAAGTTCCAAGTCCAGGTTCTGACAGGGTTTTCTTTCTTATGAGGCCTCTGTCCTTTGCATGAAGATGACTGTCCATTTGCTAGCTCATCACAGGAAAACTTTTTTTTTTTTTTTGCTTCTTGCAAGAATACCAGTCAGATCAGATTAGGGCCTACTCTGAGGATCTCACTTTAACCTACTCATCTCTTTAAAGGCTTTATTTTTAAATAAACGCACATTCTGAGGTACTGGGGGTTATAAATTTAGCATTTGAATTTGAATGGGCAAATTCAGCCCATAGCTAATGTGATTCAGAGGGAACAAGTATTGGGAATATATGCAATTTTGCATCATCAATAGTCATAATAGTACAGTTTACACATGCACCCAGTCTTGTTTGATAGGATACACTGCCCTTTCAGGAGCAAAATATTTTGGGACAGGATTTCTTAAATGTTAGTGCCTATCAGAACCACTTGTTGAAACACAGCTCCTTGGCTCCATCTCCAGATATACTAGGCCTGGGGTGGGACCTGAGAATTTGCCATTTTTTGTCAACAAACAAACATTGCTTTAAAGATTAATAAAGTAGACAATCATCTGTCAGGAGGGAAAAGAGATCATATACAAATAGATGATATTAAGGATGCAAAATGGGAACATAATTACATATGCATTTTAAGTTTGAAAGATAATAGGAGATACTATGAACAATTTTATGCCAATGAATTTGAAAACTTAGAGATGAATTTCAAATAAATAGAAAAAAAATAGAAAGCTTGCTCTGTGAAAAAAACATGAAACAGTTATTAAAAATATTCCCATGAAGAAATATCCAAACTTACGATGAGTCTTATCAAACATTTACGGAATAGAACATTCAGTTTTACATAAACTATTCCTGAGAAGATGTCTAATCAGCTCCTAGTTGAAGCTGATGCTGTGTGTGTGTAGAAAACATTTTAGTAGCATAATTGTAAGTCATGCACATTGACTCAAGTTATTTTTATGACTTTTTCTTGGGCATTTCTTGAATTCATAGAGTACATTTATTGAAACAGTGAAAGCTTCACATAATTATTGGGAAAAGTCTTTGCTTGACATTCTTTTGGCTTTAACTAAGCAAATGAAGTTCTTCTCAACAAGGAAAAAATCTTGGCTTTCTTTCCCATGACATCTAAATCCTCCCTTGTCTAAAAGCCACCTTGAAAATTTCTTAAATAAGTTATCAGTTTGAAAGGATATTTTTTCTTTTTTTACAATCTGGCTTCTCAAATACAGTAGCTTCTTCATTTACATATTAGTTGATAAGCTCTTATTTGCTTTAGTGGTGTAAATCAGCATGCCATTTTGTCTGTTGCAGTTAAAAAGAATAGTAATTATTAAAACATTACTGCTGGAAAACATATTGTGTTTTGAGGACCCAGCACAGCTGGGATCTGCATACCACCTCAAGCACCAGATGCTTCATTTGCTGTCATTTGTTCAGAATTATTTACACACAGGGATGGGTGAGCAGCAGGGTGGGAAGGCACCAAACATTCTTATCATCTCACAACTTGTTGACTTTTTCTAGATAATACATTATTATGGGTTAAAATAATATATAAAGGAAAAATAAATATACACGTGAAAATGTCTTCCCATCTAGTACGCTTGACCTGGTGTTTACTCTTTTCCAAATAGGGGATGCTGTTTATTTATCCTATATTAGTCCAAAGATGTTTTAGCACAGAGAAGTAAATATAAGTGCACATATTGTTATGATTCTTAAACACATTCTGAATATCCACAATTCAGAAATGTATCCTCCTTTAACAACTTGGAGATCATTCCAGACCCATGCATAAGGGGCTACCTAGTGTGCTGTTCCATGGACCTGTCATAATCCATTCAACTAGGCATCTGTCCAGGGACATTAACAGGTAAACTTTGTTGTACTGAACATTCCATTTAACATAGTGTTAACATGTCGAGTAAACTTCATGTCAGTAATGCCCTGTGCACGTGATTAATTCTTAAATATTCCTCATTTGACATGAAAAGAATATGCTGACTACCTTTATTCTTCTTTTCCATTTTGAATAATATTGTTTAAAACCTGTAGGGTAAATTACTGGAGTAGAATTTATTAGGCAAAAATATAAGCTTTATATTTTTATAGAAGTTGGCAAATTATCCTCACGGGGACTGGCTAATTTTATATAACCATCAGCAATGTGCAAGAGTGCACACCTCACCCCGCTGTCTTGCCAAACGAGTCAGCAGACTTGGGTTTTTAACAATCTGTTGAGTGTGAAATTGGATGTCATAGTAGTTTTAATTCCCATGTCTCTTATTACGAGTGAAGTTGATGATTTTCTTAGTATGTTTAAAAGCATTTTGATTGTTTTCTTCTCTGTGAATTGACCATTATACACATTGTTGGATTTGGAGGAGGGCTGTTATTGAGCATTTTGCCTGCTCTGTTTACTACAATCATGCCACGTAGACACTTTCATTTTTTTTAACTGTTTTCTCACAATCTTTTTCTTTAGTGATTTCATGAGTTAAAAAAAAAAGATTAAGTTTTTTCACATTACAGCCAAACACATTTGTGGGACTAACACTATAGCTATGGAGATTAGTTGGTGTATTTATGTAAGACTCTTCTTTTCTTGCTAGGGACAGATTGCTTTCAGGAATTTGCTGTCTGTGTGATTCGGGGCGCAGTCTCACCTGCCGCACTTTGCTGAGCTACAGTGGGTCCCCGAGGGCTTTTTTCTGACAACCTGACACCTTTCTCCCATCCAAAGTCCCATTGCAGATATGATTTTACTGCTGGGTGTGCACCCTCACCTTCAGAAAGTTACTTTTTGCTGAGGTTTCCTACCAATGATTTCATGTGCTTCTCCTTTCCTTGCCTCCAGTCCCTTCCATGTTGTACATGGAAAGTACTCCGTTTCACTCCTACAGTTTTTGAAAGACTCACTTATAATTTAGATTCTAGAGATTACATGTTGTCAGGGGCTAAATACTAGCATTCCCCAAATTTCTTATGTTGAAGCCCTAACACCCAGCGTGGCTGTATTTGTAGATGGGGCCTCTAAGGAAGGATTTAGGGTTGAATGAGATCCTATGGATAGTGACCCGATAGGATTGCTGTCCTTAAAAGAGAAATACTAGAGAGCTGTTCTTTTTCCTTGCTCACTCTCATTTGCATGAACCAAGGAATACAAAAAGGGGAAATCCTAAGAGGAGAATGGTTGCATTTCAGTGTAGCTATTAGAGCAGATGTGAAACAGAAGAACTATAGGATCTCGGGACCCTCCTATTTGGATGTGTGTTCTCACATGTAAAGTTCACATGGTCCAGCTCTGCGGGGCCGAGGTTTCACAACTGTATAGTTGCCCTACGCAAAGGGTAGCAATACTAATTATACCTGAGAGACTTATACAGGCCAGGCTGTTGGAGATATTATATATATCCTATGTAATAATGGTACTGTTCATACAGAACAGTTGTTATTATGCTCATTTCATGCGTATGAACTCAGAGTTCAGCAGATACTTTGGTTGGTGAGACAACACACTTTACTACTGATGAGGGGCTGGGTCAAAACTGAAACTCAGCTCAACCTGACTCCACAGGCTCCACAATGATGTTTGTGTCCCTCTCTTTCTCTTTCCCATCCCTTCTCTCTAAAAATAAATAAATACCCTGGCTGGTGTAGCTCAGTGGATTGAGCACAGGTCTGTGAGCCAAAGGGTCGCCGGTTCAATTCCCAGTCTAGGGCATATGCATGGGTTGCAGGCCAGGTCCCCAGTAGGAGGTGCACGAATGCAACCACACATTGATGTTTCTCTCCTTCTCTTTCTCCTTCCCTTCCCCTCTCTCTAAAAATAAATAAATAAAATCTTTAAAAAGAAGTATCACTGTAGTTTTCTTCATTATGCTCTGTTTGTATTACATGGATATTAATTATTGTTTTTAATATTCAGGAACTCACATGCACATTCACTTTTCATGTATGAAAGTACAACTTAGAGTCAAAGGAATAAAAGGAGGTCTTCGTTTTGCTTTGTTTTGTTTTGTTTCTTTGCTTTTTTCTTTATATGCAGCTGTATTGTTTTTATTTATTTATTTTCTAACCATGAACAGGTAACACTTTTGTAATAAGAACTAATAATAAAATATAATAATGTTTTCATGATAAAATATAGACCTGGAGAATATGTTTATTTGGAAAGTGGACATAAACACCTCCTAAATAATCCCAATACAAATAAACCAGGTGAAAAGCCTTTATTTATTTTTTTAAAGATTTTATTTATTTTTAGAGAGAGGAGGAGGGAGCAAGAAAGAGAGGGAGAGAAACATCAGTATGTAGTTGTCTCTCATGTGCCCACAACTGGGGACCTGGCCTACAACCGAAGCACGTGCCCTGACTGGGAATTGAACTGGTGACCCCTTAGTTCAAAGGCCAACATTCAATCCACCAGCCAGGACTGAAAAGCCTTTATTTTTATAAGACCACAAGGTACAGAATATATTAACAATGTGACAAATTCCCTTGGTAAACATATCTGCATGTTATCTAATAGGCAACGTAACACAGTCTTGTTGCTTTGTTTTCGCCACGATTCAACAACGTTGTACTTTAGTGGCCAATAAGACTTAACTAGAATGTCTACAGAGACTTTATTACAATCAGGAGAACTTTCCTTATCTTCAGTCTTTTGAATGATTATATTATATGAACATATTACCTACTTTATTCTCTAATTGCTAAAAACTATAAAGTTGTATAAACAGGATAACGCAGTAACTGGAAACATGAACATCAACTTGCAAATAAAAACTCAGTGAGTTTTTTGATAGTAAAACCCCAAACTTTCTAAGTTTCTTCAAAAATAAGATATTTAATGTGTCTCATTCTATTAATATGCCAAAATTTAGTAACACTTTGAAACATATTAAGGTTAGATTTTCCTATGGCTCTGAGAGACTGATAACAAAATAGACGAAGTCCCTCTACAATGTTTCTATAGCCTTTGTATTTACCATAAATCAACAATCTACAACTTAAAATTCTGTGCTATTTAAATAACCAACCTTTGTAGAGATTTTCCCTAGAGTTTATCCTAGTTTGCAGGGATAGGAGAATCAGACTCATTTGTGCTTTAAGCTCCTTATCTGATTGAATCTATTTGAAGACATTTAAATATGTATGACTTTCATTTTTCAAAGCCGATAGAAATGTAGATAATGGTAATGTGAGAGGAGAAATACACTTATTCTAAACTTTTGAATAGTTGATTATCATGATGCATAAGGTTACTTTTGAATTTTAGGATGATACACTAATAAAGAAAATGCATTCCTTATTTTTATCTTTAGACTTTGTAGGTAGAAAAAAAGGTAATATGTAATAAAAATAAATGAGTAAATTTCTGAAATGGAATATCTATATAACAAAATATACTAATATTCTTTATTAACACATTATAATTATTAGAAAGAGTCATACACATACATACACATTTTGGCTCATATAATACTAACTACAATCTATGGGGCAGGTGCTACTATCATATGAATTTTCCATCCACACAACTGAAACTTTAAGATGTCAAGTAGCTTAACCTGAAGGATCCATAGCAAGGAGACAGAAGCAAAATGATTCAAACCTATGTCTATTCAAACCTATGTCTATGTCTATTTAAGTCCAATTTTAGAGGAAGATATTGAACTCAAATAAAACTGGCTTTAAACCTCATCCCTCAGGCAAGCTATTTCAATGCTGTGAATTAGTATTTTTAAGTAGAAAATGATCATAAAATAATTTAAATAAAATAATGGTTTTAAGTATATAGCCCACTATATGGCATTTAGTCTATATGTTTAAAATGCTAATTTTTGTTAACCTCTATAAATACATATTAAGATAAATTCAATTTAAAACACAGGGTGTGGTATCTGGGTCTTGGATATATAATAACACTGATTTAAATAACAGTGTAATTATTTCTCCCTTAAAATACTTGGTTCCCTAGGTTTCTATGGAAATCCACCTACCTCCCCACCCCTACCACTGCACTTCATATTTCTTTTTTTTTTATTTTTATTGAATTTATTGGAGAGACAATGGTTAATAAAATTATATAGGTTTCAATTCTACAATTCTATAACACATCATCTGTACATTGTATTGTGTGTTCACCACCCCAATTCGTCTCCTTTCATTACCATTTATCCCCCTTTTACCTCTTCTACTTGCCCCCACCCCCCTTTCCCTCTGTTGTCTGTGTCTATGAGTTGTTGCTGTTTTTCATTTGTTTTGTTTTGTTAATCCCTTCACCTTTTCCACCCAGTCTGCCAACCCCCACCCCCTCTGACAGCTCTCAGTCTGTTTTCTCTATCTATAGGTCTGTTTCTATATGGTTTGTTTGTTTATTTTGCTCATTAGATTCCACAGATAAATGAGATCTTAGGTCTTTCTCTGACTGGCTTATTTCACTTAACATAATGTTCTTCACGTCCATCCATGCTCTTTCAAATCCTCTGCTTTTAATGCTAAATGTTGCACGCCCAGTAGTGAGCCCCATACCCTATAATACCCTTCTCTACTTCAGTCTCTTCCAATGTGACTTTATTATCCCATGGATTTAACTTACTTCAGGAGCATGCTAACTTTCATGTGGTGACACCAGTGCACAGACCTGGTTGACTGTCTTCATCATGTGATAGCATATAATGATAGTCTCAGCGTTAGTGTGTTGCCAGATAGATATAACAGGCTTACAAGTTTATGTGAGTGTCGACTATAATAGTAAGCATATGATTACAATGATGGAAAGCAAACTTGAACATAAATTGAAATATAAACTTTTATCAATCACCAGATCATGTGTGTGTATCTGTATCTATTGACAGATAGATATAGGTGTATGTACAGATATATACAGGTACAGATGGATAGATGATGATAGATAGATACAGACAGATAGAGAGATTGATACAGATATACACACACACACACACACATCCCATGCATGCTTTTCGGCCTCTTGCCTTTTCTGTTTGGGACACTTTATTAAATTTTTTCATTAATCAAATTTCAGAAGTGTACTATCTCAGAGTTAAATAATGTTATAGTTCCCACAGACTTATATGTTCTATGGAAAACTATCTGTAACACAATTTTAAATTCACAGTGGGTTTTACTCCACACTTCACATCAAAATTTGGCATATCAATAACATGCTAAAAATTTAACACTTTCTTTTCTTACAAATAGGAATCAAGAGGTGACATATTTTAATTAAGCCAACAAGCTTCTATATAAAGAAACTAAAATTCCTCAGAGAGCAAGAATCATATTCCTTCTTTTTATAGGAGAAGGTAAGCTAGTTCGCTGTAGAAGTGGTTGAAGGAAATACGTTATGGAAATCTAAATGGGTTTAGTTGTGTTGTAGGTTTATTATAGCTACCACAAAGGAACATTTTAGGTATGCATCAAATTGGAGCATTAGTGTAGTTTCTAAAATGTATTATTTTCAAAAATTGTTTAAGCATATGGAAACTTTTTTTAATTACACATATATTGTACATTATAGGAGTAGGAAACCAGAGCTCTGAGGAAACGCACACAAATATCACACATTCATTATCAAGACATTATGCAAATACTTTGTTTTTTAGTGATTAGTTGTGATATTTTTTTCAGGCAATGCAAAATCTACATTATAATTAAAATATTTTTATATTCAGACCATGCAGAATACTTTTAATCCTCTCAAATGATGCACATAATACAATATTTCATGTAAAGAGGATGCTGTTCTTACTTTTGAGAGGCATACGGTGCCTTTTTTCCCCCCAGCAATGGTGGTAGATTCTGCCTGAATCATCCAGGTCTCCTTGACTGTGTCCATCACTCTTCGAATTCTCATAGAGATGTCATGTCATGGGGTTATTAGACCTATTTCATGTATGAGAAAGTTTGGCTAAGGTAGCATGACTAATTAAGGGGACACTCGGACATGATAAAAGCACAAACCTGGTTTCGTTTAGTCACTTAACTTATTGTGAGCATAAGCTTGTGTTACCATTAAGAAAACAGAGATTAAAGTTAAGTTCTGGCAGGAGGTTGTCTTCTAGTTTGGAAGACAGACAAAGGAATGCCTAAGTCATATGGTAAATATGACTATAAAGGAGGGAAAAATTTGCCTTTTGCATTTTAGATTCTTGACTGTGGCTCTTGTAATAAGACAGATTAACAAGGAGAAAAGCATATAAGCTTATTTAATGTATTTGCATGTGTCTCAGGAACCCTCATAAGGAAAAGAAGACCCAAAGAAACAGTTAAAGCCAGACACTTATGAGTTGGACCAGACAGTAGTAAAGTGACAAAGCAAAAGGTTTGGGTTAATTACTTAAGTCGGTAAAGAAATGACTAGAAGGATTAAAGTTACATTAGCAATCTTTCTTTGTACAGATTTCTTTTGGCCTTAACCGTTGTGGGTGAAAGAATGTTTCTTCCCTCTTGCATAAGGCAAACCTCTTTTATATGGGAGTTTTAACTCCTAATTTAGGAAGGTCAGAGTGCCTTTTTGTGCCTGATATTTTTTAAGTGCTTTTAATTTAAATAATATATATGCCAAAGCAACGTATTCTAAGGTGGCATATTCAGAATTCCTTCATGATAATGAGAGAGCAGGAGACTTTGGGAATAGAGTATGGATGGGTTCCGAGGTCTTGCTTGGGAGACTGGTGACTTTTGGATCATTAAAACAGAGAAGTAGACTTTGTAGTTAGAAGAAAAAGCTTATGCAGAGGCATAACGGCTAGCAAGAGCAGAGCAAAGCCAGGAGACCGTGAGCATGTGAAAATATGAGCAGGTCATGGTGTTCCCTACATGAGGGATGTGGAAAGGTACCAAATATTGAAAAGCTATGAATTTCATGTGAAAGGTTTTTTTTAAAAGTCTATCCTGGGGATTCTGTCAAGATAGAGGAATTTCAAGCTGGGGGGTGTTATGTGTAGGTAGAGGACATACGTCAAAGGGAAAGGCATAGAAGGAGACCTTTGGACAAGCATCACCCCTTCCATTTGCATTGCATACTGTGTGTGCTGCCAATGACACAAATATAGGCATGAGGTATGGCTTCTGACTTCAGCGGAAAAGGAGAGAAAAGCAAGATGTGCACATTTTAGTATTTGTGGTGGAAGTTGCAGAGAAGACTATCAGCAAAAAATAAGTTCTCTGGAATTTATAATAGAGTGCCACCCACCATCTCCCCAAGTTTTTCACTCCAATTTCCTTTCCTCTCCTTCTTTCCCCTGTCCTTTATTTCCGAAAACCTACCTCGATAAATCCAAACCCTGGAGAATATACTGTTTCAGCTCCATGGTTGTTAAATTAGGATTAGGTTCAGCTGTGAGTAAACAGAAACCAAAATGACTGTGGCTTTAAAAAGACTGAAATGTGTTTTCTCGTAACTGAACTGAGAGGAAGGCAGCCCAGGGCTCGTCTGACAGGGCTCACAGGTCCTCCGGGACAAAGTTGCTTGGATCCTGTCTCTCCAGGCTGTGATATCAATCTCATGGTCCAAAGGGAGCTCTAGCCACGCACTCAGGATTCATGTGGCAAGATGGAGGAAGGGGGAAGGGCAGGAAAGATATGTGTCAACAGTCTTCTAGGGAAATTTGCTGGAGAGTTAATAGACAGCACTTCTGCTTGTATGCCATTTGCTAGAACTTAGCAATTGGGCAATACTAGCTACGAGCGAGGCTAGGAAATGCAGTCTTTCTTCTGGGGAGGTGGAGTATAGGGATTTACGTTTGGCAAGGGGCACAGCGTGTACAGTGACAGAAACCAGGTAGTGAGGACTATAGGAGTCTTTGCACCAGTAGGATTCCTTTAGTATTTTTTGATATTTTTAATCAAACCAAATAACCATTTTAAAATTTATTTGATGAAATCTCATACATGAAGTGAATATGTTTTCTATTCTTTGCTTATGTTATATATTTTTATTTGTTTTTATTTATTGATGAGAGAGAGAGAGAGAGAGGACACTGACAAGTTGTTTCACTTACTTATGCATTTATTGGTTGCTTCTTGTAGGTGCCCTGACCCCAGAGTGAACCTGGAACTTGTCATATTGGGATGATGCTCTAACCAACTGAGCCACCATGCAGGGCGCTTGTGTTATATTTCAACAAAAACATAAGCAAAACATAAAATAGTGTGATAGGTGGAAATGCTTTTGGAATACATGAAGAAATTCAAAATGTCTATTTGTCACTCTGACATACACAGATATGTAAGAAAACATTGCATTTGGTAGTCATTTTCTTTTTCTGTGTTTGTTTTCTAATGTTTTGAACGGTGTCCACTGGGCATTATGAAGATTGGAATCCGCAATAGGAAAATTGAAAGTAATACTGCTATTACAGCCAAATCGATCAAGATGGTGACTATCGTCTTACATTTGAATATACCACCGTCAGGGCATTGCTCTTCCTATTTATCTGTGTATCTTTAGGGACATACAAATTATTAAAATAAAACTCAACTTTACTAAATGTATTTGAGTCAATCTAATAATAGTGGAGTATATATTGAGACAAAAATAGTGACACTATGAATGTTCAGTTTTATTTTTACATATTTTACTCAACATAGCAGGAATGTTCATACACATATTTGACACTATATGTAGTGAGTAAGACATGACTCAGTGCTACAAAACATGTGCTATTGCAAAGTGTACCAATGCATATTCGCTCAATATTTAAATGGCTTCCTCAATTCCTAATTTTCTCTGTGTGAGAAATTCTTCTTGAGAAAGCAAGGTTTTATTGTTAAAATGTAATTTGGTTTTTCAGTATTTATGTTTCTTTGATTATGACAGGCTTTTAAGTGAAAAACAAAGTATAATGTTAAGCGAATTGAAGAATGCTTTATAAACAGTTTTTCTGTAACACATTCTTACAATTGAGTATTCTAATTGCAACTTGGCATTTTAACACCACTCTCGTTGCAGAAACCCTGAATTAATTTGTCTATTTCCCATTTATTTAATACTGCATTCAACAAATATTTGCTCAATGGCTACAATATGAAAGGTACTTCACTAGCCAATATAGGAGATGGAGAATACGTAGACATGGTATGAGAAGTCTAAAAAAGGTTACACAAAGGATACATTAAATAGTACCTATGTAGATAATTAGAATGCTGGTCTGCAATATAGAGAAAGAATTTGATAAATTCTATGGTAATTTAGAGGAACAAGCAGTGACATTGAACAATTTTATCCAGAACTTTAAATGAAGGATTTAAGATTTTGCCTTACTTTCAAGCTAATCACTTAAGCCGCCACAGATGAACAGGTGCTGGCAGAGACTATGAGACTCTGGAATAGAGACAAAAGACCTTCCTACCCTTAGAAGCATGTTTCCCAGTCCCCTGGGGAAGTTCGAAGGAGCCCAGGGACAGGCCACACACAGTATGTGTAGGTCCCAGTAAGGAATCCTGAATTTTGGAATGCCCAGCTTTATTTGGGGTCCGCTAGCACATTACTCTGACCTTTGTCATAGAAGAAGATAGTATCCTGTCCAGAAACAAATCTGTTCTCTGCCTTCAAGGCTGGTTCTATCTTTCTTCAAAGGCTTTTTGCCATTCACGTATCCTTGAAAAGATAGCTTGACACACACAGCTGTCAATAGGTCTTTCTTAGATGTGAAGAACACAAAATGACCAAAGAGAATTGTGTCTAAAACATAGTAGTCTTTGTGGAGAAATATCCTTTAGTCTCAGTCTCAGATGGTAGGTGTTACCAAATAGAGTTTGGACAGTAAGTCTTTTGAGACAAAAAGAACTGAATGAACCATTCAAGGAGCAACACCTGTACTGCCTATGTAGTGGTCTCATCACTGTCCCAGGAAAGTTAAATGCATATTTCCAACAGAAAAACGCAATATGCAACAGTTAATGCTTTCTAATTTATATGGTATTATTGACACATTTCATTATATATAATCAATTATATATCAATTTATATACATACATATCAATTATATATCAATTATATATATACATATATATATATATAAATATAATGCAATTATTATGTCCAAATCTTGGTGCTGTAGGAATGTCCTGAAATGATTAGACTGGAAGTCAAAATGTCCATTTGGGAATCAACCTGGGAAGAAAATTGCAACAAAATTACAACTGCATATGGTTTATGAGTATTTGGATTTTGACTGTAAGCAAGAGCTATTTAATCAACACTGATAGAGAACAGTCTAATTAATTATGAAACATGTAAATTATCAATTGAGAGAAAAAACAAAGTTATGAAGAAAATATTTAATATAAAGGGTTAAAGACAAGAAGGTAAAACAAAAAATTCAGAAGTCAAGATCATTGGAAATTGAACAAGAACTGGACTTAGAACAAGAGAATGGCTGATGTTGTCAATCACTGGATCCGAACGTGGTGGAGACCATAAACTCAGGGTCAGACGATACCCGAGAATGCAACTTACAGGCAATGGGAGTTTTGCTTCTAATCCCCGACCCAAAGGGTAACTTGAAAGTTTTGGGACACATATCCTGAATGTAAGCAAGCAAATACACACATACACACATGCATACAAACATACAGATACGTCATAAATAATTATTTATTAAATGAAAAAAATAGGTTTCTGTTAAGGATTTGCAACATTCATCTTATATAAGTACTCTAGAATTCAAACACAATTTAAATTTCTTTACTTTTAAATCTACCTGACAGTGTGATGGATTTTAATAATTCATCATGGAAAAGTTAAGTTTCATTATTTCCATGATGAGTCATCTCATGAACAGCCTTCTCATCTGATGGATTTACATATTTGACAGTTGTGCATTAAGCAACATGATTCCACTGGCAAATGCTTCTCCATACAAGAATCCTTATATATCTCACAATGAAACTAATTCCAAAAAATATGGGCTTTCCATCATACTCTATTTTCTTTTGACACTTTTATATTTAAACTAAGATGCTCTATGCGAAGTCAGATAAATTCCTACCAATAATGTATAATTCTGGGGTTGAGAAATTGGTGGCAATTATAACTCTAGGCTTCTTAAATATGGCACCCCACACATCTGGAAAATGGAACAACACAGTCAAATAGAAATGTTAAAGTACTTTTAACAAAGAAATTTTCAAAACAATAAAAGAAACAAGGAAAACTACTTTTTTTCACATCATAATTATAATGCCAAAAGTTAAAGATAAAGAGAACATCTAAAGAGCAGCAAGAGAAAAGGAGACCCTACCTATAAAGGAGTTCCCATAAGGATGTCAGCTGATTTCTTAAAAGGAACTTTGCAGGCAAGAGGGACTTGCAAGAAGTATTCAAAGTGATAAAAAGCAAGGACCTACATCCAAGATTACTCTATCCAGCAAAGCTATCATTTAGAATGGAAGGGCAGATAAAGTGCTTCCCAGACAAGGTAAAGCTAAAGGTGGTCATCATCACCAACCCCTTATTATATGAAATATTAAAGGAACTTATCTAAGAAAAGGAGAGATCAAAACTATAAACAGTAAGATGACAACAAACTCACAACTATCAAAAACTGAACCTAAAAACAAACAAACAAACTAAGCAAACAACTAAAACAGGAACAGAATCATAAAAATGGAAACCACATGGAGGGTTATCAGTGGTGAGCATGAAAGGGGAGAATGGGGGAAAAGAAACAGAATTGGCAGGTACAAAAGGCGGGGGGGGGGTTAAGAATAGTAAGGGAAATGGAGAAACCAAAAAACTTATATGTACGACCCATGGACATGAACTAAGGAGGATATTGTTGGCAAGAAGGGGTTACTGGGTGGAGGAGGTCAAAGGGGAAATAGGAACAACTACAATAGCATAATCCATAAAATATACTTAGTTAAAATAACTTTAAAAATGCAAACATAAGTTATTCTTAGACCTCTTTGGAGTCACAAGTTTATAAACTAAGAATGCATTGGTAAGAACATTCCGTCAGAGGACCAAATGACAAGCAATACCTTTGGGGTAAATGTGAGAATCATTTTCTTTGACAGTTGAGTTTCCTCAGTGCTCCCTAACAGAATGACTGACTGTACTGAGTGGCCAATAGTTAATCCTGGGAGATGTGAGTAACTCAGTGTAAGAAAGGCCATTTGTAAATGAAGAGTATTTATTAAATCATAAATTCAAAGAATTAGCTGAACATAATGATAATTAAAAAAATTGTATTCATCAGTGAGAAATGTAAAGCTCAGAGAATGAAATGCTCATAAAATATGATAGGTGATACTTTTCTATAACATGAACACTGGAGGTCATGTTTCTTGACTCAGCATAGGGTGACTAATTGTACTGCAGAAGGAACAGTTACAGAAGAAAGAGAACTAATCTCGGCAACAGTGTGGCATCACTGAGATTCAGTACTGACCAGAGGCGAGAGGTCTGCATTGAACATTATTACAAGTAATGCATTATTTGGAAATGCTTCTTTTTTGGAATATAGTGACCATAATGCTTTTTTACAGACAAGGTTCTTGTTTCCAAACAACAAAAGTCAACTTGGCCATAGAAAGCAGCAAATACATTTATTGGAACAATATTGTATAGCCATCAAAATTGCTGGGCGTCCTTAAGAATTACCTTTGTCAAGAAGTAGAAAGCAATAGGAATGAGACAGTAACAAATAATATCAAGTACTTGCCACTGAAACTGTAGCTAGAATGACTTCATTTGCACAGCTACCATTTGACCCGGTCCATTATAGCTGCGACTGACCACCACTACATCTGGACGTTGAGACCATTACTGCGGCTCTGAACACTTCTCGACTTTCTCTACTTCCATCCATCTTTTTTGCCGGGGCGTAGGAGCATGTGATTAATGTATATATGTCACTGGGGCAACTTCTAACTGAAACATTGGAAGAAGGAAGTATCTGGCCCCTTGGCGTTCAGATGTGAAAGTCAGGCCTCTTGTCGTCAGAATTCATATACTGGAGAGCTCCATGAAAACAGGAGGGGTGTTTAAATGCTGCTTAGTCAAAAAAAAAATGACAAAAGCCTACAATATATTTCTATTATGTTAGTCTCAATCAATGGTTTTATCATTTTCATTTTAATTCTTTCTAACCTATGAAGGGATGGATTTCCTGAAGTAGAGCAAAAATTTTCCTATGTGGAGTCTGTCTTCTCATGATATAATAAACAAAATTACTTTCAAAAGTACAGGAGTGATGTTTATATTTGTTCTTTTATGCCACAGAGCTGCATTTATCATTTTTCATAATTATTATAATAAAGATTCATAAACCTGTGATGTGTACCCAGATTCCAATGCCTTAGTGTGTTTTTGGAATGCCATACGATATCGTTATTGTAAAGAAAGCACTCATTCTGCATATCTGGGTTGTATTATAAAATCCACTTTCTTCACCTTCCACTCATGAATTATGCTTTGTTAAACAACTTAGCATAAAAAGCAAAGATGCTACTTTCATTTAACAGTCACACTGAGTGGTGTGAAAGTATTAAGATAACACCTTCTACATATTCATCAACTTTACTTCTAAGAAGAAAGGCTAGTTAAAGTTTCTTATTTTGAGATTTGTGACTTCAAAGTGAAGGATATTTTGACAAGTGAGAAATTAAACTTTTATATAAAATCATCCAAGAAATTTATTAGATAAACTGGAAAATATATTAAAGGTTACATACAAATTTTGGTAAATGAGAAGATTGAGACTTGAAGAAATTAGGTGATTCACATAAGTACATATAGTAAGTAAATTCTCAAAAGAAATAGGGGGAGAAGAAGTTTGGAGAGTTTTAAGTCATTTTAATTTAAGTCAGTAAAATATTTATGCTTTAAAAATTATGAAATTTAATTTATAATGCCAGATAATTAAAATGAATTCCCAGTTCTTGTTCAATACAATACTTGTGCATCCGGTTAGGTAAGCATCATTATTAACCCTAATTTAGGGGGAGACATATTGATAGAGAAAGTGCCTTGCTCTGGATCTCATATGATTTTTATTTTCATTTTCTACTCAGTATAAACATTTTTATCAGTTGTATTAAAGAATTATATTATCCCTGATTATTTATATTAAATTTTTGAAATATATTGCCATGTCAACCACATTGTGATTTATTTAGAGCCACGCTATAGTTTGTTCTGATTTACAGGGTGAATTTAATGGAATGAGAAAGTGATTCATCTAATGTTTTTGCAGGATAGGATTACTATAATCTTGAGTCAGTATAATTTTCCTAAATATATTAAAATATACATGTATAAAAAGAGAAAATAACACAAAGTTTTATGTTTTCCATAAGCTGATTGAGTCAACTTTTTCTCTACCAAATCCTGCTTTTTTGTCTACCAGAAATCTTTTAAGTTTTACTTTATTGCCCAATTGTCCTATAACCTAAGTCCAAGGCTACAACATTTTATTTGAAAATCAAAACATTTTCCCCTTCTTTTTGCCACCATTCTTTTCTTCCTTACACCTGTCTTTACAAGGCTGCTAGAATTCTGTGCAGTGTCATTCCCATGCCTGAATATCTGCCTTTCCTCTATGGGAGGACTGCACCATAGAGTATTGCCTATAAACATCCACACAAGCTACCATTGAGTCCATTGATCTTCTCACTCGTAACTGACTGTGCAATCTGATCTGTGAGCATGGAGTAACTTCCAGTTTCATACATTTTCCCAGCCATCTTCTCATCTGTTTTCTTTTATTCTACTTACCAAACAGCTTAAGTGCCTACTTGATTGTGGTGATGGTCTAGGACAATTTTTCAACCCTAGGGAAGTGTTTTGTTGAAGTTCAGTGAATCACATGTGGTAGGTAATTAATGTGCAGCCAATTTTTATTACATCTAACAAAAATACATAAGTGCAAAACATACAAAAATCTTGCACTTAGTATGAAGTTCCTAATAGATCACACATTATAAGCAGTCATGCTACACTCAGGCATGTGCACATACTCATTGTTACTGTTTGGACGTGGAAACACTCCCTCAGGCTGCTTTTCTGTTGTTTCAAGGAATATGTAAATATCCTCACTATACACTTACCCTAAATGCATATGGACAGTTAGCAGTACAGACGGGGAAGTCCATCTGAAAGTGTGTGCAATGTATAGGCTTATACATGATTATGTGCATGCATTTCCAAAAGAATTTGCACACATTCTTTGCCTATCAGCACCACACTACAAAATAGTTCAATTTATAGTCAGAGCAAATACTTAGAACTATTATGTTTTGTTATGTATATAATTTTCTCTCTTTCCATTAGGTAGAAAATGGTTGCCTGTGTTCACCTACTGTGAAGACTTAGAATCAGACAACTACAGTATTGAATCTCTAAAGTGTTTCAGGATGTAAATGCAGTCTGACCTTTCCCTGATGGACAGTTAAATTATGGACATGCTAAACAATTTACTTTGGACTGCCCTTCCAAACCATGCTTTGGCTTCTGTCTTGAATGCTCACTAAGCATTTGTAGCTGACAAGGAAAAGAAAGAAAACTGTGAATTGGAAAGTTATCTTACAATGAAAATTACGAGCACATCTTGCATCTGTCCAGTCCTCGTGTGTCTCTGTTTTGTGCAGAGGTGTTATGGAACTGCTCACCACAGCTCTGTCAAGGTGACCAGAAACCAAACCAAACACGTTGAAGGGGAAACCGAAGTCCACCATCGTCCCAAAAGGGGATGGGTTTGGAATCAGTTCTTTGTTTTAGAAGAACATATGGGACCAGATCCACAATACGTTGGAAAGGTAAGTTTTTGTTGATTGGCTTTTATCCTCTTCTGGGAAATTGTGGGATGAGATGAGAGTGAAGTGGGAGTTGGATTTGAATGGTAAGAGCCATGAATGGTAAGAAATTATGTTATATAAGCTAATGGTTATACTAACCACTTCAGAATAATGATTGTAAAAAATCACATATACCAATAATGTCATGTCCCTAAACATCAGTCCATACATAGTAGCTAGAATGTACTTTATGAACATATTACTTTTTCTGTTCTCACATGTAAAATGAAAACACTTCATTGAACACACAATTAAGTGATTTTATCTTTATTACCATGAAGGCATGTTGAAATTCATGATGTCATTTATTGATACACTCATATTTATAATTTTTAACCTATTGTAAATACATGTGGGCCTAAAAAGAAGATATTATATCACAATACTTAATATATTTCCATTGTTTTTACACAGATTGTACTTGAAATTGTCAGCCTTTCAAGTACATGGATATTTTCCAACCCTTCAAATTAATTTCCATAAATTGTTGATATATTTTCAGTATAGATTAAATACACGTAGATGTACAGATGTTGTTAAATTCCCAAAGAATAAAGTTGATAAAATGGTCAGTAAATTTAGATAAACTTTTCTTTCTCTCAAATCCACAGACAAAACAGCTTAATGGCTTATTAAACCCTTCAGGGAATTGTGTGTTCAGTAAAAGAAACAGTTTAAGTATGTGTCACATAGGTTCTAGGGTGAAGAATTGAGTGGAAAGTGGAGCAGCCTTCTTGTGATGAATTACTGATATATCCTTGGAAGTAGCAACACTTAAGTTAGCTCAGTCCCTGAGAGAGACAGCAGGCACAGAGGTCGAATCTCCACAACGACAGGCTCGATGACTTCCATTGCCCTGCTTGACTATTTATTTTCACTTTAGCAATGTTAGTACTAAAAAAAAAATGTATTCAATCCAAGCCATGGTGCTTCCCTAATGTGTAGGCAGTGCAAAATCACAGGCCATCTGTTCCACCTCTCACCCAACAGGGACTCAGCTGCAGCTGTATTTTCCATACAAGGCAGGAGCGAAGGAGTCGGAACATGAGTGCAAAAGAAGACCTGAAACAATGCTATCATTTTCTTACACGCATGTGAAAACGAGACCCAAACCACTCATTTTTATCCCACGTATTGTTTTCCCTACAAAGTATCCCTTGAAGTAAATGGAAATAAAGGTATAAAATAGAAGCATACCACATTGAATTATTAGAAAGTTATTTTTGTTATGAACTTCAAAGTCCTTTTTCTATAATCCTTAAAAAGGAGGGTGGAAAGAACATAAAAATATATATGTGTATATATATATATTTTTTTTCCTTTAGGAGTATACCTAAAAGAAAAAATATTATTAAATATTTTGTTATCTATACTTCTTATCATCTGATTTAACTAAAAAGCAAAATTTGCTAGAAAGGGAAAGAGAAAAATCAGACAACTTTGCATTTTCTCTTGAGTCACCTAATTTTAGTAAGTGATAAAGCCTCAAGAGGTAGACCAGGATAGAGAGATCTTTCTGAGCGTGGGTGCCAATGAACATATGGTTGAGAGCTTGTTACCCATCAGGAAGTAGTGCAGGTCTGTGACATTATTCAGGTTCCAAGAGGTTCTGTAGAAATTGCTATCTGTTCTACTGTTTGTAGTATCGACAGACAAATATAAAAGGTCCAGCCCAATCCTCTTATAACCTATCCAACCTGAGACCCTCACTCATACTCTACTCTCATCTGCCTTTATGTGCAGATCTAACTTAATTGTACACATATTTTCCCTCACCGGTCAACACCAAACACACGTAAATACATACATACATATGTACATGCTGTGGTAATGCAGAAAAGCCTGCAAAGCCCAATAATTCATATGTGCATAAAATAATGCCCTTCTGTCCCATTACTTTATTTGTTAAATAAGTGAATTTATATCTACAACTCATAAATACTCTCATAGTGACCAACCATGTATTTTCAAAGTGCTCTTAAATAAAACATGGAATTATTAAAATTGCTATGAACGTGAGAAAGGACACCTCCAGAGAACTGAAAAGTATCTCCTTTCCCCTCTCTGTCACAAAAATAGCAGCAGGAATTTGGTCAACAGAGACAAAATAATAATCATATAATACAGTTTTGCTAGTAAAATAATATTTTTTCTAGTTTCATTGTACAGGCTTGTTTCGAAGTATCCTTCAGTTCTTGGTTGTAATTATTTTTAATGTGTGGTTATAGTTCACATTATAAAACAGCATTTACTGTACTTTTGATAAAAATGTCAGCTTAAGTATTCTGATACAGATCAACTTCTCATATGTCATATGATAATTTTCTTAGACCTTTCTTAGTTGATTGGATTTAGAAGGGGAGAATTTATTTTGTTGACATTGGTCAAATATTATTATTCATTACTAAGATATTTATATGTGGCTAAGGTTGTGATCGTAAGGCCATTTCTAATAGTAAATAGTATAATTGTCCATATACATATGCATGGGTAATATGTATCAACTATGCATAAATATATATATAATTATACATGTATACACATATATATATAATTACACATATACATTACACAGACTATGTACACACACATATATAAGTACACATAGACATTTGCACATGTATTTGATAATTCATAATTTTTTCCAGAATGTAATGGCCATGAGAGATCAAATACCAAAATTGACATATGAATATATCTTATAAATATGAGTTCATGGATTTGTTAAAGATATTTTAAAATTATTGAGCAATTAAAGGAATGAAGATATAACAGCACATTACTAACCCTTTACTCCTGGAGCAAATTCAATGGTAAAGTCATTAATATTTTAAAACAAACAGGTTCTCTTTTTCCAAGTATTGTGTAAAAGCAGCATAGACCATCTAAGCTATTGTTTATTTTTCAAAAGTAGAACAGTGCTGAATAAATCCCATTGTAACGAAGAATATAATTTACGTAAGATGTTACACCCAACCTAAAAAGCATGCCGTGCATCACAGCTATCACGGGAGTAGACTCATGCATTCGTGAGATAATGCCGACCAGTGAGGAGAGAGCTGGGTTTGAGTTCTAGCATCTCTGCTTGTTATCTGTATTAAAACTGGCAAGTCTATTTATTTTTCTGCTTTCTGTTTCCTTACACGTAGCACTGAGAAATACTGTTTGACTTTTTTGTTACTAATTCAACGACATTAAAAGTTTGGTTATGGTTTACATCATGAGTCATTTAAACTACAGCTTGTGTGCCTAATTCAACCAGCTGCATGTTTGGGCTTTACCTGCACACTAAAGAAGTTTTGTTTTATTTTGTTTTTAGATTGTTGAAAGTATTTTCAAAGTAATATTTTGTAACAGTCAGAAATTACATGAAATCCAATTCTGTTTGCATAAATAATGCTTTATTAGAATGCAGTCACGCTCATGCATTTATGTGTTGTATATGGCATTTTTTAAGCTACAGTGGCAGAACTCAGTAGTGGCAAGAGAGAATCAGGCCCGCAGTCTGCACTATTCACTAAGGGTCATGTACAGGACATGTTTGTGAGCCTCTGGTTAAGATGTCTGCCTTGCCTAATGTACTGTGAATGCTTTCAAAGCAGGTTTGGGGTCTATATCATTTTTATTCACACAGTATGTCCATTTGATATTATAATGATCAAATATAGCAATTCATGGGGAAGTACTCCATAAACTATCACCATTTGTAGTGGTTTTGATGATTAGGGGAAATTATTGAAACAAAAATATCTCCCATCAATCATTGCTTTTATGGAGGAGATAATTTCTTGGAGGTCTGTACTTCACCAGTTTCACTGGCATTACCCTCCCCAATAGTCATTTCAATGAATGTTCACTCATTCTGGTGTTTTGATTTTATTATTGTTGGTTTTGTTATATTACATGCAGAAGTGTAATGACTGACCTGGTACACATATGAGTTAGCATGCAGGCATATCTGTGGAAGAGATTTCTAGAAGTGAGATTTTCTTTCAAAGAGCTATAAATCTTTAATTTTGGTAGACATACCTAGATCTCCTCCATAGGTGCTGCAGTTGATTGCATCTCTCTCAGTGATGTGTTAAAGAGATTATTTCTCTACAGCAATGACAGCAGATGGGATTGTAAAATATAATCAGTGAAAAATGGCATATCTGTGTAATTTGGTTTATATTTCCCTTATTATGAGTAAAACTGATAATCTTCATATTTTGGGGTTTATGAATATTTCTTTTTTTACTGACTTTTCATGGTCCTTGATTTTATATTCTTTGTTTAAAGATTTTATTTATTTATTTTTAGAGAGAGGGGAAGGGAGGAATATAGAGTGGGAGAGAAACATCAATGTGTGGTTGCCTCTCACACGGCCCTCAGTGGGGACCAGACCTACAACCCAGGCATGTGCCCTGACTGGGAATCAAACTGGAGAGCCTTTGGTTCACACCTGTGCTCAATCCACTGAGCTACACCAGCCAGGGATGATTTTATATCCTTTTGTTAGTTTCTTGAACTTAACTATTTGTTATTTATATAATAGGTGCAATAATTCTTTGCTAATAACATAAATTACTAATATTTTTAATAGTTACCATGTTTTTGAATTTATTATTTTTATTTGATATATAACTGGTAAACTTTAACTAAGGGTATGCATTGGAAATATGTCTATTAACACACAACTACTGGCAATAAGCTTCATATACTTCAAGTAGTAAATGTGATTAGCTAAATGTTGTGCTCCATATATATATATATATAGTATTATCATTTTAAAAACATTATAAGTGACTTTTTTAACTGGCTGAGCATTCTCATATAAGAAATAAAAGTGTTTTGATTAAAAATGGGTGCTGTACCTTATCAAATGCTTTTTCAGCATCTATTGATATGATCATGTGATTTTTATTTTTCCTTTTGTTTATGTGGTGCATTACATTTGTTGATTTGTGAATGTTGTACTATCCTTGCATCCCTGGGATGAATCCCACTTGATCATCGTGTATGCTCTTTTTAATGTGTTGCTGGATATGGTTTACCAATATTTTGTTGAGGATTTCATCATCTGTGTCCATCAGTGATATTGTACGTTGTCGGTGGGAATGCAGACTGGTGCAGCCACTGTGAAAACAGTATGGAATTTCCTCAGGAAACTAAAAATGGAACTGCCTTTTGATCTAGAAATTCCACTGCTGGGATTACACCCTAAGATTCCTGAAACAGCAATTCAAAAGAACCTGTGCACCCCAATGTTCATAGCACAATCTACAATAGCCAAGTGCTGGAAGCAACCTAAGTGCCATTCAGTAAATGAGTGAATCAGAAAACTATGGTACATTTACACAATGGATTACTATGTAGCAGAGAGAAAGAAGGAACTCCTACCCTTCACCACAAGCATGGATGGAACTGGAGAGCGTTATGCTAAATGAAATAAGCCAGGAGGTGAAAGACAAAAACCGTATGATCTCACCTGTAAGTGGAACCTAATCAACAAAACAAATAAGTAAGCAAAATAGAACCAGAAACATTGAAATAAAGAACAAAGTGACAGTAACCAGAGGGGAGTGAGGAGGGGGATAATGGGAGAAAGAGGGGAAGGAACATCAAGGAACATGTATAGAGGGCCCATGGACAAAGCAAAGGGGGGTAGGATTGAGGGTGGGAGGTGGGGGTGGGTGGGGTGGGTGGTGGCAGGACAATGGAGCATCTGTACTTGAACAACAATAAAAATAAATAAATAAGCATGAGTTTCTCAAAACAAACAAGAAAACAAGAAGAAATAAAGGAAACTGTTTATTCCAGGATATCTGTAAGTGGATGTTGTTCACATTGCATTATTTGATACTTAGAGACAATGTAAGACACATAATAAAACAGGTAAAAGATCAAAAAATGTGTTTCTACTTAGCAGTGTGTTTTAGGATAAGATATGTAACCTATTAACAATATTATACTAAGGTTAAGGCTGTGTTGACATTAAATATATAGCTAATAATAAAAACTCATAAAATCTTTGACATTTTCAGGACAAAAAAATGAATTATATTCTCTATTTTCACTTTCCTGCATTTACGGTCTATCTGCTGATAACTGTTCAAATTTTTTTCAATATAAACCATAACATGTGGAAGAGATTGCTTATATTTACTACAAATTTAGATCTAAAATTCTACCACTCTCCCACACCTCCCTACCTACCTCTTATGTATGTGAGGAGATACGTGTAGACTCCACATGATTATTCAAAATTTACTTTAGTGAAAAACAGCAAACATAAGGAGGATAAGCAAGGAATTCTGGCAGTAAAAAGGGACTAAGAAATCATCTTGCCAAATCCCTCAAGTAATAAAAAGCAACGATGCTTGAAACAGTTAAGTGACCTCTTCATGGGAAGAGGGATTAGTCTCGGCACTGCCAAGGCACACATTGTAACATATCCGATTCTCTAGTGAAAATTAGTTATTAGTATATAGTGCATGAAATACCTCTCTCCTCATCATTATTACTGCCTTTATTCTATACTTTTCTTTCTTTAAAAGAAAAACTTCAAATATCTTTTAATGTGGAGTACTGTAGTTTCAAATTAAATAAACTATTTTGAGGTAAAGAGGGAATGCATTATGTAAAAAGGAATGGCAAAGTTCAGTTTTTTCAGGAAAAAAGTTATAGCATGAACTCTGAATTGAAAATTAAATGTCCAGCAAAAAAAGTCCCAATTGTCATTTAATATTGTCAAGATGATAATTTACGACCATCTTTATCATAACTTCCTTAAAATGCAAAACTTCCTGTGTCAAAACATGACATTTAAATTTTATAAGGATGACAGTGTGATGACATGATGTCATATGAAATTAATTATGATACTCAGCTTTAAGTGGATATAACTTTCTCACAAGTCATCATAGAAATTTAACTATTTAGATCCAGTCCTATATTTGACTGCATAATATAATGAAATTGAAAGCATAAAAGAGAAATTTGATTTAGCATGTATTTCTTTTAATTTGCAGTGATTTAGAATCATTTGCAATAAATCTGATTTTATTAAGTTTAATTGTATTTTTAGAAATAAATTATATTTTATTTGAATCACTTAAAAATGTTTAAGTTATTATATAGCCTTAGCATTCATTATACAGGGTCCAACACAAATAACACCCCTTTTTAATTACAAAATCTTTTAATACAAAATCATAAGTATGTAATTCTGTAACATAACAATATCACACTCAAGCACACCATATGACATTTTAGGTAAAATGATTCAATTAGGACTATAAATTATTACACCCATATTATTACCCTACCAACCACACTCAAGCAGGCCTTACTTCTGTCGAATCCTGTATACAGCATTTCTTTCTTCCTTTTTTAAAATATTTATTGTTCTTCAAGTACAGTTGTCTCCATATCTCCCCCTCCACTCCTCCTGCCCCACCCATTTTGCTTTGTCCATTCTCGGGGGGCCTTTAACGCAGCACCCCGGTCTGCCATGGATGAAGAATAAGTCTACCAAGACATGATCTGCTTGGGGAGGAGAGGTGGCCGATTCTGTCAAAGGAGAAGGGCCCAGAGCCTTTCTCTCCATGGGCTTTTATTAGGTTCATTTGCAATAAAGGAATACAATAAAGCTCATCAATCATTGTCAGCCAGTAAGGGTTAAACAATACAGGATTTACAGAGAACCTTGAGGGCTTATTCTGAGTTACAGCCAATTAGTTAGAGGGCCATAAAACTTTAGGTGCCAGACTCATCTCAGGTCTGGACCCTAATCTTTTAAACTGAGGGCACAAATTAAGTAGGTTTCACAGGAATGTATGTATTTTTCTTAGGCCTGATTCCCCAGGGAATCCGCCCCTCCCAGCACAGGACTGCACTGCCCTCTGTTATTGCTTCAGGCTTAAGTCAGGCAAGGGAAGTAAGGCAGCCAAGAGATTAGGAGACTTCTTGCAGACTGAATGAGGACTCAGGCTATTTCAAAGCCGAGGGGCGTGGGTCCATCACCCCCTTTTTCCACAGCCCCCCGAGTCCTTCCCTGCGAGTTTATTCCTGGTGACCAGAGCCTGTCTTAGGTTGATCCTCCCTTGAGGATTCTTACCCCTCATTGGCTAACTGGTCAAGCTCAGGGCCAAGCAGGGTGAAGTGGGCATGGGTGGCACACCTGCCAGGGAGACAAGCTTTGTCTCCTTAGTGGCTTATGGTCCCAACTCTGACTCAGCCTTAACCATGAGGGGTTACAGCCTCTGAAACCAGGCAGGGCGGTTCCCAACAGTCCATGGCTCCTTTATACATATCCTGATGATGCTTCCCCTACTTTCCCCCATTATCCTTCTCCCCCCTCCCCTGTAGTTATTGTCACTTTGTTCTTTATTTCAATGTCTCTGGTTATATTTTGCTCATTTGTTTGTTTTGTTGATTAGGTTCCACTTATAGGTGAAATCATATGGCATTTGTCTTTCACTGACTGGCTTACTTTACTTCGTATAATGTACTCCATCCAGTTCCATCCATGCTGTGGTGAAGGGCGGAAGTTCCTTCTTTCTTTCTGCTGTGTAGTATTCCATTGTGTGAATGTACCAATCCCCATTAAAATATAAATGACACATTTCACAGATGTATATAGCATTTCTTAATGCTACACTGATAATTATCTGAAAGGTCTTCAATGCAATGTGACCCATATGTTATGGGCACATTATATGCATTTATTCACATTATACTACTATACAAATGCAATGTGTGTGTGTGTGTGTGTGTGTGTGTGAATGGTGCTACACTAGAGGTGAATTTACCCTTGGGTGCATTTGGCAACGTCTGGACACATTTTTTTTTCACCTCATCTAAATCATCTATAAGTTACCTTTGACATACATAATCATCAGGGTCAAAGATATTTAAAGGAAAAATACTTTAATTCATTTTCAAATGAGAATAAAGTATTAAAATAAATACAGTTCTATGTATATTATATCAATCTTTATATTAATAAAACTGTGAATAGAATTTATGACTTTAATTCAGAAAAAGGGCTCATCAAGGCAAAACGACTCAGTGTGCATGAAAGTTCTAAAGTGGTGTTGAGTTTTGGTTGTGACAAGTAGGAAGGTGGTGTTACTAGTGTTGTTGTTAGAGCAAGGAGTGCCGCTACACATTCTGTATTGTGTAGGACAGCACCTTCCCATACCACAACAGAGAACTAGCAGCACGAAATGGCAATAAGCGTCAGTGTTGGTCTGACGTCGATATCCTCCTAACGTGTTTCTCTTGGCTAAATGGTTTTAGTTTACTTTGTTCATACTATTTTATCACTATAATGATATTTTACGTGTTTCTTTTATGATACACATACATATGAAATTTAACTTGATGCCTGATGAAAACTTATTTTTCTAAGTGATAATTTTATTCCATTGTTTAATGTGAAGTCTATTATACAGGGAATACTTACTGCCAATTTCTTTTGTGTTTTGTGTGCACTATATCTTTATTTGTTGTTGTTTTTCTTTTTATTCTACCATATTGACATCTATTGGGATGTCTTTCTACTAGTTTAGAATTTTTATGTTGTATGTTTTGGCCTTCATATCTCTACCTACCTCCTGAACAACAAGGACATGTAATGGTCAAAATTTTATTATATTAATGTGTTTCCTACTTTTTACATGACTATCATGCCAGATTGTTTTTAAGCTACAACTTGTTTTTCTTCTTACAATTATTAGTTATTGGATTACATATATTTACTTATTTGTCTAACATATTTAACAGCATTTAACTTCTCTTTGCTTCTATATTAAACGTTTTGGGTTTCATTTACTTCATACTGAAAGATGACCATGACCCACCTCTTTTTTACAGGTGCTTTATAAAGCTTACAGTTGACGTCTTTATCCTGTTACAGTTATCCTACATGATACAACTACCTTAGAATGTTTAAACACCAATCACTTTCTCTTTTTTCATGTTGCATTTTGCTAGTATCTTGTTTTCTTATTTATAAAAGCACCTTCCAGATTTTTCATTACTATTAAAATCATTTAGACTTTTTTTTCTTGTATTTACCCACATTTTTCAATGCCTTTGTTTCTCGTTGCTTCTACCTCTCTGATTTTCTTATTACCTATATAAAGCCTTCATTCTTTATTTTTAAAATTCAAACTGTGAACAGTAAAAATTCTTTGTCTTTCTTAATTGAATCATTATTTTTTGTATATAAGATTCTACAATGTTTTTCATTTTTTTTATTAAAGATATTTGAGTTCTGGACTCGAATTTTGATAATGAGAAGTCTGCTGAAATTCCATTTTAAATTTCCTCTCTCTTTCCAGTTGATATTAGGATTATCACTGTGTTTATGAACTGTTGATCCACTAATATTTCCAGGTTCTGGAATTTTTAATTTTTGGCTTTCTATTTTTCTTGGTCTGTGTATAATTGTTGGAGCTGTCATAACAAAGTACAATAAACTAACTGTCTTAAACAACAGAAATTTATTGTCTCACAGTTCTGAGGGCTAGAAACCTGAAATCAAGATGCCCTCAGAACTGGTTGCAATGGCGGTTTCTGTGGGATGGATGTCTCTCGAGCTTCTCTTCCTGGGTTATGAGTGGCTGTCTTCATGTCCATACAGTGTTTTTGCCACACAAAGTTCAACCCAACATTTGATATCAGCAGTTTTAGTATAATTATTAGAATTTGTATGTTTTATAAAAATATATCAATGATTTCTTTGAATTTTTGTCTTTCTCATTTATTGTCCTATTCTGAAACTTCTATGTGACATAATTTTTGTCGGATTTTCTTGTACCATTCTAATGTACTCTTTGATATAAACTTGAATATTAGCTTGAATGTATTTTTAAATTTCTAGTTATTTTTTGTTCCTTTATTCTTTTTTGGATTATTTTCTCTTTTACATCTAATCATGTGTCCTTTCATTTCGACCTCTATTCTCTCATTATGTAAATGATTGCAAACCACCTCTTTAACAATTTTGTTCAATTTTTGGGGGGGTGGTTTGATGAATTTGCACATTTCTTTGTCCATTCACTATCTGTCATGGAGATTTGATTCTGGTGTGCCTTTTAAATTTTTCTTTTTACTCATTTTCAATAGTGTGTAACAGGTAAAAATGGGGATTTTGGTGAGATCCCTCCAATACAAAACTTAATAAATATCCATAGAGAGCCACTAACTTTTTTTCAGCTGGCAACAATTTGGTTTCAAAAATCTGAATAAATATTAATTCTTAACTTTTAACAACTCATTCTTGTACATGCATTTTATGTGAACAGTAACAACAAGAACACCAACAATACTAAAATTAAAACTTATATGGCTTTCATCTGTGCTGTAAGTTAGGTTTCAATATATTACAAAAAAACCTTTTTTACCATGAAGTCCTAATATCAGGAACTTCCTTCTTAATATTTTAAGGGGGTAGGTAGATAATATAACTTCAATGTCTGGAATTGTTTTCAAGTAGCCTTGCTTTCTTCAGCTATCTGTACTCTCATTCTCTACCTCGAGTAGACTGAAAGTCTAATCTTCAGGATGTATAAAACCTGATTCTTGGTATCCAGGGCCTGTATCTTGTTGAAATTCCCCCAAAGCAATATTGTGGATGCTGCAAGGAAATTACATTCCTGCTTACTAAATCCTCCTTCCTTGTTCTTTGTGAATTCTTTCACTGTTCCCAGCTCAGTTGTATTTAATTTACTTTTTAATTTTATAAACCATTTTAATTGTTTATAGTAAGAGGCTTCCTCATTAGCTTTGTCTGATATTTGTACGGTCAAATCTTGTCTCAGGTTTTTCTTTGCACAAAAGCAAAATCTGGATTAGGAAAAGTTTCCTAAATATATCTTCTAGATACAAATAGTAATATTCTTTTACCATGCTTCAATATTTTCATGCAAAAGTAGAGATGAAAGTCCAAGTGTTCTCAAAATATCAAATAGACCTATGCATTTCAAAAAATCATATTGCACTTCATAATTCTAGACAGATTTATTTCAAACAAGTATTTTTATAAGGAAATAATAGTTTTTATCATAGTAATTAGGTTATTCTCAAGATATCTGTTTAATTGTCCTATTGATTTTTATCCAATGAATATTTGAACATTTAATTGTAGTGGACCTCACATAACAAAGACATTTAATATGAAAGTTGATCCTGTAGTGTCTTCAAATATATTCAGGGTTTTTTTTGAGTTTTCATAAAGGTAATACCAGGGATTCATTATAAGAATTGTACAGTGAAATATAATTAATTTCTTTTCACTAGGATTATTTATGTTTCTTAAATATGATTTATTTGTCATCATATTCATAAAAAATAGAATAATATATGATGTGGGCTCCCTTTATACACTAAAAATAAAATGATAATATAAAACATAAATAATAAAATAATTAATATAAAAACCAAAAATACACTAACAATCATAATTTTTGGTTTGCATTGTTTACATCTATAGTTTGATCACAATTGAGTTTATTCTGGAGAAGATTGAATACTATTTAGGTCATATTCATCCATTCAAAATTTATGGAGCACCTTAGATCTGGTCAGTAGAGGAAAGAGAAAACTAGACATGCATAAAGAATTTGAAAATGAGACTCCACAAAGTAGAAACAATGGTGCAGAAGTGGAATTATGGTGGATGAGGAAGGAGAAAGTCTTCAGGAAGAGGGAGTAAACCATGAAATCTGATTCTTGAGTGAGAATAAATATACTATATTATGTATGTAAAATTGCTAAGAGGATAGAATTCATATTCTTATCAAATAATAATGATAATAATAGACAACAGGAGGAAATGTTTAGAGGTGATGGATTGGATATGTTTATGCCATATATTATGGTGGTAGTTTCATGGATTTTACATTATTTTCAAACTCATCAAGGATTTATACATTAAATACATAAAGTTTTTGTATGTTTATGATAACTCAGTAAAGTGGCTAAAAAAATAACAATAAAACTTTTAAGTTAGGAATTGTATTTTTCCCAGTTAAATTTATTTCCTTGGAAGTCATTCTTTCCTGAACAGCTACACTATGTCCAAAAGGCTGACATTCAAGAGTATTAAGTAGCGAGAGAGAAAGGCTATAAATTAATGTGAATCCATGCATTCTTTGCTTATTTGCAATAAACTTAATTATCTTCTTCCACCCTTTTAATTTTTCTCCTCTAGCCATTAATAATCCAAAGCATGTGAGAACTTTCATATTCCTAAACAAACCACTCATGCTGAACTATCCCCATCTGCTTTAGTGTCTGACGCCCTGTTTGTATTGGTTATTAATACCCTGCTGGATTTTGAAAGAAATTATATCAAAATAGTTTAATAATGAGACGTGTTTTACTAACTTGCATACATGATGAGTAGAACAGGTTCCAGGAAGAGGCAGAATTAGTGATACAAATGATGCTTTTAGGATTCTAAACAACATCCTAAACCTGTAAACTCATAAGTATGTGAGGTCCAAATCCCAAGATTGGCAGGCAACAGTTGAGTGAGTTTCTATGTTCTCTTGTAGAAAGAATATCCTTACCTACAGCTAAATATTGAGGGATTTTAAGTGCCCAAACATTTGTCAATTCCACATTTCTGGGCTGGTCTTTAAAAACCTCCCATTTCTAGGTACTTGTTTTTCTATCAAGAGAGTCATTTGGTTGAAAACAATCTACAAGGAGAAATATTAAAAATAAAAATATACATAAAATGATTATAAATTCATTTTATCAAAAAGGTATACATTCTTTCTTGATCTTCCAGGACTAACCTTCAAGAACCATTACTGATTAATGACGGAATGTGCCTAATACATTTCTGATTTAAGTGTGGGGAAAGTTAAATTATAATAATGGTTTAGATCAGCAATGTAAACTGGCACACTGGTGTACCATGATAATTTTTTAATGCATGCAATACCTGACTCTTTAGTCAGGGGTTGTGACCTGTTTTCCCTTTGACCGTCAAATAAAAAAAAATGACAACAGCCAACACAACAATAACCATGGGAACGAATCAAAATTATCCTTACTTTTTGTCAAATCAGCAAAAAAATATTTTGTGTGCTGCAGAATTTTAGTAATTAGTTCACATGTGCCATGAGATAAAAAAAAGATTGAAAATCACTGTTTGGATCAGTGCTGTTCATATACCCGCACTGTCCATCATGGCAGCTGCGACCACATGCAGCTATTGAATATGTGAACTGCGGCTAGGGCAAATAAGATACTGAATTTTACATTCTATTAATTTGAGTTTAAAAATGCACTTACAGCTATTGGCTACAATAGCTGGGCAATATAGGTTTAGACTGATCAGGAAGAAAACCGAACCTTGTATGTAAAATGTACACAAAGTATGAGTCTGTGAAGGTCACATAAAATCATAGGCATATCTGATTTTGTTTATTTGGGTCCTCTCTCTTTTTTTCTTGATGAGTCTGCTTAAAGGCTTGTTGATTTTGTTTAACTTTTCAAAGAACCAGCTCCTGTATTTATTGATCCTTAGAATTCTTCTTTTAGTCTCTATGTCATTTAATTCTGCTCTGATTTTGGTTATTTCCTTCCTTCTACTTACATTAGGCTTTGTTTGTTGTTGTTCCTCCAGTTCTTGTAGGTATAGGGTTAGGTTGTTTATTTGAAATGTTTCTATCTTTGTTAGGTAGGCCTGTATCCCTATGACCTTCCCTCTCAAGACTGCCTTCACTGTTTCCCATAAGTGTTGGACTCTTGTGAGTTCATTTCCATTTGTTTCCAGAAATTTTTGATTTATTCCTTGATCTCATTCTTAACCCATTCATTGCATAACAACATGCTATTCAATCTCCATGCATTTGAGTGTTTTTGAGATTTTTTTTCCTTGAGGTTGGTTTCTAGTTCCAGGCCCTTGTGGGCTGAGAAAGTGCTTGATATGATTTCAGTTTTCTTGAATTTGTTCAGGCTTGTTATATGTCCTATCATGTGGTCTATCTTTGAAAATGTTCCATGTGCATTTGCAAAGAATGTGTATTTTGCTTCTTTGGGATGAAATATTTTACATACATCAGTTAAGCTCAAGATAGATAAAAGATTTAAATATAAGTCATGACACTGTAAAAGTCCTAGAAGAGAACATAGGCAAGAAAATCTCAGATATTCCACGCAGCAATATTTTCATCAATACATCCCCTAAAGCAAGGGACATAAAGGAAGGAAACAAAAGGAATTTCATCAAAATAAAAAGCTTCTGCATGGCTAAAGAAGACATCAGCAAAGTGAAAAGGGAACCAACTGTGTAGGAAAATATATTTGCGAATGATACCTCAGACAAGAGTTTGATCTCCAAAATATATCAAGAACTCACACAATTCCACTCCAGGATGACAAACAACCCAATTAAAAAATGGGCAAAGGACTTTAACAGAAACTTCTCTGAGGAGGTCACAGAGAGGTCCCAGAGACATGTGAAAGTATGCTGTGTATCACTAGCCATCAGAGAGATGCAAATTAAAACCACAATGAGATACCACTTCACAATGGTCAAAATGGGCATCATTAATAAATCAACAAACAACAAGTGCTGACAAGGTTGTATAGAAAAGGGAACCCTAGTTCACTCTTGGTAGGAATGCATACTGCTGCAGCTACTGTGGAAAATAGTATGGAATTTCCTCAGGGAACTAAAAATGGAATTGCCTTTTGACCCAGCAATTCCACTATTGGGATTATACCTTAAGAATCCTGAAACACCAATTCAGAAGAACCTATGCAACCCAATGTTCATAGCAGCACAATTTACAATTGCCAAGTGCTGGATGCAACCTAAGTGCCCATCAGTAAATGAGTGGATAGAAAAATGTGGTACATTTACACAATGGAATTCTATGCAGCAGAGAGAAAGAAGGAGCTCCTACCCTTTGTGACAGCATGGATGGAACTGGAGAGCATTATGCTAAGTGAAATAAGCCAGGCAGTGAAAGACAAATACCATATGATCCCACCTATAATCAACAAAACAAACAAGCAAGCAAAATACAACCAGAGACATTGAAATTAAGAACAAACTGACAGTAACCCGAGGGGAGGGAATAATGGGGAAGGGAAGGGGAAGGGTTGTCAGAAACAACTATAAAGGATGATGGACAAAGCCAAAGGGGGTTAGGATCAAGGGTGGGAGGTGAGGATGTCTGGGCTGAAGGGGAGTGTTGAGGGGGAAATGGAGACAACTGTACTTGAACAACAATGAAAAGAGAGAAGAAGGAAAAAATGTTACTTTGTATTATAGAAAAATCAGAGGCATATAGAACACAGTTAAACCCTATGGATGTAAAAGCCTAATTGTAATGTGTAAAAATGTTATGAAGACTGGGAGGGTTCCACAATTGAGACAAAATTCTCTCTTCTACCAAAAGTCCCACTATGGGGTACTGATTTTCCAAAGTCAGGTGTGGGGTGCATAAAAGACTTACATATATGTCCATGCATGCACACATATACACAGACATGTAGTTGAAAATACTGTCCAAACTACATGGGAAAGTTTAATATTTTTGAATTTCATTTTACTTCATTTTATATTGATTTTGTCTCCAAGTTATAGTAAATATATCCCATTTTAAAATACATCAGATTTTAAAATAAATAGAAAGACTAATTAGAGGTAACTGTCATTCCTTTTTGAACTCACTCCAGTATCTACCCACTTTTTTTAAAGAAACAGATTCTTACTGTATACATATATGTATATTTATATAATGATCCATAAACTTGTTCTGAAACATCTTCTCTGGTAATTGCTTGTTCAGTTCATTAGCTGTTTTGCATGCATGAGTTCTTTCTATAGTTATATCAAAATTATGAGAAGTATTAAACATGTCTATAGTATTCAAGGCAATATAAACTACTTTTAATTAAAATAAGAGGACACTTAGCACAAAGAAAATGCTATAAGAGAGACATATTTTTTTTCCTTGGAATTACATTCCGCTCTTACATGACCTATGTTATGAGTTTATGCTGTATTTTTTCTTCCCCTGTCACTGCTATTGCTGTTCTTGTTCTTTGGACCCTGTTCTTATTGTTTCACTGAATTAAATTGACCATGAAGAGTTTGGGGTTTTATTATTATTTTATAAACATTTAGATGCAGAAGGGTAAAATAATATCTAATTATACATCAATTATCGCAGAAACATTAAGTAAATATTTATGATTCTGGAGGGAGGAGCGTCGAAAGCAGTGCAGCTGTGCAAGACTGAAGACTCTGGAGTGTTAATTTGCATGTAAGTAGTTTTATTCTTTGCTTTGCAGCTTCATTTTTCTTAGTCTGTACAAGAAAATTTGATAATAACATGGAGATAAGTATATGGTACATTAGATTAATGTATTAAGAACAAATTTTGATCTGGTATATTTTACTCTGGCACAAATATTGATGAGTTACGTAGCTGTAGTTTTCAACCTCATTTGGATGTTAGAATTTGGTAGGGAGTCCGTAAAAACCCTCAAATCCATACTGTACATTGGATCAATTAAGTGAGGAAATCTGAAAATAGGAGCTGGTAACAGTATTTTTTTAAATTACTTTATTGCTGTTCAATTACAGTTGTCTGCATTTCCCCCCTCCACTCCCCCCACCCCAGCCAAACCCACCTCCCTCCCTTGCTTCCATGTTCCCCCTTGGTTTTGTCCATGTGTCCTTTATACTAGTTCCTGAAAACCCTTCTCCCCACTGTCTGCCTCCCCCTCCCCTCTGGCTATTGTTAGATTGTTCTTAATTCCAATGTCTCTGGTTATAATTTGTTTGATTTTTTTCTTTTGTTGATTATGTTCCCATTAAAGTTGAGATCATATGGTATTTGTCCCTCACCACCTAGCTTACTTCACTTAGCATAATGCTCTCCAGTTCCATCCATGCTGTTGCAAAGGGTATAAGCTCCTTCTTTCTCTCTGCTGTGTAGAATTCCATTGTGTAAATGTACCATAGTTTTTTGATCCACTCATTTGCTGATGGGCACTTAGGTTGCTTCCAGCACTTGGATATCAGTATTTTTAAAGCTACTGACATCCTAAATTAGTATCTTTCAGAACTGCTAGTTTTTAGGCTTAGTTCAATAATGGGATACAAGGTCTGTCCGGAAAAAGTCCAACCATTATTAATATAAGGAGAACAGTTTGCATGATGTTACTGTAACCTGGCAGCCAAAGAGAGTGGACTAGAATGCACATGTGTGACCAATGATGACTTGACTGTACTAGACAGTGGGGGCAGTAGACATCATTGAGTGAACACGCATACTGTGTGGGCGTTGTATTTAAAATGACTGAATGAGTCATTTTGAACAACAAAGCTGCGTCAAATTTTGCATTAAACTTGAACATTCCTCAGCAGAAACTATTTGGACAATTCAGAAGGCCACAGCTGTGGGCGACTGCTGATTGGTAGCTTCATCACGACAATGCACCTGATCATGCATCCTGTCCATACAGTTTTTTGGCAAAACATTAAATAACCCAGGTCACTCAGCACCCTCACAGCCCAGATATGGCACCCTGTGACTTCTGGCTTTTCCCCAAACTTAAGTTACCTTTGAAAGGGAAGAGATTTCAGATTGTGGATGAGGTTCAGGAAAATAGGACTGGGCAACTAATGGTGGTTGGGAGAACTGTGTGAGGTCCCCAGGTGCCCACTTTGAAGGGAACTGCGGCATCATTGTCCTGTGTACAATGCTCCTTGTATCTTGTATCTTCAATAAATGTCTCTATTTCTCATAGTGTGTGGCTGGATACTTTCTGGACACACCTCATATCTTGTGTAAAAATACCTCGAGTTAAATGAGAAACATCTTCAACAATGTTGAAAATAGCCACTTTGTTTTAATAACTGGCACCTGAAAAATAATGATCATCATTTCTTAAGGCAGGCCAAAAAAATGTATTTTTTATTCCACCTCCATAAAATTCTAGAAAATGCAAATTAATCTAGAGTGAGTTCAGTGACTACCTGGGGATGTGGGTGGAGACAGAGCTGATTACAAAGGAAGGCAACCACACGTGTGGTGGTAATGGTTGTGGTCATCACCTTGTTTTTACTGTTGTTTGAATATCGTTGCCTCCATTTCCCCGCCACCACTTCCCCCCATGATTATCTTCCTGTAACACATTTGTGCTTAATCATTTTGCATGGTCTTGAATAATGCTGAAACTTCTAAATGAAGTAGTTTTCCTCTCTAAAAATGTATAGTTAAATGAGACTGTTTTCCCTACCTACATGTCTTCATGTTACCTTTATTATTTTATTATGTTTATTTTCATTTTTATTGATGTAATACATGTACATAAGGGGAAAGGCAAATTAGCACAAAATCAGTTATAACACAGTTATTATTCCTTTTCTTGTCTGCTCTTCCCTTCTCATAGTCCTTCTTTACAGGTAAAACAGTCTGTAATGTTTTAGTTCTTATATTTTTCCGTGGCTGGATTTCATCTTGGTTTTCTGCTTTGGTACATGAGGGTGTGTGGGTTTACTAATCCTCTCTCTTTTTACGTTCTTCCGATATCATTTTTATCATTAATTTTATAGCTTTTCCATTGATTGTCTTCTTTACATAGGTAAATAATGGCAAGTTTATTCCTCCCCGCTTTAACTATAGATGGGATACAGTTACTTACCACTTTTGGAATAAGGATACGGGAAACCCTAGCATTGACTTCATGTATCTGCACGGAGACACGTGGCAGCAGCTTGATCTACCTTCATCACTGGTTCTCTTGGTTAGTTCTCCCAGATGTCGTAATTTAAGGTTTTTAAAATTACATTGCTTTTTTCTAAGAATATGCACTATTGTTGGGAGAGGTTCATGACTGGCTTTTGAGTGTTCTGCTGAGAGCAATGAAGTACATTTTCTATAATATTTCCATTGTCTTTCAGAACTACATCTGATCTCATCCTCTATTATACTTGACATTTTTGACTCCTACCCTTTTCAGGAAGTATGTGGACAGGTCAAATCCCTATGCAGAAGAGCCCTTCTACACATTTTTAAGGATATAATTTCTTTCCTTTGTCCTTCTATATTGACCATAATTATTTCATTTGCAATTTGTCTTTGAGGAATTACTGGAATATCTTTTGTGTTGAGAGTAAACCTTATGAACTTCACTTTGCTAAGTCTTTGAATCTTTTAAATATTCTTTAAATATAAATGACTGAGGCTTCAAGGAGAAAAATCAATAAAAATTTTGAACTCAATTCTCTATTTTAAGTAGAAAGGCTTCAGTGAACCTTACAATGGAGAATGTGCATTGTCTGTATTGTAATGATTCTTGAAAGGATAGGCAGTTTGCAAACTTTACATATGCTAAATATCGGGGCTATGCAAACACATGACAGATACTGTGTAATATTAGCGTTACTATCAGCACCAGCTAAAGAGTCACCAAAACAACTAATGTATTGACTTCATTGATTTTCAATGTGTTAAATCTTAGACAATAAGATAATAAATAATTTCCTGGGGTAGTAATGAAGCAATCAAGGTATTTTTGTAAAATTTCACATTAGTAAGTAGTTATATTTCTATATGCTAGGTAATAATTCTACATTCCACTCCCTTTATCCATAATTCCTTAATATATTTTATCATACCATGTTTGCTGTGTAATATGTTTATCTGAACCTGCATATATAGAATGTAATCAACATTTGTAATTAATAAATTAGCAGAAAAAAGTGTGGCTTTAAAAGACACTAAGATTGATCTGTTAGCTTTGTAATGAGTGGAAACTGATTTTCAATATGCAATACAGTTTACACTTAATTCTTTTAAGAGCATGGTGACAATATTATAATCTTCAGAGAATTCTTCTAAACTTACTTTAAGATATGACTTAAGATGAAGAAATAAACTTTATTCATGCTAGTAAGCTTAGGCTAATTTTGTTTATACCCCTCCCCCATCCCAATTAAGCAACAAAGATGCTTATTCATTAGGATTATTTCCAAGATTCTGGAAATTTATCACAGATTATTTATGCTTTTTAACTCAGTATGCGTTTTTTGTTAATTAAAATCTTGTTGAGATAATTATAGGTATGAATGCATTTGTAAGAGAAAAAAAAACAGAGAAGTCTCTTTCAAACTGTGCGATTCCACCAGGTGTTAATATTTTGCAAAACCAGAATACACGATCACTACCAGGATATTGACATTGACATAATCTACCAATTTATTCAGGTTTCCAAAGGTCTCCTTCTACTGATGTATGCCTCTCTGTGTGTACTAGGCTCCATGAAAGGATTATCGTCTGCATAGGTCTGCGTATCCCAACCATCACAGTCATCACACTGAGCAACTCTAACCTGACAAGGATTCCTCTGTTATCCTTTTGCCCTTTGTAACCACACCAGTCTCCCTCCTGCCACCACTCCTCCATCCCCCCATCCCTAAGCCCCAGCAAACATTAACGTGTTCTTTCCTACAATTTTGCCATTCCACTTGTTATAGAAATGGAATATATATATATATATATATATATATATATACACATATACACACACATATACACACACATATAGATGTAGATATTGATAGATACAGAGATAGAGATAGAGGTATAGCTATAGGTATAGATGATATAGACATAGGAATAGATGATATAGATATAGATAGATAAAATATGTAACCACTTGGGATGGGCTGTTGTTCTTTCAGCATAAGCATAAATTTGGTGATTCACTCAATTGTTGCCTGTATCAATAATTTGCTTAATAGGACTCCATGATAGAAATGTACCACAGATTGGTTAACTATTCATCTGTTTGGGAACATCTGCTGATTCCAGTTTGGGGCTATTACAAATAACGCTCTGAGCGTTCATTTACAGGTGTTTGTATGAACATAGTCTCTTTTCTTAAGGGGAAATGCCGGGGTGTACAATTGCTGAGTTGAATAGTAGTAGCATATTTACTTTTTTAAAGTAACTGCCAAATTTTCTGGAGTGGGTGTCACATTTCACATCCTCACTGGCAATATATCAGCAATCCAATTCTTCACATTTTCCCCAGCTTTTAATGTTGCTGGTTTTTATTTAGCCATTCTGGTGTGTGAGTTGTGATATCTTAAGGAATTTTACTTTTTTAACCTAATGGCTAATGATATTTAACACCTTTCTAAATGCTTATTTGCAATGTGTATCTTGGGTGAAATGTCTTTTTAGGTCTTTTGTTCATTTTCATTTTTTTTTAACTTTTCAGTTTTGAGAGTTCTTTAAATATGCTAAACACTATGTGTCGGACATGTAGTTTGCAAATTCTTGTTCCTCGTCTCTAGGGAGCAATTAAATCATCTTATAATTCTCTTCACGTAGGCTTTTATAGAAAAAAAAAGGTTTTAATTTTAATAAGCTCCAGTTTGTCTTTCATGCATGATGATTTTGATGCGAAGTCTAAGATCTCGTCTCCTGGTACTAGGTACCAGGATGTTCTCCTTCATCCCCAGCCCCCTAAGATTGTATAGCTGTATATCTACAAGGTAGTTTGAGATAACATTTTTATACAGCGTGCAATTTAGGTCAAGGTTGATTATTTAAAACGTTGCCTATGGAAATCAAAGCATGTAGTTCCAGCATACGTTATTGAAAAGACTATCTTTCCTCCTTTGAGTTGGTTTTGCACCTTTGTTAAAATTCAGTGGAGTGTATTTGTGTGGGTGTATTTCTGGGTCATTTTCAGTTCTATTGAACTCTATTTCTCTCTCTCTCAGAAAACACTACACCTTCTTGGTTACTGCAGCTATATAAACAGCATTAATATCAAAGATAGCAATTTTTTCTTCTTTGTCAAGATGCTTTTAACTAATGTAAGGCCAGTGTCTTCCCCTAGACATTTTTGAATAAATTTGCTTATATCTATAAAACATGTTCCTTGGATTTTTATAAGCATTTCATTAAACATACGGATCAATTTGCAAAGAATTGACATTTTGCTGTGTTGAGTCTTCCAATTTGCAAACATGATACCTTCATTTATTTAGTCTTTGATTTCTTTTATCAGTATTTTGCAATTTTAGTGCATAAAATATCCTGTGCATGATTTATTACTGTGCCATTTGTAAAATATATCATTTTCCTTGCAGTGGTTGTAAATGGTTTTCTGTTTCAGTTTTAGTTTCTGTATGTTTATTGTTACTATTAATATGTGTTTCTTCATCTGTTTGCAAACTTTCTAAATTCACTTAGTTCTAGGAGTTTTTGTTTTCCCATTTGTTTTGTAGATTTCCTGTATAGATAATGGTGTTTTTTTATAAACACGGAGAACTTTAATCCTACCGTTGATCTGTATGCATTTTTATTTTCTTTATTGCCTTACTGCTTCAATGGCTAGAACACACAGTACTTGGTTGAGTAAGAGTGATGAGTGATAACATTTTTGCCTTGTTCCTAATCTTGGGTAAAGAGTATTTGGTTCTTCACTATCAGGTATGATGTTAAGTGCAGGTTTATTTTACATATTTTTTTTATCAAGGTAAGTTAATTCCTCTCTATTCCTAACTTGCTGAGAGTTTCTCCCATAAATGCATGTTTGGGTTTGCCAGATGCTTCTCTGCATCAGTTCATCTGACCATGTGTGTTTTCTTCCTTATCTTGTTGATATAGTGGATTACAATGACTGATTTTTTAAAGTCAAACCAAGCCTTGCATATGTGACCTAAATTCCACTTCCTCTTTTTATACACTGATGGTTCAGTTTGCTAAAAGTTGTTGAGGAGTGTTGCATTTAAATAATGAGAAATGTCAGTGAGGTTTTTTTTTTTTTTTTTTTCTGTCTTTCCTTTTGGTATCAAGGTAATATCGACTCATCAAATATTTAGGAAATATTACCTCTTATATTTTCTGCAAGATATCTTCAGATCATCTTTTTCACAGTGGTAGTTTGTAGTTTTTGATGAATTGATCCATTTCTCTAAATTTTTCAAATATATGAGCATAATGTTTTTCATAGTATCCCCTAATTATCATTTTAAAAGCCTCAGCATCTCTAGTGTTACTTTATTCTGAATTAGTGATTCTTGTCTTTCCTCTCCATTCTTCTAATATTGAGCAATAAAATTGTTTTTATTTTTTCTCCATCATAAATAAATATTTAGCATAATGCTTTCCAGTTCCACCCATGCTGTTAAGAAGCTCATTCTTTCTGCTAGATAGTATTCCACTGTGTAAATGTACCACAGTTTTTTGATACACTGATTTACTGATGGACACTTAGGTTGCTTCCAGCACTTGGCTATTGTGAATTGTGTTGCTGTGAACATTGGGGTGCATAGGTCTTTTGAATTAGTGTTTCAGGATTCTTAGGGTATAGTCCCAGCAGTGATATTGCTGGATCAAAAGGCAGTTCCATTTATAGAACTAGTCATTTAGAACTAGACATTTAGAATTTATTGTTCTAAATGTCATTCAATAAAGTCTATTAAAACATTGGTGAAATAAATTTCAAATATCATGCTTATACTCTGATATATTTACAAGTGTGTCTATACAGAGATGTCTAAATGACTTTCCCTTCTGTTGAAGCAGAAGTGAACTTTCTATCACAGTTAGTATGTATCTGTGGAAGAATGTAAAATGTATTTGTTCACATTAAGGCATAGTTTGTTATATTTTACATAAAAGTCTATATTCTAATGTCTATCATCATACTTTTGGTAGATACTTAACAAAGTTATACTTTAGTATTCACTTATGATCCAGGTTGCCTTGATGGAAAAATTTAGAAATATTTGCTTCGGTACAGACATTTTAAAAAACCTGTGACAGAAAACTATTTTTAGTTTCAATCTACTAAAATTCAGTCACCAAATAATGCCTACCATATAACTTTACTTGTCATATGTGGTATATACATATAAAATATGTATGTATATATAAAATATGAATATATGTGTATATCTAAGTTCCATATTTCTCCAGAAGTAGTCTGTGATGGAATGCCACAAAATAAAGGGAAGATGGAACACGAGCTGTGGAAAAGTGGGGACTGTCGCGCTGAATTCTTCAGAGTGCTGACCCTCTTCAGCTAGTGTAAATGAATGAGGAAATCTATTTCTTTTCCCCCTGTTTCTGTCATGTTTCTCGTGAGAATCTGATTCACTTTTGGAGTTTGAAATGGAAAATAAAAATAGAGCTCTGTTTGGCTTCTGCTGTGTCAGATAATTACTTTCCAACTCTGTAACTGAAAGCCAGTTGGGATGGGAACTGTGTTTCCAGTCCTGTGCAACAGGAATTCGGTCACATGCGACGGCACGATCTGACTGCTGCTGATGGAGGTTCTGTCCCACTTAGTGAGCGTGACGACTGGCCTGCCCGGTTACAAATGTCAGGAACATAGTTAAGGGAAAGGCAAATCTAGAAAGTTAGCATGTTTTTACATAATATTGTATTGGTGGGGGCAAAGTAGGTTTATAGTTGTTTATGTGGAAAATAATAGAATAGTTAATAGATAATAATACAAGTATATACTGTTTCACATATTCATTTTGAATACAAAGAACAAAGCATACAACTTTTTTTAAAGAAACATTTTTCTTTTTTCCTCTGCGGAATACGCATTAAGAGTACATGAGTGAGCTTCATGCCAAGTGAAATAAGCCAGGCGGTGAGGGACAAATACCATATGATCTCACCTTTAACTGGAACATAATCAACAGAAGAAAAGAGCAAACAAAATATAACAAGAGACACTGAAGTTAAGAACAATCTAATAATAGCCAGAGGGGAGTGGGGAGGGAACAGTGGGGAGAAGGGTTTTCAGGAACTACTATAAATGAGACATGGACCAAACCAAGGGGGAGGGTGGAGGTGGGGGAAGGAGGTGGGTTTGGCTGGGGGGTGGAGGGATGGGGAGAAAATGCAGACCACTGTAACTGAACAACAATAAAATATTTTTTAAAAAAGTACATGAGTGGGTGTGTGTGTGTTTGTAGGGGCAAAAATATCATTCAGCTCACCATCTGATGTCTGTTTTCATCGCCATGTGCCTGGCATTTTGCACATTGTAAGGTTTACTACCACAAACAGCGCCACCCTGGTTTTCAAATGAGGACACTATCTTTTGTACATGGTCTGTTTGGTGATGATTTACAGATTTATACAGCTAACCAAAACTCCTCTTCTGACTATCAGACTCTGAGAGGTAATATAAATTTCAATTATACGCTTGGAAGCTTTGTTGCCATCTCAAAATAAACCCGTAGGAAACTGAACACTAAGTCTTCCTCTTCACATCGGTCATACCTGGTTTCCCTGCAGAATGCTCTTTTCAGTAATTACACCTCCACCCACTCAAGTGCTCAGGCAACAGACCTGAGAGTCATGTTTGACACCCTTTTCACAGTTACCTCTCAGTAAACCCAGCCTGTCACTGAGGGTTGTCAGCTCCTCGTCTAAAATGGATCTCGTGTCTGTCTAGTTCTCTTCACTCCAAACCTCTCCACTCTGACTTGCCCTGCCGTTATCTTCCACCCTCCTTACTGCTGGGGCTTCCTAATTGGTATTCTGCTCCTTCTGCACCATCTACACCCGTCCTGATCTGGAAGCCAGATCGATCCTTAACAAACAGAAATCTGGCCCCATCGTTCTAGGGCTTAAAATCCTTCTGTGGTTACCAAGTGCACTTAGATTAAATTCCAATTCCATAATATGCACACTAAACAGTGTGGTCTCTGGATGCATTCCCGCCTCTTCTGCTGTGACTCCTTTTAGCTCTCTCTGCTCCACTTGCTTTTTATTTCCTCTCACAGTAACTGCTGCTGTTCCTTTAGACCTTCCAAATCGGAATGCATCAATGATCTGTGTGGGTTAACAGCTAGAATCCTCACTGGATTCTAAACTTCTTCAGTTCCGGTATGATATAACATCTTTTATTTATCATGTGCCTCCGGAGATTCAGAAGATAGTGAAGCACTGGCACATAATAGATAATCAATAGGCATTGAATAAAGGAAGGCAGGGAGAGAGCGAGGAAGGGAAGGGTTAAGGAAGGAGGAAAATTTCATAATTTCAATACATAGTAAAAGGAATAACCAGAAATGAAGCACAGACCTCCCAGTTCCCACTGTTTCTGGTTTTATATCTTATATTGACTAGAAAAGCTTAAAGTTAGATTTTGGAAAAATTAGGGATGTTTAGGGTTAAAGAAGACTAAGAAGACTCAAGAGGAAGACAGGGATATTCTGATCATAAATTCATCCCATGAATATGCCTGAAATATAGTTGAAATTAAAAACAGTGCAATTTGCCTGGTGATATGTACTTTTATGGTGTGTGTGTATATATATATTACATAAATAGAAAAGTAATAATAACAATTATATATATAATTATATATATGTAGTTGTGTCAAGTACTTTATTTTATTTAAAATTTTATTTATTTATTTACTTTTTAGAGAGAGAAGAAAAGAGGGAGAAAGAGAGGGAGAGAAGCATCAATGTGTGGTTGCCTCTCGTGTGCCCACAAATGGAGACCTGGCACACAACCCAGGCATGCGCCCTGACTGCGGATAGAACTGGCGACCCTTTGGTTTGCAGGTTGGCACTCAACCCACTGAGCCACACCAGCCAGGTGCATCAAGTACTTTGTTTGCACCTGGGATTAGCATGCTTTTTTTGTCCTTCATCTCAAGGTGCACTATATTACACTGATTGATTTACATATGTTGATCTGTCGGTGTATCCCAAACTGTTTTTATGAGGCCAGCATCAACCTGAGAATGATACCAAAGACCCCACAGAAAATGAAAGTTACAGGCCAATATCCCTGATGAACATGGATGCAAAAATCCTCAACATAATATCAGCTGAGATGATTCAGTAGTGCATTAAAGGATCAAACATCATGAACAACACTTTTTGATTACAGTAAAAAAAAAATGAGAGCAACTATTAAGAACCTAAATAGCCCTGACTGGTGTGGCTAGGTGGATTGAGCGCTGGCCTGCAAACCAAAGGGTTGCCAGTTTGATTCCCAGTCAGGTCACATGCTGGGTTGCAGGCCAGGTCCCTAGTAGAGGACATGTGAGAGACAACCACTCATTGATGTTTCTCTCTCTCTCTTTCTCCCTTCCACTCTCTAAAAATAAATAAAATATTTTTAAAAACTTAAAAAAATGAAAGAACCTAAATATATGTTTTGCATATAAGATATAGTAAAGTTTTGAACTTGGTAAATTGCCCTGGAATGTGCTTTCTAATAGTCTCCTGAGTTGAATACTTTCCAATTTACCTCTTGATTTTCTACAGACATAAATAAACTGGAATTATAAATGTATTATTGGGTTAGCCAAAAAGTTTGATTGTTTTTATCTGTAAGATGGCTCTAGTGGCCCTTAGTTGTCTTCAACATCACTTGAAACAATTTTGTTAGATTATATTGTGATAGCTGTCATATAAGCATGCATTAAAAAAATATCAAAATTAGTGAATTTTAAAGATGGAAGGAAATAAGTGACATTTTTGACATATTATGCTTTATTATTTCAAGAAAGGAAAACACAACTGAAATGAACAAAAAATATATACATATTTGTGCAGTGTTTGCAGAAGGTGCTGTGACTGATTGAACATGTCAAAAGTAGTTTGCGAAATTCCATGCTGGATGATGCTCCATGGTGTGGTAGACCAGTTGAAGTCGACAGAGATCAAATCGAGACATTAATTGAGAACAATCAACATTATAACATGTAAGAGCCAACATACTCAAAATATCCAAATCAATAAAGTTTTGGTAGAAATAAAAATATTTATTTTATTTTATTTTATTTTATGGAAAATACAAAACAATCTTTTTGGCCATTCCAGTATTGTTAATAACCACTACGATTATGACATCTGGTATTTTCCTAAGTAATTATTAATGCTAGTCATTATTTTAAATACTTTATTTGCATCCATTCATATCCACATATTGCAACACTTTGCGGGAGGTAGTGCTATTATTTTCACTTTACAGATAAAATAAGTAAAACCCAGTGAGGTTAAGTAACTTGTCCAAGATCATACAACCAAGAAATGGACAGTCAGTATTTGCAGAGGTGGCCTGGCTTCAGACCATGAGAGATTAATTTTTGTAAAGGGAATTGCCATATAACAATGGGGGAAAGAACTATCATTTTAATTTTGGAGCAGTACAGACTGCTCCCTCACATGCTTGAACTCACTTAGGACCCAGAAGGATGGAGAAAATGACAAACGTGGTTCAGATGTAGGTGACTCTTTTCCCAAAAGCAAAACCTTCACTCTTGACTGCAAATTTATTGACACTCTCCTAACTAGTACCTGGCATTAGCTGAATAGGCAAAGGAGCAGGTAAAATGCCAGATGAGGGAAGCAGGAGGGAAAGGCCTTAGCTTGGGAAATGACGAGATATAAATATAATTTTCAAATCAATCCCAAAGCATTCAAACTTCTTCCTTAACAGTAAGCCACTATTTCAGATTGTGATGAAAATATATCGGAAGTTAGAATCATTATTGCAAAGAGGGTGCATGATCCTTTATTTATTCCATTATAATTTTGATACTTTGATTATACCAAATTACATGTCTAATATCACTTGAGTAAAGGACATAAACCTTATCAATGACAAAGCACTAATATATAATCCAGTAAGAAGCTGATTTTACCAAACCCAATGTTACAGGGGAGACAGATCCCACCAGTGGAGATACTAAGTATAAATTTGAATGGGTATAAATTAAGGTAAATTAGCAACATCCATGTCACAGCCAATTGTACAAACTATACTCAGAATATATTCTTAGATGAAAATGTTTTAAAAATGGCACATTCAATGAAGTACGTATATTTATGTAACTTTTATTTTTATCATAATGTAACATAATGATGTAAATTAATTAACTGATATAAATTTTACCTAATTTTTGCAAGAATGAATTTTCCCTTTTCAGCTTGTCATCTCAATTATGGTTTTCTGAATAGTGTATATGTGTTTCTCCAAAGGAAACAAATTCCAGCCTCCGCTACAGTTGCTTGGTTACTAGTTTCAGCATCCAGAGTAACATGGAACATTTCAGGGTTTGAAAATAACACAGATTCGTTTTTTTACTGCTTACTCCATGCTTGATCATAAATAAAATGGTCAACACAACCTAACAGGTTTTTCCATGGGTATTACTTAATTGTAGGCAATGCATGGTAGAAATTAAACAAGAAGAGAGAGATTAAGATAGATTCCACAAACTGGCAAATGTTAATGGGTGCTTTATCCAATAAAAATAAATATTTATCTAATATCACTTTGGAAATAATTGCATTGGCTTTAAACTATTGTTAATGGAGGTTACTGCTCTTCATAGGGCATTTGTTAGAAATGGCGTTAAATTAAATTGATTTAATTCCTGTCACCCTACCTTGAACTTTTTTTTTTTTTTTTTGCTATTTCACTTTCTCCTTCTCTTCTCTCTTTTTTCATAACATTTTTTAAGGTCTCATGATAGACTTGTATCTTTTCTGTTGTGTTGCATTGTATGAGATCCAAGCTTGGCTCACAGTAATTCAGTCTTCATTTCGCCTTGACTCACTTTTCTCAAATCCATTTCAGTCTTGGAGACATTGCCCTGCTGTAGGGCGCCATCAGCCAGTCATTTGTGAAAAGCCACTTTAAACAGTAATCACAGGAAGAGCAGAAAGTTTACTGTTAAATAATTCTGATAAAATGTAAATCAGTGCTAAAGTACAGTGTCCCAGAATGAATATATTTTTACTTTTAAATGTTAATATGCATAATATTTATTGGTACCAATATTTTGCATGTCATAACTTGTTTAGATTTTCATCTGTAATAAAATAGTGGTTGACACTAATCTTTTAGAAGACATACATGATTTTTTTAATGTACAATTATTTTTTAGTATTTGTTATTTTAAAGTTTAAAATAGATTTATCGCATTCATAAAGTTGAAATTATAATTCATTAACTGTGGTTTCATTTCAATTTTCTGACAATATATGTATTGGCTATTTTACCTGAGGAAAGAGCTAATGTATCCTGTATGGCTACCTGGCATGCTGAGCATCTGTGTGGATTGCAGTGAGGATGTGTGGGAGTTGGAGTCTGGATATGTGATATCGGGAGAACTGAGGAGGTTATGTTAGAACTGGCAGGTGCCTATGGTATATACTCTGTTCTTCCCCTCACTTTTACTTCATTTAAGGATCATTTATTTTCCTCTTTCAGTGTTAGAGTCCATATATTTAAGGAGACTTACTGGGAATACACAGGTCAAACCAGAACATATGACTTTCATTTTAATAGACTTGCTTTTAAGAATATAGGTGACGTGGTTACTTACTCCATTTTGCTAACATCAAATACAAAGTGGACAAATGTATTATGTACAATATAGGTGACTGCAAAGGCACTCAGTGCTTGATGAGAAGCCTGTCCAGTTGATGTCTACATCAGTGTCAACGGAGCAGGGCCATCTTAATTCAGCAAGAATTGGAGGGCTTTTAAGTTATTGATAGCATTCTTCATTGATTTCTTTTTCTTTTTACTTTCTTGATTATCTAGTCTAATGCGGTCTTAAAAGGGGACCATGGGCAGAAAGCTGGGGCCAAGAGATGTTTTCTTAGCATTTGTGGTCATGGTGGTTACAAAAAATAATACTAATTAAAAAAAAAAAACTTTGTTTGACTATATGAAAGTTGTAAATCTTTCTCTTTTAAATTCATTCTAGTTCCTAATGTTTTATAAGAGCTCCACTTATAAATGAGCCAAGTATTTTACACTGCTTTTTGAAATACAAAACTGAATTAAATATTCATTATTGCTGAATTCCTGAAGTTTACTGAAAGAAGATCACAGTACATATGTAAAGATTATGTTAGTTCTCAGATGTTATGATATAGTGATTACAGATACATGTTATTCATTTTTATTCCACAGTAATCAATACATAATCAACATATTCATTGTAGAAACATTGAAAAATGCAGAAAAAAGTAAAGAGGAATGTAAAAATCATCATTTGTACTATATTTTTAAAATATTTTCCATTTACATTTGTATACCATTATAGAGATTTTTCTGTGTGTGTGTGTTCAGAAAAAAGCCAAACAATTTTTAGTATAACAAGAATGGTTTGCACAACATCATGTAACCTGGCAGCCAAAGAGAATGGACTGGAATATGCATGAGTGAACAATGATACCTTCACTGTACTAGTCAGTGGGGGTGGTGGATGCCATTGAGTGAGCATGTGGACTGTGTGGCTGTCACATTCAAAATGACTGAGTGAGTAGAGCAACGAATATTCACCCAACTGTGCAAGAAACTTGAACATTCCTCCAAGGAAACTATTCAGATGATTCAGAAGGCCACAGCTATGGGTAACTCGTGATTGACAGCTTCATCACAATAGCATCACGTCTCATGAAGAGTTTTGTGCTGAAACATGAAATTGCCTAGATGACTCAGCCCCCCTACAGCCCAGATTTGGCACCCTGGGACTTCTGGATTTTCCCAAAACTAAAATCACCTTTGAAAGGGAAGAAGAGATTTCAGACCATTGATGAGATTAAGGAAAATACAACAGGGCCACAGATGTTGATAGGGAGAACTGTGTGAGGTCCCAAGGTGCTTACTTTGAAGGGGACTGAGGTGTCATTGTCCTGTGTACAGTGTTTCTTGTATCTTGTATCTTGTCCAATAACTGGTTCTGTTTTTCATAGTGCATATCTGGTTACCTTCTGGACAGATCATAGAATATATGGTCATATATTATATATTTTATTAACTTCTTAATTTATATATATTACATATATATATTAAATGATTTTATATATATATATAATCATTTCTACCCAAATTATTTCTAGTTTTTTTTTACATTTGAAAAATTACATAATAAGATTTTCATTAATAAATAATTGGTTATTGTTCAGAAAAAGCCCAACAATTTTTAATATAACAAGAATGGTTTACACAACATCAGTGTAACCTGGCAGCCAAAGAGAATGGACTGGAATATGCATGAGTGAACAATGATACCTTCACTGTACTAGTCAGTGGGGGGTGGTGGATGCCATTGCTTTATAGTACTTTGTTTTCAAATATATCACACTTTATCTTACTAGTTATCTATTATTTAACATTTTGTTTTCAATGACTCATTATTATATAGAATATTGCAATAAATCTCTTGATACACCCAGCAGTTTAACCCAACTTTGATTTAATTTTATTTTTCATTTGACACTTTTAGTATAGCAAGGATTATATGTGACCTGAGACAATTAGGATCGATGGTAGGAGGTGGGGATGGCTGCGGTGGGGATGGCTGCGGTGGGGGGGAGTGGTGAGGATACAACTGTACTTGAACAATAAAAAAATATTTTAGAAAAACCTAAAAGAAAAGACTGCAGGTTGAGAAGTCGTGTCTCCTACACAGGAACTGCTTACTAGCTGTTACAGGCAAGTTATTTCACACTTTGCACTAATTTATAATGTGTAGTGATATCCTTTTTAAGGGTGTTGAAAGATTTATATGTTTTAATGGAGATAAAGTATTTTTTTTCTTCACAGAAAATGTAGTTATTACTCTACTTTCAATTACTGAAATTGAAGAGTGATAAGAATTTACATGCTACAGTGAAAGGACGAGGACTCCCGTAGTCTAAACTGTTGATGAGACACAAGGTAGAAGCCTAAGGCCCAAGCTATGCACAGACTTGGGGATTAGGTCCATTTAGGTCCAGAACCAATTTTAAGATCAAAAGTGAAAGAAGCAGTTGGAAATATACATGATTACTTTCAAAATTACAAATAAACAAACAAACAAAGCAGGACATGGAGGCAAGTACGTTTCTGTCAGCAGTGCTGTAAGTGACTTTGTTAGAGTAATACTGCTGGCTCGAAGGGTGTGCGTGGCTTGAGTTTTTCTACCTACTGCCCAATACGTAAGCCTTTCAGATGGGCTCAGACACGTGCACCCTGACCAAGTACAAAATTGTGTAAATAAATATACTTTCTTCTTCTTTATATCCTGGCCATTTAATCTTTTCATTGCCATGCTATTACATTCATGTTAGGTGTAGAATGTAATGATTTGATAATTGTATATTTTGTTGTTATTGATATGGAGCTATATTAATAAGTTTTTTATACTAAAGTTTTAATCCAATGGGATTTTGTGGGTATTATGTGAAGAATTTCAACTTTATTTTTCCAAGGAAGTAACAGTGATTTTTCTAACAATTTTAACCAATCACATCATTGATATCTTTCTCTCTCATTTTTTATTTTATTTTTACTGTAGTTTAAATTCTCTTATATTTATGTATCTAACTGTATATAATCTTTACTCCATTCAACTACGCAATTTTCTTTCTAGTGTTTCAATACCAAACAGTACAGTATTTTATTCACTTATTGATATATGGTTAGTATTTAATAACAGTCATACTTAAGAATACAGGCTGATGAATTTGGATGGATGGTACACCTTAGTCACCACCCCCTTAACCACGGTCTATGGCCGCATTGTTCAATACCGTAGCAAGTGTCTTGTGAGCATTTGCAGTGTTGCCAGTTTAGATCGAGATTTTCTGTAGTATGAAAGGTATATCAGTGTGAAAACAATGTAATATGTCTTCCTAATAATACTTTTAATTTTCATTATAGGAAAGATAATATTGTATATATAATAGGTTACGTGAATGTATTATTAAAAGAAGGCTTACTTATTTTTTCACACCTTTTAATGTAGTCAATAGAAAATTTCAATTGTGTATGTGGCTCATCACTTTTCAGTTGTCCACCACTGAGAGAGATCACTTCTAACTTCCCAAATACCATCATTCTCCTCCTCCTTCTGAAACACTTACCTAATTTCTGTCTATTTTTACCTATAATAGAATTTCATATACATGAAATTATTATATATATACTCTTTTGTGTCTAGATCATTTTGCACAGTTTTATATGTTTTGATGTTTTATTAATTTGTTAAGTATTGGCATAAAATATTCATTTTGTACCCTTATTGTGTTTTTAAACCCTTTACTGAGGTATGATATGCACACAAATATCTGCACGTATATACCTGTGTGAGATCATTTCCATGATCAATGCCATCAACATATCCATCAGCTCCAGAAGTTTCCTCTTTTTTAAGTTTATTTTTGTGTGTGATAAGAACACTTGACAATATCTACCCTCTTTGCAAACTTAAAAAAAAATTTTACTTATTTATTTTGTAGAGAGGGGAAAGGAGGGAGAGAAGGAGAGAAGCAACAATGTGTGTTTGCCTCTTGTGTGCCCCCTACTGGGGACCTGGCCCCCAACCCAGGCATGTGTCCTGACTGGGAATCAAACTGATGACCTTTAGATTAGCTGGCCGGCACTCAAGCACTGAGCCACACCAGCCAGGCAAGCTTTTAAGTATACAATACAATATTGCTAACCATAAGCAGTTTGCTGCACAACAGATCCCTAGGAATTATTCTTCTTGCACAACTGAATCTTTACACCCTTTGACCAATATCTCCCCACTCTACTCTCTACAACCACTATTCTACTCTCTGCTTCTGTGAATTAGGCAATTTTAGATTCCTCATATAACTACTGTCTTATAGTATTTGTTTTTTTGTGTGTCTGAGTTATTTCACTTAGCTGCAATGATTTAGGCCCCTCCCCCTAAAAAGAAAAAGTAACTTGGATCAAAAAGTAAAATAAAAAGGTGACTGCTATAGAGAGAGAAGGATATTCTTTGCTTTTGACATTCAGGTTATTCTGTATCATAACAATAATTTTAATAATTATATGGGAAAGTTGAAGTAAGGTTTTATTCCCCACTACTCTCTTGGTGAAATCTCAATTGCAGACACTTTGGCTGCATCTTTTTCCCAAAGGAGTATTCCTACTGCTACTTCAAAGTTTAATGTTGGGCTTAATTGTCCTCTAACTGGTCCAGTAGTACATGGATTTACTCTGTCACCCAAGATTAAAACACTCATTTGTTTACATTATATCATCATCTACTGTATGCCAGATGTTTAGCTCTTTAAAGGATGTTAACTTTATATGACCCATTTTGATCAAATTTATTGTTCAAAGGGTGATTTTTCTTTAACTCTTACTTAGAAACTGTTCAATCCTAATTTAGTTCTTCTTTTTTCCTCAGGTTAAATACACTTATGAAATGATAAAATGTAAGATATTTTAACTCAGCACTATTATTTGGTGATTAATGCTGAATAAGTATAAAAAGATCACTAAATCTACAATGTCTGTTCATTATAATCTGCATGATCCCTTAAATATTTGAATTTTTATTACACTTATCTTTGTGCTCACCTGAGTTCATTTGTCAGATCTTCCATCAAGAGGCATTCTTGGATTCCAGAGAATGAAAAAAAATATCTTTTCTAGATGTTTCCTATTGATCTGTACTATGAATTTTGGAAATATTCTTATACTTTAATGAATTTTACACTCTTTTAAATTTAGTTTTTGTGTGTATTTTCTCCAGTAACTATATGTTAATTTTAGACAACACAGGCTATTCCTTTTCTAAAAGCATAAATTTGCTCAAAACAATGCACAATGATACACACATGGTACATATTCAATGATTAAAATAATTATTAACAATTGTTGAATGAATAAACTAATTGTTGGACTATGAAACTCAGAAACACAACTTTTAAGATAAGTTTAAGTATAAAACATATAAGGTATGTTTTTACTCGTCTATGAAAGGAAGAAAATAATGGCTACCGGGAGGATTTTTGTATATAATGGAAACCAGATTGTGTCTGGCAACGACTAGCCACTCCATAAATAACACAGAGCATTTTAATGTTAATAATGTATACATAACTTAAAATGCATGGAAGGCACATTACTACAAAGAACTCATCATTCTCAAATTCCCCCAGTTCATGTTTTCTTCTCTTATAAGCTTCAAGTGGGATTTGATCGTTTGTACTCGACGATGTGTCATTATATTAATGTGCCAAGGCAGTCACGATACATGGGGACAGAGGACTATTCCTAACAGGCTCTAAGAAATGGAAGAGAACTGTTCCTACAAACCCGTGGAAAGAGGCAGAGATAGGACAGTGGAGGTGACACACCCGCATGTAGCCCCGCCTGGCAAATGAGCTTTGTCAGCAGAAGACCTGATTGGCTTTAACATCTAGGAATTCCTAGTTGAAATGTTATTAAGATTGGAAAGTAACAGCAACAGCCAATTCAAATGGGTTACCATGAGAAGTGAATAATTAAAATCTAATCATGTTTTTCTTTTTGCTTTCTCTTGCTCCTCTGACAGTCTAGCACACCTAATATATTAATATGCACATATATTAGTCTTATACATGTTACTTTGTGTCTTTCATGATTTTATTTTGTCTGATCCATTCTTTCCATGTCCATAGCTCTTTGTTGAACTCATCTCAGGGAGGTAAAGAGACTTCCCTAAGTGTGCCTTATTAACGAATGGTGGGGCCTGGACTGAACGGAAGCCTGTCGGATGCTCAGCCTCGTGTTCTTTCCGCCGCTGCATCCTGTTTCATGTCTCATGCAGGAATACAGCAGATTAGTTTATAATTTGGATGCAGAAACCAGCAAAACCTTTCAAAAAGGGTTTTATCAGGATTTATCCCTATTAATTAGGCAGAAACAAAGTTAATGTAGATTAGAGCAGCAAAAAACTTTCATTCAACACATTTTACATTTGTGAACCAGAAGTCACATTTAAATGTCAGGCTACACAACATTCTAAGCTGTTTCCAAAAGCAGAAAAGCATGTAGAGAAATTATTTTATATGAGCAATTATCGTTACATTATTCCTATCCACAGGCAATACAAAGTAAAAAGTCTAGTCCTTGGAAATGATCCTGAGAAGGTCCAAAGGTTTAGGATGGTTTAGGGTGGGGTTTCCATGCAGAGTATTCATCAGAACTGGAATAAAACTGATTTATGTCATTAGCAATAAAAGTCCAACCCAGCAGCACCTATGAGTTACGGATAACGTTATCCTCATTTTACGGTGGAGGAAACTGAGTCACAAGGTCATTAAGTAAAGTAACTTATTCCAGCTCATGGGCGAGCAAGTATAAGTATGCTCATGAAAACTCAAAAATTCTGCCACAAGAACTAGACTCTTGACTGTCATCCTGCTGTGTTGCCTCTGCTGTGGTGTAAATTATCCTCGACGACACGGCTTTTTCCTCACATGAGTCTGCAGTTGCTTCTCTCATCATCGCAACCATGAACCTGGACTACGCCACATGGAAGCCCATCATGTCCCCACTCAGAGCCATGGAAAGGTGTGCTCTTTTATTTTGGAGTTAATATATGCAATGCTAATGTAATACTTAAATTGATAAGAGATTTTTAAATCAGAATATGCATTTCCTTTGTAGAAAAGAGGTTAAATGAGTCAAAGCAAGAGAAAATATCTTCACTAGACAGTAGACATATAGCATGGTAATGAAGGTCGCCTTAGATGAAGCAAAGCAATGCAGAATGTAGCAAAAAATCACGAAAGTGAAAAACGATGCTGCCTCTTGCTTTTCATGTAAAACAAGGGGTCGCCACCATTCTTTTCTTCTCTGTTCTCCTCACCTTTTCATTCTCACCTACAATTCTTTCTGGACCTATTCATTTTGAGCATTTATTCGTATGCTGGAAACTAATGTAGAGAGAGAAAAAACATGGCAGATATCAAATCTTAGCAATCATTCCTTACTCTGTAAGACAACTTAACTTAAAGTGGTTTCAGAAAAACCTGATCTTATATAAAAATATAAATAATCTAACAATTTTTAAAATGTATACCTCAATACCTGTAACACATAGAGCCTGTTTTTAGAGAATTTTGGTATTGCTTACACTATCATTTTGTTATTATGACTGTTATGATGATCATAATTAATTCTTCAAGAAAATTCCTTGGGGTATGTGTATATTTCTATTTTCCAACATCATCTTTAAGAGTCAATGTACCTATTTTTATGGTCATGTGTACATTTCAAATATATTTCTTTTATGTAACTTTCAATAACATATTAATTTGTGATTTTTTTATTCTAAAGGCATTTTAAATAATGATTTTCCCAATTTAATTTTACATAATTCAATAACTAAAATACTCAGCAAACCTGATTTGATCACTTGTAGCATTGTTATCTGTCAAGAAGTACCCATTTTTTCAGTTGTGCCATAACAATCTCAGGAACAATCCTTTGTCCAAAGAAGTAAAAAATGTGACTTGTGGAAGTGGATAATGGAGGAAAGAAGGGGAAGGGTCAAGTCTAGGAACATGTGTAAGGGACCCATAGACAAAGACAATGGAAGGGGAGGATTGAATGGGGGAGGTGGCCGGTGGGTAGGACAGGGGAGAGTAATGGGGTGGAAATGCAGACAACTGTACTTAAATAGCTAATAAATTTTTTTTAAATGCTACATGATCCCATGTCCCAGATACACTGGCACGGTTAAGCCAAGATACAGTAACAAAATAGCTTTTTTTTTCAGTCTATCAACATTACAAATTTAAATCAATGTAAAATGCCACCTGCAAAAAATTATGTGACTTGAGAGTGACTGTAACCCATATTTTAAGTTAGGAAGCATCATTAACAATCTAGAATGTGTTGCCACATAGAAAATATCAAAGAAAGAAAGATTATAGTAAAGCTAGAAAGAAAAGTTAGTAAATTTTTTCTCTAGTGAATTCACAGCTGGTGATGGAAAATCCTTTTATTCTTCAGGGAACTTACTGAGCTGAAATGAAAAAAGAGTCAATATAAATCAGGCTGCTGTGTTCTGCTATTTGGGAGATTAGATAACCATGAAAACACAAACAAACAAACAAATAAAAATGTATCTAGAAACAAGGTAAAGGAGTGCCAAGATAAAGTTTTTTTTTAATTATAAGACTAAAAAGATATATTTAAATATTTTGTGAAAAATTTTAGAAGATAGTGACATGATTTAATATAGAGATAAAATCAGAATAAAACTAGCTTGCGAAAAGAGGTACTGTATTTATTTACGAAGAATGAGAAAATTGTGTTAGGAAAACTGCTGGCCTAAGAAGGATTCATTGTTACTTTTTATTGACAAGAAAACACATAGATATTAATTTCATACAGTTAAGCTCAAGATCTAATAAAGCAGGTAAGTTTGGTTTTGAAAACTATATTCGGTAATACAATGAACACTTTCTGTATTTATGAAAATGAAGGTGGTACATGAAGATGTGGTCAACTTCAATAAATAGCTAAAAATAATAACCACAAGTATGTATTGAGAATTAGGTAGAAGATTGCTATTATTATTATTTTGCTTATTTTTTTAATTGTATTTATTTATTTTTAGAGAGAGGGGACAGGAGGGAGAAAGAAAGGAAGAGAAACATCAATGTGTGGTTGCCTCTTGCACGCCCTCCGCTGGGTACCTGGCCTGCAACCCAGGCAAGTGCCCTGACTGGGAATCGAACCAGCAACCCTTTGGTTTGCAGGCCAGCACTCAATCCGTTGAGCCACACGAGCCAGGGCTGCTTACATTATTTAATTTAACTAGAATTAAAGTTATTAAGTTAAATTAACTTATTTTTCAATTTCAAAGCTGTGAAACATGCCATCAAAGGAATAAAATTACCCTTTATGTTCCCAAAGTATTTTTAATAGGTTATTGAAATAAAACTCACATACTATATAATTCACCAATTTACAATGCATAATTTAATGTTTTTAGTATAGTCACAGAGATTTGCATCTATCATCACAATCAACTTTATAACATTTTATTCATTCCAAAAAGAAATTCTGTACCCATTAGCAGAAAAAGAGGGAGACAAACATCAGTGAGTAGTTGCCTCTCGTGCACCCCCTTCTGGGGATCTGGCTCGCAACCCAGGTATGTGCCCTCGCTGGGAACAGAACTGGAGACCCTTTGGTTTGAAGGCTGGAGCTCAATCCACTGAACCACACCAGCCAGGGCATATTATTATTATTTTGAACCAGCATGGATTTGTTATCTGTTCCCTCCTCTGCTCATTTACCTTCCTAGCTTGGTAATTACAGAAAGGAATTTCTGCTAATTTACATTTCCATTATACACGTTTCCTGTTGCTGGGAACAGAGGATTTAGAGAGAATCTTAGGTTTTCTGGTTAAAGCAGGGAGGCAGACAGGGAATCTACCCTTCTGAGCTTGCTTTCAAATGCCAAAGACCCAGTCCCAACATTCTTCCCCAGAGGGAGATAACTATACAGGACTAAATAGACACTGCTTTATTTTCATCCCATAAATTGATAAGTAGCTAAAGGTCTCATTTAAGAATTTGTTAAGCTAAGAAGGTTCTATATATATACACACACACACATATAATCATTCATATAAAAACACCTGTATTGGACATGTCATGCAGAAAGAAATGGACTAATGTTTTTAGTCTGTGCCATATTGTGAGGCAAAAAGTACTTGAATTTTTAAATCAAACAAGCATTTAATTCTATGAGTCACACTCCACTGGTTATATGACTATGAGCTTAGCATGCTAGCTGTACCCTAATATATAATCCTCTGCTGTACATTTGAGTGATGTAAACATTCCTTTACCCGCCAAAAAATACTTTATCCTGGATTCTTTGTAGCATGTGTGGCCATGATTACATTTTAACATGTTGCATGTTGGTGTAAATAATATTCACAGCATTCATACAGGCCCTTTAGAAGGAAACTGCAGGCATGCTTTCTAGTGTCTCTATGTTCTCCCTTGTTTGGAACATGGCAAAAGCAAGAATGCAAATCTGGACCCAGCTGAGAAAACTGTTAATTGAGGATGGCAGAACTGCCTTGCTGGTAATATATTACCCATGGATTCAATGAGAGACAGAATTTAGCTTATACTGTATTTTACCACTATCCATTTGTTACAGTAATTTATTCTCTACTTAAAACAATGACCTTAATAAAGTTTCTTCATCTTTCTAACATTATTTCTTCCCCACTAGATAAAAAGAAAAATATGATGTACAGTGGTTTTATATGTAAATTAATGGCTAAGGGACTTATTCAACTTATATTTAGTAATAGTATCTTATAAAAGTTAAGATGATGGATTTTGATATTTTAGAATCCTTTATGTGAATCTATGTTAGCTTTTAATTTTATGTCTTATATGTTTTAGATTCATTTTCCATAGCTTAGTTTCCCCTCTATTAATAGGGTAGTACCTGCCTCAAAATATTAATCATTAAAGTACATCTGTGATTTTACTGTGAAACATGGACACCGTATTTTATTCCTAGCCACAGTGAGAACATCTTTTGTGTGCACAGCAACAAAATTTTGTTTCCCAGCCAGTGGAAGACAGCATAAGGTCCGTGGAAAGAGGAGGGATGTTTGCAGAACCCAGAAAAGAAAGAGGAGCTGGGTTCTCTCCTTATACACCCGTGACCAGGGAGGAGACACCAGCAATTGATATGAACCCATTTGGCTCTAGAGTCCCTGAGAATCACATGAAAACCGGGCACAATTAGTTCTCTGTTTGTCTTTTGCGATATCCACTGTGTCTTTTGTGTTTCCATACAAAATTGCTTGTGAATTTGACTTTCTCCACTAATGAGAGGTGACTTTTTTAATAGAGAAATTTTTCTGAGCCCAGCTTTAAGGCTGATACAGAGTAAAAGCAGAGGTTTCCATGCAAAATCAGTCTCATATAGGTGCAACCATTAATAACAATGATTTAATAATACTTATTGCAGGGTACAGAATAGCAGTTACTCAAAATACTCCCTAGTACTATACTTGGTAGTACGTGCTAGTAAACAAGTATTGTTTATCCTTAGGTAGGAAGATTATGTGAGTCTAGATTGTCTTTTGTTCAATGCAACATACTCAGAACATAAAAGACTACAGAGTAGACACTCAATATTAAGTTTCACTTAATTAATCAATATGTAATTTAATAAATAAGTAAAAATAAGTGTTATTAAGATATAATTAAATAAATGAAAGAATAGGCCAATGATGACCAATTAAATAAAAGAATGCATGGATGTTTATTAAGTTATAAGCTATATTTTTTCTTGAATGTGAGGAGTATATGGCCCCACGGACACTTGTTTTTTCTCTTTTGCTTTATAAATGTAATTTGAATATAATAAAGTCCACATGTTTAAAGCTTGAGATTTTATAAAATGTGTCACATGCGTACACAATCAAGAAGATCAAGACATTCAGTACCCCAAACGTTTGCTCGTGCCTCTCGGGACACTTTCCCCTCTGCTCTCCACCACCAACCCAGGCAACTATTTATTTGCTTCCTGTCCCATAGATACGGTGCATTTGCTAGTGTTTGGTACAAAGGGCATCATGCAGGATGGAGTCTATTTTGTCTGGCTTCTTTTGTTTATTTTTTATTTTACTTTTTCCTATCTGTCCCTGGGTTGCAAGTAAAACATTTTTTTATTTTTATTTTTGGTGTAGCCTCTTGTTAGGTTTTTTATAGTCTTTCCCTTTATGAATTAAATTCCACATTGTTTTATATTTCTACAGTTCAATTCTGCTTCAGTCATTTGGGTACTCTCTGTCTCTCTCTCTCTGTCTCTCCATCTCTCTCTCTCCCTGTCTCTCTCTCATTCCATACATTGTCTACTTTTTCCAATAAAACCTTTAAATTCTTTGCCATGCCACTCAAGGACCTGAGCTCTCCCCAGCTTCTCCTGATCTGATCTATTGTTTTCTTCTGTACACTCTAGAACTTAAGCATGAATGCCATCTTTTTGTCCTTGAATTTGGCTTATAATATATTACTTCATCCTTGGTGCTTAGTACATGTTTAATATGCAGCTGATGAAATTTGAAACGGATGCAATAGTTACTTATTTCTATTTTACAACCATATATATAGCTAAAATCTACATAAATTATGCACACTTGTGAACATGAATATCGGGAAATACAGACATATTGTATAACAATTGCTGGTATTTATGAAAAGAAATATAGTTAATGTTTAACATTAAACAAGTTTGGTGATTTAATGTATTACTATTACAGAAGATGTGAAAATTTATCTACAGTTTTGCACATTTAAACTTTTCAATAACTATGTTTAAATGTATGCAATAAGGTATTTGGCTAAAACATGATTCCAAGATCTGAAATTAAACTTAGAGGGGTTCAAATTTAACTTTTATTACTTAATAGCTTTTTGCCTCAGTAAAGTTAACTAAAAACAAGGTTCACTTTGTCCATTTAAAATATATGGGGATAATATTAATAATGTCTACCTCATAGAATTAATGTACGAAACTATGTGTTAAGCTTTTAGCAGGAGGTATGATATATGCAATTATGTCATTTTCCTAATGCTGCTATAATACATGATCATACACTTAGTGGCTTAAGTAGCACAAATTCATGAACAGCTCTGGAGTTCCCATGTCTTAAAATCAAGGTGTAAACATGGCTGCATTCATTTGGGGGCTTTAGGGGGGATACAGTTTTGTTTCCAGCTTCCAGAAACTGCCTGCTTTTCTTGGTTGTAGACAGTTCTTCAATCTTTAAATCAAACTGCATAAAATATGCAAATCTAATCAATCAAATCCTTTTCTTCTTTCCCCCTCCCTCCTTCTTTTCCTTGGTCCCTGTCGCCTCTGCTTCTATAGTCATACATTTTCTCTGACTCTCCTGCATCTCTTTTTCTCTTATAAGAACATGTGATTATATTGGGCACAAAAGGACAATCCAGAATTATTTTCCCTTAGTGCATTTCACATCAACAACATCCATTTTGTCATGTAAAATAAAGTTAATGCTGCATTACAAGGTATGGATGAGGGCCTCTGAATATAGGCCCTTTGACATAAACATGTATCCTTGAAAATAGTTCTTGGCCTGCAGTCCTGCATAGCTGCAGACATGGTATTTGTCCATGATACACACATGATAAGGTAGAGGGAAACAAATATATATTCAAGAAGGACAGAATTTGAGATGTAAAGAAGTCAATGGTCTACAGAAATTTTTTAATTCAGTCAGGTAAATTGTATAAATTCCTTGATTATTTCACAAAACCTGGGACAAGTATCATTCCCTCTCTTTTTGTTTTCTGCAGTCTGCATCATTCTTTTATTTTAAACATGAAAGTTAGGATATATTTGCACCTGAGAAGTTTTCCCAGCTTAGGTCCTTCTGTTGGAATTTTAGGGATTCATCAACCACTTTTCCTAGAATTTTTTAAAAATGTGTTTCTATTAAAGTATATCACTATATTAAATTACTGTTGTATTAGAAGTTTTGTTGAAATTCACTTAATGTCTTCTATTAAAAAATTAGCCATTCCTACAGGTGTGGCACCCTGTGGTATTGGTTTGTATATCACTAATGACTAATGGTGTTGTTGATCACTCTTTGATTTACTTATTGATTAGATTTACTTATTGGTTATTCTTATATCTTCTTTTGATAAATATGAATTTTATTCCTTGTTCATTTTCAGTTGGGCTACTCTTCATCTTATTGTTGAGTTGTATGTATATTTATAAATTCTAGATACTAGACCCTTATCAAATATGTGGTTTGTAAATATTTTTTCCCACTCTGTGATTTTTTCCCTTTATTGAAAGTAAACTTCGAAGCACAAGAGTTTAAATTCAACTTAATAAATATTTGGGTTGCTTGTTTTTGGTGTTAAAACTACAGAACATTACTTATCCTAATATTAAAAGGACTTACATCTCTGTTCATTCTAAGAATTTTCTAGTTTTAGCTCATGTATTTAGCTATTAATCCATTGTGAATTAATTTTGTATATCATGTCAGATTGGGATTCATATGAATATCCTATGGTCTCTTCTAAGTTTATTGAAAAGTTATTCCTTCTTTCATCACATTTTCTTAGAACATATTGAAATCAATTGGCAATAAAGGTATGGGTTTATTTCTGAACTTTTATTTCTATTCCATTGATCTTTACCCCAAATCCTCATGGTCTTGATCATTGTAGCTTTGTAGTTAAGTTTTGCCATCTGGAATGTACAGTCTTCTTAATTTGTTCTTTTTCACTATTGTTTTCTGCTTACTGTTTGCTGCTCCCATTGGAATAAATGTAGGCTCCACCAGGGCAGGGAGCTTTTGTTCCAGGATGTATTCAAGTGTTGAGCACCAAGAATGGGATGTGGTGGTGCTCCAAAAAGTTTTGTTAAGATGAGTAGACTTCTAAAAGTGATTGTGGGATCAAATGATAATCTTACATTTTATTGTCAGGTGAATTTCCAAAAGGATTGGAGACATTCATACTTTCTTCATCTTCTTTCCCTCTCCCTTCTACATACAATTACCACTTTCTTAATTGAAAAAAAGGCTAAAATAGGGAAGAAATCATAATATGCCTTAATTTTATGGGCAATGGTTTGGGCCAGTATTTTTCTGGAATTGTAGCAATGTTCAGTACACTCTTGAGATTTGTCTTTAAAAGTAGCTGCCAGAGGTCCCTTTTCTCTCAATGAGGCCCTGGATTGGAGATAAAAGCAAACATTAATTTTTATAGAAAATAGGTATTCTTGTTCCTTATACAGATCACTCTAACCTCAATCAATTGGTCTCTTTTTGAGGTTTCTCAACAATCAGTAGTGACTTCTCAACTATTGATTGCCTCCTCCTGTGCCCAGACATGCGACATGCCTGGTGGGGCTCTCTAAAGCAAAGCTAATGTGTATGGGATTAGGAAAACTTCACACTTGAGAGATATTTCACTTTTCATCTTATACCATCAGAGGTCAAGTCTAAGGTCATCCACACCCTTGTACTTTCAATTACTATGCATACATGCAAAAGTTTGTGATAAAAGCTGAAAGGAAAAAAATATGAGTCATTTGAAATATCGTGTTGGAAGAGAACTGTACAGATAGATACCTTGGACTGCCATGAAAGATAAACAAGTGAGTCCTAGAGCAAATTAAATCTGAAACATCGAGACATCACTGGAGGCAAAAATGACAAAACTGAAGCTGTTCAACTTTGGGCATCCAATGAGAAAGAAGGCTGGGTTCTGTGTAAAAGACAATATGGCTGAGAAAAATAGAAGGCAGCAGAAAAACAGGAAGTCCAAATGAGTGGTGGTCAATTCAAAAATAGGTGTAAGTCTAGAGGAGCTGAGCAGAGCTACTGAAAACAAGACTTTGTGGACATCACTCATTCATAAGGCTGTTGTAGTTTGGAACAACTCAGCAGCATGTAACAGAAACAAACATACTAATAATATTCCTAATCTGGGATTCAGGGGATAACAAACTTAGAAAAGTGTTGCCTCTTGCTCCTCTTTCCCTCTTCCTCCTCATTTACAAGACACTCTAGAAATACTCAAAGAGAAGTTAAAAGCTAAAAACTAAAATTCAACAAACTTTTGCAAAGACCTCTGATGTTTTTAATTAAACAATTGCATTACTTATACCCTTATATGTATGTAGTGTCCTAACCTTTTAATTGATTAACATAAGCTTTGTGGTCAAAATGCTTTATTGATACCATTTTACCATAACCTTTTACATATTAATTGTTCAAATTTAAAATGGCTGCTTATTCATGTCTTTTTTAGAACGACAAAATCAATGTTTTAGTGGCCAAGGCACTGTTATTATTTGATATGGTTTTTTTTCATCACATAAAATAATTATGAATAGTTCAATTGATTTTTGTTCCATCTGCTTATAGCTCAACTAAAATATAACACATTCTGGAATGAAGAATGTGTAAATTTTAATGATATCATCTTATAATCCTCACATTTCTCTCACCTTGAATCACTTGTATGTTATGTGTTGGAGAAAATGATAATAGTAGGAACACTATATAATATTTCTGAATTTATGTATGGCTTCCACTGGAATGTGGTCAACATAAATTCCTACTCTTAAAAATGTACATAAATTAAGGAGTCCATAGTTTACATTTAAATCAATGAGCGATCTTTTTAGCATAGCTTAAAGTCCTAGCTAAAAGCAACTTTTGAAATTAATTGCTCTACTACCATCTTCTTAACCTTTTAAAGTTACTGTTTCCCAACAGATAGAATACCATCTTGGTGAGGAATTCTCCATCAGACTGAAAGCTCTAAATTTGTAGGTCCTGATCCCAATGTGGTTCAAGATGAATAAATAGTTTTAAAGGGAATTCATGTGATTCACATGAGCTTCCTAAGTGCCACAGGTTACTAGTTAACACTAAGAAAGAGTCAATTTATTAAAGTAATGTCAGAGAAATAGTCATTTTGCTTTACTTGGGTGACTACATTTTCTTTTCATCATCTCTTCTTCATTGTCCTAAACTTTTCTGTTCTCTAAAGAGCAGGTAATTGACCTTACATTGATATGTGATCTGATATGCAGAGATTATCTGCTCGTGCTTTGCAGCACTGTAACACCTGCCCTTCAGTACAAAAATATGAGTCCTGTTGTGCAATCTCAGGACTCAGTATATTCCCATCTCGGTAGATTATGGTAAGAGCCTGCCTCTGCTGTCTCAGTAGCCCTTCCAAACTGTCTGCTAAAAAGGGCTCATTATAAATGACTAATATCAACATAATATTTTAAATATTTTCACGTAAGTCAACATAAAATAATGAAAATCTCTTGAATAATGTAGTAGCTAGTTAAACCCACCATGCAATACTTTACTGGTCACTAAATCAGCACCATATGTAATCTGGAGTAACGCAACTGCACATGCTCTACTTCCAGCCCCTTTCATTTGGTGCCTTATTACTGTTTGATTCAAGGATATACACATTTCCTTCCAATTATCTGTATTACCTCATTATCTGGACTTTGGCCCAATTCTGAAACTGCCACACTGAAATGGTTTTGCTGGGATCTTCTCAGTCCTCTGTCAGGAGACAATCAGTCACTTGCCATGAGAACACTAAGCCTTGTACCCATGACTGTGCCCAGCCAGGCCAACCTACCGCATGGCCAGAGTTTGTGTCTTCTTCTTTCAAATTTGGATGAAACATTGACTAATGGGAAAGAAAGAATTCCCTCCAAAAAGAAAAGCCTCCTCCCCATGTTTTCAATTTTTTATCTGTAATACTACCATTACTGCTCACTCATTTATTATTCATTCATTCACTCACTCACTCAACGCACTCAGCCATCATTTCTTGCCTTACAAAATCTAATATAAAACGTGCTCTTCCCAGAGCTTAACACCCACTTATTAAGCTGAGCAAGAAAATATAGCCAATGTTTCTCTCCGGCTTCACCTCTGTCGCAGACTCTGTGTTGAGAAAGAACTGAATATCTGAGAACAGGTGTGGTAGAAAGGAAGTAATCCTGAAAGTACATCACTTTGTTGCTTTACAGATACCGCATTTTGCCCTGTATCGTGCATTCCTGTGTATAATGAACACCCATGTTTTTGGCCCAAACTTTCAGGAAACAAACCTTTCATTTTTATTTTTTAATTTAAATTTTTATTTATTTGTGTTTTGAAACAAAGCCAATTATCATATTCCAGTGCAATATTTTGCATATGGACATCATTATTGCTTTCTAACATTACATTTTAATGCATAAGCATAAGTAAAATAATTTAAAATATTCATATAGATAGAGAACTAGTACTATCTATGTATAATGCACATGCTTATTTTTCCCTCAAAAGTTTGGGCAAAATAATGTGCATTATACATAGCAAAATACAGTACTTATCATCATAATCATATAAACTATTAATCCACTGACTAAATGTCCCTGTGGTGGTTTCCCACTGGTGTTACAGGAACTAATCATTTCAAGATTCAAACAGAACAGCTGAGAGTTTAAACAATCCATTAGTTAAATGGTCATCTAAAAATCATTTAAATGATTATTCAAACACTTAACCTGAGTATTATCAACAACTAATATAATCCAAATACATTTTTATAATATTTTATATAACTTTTACTATGTTAGCCAACAATAGAAATACTAAATTACAGTTAACTGATTGTATTGAACATCTATTTTCAAATTAGAAATAATTTCTGAAGCATTCAGATTATGTGATTTATTTATTCTAAATATGAATGTCAAAACAGACCCGTCTTAAATCTAAAGAAATAAAATTATTGGATTTTCTTCTTATTAGAATTACTTATTAGAATTATATGTGTATATAATTCTAATAAGGATTATATATAAGTATATATGTATATATGTATATACTCTATGCCACACATGTGTGTATATGTATACATGTATAAATACTCTGTGTCATATATGTATGTATGTATGTACACTCTATGTCATGTGTGTATACATATATGTATATATACTCTATGCCACATATGTATGTATATATACTCTATGCCATATATGTGTGTATATGTATACATGTATGTGTATATATACTCTATGTCATATATCTATATATGGCATAGAGTATATAGTTTTTTCAATAGATACTTTGGATTGACAACTTTACTATTTCTTTTAAGTACTTATGTTTCAAGTCTACATAGATAAGCCCTTTCTCCTTTAAATATAAATGTATCATTATTATTTGAACATTTAATGCAAAACTAAATCTTAGGTTAACTTCACTAAAGGCATAGAAAAGTAAGCAAATTTATCCTGAAGATGAGTCACTGGTTACCATTTTTATTTCTTTCTGAAATTAGTTGTTAGAAGGCATACCACTTTTCCCTCAAAGCGTTTTTGATTAGTTATTTTAATAATATACTGATTTATAATTTATATATAGTATAAAATAGCTAATATATTTATTTCATTTCTTAGTACTTTAATAATACGAATGTTTCAGAAAAGGTTCTAAATACGTTTGTGCAAAGATTTGTTGCTTTCCTCCACTATGTTTTAGTCATGAATTGATATAAAGTTAGAGAATATGAAACAAGCTGCCTACTGATAAAATGATTAATCTTTTAAGTGATAAAATGATGTGCAGACATAAAAAACAAACATATTTTCATATATACGCATATAACTGTCTTCATGCAACTCACTCTGCATTGTTCTCTTAGTAGTTAATTTATTAGTGAAGTGTGAATCTTTGAAAATTATGAGTTCAGAGTTTGCCAAAGTATTTTCTTTCTTTTTGTAAAAGTCCCCAAAAAGCAGTTACAAAATGATTTAATTTGTTTAATCTTGCTGAGTGATTCTTATCTGAATTTTGTCCCTATTTCTGTCTTATTTTCAAAAAGAAGCAAACTTCTTTCTGATGTACTCTTCATTTTGTTTCAGTTGGCTTTATTTTCCTAAAAAATTGTCCTTCCCTCATGTTGCATTGCCTTTTTTTTTTACATTTTATCTTTTTAAATAATGTATTCTGAAGTTCAGATGTGTTAAAATAAACCTTGAGAATTTTCACATCACTATGGCAAGAAACCAAAATGCTATGTGAACAGGTTTTTTTTTTTCAATGGTTTGAATCAGAAATGAGAAAAAATAAGTAGTAGAGATTTTGTGACCAAAACGGCTTCATATAAAGGACGACTGTTTAAGTCTCTTTGGAGAAACAATTCTTCAAGAATATGGTTGTGATTTGAGAAAATACTGCAGCTGTTCCCAGCTGGAAATGTACCAGTGGCACTCATACAAGTATTTAACCAAATTTGATGTTACAAGTTATAGTAGAATAATAAGTATGAACTATACACAATTGAAAGAATTTACCAATGTGTGAATGACAAAAAGTAGGTTAAATTGTCTTAATGTTATTTATCATTCTTATTGAAAACCTCTTCTCACCCTGGCTGGTGTGGCTCAGTGGATTGTGCACCAGACAGCAAAGCAGAGGATCACTGGTACGATTCCCAGTCAGGGCACATGCCTGGGTTGCAGGCCAGGTTCCCCCGTGCAGGGAGAATGGGAGGCAACCACACATTGATGTGTCTCTCCCTCTCTCTCTCCTTCTCTTCCCCTCTGTCTAAAAATAAATAAATAAAATACGTTTTAGAGTGAAAAGAAAATTGAAAAAAGAAAACCTCTACTAAAATATTACTTAACTAATTAATATCCTTAAAAAAATATTCAATCATTTTAATTTTATTGAATGAAACATTACTAGTGTATCTCAATTAATATCAGGGCCTACTTATTGTTTAAATCCTTACTACTATTGAAATTTCGAGTTGAATTTTTATAATCTTTACAGAAACAAAATATTCTACCATGACTTTTAACATTCAAACTGAATAATTTATCTAGAAAATATTTTAATTAAAATCAATATCCCTGTGACAAGCATGAACCTTTTGTGGTAATTTTAATAACTGAATTTAATCTCAATTTTACTACCATAGTTTTCATAATTTTAGGTTTAAAATGGAATACCAAACAAACTTAAATAAACAAAAATCATTTTTCTTCTTGTATAGAAACAGTATTCCTCCAACTAATTTACTGGTAGTTTATTTTCCCAATTATATTCCATGTAGGTATTAAAATGTTGATTTAATGGAGTAAAAGCAAGGGTTATTGTTTTTGTTGCATAAGTATTATTAATTTCTCTTAAATCAATAAGTGGATGTGTTTTAGTTTTTTTTTTCAGTTTTCTTAATGTTTTATTGAGGCCAGTATAAATCTCAGACTAAAATTGAAAAGAATAGTGAAAAAAACAGAAAAGAACATGAAAACACATAGAATTTTAAACCCCTCAGTAAAATAGCAACAAATCAAACATATCAGATGCCTATTAAAATAACATTACGACCACGGATGGTTTATTACAAAAAGTTGTATTCAATACTTAGTTTCTTTTTCATATGTTTAGTAATAATGTGGATCAAGCATTTTATTGTTTCTTGCCTTGGTAGAAACATTTTGTATATTTCAACATAATATATACAACATTTCCCATAATTGTGGATATATTTCATGGTCTTTTAGATCTTAATAAAATATCCATATTAATAGCAAGTGGAACAAATATCAGAAAAATAAATTATTGTAGTGACTTACAAGACATTGTGGAAAAATGTCATAATTAAACTAAGTATTAAATTACTGATAGATGGTTTTCAGAGAAAGCCATGTGGGTTGGACTATAATGCATGTCAATTTATTCCATTTGTATTGCAGCTGCACTCCAATTCTGACAAAGGTGATGGGTCTGTCAAGTACATCCTCACTGGAGAAGGTGCCGGGACCATATTTATCATTGATGATACCACAGGTGACATCCACTCAACCAAAAGCCTAGACAGAGAGCAGAAGACCCACTATGTGCTCCATGCCCAGGCTATTGACAGACGGACAAACAAGCCTCTTGAACCAGAGTCCGAGTTCATCATCAAAGTGCAAGATATCAATGACAATGCTCCAAAGTTCACAGATGGGCCGTACATTGTTGCTGTGCCTGAAATGTCAGATATGGGTAAGGAGCATCATCTTCATACTTTGACTTAATGTATTTTTGAGGATCCAAAAATAATCTTTGAACACCAATTTTAATTTGTGTGTGGGTGTACAAATTCTAATGGTTTTCAAAATATTTTAATACTTCCTTGTGGCCTAAAGTATTGAAGAATATTAGTTCTAGTTATTATAATTTTATTAAAATTAATTTATGAATATTTGAGTGTAAGAAATGGTCTTCTCTCAAGAAAACACTATCAGCACTTGTAACACTTGCAATTGCTGATGAATTGACATGTTTTTTGATCATGTAACTTTTTCTAGTGTAGTGTTAAGAACATACCAACACACTCGAAGTGACAATTTGTGTACATAGGGAAAGACAACATAACATTGGAAAGGTTTTGCTGTGTAGTTTAAGCTTGTAATTTATGACTCAATTATAACAGCATTTCTCAATATTAACAATACAAGTAATAGCTACATTAATTAATAAAACTTTACATATACATACAGTACTAAAGTAACTTTTCTAAATTCACATATTTAGTAATTTAATTGTCCAAGAAAAAATTAACTCCAGTTCTTCTGAATGAAAAGTTTACAGTCCAGTTAATAAATTATAATCTAGGTCTCTGGTCACCCTAACGATCTGGAGTTTTCCCGCTACTCACAAATTTCTGTGGTCTAGGTATCTCATTTTATTTCTTAAATATAACTAAAGTTCAGCGATCATAATAATGTTTGACTACTAGTGACACTTAATGCTTAGACTTAGAATATATTATTTGAGTAAAAATTATTTCCAAAATATGTACATTAGACACAGTATGGAGAAAAACAACAGACAGGTTCCAGGTAGGTATGTTTACCTCATGTTTACTGCACATATATGAATGGTATTTTAAAGAAAGGTTATTATAATCATCAATTAAATCACTGTGTATTAAATGCATATATGTTATTTTTTCAACTTGGGGAGTTTTTTCCCGTTTTATTGAGATTTCTTGACATACAACTCTGTGTAAGTTTAAGATGCATAGCATAATGACTTGACTTACAAATATTGTGAAATGATTGTCACAATAAGTTCCTTTAATCTCCTGCATCTCTTGTACATAAGGGTTTTCCAATGGAAGACTGTAATTCCTTCCCTTCCCAACTCCAGCCCATTTTAATGTTTTCTTGAGCTAGGCAGAAAGCTCCTGAAGCCATTGCAAAATCAGATTGGAAAGAGAGACTAAGTTCTCCTTCTTAATCGGAGTCTCAGTGGGGAAAGCAGTTGCCAAACTGGCTCCCCCTGGACCAGAGAAGAGTACAGACCAGGATCCAGCCTCAGGGAATCTGGGAGAAGCCCAGAGTCCCTCAGGCTCGTTGGTCTCTGAGGACAACTGTAGAGCTCAACAGTCTTAACCCTGGCAGGTGAGAGTTTGTGTGGAAACGTGAAACAGGTTTGCTCCACATGCCTTGTCAAGGACTGACAGCCCATCTGCCAACATCCTTCTGCGTGACAAAAGCTAAGGGCTCTATGACTTGTGAGAAACCACTGGTAAGACACTACCAAGGGTGACATAAGACCCCGAAAAGCACTGTAAAAAAAACAAAACAAAACAAAACATACTAAAGTGTCAACACAGTAGACAGAGAAAAATAGACAGAATAGATATTACTAAGAAAACAGTGTAGTGAGGGGTGGGTAGTAAGAGAACTAGTGTTTCAACGACATTGCAAAGAGTTTTGTGTGACTTGAAGCCAACATTTCTCTAAGTAAACAAAAATAAACCGCTGTATGGAATAGGTATGAACGGTCACTGATAAGACCCAAATTACTCTTCTGGAACTTGAGAATATACCATATGGGAAGAACTCAGTAAAAATCAGAGAGCAAAAATACAAAAATAGGGAGACTGTGGGAAAAAGGTGAAACTTGGAAAGTATGCTTATTAGAATTACTGTGTGAACACAATATGTTCCCAGAGATCAAAATAGAGCAGATGAGGAGAGGAAGAATAATATTTCCTTAGGCAAACAATATACAAGTTTATTAGATTTTCTGAGTTCCAAGAATAGGTTAATATAATAAAAAAACAAATCTAAGTAAATCTTGGCAAAATCTGTAAAACCTAAGTAAAACTTAAAAATTTTACAAATTTTCAGATTTTTAAAAATTTTCCACTAAGCAAAAATATATACTGGCATCATCATATTTATCACTTAAAATATTGGGCTATGGTTAACAACTGAACACCGTTTACAGCCTATGTCAAAACATGATTCATCTGTCAAGGGGAACATTATTTGAAAAATAAGCCAGAAACGATATCATTTTTGTACCTTACCTAGAATAATATTTGAGAAAATAGTTGAAATTAAAATAGTTAACATGAAATCAGAAGAGAAATCAGAGTCAAAGACAATGGCAAGGTCAGGAAAATGGTATCAGCAATGTACTCTGAAAATGTGTTAGTGTGTGTATATGTGTCTTTGTATGAACAGAGTTCATTGTGAATGGGTGCATTTGAGGATGCTGAAGGATGCTGTACAGTCTAGGAATCATGCAGCACAAAGAAACTGTTGCAGAAAAGGCTGTAGTTTGAGGACAAAGGACTAAGTCAGGATATTTCCAAATTCTTATCTAGGGCATGGAATGGAAGTTACAAATGGGAATCAGCCGCTATTCCCAAGATTTTTACTGAGATGAGTATGGTTGAAGGAGAAATAGTTAATACTAAAAGTAGTAGAGAAAGAAACATGAGAATAGGTTGTAAGTCTCTGTACTACTGTGGTTCTAAGCAAGATTCTTTTGAAGGACAGTGGCAAGCTATTGGCTGAACATTGGAAATTATAACGTGTGTGTGAAGTCAGTATTGTGGAAAAACAAATACATTAAAATCACGATAATAGCATCTAATGCACATTGTAATGTGAATTGTAGAATGTGATGTGAAAGTAAAAGGAGAAACTCACTTTATAGTGGGTGCTTAAGAATAGATAATACTTACATTGACTCTAACTTTAGAAATAACCAAGTGAGGGATAATGTAGAGCAGGGACCAGCCAACAGTGGCAGGGAGACGAACCCAGCTTCTATTTGTGTTTATAAATAGTGTTGTCCTGGAGCACAGTCATTTAGTCTTGTCTATGGTACTCTGGGTACTGCTGTGGCAGAGGAGTAAGTTGCAATACAGACTGACTCACAAAATGCAAAATATTTCTTGTGCTGCCTTTTACAGAAAGGAGTGCCAACCTCCACTGTAAGGGGATGAGACTGGAGGTAGGGCCAATGATTCCAGGGTGGTGTTGCAGTCCTGAGAGACAAGGAATCTGCTGATATGGGACAGTTAGTTTTCTGCCAGCCTTGCTGAATATATGCAAAAATATGGCATTTGGTGCAAATAACAGGATCAGGTTTATTGCCTTTAGGTAGACACTGTAAGACAGCTTTCCCTTCTGTGTTACTGAGATAACTCAGTTTTGATGAGGGTGACAGCATGCAGAGCTAGGCATTCATCTTCCATCACTCCCTTTCACCTAGGAGTGGCCATGCGACTTAATTCCAGCTGGTCAGATGTAAGGGGAGGCCAACGCAAGGGGAGAGCTTCCAGGAAAGACACAGGTTTCCTGACTAACAGATGTAGGTGGCGCACATATGTCAGCCACTGCCTTTTTCCTTTTTTGCTGCCTCTAATGCAGAAGTGGTTCAGAAATGCAGCAGCTGATGGAAACCACTGGAGCAGGGCCTCTTGTTAAGTGAGACGAAGCAGAAAGATAATAGGGCCTGGGAGAAGGGTGCTATGGCAGAACTAATGCTCTAGTGCTGGCCTGCCTGTCCCAAAGCCTTTCTTGAGAAAGTAAATCTCTTTCTACTTAGGTGCTTTCACTCGATCTCCGATATATGCAAGTACACTGAACCTCAACTAGTACTTGGACAAATTCTATGTTTCAGCAAATTCTATGTTTCAGCAAAGATTTGTACCTAATATTACTGAATCCAAAGGAATAGTGAGAAGGGTTTCAGCATCAGCTAAGAAACAGCGATGTCATTTTCTGTTAAGTGCCTTGATTTGCAAATAATACACAAAGTCATCACTCTTTTCCCCTCTCGCTACATAGTATGATTCTAGTTGATTTTGCTGTGGCAGCAATGTTCATTCTGCCTGTGGTGTCACTAACAGTTTGCAGATATTTAAATCGTGCTTGTCATCAACTCTAGAGACAATTGTATCCATACATGCCCCGATCTGTGCATAAAAGGAGATTGCACATTTTGAATTTAGACTTTCAGTTTTGCAGAGAATCTGAAATAGATCACCACAAACGACAACGTAGTTTTGTCAGAGTCTGAGACTGTTGGTCACCACAGCAGTGGTGATGATGTTCACTGAAATAGCTCCAAGGAATATTTAGTGAGCATGTAGCATGTGTCAGGCACTGTGTGCCATTTGCAATCATTTTGCACTTGCATCACCATGAGGGCAGCGTTAAAATGATCCTCGTTGCACAGTGGATGAAACCAATGCATAGAATTAAGTAAGTTGCCTGGGATTGCATGTTTGGTGAGAAGTGCAACTGGGAAAGATCTCTAACCTAGGCAGAGCTTTACTTTTCTGAGTTTTCATTTTTTAATTCGTTAAGAATTAAAATCTGGATCGAGCTATTTTTTGAATAATTACAACAAAAAAGTGGATGTTCCAGAAGCCATACAGTTTACTATGTGAAAGGTGAGGGTCTTCTATTTGACCCATTTAAGTAATGTGTTGCTATATGTATGTGTGTGTGTGTGTGTATCATATCTTCTGTGTCCGTTCATCTGTTGATGAACACTTAGGGTTTTTCCATATCTTGACTACTGTAAACGAGGCTGCAGTTAACATAAGGGCGCACATGTCTTTCTGAAATTAGTGCATTTATATTCTTCTGATATATTCCCAGAAGTGGGATTGCTGGATCACAAGCTAGTCCTATTTTTAATGTTTTGAAGAACCTCCACACTCTTTTCCATACTGACTGCAACAATTTATAATCTATACATTTAACAATTTATAATTCCACCAACAGTGCGTGAAGGTTCTATAAAGGGCCCTTCAAAAAAAAATACACTGCAATCAAATTAAATTGAAGAAATTGCATTTGTAGGCAATTCAAAGAAAAAAATAAACACCTTAATTATCCCCTCCACAATCTCAAATTTTACTAATAATTTAAGAAACCACAAAGGAGAGGGGAATAGGGTGTTCACCAGTGTGCAGGTTTAATAAAAACAAAATTATTAATATGCAGAACTATGAGCAGAAGGGTAGATTCTCATAGTTTTTTAAAGGAAATTTGGCAATATCTATTAACATTTTTAAAAAGAACAAATTCATTTGTTGGACAATCTCTATTATAGAGACCTCTTCTGTAAGTATACTCACACTCACATGGGTGTGGAAAGGTAGATATATGTAAAAGACTGTCCACTGTTGTACTGTTCAAAATACTCACAAATTGGAAACACATTTAAAGTACACTGATAAAAGAAGTTTTCAAATAAATGCCCCTTTAAACATGTACAGATATGCTATGAAGCCTAAAAATGAATGGATTTGTATATGTGTATGCATGGCATATCAAGATCTCTATTATTTCAGTAAGAGAAAGTTTTTAGAAGTGCATTTGGAATAGTCTTCAGTTTATTTTAGAAAGTAAGTGTGTGTTGCAGAATATGTGTGATACAAGAAATGTGTGAAAGAAACACAAAAACATATAGGTGAAGGTGATTACCTTTAAAATAGGTTGTGGCTTTATTTGTTATGAGTGAAATTATTCTTCTTTGTTAAAAACTATACATATATATGTTGCTTATAAAATAATAAAAAGTGAAATGTGGATTTGTGATAAAAGAAGAATTTTAAATACCACTAACCCTTAATGTAAAGATGTATGGGTTTCTAATGCTGATGAAAGCTGACAGTGTGGTTAGAGGACAGCAGGATTTCCCACAGCGTGATACCTTATACAATTACAGTTTTTATCATATAATCATTAATAGAGCTTTGAATAATTCAGTCATAAAAAAAAAACTTTTTTTCTCCCCTTATATCTTTCTAAGTCCTTCTGGAGAGAGGGAGGAAGATTGAAAGCGTGTCATGTGCTGAGAACTGTAATGGCAGCTAGTAACAAAATGGTAATTAAAACAAAGACTCTAAATTTGAGCAGTCTGCAGACAGAGAAACAAAAAAAAATGTCAATATGATATTTGATAAACAAAATGTAGGGAAACTATAGAGTGGACAGAGTCTAGCTGGCAGATTAGAGAAGATGTCCTCTACAAATGTAACATAATGCTTGGGGGGTTGTCAGTTGGACAAAAAAAAAAAAAAAAGAAAAGAAAAGAAAGAAAAAAAGAAAAACAAAGAAAAGGCATTTCACATAGACAGTGCAATGATGTGAAATACTCCTCTCTTCCATGTGAGTTCCATGTCTACTTAAGGGTATGTGTGTGTACATGCCTGTGCATATGTGTTGTGTTAAGGGACAATGAACAGGATCATCATACAAATGATGAATTCCCATTTATAGCTCAGCAGGATATCCTATGAAAGTCCAGAGAAGGTAGGAACAGAGACTTCCTGGGTGTGCAAGTTTTTATCGGATTATTATTTCGTGTATAGCTATAGTGCTAAGTAACAGTAACGGTCATGGATCCCTCCAAGTCATTTCTTTGTGCCATATTGCCAGGGAGAAAAGCATAATGTGGATACATATTTCTTGTCAGTGGGTAATAATACATAACCAAAATCTGCAGGCGTCTGGATGGTTTAGTAAAGAAAGATACAAAATAAACTGAAGTGGTTTTCGATGCATGTTTTAAAAAGTTTTTCTTTATATCTTTGAATTACATTGTGTAATTTCAACCACTATCTAAGGAATCATATCCCCAAGGGCGGGATTTTTTAATCTTGCCACTATTCACACCTTGAACTGGATGCTTTCTTGCTGTGGGGGCTGGTTTGTGCATTGTGGGATGTTTAAAAGCCCCCTGGTTGCCAGTAGCATCTTTCCTGCTACTGCTGTGTCATGATGTGTTCAGACAGTGCCAAATGCTCTGTGGGGCGCAAAATTGCTCTCAGTTGAGATCCACTGTGCTAGGAAACATGCAAGATAAAAGATTAAAATCATTTCAAAGTAGAATCATAAATTGGAGAATATGGTATTTATTAAATTTGCAGTCTCTTCCCAAGAGAATTCCATTGTGTTAGAACACTCAGGCCATATATTTTATGAGCAAAACTATTGTCAGCCAAGGTAGGGATTTTCATGTTTAAATATCAATTGCCATATTCAAATACACACTATGGTGAAAACAATATGTCAACATTTGAATAAGTTAAGTTCTCTGTGCTGAATGGAAGAAGAATAATGGCATGACTACTTTAAAGTTATAGCTCTCATTTAAAAAACAAATCTATCTTTTTAATTGCATTACTTTATAGAAAATAATTTAAAATATGACAGTAAGCTGCTGTCTGTCATATTGCTTATTTTTATTACTTATCTAAAATGTACTCAAATTAAACAAAGTGAACATACATGAACAGAATGGCAGTATAATGTTATGGAGGGCCCATGTAATCTGAATAGGCCCAGGGAAAGACAGGTATACATTGTATCAGTACACATTTAACACTTCTTTTCTGTGATGCGCAGCACATGATCATTCCAGCTTTGATGACTTTACCACATCCTACAAATTATACTATATAATTTCACTAAATGTCTAATTTTTCAGAACTGAGACTTAATATGAAACAAAAAGTCAATGATACTCATTGTCATATGGCACAGAAAAGAAAATAATCAGGAGATAAAATTATACCCACTCTTGGAGTCAGCATTTAAGTTCATGTGCACATTTCAGAAATGAAGATAGAAGGAGTAAAATTATGTTGTAAGTAATATTACCATTCTCAGATGAGAAGGGCATTATAAGTCCTAAGACATCTAGCAATATTGCAATGACATATAACGTTATTTTTAAAAAGCCGGCAAAGTTTTGTTGTTGTTGTTGTATGGTTAAATCTCTTCTCTTTAAAACAATAATGGCGATTTGTCTCTTCTATTTGTATGTAAGTTTACCCGGGTTTCTACAATTATAATCTTGCTTGCAAAAGGATTCAGGAATTTTAGTACAAATTTAAATTTGGTTGGATTGCAGTCACTTTAAATTTTAAAAAATGCATAATATCTAGATGTTGTTTCAAAGAAAACCATACCAGATCACAATCCAATTTTTCTGAAAATAAACGTCACATCTTCCTTGTTTTTTACAGAAACATTATTTTAAAGAAAACATATAAATCTCTACCTGTTCTCTTCTATAAATATACCTATAATTGAACATTATTTAAAAGCATTTTAAAATGATAACACATGATAGAAGTAATGAAAATTGTGTACAGCATTTAAAAACTCTAATTTCAATGGAGTGCGAAACTAAGTTTGTGATATTAAAAATATACATAAAGTTTTACTCTAATGACCCTTAAATTCTGTGAGGTTCCTTGTCTTTGGAGACGTACTGAAATGTCCCTAATCCTCCTCCTGTTCCTGTCTTCCTTTGTTCTCAACCCCACAGGCTGGTTTGCATTTTCAGCTGTGTTCTTTGTCGCACAGCAACAAGTAGAGACACCAGCTGCGCTAACTTTATTGCACTGCTTGTAGGGGGACCGATTTAGCTCAGCCTGAGCATCTTGGGAGCTTCACCCTGGATAACTTCCAGGATTCTAGTACCCGTTTTAAAATCCTCACCTTGGGGCATAATCTCCCAAAATGAAGTCATTTCAGTAATGTGAGGCTGACTCTGCACTTGTACGTGGCAAATTAGACTGCATGCGGGGAATCACAGGAGACAACTATATATCATAAATTGGACAAAAATGCCGAAGTTTCACACTTTTCCCTTCTTGGTTTTTATCGTATAACTTTTTGTCTATGTAAGTTAGCTATTGTTTTGTAACAAATCAAGCTACAACTTAGTGGCTCAAAACATCATCCATTTTACAACAGACTATCAGAAGAAGAAATTAAGAAAACGATCCCATTTGCACATCCATCAAAAACAATAAAACACTTAGGAATAATTTAACCAAAGAGGTGGAATATCTTTACAGTGAAAACTGTAATACACTGATGTAAGAAATTGAAGAAAGTTCACATAAATGGAAAGATATTTTATGCTTATGCATTGGAAGAATTAATATTGGTAAAACGTCCATACTACCCAAAGCAATCTACAGATTCAGTGCAATTCTTATCAAAATTCCAATGGCATTTTTAAAAGAAATACAAAAATCAATACTATAATTTGTGTGGAACTGCTAAAAAACCCGAGTTGAAGAAATGTTGAAAAATAGCAAAGATGGAGGCATCCCATTTCCTGATTTCACACTATTGTTTTACATGGTCGTATTAATCAAAACAGTTCAGTACTAGCATGAAAGCAAAGACATAGATCAATGGAACATGATGAAGAGCCCAGAAATAGACCCATGCATATATGGTCAGTTAATTGTTGACAAAGGAGCCAAGAATATACAGTGGGGGAAGAATAATCTCTATGATAAATGATGTTGGGAAAACTACACAGCCACGTGCAAAGCAATGAATCTGGACGCTTATTTTATACTATGCACAAAAATCAACTCAAAATGGATTATATATGTGTATGTATGACCTGGAACTATAAAACTCCTTGAAGTAAACATAGGGGTAAGCTCCTTGACATCGGTGGTGGCAATGACTTTTGGATTTGACACCAAAAGTAAAACTAACGAAATCAAAAATAAACAAGTGGGACTACACATCAGACTAAAATGTTCTGCACAGCAAAGGAAACTATCAACACAATGAAAAAGTAACCTGTGCAATGGGACAAAATATTTCTCATAGAATCTTAGGGCAGACTTTGAAGAGTACGAGAGCAGATTGTAAGGGTTTTTAAAAAGGAGGCTCAGATTCTACTACTTTACTTTTACTCTATTCTATTATTGAAAACACATCACCTGAAACAGTGTTCTGCAAATACTTACTGAATAATTACATGTTGACCACTTTAACCTATAATTTTGTCTAAAAGAAAGACTTTTAGAAATATAGGCTTTTAATCTTTTTAAGTATCATTTTTCTGCTATTGGGTAAGAGTTCATTATTGCTTCATTGGTAATGATTAATTCTATTTTCTTATTTAAGATTAAATTTGTTATTGTAACTTCAGGAAAAACACGTAAGCCAATCTAATTTTTCTCTTTTGTTTAATGGTCGATGTGATCTGCCAGATGCCATTTTATGCTACTACTGATTCCTAAGTTTCTCCACTTGCTTTTATGGAAGTAGATTTGATTTGGGATTCCCTAATAGACCTAATTAATTTATAATAGAAATTACTTCACTGGAATAAAGTCTTTCACCATCAGTTGACCCCAATTCACAAATCACTGCATTAGAGTAAAGGCTGCTGAAATTCCATCCAAAAAACTCAGATGTGCTGTAAATTCAACCTTACTTTTAGTTGAATTGGATTTCTAATTTTATTTTGACTTTCTTTTAAGATGCTATTTTAGATACTTTTCTTCATTTTCTAGGAGTTAGGTGAAGAGTGAAGGGACAGTAAGTATAGAGTGAAGGCTTACCAACAGGAATGGGGTGAATCTCAGAGAGAGATGGCACAGTGAGGAAGAGGTATGTCAATGTCATCATAGGCCACTGCTGTTATCTACCAGATGTTCACTGGTCAGTCCTTGACCGTCATAGCTGCCTGATTTCCATCCTAATTGCAAGCCCTCCCAATATCCACAAAGTTTCTGCCAGAAGATGTTTTCACCTTACTAAGCTATGGACATAAGTATAGGCCAAACAAATGAGAACAAGCAGCCAGTTCACTCAGAGTTTGCCATAGTAAGAGAATCAATCACCATTACTTTGACTTTGGCAGAGACTCAAGGGCAAGCAGAAGAGTGGGGAAGCTTTATAGTGGACAAAAGCAAAGGCTTTGAGTGTACCATGATAGAGGTTGCTGGCATAGGGAGGCTGTAGGTGGGTTAATTAGAAGCAGAGCACTCTATGTAACTGGTTAAGGATGCATATTTTGCTTTATATGATTGTTCTGAAGTTGGGAGTGGGGAAATATTTAGAAAAACTAGAAGCTACTAATCACGTCCTAGCCACTGGGGGCTGTTTGTTGTTTGGCTTCCTGGATATATGCTACTGAGAGTCATTTGACTTCTTACAAGTCTGACTTAGAGATAGTAACATGGCTCTGGAGCTGGTTATTATAGATAATGGCTCAGTTTCTTGGGCTGGTTGCTGCCAACTGTGGGTCGGAGCTCTATTTTAATGGTCTGGACATTGCTAATTTTGTATGCTGTCTCTCAAATCAAACCATAGAAAAAGCATAAAAGTCACTTTGGGGGGTAGAGGAAAACAGAATATACTAGAGAGACCTCAAATGTGTAACTGACTAAAATCAATGGTGAAATATGTATCTTCTATCATTAAACATTAGTGGTAAAATATTAGCTGTGAAAGTTAATGAAGCAGGGTATAGGGATTTAACCATTTTGGGTATAGTGCTAAATGTGGTACCACCATAACTAAAATTATTCATATAATTAAAATTGCATGGTGAGATATTAGGAGATGATTTAGATGTAGTGTATACATCATCTTTAATTATGGTGTATTTAAATATTTCTCAATTGTGATAAATCAGAACATTAAAAATCATAATGAATGAAGAAGTCAGACAAAGGAAGAGTTGCTACATTGGAATATTGGATCTGGTGAGATTAAGCATGAAAACTAAAGAGGGTGTTAATTTGCATTGATATGGTTTTGTCCTATTTTATTGTTTTTGGTAACTTTAATATATAAAGATTTTGCCATTACAATATTTTAGTAATCAAAGTTACTGGCAACTGGTCAAAATTAAATATATTAGAGTTTTTCTTAATATTGAAACCATAGATAGAATGTTAATTGTGTGTGTGTATGTATAGAACCACATATATTTACATAAATATAATGATCATATATAATATATAGAGCATATGTTAAGAATGCATATTATACCCTTTTATTAAACTCTTCTGAAATACGTTTGACAACTTTTGTAAACAAACAAGAAGTCCTAGTATTCTGCTTTGAAGTTTCTGTTTGTTTATTTGGTTTTTGGATTTATTTATACTTTTTTGTTATTGTTAAATAAAACTTCAGCTGGAACAATACAAAATTATTCAGAACAGTACTGAACTTGGTCATAATTTCTACTTTTAAAATGAAATCCTTTCTGAGTAGGGAAATTAGATTCAAGTACAGAACCTAACCATTGTATTTGGTAAAATGTAGTCAGTACTAATAAAAGCAATGGCAGATATTTGTTGAGAAACCTATCAATACCTTATGCGTTAATCAGAATGTAATCATGAGAAACAAATTCACATCTGGTGAGATCAATAGAAGAAATGGTGTGTGTGGGAAATGTTACAAAAATGATAGGAGCCATGAACAACGAAATCATGGGTTGTGCAGCCACCAGTAAAGGGGTGTAGCACCCTTCACCTAAAGCTAAGAGAAAAATACTGTGACAGTGGGGGAGGGCAGCTGAGAGCTTGTTGGAACCATTGAGGAAATGAAATCATTGCAGGGGCCCCACTTAAGGCAGAAAGAGGAGAAAATGTAGGGAAGGAGGGGGGAAGAAGAAAGGGAGGTTCTTTTTCTGTTTTCCGTTTTCCCTCTAGCACCTGTCGTTGTTCAGTTGATAAGGAAGGCTAATCAATATTAATGACAGGTGCTAGGTTCCTGAAAACAGTACAGCACAAGGTGTGATATTAATCTGAGAGCAACATGAAAATTGGTTTAGAAGATATACAAGACTGGTGGGAATGTGATCAGTCCAGTCACTTTTTAATCAACCTTTTTGCTGTGTACTGCAGTTGAGAAAATTGTGAGCAATCCGTAAGACTAATGGAAGAGCATAAAGCTGTTGTCAGTCCCTGGGGATTGCTTCCCCTAAGTATCCTACCACACATTTTCATTTGGCAAAGATATGTATATTGGCTTGAATTTTGGTGATGGGGAATGAAATATAATCTTGACTCACTCCACACAGATACATCTGGACCGCATGACATACCACCAAAGGAGCAAATAAGAAAAAGCCAAGAGATAATGTAATAGTTAAACAGGATTTGACAAATCATGTCTAAGAGGAGCAAAAGAGTATATGGGAAAGAATATCACATATCATAACAGATAGGCCCAGGCTTGAATGCTGCCTTCTCCAATTGTTAATTGTGCAGCATCTGGAACCTCAGTGCTTACATTTGTAAAATGGTGTTAAGTTTAATTTTCTCAATCGTTTAATCTCATTATGGAATTAAATGACATATAGCAGAGGGCTTCCCATATTATCGGCACTCAAAACATATTGCTTTCTTCTTTTTTTCCATTAAGGAATATAATACCAAATTTAATTGAATGATGTGAAATTTAACACTAAGTATTCCTATAAAAATATCTAATTAAAAATACACAGAGATTTACAATAGCCTTCGTATAGAAAACACAAAATAGTAACCGTTGTTTTGTTGTATAGTTGTTTCATGAGTGTTGTTGCAGACGGCGTTTTTAAATCACATGTCTCTTCGGTGAATACTCAAAGTGTTATTGAATTACACGATGACTAGAATCCTGTGCTATCGCTCTGTTTGGTGAGATTACAATCCTTCTGTGTAGCATGAAATTTAAATTGTAGCTTGATAACTATTGCTTTTTCGAAGTCCCTAGAAAAATCTTCTGAGAATTAGGCCTTAGGGGATTTCTTCAGAGAGAGATTCTCTGTCTTCATAAATCCTCAGCTTATTTTTATTCAAAGTTCTGGCTCAATGCTGATTCACTTGAGATTTTATCAGAGCTGTGAACCCTGACCAGTCATGCATACAATTTGCAATCTCAGAGAACGTTTGCTTTGTATTAAAATACTTTATTAAGTATTTCAAATTGGTCTTTAGAGACATGCACAGAAGTCCACTCTTTCGACTCCTCATTGCTGAGGGAACTTTACAAAATGTGTGCTGTTTTAAGGCTGCAGTACAAAAGGAAACCCATGAAACTATGGGAAAACATAGGGAGGTCCCCAATGGAAACAAGACTGAAGGTTATTTTGTGAAAAAAATACCTTGAAAACTTTATGTATGTACTTAAGTCTTTTCAGATTTGTATAAAGCATCGGCTGAGGGACAGTGATCCATATATGGGAACAGTTAACAGTATGCCACAGGAAACATTTACCAGGAAAAGACTGTATACTAAATAACTAATGAAACTTTAAAACGTAATGTGTCTGCGGTTATTGTTTGTAATGGAAGCAGTTGTAAACAATTAAAAAGTTTATACAGCACTTTAAGAAATTTTCATTGATGAAAACTAGATATGTAGGAAAGGGGCCATAGATTTAGTATCTATTGACCAAATCCATACAATAGCTTTCAGAGAAAATTAGATTTTCATTTTAATATTTTAGTGCAATAATTGCTTTTTTGGCATCACTTTATATATTTTCATTTGAAAATGTAGCACAGTAGAAGGCAATATTTTTTCTTTTCTACTATGCATGCAATTAGAGCACATAGCATGGATGAGGGAATTAAGTGGTCCAACGTGGGATGCTTTGCTCAGGCATAGATATGTAAATTTTGATGATTTTTTCACTTAAACTTTTAACCAAGAATAAAAGTTCATTAAAATGGCCAATAAACATAACTCATTATTTTACTTAAAAATGCCAGTGGGGTAGTTCACTAGTTGGGCCCAATGTTTTAAAAAATAAATATTATTTTTTTACCCACTTTAATAATTTTTGTACTTTGATATTAAATTCTGATTTTATCTTATTTATGATATATTTGGTATCAAATAGTATAGGAAATTGTGCATCATTTTTTCTTGACTTATAACCTCAAACTCTTGCTCAGAATCTGTTAAACAACTATGAATTCTAAGAATAAATGTCATTCTTCTCAGGGCAGTTTTAACACACTGTATTAGTTTACTAGGGCTGCTGTAACAAAGTACCACAAACTGGGGAGCTTAAACAGAAATTTATTATCTTAATATTCCTGAAGGTAGAAGTCCAAGGTCAAGATGACAGTAAGTCATGCTCCCTCTCAGATCAGTGTGGAAAGATTTGTTCTAAGACTTTTCTCTAGCTTCTTATAGTTTTCTGGACATCCTCAGCTTTCGTTGGCTTGTGGAAGTATCACCCTATTCTCTGCCTTCATCTTCACATAAACTTCACTGTGTGGGGGATGTATGTGTTTGTCTGCCTTCAAATTTGTCATTTTGATCAGGACACCCAGCCATATTGGATTAGGGGCCCACTCTACTCCAGAATGACCTGATCTAAACTAATTACACTAACAACAACCCTATGTCCAAAGAAGGTCACCCTTTGAGATAGAACTTGAACGTATAAATTTTCAAGGGAAATAATCCAACCCATAACATATACCTCAGAGACAAAATGGTGGGGATTGACTGAGGGAGCAGGGGATTGGGCAGGGCAGGGAAGAGCAATGGGGGGAAAATTGGGACAACTGTAATTGAATAACAATAAAAAAAGAAAGATTTTACTTCAGAAAAAGAGTTAACTTTTTGATTACTTATATATTTTTAATTCAAAAGAAAGCTTTTTTTTCTAATATAAAAATACTTCTGAAAGTGGTTCTTATATTTTCCCATCTGCACTTTAAATCAATTGGAGAGTATGCCATTTTATTTTGGCCTGACACTCCCTTATCAATTCTCTTTGGTAAGAAATCCTTGAACAGTTGAGCAAGTCCTTTATTTTCTCTCCCTGCCATTTATCTCTCCTGGCTGCTTTCTCCTGGGGCAGGCTGACTTTCTGTTGGCCTGTGCTTTGCATACATGCCTGCGCTGCCTTCAACCAGCAGTCAGCTTACTCAAAGTGGCAGCTCCGTACCTTCAGATGCCACCGAAGTACAGTCAGAGAGGTAATTTGCTGTTCCTTGTTTCACACAGAAATAGAACCACCTAATACCTGTGAGACCTACAGCACAGAAATAGGTTAAGGGTTGTACTTTTTGGCCATTATATTTTCATCTCTTCCCCTGAAACATGTTTCTGCTGGGTACTTTCCTCTTCTACTTTACACCATCCCTTAGTCAATACCTCCAGGCTACCATTCCTTCTTTTCTTTCTCCTCTCCCCTGTTCTCTATTTCACATGTCACTCTATTTGTGTTTCTCAGCTTTCACTTAACAAAGCTGGACTTTTATAGACACTTCAAGCCAAGCGGAACTCTCTCTTTCATCCAGCCCATCACTACAAGGAGGTGTGATCTTGCGGTGTTTGTTTTTCTCAGCTTTCTCCCTGGAATGATTTCTTGGGGACTATTTTAAGACAGTAAAAACTGTTTAGACTTAAATCATTATTGCAAGACCAAAACAAGATTAAAAACACAGGATTTTATAAGTGTGGTTTCTTAATGGCTATTATTTTACAACTTTCTATACTGTTTTCTCTTTTTTGAATCCTAGTCCTCTCTATATGTCATATACTATCAACATTTTCCCTATCAGATCAAAGATTTGACTGGTATAATTTTATAGCATTTTATCAACTTTTATAGCCTGACCTGGGAAATTACTACAGATTTTTTGCAACAAGGTACCAGTGAAAATGTCTCCTAAATCAACTTTTATTTGTAAATATGCACCTAATAGTATTCTCTGAATAAGTTGGAGAGATGACTAGTGGGTATAGACCAAGTGTCATTAATATTCTATAATAGTAATAATTATACTTAGTAGTGGAAGTGATAGTTTGCATGAACTAGCTCTAGAAAGTCATAAAGTAATAAAGCCAGAACATGTAGTGTGTAATGTGAAAATTCATGCTACACACAAATAAGGCTTTCTACAAATGGACTAACATTGAGGAAAAAATACTTTTTTACTTTTAATTTTGAGATCATAGCTTTACATGCAATCATGTGAAGTGATATAGAGAGATTCTTTATACCTGTATCCTTTACCCAGTTTTTTCCAGTGATAACATATTACAAAACTGTTAAATGATGTTGTTGGTGGTAGAAATCAGGCTCACCATGGGGTTGAAACAAAAAACAAAAACCCTTTCACAGACCCACACAGAGCAGATTATGGTGTGGCGAGTTTTATTCAGGTATACATCTGCCCCTGGGTTTCCAATGTCCAATCTCCATCCTGCCATGGCAAAATCCCAACTTTGTTTTCAGCAAAGTCAAAACAAAGGTTAATGTCCAGAGTTTCTGTTTCATATTAAAGCTTAGTCTCTTGGAACTCACGGTCTGCTGAAGGTCCACGTGGCTCCTCGACCCACATGGTTGTGTGTGTTCTGGGGCATGAGAGAATGCACAAATGAATGAGGTGAGGGCAGGTCGCCAAGTGACAGAGAGAGAAAGAGAGAAGCAGACAGAGATAATAAGGGTGGGGAGAGAAAGAGAGAGGGAGACAGAAGGATTCAACTTCCTTAGCTTTCAATGGGGCTTTTGATAGGTCCACTCCTTAGTTAGACTGACAGGCCTCTATGGACAAGCACCGCCCCCTGCCCGCCCCAACAACCAGGTGCTGGAGGGCAGACAGAGCTCCTAGGAGATTTCCTGTGCTCAGAGGATTAAGTCTCCTCAGTCTCAGGACCCTGAAGTTTGTGAATGAGTCTGCAACTGCTATGGCTTCCTGACTAAGCAAGCAGGCTATGCTCCAGAGTTTATTAAACTCAATGACTAATTCCCTTTGCTCTCTTTCTTGTTACTATCTACTTAACTACCTATGGCAATAATATTGTAATCAGGTTATTGAAATGATTTAATTTACCATTCTTATTTAGATTTTTCTAGTTTTACTTGTGTGTGTGTGTGTATGTGTGTGTTTTAGTTTTATTGAATTTCTCACCTGTGTATGTTCACAGACCTACCATCAAAAACAAAATACTGAAGAGTATCTTGAGTATACCTCAAAATCATGAGTATGCCTCATGTTGCCCTTTTACAACCAAACCAACCACCCTGCACTTCCTCTCACCTAACCACTGGCAACTACTAATCTGTTATCCATTTCTAAAACGTCATCATTTCAAGAATTTTAAGTAAATGAAATTGCATATTATATAACCTTTTGGAATTGGCTTTTTTCACTATGTATAATTCCCTGAAGATTCATTTAAGTTTTCACAAATATGAATAATCTGTTTATTTTTATTGCTAAGCAGTAAGTCATAATATGAATGTATCACAGTTTGTTTTGATTGTTTTCCCACTGAAGGCCATCTGTGTTATTTTCTTTGGGGAATAATATTACCCATGAATAATATTACCATGAATTTTATAAGCAGGCTTTTATATGAACATACATTTTTATTACTTTAATATGAATGCTCAAGAGCACAACTTGCTGGGTTGTATGGTAAATGTATGTTCTGTTTTATAGGACTCTGCTAAGCTTACATCTCCACCAGTAGTGTTTGAGTCACCTAGTTTCTCAGCATTCTCACTAAGATTTGGTGTTGCTGTTATATTTTATTTCCCATAATTAGAGATTTTTAAAAGATATAACACAGTACTCCCCGTCTGGGTATGAATAATGACTAATTATATTTCTGTTTGGATCTCAATGCAAAAATACTATTTAAACCCAGAATCATAGTGTATTATTATACATCATATACGTTTTTCATCTGCTTATAAGAATTGACAGGTGCACTTTGGCATAGTAACTCTTACAAGTTTTCTAGCATTCCTTGTAGGCAGAAAAACAAGCTTTGTTAAAGTTGTGTCTGAATTTCAACATGGAAGTGAAAATTCGTAGTTGAACAGATATTAGACCTATAATAGGTATACCATACCGACATATTTAAAGTAATTACTAAAATTACAGACTGACAATTTTCAGTACTTCTGCAGTCAATTACTAAGATGAATGCAGATTTTTATAAAGACTCACTTGATTGTGAAAATATTTTTGTTGGATATATAACCCTGATGAGTAGGTGATTTTTTTAGTTAAGAAAATTAAATATCAAGCACGCACTAGGTGATTCGTCAAATACATGTTATGAGTAAATGAGAACTCTAACCCACTAATTCTACACTGAAGTTATATAGTTCTTAATAGATGGCTGTCATGTTACACTTTGATCAGTTTTACTTGGGAACAATTGAAATAGTAGATAGATGTACGTAACCATTGACACAATGTTTCAAAGGTGTGAACATAAAGCAACTAGCATGATAGATCCACAAACATGAGCACTGAAAATGTATGTTAAAGTTTATAAATTACTTTAAAATACATTTCAATCACCAGAAATTTAGTGTGGTAAGAATATTTTGATGTCCATGTGGAAAGATAATGATATAGGTTCTGTGTAGAGTAGACTAAAAGAATGTTAACTGAACCTTGGAAACCAGTTAGGAGTCTCCTTAATCATCCACGTAAGAAATAAAAGGAGCATGAATGATGGCAAAGACTTGAATGAGCTATTTTGGTGGCATTAATAATTTAATGTCAACTCACTCACCTTCGCAGCTAATCCCAAGCCTTTCCACCATTGGTTTCTGAAGAGTCACGCAACATTCAATATACACCCTCATCACAGCTTTGATTTTGCTACATGGTTAAGCCCAGTTTGAGTCTTTTTAAAATTTTATTTATTTATTTATTTTTAGAGACAGGGGGAGGGAAGGAGAAAGAGAAGGAGAGAAACATTAATGTGTGGTTGCCTCTCATGCTGCCCGTACTGGGGACCTGGCCCAGAACCCAGACATGTGCCCTGGTCAGGAATTGAACTGGCGACCTTGGTTCATAGTCTCGTGCTCAATCCACTAAGCTACACCAGTCAAGGCTGATTTGCGTTTTGAACATCAGTCAAACCCAAAGCTGATTATATGAATGTCAAAAGAGAAATTTTTATAATGTTATCAGCACAGAGTCATATCAAAAGAGCTAAGAAAAAAATATTCTATTTTGACTTGAGTTTAGGACAGTTGATAGCAGGGAGAGAAAACCAAGGAATATGTTTGACATTCTTAGATAAATCTAAGAATAAAATTCACTGGAACATATCCATTATAGCTCTCCATAGATATTTCAGCATAACTCTTTTCTGTGTACAAAGTACTCATGTGCTAAATGCCATAACACACTAAAACTTGTTTTCCTGAATGCACAGGTACCTCTGTTCTACAGGTGACAGCTACTGATGCAGATGACCCTACCTACGGGAACAGTGCCCGGGTGGTTTACAGCATTCTCCAAGGACAGCCCTACTTCTCCGTAGATCCTAAAACAGGTTAGTTAATTTACGCATAATTTATGTTCAGGTGCATGTGCGCAAAAGAAAGGAATGTTTTTATAGTTGGACATTGAATGACATGGGTTGGAATTATGCTGGTTCTCTTATAGGAAAATTCTTTTGAATACTTACATGTAGTATTATAAATGTATTTAAATTTCTTATGATTGTCTTGGTAACATTTTCCTGTCTCTAGCATAATTTATTGCAGGAATACAATATGTAATACATGTAATATACAAAATATTTGTTCATTGTTGATGTAATTGGTAAGGCTTATGGTCAACAGTAAGCTATTAGTAGTTAAGTTTTGGGGGAGTCAAAGTTTATCATAGATTCTCGACTGTGTGGAGGGTCAGCACCCCTAATTCCCCTATTCTTTAAGGGTCAACTGTGTTTCTTTTACTCTTCTATATCAGACATTGTTATTTTAGCACATTTGAAAATGTCCTCACTTTTTAAAAACAATGTGATGGAATAACTGAAGATAAATTAACTGCTTTCCTTAATATTTTGCTTATCTACTATGTTTACATATATCAGATAATGAAATACTCTCTGCTTAAAACAAACATGGAGTATTACATAAAGTGAGATTTTCCAGTGTATTATTTATTTTGTTTACACATTAGTTTAATTCTTTCAAAATATGGTAAATGAATTATTTATATTATTTTATATCTTATTTGAATTGGCCATACAAGTTATATGTTACCTTGAAGAATTGTCTTCAAATGACTTTTTCATTGAGACAACTTTTGTCTCATTATGACAATATATGGCAATTTTTGATAATATATGACCATTTTTTGATAATATATGACAATTTTGTCTCATTATGACAATATATAACCTTGTCATACAAGGTTTTATATTACCTTATACATGTATGACAAGGTTATATATTACCTTGAAGAATTATGTCTTCAAATGACTTTTTTCATAATGAGACAAGTTTTTAGCTCTCAAATATTGCATTCATTATGAGAGATTAAGTGAGAATAAAGCCAAAGACAGATCAATATTTTCTCAGGAAAATATGAATTTTGTTTTCTTTCCTCTCTATTTTTCTGGCCAAAATAATCATATACTATCATACCATATGATGGGATGCCAAAGTGAGCATGAACGATACTCAGTACAGGGTTATGTCACAGCAGCACAACCTAAAAACCACTAAAAGCTCTGGCCCCATTAACAAAGTTTTAATAAAATCTTGGCTAAATATAAAACCCATTTTAAATGTAGCCAAATGTTTAGTACAAAACACATCTCAAGTTTACTTAATAATTTCAAGGATATGCATGATTGTGAGATATAGATGAAGCATAGAGAGAAATCCATGATGCACCCTGAGAAAGGTTAATGAGTGTGGTTTTTGAGCAAAGGGCACTGCCATGTAACTAGCACAGAGAGCCACGTTTGGTTGTACAAATCTCCACAGATCTTCATACACATGGCATGCATGGCATTTTTCTGGGAACCCTGCTCCACATGTCTATAGATGCCAGGTTTGTTCACCATTATGTTAGACAACATGGTACATCCAACTGAAAAGGTGTCATAGACATGCACACTTCCAATGGCGAATACTTTAGAGTGCCGGGAGTATTGTCATTATCATGTTTACAAGAAGATTTGACCAGGTTACTTGACCGCTTTCTTTACTTCTCATGATCTAGCACATAAGAACACTGGGTAAGGATGGATTTCAGGCACATGACTTAACCCCTTAATTCTCATGATTTATGAATAAAAGAATGAAGAATATACATGGATATAGATATGTAAATAAAGAATATAAACATGTACATATATGAGGTCTATCTAGAAGGCATCCAGCCATGTAATATGAAAGAGACATTTATTGAAGAAGATACAAGATACAAGAAACATTGTACATAGAACGATGACACCTCAGTCCCCTTTAAGGTAGGCACCTTGGGACCTCACACAGTTCTCCCAATTGTCATTAGTTGTCCTGTCATATTTTCCCAAATTTCATCCATAGTCTGAAATAACTTTCCTTTCAAAGGGGATTTTAGTTTTGGGAAAATCCAGAAGTTGTGGCACCAAATCTGGGGCATATGGGGGGTGAGTCCCCTGAATGATTTGATGATGTTTTGCCAAAAAACTCTGCATAAGAGGTGATGCATGAGCAGGCATATTGTCTTGATGAAGCTGCCAGTCACCAGTTGCCCATAGTTGTGGCCCTTTGAATCACCTGAATAGTTTCCACAAAGGAATGTTCATGCTTAATGCAAAGTTTGATGCAGATTCATTGCTCTACGCGCTCAGTCATGTTGACTGTGATGGCCACACAATACGCATGCTCACTCAGCAGCATCTACCACCCCCACTGAGTCGTACAGTGAAGTCAGAATTGTTCACACATGCGCATTGGTGTAAACCTTTCTTACTATATTAATAGTGGCTGGAATTTTTCCGACAGACCTGGTATATTCACGTATTATATTTATTATAACTATAGAACAAATTATAATATATAATTTTAAAAGTAAGAAGTAGAAATTGGAATAAATAAATAGTACAATGTTAGCAAAAATGAATATGAGATATGCAAGTTGTGTTGGTACCCAGATATTAATAAATATTGAGAATAAAAATATTTGTTAACCTGATAATGAAATTTCTGGGACAAAATATACATACATATGTGTGAACAGTGTTGCCTTGGTAGGATGATTTGAAATTAGTTTAACATATCTATTTGATTAAAAGACATTTAACCTATAATGTTTTATAAATTTAAAGTGTTTAACTTTGATGTGCTATGTTTATATATTGTACTATGATTGCCATTTTAGTGATAGAAAATCTTAACACAACTCACTGATATGCCTTGCTCATTTTGTTCTCTTTCTCAATAATCATGGTTGTTTCATATGTAAAAGGAATATATCTCATGTTAAATATTTATCTTCCTAGAGGAAGGAAACAAGAAGACTATTTTCCAATTGCCTTGCTGAGTATCTCACACAGATGCACACATGTGCAAACGCATATGGCTTCAGCCCATTAACGGTCTGATGCATAGCCAAATGCTTATTTATGAACAAATGTTGTAGTTACTTAAAAGAATATTGGTACAGAAATCATATATAAATTTTAAAAACTTTCCATGCATTTCCACTTGTTAAAAAACAAATACCAATTCTGAGTGTGTACGTGTGCCTGAATGTCTATTTGAATGTCTATGTGTGTTTGTGTGCATGTGTGAATGTGCTTTGGATGGATAAAGCAGGCCTCTGAGGAGAAGATTTGATTAGTGTTATACTCTGCTGTAGTCTGTGCATTAGTGATGCAAATATATCAATAACCCAAAATTCAAATATGGAATGTGCTTGGTTATACTTATTTATAGGATAGTTAAGTACTTCATTAAACAAAAAATAGTTATTTGAAACTTAAATAGGCTGCTAATCAAATACTGCTCTATAAAATTATCTTTACTCTTACTTTTTTATCTTTTCTTTAAGCAAAGTGATTCATTATGTGAAATGCATCCCTCCATGTTGATGTTTTAATATTATATTTGCTGAAGCATCATGGGAAAATATGGGTATACATACTACTATAAAAATTCTTTACTCAGATGTCTTAGTTGTCTGTGATAATAGGGATTATAAAACAGAATGCTTATTATTCTCCTTAAAGTTAAGACTTTTTGGTAATTTAAGCTTAAAAGGCCTATTGCTATGCAATTAAACACTCTCAGAACTAATGAATTTAGTGGAAATTGTGCATAAAATGGCAAAGTACTAGAAACAAACACACTACAAACTTAAGAATCAGTTGCTATGAAATAGCAGTATTTCAATACTGCTATTAGAGTATTGAAATAGCAGTTACTTGTAATTTTACATTTTGATACTAACACTTTCATTCTCTCCTCTAATGTGGCATGACTATATTTCAACAAGTTTCCAATTACTTTCAATGAGGACACAGTCTAATGCAGAACTTTTGTGCCTACATAAGGTTGTAAGTGCTTACGGGTAAGATCAGGACTTTGGGTGGTGTTGTTTTATTATAATATTAAAAGGTACTTTTTGGTGCTCACCATAACTTTCCAATGAGCTGTCAGTGAGGTTTTGTTTCCTATTTTATAAACAATCTCTGAATCACTGCATCCATATACCTGAAATACATAGCTCTTGAGTACTATGCTATACGTAACTGATTTAATAAGTTGTGGTGTTTGACATTGAAATCACACCAAACAACATGAAACAAATCTTGTGAATAATTTATTGTTTTAAATAAGCTCTTTCAATATAACTATTTCGTGTTGTTTGCTTAATGCATAACAATAAAACAGGAATTTCCATCAAAAGTGATATCGTAACATTACCATTTGTAAGATACAGTAGGCAATGAAAGAATAAACTATAGGAGCTGATAATAGAATATAAAAGACATATAGTATTTCTGCCTAGATATATGTAAAAATTATCTTAATGGAGGCTTAATGAGAGTAATTCTATTTGAATATATTGCTTTTACTTCAGCAAGAAAACACTTCAGAGTTATCAAAGGAAGGACCCATTTTCATGTTCATGAACACTGCTAACCCCGAACAGGGCACTTTGAGGAAGGCTGCTGAGTGAGAAAGTCATATGAAGTGGTTAGAGAACCGAAGCAAAAGAAACCTGGGCTGATACTTGTTTATTAACACAACTCAAATCTCAGTTCTAGTCTAGTTAATATAGTGCTAACTGCATTAAAAGTAAGTCATTATGTTCAAGGTTCCTATGCCTCTTTACAAAATATGGAATTTCTGTCAAGGGATGATAGCAGAAGCTGAATTATTGATTTGCAAAAAGGAACTACTTTTCCTGACTTAGGTCAAAGACGAAATCAGAAATGGACGATGCATGTTTGCAGGGTCTTAGACACAGAATGGGGGATTCGCAAGGGGCAGGTGTGCAGCTTTCAACTGAGAGTGCAACTCTGTTCATGGTCATGGCATTTACGGCCAGCCGATCATTCTCTACGTTCACCATTTCACTATCGCCAACTTGCAAATTACTTCATGTTATTTGCATGTATGTTAAATTATGGCTGTGCCTATTTCTTACAAACATGTTAAATCTTCCTGCTGGTCAATTTAGGTAGCCTAAAATTCTGCATAAAAACCAGAAATCAAGGAAAACAGAGGACAATGCTGTTTACAAAATACTAGTTAAGGTTTATTTGCAATTGTTTACAATGCTGACAATGGTGAACACCAGTTTTCTTTACATATTAATATGAAATATGCAAATCAGGAATAGTCAATAATAGTGTCAATATATATGCATAAATGGTCCTCATAGTGATCTTTAGCTACATACTTAAAAATGACTATGTAGACACTCATTTTAATATAGATGCACTTATATTTTAAACTTGTGAATGATTTTTATACAATCTTTACATATTTTACTCATGAAAGAATAAATATTTGCCTTGGCTTGTGTGGCTCAGTGGATTGAGCATGGGCCTGCAAACCAAAGGGTGACCAGTTCAATTCCCAGACAGGACACATGCCTGGGCTGCAGGCCAGGTCCCCTGTAGGGGGTGTGTGAAGGGTGACCACACATTGATATTTCTCTCCCCTTCTTTCCCCTTCCCTTTCCCTCTCTCTAAAAATAAATAAATAAAATATTTTAAAATTTTTTTAAAAAGTAAATACTTAATTGAAAATATAGCAGTGGAAACATTTCTGCTGAAAAAATCTACATTTAATATTCAGGTACAGAAAAATAAGACTAGAAAGGCTACATATTAATTATGTACAAAGATCATACCAGATGTATTTTTAACACTCAGTGTATTTGGGCACTTACCTGGTTTCTGCGATATGATGTTTAAAAGTGTAGACATTGAGTTTCAAATCTATTGGCAGCCAAACTCTCCTTCATTAATAGCATCTGGTCCACAGAGAGCAGCACACATGACATCAGAGAAAAACCCAAGGCACCTAGCGATACCTGTTGGTTCTAAAGGCACACATAGTATTATAACTTATTGTTACAAAGCATTATTATAAGTGTAATAAAGGAAGTGTTTAATTGGCCTTCTTATGAAAAGTTGCGATATTTAGTCATGTTAAAGTAACATAGTGAAATAATTCATATTTATATTTTTTAAAATATTAAGATTTATTCCAAAATAACTTGGAAATACTTCATGGTCAACTACTGAAGGGTACTTATTAGCACAGTGCATTGATTACACTACTGAAATGTTATGCTCCTGCTCTTTGCTTTTTGTTCCATGTTTCATATATAAATTTAGATTGATGACATTTGTTCCAATGAAGAAAGCAATGCAGTGCACTTGGTCTCTTTTCCTTGGGAAATCTAGGGACTCAGTAAAGTTCTCATTTTTCTCTTTCTCCTTTAAGACAGTAAAAAATTTCCAAAATTACTGCATGATGCACCATAACAAGAATTTGAAGTTTTATCTAAAGTAGAAAAAATAATTTTGTGTGGAAGGAATTTTGGTTCCAATAACTATACATATTTATAAAAAGTAAGAGCTCCACTATAAAGGTTTATTTAGTTAAAATTATTCTCAGACATTTCAAATAAAGTTTTTGTGAATATTATCAGTAAGATAAATATACATTTAGAAAATGTGGATGGTCTCATTGTTGCTTTGATTTGCATGTCCCTAATAACTACTGAAGTTCAATATCTTTTTAGATGTCTGCTGATTATTTGTATACCTTCTTGGGAGAAGTATCTCTTCAGAGCCTCTGTCCATTTTTCTATTTAGATTGTTAGGATTTCTTTTTTTTAGTTGGATGACTTCTTTACTTATTTTGAATGTTAACCCCTTATCAGAGGTATTATTATTTGCAAATATCTTCTCCCATTTGGTTGGTTGACTTTTTCTTTTGTCGATGGTTTCTTTTGTTGTACAGCCTTTTAGTTTGATGTAGTCCTATTTATTTATTTTTGTTTTTACCTCCCTTATCTTCAAGGTCAAGTTTATAAAAATCCTAAGACTAGGGTCCATAAGTATAGTACAGATGTTTTATTGTATTTAATTTACTGTTTCAAACTTGTATTTAGGTCTTTGATTAATCTGGAGTCAATTTTTGTGTGTGGTGACAAATAGCAGTCTAATTTCACTCTTTCGTATGTGGCTTTTCAATTTTTCCATCACCTTTTATTGAAGAAACTTTCTTTTCTCCATTGTATGTTTTTGGCTCCTTTGTCAAAAATTACTTATCCATGTATATGTGGGCTTATTTTGGGGCTCTCAATTTTTCCATTGTCCTGTGTGTCTCTTTTTTCTGCCAATACCATGTTGTTATGACTATCTTTGCTTTGTTGATATCACCTCAACCTATTAGAATGGCTATTATCAAGAAGACAAATAATAACAAGTATTAGGGAGATTGTGTAGAAAAAGTAAACCTAATTTAATGCTTGTGGAAATGTAAACTGATATATCCACTGTAGGAAACAGTACATAACTTTCTCAAAAAATTAATAATAAAATTACCATATGACCCAGTAATCCCCTTTCTGGGTATCTATACAAAAAAGTTGGAAACATTTATTCGCAAAGATATGTGCACCCCTATGTTCACTGCAGCATTATTCACAGTGGCCAAGGTATGGAAACCACCGAAGTGTCCTTCGATAGTGATTGGGTAAAGAAGATGAGGTAAATATAGGCAATGGGTGTACAATGGGCTACTTACTCAGCCATAAGAAAAGATGAAATACTGCCATTTGCAATAACATAGATAGATCTTGAGAATATCATGTTAAGTGAAATAAGTCAGATTTAAAAAGTCAAGAACCATAGAATTCCATTCATATGTGAGATACAAAACTTAAAGCAACAAATGAACAAAAAAAACCATACAAACAAAAAGTTCATAAACAAAGACAGCAGCATGCTGGTTACCAGAGAGGAATGGGAATGCTTGAGAGTTAGTAAGGACTAAAGGGGGTCAAATATCTGGTGACAGAAATAGATTTTGACTTTGAATGGCAAACACACACTGCAAAATACAGATGATCTATTATGTATTGGCATACTAACAATTTCTAAAATGTTATTAACAAGTATCATCCTAATACAAAATATATAGCTGCATTATATAATTTAACAACAAAAAAAGGAAATAGAAAAGGAAATGTGCATGCTGATTTAAAAGGAAGTAAGTTAGACAATAAAATTAACTAGCCTTTTACTTCGGAATTGAATGTCCCGAGATGAGGCAAAGGGCACACTGTCTGTGAAACCATTGTCATTAATTCACAGGACTTGCCCAACAATAGCTTTGATTTTCAAAAACGATCTCTCCTTGGCATTTTGCAGCAGAAGTCAATCAGCTAGGAAAATGTACTCAGTAAATGCCTCAAAGAGTTTCTTAAGATATAATTGAAAACAAGGTTTGTAACATTCTTTCTCCAGTTTTCATAATATAATTAAGTTCATCAACAATTTTGCTTCTATTCGTTCCCTTAAAATTTATTGCATCATATGGGAGGATCATATATGAGGATTACTATGTATGTTTGTATAAATAATTTAAAACATCTTTAAATGCTTTATGAATTTATTTTAACTCTGCATAAATTGTTTTTATTGAATTTATTGGGATGACATTGGTCAATAAAACTATATAGGTTTCAGGGGTATAATTCTATAATACATCATCTGTATATTATAACATGCATTCACCACCCCAAGCCAACTTTCCCTCTGTAGGCATTTATTCCCCCTTTACCCTCTCTGCTCTTTTCCCACTCCATCTTCCCTCTAGTAATCATCCATATTATTGTCTGTCTATGAGGTGGGTTTTTTTTTTTTGCTTAATCCCTTCATTTTTCTTCACCCAGCCTCCCAAACCCTCCACTCTGACAGCTGTCAGTCTGTTTTCTCTATGAGTCTGTTTCTATTTTGTTTTTTAGTTTATTGTGCTCATTAGAACCCACGTCTAAGTGAAATCACATGGCATTTGTCTTTATCTGACTGACATATTTCACTGAGCCTGATACTCTCCAGATCCATCCCTGATGTAGCAAAAGGAAAGATTCCCTTCCTTTTTACAGCTGAATGGTATAAAATTCTACTTGAAAGTAGTTTTTCTTTTCTCAAAAGCAATAGTTTATGTTTATTAATAACTAAGAAGTTAATATCAAAGAATTGGATAAAAATGAAATTTGGATAGTAGAGAAGGCTGGCAGGAGAATACCAACTCATATGCAATATGGTGTTGGAGGAGACTCTGTGGACACTCTGGACCACCAGGAAGGTGACTAAGTGGGTCCTAGAACAACTGTGCAGAGAACATTGCTGGAGGCAAAAATGAGAAAACTGCATTCTTTCACCATGGGCATGTCATGAGAAGACAGTGAGTGTCCTTAGGAGAAGAAAATAGTGCTGGTTAAGAAAAAAAAAAAAAGGCAGAAGGAACCATAAAAGGAACCAGACCCATGATCCTGCAGGAGCTGAGCTGGGCTGTGGGGTCAGGGCATCGTGAACATCACTCAATCATACATAGGCTGCCAGGACTGGGACCTGACTCCACGGCACAAAACACACACAAGAAGTTAATATATTTAAATTATGGTTCATAATATCTGCAGAAAGTGGAGTATTTTCCAGTAGAATATGTTTGTCATTGTTTTCTTTTTCATAGCTCATCCCCAACGGATATAATAACAACAATAATAATAGCATGCATAAATTAGAGATATATTTTCAAATAATTTTCCTTCACTTGACTGCATAAGCAAAAATAGTTAATTATGAACCTCAATGCTAAATAATTTTACTTCTCTTAGAGAAGAGTGAAATGCATAAATTCGAGCATGTCATATAGTCAATTTAATTAAAGAAACTTCGTCACACTTCGTCTCCTTTAGAAAGAATGTAAATGGCTCTGAACTGCAATGATGTGTATGGGGATTAACAGCATATGAAAAAGCCCATTTTATGCAGCATTTAAGAAAACGAGCTGATAAACTAGAGTAGACACCAGTTGTCCACTCAGTATCGATTTCTCATTTTGCTGATCCTATCAGAACTCTGGTTTTGTTTATTACAGCAACATACTCCGTTAAAAAGCCCGATTCTTCAGCCTCCCTGTAGCTACTGTGACAGTGTTCCACCAGTGAGGTATGCAGGAAAGACCACCAGGGACCTAGAGGAATTGTTTGATATCTCGGTATGGGTGCCAATGCTTCCTCCCCTGGTGTTTCAATTTTCAAGATTTAAACACATATGCAAACATTGGAGGACAGCAACTGTCTTGTGATTGGCTGACAACAAGCAGACAAGATGAATATCACAGACAAAAGATTGCTGAGCAAAAGTTTAGCAGGGAAGTCACTCTGGTTAGGATAATTTTATGGGTAGACACATAACATGCTGATATTTGAATCTTTGTGAAATGTACTTTCCAGACCAATAAATTACATTTTTAGCACAATGCACTGCCCAGGCAGGGGCAGAGCAGACTCCCTGAGCCCACTTTTACTCCTCTCAACCTAAAATACAGGATCTAGAGAGACCAAACTGCTCCGACTTTATGGTCCCAATCCTTTCCCTGTGCAGAGGTTGTACAGGAAGACCTCAGAAAATTAAAGTACATTCAAATATGTCATATATAAGCAGCTTTTAAAAGCTTATATATATTTAAATTATAAACTATATTTATATTATTTCTATTTCATATATATGTCAGCTTCATACAGAGTTATGGACCACAATTGACATTTTTTCACATTCTTGAAACATTTATGTATGTGTTCATTATGTGAATAAATATTCATGAGGCCTTATGTGTGGCATTTCTCCTGCTTGCTGAGCATTTATGGTTTTACAGATATCCTCTGTACACTCCAAATGCTCGGCTCCCTCTAGTATCGTCACTTGAAAACAAGTTATGCAATAACATTGTGACTGTCAGAATGGTTCATTATTGTTCACGTGCCCTCAGTCTTGCAAACACTGGTGAGCTGCTCTCCCCAGGGACTGCTTGACTGACTACTAGATGTAGCTTACTGATAGGAGTGGCAAATGCAGAGGAATAGTCTTTTGTTTAATGCACTTGATGGCTATATATAAATATAGTCGATAATATTAACACTGCAGGCTTCTCTGTGTTTACTTAAGAACCAGGCAAGTGGAACTACCCATGGCAAGATATTTGATTTTTAGAATTATTCGCTATCCAATACCTCTTAGTATAGCATTTTATATGTAGCTACAGTTCTCAATCTATATATTACCTCTTCACTTTTTTGTTTTGTTTTTTGAATTTGTAATACTTTCTCTTTAGGGATATTACAAATGCTGATTCTCAATGAGCAAAAGAGAAAATATTGAAGAATGAGGGAAGAACAGAATACTCAACAATGAAATAACTTATTGAAATCTAGAGGATAACAATTTTTTTCAATATTTGTGTCATCTATTTCTCAATGAATCTTTTATAGCTGTCAGTCTGTTCCATGAGTCTGTGCTTCTTGTACTCTTTTGCTCATTAGTTTGTTTTTTTCATTAGATTCCTCTTCTAAGTGAGATCATATGGTATTTGTCTTTCACTAACTGGTTTATTTCACTTAGCATATTTAATAGTCTTCAGTTCCATCCATGCTGGAGCGAAAAGAAGGAATTCTTTCTTTCTGCTGTGTAGTGTTCCACTGTGTAAATGGACCGCAGTTTTTTTAACCCACTCATCTACTGATGGGCACTTCGGCTATTTCCAACATTTGGCTATTGTAATAGAGCTGTTATTAACATGGGGGTGCACAATTTCTTTTGAATTGGCGTTCCAGGATTCTTCAGGTATATTCCTAACAGTGGAATTGCTGGATCGAAAGGCAGTTCTATTCTTAGTTTTCTGAGGAAATTCCATACTGTTTCCCACAGTGGCTGCACTAGTCTGCATTCCTGAAAACAGTGCACTAGGGTTCCCTTTTCTTCATGTCCTCGACAGCACTTGTTGCTTGTTGATTTATTAATGACAGTCATTCTGACCATTGTGAGGTGGTATCTCATTGTGGTTTTAATTTGTGTCTCCCTGATGGTTAGTGATGTTTAGCATTTCTATGGCTATGGGCCATCTGTATGTCCTCTTTGGAAAGAGGGCATTTGCTCATATTTTAACTGGATTATATTACAAGGGCACTGTAATCAAACCAGTGTGATGCAGGCATAAGAACAGACACATAGATCAGTGGAACAGAATAGAGAGCCCAGAAATAAACTCATGACTTTATGGACAGTTAATATTTGACAAAGGAAGCTAGTGTATGCAATGGAGTAAAGACAGTCTGTTCAACAAATGCTGTTGGGAGAACTGTACTGGTACATGCAACAAAATGAAACTAAGACCACTATGGTACACCATACACCAGAATAAACTCAAAATGGATAAAAGACCTAAATATAAGTTGTAATACTGTGAAAATCCTGGAGGAAAACACAGGCTATAAAATTTCACATATTTTGCATAGCACCTTCTTCTTCTTCTTCTTTTTTTTTACCAATATACCTCGTAAGGCAAAGGAAGTAAAGGAAAAATAAATGGGACTACATCAAATTATATAGAATCTGCACAGCTAAAAATACCATCATCAAAATGAAAAGGGCACCAACTGTACGGCAGAACATATTTGCCAATGATCCATCAGACAATGGTTTAATATCTAAGATATATAAAGAACTTAGAAAACTCAACAGCATATACTAATCTTGATAAAGCCTTTCTATCACCCATCGTGGGGGCTATTACATAAATATTTTCAGTTTTTATTTTTATACCCAGAAAATAATTATATTCTCTTATTCTAGAAATATTTAACTTCCTCTGTATATTTTATTCTTTTGTTCAGAAGCTAAGGCCTTTTATTCCAGGAGTATTCAATCATACCACTGTGTCAAATTTTCTTCTGATGATTTTCTATAGTATTGTGAGAAGGTTGTCAGACTAATGAATAAGCCTTGAATAAAATGATTCATACTGTATAGTTTGTTAGTGCCCTGACTAGAAAAACAATATTCTGTAAATCATACATTAAGAATTCAAATGTAGATCTTTTATGATAACTGATATGCCAGTAGTCAAAATAAATATATAATTAATATGCAGTTTTGCATTTAAAAATAATTTAAATGCATCAGTTTTCTGTAGTTCTAGTAACATGAGTTATGTAAAATATGTAACTGATATTGATATATAGCTCATTATTCTCTTCCAAATAAACCATGAGACTAAATCCCCCTTTGTACTTGAGAAGTCAGAAAATCACCTGTAGCAACTGCTAAATATTTGAATACATATGGGATGAGGGGTCATATTTGTAGAACATAGAAAATGATATTTTCTACTTTCCTGCAAATTTAATTTTTAACACACATTATATTTTGTGCTTCTACTGGAGCTTCCAGTTATTTCTATAACATATATAAAAGCAAAATTGCTCATTGTAAGATTCATTTCAATTGATTCATTCATTGTTAATATTTATTGCTTACTCTGTGTGTGTAATACTATATGAAATGTTCATTTTCATTCATTTAATGGAATAAAATCAGGGTATAAAGCTCTGACAACATCTTCCCTCTCAGATTTTAAAAATTTTCCAGAATACAATAACAAAATTTCCAAAGCAGCCTTCACAGTTACTTTAATGAACAATGTCCATTGTATTTTCTCAGTGACTAAGATAAATATGTTTGATGCTATTTGAAACAATGTTTATATAGTAAATATGTTTAGTCTTCTTGAGAACAACTGGGTGGCTCCTGTGATCTCTTTATAGATGATAAATCATTTTAAAGCAGGGCTCAGTTGAAAAATGTTGTCAGTGGCAACAGTCTTTAGGCAAATTAAGCCTTCTGTGTCACTAAAGCTTATGTCGGTTATGATATATCTCTGTGTGCCCTCCAGCATATCTTTGCAAATAAATATAGTAACATTTTGAAATTATTTCTAGGTTACTCATGAATATATTTTAACCTCCAAACAAGCATACACATTTTTAAAAATAGATTTTTGAAAAATTTATTTACATGAAAACTTTAGAGAGATGATAAAAATCTATACTTAAGCCAATGCTATGTACTAAAAATTAATTAAATCCCATGAAATTGTGACTACCACAACCTATTAAACCATTTTTAAATCAGAATGAAATAACAAGACTTGCTTGATCCATAAGACATTGTTATGGCACAAGGGATATGGTTGCACAAGGAATGATTCATGTATTATGGTTAATTGAAATAGTCATAAATGGTCTGTAGTTACCTAAGTTTTGAAATCTATGAAATAAAGCAATTGATTTGCTTTTACTAATCAAATGTTCTTTTTGACAAAAAATATTTAAAACTATGTTGGTTTAGCAGAACTCCCTGAAATTCCACTAAAACCTCAAGACCCAAATTTGCTTCCAGGGCTCCAATTTAAAGGATGATTACCAGAATGAGAAGTGATACTACCATTTTCTTCAAATCCAGACTTGACCTAGAAAGAAAGACGTCACTGGTGAGCTGTGGGTGGCAGAAGTTTAGAAACGAGAGAGTACCAGGCCCCAATTTGGATGATAGACATGCGTGCTGCTGAACCATACATTCCTCGCGGGGCCCACTTACATCAACACATGGCCTCGAGCTTGTTTTCTCCCCCATAAAATGGGGGTAACAATATTACCCCTAATTCCCTGTCAGTTTTGCATATTAAAAATCTTATACACACTCATATAGCTTATTTCAGGGCTATATGAGCTAATTTCAGGAAGTTGTTTATGCTGCTAACACACAGAAGGATACTTAACTTGGGTCGTAGTAGCAGTCAAAGTTGGCTCTACGCAGGGCTTACAATTTCTGACTTGGACTGTTTAGAGTTGAAGTTATCCGAAGTGTCAACTCTCGAGCACTCGCCAGTTCCTGATTGCAGCCCTAGGATGCTGATTGCGATGTGGAAACCTGTGTAAGGGAGAAGCCCATGTGTCATTGTCAGTGAATTTTAGACCGACAATTGCAAATTTCATGACTATTTTTAAAACTGATTGTATGTCAGGCAAAAGAAAAAGAACCTCATCCATTTTTAGGCTCTTCATGGGTTCTAAATTTTACATGGAGTAGAATATAGAAGAAGCATTTCTGTTGTATAAGCAGATCACTAATCTTTCATTTGGTCTTTTCTGGCTGATAAGATGATATTAAATATCAAAGAGCACCATATCCTTAGATTTAACATTGAAGAGACATTGTAAACATTATCCTTTGTAGCGCAATACAACATAACTACAGTCTATGCCTTTCATGTACACTTGGTCAATAAAAAAATCATTCGTTTAGAGACAAAAGGTCAGTGCAGACAAAGTAATACTTATGAGTGCATCCTCCCAGCTGACCGGTGCTTGTTTTCTACGCACACACACAGACCTGGAGCTATAATTCTGTCCCCCAGCCCTTTCTACATGCATGGGCCAGTGTGCGCACACAGTCACACACCAGGACAGAGGTAGTGCGTTGTCTCTCGGGCAGTCAAGTGGACTCGAAGGACAGCATTTTCAACAATGGTTATCTGAGCCCCACTCTGTTTTGGGCGCTGTTCCAGGTGCTCCCTTGCGCTGTTCTAAAGCTGTACCAAGATCTCCTTCCCTATTTTTTTCTTCTAGGCATCCTTCCCCTGAGCCTAATCTTATTACATTTTGTCATCTATCACACATAGTTGACCTTGTCATTCCTGTATCCAACAACTATTTATTAATATTCAATAAACATTCATTAGCATTCATCTCTCACACTGGGATGGAGACTCCGAGGCAATAGAGATAAAAGATAAAGATTACTGCACACACACCCAGAGCTTCATTGTGAATTAACTTGAGAAACTCTGCACCGGGAACTAGGACAAGATGATTGTTAGAGCTACTGAAATATGGATTCAACAATACTAAATACCTATCAGTACCAAAGTTCATATTTTACCTTAAGACTTTCCAGAATCATCTTTAAAATGCATCGAAATTATTTTCCTTATTTTCTTGTTGTCAGATAATTTACAAATCCAAAGTATATGGGAATATGGAAAAATACTCATCATTTTATATCATTAATTTTCATTAAATATCTTATTCAGTTTTCTAAATAGGGTTTTGGTTACCTCCTCTATATTTTTCAGTTGCTATTGCTCAGACATACTTTGAAACAGTGGACATTTGTGGTGAGAACATGCAGCTTGAGAAAATAGCCTAAAAAACTTAAAAAACGCCTTCCACTAACCACTAACTTCCACTAACCTTCCCCTAACGCCTCCACTGAGGAGTCTAGACCTACTGATACGCTGGAAATGCTTTCTTATAACTAGAGGCAGGATCTGGTTCATGTGAATGTTTTTGTGCATGAATGTATATTCGAATACTTGGGAATCTCAAGTGTGTGCAAAACAAGAATGTGGACAACTGTTCTCAAGCTGAGGTGGAGTAGATAACATTTGGAACAGAACTTAACCAAGTTTGCTCAGCTTCAACATAACCAGTAATGTTTCTTTGAGGCACCATATAATTTTATTTTAATTACTTAAAATCTGTGTTTTGGCCCTGGCTGGTATAGCTCAGTGGATTGAGCCTGTGAACCAAAGGGTCACTGGTTTGATTCCCAGTCAGGGCACATGCTGGGTTGCAGGCCAGGTGCCCAGTTGGGGGCATGTGAGAGGCAGCCACACATTGATGTTTCTCACCCTCTCTCTTTCTCTCCCTTCCTCTCACTCTAAAAACAAAATAAATATTTTTTTTAAATCTGTGTTTTATAGTCAAAATATAAATACAGTTTGGGAAATATTAAAATAAATGCCCTAAGTGAGATACCAAGATTTTTCAGGAATGGATGTGGAAGGAGGTACACCTAACTAATTTATACAGAAATAATGAAATCCTGCCAATGAAAATTTCCCAGGAAAGATACATTTTAATTATTTTAGATTATTTTAATTGTTTAGATGATTTTAATTGTTTTTTTAACTTTTTAAAACATTTAGCTTATTCCAATTCTTTTACCCAATTTTGAAAAGTATTTATTGCTTGAAATTGAAAACTACAGCTTATCTTTACTAATCTTAAAAGTGGAATATGAGCCCTGGCTATTGTGACTCAGTTGGTTGGAGCATCATCCCATAGCCCAAAGGGTCACAGGTTCAATTCCTGTTCATGGAACAAACCCAGATTACAGGTTTGATCCCTGATTTGGGTGCTTCTAGAAGATGACCAGTTGATTTTTCTCTCTCATATCAGTGGGTTTCTCTCTCTCTCTCTCAGAAAAGGACAATGAAAAAAATCCTCAGGTGGGGAAAAAAGTAATTTAAAAACTGGAGTGAGACATATTAGGAATGTAACAAACTAAGAGAATTGCTGTTAACATAATTATATATTTTGAATCTTAATTTTTAAAGTGTTGTTTATAAACTCTCTAAACTTCAAAGATAATTAAATGCCATTTTACAATGCCCACTTTTTTGCTTGTTCTTTGTATTTTCAAAAAAAAATTTACACAATGCTGAAAAAGTTTCCTGTAGCTCAGTAATCTAGACATAAACATAGATTTTATAATACTCAAGATCATGTAGTCAACTCCTCCTTCAATATCAGTGGTATAGGCTCTTCCTTTAACCCAATTATATTTAAAATAATTGTTTAAACTACCTTTGCAACAGCATGGATAGAACTGGAGAGCATTATGCTAAGTGAAATAAGCCAGACAGTGAGGGACAAATACCATATGATCCCACCTTTAACTGGAACATAATCAACAAAAGAAAAAAGCAAACAAAATATAACCAGAGAAATTGAAGTTAAGAACAATCTAACAATAGCCAGAGGGGAGAGGGGAGGGAATAGTGGGGAGAGGGTTTTCAGGAACTACTGTAAAGGACACATGGGCAGAATCAAGGGGGAGGGTGGATGCGGGGTAGGGAGGTGGGTTTGGCTGGGGTGGGGTGGAGGGATGGGGAGAAAATGCAGACAACTGTAACTGAACAACAATAAAACTTTTTTAGAAAACTACTTTTGTGAAGACTGACTCATATTTCTTCTTAGGTTATTGCCTTTGATGAATTGAAATTGGCAAGGCTTTCCAAATATAAGGGGCAGAGGATGATTTGACTTTGGGTGGTGGGCACACAATGCAATACACAGATCACGTATCATAGAAATCTACACTTGAAACCTATATAATCTTATTAACCAATGTCACCCCAATAAATTTAATTAAAATATATTACAAATTTATAGCTACTTTATTTTATATACATTTATAATGATGGCTATTAAAATCACATCATTTTCTAGATAGTCACACTGTATAATTTATTTTTCTTCATCATTTGTTATATTTTTAATTCCCTCAGAGAATGATCCCCACACATTTTCATCACTAACCTGAGATAATCCTTGATTGGATGGATAGTTGTGATGGGAAGACATTTGCGGTATCTCTAGTTGTAACTATAAATTCCTTGTTTCTCTATGCCAGTTGAACAATGGTGGTTTAAGCACTTGAAATACAGTGAGTTCAGCTATAAAACTTGTTTTGTAAACATGAATGTACTCCGAAGTGATTGATATATTAAGGAACAAGTTTTGCATAATACAAATTTTGTGTTCATTTACGCACTATTTCATCCATAAAGAATACCAGGTGAGCATAAAACTGCAACTGAATACACAAAATGTGCATGCCCACACACTCTTCACAAATGTGCGTTTAATGTCACACACCTACCCTCATAAGGTGTTACAACTTTCCACCCAATTTCAAAGAAGCCACCATCCATCACTTGGCCATAATTCAAGCTGCTTCTTTTCCAACACTCATGTTCATAAGCGAATGTCAGGTATTTTTCACTAAAGCACGATTAGAGTCAGGGGCATGACACTCAAAAATCCTCAGCCATAACAAAGCAAATGTAAATTAGGAACCAAATGAAAGCCGTTTACATCCGCTAAATGATGAAAAGGATTGCATTGATACAGTGAACGTAGTGCATGCAGAAATACTGAAAACCTCTATCTGAAGCCAAATTTTTGGAGAAAAAATTCAAACGCACTTTTGAAAATAAAAGAAAGAGAGAAATTAAACATTTCTTCTTAGGAAACAAACTTTTAGACAAATTTTGGATGAGCACCCACTGGATTTTTCTTTTTTTATCCCCTTTCTTTGGACTTGTTTTTGCAACAATGTTTCAATTATCTATTAACTCCTTTAGTAAAAATTGATTTTTGTATAGTTCATTTATTTTGCAAAGTCGACCCTTAAATGTACTGAACTCTCAAATGTGCCTATCCTTAGGAAGAACATTTTTTATTTTCTGCCCATTAAGTCAAAGTTGTTCGTCACCAATTCCCTACTGATGTAAACTTAAGAGTTTAGTATTCTCTTTCACTGTCACCTCAGGAAAAAAAATAGAAGCTGTAATTTAGAAAATTCTTCCTTTTTCTTCTTCATTTTCCATTTGGTCTGTGAGAATCCTGGGAAACCAGATTTGCTTAAATCAGTTTCCTTGTTAAAGTCGTTTGCATCATGGCTGTGATGTCAGGCTTCTTGGGCCCGCGTCTCACTTTCTTCTATGTGAATTTGGGCAAGTGATCTAAGCTATCAAATGATTGATTGTTTATGTAAATGGAAGAATACAATAGCAGCTCTCACAGCTTTATTGTAACAGTTCCATGTGTCTATAATAGGAGAGTGTGTTGCATAGAAATTTATCTTAGTGGCCTGGCTAGTGTGGCTCAGTGGATTGATTGCTGTCCCACAAACCGAAGGGTTGCTGGTTTGATTCCAAGTTGGACACATGCCAGGGTTCCAGGCCAGGTTCCCAGTGGGGGTCCTGTGAGAGGCAACCACACATTGATGTTCCTGTCCCTCTCTTTCTCTTTCTCTTCCCCTCTCTCTAAAAATAAATAAATAAAATATTGAAAAAAATTATCACAGTGTCTTAAACATTATTCTGATTATAGGGGTTAAGATATGATGTGAAATTTAAATGTGTATGAATATTTCCTCTTGTTGTTTCCCCTCAGGTAAAGTGAACATTATAAAAGATTGCACAAGCCCGGCTTGATACAATATTCTGTCCTGACAATTTAGTTATTTGACTCTCTGAGTGCCTGTATAAACAGAGTGGAAAACTGCCTGAGTACGAAAGGGATTATAGTTAATATTTCAGTTTGGGGGATATTACTTTATTCCTTATTTAAATATAGCCTCACAAGCAAGTATGGTTACATACAGGAAAATAGACTAGTCTGAAACTAATTGACATTACTAAAATATTTGTTTATATAGATGCAGTGTTAACACAGGAGACAAATATTTGTATCGGAACGAATGCTTCATGGCTGGATGCCACCCATCAGGGGCCATAATGATAGTGCATCTTGCAGTCACCCTCGTTTCTTATTTTTTACAATTAATTAAGACACATTCATTACAAGACTATTTTCAATTATTAAAAAATATCTTTCACGCAACACTTAAACATCACTGAGCTCTTTGAATTTAATTTATTTTTATTCAAAACTGAGCAAAGCTGATGTCTTTTATTATTTTATATAGTACTGACTATAATTATCTGCAGCCATTCTTGATAGACAGTTATCTCTTATTAATTAAATAGCTAGCATTTTCACTTTAAATTACTATAACAGATCTTTTGATGATGGTGGTCCTATGCCCTATAAGAATACAGAAACATTTCTAAGTGGGAGGTCATTATTATCTTATATGTTTTTACAATGCTAATGAGATTCATAGAAACAAATAGAATATTAATGAGGATTTTGTGTCAATTTTAATGTCTGGATGAAAACATTCTAACAATATAACATTCAAATATTTTCAAACATGCATACAAAGACAATACATTCACAGACTCATAGAGAATATCCAAGTATTATCTCATTCAAAGTTCACAGTGAAAATAAAATATATTGCATATAAAGGTTTTCTTTTTCTTTTTTTATTTAATCTCTATTGTATTTTTTTTCCATTACCATTTAGTCCCCTTAGACTCCCCTCCCCGCAGCAGTCACCACAGTGTTGTATGTGTCCAGGAGTCCTGTTTCCTTTTTGCTCATTCCCTGTACCCCCTGGAAACTACCCAGATATTCATTTCTGATCATTTGTCCCATCTTATGTATTTAAATTCATATTGTTACATTGGAGAAGTCCTTGCCATTATCAAAAAGAAATCAATAAACCAAATTTAATTGTGAGAGAAAATGAAAAAGCTTTTTAAAAATTTTTATTGGCTTTGTTATCATTAATAAAACTGATATCAGAAATAGGTTTAAACTAATTGAATAACAATAAAAATAAAAAAATAAAGATGTTCTAGCATATGAAAAATAAAGAAGCCAAAGCAAAAAAATAGGTTTAAACTTCGTTTTTTATTATTTTGCATATCACATGGTTAACTGCAGAGTATGAAAGGCACTAAAATGGTGATCTAGCATAGTAAGTTCCTGTTGTGGACGGCATGTGTAAGGGTGCCTGTTTGGAATACCAGCCGTTGTGGAGAGGACAATTACCAATTGGATTTTAATATGAGGTTAAAAAGATTCATCAGTTTTAAGACATGTAAATATTTAAAACTTTGTAATACAGGATGTTTGAGCACAAAGTTATGTGGATCTTATAGTAAAATAATATAAATATATTCATACATTTATTTAAGCTGGAAAATAATATATGAATGGTTCATAACTAATAATATTTAAATAGAATGTTTAATTCCTTTGAATATTATTCCTGTGTTCCTATTGATCAGGATTAGCAACTACTTTATATGTGTGTGTGTGTGGATGGGTGTACACATATTTTAAGCATGTAGATACACATATAGGCATGACAGTTATGTCTTATAAAAAATACTAGATTTTGAAATCCTCAAAGATGCTCTTGTGATTTTAGCATAAGTAAAATATAAAATCTATCTAATCTATCTTACTAATTAGCTGATTAAATATTAAGTGTATTTATTTTAAAAAATAATTTAAACAATAAACTATTGAATATTTAATTTATTAAATTATTATTTTATATTTAGTTTAAAAATTTAGTAGTAAAATTTAGTTTATCTATTTTGTACATATAAAATAGTATAAAATACTTGAATAATTTTAAATACATTCTTATCAATACTATAGAAAACATTATTTTTAACTGTATTTATTATTGTCACTTAGTTTTTGGTAATAAAATTATGTTTTCAGCAAAAATCTTACTTGCTAATTTAAAAATGGAATCATATTTACCCAAATGTAAGAGATTAAGGAACAGGGTTCTATTTCAAAACTGTAATGAAATTGATGATTCGTGTTTTTCTTTTGTTTTTTAATTACAGTTTACATTCAATATTATTTTGTATTAGTGTTGGATATACTGCATATTGGTTAGACAACTATATACTTTACAAAGTGTTCCCCTTATGTTTCCAGTAACCACCTGGCACCATAAATAGTTATTACAGTATTATTGGCTACATTCCCTAGTCTGTGCTTATCATCCTATGTCTATATTCTAGTTATCATTCTGTATTTCTTAACTATCTTCACCAAGTCCCCCACAACCCCTTCCTTCTTTCAACCATCAGTTTGTTTTCTGTATCTATGAGTCTGGTTCAATTTTATTTGTTTGTTTATTTTGCTCTTTAAAAAACATTTTATACCATAAACATATATTTGAAGACCAAGTCATATTATAATTTTACTTAATGAGTTACTTGAGACTGAATTTTATTTTGATACATCTCTCTTTGTATAACTTCCTTATCCTTCAACAGGAACTTAAAACAAGGGCACAAGTAACTTTTTATTAAATATAATGGCCTACATAAACTTTTAATTGCCTCCCTTTTTTCCAGTTTGTAATTTTACTTTTTGTGTATCTTACATCATACCTATTACAGTTATTGTGACATTGATCTATTCTAGTTCTCTTTGGATGCACGCATTTTGGCAAAAATCAATTTGCTTTTGGAATATTGGTTTGAATCAAACTGATTGTTGGAGAATTGACCTAGATTTATTTTTATTTGATTACAAAACAACTTTCTTAAATGCTTTACCAGTGCCTAAAACAGCCATAACTGCCTTTTGAAATAATTTTTAATCATATATTTTTCATTGGCTGGGGTTGTAATATTGTACCTACTGTAGCAGAACAGACACTGGAAGATGTATTTTTTCCTTTATTTGTCATCTGAGTCATCAAAACATATATATTTTGTAAAATATGTAATGAATATTTTTAAACTTCTGTTCGAGGTCATTATTACATCTTTCTTAGCTTTATTCACAAGTCTAAACAAAATGAAATTAAATTTTGACATTTTTACTCAGTTCATTCAACATAACAATGCAATGTTTTGCATACTAATCACTGTTCTATGTAATACACATTTTGTCACAATATCTTATTACTGGATATTTAAAATATAAAGTTTTATATTATATACATTTTTATTAAAGTCTCAGTACCATGATAACGATTTTTCTTGTTGTATAACCACACTTCTCTTTTTGATCTACTTCTTCACTGCTACCTTACCCAATACACCATTTCCATGACAAAATGATTTCTACTCTTAGAATAATTCATGTTTTTCATGTTAATATCCTATTCTCCCTTTTTATTTATAATTTACATTTGATAAACTTGGAAAATTTTAATGTTAAAATGACTTGCTTTTTTAATAAAAGATGACTTAATGACTTCTGTAATGACTTAATCAGTAGCACAGAATTCTATGCATGTTTGCCATGGTTGCCTACCAAATATAATTGAAAATTGCCAATAGGAAGGAACATTTATTAAAGTATTCTGTAACTGCTAGTGTTCCATCCTACAAAGAATTCCATTGGATAATTAGCAACTATAGGAATATTAATAAACTATTTTAAAGTAAATATTCTAGGCATTAAAGTATAAATGCATATTGATTATTTAACAATACAGTTCCCAGCTTATAACTCTACAGAAAAAATAATTCACTCCAGAAGACAAAAATGAATCAAAGGAATCTAGAAAACTTTTCATTTATTTTGAGATAGTTTATATATTTTCTAATGTATTTTTAATACTTCATAACATAAAATAGATACCATAATAAAATAATTTTATAGAAATTATGTCTACAACATCCCTGATGGGTGATAAAATAGTTCTAAGGTTTTCTTCTTTTTTAAATGTTTATCCTTGGAAATATGTTGAGAATACTTTCATGGAAAACTTGTATCATTTATTAATTATCAGTAATGTTATCTCTCTTGTGGAAGTTGTCTTGCTCATGTCTACATTTTCTCAACCATCCACTCTTTCAAACATATTTGCGAATACCCACCTCTGTGTCAGTCATTCTGCACATGGATACACAGTGAAAAAGTAAAATGGAAACGGTCATTTCCCTCAAGGAAAATTCCTAAATTCTCATTGCCTTAGTTTCAAGAGCTCTTAACTGGGAATAGTGGTTCCACCCTGAGGTTTGATTTGAAAAGTAACTAATTTAATGCAGTGAAGGGCAATGCATTATGTCTCATGTGTCAGAGGCGTTTAATAACTGCTAGCCTATTTCACTGCGACCTGGATGGCATCAGTATTTTTGATGGCAGGTTGCAGAAGGCACTCAGTTTTAACATGTTTTATTAAATATTCTAAGTGTCTGTGCACATATATTGGAGCCGTCTTGTAATATATGTGGTTGATTTCTTTATAGCTACATTTGGAATTCCACATTATACTTTATCCTTTCATGAATAGTCAGTATTCCTACCTAGATTGGACTTTGATTTCATGAACCTGCATTTCTTTCATTGTTGTCTCATATACTTATCAGCTTTCTACCTATGTCAGTATATTAATTGTAAATATGATAAAATTTACTGAACTAATTAATCATCCAAAGCCCTTCTAAATGCTACTAGAATTTTATGTTGAGTTTCACACTAATTTCTCCATAAGAAAATTTGATCATAGGAGGTCAATTTAAGATTCTTTGAGTGTCCCTAAATATTGTTTTCTTCGGAACACATTTCTCTATTTTTTAAAAAAGGCTGTTATGAATAATCATGTCAAATACATCATTAAAATCAAGGTCAATTCACTTTCTAAGATTCCATTGCATAGTGCGATTGCAGATACATGCCATTACTTGTTGCTAATATAAGCTACTTCACAGGGAATTTCTTCATAATTCTTCCCCACGGTTACTCAATAACTTAATCCACTCTGTTGTATGGACCGGTGTCGCATTCACCATTTATTTTATAGAATCAACCTCAGGAACTAAACTGGTCAATATATTGATTATAAATATTATATTTTAAATGTCAAAAATATTTTTTCAAAACAAATCCATAGCTATTTTCAAAATTTAAGCTATGACAGTATCTAACTTCTTTTTTCAATTTTTAAGTTTATTTTATTCAAGGCTAAATAAAATCTTCCTGAGAAAGAATTTAATTCTATAATATGCCAATTCTCAAAACATTTCCTGTGAAATATTAATCAAATAATTACCATGAATAAAATAAAAACAATTTTGCCTGGTCACACTCGGAACTGGGGTTACACAAAGGTAAACGGATTCATTCAGAGCAGGCAGTGCAGGCCATCAGGGCCTTGGTGATGCAATGCGAGCTGATGTAGTCGAGATGGAGAAGCGGTAGCATCCACTTCCTCACTCATTGAACGTACTGACTGAATCATGTTCTCATCATCTTTCCTTCAGAGAGTTTCTTTCAGGATTTGTTTCCTCCCAGATTCACTTCGAAAATTTAGGAGTCTTACCTTACAGTTGTTTCCAAGTCCACTCTTGCAGGCTAAGAATTTAAGAATTAGTTGTAGAAGAGTTCAAAGCAAAATGACCCCCTCAGTCAGTTACCGTGTCCTTTGGTCATCTTTTTGAAACTTGAAGGCACAAGAGATAATCAGGTTCATATTTATAAACATAACTTAGCATCGACATGTAGTTTGTATATTGTAAAAGATTACAAAAAGTAAAAATCTGTAAATTATGATGTGGCAGGGGCATAGAACCATTTTATTTTCTCACTAAAGCATTTGCTTCACATAAAACATTGTCATTATTGGAAAGACTCCAAAAATGTCCAAATGTCTATTAGCATGAAGGGAAACATTTTTTAAAGCATTAATTTTGTTAGCTTTAATGCATAATTGCATTATTGTAATATTTAACTATCTGCAAAAAAAATCCTGCTAGATGAGTACTTTAGTATAATTTCCAGCTTCTCAGAGTTTTAGCTGACCTTTTCTCATCTGTGTTTCAACAAGAGAGAGAATGAAAGCAGACATAGGGATTCCCCTATTTATTTTGCTAATTTTCTCAAGTTCTCCTCATTCATTTTACATTGTTTCTAAAATTATATGAGAAAAATAAGTCTATGTACTTATTATTCTCACAATATAGTATTTTATTTGTTATGGAAAATACTATGCTATAATTTTAAATACAGCTGTACTTTGTTTTATTCTCACAATTTTGCATTAATTTTATACAATATATATGTCATGGATAAAACAACACAAAATTAAATCATGGATAGAGAAAAATAAGACTGATACAGTGGTATGTTGTTTATAGTTTATCACACTGTTATCGGTTGCATAAGGAAGGTATAATAGATAGTTAATTTTTTAAAAAAGAAATTTTAAGTATTTTATCAAAAGGAATAGAGGATTCCAAGCTTCTAGAACTGAAATGTGCAGATGATACAAGCTGTGCAATTATGTACTTTTCAGATGATAAACTACATGTGCAGGGTATGGAAGTTTAAGTCGCAGCAAGAATTCTTATATGGTAATGTTTGCCTCTATTATGCACAGTAAGGAACATCACTCTAAGAGACTGGATGACCCATTTGTTCTTTTTTTTTTCCTTAAGATATCTGTGGAATTTCATTAGCACCACACCACTGTTCGTCTGGGTAGCATATGCTAGCTTGAAATAAATGCAAGCATATTCAGATAAATGCCAAAGACACAATAATCGCATCTTGAACATTCTAGGTAAACACCTGTATTTTCATGTGTAAAAGAATGACCAATTTTAAGAAAGAACATGCATCCTGTGTGGGATTAAAACACCTGTAAATATGTGGTATGTAAAAAAAATCAACATCAACACAGTAAAAAAAAAATCAGTGAAAAAGTAAGTCAAGGAAGTGAATGCATTTTATTAGATTCCATGCATTTTCAGTCACCCACTTTGTGTGGGAATCTAAACATCAATGAATTGAAATTTAAGCTGAGACCTGCTCGTTATGATTCATTTTCTTCTCCTGAGGTGAAGAAAGTGAAAAGGCTGGCTTGTATCATGCCCTCTGGGTTTTGGCTTCTCACAAACACACAATCTATCCCCAACTTCTGAAAGGGGGATCAAGCATTAGGTGATCCCCAAACTCAAGGACTCATAGTAGAGGATAAATTCATTACCCACTGTTTCCTCTGAACCTGCGCATATATGAGTCAGTCTTTTAGTAAGGTCTTAGTTTTCCTGTAGAATCCTTCTCACCTGCAAAATATGGCATTGTACTTGGTAGATTTTTTTTTCTTCCAAATCCTATTCTATAGGTGATTTTGTGTATTTCCTTTCATTTTAATTTTGCAATATATTTTCAAAAATCTAACTACCAACATGAGACTTTGCATTTGACCCTCACTTTGATAATTAACATTTTTAATCTGTTCTCCGGTTTTACTGAAAGAGAAATAAGTAAAAAATACTGCTTTATTTTAAAAGAAATATCTTCTGGTCTACCAACTATCTTTTGGAAATTTAACACATGGTATTATTTTTTTATTTTCCTGTGTACTAAGGTATGATCAATACTGTATCTTGTACTTTGTCTTTTCCACAAAAGCACCTTAATAAATAGAATTTTTCTAAACACTTCCGTCCTTCTACAGTATTAACATAAGTGAAATATAATATGTTTGGGTGTTTAATTAGAAGCTATAAATAAAAGGAATTAAAAGGGTTAGAAAATAAGCACTATTCAAATTAAATAGATGCATGAATGTAACTTTCAAACCCTAGAGGATAATAATATAGTCAATATGCTTGTCACAATTCTTACTGTTTTGTGTATAGTTTTTATTGTTATTTTTGCTCCAGCTGGATATTTCCTCTTTTTTTACCATTACTACAATATATTATTGCTAGTTTTCTATTGATTCCTAATTAATTACCAGACCCTAAGACGCTTGAGACAGTAACAACGTCTATTATCTCCCTGTCCTGAAGGTCAGCGTTCAGGTAGGCTGCCCTGGGATTTCTGCTTAGTCTCCCAAAGCTGACAGCAAGAGGCCAGCTGGCTGAACTCTTGTCAAAAAGGCTGTGTCTGGGGAGGAGCTTGTTGACAGAACCCAGGTCCAACCGTTTGTAGGACCCGGTCCCACTTATCTTGCTGGCTATGAGCCAGGGCCCACGCTCAGCTGTTACAGGCTGCTCTTGAGTCGCTTCCATCTAAAGATAGCCATTCCCTCCTCAAATCCAGAAACAAAAGACCACTCTTCTTTCAAATCTTTCTCAAATGCAAAACTTTGTTTTGACACAATCACAGCTATCAGCCAAAACAAACAAAAAAACCTCTCTGCTTTTCAGGTTGTAAGGGCTCAGATAGGTCAGGCCCATCTTGATAATCTTTCTATCAGAAGGCCAAAGGCACAGTAACCTCATTGACACTTGCAAAATATTTGTACAATGTAAAATAGCACAATCCCAGGAATAATACCAGAGAGCTAAGGCCACAGAGACTAACACAGAAAACCAGTGATTTTCCAAGTCCAAAACTTCATAGCACATGCTCTCTTGTCTCTTAACTTTTCTTGTTTTTCTAACACACATATATGTGATATATAAATGTTCGATTTATTTAAAAATCACCTACTAAAGAATTATATGTACATGGATTCACACCATAAAAAATATGCAGGGACATATAGGTGTCTCAAAATGTATTAATTCCTAGTAAACATTTAAAATGTTAGAATATTTAATATTTATAAATGGATATCTATATATTTTTCCTTAAAAATCATTCATTTTCTATTTAATATCCCATTACAAGCCAGGGGCAACATTTTTTTTATACAGTGAAATATATTTGATGAAGTTGAACTGCATTAAATTAAATCCCATAAACCGAAAATTCTAATATTTTGGGGAGCATCTATAAATAGCTTAAGAAATAAAACAAATTTACAGAATTTCCAGATAGTCCAGGTTTCCAGTGCAAAAGTTCTAGCACACCATTGGAAGAACAAAAAAATAAGTTTGGACACATTAGAGTTGTTTTGAGGAAAAATTTGATTTTATTCAAGTCATCCCTTCCACAGGGCAGTACAGCTCAGTACCAAGTGGGACAGACTTTCTAGGTCTGTGATTTCTTCTGTGGGGCAGGGGTAGGGGGTAGTGAGAGTATGTGAGTGAGTGCCTGACTGCCCCAGCTGTGTGAGACATTACCAAAGAGGTGCATTTCTCTCTCATCCCATCCAGAATACTGAGCTGTGAAACCCAAGAATCGGGGCAGTGAGAGGGTGCAGGAAGGGGCTGGAAGAGCAGCAAATAAGACTGTTGAAGAGAATTAAAAGGACATAGAGCATGATAAATGCATCGCAGACTCCATCAAGAAGCCCACCATTGAGCTGCGGGTGATGTCTTACAAGCTGATTTTCTTAAATTGCCCACAGGCATCCCCAGCACTAGAAATGTTTAACCCTCCCCATAGAACCCCACTGCGGTTGGTTCTCTGTGAGCCCTCAGAAAGCTGGCAAGAGTCCATTTTGACTGATGGCTAGGCAGTACACATGGAAAGCCAGCTGAAATCTGTGGGCCAGGAAGGGACCATGAACTTGAGTTGTAGGTTGCCCTTGGCAAAGCTAAAGGGAGGCTGTCAGCACTTGGCCTGGTATATTACAGGATCCAGAGAAGGCACACATTTAAGATTTCTGCCATAGCAAAAGCAAGAGGCATGAAACAGGCATTTCCACAGGAGTTCTGAGCAACCTCAGATTTCCTAGCAGGGCTGCCTGAAGGTATTTCTTTCCAGAAGCCCATCAGTAAAGACAGCAGGAGGTGACAAGCACTGAAAATACAACTTCACCAACAAACAGTTTTCATTGGGCCGAACCGTCATGGTGCTGGACAGATATACTTCTGGGCCTGGTTTGCACTTCAGGGCATGAGAAGTTTCTCCATGGCTGATACAGACCCTTCCCAAATTTTCTTAGTCCCCTTGCCTCCAATAAGCAGATCCCTCAACAGCTGCCATCCCTTTGGTCTTGTCCTTCAAGACTATGGTTATGGTGGAATGTGACACGCCTGACTGGTGAACAGTAACCATCACTGATTTTCTGCCTTTAGTCCTTGATCACTTCAAATAACTTTTCCTGGTCAATCACTCGATGTGGCCTCTTACTGGCAACATTAGAAGTAGAGTTTGCACACTTAGGGTACGTGATGGACAGACAAGTAGCTAGCGCTGTACATAACTGTATGTAAAATGTCAAAAGACAGGTCAGCAAGCGTATGCCTATTTAATAGAAATTTAGTGTTTTCTATATTTCATAAGTTTCTATTGTTTGATTTTTTTTCTTTAGTAACATTTGTTCTTTCCCACATGGCATTTTATATAGTCATGTATCTTTAGAAAATTCTAATTTAGTTCAAATAATGCTCTTAAATTCTTCTACATGTTTACACTGCCCAAAAGGAGGAAGAAAATGTATTTCTATGTCTATGCTTTCCTTATAGACAGCGTCAATAAAACTTGTTTAAATGGCAGCCTAATTCACCTATGTTTGGTTACTAATGATCTTAGTTTGATTTTACAATATGTTCTCTACTTTAGAACATAAAGAAACTATACTTTAAGAAAAAGCTTATTAAAAGATTTTAAATGCTTATTCTGAATTTGTTCAACTCAATTAAAGAAAAAGAGAAAAATGATACTGTCAGTACATTTTGGAAGATATAGTAAAATTATATTTAGTGTGACATATTGGCAGCAATTCCAGCTTAAATGTTAAAAAGAGTTGCATTATTTTTTTAATGTGCTCAAAAACTAAGTTACTCAGAAAAAATTTCCTGCCTACTTGCATAAAAGGTAGCTGTAAGGGAAACTGCATTCATGTTTGTTATGTCTGAATATATTGCACAACCAGAATTTCAATTACTAAGAACCTTACATTAGTGAGCCAGGAGAAATATGTCAGAAAAAAAAAAAAAGAAAGAAAGAAGTGAGTTGTCTAAAAGTATCTCTTCTCTCATGCTTCCTCTATGTATGGGAAGAATCAATTTGCTTTCATCTTAATCTCAAATAGGAGCAACTGACTTTGGGGAAATCCCATGAAATTTACTGCTGACAGCGTGTGACAGAGCACTTCCTAAGGATGACAGAACACATGAATTGATTTTGCTTCCAGTGACACCGTGATAACTGATTCTCTTAGTCTCTTAATGCAGCTCTGAAGTCTGTTGTCACTTTCCTTGCAGTCTGAAAGGTTTACATCACATATGTGGGAGGGCCATTTGAGTGAACACATCCAGTTTGGCACTTAATTAGTATGATGTATCCAATGCCATTGCCTATATACAGAGAATTAGTTTACTAAATATGTGAGAAAGGACTTGTTGAAGTTAATATAGCAACAGGTTTTAAACATTAGCAAAAATATTAATGAACAAATTAATGTATTTATTCCATAAATATTAATTGAAATAAACTTTAAGAAAGATATAATTTAGAGAGAAATGATCTGTATTTAAATATATATATTCCTTTATGCATCAGATTTAATATCTATAATAAACAAGTCACATAATAATAAAATAACAGTTGTTGATTTTGAAAGACTATTCTAAATATAATTCTTCTTGGGTAAATAATATGTCTTGTCACATTTATGAATGTGTGTACATAGATATATAGACATATAATATACACATATGCACAGCATGGTGTGCATGTACATACCTATATGTGTATATAAATTGCATTAGTATACATTGAAACCTACACACATATTCATATTCATTCACATGCATTTATATGTTCACATAAAAATATAATCTATTATATACACACATATAGTTTACATATTGTAAAGTACTTTCAAATACATATGATGTAGACAGGACAATTTTTAGTTACAGAATACAAGACAAGAAACAGAATATTGTAAATACTTTGTGACTTATTTCTTCTTCCACTTTAGGGTCCCTCCCCCCACCCCCAAACTCAGAGGCATCAAAACCAAGATAAAAATGCATGCATTTTGTCTTTAAAGGTCTCTCTGAAAGGTTGCAAATGAGCTTCATTCCATTTTCTCCCAATTTCTGCAATGCACGAAAGGAAAGCTGAGAATAAAACAAGTGTCCTGTTTCACCTTCTTCTAAAGAGAAGGTATCTACACATTACTCTCAAAGAAATGACTCAACCATCCTTTGAGAAATATTCACCAGTCATCTCCTCCTCTAAGAGAGGTGATGTTTGAAAGTATGGAAGAGGAGATATCATTAGAGAAAATTGACAGCATAAGGCCCATGAACTACTTCTTCCAACCCTTTCTTGGACAAAGGCAGGGAATACTTCCCTTTACCTTTGGACCAATATAGAAGGTTCCAAGGCAGTCACAGCAAGGGTGTATCACATGTCCACAGGGCTGGTAGCAGAGGCTGCCCAGCATAGGCTGCCAGCATAGGCTAAGGTAGCCAAGCCTTTATTTCCAGCATGATGAAATGTGGTCTGCCTACAGCAAAATAAGAGGAACTAGGGGGTCCTGATCAGAAGGACTTTCTGGAAGGTTAACTCTTGGTGAGAAAAGTTCTAGGTTCCCTTGATCTAAAGAATGAAAGAGAAGTGATAAACGAAGTGCCAGAAAAGTTTTGGATATTGCCTATGTCAACTGCCATTGCAGGTCTGTAGTGGGTGATGTCAAAGTACACAGAAATGATTCCTGAAAAAGATCAAGCAAGAGTACATTGCAGATGGGTTGGGTACCAACCCAAGATTACAGCTTTGTAATCTTGTGACCTGCCATGTATGACTGTTGTTTTTAGCAAACCCTTCCTTCCTCTGGATCACATTCTGGGGAGTTAAAATGATATGGGGGAAAGAAACCAACTAGTTCATGTCCCACTGGAGGCTTATAGGCCTTGAGTAGCTCCAAGCTTGGGTTCTGCTGTTCTGGGCTGGAATATAGTTTTGTAATGAATATTTTGGTCTGGAAATTTTAATGCCTAATCAATGAACTATTTATCAGGTATAATCTATAGAGTACCTGGAAAGCTCTAGGGCTTGTCACAGGTTTTATCCAGAAACATCAAAAAGGATAAGCCCATAAAGCAGATGGAAAGGGACGATGGGAGTAAAAATACTTTGGTTTCTGGTTACAAGACAGAATCTAAATCCAGGCATTAAGGGGTTTTCAAGGAACATGTATAAGGGGCCCACGGACAAAGCCAAAGGTGGGTAGGCTTGTGGGTCGGAGGTGAGGGTGGGTGGGTGGGAGAGAGGGGTGAGGGGAAAATGGAGGCAATTGTACTTGAACAACAATAAAAATAAGTAAGTAAATAAATAAATGTAAAGTAAGTTTTAAAAAATCCAACTAAATTCCCAAAGGCTTTTTAACATATAATATGAAGGCTTTTCACTAATTTTCAACACTTCTTGAAAAGAAATGCATTCTTTTATGTAAACTGAAGGATCATTTATTTTTCAATCTCGATTATAGACATAATTTGCCAATCCTGATATCCCCTCAGCTCACACCATCATGCCTCCATGATCCCTCCGAATAATTTTTTGCTTGTGGTCTCAGAATTCTCAGTGTTCCCCACATTCCCTCCAGTTTGCCATTTTAAAAACTCACAATGCAATAATTTCCATTTTTACTTTATAAACAATTTTTTCACCTTTCCCTTCCCAACATCTTCAGAATAGAAGCCAAACTTTTTTTTCACTGCCGCGTCAGACCCTTTTGTACTCTATTTACCCTTCAAGGATCTTTTTTTTCCCATTCCTATATAACTATTTCTTGCTGCAACATTTTCTCAAAAATATGTTGCCTGCATTCTTCTTATAAAAGGGCAGATCTACTGCCTGACCCCTTCCACCATTTTTTAACCTAAGGTCTACTTTTACTTCAAAATTGGTCTTAGAGGTAGGGCTACCCTTGGCTTCCTTGGGAGCCTTCACTAAAATTTTCCAACTGTTACTCTGAGCTAAATCTACCTCCTCTGCTATGTGAACCTTTGTCAAACTTCTGCTCTAGCACTATGTCTATCTTAAGGAAGGAATACATTAAAGGATATGGCTAATCAGATAAAAATCGCCAGTGAAATAAAACTTCTAAATGAAATTATGGTTTAATGATTTAGTTTCATCAAATGTGAATATAATAAAAAGGTTACAACAATGAAATAAAAAATTAAGTAATAAAATTTACGGTAAATTGTAACTATCAAATAAATGACTGGTAATTTTACTGTATTAAAATTATATAAAATTTAATAGTAACATGAATAACATTGTTAACTGTAATTTATTAAGTGCTTGCTTAATCCACAGTAAGTTTTATAACCTCACAAAAATCTCTATGTAAGTTAATTTAATCAAACATCAACAAATTGTGTGTTTTATTTTTCCGTTCTCTAAATGTTGAAACTGCTGTTCTGAGAGGTGAAGTAAATTCAGAGCTCACAAAAGAGCCAGACCGAATTCTACCCCTACAACTGCCTGATCGTGAAGTTCTTGCAGCTAACTTCTAAGTTTCACAAAATGATCCTCATGTCCCACAGTTTTCTGGCTATTTTATTATTTATTATTATTTTACAGTCTTTTTTTCCTTCAAATAAAAACAGAAGTGCGGGTTGAGACTTTTAGCTTAGTTCCTATGTGAGCTCAAGGGGTTCCTCATGGTTGGTTAGGAAAGCTGGGAAAAGTTTCCTTTTACAACTTTTGTGAGACTCACACAAAATTACCAGTGTAGAGAGACTTCCAGGGCGCGCCCCTGTCACTGGTTAAAGTTTTCTTCCTCTTCCTGAACTCCTTCTTTGACAGCTTGAATCCTTGTGCCACTGCTGCTGGGCGGTGGTGGGTGGGGCAGCGGCTGGCCTCTCAGTGGCTGTGACTCCCCCTCTGAGGGCCAGGTCTTTCACCTTATGATTTTCAACTACATACAAACAGCTCTGAAAATGTCTTCGATCAGCAGTTCTGTTGAAATACTTTTTTTTTTTTTAATCCAGAGATATTTTCTTCCTAAAGTTTAGGCAACTTTATTCCTAAAATATTTTCTGGGAAATATGTTCTTCACTTATCCTTCCCCCGCCCCCCACTGATTTACTAGGCGTATACTAGAGGGATAAAGGAAAAAGCGTGGTTACAATATTTGTATTAATTTTCAGTTAATCTTAGTTTGAAGTTTTGTGTTGTAATTACAAATATATTGGGAAGCAAAAGCTTCTCTATATGGATACGCAAAGATTTCTAAGAAGCTGGTTTAGTATTAATATTTATTATGTGGGATATTTTTAACATATAGGTCAAAACAAGCGATTTATAGATTTCCACACCTTGCATTGTTACATCTTGCCATAGTTGAAACTCTTGAGGAAATATGTAGATTAAGAAAATATCTGGGGCAAGAGGTAATTCACTATGAATTCTTTAGTTTCTACCTTAAAACTACTCCTGCTGGAAAAGTAAATGAAATATACAAACACCTCAAGAATACATACCTAGGTTCACAAAGCAAATATTTTGTTATATTTAAAGAAAATATATCTTTTTCTCAATTTATTTTTTAAAATCCTCCATGTACAAAATGTAATTTATTGTGAAGAGTAAGAGAGAGGAGAATTGAAGTTATAAAACTTAGTGCTATAATGTTACTCCAAAGCTAATTGTTCTTCTTTAAATCATTATTTAAATGACTGCAAAAATTCAACACCTGATTATAAAAATATCATTATCAAAATAAAGAGATTTCAGTCCAAATTGATGTGACCATTGATAGAATAGCAAAGAGGTGAAACACAAGAGGAGGACTTAACTAGGCAGAGTCTGGAATTCGATTCAAAAGTTGAATCCGAAAACAAGCAAAGAAAACAAACAACATGTGAAATTGATTAGTACTATTTAGTTATGGTACTTAAGAGACCTTACAGACTGTCAACTCTGACTCCTTCCCTCATGATTGAGTCGTAACTAAAAAGTACAAAGTAGTTGAGGTATGTTTCAACCTGGTCCTAAAATCCAAGACTATTCTTTGGAGGATATTCTTTGAAGGGCAGATTGATAGTTCTGTCCTCAGTTATCTTTAAAACTGGTTACATCATCTCATCCTACCTGCATAGTCCCTTTTTGAGTATTTTTGGGATTCAAGGCATTTCACCTACAAATGCACAGTCTAATGAGAATAGTTTATTGATTTTCTCAATTATTTCATACTGATAAGCGAAACTAGCATTTTCAGAATTGTTGGAAGGATGTCCCTTTTCCCCAGTCTCCTCTATGGCATATCATCCATGCAGCAAGAAGGCAAAGTGGTAAGTTATCAGCCTGTGGCTTGGCTGAGTTAACCCAGGTGTTCAGGCATACTGACCCTCCAGGTTTCTGGACCTGTTCCCTGTCTGAGTACAGCTGCGGAGAGGAGATTGCAGCTTCTAAATTGCCTCAGCCTGCCTGGGGCCAGCCTCCTGGACTCAGTACAAAAGCCATCCTTAAATTGCATCAATCTATAATAGCCTAGGGGATTCAAAATTTTCCATTGCTTGCCTTAATTTTTGGATGTTGGTGAGAGCCATAACTTCTCTAATTTTATCATGTGAGGCCACATTTCTCTCCTGGGGAGGTAAGTTGAAAATATAGAAAAGTCCTCAATTAAACACACACATACACACATGTACACAATTCACATCAAGGTCTTCCATTGCTCTATCCTTTTTATTATAGTTTTCATTCACAGCTAAGGGCATTTTTTATCTGAAAACCCATTATCTTCTAGTTTTCTCCTTTGTAATATCCTCACCCTGCTTATCCTCCTCCCCTCTTTGATTATTGAACATTAAATATGTTATATTTTATCATATTTAAAGACTTTGTTGCCATTTATAAGATACTGAAAACTTCCCCTTGTATCAGCTTTTCTCTTATATTTTCTGCTATGTTTCACACTTTTCTATGAGAATGTTTCAACATGTTTATTGTATTAGTTACTTGATTTGATTTTTTATTATGGAAAATTGCTTATAAATTTTTTAATTGCTTGCAACATTTTAAGTTAATTTAAATTCAGCAATTCATTTTATATTTTTTCTATGTATTTTTGCTCAAAAGGCTGTTTGCATTTATATTCCAGTCTTCCCTATCTCAGTAAATCACCAGTCCCTTTTACTAGTTGCTCACACCAAAATAAACAAAAAGTCATCCTGAGTCTTTCCTTATTTTCACATCTTACACCCAATCCACCAGCAAATCTCATCAGCTCTACCTTCAACATATCATCAGTCTAATTACTTCACCTCTCTTTCTAGTATATGAGATATTATTACTTCCATAGAATATTTCAATATCATCTTATCTCATCCCTCTGATTCTATTCTCCCATGTGCTGCATATCCCCACAAAACAACAAATGCTCATTTCAAAACTCACACAATCATGTTCACTTTAATAGATAGTGTTGTTGCTTATACTTGTCTGATCCTTCTTTTTTCTAAGGTATACATGCTTCCACCTCTGTTAAATTGAGATTCTCAGGAGAAACAGTATGCACACCCTGACCGTATCAAGAAGCTTAGATGTAAATGGCATGATATGGGCCAGTTCCCAACAGAAGCACTTCTCTCCTTCTTCCCCTCTGCCTCGGGGCATGGTCTTTCCATGTGGGTTCCAGAATGAAGGGACATGGACTAGAGCTGCAACTGACCTGCATCCATGGATGTGTACTATGTGTAACAGGTTAAGTCAGAATTCAGCCTATACAGGTTAGAGCCTTTTCTACTTTCTCCACCAGCAACTACCCAATGCTTGCCACAAAATGAGAGCCAATTCTTCTCTAAGAGCCTGCTGTGCCTTCCAAGAGTTAGTCCGCTCTATCCCTTCATTCTCATTTTATTTTACCTGTATACACTCCTGTCCAGCCACATTGACTCATAAAGTTCTTGGAATATGTCAGCTTTCTCTAGCTTTGGGTGTTTTGCATTTACTTTCACTTCTGCCTGTAAGACTCATCTTGTGTTTGTGTCCATGTGTCCTTTATAGTAGTTCCTGAAAACCCTAAAACATACACACACACAAAACAAGGGGGAGGGTGGAAGCAAGGGAGGGAAGGGGACTTGGCTGGGGTGGGGGGAAATGTAGACAATTGTAATTGAACAATTTAAAAAAAAGACATCTTTAGACAAGCCCAGGGATCATTCCCTCCCTTCTTTCATACATCACTGATCACCTTTCACAAAGGTCTTTACTAACCAGTCTCTGTAACATTCAAACAGTCAGCTTTTGTCTCATACACTGCTTATTTGTCTTCATATAAAATATTGCTTCTGTTTTTCAATACAAAAGTAATAGCAGGGGGCATTTATGAGTAGTTACACATGCAAGCACTGTTTTAAGGATTTTCTAGGTTTCATTTAATTTTATCCTCTCAATAATACTGTGAAGAAGGCACTGCTGTTATTTTATTTTACAGATCAGAAACTGAAGGACAGGTACGTAAGTAATTTAACCAAATTCACAAAAGATTAAGTGGAAGAGTATGATGCACGCCTCAGCACTCTCATTCTACAAAATAAGCTCTGAGGAGGCGTGGAAAGCCATCCTGGAATTATCTCAGGAGTATGCGTGACTTCTCCTTGGGACTGCACACTACTTATCTAAAACCTGCTGAAATCCCCTACCAAGATCAGAAATTGAAAGCTGGTTTGATGTAATCTGGCTTTTCTATTTCAGCAGACTTAGAACAGCCAAGATGTTATTGGGGCTGTAGCAAATCCCAACAAAGAAAACAGACATCTCGTTCATTTTTTCCTGTTCTTTTTTCTTTTTTTTTTCCTAAATTTTGAATAACACATCCAGATGATCTGCATTTCAGTATCTGGTTAATCACAACTTTCATGGGATCGATATATCAAAACTTCTTCCTAGCTATTGCCCACAATGTCAGAGAAGAGAAGAACCTTGAACTCCACTGTCCAGGGAGAGGGAACAGTAATCCCAATAGTCATCTGCTTTCTGATTATTGCTGCTTCGTGAGCTCTAGGCTTCTAGACATGATTTGGCTTCTAGAGTGATTTGGCATTATTTATATACACAGCCCAAGGAACAGATTTTGTTTATGTGTTTCCTGTGACACATACCACATTATTAGGAGAAATTTTATACTTCATCCCTAAGAATTTTCCTATCATTTGGTTTTCTAACCGCGTTAAAGATTGATCACTAGAAGCTCATGTCTCTTGATGGCGCTTTTACAGTGTTGAGCAGATTGCTCCCCATTAGCACATTTCTCCGGTCAATTGATCTGGGTACTAAGTAAGTGGTTTCTTCACTTTTATCTTTTTACACACATAGTAATCACTTCCTCAAAATAAAATTGGGACCTAAATAAAGAAGCTGTGTATAACTTGATCAATTGTCTTTTATCAGTCAAGCACTGTTTTAACTTGCATAGTTCATGAAAAATATATAGTCAGTACTTAAATGCACTAAAATGCTTGATCTCCATGCACTTATCCACTTGCTGTAGTCCTGATGGGAGAGAGGATGGGGAGGCATTTCTTCCTGTAAAGACGGCAAAAGAGGAAAAACTAACCAATCACCTGTATGTGCTGAATCTAGGAGAAATTGTAGTTTCTATTAGATGTGATGTAGGAGGGTTTTATGAAAATAAAAATGTAGATTCAGGTTTGGCAGGTTTGGGTCTGCATTTTTAGCCAGTTCCTAGGAGGGGCTGATGCCGGCGGTCCAAGCGGCCATGCTGCAAGTCTCAAAGGTCTAAGAACTCTGTGGGAAACTATAATGCTTTGGTGGTTAAGCCATATGCAGTGTTAATGACTACCTTGTCATTTATTCAGTTATTCTTTTATTTAACAGGTATTTACTGACAACCTGTTATATGTCAAGCATTTGTCTGAGGTGTGTGGAAGACACATATGCCAGAAAACAAAACAAACCCACATCCATGACCACCTGACTTATATTTTATTTGTTTGGGATGGCAAAGAGAAGAAAGACAATATGCAATAAAAATATAATAAAAATAAAATTACATAAATGTTAGCAGGCAGTAATTGCTATGGAATAACAAGAACAATTAAAATAAGTTATAGCGGTCAGGTGTGTGGGAACTAGTCCAAGACAAGTTTTGGTATTAAATAAAGTGTGTAAGTTGGTGTATCGCAGTGATATTAGTATGTCATATCAAAACAGGAAGAAAAACAATCTACCTGCAATTTGAAGACTTCCAAATGTTCCACTTATTTTCCCCAGAGGAGCAGAACTCTATTAAGAGAAGAGGTACAGATGGTTATTACTCAGTATTTTTTCTCAGTGTTGCTTGAGAGGAGGTGTTTTTTGTTTCATAATTTCTGGCTGAAAGAAAATCGCATTGCTTATAAAATGCAAATCCATACTTATATAAATAACTTAAAGATAAAACTAATGTTAGTGACATGCCAGTAGTAGGCAAGCTGCTAAGACTATACGTCATCATGATTTCAGCTTTTTTTTCTTTTCTTGCTACCTGAATGTTATGTTTTACTACCTTGTGAGTAACTATGAACATAGCATGAGAAAATTTTGTCAAAAGATAAAAGACATAATGCATAGAGCTGCTATTTTTAGTACCTATAAGAATTCCACAATTTTGTATGATATTTTATTTTTATGAACAAAAATAGGTTGAACGTAATTTATATTGCTAACACACCTGGGAGATTAGAAGTAACAGTGCATATGAAAATTGCTAGTCAAACTTTTTAAAGGTAAATAATTAACATTTAAATTGTAAATAAATATCCTTAAATCCACAGGCACAGCATGTGAAGTGAACATTTACAAAACATAGGAAATAAAACTTTCACCACAAGATCACTGAATAAAAAGATGTTAGGCATCTTTGGAAAAATTTTATGCATATTTCTTGAACCATTAAAAAGGGAGGTGATTGATATTTATTAATTAAGTTCTAGGACTGGATGAACTCATAAACCCACAGCTTTTAAGCCTTTTATGTAGTGTTTATTCCCTAAATGAATCAGACTATACAAAAATCAGGGATGCCTTTGTAACTTGGCAATTGAAAATCACCGATTGAATCAGATCTATTTCAGCAAATAGTGGTTTTATGGGTTATATTTCACAATTCATTAGCACTCTACTAAGAGAAAAAATCCTCTTTACCTTCAGAACACTTTCCTTTGCTGACAGCACCTATAATAAATATACATTTTGACTAAAAGTTAATGGAAATGTCTATTTTTCCTCTACCAAAGCACATAAGAAATAATTATAATTCTTCAAGGCAGTTTCATTGGAGAATTATATTCTGTACAATCATTTTAAACTTGTTAAACCTATCTTTTAACCTCCCCTTTCAAAATCATAGAAACATGCAAACCCCAAAAAAGTAAAATAGATGATAGATAGGTGGTGGATGTACACACGCACCATACATACAAACATATATACATACATACAGTCTATATGATCTGCTTTCTACTCTCTTTTGTCCAAACACATCATAATCATTTACCTTAATTATTTCATAATTTCATTTATCTTCCAATTCCTTCATATATTTCCAACCATCAAATGCATCTCCAAAGATGAAGGACTTCATTACCAATGGTTTACAAAGCTATCATCTCTCACTTCTTTTGGCCTTCCAGACTGGATCTGAATTTTTTATAGTGTTCATCCAAGCATCTTCTTTGTTTGGGGAGAATATCCCCACAAAGCTGGTTATGTTGTCTGCGCTTTTCTAGGCAGTTTCTAAGTGTTTTGCTCATGCTGTTTCATTTAATCATTCCAATAGCCTAATGGCAAGATGGGAACTCATGACCCACATTTTCTAAAGGAGGAAACTGAGACATAGAACACTAATTTCCTTGCTCCCACAGTGTTAATGAGTAAGAATAAGATTTTGCCCTCATCAGTCTGTCTGCAGAACCCACCTTATTAATTGATACACGATTTTGATTGTGGCCTTGATTTTTAGTGTGGAAATGGAAAGAAAACATCCTCTTGCTTTATTAAATAAAAATATTGTTATGTACTAAATTATAGTTATTTATTAGCTTTTTGTTTCACATAATATAAATAATTCTCAAAAATAACTTATTATGATATTAAATGAGAAAAATAGTAGCTTTTCCTTAACTTATGGTAAATCCCTACATGCAATTACAAGAATACTACAGGGAAAAGGAATTGGTCTTCAATTTAACCAGTGTTTCCAAAGTACAAGTATTACTAGACCATTATTATTATACACTGGGCCATCTCACTCATTTTTACCAGGGTCTACATGATTGGGTAGCCAGAAAACAATTGAAATGGTAATTAGAAATATCTTATACCCCAATGCCTCATTCTCTTAAAAAGAAAAGTCTGAAATAATCTGGATTGAACTAACCTAGTTATGTAATGTTTAAAAAAATCATGCTCTTTAATCTGTGAGCATATTTGTTTTGGGGCTGTTTTCTGTACTTTTTATATCCTGGGCACTTAACACATGACAATGGAATCAATGTTTCCGGAATTAATTACTCCATTAAATAAAGTAATTGAATTACGTGGTGATTTCTAATATGTTATACAGTGTTTAAACAATCAAAATACCACTGGCCCTGGCCGGTGTGACTCAGTTGGTTGGAGCATTGTCCTGTGACCAAAAATTTGCAGGTTTGATCCCTGGTCAGGGTACAACATGCTACCATAGTTTAATATTTGTTGGCATATAGAGACTGGACTCTCTGTTTCTTATTAATTTGGTTTGAAGCCAGTGTTACAATGTAAAATCAGAAGGCAATATATAATAAATACATTTTAAAGAAGTGACACAGGGATCAGAGTATACAGTAATTTTATTATTCATTTTATTTACAGTGAAAAGAGTTTAGCCCACTGGAGGCCAGTTAGTGTAGTGTGAATGGAGACACTACACTGGCCACTACTTATGATACTGCACTGTGCTCTCTGTGCTCTCTGCTTAGCAGCCTCCAAACAGTCAGAGCAGTGGCTCAGCCCGCTGGGGCCAATTGGAGAATGCATCCAAAGGCAGGGGAGCAGAGCTTCAAAGGAGGGCACACACCGACAGAACACAGGAAGGGCTGGATGCTGACAATAAGTTCATCATCTTCACCTAAACCCTGGCGCTGATTTAAAGAGGCTAAATAGTGAAAACCATGGACTTTTAAGTGTTTTTAAACCCATGTTTTGATAATTAAAAACCTGGATCACAAGGTGATTATGTGAAATTGACGCATAGAAGGTATTCTGAATTATGTAAATATATACACATATACCTACAGATATTTGGGAAATATGATAGGATAAAATAAAGATTTGCTAATATAATTGAGATTGCAGGGAACTCTAATCAAGGATATGGGGGTGGCACAAAGGTTTTAGAATCAACAAGAAGAAAATCAGAAAGAATGAAGGAAAACTAATTGTACGTTTGGATAAGAAAAGTTCAGTGTTAGAAATGTACCTCTAACTGTAACTGAAACAAACAAAAAAAGCAAACCTCTAGAATTACAGTTTGAGATATCGCCAATGCTGAGGCAAACAGAACAAATAGATCTCCATTCTAAATTCATGAGGAGAAAAGTACAAACAAGAGGACAGGGCAGGGATTGCGAAGTTTCCGACTTGAGTACTTGCTTTGTGGAAAGAAAAATGTCCATTTTGAACAAAACTGAAAAACAGAAATACACTTTTTCATAGCAGATGATAATTATATCGAGCATTTAATGTGTGGCATGCACTGCGTAAGTGTTTTCAAGAATTAACTAGTGTAATTTCACGTAGATCGAATAAAGTATGTATTATCGGTGTTCCATTTTAGAGATGAGGAAATTTAGGAAAAGAAGTGTGGAACCAGGATTTACAGGTAGGCACCTGGCCTAGAGCCCTGGGCCCTCAGCCAGCGAACAGACAAAGTGTGTATATTTTTGCAAAGTGTGTTATACTTTGTGCAAGTGTAGCTACATGAAAATCCCAAATACTAATGCTTGCAAGTAATGACTAAAAAATGGAGTTTTTTTAAAAAAAGAGTGAAGGCTTTAAAATACTAAAGGATAATCAGAGATATTTTTAAGTTAGGTAATTATATTAATTCATATGGTACTACTTCTGAATGATTTTAATTATAATATGGAATGGTAGTTTTCTATTTCTCTTCAGTATTTAAAAAGGGCAATATTATCTTTAATTTCTATAAATAAAATATAAGTTTCTTAAACACACTTCATACTCTTCAACAAATTTCTGAATGTTTTGTGGCATATCGTATACTTATTTGAGCCAGCCTATAATTTGAAAATAGCTTCAGAGCTTAAAAAATGGTTGGTTGCCAAAATTATTACAAAGGAGAGATTAAACAGTATATATATATATATATATATATATATATATATATATATATATATCAAGAACCTGAGTAAACAAATTTGTTACAAGGCAAAGAAAAAGCTTAGAAATTGAGAATCAATTTGGATCTCAAATGACATAACAAAGAAGTAAGTTTGAAAAGAGTTATATTCATATATAATGTGCTTCTTCCTCCGAATTAATTGGGAATATGTGTGGGGTGGGGAGGGAGGTGGTTGGAGGTGGACAATGTAATAGGGGGGACAAATGGTGATGAGAAAACATACAATAAAAATTAAGTACTTGATAGATAGATAAATACGTGAAATGTAAAAACCCCATTTGATACACCTTCTTGATTTACCATGTGTATGAAATATTTCAAGTTATCCATACTAACAATGATGTTCTCTCCTTAGTTAATTTTTTGTAGCATTTCTGAATTTCTGAAAGGGAAATACCACAGTGCAAGATACTTAAACTCTTGCTTAGTGAGCTCAGGCAGTAACTTTGATAAACGATGCTTGAATCTATAGAAAGACATTTATAGGTTCCCCTGAAATCTAAGAGTGAGAAGCATTAAAATAGGCAGTGAAAGGTGCTAAATCATCAAAAGCTGTATGATTTTGAGGTTTATTTTAATAGAAAACACTGCTAAATAACTAAACCAATGCCTCATTTAGTCTTTCTTCCTGAGCCATTATTTGTCAGAGCAATTTCACTCTTAGTTCAATCCTTGTTCCATACTCTGGTCTGATTATTCTCTTGTTCTCTAATATAACTCACTTTTGAAACTTAAAATTTTCTATACAAAACATTCTTAAATATTGCCAGGGAGCCAGAACTTTATACTCAGTCTGCAACACATTCATGAATGCAATTTATATATTGCAGCTATACACACACACACACATTTTTGCATACTTCATAGAATGGCATATTAGGTGCATAGTTCTGATACTGCCTGATCCCTCTACTATGAAATAAAATGAAAAAAGTATTGAATGGCAAAGAAGCAGGTGAAGAAAAACTTGATATGAGAATTAGAAAGCAACCACTCCCCAATTCCAAGATCACAGTTCACCTTACAAAACACAAGCATTCATATGTGTAGAAATAAAACAAACAAACAAACAAAAAATGGATTCCTGCTAATCCCGTATGCTACTTCTAGGAATGTAGAAATAGCATTAAAAATACAAAGCTAAAATAGGGCAGAGTTTATATATTATATTTATTATATTATATTTATTATATATTAATGATAGTATTTTCAGTTGGTAGGTATCTCATAGGATACATCTTGGCAAAGGGCCACATTGATAAATAAGTGGCAGAAGCGGGACTTGGATGGACAGTTTAAATAAAAAAATAAAGACATTAAAAGAAAATCTGCATCCATCTCAAATTAGAATTTTTTCTCTACTTGTCTACCTTTCTCACTATCTCTAAATTATTCCTATATTGTGTAAAAACAATTCTTCAAACCTAAGAACCTGAAAAATCAGTGTAGTCAAGTTGTTTTTGTACTTTCTGATTAAATTTTAATTAACGTTGCTAACATAAAGGAATAATTCAACTAATTCTGTCCTTCCAACAGTCATATTTATAGAAGAAAAGAGGTAATATTAAATTCAGTCAAAAGAGTCTTTTTTTGTGTGTGTAGTCATTAAAACCAGATCCATCGATTTTATCTTACTTTTTAATTTAATCTTTTTTTTTAATTTGCTTGATTTTTATTTTCCATTATAGACATTAGCTTAGTTCATTTTTTATCTATGGGTTAGTCAAGTGTTATAGGCAATCTAAAGATATTGTAACCTATTTTTAGATTAGAAAAATAAGCTTTTAAATGTATTCTTTTAAAATTTAAATCATTTTTAATTTTTCAGTTAATTTGACCTTCGGTATTATATTAATATCAGGTGTACACCCCAGTGATTAGACTTTATTTAACCTAGTAAGTGATCAACCCAATAAATGTAATAAGCTTCTGACACCATGCACAATTAGTAGAATATTGTTGTCTATATTCCCTGTGCTGTACTTTACATCCCCATGACTATACTGTATCAGTCAACTTGTACTTAATTCCTTCACCATTTTTACCCATCCCCTGACCCCCATTCATAATTGGCAAACATCAAAGTCTTCTCTTTCAGTCTGTTTTTGTTCTGCTTCCTGTTTATTTTTTTTAGATTCATTTGTTGATAGACATGTATTTATTGCCATTTTTCTCATATTTTTTAGTCTTTTTCTTTCTTCTTATTAAAGTAAATCCTTTAACATTTCATGTAATACTAGTTTGGTTGTGATGAACTCCCTTAGCTTTTTCTCATCTGGGAAGTTTTTTATGTGTCCTTTTATTCTAAATGATAGCTTTGCTGAGCAGGGTAATCTTGGTTGTAGGTCTTTGATTTTCCTCACTTTGAATATCTCTTTCCAATCCCTTCTGACCTGCAAAGTTTCTGTTGAGAAATCAGCTGAAAGTCTTATGGAAGCTCCCTTATAGGCAACTACTTTTCTCTTGCTGATTTTAACATTCTTCCTTTGTCTTTAACGTTTTGTATTTCAGTTATGATTTGTCTTGGTGTGAGCCTCCTTGGGTTCCTGGACTTGTATGCCTATTTCCTCCCCCAATTTAGGGAAGTTTTCTGTCATTATTTTTTCAAATAGGTTTTCAATTTCTTCCCCTCTTTACCTTCTGGCACCCCATGGCATGAATGCTGGTACACTTGAAGATGTTCCAGAGGCTCCTTACACTATCCTCAAATTCTGGATTTTTCTTTTCTGTTCTGATTAGGTAGTTTTTGCTCCCTTATATTCCAAGTCACTGATTTGATTCTTGGCTTTATCTGCTGATTCGCTGTAAATTATTCATTTTAGTTAGTGTATCTTTCATTTCTGACTGTTTCTTTTTAATTGTTCCCATACCCTTTTTTATGCTGTTAAAGTTCTCTCTGAAGTCACCTACTTTTCCCTTAAGTTCATTGAGCATCCTTGTAACCAGTGTTTTAAACCCTGAATCTAAGATATTGCTTGTTTCCATTCTGTTTGGTTCTTTTTATGAAGTTTTTCTTGTTCTTTCATTTGGGACTTGTTTCTTTGTCTCCTCATTTTGGAAGCCTCTCTGTGTTTGTTTCTATATATTATGTAGAGCTGCTATGTTTCCTAAGCATGGCACAGTGGTCTAATACAGTAGGTGTCCTGTAGGGTCCAGTGGCATAGCCTCCCTTATCACCCAAGCTGGGCACTCCAGTTGCGCTCCTCCCCACATGTGGGCAGTGCACACCCTCCTGTTGTATTTGAGCCTTGATTTCTGTTTGTTCATCAATGAGATTAACCCTCAATCCAATCACCTGCAAGGACTGGCTGTGGATACCTACCACCAACCACCATGGAGGATGAACTGTGCAGCGGCCAACCCCACGGAGCAGAACTTACTTTAGCAGGGCTCTAGTGTTCCCTGACTGTGTTGCTGTGGAGGTGATTGGGTAGTTTTTCAACGTGGTCTGAAGCTATGCACTGACGTACTGGCTCTGGGGCCCCCAGGGAGGTGCAGACTAAGGTCAGCTACTTCATGCGTTCTGCCCAGGACCATCTGTCTTGAGCTAAAAAAAATGATGTGCAGCTGGCTGGTATTTGTGCTGGGCTTGGAGGTGCCCAGGAGAGGCAAATCTGTGGACAACAGCCAGCTGCTGCTGGGGCCAGGCAAGGGAACTCCTAGCAAGAGGTACAGGGCACAATGAGGCCAGATGCTGCTTGTCTGAGTGATTTTAAGAAAGTCTGAAACATGAGCCAAGACAGGCCATTCCTATAAAAAACATGCTGGCAACAGCTTGGGTGGGCCTACAAGTTTGGTAGGTCAGGGTCTCAGGGAATCACCAGGGCAAGGAAAACAGTGACATTCAGACTGATAGAGACTTAGAAAAGGCACCTGCCTTCTGGCTTTGTGGGAGGAGGGCTCATCAAAGGAAAAATAGCCTTTGCCAACACTGTTGTCTGGTAGAAAGCCTCCTCTCAACTGATGCTAGACACTTCACTTTTTCTCCTTATGTTTCTGGTGCCTTGTGAGCTGTTATCACAGGACTAGATCTCAGAAAGAGTGAGTCAAAGTAAGTTCATGTGTGGACCCTTTAAAAGGAAATGTCTGGGACTCTAGAAACCCTCCATTTCACTCAGCCTCAAATCCTACTGGGGTTTTTTCCAGCAAGAAGTTAAGGGAATTTCTTTTCCCAACATTGGCATCCTGGGCTATGGGGCTGGGACTCCTTGCTCCTAAAAGGGGAACTCCAGTAGAGATATCTCCTTCAATCTTTATCCACCACATATGTACATGGCACCAACCAATTCCACATCTCCACCCTTCCTACTCTCTTGATGTAGCTTCATCATTAAATCCCTAGTTGGAGGAGTTCTATTCAGCTAGGTATCAGGGGTTCTGAATGATGGATATTCTGTAGTTTAGTTGTAATTTTAATATTGTGGGAGGATGCCAGTACTGCATTTACCTACATGGCCATCTTGACCTGAAGTCTCATTTTTGCCTTTTTAAAATTAAAATTGTTTGATTGCTAGTTTTAGTATCATATACGAGGAATGGAGACTTGATAGAAAGCAATTAATTGTAGTCAGTGATATTTTCTTCATTAAATTGGGCAAGAATGAGTTTGTATTCATCCATCTTTTTTTCAAAGCCTTTATTTATTTTGGGGGGGAGAGAGGAAGAAAGAGAGAAAGAAAGGGAGAGAAACATCAATGTATGGTTGCCTTTCACACGCCCCCTAGTGCAGACATGGCCTGCAACTTAGGCATGTGCCCTGAACTGGGAATAGAACCGGCCACACTTCAGTTCGCAGACTGGCACTCAGTCCACTGATCCACACCAGCCAGGGCCCATCCATCTCTTTATAACTATCACTATTCTGACTCTCCAACCCAGACCTTTCTACTGAATACTATGTGTTCAACTACCCATCATTCCATTTCAAATAGATAGCTCTTAAGCATATAAAAGTCGATATAGCCATGAATTAACACTCTCTTCACTGATCTGTATCTTACATTGTAAAGGGGTTCCCTATTGACCCAAGTCCCTCAACCAAATGCCTGAATGTCTTTGAATCACTCGTTTTCTCTCATACATCACTTTCAATCAGACCTCTTGTCCTTAAAAAGGTACTCCAAAGTACCTCACAATCTCCTCCTCTTCATTTCATATCTTCCATTAAGTGTATATGTGCTTGGCACATTTCCCATTATGATATCACTTAATCCAATTCATTTTGTATACTTTTCAGGTGACACCATGCTTGATTTAGCAACAACATTTGTCACACTGAACCAGCTTTTCTTACTTGAAATACTTTTCCAGGATACCACATCCTCTTGGTTTTCTTTGTTTATTAACAATCACTCATTACGTGTTGCTTCCACCTTTTCTCACAAATTCGTTAACATGTGGCAGTTTTCAGTGTTTGAGCCTTTTCTATAAACTCACTCCTTTGCTAACATCACCAAGCTTAGTGGTTTTGGACATTGTCTGAATGCTGACCACATTTGCAACACTACCCTGAACTACTGCTCTAAACACCAATGCCCTGTATGCCAAGTGAACGTTTCTCCCTGGATATCTAGGACACACACCACAGAGCAGGTCCAAAATCAACTTCCTGAACTCCAACCACCTCCCACACACAGTTCTCAGTCTTCTCTATCTCAGCCCAAAATCTTTGCATCATACTCTATTTCTGTCCTCCTTTCTGACTTCACATTTATTCCATCAGCAAGTGCTACCCTCAGGACATTCCCGGTGTTTGACCATTTCTGCTTATTTCTATTTTAACTAAGTTTACTGTGATTATCTCTTAAATTATCTCCTTATTTCTTCCCTTGTCCCACACAGTCTGTTCCCAAAATGGCAGCTAAAACAATCATGTTAAAACATAAAAGGCCACGTCGTTCTTTTGTTTTGAAAACCTAGCAATGGCTTTCCATCTCATTTATGGTTAAAGTCAAAAGCATTACAACAATTTAGATCTTGTAAATAATCTGGCCCAACATGCCACTCTGTTCTGATCTTCACTTCTTGTTCTTTTTGCTTTTAGAGATTCTGACCTCAAAAAATTTTCTCAAACAAGCTACAAAGCCTTCACATTAAAGCATTTGCATTTACCACTCATTTTTTTTTTTTTGGCTGGAACATTTTTCTCTCACCTCTTTCAGTCTATTTATCCTTAGTAGTCAGTGTCATATCCATAAATATTTAAGAAATGCACATGCTACTGTGTAAGTATAGAAGGGGCAAAAGGAGGTTTACGGTTTTGAGTATGTGAAACAGTTTATTTTCATGTTATTTATTAATTATTATATTATTTGCCATAAAAACAGTAAAACCTACTTTTGCCCACCCGTGTAAGTATGCATATTATAAATTTTCCTGATATAAAAGATAAGTGAGACCCAATTTTAACAATTATAAAATATGCATTACTCTTTATTGCAAAGTCCACCTAGCTTATTGATTCTTATAGAATGCTTGCATTGATTTTTGCCAAACTCTTGCATCCACATGCAACCTATTGTTGAAATACAATGGATATTGACAAAATCCTACTGCAAATAACTATTTGATTACTATTTGAATCAGCAAAGAAGTTGCTGGAGTTATTGACAAACAAGTTTAATTCTGGTTTGGGTGTTTGTTGATATTTTTGTTTACATTAACATGTAGATAAAGAAATTTGTGAGGTTTGTCCATAAAGTATCCAGCAATGTAATATGACAAATAGAGACATTTATTAAAGATGCAAGAAACATTGTACATAGGACAATGATGCCTCAGTTGCCTTCAAAGTAGGCACACTGGGGACTCACACAGTTCTCCCAATCACCATCAGCTGCCCCATAATATTTTCCTGAATCTCATCGATGGTCTTAAATCTCTTCCCGGTCAAAGATGATTTAAGTTTTGGGAACAGCCAGAAGTCACAGGGCACCAAATCTGGGCTGTAGGGGGTTGAGTCACCTGCGTGATTTGTTGTTTTGCAAAACATCTCTGCACAAGACATAATGCCTGAGCGGGCATGTTGTCGTGATGAAGCTGCCAATCATCAGTCGCCCATAGCTGTGGCCTTCTGAATCATCTGAATAGTTCTCCCAAAGGAATGTTCAAGCTTAATGCAAAATGTGATGCAATTCATTGCTCTACGTCTTCAGTCATTTTGAATGTGATGGCCACACAGTATACATGGTCACTCAAGGGCATCTACCACCCCCAATGACCAGTACAGTGAAGTTGTCATTGTACATTCTTGACCATTCCAGTCCACTCTCCTTGGCTGCCTGGTTACATTGATATTGTGCAAACCATTCTAATTATATTAAAAATAATTGGACTTTTTCCAGATAGATCTTGAATACAAACTTCACTTTTTCATCATCTATATGAGCCACCTTTGTTTCTGCTATTTTGAAAAATAGTTTTTATTAGTTCTAAGAGTACTAACTTTTTATAACTTTTTGTGTTATTCCCAATGAAATAGCTAATTTATTTTAATATGCTTTATTTATGCTTTCTCCTTTATTTTTGTAAGTCTATAAAATAATGAAATTAGTCAATTAAGCTTTGATTTAGCATTGTTTACTGACTTCCATGGTAAAAATACCCCAATACCAATTATTTCACCTCACCGAGATGGCACCACCAAGTGTGGAGTTGAGGAGAATGAGCAGTAGCCCATCATTCTATGACATTTCTACCATGGAGATAAAATAAATAATATTAAGAGCACAGATAATAGTAAAATACAGTAATTTAATTAGAACGTGATGGGTTTTCAATATTTGTTATCTTTTAAAATATGATGTCAAATGGTATAAATTTATAATAAAATTTTTAGAAATGGCCATATTTACAAACCAGCTCTCTAAATATTTGAAATTTTAACAATAGACTTGTGTGAGTTTTACTAGCTAACTTCACGAGCACACCACTATTGCATTCCTAGTTAAATTGTAAGCCCAAACCAAATGCTTCTTCCTTCTCCCCAGCAATTAATGCCACCTAATCTGCTATATATAATGTAAATAACTATCCTGCTTTTTATGGCCATAATCCGCCCTCTCTAAAATGTAAGCTTTATGAAGGCGGTCATTTTGTCTGTCCCTAAAACGGTACCTGGACTGCAGTGGGCATGCTATGACTACTAGTTGCAAAAACAAATACCTCTTTATAGCTCACAGGATAAAGGAATTCACAGGCACTCTTCATGATCATAAACTTGTATAATCTGTTCTGTTATGTCCCTCTGAATGCCTACACAAAGGTCTTTATCTTCATCTTTACTCGAAATTGTGTTCTTTCACATATTTTTGTCTACTTGTGATTTTTTTTTCCTTAAGGTGTCCTCACCAGTCACTTTTGCTCAAACTACTCTTATTTTAGTTAAAGAATTTTACCAACATAGACTCAAAGAACAGACTTATACAACATTTACATTTCTTTTTTTCTGGATATGATTTATTTTTTGCTTAGTGTCATAGTCTGAATTGTCCCTTCCCTTCTGCTTGCCAATTCATATATTGAATTCTTAACTCCCAGTGCCTCACAATGTGACCTTATTTGAAGATGTGACCTTATTTACAGAGGTCACCAAGTCAAAGGGTGTTCATCGGTTGGTGGGCCATAATATTATACAATATGACTGCTGTACTAATTAGTGTGATAGCAATACAAAAGGAAAGAAAGTAAAAAGAAAAGAAAGTGCAATTGAGAGGGTCAAAAGGTAGTCTTTGGGAAGGGTAGGAATAGTTCGTTGTATCCCCTTTGCTGGTGGTGAGATGGTAGCAGACGTTATCCAATGGATTTGGCAAAAGAACTACTGAAGGTAAGATCATGTGAGCATCTTAGGGTAGTATGTAGCATCAGTCAAGACTGGAAGGGCCTGAACTGCAAATTAGGGGAAACAAATTAGAAGTACTCTGTGGTAGACACACACGCATGTTCCTGGGCCCTCATTAAGGAGGGGTTTGCTGCCCAGCACAGGAAGTGTGTTCAGCACCCTCACTCCTAGCTGTCAGCTCCTTTAAGATCCATCTTAGATGCCGATAAACACTTTGGTAAAGTGTTCACTCTACAACTCATTTAAGCATAATTCTTCCAGACTCATTTTTTAAGGGTTAAATGCTTTCTGTTCACTCTCTTTGTAAAAAGACCAAAACTCTGTTCACATAATGATATACTTAACTTTAATGCCTTAGGTTATAGATTAATAATGTATTCTGTTTCATTCTATCATACACAGTAAAACAACAACATTTCCATTTACATAACTCAACGAGACCTCAAATGTTTTGTGACTATCATTTAAATCAGAATACAATACCCTTCTATATTGTATATTCTTTTATTACCATTTAGCTGCTAGATACTTAGGGTACCAGATGTTTAAATAACTTAATGCATTGCTTACACTTAGCCAATGCTAAAAATGTACCCAAAGTATGATTATTTCTCACTTGAATCATTCAAGAGTGTGGATAGATAAGGGTTTAACACATGAGAAAAACTCTTTCTCATAAATGAGACTTTTTCTATGCAGCTTTTATGTTTCTTTGACCTTTTTAATGTTTCTGTTACATTCTGTGACCTGCATCTGTTATTGTAAGCAAAATTCATACCTCGTTTTCCGGTTCACATGTCTCACCAATTGCTTCTCAGTGAAAATGGAGTCACAATGGGCATGTGTTAATTATTAATCAATAATGATTTCATGAGTTAATGACCATCAGACTTGTAAAACTAAATTGTTTATTGGTCAAAGTTATATAATCAGTATAATATTTCCCACTGAAACTGTTAAACATGTGTGTATCATACCATTTTTAAAGGTTCCAGGAAAATAGAGGTAGTATCATGGTTACATAATTAATTTTGTTGTTTTCATATTAGTCTTATATTTGAAAGATCAAAGGCAGTAAGAATGCATCATTAATCTTGAAAAGCCTAGGGATCACTTTACTACCCTTTTTAATTTATTTGCAATTTTCTTATGTTGTACCTTGAGTATACTACAACTATCCTGGCTACATTCTATTTCTTATTATCAAAACCTTAGGAGTCATTTTAATTCTCCACAAGTATCTTAAGGATTCAATGTTAAATTACTTGCCAAAGGTGCCTTGGTTGGCATGGCTCAGTGAACTGAGCACTGGACTGCAAAACAAAGGGTCACCAGTTCGATTCCCAGTCAGGGCACATGCCAGGGTGGCAGTCCAGGTCCCTGGTGCAGGGCATGCAAAAGGCAACTACACATCCATGTTTCTCTCCCTCTCTTTCTCCCTCCTTTCCCCTCTCTCTAAAAATAAATAAATAAAATCTTTTAAAAAATTACTTGCCAAAGGAAATACAACATATACATATGTACACCCTTGAAATCATAAAGATAATTTTAGGGATTACATGTATGAGTTTGACTCAGTGCTGCATCTGTTACATGTGACATGTATGGTATGCATATATCATATATGCATGCATACAAATTTTATATATATACACATACATGTGGTATAATGTGATAAACAGTTTATTGAAAGTGGCAATGTTGTTTAGATTATTAGAGTATAATATAATGCATTATAAAATAAAATCATACTGTAAAAGAAAATAACACTTTATTTTAAAAATAAAGAAAGTAGATGACCCCATAAGTAAACTGGTAATACAGGAGAAATTGTCAATTTTCTATTCCTTATCAGTTTATGTTGTCAACCATGCCATTACTAATAGAACTAGGCAGTCATTGGTATGTGTATATTTTTGTAAAGCAATGTTCTACTATTTTTCATTATATGACTTTAAATTTAGTTGTCTCAACAACAAATGTTCCAAATGTTTTGATGTAGTCATATTAAGTGTCCTTTCTTAAATAATAACTGATTTAAAAACCTATATAAAGCAATTAACCTTTTAAAATTCATTTTATCATATACAAAAAATTTTATCATATACAAAAATTAAAAAGAAAAAATAAATGTTAGAAAAAAAGAAGCAGAATAATAGAAAATATGCCAATATTAAAACAATGTACAATATACATATATGATAGTTTAATATTTCACATGTTTTTTATTAAATTTTGAGCCCATCAATTTTTTTTTAATTTTTTTTTATTGTTATTCAATTACAGTTGTATGCCTTTTCTCCCCATCCCTCCACCCCACCCCAGCTGAACCCACCTCCCGCCCTCCTCTCCACCCTCCCCCTTGGTTTTGTCCATGTGTCCTTTATAGTAGTTCCTGTAATCCCCTCTACCCACTGTCCCCGCCCCCACCCCCCACCCCCGCCCTGGCTATTGTTAGATTGTTCTTAACTTCAATGACTCTGGTTATATTTTGTTTGCTTTTTCCTTCTATTGCTTATGTTCCAGTTAAAGGTGAGATCATATGGTATTTGTCCCTCACTTCCTGGCTTATTTCACTTAGCATAATGCTCTCCAGTTTCATCCATGCTGTTGCAAAGGGTATAAACTCCTTCTTTCTCTCTGCTGCGTAGAATTCCATTGTGTAAATATACCATAGTTTTTGGATCCATTCGTTTGCTGATGGGCACTTCGGTTGCTTCCAGTACTTGGCTATTGTAAATTGTGCTGCTATGAACATTGGGGTGCACAGATTCTTTTGGATTGGTGTTTCAGTGTTCTTAGGGTATAATCCCAGCAGCGGAATTACTGGGTCAAAGGGCAGTTCCATTTTTAGTTTTCTGAGGAAATTCCATATTGTTTTCCACAGTGGCCTCACCAGTCTGCATTCCCACCAACAGTGCACGAGGGTTCCCTTTTCTCCACATCCTCTCCAACATTTGTTTGTGGATTTGTTTATGTTGGCCATTCTGACTGGTGTGAGATGATACCTCATTGTGGTTTTAATTTGCATCTCTCTGATGGCTAGTGATGCAGAGCCCATCAATTTTTTATAAAACACGTTCAGCATCTATTTTGGGAAAATAATAGTTTAGTTCTAGATTTCTATATTTTTTGTTATTTCATTATTATTTTCCAAGAAAATACCATTCCATTTAAGTGGAGTATATCTGTAATTATTCAGTATCTAGTAAAAAACGTATTTTATTCAATATTTTTTAAAAATAAATTATATTTCTAATTATCTTGATCAAAAAGTTCCATAAATATTATAATCTTGCTACTTTCCATGGAGTGCAATTTCTTGATAAGAATCATAATAACTTCATTATTTATAGAAGTTATATTCCATGTGTTCATTGCATAACAATTTTATGGAGATCAGTTTCATATTTCCTCTTTTATATTCCCTCCAAATACTGTGTTTACCTGGACTCATAGAATATATTTACAAGTACCATAGTTGAAATATTTGAGATATGTGTTTTTGTATACATATGTGTATATGTACTTCAGTTCTTGAGAGAAGGGTGAGGTAGAAGATGGAGAGAAAGAGAAAAAAAAGAGAGAGAAACACAGAGAGAGACGAGATGTTGGAAAGGAACATAGAAGGCCAACCCTTAATAATTTATTTTCTTATGAAGAATAAATATATGTAGGTGTGCATATATATGTTTGTGTAGTCATGTAGGTATGTATGTATATGTACCTGTGTGTTTATGTGTATATTTTAAATTCAAATGCTATTACTGTGTAACAAACTACTCCAAAACTTAGGACTTTCAAAACAACAGTGATTTTAGAAGCCCAGAAGTTGAGCAGGGATTTCCGGAGCAATTTCTTGATTCATGTGGTACTGACCTGGTTACTTGCTAGCATTCAGCTGATACCTGGACATGTGTGGAGGTTCAAAGGTGAATCCACTGACATACCTGGTGCCTCAGTGGAAACAGCTGGGGAAATGGGCTCAGGTGGATCCCTGGCCTACAACATCCCAGTGCCTTCTTACATGGTCTCTAGAGAACAGGGGGTCTTGACTATTTACATGGAAGCTCAGGGCTTGTGTAGATCAAGGTGGACATTTCCAGTTCTCTTAAGTCCAGAGCAGAAGTTGCCACAATGTCACTTTCTCTGCACTGTACTGGCCAAAGCAGTCAGAGGCCAGATTAATGGTAAGGCATTCAATTCCCTGAAAAAACAAAGCAGGTCATAAACAGCTAATGGGCACTTACAGCAAAATGAATATTTAGTTTCTTAGCTTCTCACTCTTTCATCTGTTGTAAAAAAGACTGAATCTTCAGTTTTTAGAATCTTTCAGTTACCACAGGCTATCCACCATCTTCCTGACATCTTACTGTTTAAAATGAGAACTTTGGTTCCCAGTGCTACTAGAGTCCAACTGGACCAAGAAAATCAGATCCCTTCTGAAACCACATTGCCAAGATGCAGGCATCCTTCTGAGGTCCATCTCAGGATCAGTTGCAGTATCTTCCTCAATTTTCTCACAAGGACTCAGAAACTCGGAAGGCAGTGACTGTGACAACAGACTCTGCATTCTAATTGCATGGACTGAATACTGCTCTACGCTACCTATCCACCCTTGGGCAATTTTCCTTAACCTCTCTGTCCTTGCAATCCTTCCTTGATAAAAGAGGGGGGATAAGATGAGTGGCTTTCATAGGCAGTTGATGTCAGCATTTAGGGTGATGATCAACACAAAGCATTCTTCATAATGCTTAATAAATACTTAATAACTCAGTACTTCCATTATCATCATCATCACTGTTGGATTTACTCCCAGATAAGCCTCCTTTGATATTCATATTTGTCTGGATTAAGCTGTCTCTGTACATATTTGCTGAATAGAGTTGTTATGTAAAAGTCTAAAATTCTGTAGAATATTTGGCCTTCATAAATGCCCTGGATGTCCTGTGATTTTATTGATATACTATTAAGTGTATTGACTAGAAAGACTGATCTTTTGAAATTATACACTCCATTAAAACACTAGCAACAGATATAAAGATAAACAAAATGTAAAAAGAGAAAAAAATTGAATAAGACCTTCTCAGAAGAATATTTAATGACACATCAACATGACTACAGTCTTCTTGAATCTGTCTGATTTATGCCCCAAATCTAGGAAGAAGGTAATTCCTACTGTAATGACTATACTGTTCCTGTTTAAATCCATTTTTCTCTCCCTCTTCTTCTCCTTCTCCCTCTCTCTCTCTCTCCCTCTCTCCCCCCTCCTCTCTCTCGTCTCTCTCAAATAGCCCAAGGTTCTCCTAGAGCTCTAAGAAATTCCAACAGCTTCGTGACTTGAGCTAATGCCGTTGTGGCATTAGGATTTTAATATCAGGAAGTTCTGGGTTCCATTTCAAGTTTTGCAAATTTCTGATCTTGGGAGAGTTATTTAAACTTTGACTTTTGTCTCTTGGAGTATGTGGGAGAATATATGAGATTTATACCTAAAGTCATAATCCATACTCAAAACATTGGAATCCCTTTATTTTTCCCTTCGGTTGAAATAAAATGCTTCACTATCAATTTTAATCATAGGAAGAGAAAAGTGTAAAGAATAAAAAATTGAATCTTCTTACTAAAGCATAAAAATGTCTACTTTCATGAATTTATTATTGTTAATTCCATGAGACATAACTTGAAACTGAATGTGTTGAGTTGTTTTATTTATAAATTCTGGGATGCCAGTGTCATATATAATATTCTATATTTTTATTTTAAATAAAGTAAACTGTACAGGAAAATATAAATAAAAATTTGAAGTTTATTCCATTACTCACTAGCACTTTAGAGTCTGGAGTATGCTGAATGTAACCATAGAGATAACCGTGGATCTGCTCGGCCTCAGCCAATAACAACTGACTGGTAGTGACATTTAGCCAGTGTTGGCTTTCCACAGGGCAGCAGTAGAGCTATTCAAACTTCCAGTCACTTTGTTTCTATTGGTATTCAGCTAATGAATGATGGAAAAAGGGGAGCAAAAGGGAATTAGACATTAAACTTAATAAATAGGGGAGCAGAAGCCTGTTTGCTTCACCAGGAAGCTACAGCTTTTCACACCCCTGAGGATCAGCAGCAGTGCTCTGCCAAGGGGATTAACACTCCTCCCTCTCCCTCTCTGGTACCAGATTGCAGGTTGGCAGGTGGGGGAGGCTCTGGGGGAGTGCTTAACCATAGAGGCCTGTGAGTCTAATGGGGGTGTAAGCCTATGAAAACTTGGGAAATTGATTGGTCATTCTGAGAGAGCTGGTCCATCCCAAACCCCGTCTCCTGGTTAGAACCCCAGGGAACCAAAGGGGCGCTCTCAATCTCTCTCTGTCTCTGTCGCTCTCTCTCTCTCTGGCTTGGGACCTGCACTCACCCCATGTGCTCATGAATGCTCTTTTCATAGCCACGTGGTCTTAGCAGCTGCATGGCCCATGGTCTCCAGGAGGGAGCCTGCATACTGCAGCACAACAATGGACTGCATCTGGGAACACACGCTAAACTAGCCCGATGCTGGACTGGACTGGACTGTAATATGGAGCAGAATCTCTGGGCAGTGGCCTTTACCCTGCCCCTACTGAAGATAAGACTGGACTTTTCCTGTGGTGAGACAGGTGGAGATGGGACATTGGAAAGTCAGGAGAGGAACCACCTGAATTTTATATCATTAAGTTCACTACAGAGCCCTATCCTCCTGTGTGTGTGTGTGTGTGTCAGGAAATCCCTTCCTTGTGAGACTGAAAGAACTCCACTTCCACTGTTAAGAATCTGAGGGGAAAAAAATGAAATATTTACAGAGTGTTTTAATACTCACTGAGAACCTGTTCTCTCCTCCGTTCTCATACAATTTTCTAACGACACCAGTCTTGTCCATACAGTCTTGCATTTCCAGACACACAACCTTTGTTTATGTCAGTTCACCTTTCCATGGACACCATGCTTCTCCGTCTGCCCTTCCATAGCTTACAAGCGTGCCATGCTCTCCTACAGTGCTCGTCGGTCACGCTTGTCCATTTTGATATTCTGGCCTCTGAAGTCTGGGTTTGGTTTGCCATTTAAGAAATTATAGTTTCTGTACTACTTAACTTTACAGATTTGCATATCTATTCCCCTATCAGTAAACACTTGAATCATAATATTCTAATGTCATAAGCTCTACTCGTATGTCATAAACACATTCAACATACATTGAATTGGTGATGAATGAAAGAAGAGATTTCAAGAACTATGTCACCAATGGATACATATAAATTTCATGTCTAAATCTTGTTGCTTTCAGTACAGACAAGATACTGTGGAAGTGGCATGATCTTTACAGAGTCAGTAGGGAAAATTCAGAATGTATTCTGAATAGACTAACATATAATATACTAAATGTTAAAACAAATAGAAGTTGAGTAGCTAACATAAAGAATCTCTCAGATACCTAGCTCACCACAATCAGGCAGTTGGAAAGATAAATTATTAGTGACAAAATGTTAAGTGTCATCATGTAGAAAATTATTAGTGGGGCTTATTAACATTACCAAACCTCTGCCTGTCAAGCTTAGTTACCGAAAGAGCCTTCAGCTTGTACTCCTCAGCAGGGCTTACACTCCACGGGGTGGGATGAGAAGGATTTCTCCTGGTGGAGCTATTTCTTCTCCCCAGGAGGATGCCCTGTGGAGGGAACTGCTCTGCCTGAGGAGGATGGCTGTTGCAGTATGGCTGACCCTTCAGCTTTCTCCCCAGCGTCAGCAACCCCAGACTCTCCTCACACAGCTATAGTCCACCCTGCCCTCCTTCAGCCAGAACCCAGGTTAAGTGGCTACAAATGCATCCTCCCCGTTGGAAGGCTTTGGCCCTTCAGAAGGGTAGCTGCACCCAGAGCCATCTTTCCCTGGTGGACAGAAACCCCACTGCTTTTTACAGCTGAATGTCTTTATGGGCAACTTTCCCTGTTCTGGTGTTCTAGGCTGGGGAGCCAAGCTTGGGGTTTAGACCCCACTCTTCTCAGGGTGAACACCCCACCCCATACAGCTGAGACAATCCTCTGAAACCTCAGCCACCACCCATGGGGGCCCCGTCAACCCTCATGCACCTTTGTACTGTCTACCAGTCTCAATGTGGTCTCTTCTGTAAGTCCTTGGTTGTAAGGCTTCTCTCCAGCCAGTTCTCAGTTGTCATTCAGGACGACCTTTCTAACAACTTAGTTGTAACTTCAGTTTGTTTTGGGTAGGAGGTTAGTGTAGCTTCTGCCTGCTCTGCTGCCATCTTGGATCCTCATATTATTTTAAATAAACAGATTTTCCACTGATACATGAGCACCTTGAGGCCATATTATGTGTTCTCATCTCTAGGTTGATATCTCAAATTTGACCATTCTTGAGATTCAAGAAAGGAGCTTGTCAACAATAGTGATGCTTGGGCCCACTCCCCCAGATTCTGGCTCAGTAGGTCTGAGGTGGCATCCTTGTGGCTATGTGGTAATTGATGTTCCACGTGATTTTCTTATTAACTGGACCTTGTGCCTAATTAAAGAAACACTGGAAATATAGCACCTTGTAATAGACATTACATAACGACATATTAGACATTGAATGGATGAACAATTAAGCACATAAAGGAGTAAAATAAGCATTTAAGCCAAAGTGCATATGTGTAGTTCATACATTGAAGCAAATTACCAGTTTCTTTCATAAACACACATGTGCACCTTGGAGGTTTCTGTAGGAATTCGAATGTGCATTCTTGTGTATTTGTTCTAGCCTCTTAGGGATTTCATTTTGAAGTCTTCTGTGGCAATATCTAATGAACCAAATTTGTCATTTAAATCTTAAATTCCTTTTAGTGGGTGAAAATGAAAGAAAACATTTTGGAGAATCGATTGCTGTATATGAATCTCTTCATTCAGGGAACATAAACATATGGCAGGCCTGTGAGCTGGATTCAATGGGCAATGTTTATACCACAGATGAGTTTCAATGTTATAACCTTGTATTCCGCGGAGGGTAATTCCCAGTTACAAGCTCCTACATATCAAGGTGATTGGGAAGCAGTAGTCAATAGGTAATTTGCAGGCAGCAGGGCACCTGCAATCGTTTACCAGGAAAGTAATAAGAAACAAAACAAAATAATACAAAGGTAATCACATCCTGTTGATTCAACCCAGCATCACAAGAGAATAAAAGGCAACAATTCCCTTTAACAATTTAAAAGTAAACATTGCTAGTGAAGCATGTCCCGCAAACATTCAGAACATGCCGTTACCCATTACCTAACATGTATTGAAAATAGAAGAATTTTCTTTATTTTCAAACAAATGATCAATGTAATAACTGCTGGTAATTAATATAGCTGCTTTGTGTTTTTCTTTACAAATTTATTTGATAAAATGTCTTGTGTGGTATGTTCTGATTAAGTTTATTTGGAAGACAAAATTAAGTTAGATTACGATACCATGTACATGGGCATATGTGACAGAAAAACCCAAACAAAAAAATAAAACATTTATTTGAGCTGTGTAAATATAGGTTAGCCTCATATATGAGTTTAGATTTCACAGTTTTCAAAATACATATTACCACTGTATATTATTTTTGTCTGTGTGTATGCATGTTTCCCATACATGGGTGCATTTATTGGCATGACATGATGAAGATAGAAAGTACAAAACGGTATAAATACATACTGGTAGAATTTTGTCTTTCTAATCGTGGCTTTTCAAAGGATGGTCTTGACCATCTTGCACTGGAATCACTTGTGGTCGTCATAGATGTTCAGGGAAGTCATGGAGACCAATTTATCCTCGAGATGGACCAGAGCAGCCAGAGGCTCCTCACTCATCCCCGGCCTGTTGCATTAATACTCATTGCCAAAGTTCCCATAGTGGAAGCTGTTTTGAAGCTGTCTGAGCTTTGAGAGAGCGATGTGTGGTTAGATGGTGTATGTGCCCGAACCCAGTAAGGTCTCCATGTGAACTCTTAAGGTCCTAAAGTGTGGATTTGGAGCTCTCCTGGTCCTCAGCCACCCAAAACAAGCTTTGTATGTAAGTTCCCTTGCTTATTAAAACTTCCACCTACCAATTTGGAGTGGTCTGCCTCTTTTTTTGATTTCTGTGTGAGAGGGGTGAGTTTTCAAACGATGGACAGAATATTTGTATTTCCCCAAATTCATATGTTGAAACTCTAATTCCCAATATGATGGTATTTTGAGATGGAGACTTTGGAAGGTATTTTAGGTTAGATTAGATCATGAGGGTAGAGCCCTCACAGCTGGAAATAATGGATTTACAAGGAAAGAAAGAATAGAAAAGAGCCTAGAAATAGACTGTGGTGCCTATAGTCAGTTGATATTTGACAAAGAAGGAAATATTACACAGTGGAGAAGAGAAAATCTTTCAACAAATAGTGTGGAAACAAATGAACATACACATTCTTTTGCACATTCTTGTGCAAAAACATGGCAGAGACATTCCACCCTCAAAATGGATTTCTAAATATGAATTCAAAAACAAAATTCCTAGAAGTTAACGACCTTGAGTTTAACGACTCTTAAATAAAATACACAATCATGATCTATAAAAGAAATCATTGAAAGGCTGAATTTCAAAAGACACTTACCAACTTCTGTACCATGAAAGACACCATCAGGAGAATAAGACAAGCCATAGCCTGGCAGAAAATATTTGAAAAATAGGTATTTGATAATGGGTGGTTTTCTAAAATATACAAAGAACTCTTAAACCTCAATAAGAAAACCCAATTAAACATAAACATTGATATTTTATTAGCTATATCATTTGTGAATATATTCTCCCACTCAGTGGGTTGCCTTTGTTGTTTTATTGAAGATTTCTTTCACTGTCTTGAGGTTTTTAGTTTGATTTAGTACCATTTGTTTATTTTTTCTTTTGTTTCTCTTGCTCAAGGGGAGATGTCCATAAAGATATTAGTCATATTGATGTCAGATAGCTTACTTCCTATATTTTATTCTAGGAGTCTTATGGCTTTAGGCCTTACATTTAAGACTTTACCCATTTTGAGTATATTTTGAATATGGTATAAGAGTGGTACAGTTTCATTTTTTGGTATGTGTCTGTCCAGTTTTCCAATACCACTTTTGAAGAGAGGTTTCTTATAAAACTAAACATACTTTTAACCATAAGATCTAGAAATCACACTCCTTGATATTTACTCAATGGAGTTAAAAACTTATGTCCACACAAAAACCTACACACAGGTGTTATGCCATTTATTCATAATTGCCAAGGCTTAGAAGCAACCAAACTGTCCTTCTGTAGGTGAATGTATAAATAAATTGTGTTACATCCAAACAATGGACTATTATTCAGCACTACAAAGAAATAAGCTATCAAACCATGAATGCTTATTGCTAGGTGAAGAAGCCAATCTGAAAAGGCTACATGCTGTATGATTTCAATTATATGACATTCTAGAAAAAGCAAAACTGGAGACGCTAAAAAAGATTAGTGGTTTCCAGAGGTTGAGGGGAGGGAGGATGAATCGGTGGAGCAGAGATTTTTAGGGCAGTTGAACTATACTGTGTGATATTATTATAATGCTGTATACACGTCATTGATACATCTGTCCAGGGTCATGGAATACATAACACCAAGAGTGAACCCTAAAGGAAACTATGGACTTTGGCTGAAAAGATATGTCAGTATTGATTCATTAGCTATAACAAACGAACCATTCAGATGCAGAGTGTTGATATGGGGGCAGACTGTGTGTGTATAGGCAGGAAGAGGTACCTGGTAGCTTTTTGCACTTTCTTCTCAAATTCGCTGTGGACTGATGCTCTAAAGACAGTCTACTTAAAGGGAAAAAAAGTACTGTGTATGCCAGTGTTCTAGGCCACCCTCCTCACAAGAATCTGAGCTACATGTTGGAAGGGGAATGTTGTATACTGGCATCATGTTGCTATGGCAATTTTGACTGTAACAATCCCGGTCACCTCTGTGTCCTCATGAGAGGTCATAGCCAGCCCATGCAACCAGGCCACTCTCAAGAGAGTTGTGAATTTAAATGGATCTTTAGACAATCAATCTGAAAAGTATGTGTTAATTCTGGATATGCTCTTTTCTTTCCATACGCAAATTTGACTGACAAGTTTCTCCCCATTTTGTGTCAGAAGTAGCTCTATTATAAAAAAGGGATATAATGGCAATGCAATGAAATCAATGAAGTCCACACAATGTAAAACAAGGGGCTGTGCTGACTTCTCTTCTGATTCTCTTAAATGAATAACAAATAATTTTTTAATTTTTTTATTGCCATTCAGTTACATTTGTCCTCATCCCCCCCATTATTCTCCCATGCGCTACTTACCCCCCACCTCCCACATGCAATCCTCCCCCCATGTTGTCTTTACAATTTTTATAGAATAGACATCTAGCATTTATTTTGTGATAATCGATTTTTTTACTTATGTATTTATTTTCTGCAGAATATTACTTTAATTCTTTCACCATAAAGCACTATCCTGGGCAATGATCCCATACTTCTTCTCCCCACCAGAGGCAAGCCCCACTTACAATGTGTTTTTTTACAATGTGTTCTTTTTACAATGGCGTCTTTGTTTTGTTTCAAGTACTAGAAAGTATATATTTCTTTCATTAAATATATTAAAAAATTTTTCCCTCATTCACTTGTGCATCAATTTAATTATTTCTTATATAATTATTATATGTGGTAAAATATTGTTCCTTTTTGAAAAAGGTGCTTGAGGCTTTTTATATTCATGAATTAGATTAATCATTTATTATCATAGTATTATAATTTTTGATAAGAATAATTTTCATTTGTATTTAGCTTCAGGAAAGCTTTCCTGAACTCTGCAATTATATATTCAAATGTTTTTAAAATCGTGGTGTCTGTTTTCCTGGTGCCTGAGGCTCTCCCCTCAAAGTCATTTCACGTGCCGTCAAGTCAGCTAAAAAAAAAAAAAATCAAACAGGTCAGTGTTCTATATTCAAAACAACTGATTGGCTATTCCATTCCACTTTTCAAAGACTATTTTTAACTTGAATGTACAACCAATTATCTTTCATTATATCAAGATATTGTCTGCAAGTGTGTTAAACTCTATAGTTAGCAGTTGTTATAAGTTGTCACCTTACTGTGAATTGCACTGTTAACTAATCAAGTGTGTGTTTGATTGAAGTCATTTTGGTGTCTTTCTCAAAGTAGCATGATGCAGATGTGTTAAATACAAATAAAAAGGTGGTTGTTAAATGCTGACTGATGTTTGGAGTACCACATACACTGTATATTATATGTTTGCATCCACATAATGCATATATGTATATATTTAAATATTTATTAATATATGGATGATCTACATGAGGACAGTTTTTTTTTTTTAATTTTATGACTTTGTAAATATTGCTTGGGTAAACTTGATCCTGTGGGAAATGTGTTTCATTTTTAAATTTAAGCCACTCTTAGCAAAGCTATCTAATTTATATGTGTCTGTTTACTTACATGTAATTACAAATGGATATATAATGTTTTTATTTCTTCATTGGATCCAAGTATTAATTCATGAATAAGGCTACTAAATATCTCCTTTGTCCTTGTAAGATAAACAGTATAATGTTTACATGTGATTTTTGTAAGCAACCCATCACTTTATTATGCTTATGTACTTACATATAGTTCTTGTAATTTTTATTTTTTGACAAAAGTAGTGAGTTTCTTAGTCTTGATATATAAAGGTCTGTCCATAAAGTATCCATCCATGTAACATGAAAAATAGAGACATTTACTGAAAATGATACAAGATACAAGAAACACTGTACACAAGGCAAGGATGCCTCGTCCTCCTCAAAGCAGGCACCTTGGGACCTCGTACAGTTCTCCCAATCACCATTAGCTGCCCCGTCACATTTTCCTGAAAAATCTCTTCCCTTTCAAAGGTGATTTCAGTTTTGGGAAAAGCCAGAAATCACAGTGTGCCAAATCTGGGCTGTAGGGGGGCTGAATCACCTGGGTGATTTCATGTTTGGCCTAAAAGCTCTGCATGAGACGTGATGCATGAACAGGTGTGTTGTTGCAATGAGGCTGCCAATTACCAGTTGCCCATAGTTGCGGCCTTCTGAATCATCCAAATAGTTTCCGCAGAGGAATATTCAGGCTTAACACAAAATTTGACACAGGTTTGTTGCTCTATTATTTCAGTCATTTTGAATGTGACGGTCCAACAGTACAAGTGTTCACTCAACAGTGTCTCCTGCCCCCACTGACTAGTACAGTGAAGTCGTCATTGTTCATGCATGCGCATTCCAGTCCACTCTCCTTGGCTGTCAGGTTATACCCATGTCACACAAAGCATTCTCATTATATTAACAATGGTTGGATTTTTCCAGAGACCCCGTAAATTAAAATGCCCCCACCTGTGTAATCTTTCTTCATGTATCCACACTTCCCCAATGGTTTCCACCATCAAACTTTGACAACATGTTAAGAAACTATGTAAATTGTTCTGTAGAGTGGAACTTTAACCTCAGATCATCTCAGCTGCAGAGTGAGAGTTGTGAATGTTGAACACACAACAGAACAAACAAGCTCATGCTGCAGCGTGCCTTCTGGGAGTTGCCTGCCCCGAGGGATGAGGAAATGGCTGTATTAGTTTGCCATGTATAGAATGGTTTGTGACATGTGCTTGTAATGTTCCAGTTAGACAATTTAGTAACATGATTAAGGTACTCTTTGTCTCAGAAGCCTGGCTTATCTCTCAGAAGTATTTCATTTAAAAATACATTTCTTAAAACAGAAAAAAAAGGAGAGATATTTCTATGTTAGTTCTCATTTATTGTATAACTCATAGTGGGTTGTTAAATATGTGTTACAGGAGTTATTAGAACTGCCTTACATAACATGGACCGAGAAGCCAGAGAACACTACTCGGTGGTCATTCAAGCCAAAGACATGGCTGGGCAAGTCGGAGGGCTTTCAGGGTCGACAACAGTCAACATCACCCTGACAGATGTCAACGACAATCCCCCACGGTTTCCTCAGAGTACGTACGCGTTTCTCCTCATTTGAATTTATTACTAGTCATTTATGTAAAGCAAAATGAAATACTTGAATACATAATGTCATGTTGCTGTCCTACTGTCATCTTACATGGGGATATTTTGTATTTGTGCTGTATGGTCTCCCTTCTATACTACAATTAAGACAAAGCAATCATTCTACGGATTGTCTCCTGAACCTGGTAGGTAATTGTCAAGGTGTTAAAGGTATGTGTTCCAGTAGGTTTCACAGGTAAATATTTGAAATGATGTAACTGTACTGAGTAACAATACCCTGCATTTGCTCAAGTATGTATGGGTCACTAAGTTATTCATAGAGATATTCAGAATAAACATTGATGTGAGCATTCTCATGCAAAATGATGGCATGTGTTACCTTTTTGACTGAAATTTAAAATAAATCCTTTATATTAGGAATGAATGCTTTTCACACATATACACACACCATCCAACAGCAAAGTACAGCTAATACAGAGTCGAGTCTCAGAGTAGAATATGGGCCTTGTGAATGGAGAGCATAAACTAGCTCGGAAGGAAGAGCTATTTATGATATCTTCAGAATGAGGGACAAATAATTATATTTGAGTATGTTTAATGTGGCAGGACTGTAGATGACATTTTATAGAATAATCTTTAATTACAAAAGGCCTATAGGCCCTTTTACTCTTATCTGTCCCTTATACTCTTCTTACACTTGATGTTTAAAAACTAATAAAATAGACAATGTAGTATGTCAGGAATGGCTCTTCATGAGTCAGTGCTACATGCCTTCCCCAGCTTCATCTTTTAATACTGGTCTCAGTAATCGCCAGGCCCAGCCACATGGAGTACTGCCTGTTCCTAACACATGGTCACACTTGGCTTAGCCTCAATTCAACTCAGAATTCTCCACACTCACAGTTGTCTGTTTAAAACCCCTGAAATGAGTTTTTTTGACCTTTGTTGCAGAATGAGCAAAGTTAATTAACCTTGATTTCCTGTCACACAGCACTTTCCATGGACTTTCATGTTACATTTATTACCATAGGAGCATATCTCCATGACCACCACACATCCCTCTAAGTAAGAATGATGCTTGAATTGTCTTTGTAAACTTAAGCATTCAAATCAGTGCCCAGACCTTGAAAAATGATTACTAATGAGTAAGTGAATGAGCTGAATTTAAATACTCTTGTCAAACTACCTTTGCTAAAAGTCAAGCAAGTCAAGTTCACAGTCAGGCAAAATCACTTCACAATATTGGTTCTGGGGATAAGGTTATGTCACCTGGCTCCCTGGCATTTGCCCAGTGAAGAAAGTGTGTCTGAAAGAAAATTATAAATCATACTTAGGTTCATATTATATTAAACCATACCACATGATTAAATTTCAAGCCATTTTACAAAGAACACTGTATTTTTGTATTGCTTATAGTTTAGTCCATACAATATGCATATACACACATTACTTTTACAGAAGTGCTATTATTACATAGGATGAGAAAACTCAAGTTCAAAGATTTTTAAAAAGATAGTGAGTAATAATGCCAAACTAAACTGAATACAAAATTGATTATAATTTACAATACTAACTTGTCTGTCCTATTTTCAAGTAGATTCTGCCACCCCTGTTTTTAAGATGTATATTAATAACTTAAATCTTAATCAAGTAAAAAACCCAGTTCCATGCAAAAGGGGCTCAGTGAATATTTGGCTATGCTACAAACAGCATCTCACTTTCTCTCTCTCTCCCTCCTTCTCTCTATAAACTAATTTTAAAATATACAAGGCCATTAAAGTTGATTTTAGAATTCAACAGAAATTATCATAGTGATGAGTATAGTAACAGTGTTATTTTTGAAGCATCCATTCATGGTGAAATGATCATTTTACCTGACAAGGAAATGATAAGTGTGTACTCTCTGAGTGAACTCATTATATCTAATGGATCCACCTTTTTTTAGTCGGTAACAGTCTATCCAGAAAGACTGACAGATGTCATTCCTGACACAGTGCAAGATGCACTTAGTTTTGAAACACAGTCAGCACACACTCTGACTTGTTTAAAAGGTATTTTATTTTGTCCTTGGCTGATGTGGCTTAGTGGATTGAGAGCCAGCCTGAGAACCAAAATGACTCTGGTTCGATTCCCAGTCAGGGCACGTTCCTGGATTGTGGGCCAGGTCCCCAGTTGGGGGAGTGTGAGAGGCAACCACACATCTATGTTTTGCTCTCTCTCTCTCTTTCTCCCTCCTTTTCCCTCTCGAAAAATAAATAAATAGCATCTTTTTAAAGAGAAATCTTAAAAGATATTTTATTTGGCACTCATATTGCAATAAAATATTGCTGCTTTGAAAATAATTTAGTGTCAGCAAAAGAAAAGCAGCTAGCGGTAGAGTATTTTTTATTTGCCCACATGCATTACAACTCATCAAATGGCTACTTCTATAATGGGAAATATTGCAAACTCCTGGGAGAAAAAAATGATGTAGTATGAGGACTGGTATTCTTGAAGCACCATAAAAAGCATAAATTCATATACAATTCAACTTACGTAAAGGTCTGATCCAGTTATCAAATGGATCCCATGATCTAATTGTTTCTCTTAAGATGCAGATGCAAATTTTTACATTTCTCCTGATTTCCTTCTTTCCTTACTGGTCTGAGCGAGCCATCTTTCTTACACCATTACTGTGATTGATTCTAATATAAATATCTAGCACCAAAAGTGCAAGAATATTACTCAAAGTGCTTTTATTTATTTTTCTTTCTTCTGCTGATCTACCATGGCCTGAGAAAATGAATCAAGTCAGCTTGCTATCTCTTGTATCTTAATTTAAAGCTAGCACTGTATTTTCATTTAAAGTAGATAAGCTTTGCGTAAGTGTTTGAGAGCTAGAGTGGACTAGATTTAAAATATTTCAGTGTGAAACCTCTCTCTTTAATAATGGTTATTTTCTTAAATTCCAATTTGTCTGATATTAATATAGCATACCAGACCTTTTTATCAGTTACTATGTGGATGGTGTAATGTTTTACATCTTTTTACTTTCAAACTATTATTTTCTTAGTTCTTAAAAGTTTCTATAAACCACTTAGATTTTACTGTTTTATTATTTTTTTGAATCTGCTAATATAGTTTTTTAAGAAAGGATTTTAAATGTGGAGCAATATTTTATAAAAAGCCCATTAGTATCAGTGAAGAGAATGACCTGGAATAAAAGGCTGGCCAGTTTGATGCCCAGTCAGGACCCATGCCGAGGCTGTGGGCCAGGTCCCCAGTAGGGAATACAATGGAATACTATGCAGTAGAAAGGAAGAAGGAACTCCTATCTTTTGCAACAGCATGGATGGAACTGGAGAGCATTATGTTAAGTGAAACAAGACAGTTGGTGAAAGACAAATACTTTATGATTTCACCTAGAAGAGAAATCTAATGAGCAAAATAGAACCAGAGGCATGGAAAGATGGAACAGACTGACAAAGACTGAGTCATGAATTTCTCTAATTTTAAAATCGAGTATTTTAAGTAATTTGAGGTTGTCTATTTAGAAACGTACCAGTCATAACATGTCAATCATTTTATAATTTCTTTTAAATTTATTTGGCTATATGCTAGGTCAAAAATTATAGATTTCTTTATTTTCCCTGTACTTACTCTCTTTTGTATTTATGTTTATGGTCAAAGGCAAAGATTTCCTAGAAATACTTTGTTGCTAGTTTTTATAAATCAGTTTTTAATTCTTCAAAGAATGCTGAAAATAGGAAGAATTTTTTTATTAGAATTTATAAATTTACCATCTTCTGACTTCTTTATGAGTCATGATATGATCAAAAGTGAGAGTTGTTCAAAAGTGGCCCACAGTATCTTCACTGTGAAGAAAAAACTTTTCATCAGACAACCAGCTTTGCTACAGCTGACACATTGTAAAACAGTGTGCTGTGGTAAGGAGTTTTAAAGATATTATTTCAGAGTACAGTGAAGATTCTCATATTGGACAATTGTCTTTTTAATGTGTGACATTAATTGGCTATAGTATTAGTCATTTGCTTTATTTATGTGTTAAAAACACTTCAGGCAGAGCATAATGCAATTCTTAATAATTAATATTCAACACAAGTTTCTTAGCTGCAGGAAAATTCCTGATTCTTTCTGTGTCTTCTTCATAATTTGAAAGTAGCATTTCCAATGGAGACTATGGGCATAAAGTAGTTGAAAAGAGAGATTCAGAAACTCTCTGGTCGATCCTGTCAATGTCAGGCAACCTAGATAATTCAGATATTACAGTTTGTGATCATGTATATGCCAATCAGTTTTCTCCCAGAATCGCCCATAAATAAATAGATGTCTTAAACAGCCACTTACTTTACCACATAAATACTATATGTGTAATACAATTATTAGTCTCGATAATGTAATGGTGAGATTAATTACAGGTTTGGAAGTCTGTTGCCTGAGTTTATCTTAGGAATGACTTATTTGCTCACCTGGCAAAGTTACTGAAGCAAGGAAAGGGTCTTTTAAAAAGCAATTAGAATCAATACTATCCTGGGGAAAAAAAAAGTGTGTTAAAAGGGCCAAGCTTCATTGAGCCAAATGCCTTTTTATTATTCCTGCCAAATCTTCTTTTTTTAAATGTACCTCAGCTAATCATTAGCATTTTATGATGCATTCTAAGAAATTGTGTGGAAAGGATAATATCCAGCAGTTAAAGTTGTAGCACAGAGACAAAAATATGAAATTATATTTGTAGCTCTGTGCTATGTATATTTATATAGGATCAAAACAAAAATAGGTCTATTTGAAGATAACATTAAGATTCCTAATGAGGTAGACTATAACAGAAATTATTCATATATGAGGTCTGTCCAGAAAATGGCCAGCCATTGTTAATATAACGAGAATAATTTGTGTGGCATCGATGTAACCTGGCAGCCAAGGAGAGTGGACTGGGATAAGCACGCATGAACTTCACTGCACTAGGCAGTGGGGGTGGCAGAGGCCATCAAGTGAGCATGTGAACTGCGTGCCTGTCACATTCCACATGACTGAGTGGAGCAATGAGTCCGCAGCAAATTTTGTGTGAAGCTTGAATATTCCTCTTCGAAACTATTTGGACGATTCAGAAGGCCACAGCTATGGGCAACTGCTAATTGGCAGCTTTACCACGACAACATACCCATCCATACATACATCACGTCTCGTGCAGAGTTTTCTTGTGAAACATCAAATCACCCAGGTGGTTCAGCCCCCCTACAACCCAGATTTGGTGCCCTGTGACTTCTGGCTTTTCCCAAAACTAAAACCACCTTTGAAAAAGAAGAGATTTCACACCATTGATGAGATTCAGGAAAATATGACAGGGCAGCTGATAGTGATGAGAACTGGGTGAGATCCTGAGGTGCCTGCTTTGAAGGGAACTGAGGCATCATTGTCCTGTGTACAATGTTTCTTGTATCTTGTATCTTCTTCAGTAAATGTCTCTATTTTTTGTATTACATGGCTGGATACCTTCTGGACAAACCTCATATATTCATGTGAAGAGAAAAAACAACTTTACTAATATTCTACAAGTAATTTGATATCTAAAATTCAATAATGCCCATTGCACTGACTTATTTCAGCTTCTCCATCAATGAACCAGAGCACAGTTAACATATTAGAGACTATTGTATCTTTTTGTAGTAATATTATATTTCTCATTTTTGTGGGTTTCTCCCTATCATAACGTTTTTCCTGTATTTATGATATCCCAATTTTTACCATTCTCAAGAAAGATTCAAATAGCAATTGTTCACATCTTGGCCCAACTTTTACTGTGATAAAATCTGCATAACATAAAATTTACCATCTTAATCATAATTACAGTTCATTGGTATTCATACATTTACATTGCTATTCAATCCTCAGTACCATCCATCTTTAGAACTCTCTTCATTTGCAAAACTGAAACTTGGTGCCTTTTGAACACTAACTCTGTGTGTTCCCCTCTGCTCAGTACCTTGTAACTACTATTCAACTTTCTGTCTCGGAATTTTACTTTTCTAGTTACATCATATAAGTAGAATTATACAATTTTTGCCCTCTTTTAATTTCATTTGCCATACTATTTCAAGCTTCAATTATACTGTAGTATACATCACCATTTAATTTTTAGAGCTTATAAGTATTCTATTGTATATTATGTTACATTTTGTTTAGCCATTCACTATTGAAGGATATTAGGGACGATTCCATTTTTGTCATAACAGTACCATGAAATTGCTGTGCAGATATATATTCAAGTCACTGTTTTCAATTTTTTGCATGGGTAGCCAGATGTAGGATTACTGGATAAACTGATAATTTTATGTTTAATTTTTGAGGAACCACCATACTGTTTTCCATAGAAAATTCACTATTTTACATTTGCAACAGCAATGCACAAGTATTTTAATTTTTCTACTGCTTGTTAATACTTACTATTTTCTTTTGATTTTATTTTTGATAATAACAATTCTAATTTCTTCATAAGTTAGTCTTTATAGCTTGTGTGTTTCTAAAATGTTGTCAGTTTTCTATGATTTCTCTGTCCTGTCAGTGTATGATTTTTTATAGTATTCTCTTACAATTATTTTCTTTCTACAAAATCTATGGTTATATCTCCACTTTGTTTCTGATTTTAGTAAAAGAATCTTCTCTTATTTTATTAATAGTCATTCTGGTTAAAGTCTTGTCATCTTTGTTGATTTTTTCATAAAGGGAATTGGGCACTGAGCAACACTTCCTGCAAACCACAATCTCTGTGTCCTGGGAGAGGGTGGGGCCAGAGCAAGTGACAACACCCCAAGTCCTGCTTGGTTACTATAGACCTTCGACTTTTTTCCAGAGGCCCTATAACTCATACTTTTTCAACTGGTTTCCAGTGTTTTTAATGTTTCCCTGGGAAATGATGACTTGGAGCTTCCTAACTTGCCATTTTTCTGATGTCAGTCATATCATTAATTTTAAGGCATTTAATTCACAATTGTTCCAATGTATTTAACTTTTTCAGATAAGAGAAAATTCGACCTGAAAAATAATTTAAGTCATCAAAATGCCTTAGGTTATATAGTAAACATTTGGTGTGATAGACTCCTCATTCAGGGAAAAATTATCTTCACACACTATCTAAATTTTCCACAAAAAATATTTAATGATTGCCAAGAGTGAACCGGCCTGCATTACCATTCATTAAAAAAGAAAAAGAAAGTAAATTTAAATATGTAAATGATCAGTATTTTTACTTTGACAAATATTAGGTATCTAATATGAGATAGGAACCTAAATTTAGAGGAATGAGCAGGAACAAGTTATAGTGGGCCTGGATATTGTTTCAGTAATGCATAAAACAACTGTCTCAGTAGGTATGAGTTCATTTAAGGGACTATAAGACAGCAATAGCTACCAACTCCCAAAAGCTTGCTGTTTCTATCAAAACCACTTTTTTAGTTAAAGAGCTTCCACTGGTACATGTTAGCATAGATGCTCCAGTGCCACCGGTCCCCTGACCCTGAAAATGCAGAGAACATTGCTCTCTACTGGAGCTTTATTGTGGAGCCCCAGGAAGCCCAAAGCGGCGAACAGTGGAGTAACACGAGTTCAGGGCATCATGTGTACTTGGTGCTGACATGAATGTGAGTTTTCCTTCAATAGACTTTATAGTTCCTCATGGCCCTGGTGACCCGAGTGCACCTGCACGACACGTCTGATGCTGTGGTTTACAGTTATCTGGTGTCACTCATCGTGTCAGTGGATTTTACGTGTGAGAGGCAGACAGACATTTGTGACTGCAAAGCAGACTGTGAACGAGTTGTATGATTTATTCATGATTGACTGTGTGTGTCTGACTTCATTGTGTGAAACAATGAAAGTAGAGAAAAATCGGTATCCAATGAGCAAGTTAATCCATTACATATGTAGGAGTGGTTGGAGAAGAAAACTGAAATGTTAACATTCCTTTAAAAAGAAGAACAACAAAAAGTTAACATTCTGAAAAAAATCTTTAGGACTAAAAAATAAATTCAGAACACTACCTAGAACTAAACTTATCCTGATGATATTTATTATAAACACCAAAATAAATCCAACACTTATGGATGCAAGAAAAAGAGCCCACTTAACAGCAGTAAATCAGATGGCTAATTGCAGGTTTTTCTCTTCTGACAAAATATATCTCTATTTCATAATCTTTAGTGATGTAAATGTGGACCCTTCGATTGGTTTGCGAGGAGTCTTTGTATCTCACAAACTTACATAAAATCATTACTTATTTTAGCCTTCAACAAAACAACAATTTATTTTACCATGAAGAATTTTTTTTCCAGTGATTCTTTGCAGCTACACAATTTTGGTATAATATCTTCCCATTATTGATAACTATTAACACAATACTTTTTTTCTAGTAAATGCTCTAAAAAAAGGGATGGAGCTAGGAAAACTCTCCCCTTAATTTGAGTAGGGAGAATTAAGAATTAAGTCCTGTTCCATCAAGAAGAAGAGGAAGAGGAAAAAGAGGAAGAAGAAGAATTATTAAGTGCTTACAAGCCCAATTATAAAATTTCTTCCTGAGAATTAAATACATGGTATCTTTGTTCCTCTATGTCCTTCTTTCTTTCTTTTTCTCTCTATCTCAAGCTAATACATAAGTGCAAATACTATTTAACACACAGATCTGTGTTTGTATAGATAATATGTGTGATTATATACATTTATGTGTGTGTGTGTGAAATTGCAGTCTGGGTGGTATTTTTTAATCTACTTCAATCCTCTTGAAAACTTCATAACATTCTCACCACACATAACCTTCTTGTGAACTCAAACAGAGGACCCTGAGGAATTCTTTTCACAACAGTAGAAATGCTGACTGAACTGTACCATAAAGTTATTTAGATGGATTATCCCCGGTGACCACAATACTTTTGTGTGTGTGTCTATGAGTTTGTGTTTGTTTTTTCTTGTCTGTTCATTGGTTGCTTTCAATTTTATGTCCCACATATGAGTGAAATCAAATGCTTCTTAACTTTCTCTGTCAACTTATTCTGTTTAGCAAATTATTCTCAACATCTATTGATGTTGCTGCAAATGGAAGTATTAAATCTTTTCTTATGGTTGAGTAGTATCCCGTTACATGTATGTAGGTATGTGTGTGTGTGTGTATACACACATACATACACCCCCACACAATTTCTTTATCCAATCATCTATCAAAGGACACTTAGGTTGTTTCCATGTCTTGACCTGAATAAAACTGCAATACACATTGAGTGCATATAATTTTGTGAATAAATGTTTTCAAGTTTTGTGTAGATACCCAAAAAGGGGTTGCTAGGGTATATGTTAACTCTATTCTTAATTTGTAATTTTAATAATCTATTTTTGACTTTACTATAAAATAACTTTAAAGTATGTTTAGAAGCTGACTGGAAATACATGTATAAAAATATTTATTATATTTCTTTGTCACAGCTTATATATTAAGCCAGGTATATACCAAATTATACACCAAATTAACTTTATTGATCAAAATAAAAATCACATTCATGGGTTGGGTTTTTTTTTTCCTGTTTTCACTTTGAATTTCCCATGTTATCTGGAAAAAGAAAGATTGAGGATTGCACTAATACTTGAGTGGGTATTAGGTTCATTTTGCTCGACATAAGAATGAAAACTTCCCTCATCTATCTTTCTGTTGTTTGCAGGTAAAGAGTTGATAAAATATTTTAATACTGATATCTATAAATTATTTACATGTAGGCTATTTTGCATATGTGTTAAAGTTTACTTAAATCAAGTATTTCATTACTAAGTGGTGTACTATTGGGTTGGCAAAAAAATGCATTTTTTTTTCTGTAAGATAGATCTAGTAACCCTTAGTTGTCCTTAACTTCATTTAAAACAATTTTGTTAGATTATATTGTGACAGCTGTCATATCAGCATACATTAAAAAAACATCAAAATTGATGAGTTTCTGTGTAGCTATTTTAATACTAAAGATAGAAGAAAACTGACATTTTCAGTATATTATGCTTTATTACATCAAGAAAGGTAAAAATGTAACTGAAATACAAATGTGTGCAAGTACATGGGGAGGGTGGTGTTACTGCCTGAACATGTCAAAAGTGGTTTGCAAAGTTTCGTGCTGCAGATTTCTCACTGGACGATGCTCCACAGCCAGGCTGAAGTTGATAGCAATCAAATTGAGACATTGAGAACAATCAACATTATACCACATGGGAGATGGCTGGCATACTCAAAATATCCAAATCAATAAAGTTGTTGGTGAAAATAAAAAAACGTGTCTTTCATTTTATGGAAAAAAGCATACGGACTGTTTGGCCAACCCAATAATATTTAAAATTTGAAAACAGCTTTACTTTATGCATTACTTAATTTAATGTTTATTTAAATACATTTTCTAAATAATTTAATGCATTTTCTTGTAAAATATAAACATCATCATCAAAATGTTTAATATAAAATATTTTGCAGAGCACTATCAGCTGTATGTTCCTGAGTCAGCTCAAGTTGGTTCAGCCGTTGGGAAAATCAAGGCAAATGATGCAGACACTGGTTCAAATGCTGACATGACATACTCCATCATTAATGGTGATGGCATTGGGATATTCGCCATCTCTACTGACAAAGAGACCAGAGAAGGGATCCTGTTCTTAAAGAAGGTAAAATGAAAATAATGTTATTGATTTAGGTAACCCATTTTTCCATGAATAGAAATTTTGGCAGATTATTCATATAATTCATATTTGACATTTGAATAATCCATGTTATCAGGTCATTAGGTAATATAAATATTTCCTCTTTAAAAGGTAATTACTTTCAATTATGCAGTGTGTGACTGAGTCTTTGGATACCCTCTGATAAAGTATATTTTGTATGTTGAAAAGATATGATTTAGAATACACTGTGAATGTGCCCTTCATCTTTGTTCTCAGATAACAGGTTTATCATCAATGTCAGTGCTATTAATATCACTACACTATGTTGTAGTAATCTGGTAACATTAAGAGACTCTTCTACCTAATTAAAAATTTTTCATCATGTTAATTAACACTCTTTAAGATATAGGTTGTTACTTGATGGTTTTAGATCCATCAAGCCAGCTTTGGTGAAACCATTACCCTTATCCCCCATTCATTTTGTTATTTAAAAAAAATTGTTGTTCAATCAGTTGTCCTCATTTTCCCTCCATTACTCTCCCCTGCCCCACCCACCCCCACCTCCCACATTTCAATCCTCCTCCCTCAGTTTTCTTTGTCCATGGGTCCTTTATGCATGTTCCTTAATAACACTCCCCCTTAATTTTTGCCATTGGGCTGAATCTATTGTTTCTGCTTTTAAGAGCACATAATTCTCATGTACTCATAAAAGTGAAGTGGAACTCAGAAAATTGCCAACAAACAATTTAAATGTAACTCCTAGCGCAGTGTATCTCAGTCTTTAAATGTTTAATGATTTCATCTTTAAAATCTACTACTATTCAGATCCCTAGGCACTAACTGTCACGTATTTTGATTCAGGAAGGATGAAGTGAGTAGGGCCAAGGGATTGGCCTTTTTAGCAAGTACTCCAAATTATTCTACCATAGAATATGTTCAGAATCCAGGCTGAGACATTTTACCTTCATGTGCTGTTATAGATATTAAGGTGAATATGCCGATTTTGTATACAACTATCTACCTGCACTATATAAAATCTTATTAATTCTTTTAGTAATCACAATTTTGTATTGATTTAAAATTCGAGATTGAGGTGTTTTCTGGATGCTACACAAAGTAGAAATTAAAATGTGTAAATACTTACAAAGTGGTAGACACCATTTGTCTGTGTAATAAAACGTGTATCTTCACTTAAGATATATTCTCATTTTAATCTTTTTTTTCCTGAGATTGAGTCTGGTCAAAAATGTGATAAAAGTATCAGTTTCATATCTTTATTTGGCAACTATAAGGATTCTGAGTGCCTCTTGTGTGCCTCTCGCTGTGCTCCACACAAACTATGCAAGGGAGAGCAGAGTCAGACTGTGCAGGTGACAGAACAGAGCTCTCAATCTCTGAAGGCAGACAGACATTGATCAAACATCATGTCCATTCCTAGATCAAGAATAAAACGTTTTCTATGAAGGAGTGTTATACAAAGCCATGGAGGGAAACATAGAATAGTTGACCCTGTCTGATGGTCCACAATGGTTGAACAGGGAATTGAAAGAATCTTACAAGTTATTGGTGAAGAGTCCCAGTATGAGCACTCCAGAAAGAGAAAAGAAAAAGTCCCAAGAGGCTAAGGAGGGTTGAACATAGTTCCTTAAGTAACCAAATAACATTGCTGATTCTGGAGCAGAAAGGGGGCGTGATTAAGTCAGTAGGTACAAGGGCACACAAGGCCTTGTTGAATTTTACCAATGCAGAGCCATGGAAGGTTTGTAAGCTGGTCTCATTTGATGTCAATATTTCTTATTAAATGTTGATGTAAGCTTCATGAGGACAAGACTTGTTAACTCACCTCAACATCTAGCATGTCTTCTGATACGGTGCATTCAATAAGTGTTAGATAATTGATGGACGGAAATTTGGATGAAAAGATGAGGAGGGTACTGCCTGCTTTTCATTCCTTGGATCATTGCCACTCAGGGAAACTCAGATAAATAGACCAGATCTTCCTGAAATATAAACTCTGAATCCTAAATATATCAACATAACACCAATATTTTAAAAACAAGTAGAATGCAAAGGAGAAATACAGTCTAGGAAGAAAAAATTTAAAACCATTGGCATTGAAAATTCCCAAGGGAGATAGTATAGGTGGAAACAAGTGATGGATAAAATGTGAACATTTGAGAACTTTAAATCAATTTAAGATCATAAATATTAATTGTATTTGGTAAAAGGGAAGACAGGGTGGTTGTCACTAGCAGTTTTCAGCTTAGCATCATCATCATTTTTAACATAATAGTAAGAGCAACTAGTATTTGTTGAGTGTTTTCTCAGCGTCAGGAAAGGTTTGAAGTACTTTTTGTGTCTTGATTAGCTGAGTCAGGAGACCTGTTATCATTTCTTTAAAACTCACTCAGGCATTAAATATAGAGCGTTATTAGCCTCACTAATGAAAAATAAACTGAATCACATCTAAAGAAGTAAAATCATAGCTACAGAAACTGAATCATGGAGAGAGAAAAAATTGTAGCCAAGCAGAAATTCATCAACAGAAAATTGATCTTGGGAGACTGCCTTCAGAGTCTGGACAATTACTTATTTTACATACTTGGTTGGAAAAAACTTATATTTTTCTTTGCTACAATAGAGAAAAGAACAAATGCAGCATGCTGGAGAGAAAATGTGAATAAAGGAAATGGAGAAAAAAAAGAAAAAACACGCCATCTTCTTTGGGAAACTTGATAGTGAAGCAGTGGAGAAAAGTTATGAAGCAAATTAATGAGAACATGATGAAATGAACATTTTAATTGTAAATTAAAGAACTTGAAAGTGTGTTTCTCTGTAGATATGTAAAAGGTCAATAGAAACAAGAAACTGAGAATACAAAAGAGAGGATAACTGATTTTAAGAACTGAACTAAGATAGAGATGGCCCTGCTTAGAATCTTGATCACAGTAGAAAGAAACAACCAATGGTGGTATGCCTTATTCCATGAGAAATCAGACAGGAGGGCAAAGGAAATGGCTGCAGATGAGTTTGTGATATGATGGCCTCAGTGTGCATGTGTATATACGGGGGGGTGTCCTTGCTTATGGAGCATCATTGACTTTAAAAAGTGAGGTTGATGGTGAATGGTTTGAATATACACCTGATATGAAACACAAGTATATTCTGTGGGATTGAGGATTTTACCACCCTGCATGGCTTCAATTAATTTGTTTATTTGTTTTGTAAAAATGAAGGGAAATTGACATATATGTATGTGCAGGCACATGTATTTAACATTCTTCATTCTGTATTGTGCACACACACACAGAATAGGCATTTTCAAGACGGGATGATTGTTTTACTTGTGTAAAGGGTAGTGATGACATACTAAAAGTAATCTTGACAGTTAACAAATTCAATTTGACTTTTACCTTTTCCCTGAATTTGTTTTTTAATGCAATCTAGACTGTTGCTAGGATACATTAATGTTTGCGTTCATCTAGTATTTTTATCCTTCAGATTAGCGTTACAAATCTGAGTTGCTTCATTACTATGTTTTATGTTGTAAATAATAGCAACTTAAAACCTAAACTATTTGACTCAATGGGTTTTAACCTGATTCAGAGGGCAGGATATGGATAAAAGTCCATTAAAACCTGTTCCTTATTTAATCTTTAAAGCAGCTCACATTAGCCTGAAAGTCAGAGCAGCTAATCTTCCCAAAGATCAAAACCAGCCATGCTCTATCAATCAGCTTACAAGAGTGTCTGCACTTTCCTGCCCATATCATTCCCTCATCAGAAAATTGCCAAGTTAAATTCACCAGTCCATGGTATGGTACCTTGTAAATACACTTTGATAACTTTCATTCATTGTTAAATGGAGCCTGACTGGGTGGAAAGGGGACAAGTGATAAGAATGAATGCAAGCTGAAGCACTCTTTCCTCTAATGCAAAGATCTACCTGAGGATGTGCTTCTTAGCAGCCGATTTCAAAATCTCTGCTTGGGCTCTTTACATCACTTTCTACTCTTTATAAAGTTGTTCTGTTTTTTTTTAAGTTCAAGGCTCCAACCCTGTTTGCTTTTAATGACTTTCAGTAATATTTTTGTAGCATCACTTTTCTTTTTTATGCCTATTTAATACCTTATACAATACCTGTTGATTTAAACAAAAAATCTTAAATTTATCTGCAAATCAGTGAAGGGTGGTTGAAAACATGCATTACTGGCAGACAAAATATAAATTTTGGTCCTGCCATTTGAGAAATATATGACATTGTCTGGTTAATTTATGATGACTGCACTAGTAATTCCCAAGAATGCATTCGAGGTCTGTCTGGAAAATGTCTGGCCATTGTTAATATGAGGGGAATGGTTTGCATGACCTCAATGTAACCTGGCAGCCAATGAGAGTGGACTGGAAGGCGCATGCATGAACAATGGCGACTTCACTGTACTTGTCAGTGAGGGAGGTAGGTAACATTGAGTGAGCATGTGTACTGTGTGGCCTTTGCATTCAAAATGACTAGGCGAGTAGAGCAATAAAACCCACATCAAATTTTGTTAAGCTTGAACATTACTGTTCAGAAACTACTTGGATGATTCAGAAGGGCCACAGCTATGGACAACTGGTGATCGGCAGCTTCATCATGACAATGTGCCCGTTCATGCTCAAATCTCATGTAGAGTTTTCTGGCAAAACATCAAATCACCCAGGTGACTCAGCCCCCCTACAGCCCAGATTTGGTGCCCTGAGACTTCTGGCTTTTCCCAAAACTAAAATCACCTTTGAAAGGGAAGAAATTTCAGACTATTGATGAGATTCAGGAAAATTCGATGGGGTAGCTGATGGTGATTGGGAAAACTGTGAAGTCCCAAAGTACCTACTTTGAAGGGTACTGAGGCATCATTACCCTATGTACAATGTATCTTGTATCTTGTATCTTCTTCAATAAATGTCTCTATTTTTCATATTCTATGGCTGTATACATTCTGGACAGACTGTGTGTGCGTGTGGTGTGTGTGTGTGTGTGTGCTATAAACATATTCCTGCTTATAATAGTTCTTAATCATTTTTATTACAAGGTACTTATATGTTTTTATTTTTATACAGTATAATATACAATTTTTATTATGTATTATACTATTTCACTTATGAAATGCTCCATTGAGATGGATCATAAGAGTAAACATAATGTTATAAAAGTTATATTAAAAGTTTCAGTTAATTCTAAGAAATAACAATGTGGAATGTGTTTCACTATAACAATCCTGTCTATTCCTAATAACCACATTTTGGTTTTTTAGTAGGTAATGTTCATTTGATTTTCTGGGTCATTACTTTGTGGGGCATTGAATGACAGACTGAGAATCAGGATGTTCTCTGCTATGGGATTGGAAGGCTTTGGGCCCTGGACCATAAAGAACAACAGACAGAGCATCTCAACCCGTTGTAAATACACATATAGGCAAATGCATGAGCTCACTTTGCACCTAAGAAAAAATAAGTTTCTCATTCTAGTGAGCTATTTACAAAAGCTGAATACTCATTAGGGGTTTTATTATCGAAAACCTCAGCAAACTTGAAATGTTTTATAAGGTTTTAATATTTAGAAAGTAGTTCTACTGCTCAGCCAGACACCAAAGAGAAAAGAAGCCAAGCTTCAATTCAGTGAAAGCTGTGACCGTGTTTGTAATAACTTTTGACAGAGAACTGCTCTTGGACAACTTCTGTTGTTACTGTTCATCTGCAGGCATGGCCACCAGCCTGGAACTGTAGACCAGTTGAAACACCCTGAAGTCAGCTGAAGTTTACATATACCTACATTATAATTTAGTGCACTAGGTGGATGAAAATGATCGGTCAAAATATCCTGATGAATTAAACTATTCATGTTCATGTGTTATCAGTAAGTCTTCATATGTGTGGATATATATCAACACACATATATACACATAGGTATGCTTGTATTTAATTATATATATAAATAATATGTAGTGTTAAATATACTATCTATGTATGTATATGTAATTTGGAATAAAATATCTTCATTTACTTTCCCAGTCTTCAAATGACAATAAAACATGTAATATTTGTTTGTGTTGATACACTTGGAATTATACATGTTGAATAAACATTACACTCTCCTGCATAGAGAAACTTATAACAAGAAAGCTCACACATCGTTCCAGGCTCCACGGAATGCCCATCAGTCAGGAAAAGTGTCTGACCAGGACCGCAAACACAGCGTCAGAAGGCAGTCAAGCTGAAGAAACATTGTTCACATTCATGCCATTTATCTTATGGTTTGGCGAAATCCTACTGTTTACATTACACACTCTTTTCAGGAAACAAAATTAGTGACGTTAGTCACTATCCTAGGATTTGGCCAATGTTTGCATGGTTGAAGTGATGTTTTGATGTGTTAAAATATTGATATTGAGTCCATTACCGCACTCCTATTCCTGCATTTAGACACCTGGATGATGGTGCAACATGGAAATTGAATGAAGATAGGTCAAAAAAGTTTTTTCTCTTAATATTTAGGAACACAGAATTTTAGTACCTTCCTGAACTCCAAAAAAGAATGAAGTCATAGAATAACTTGGCTTAAGGTTATTTTTAGTACCCTTTTATTTATAATGGTTATATAGTTCCAGAGGAGGAATATACTAGTGTGATTGATTGACTATTATCAGTGATTAATGAGTAACAATTAGAAAGTCTCAAATATGTAGAGCTGGCTGGAAAATGATTGATGGGAAAGAAGAGAACTACAGTAAAATTAAATGTGTTAATATTAAAGAGGGAAAAGATGGTATTTTGTAAGTTCTATTAATGATATATAAAAGCAATTACTAAGAGCAATATGATGAAGTTAAGAAACTAAAGTTTAACATAGAAGTTGGAGGTAACTCACTGATGGTGAATTACATTAGGATTCGGAGGAGTAACTAAAACAAAGGAAGAGAAGCCCCACTGACTGGGGAAGTTAAATTCCAGGAGAATAAGCACATCTAGCAGGGGCATAGTTGATAAAGAGTTTTGCATGAAAAGCATTTCAGTTGCTAAGCTCTGTGAGGCAGTGAATTAAGGGCATTATAAAAATAAGGGATCTCATAGTAAGAATTGCTTAAAGTAGAATTAAGGAAGTTATCAGTACATTTTCAATGTTATTGTAAACACAAAAGTGATACATGAATATGGCTTTTAATAATGAGGACATTATATTCCACTAAAAATATGTTCATCCTTAGTCATAAATTTGAATGTCACACTACCTTATGTATGTGCTAACTCGATTTTAAGCGGTGTACATCATACTTAAGAGGACTACTTGTAGAGTCCCAGTGCCTGCGTTCAAATCCCAATTATATATCACTACCAGGCTGTTGCCTTGTGCAAGTTAGCTACCTTTGCTGAGCCTTGAGTTCCCTTCTTGTGAACGGGAAACAATTATACCTCTCGGCGGTGTTGTGGTGATTAAATGAGTTAAAGTATGTTAATTGCTTAGGTCATAGATAGGTGGCTAACTATTCATATTTTTAAAATAATGTAGCATTTTCCATCCTTCAGATGTAAACCGTGTAAGAGCACCTTTCTATACTCTAAACACACCTAGATTTAAGATTAAGGGAGAGCTGTTAATCACCCACCATGTACTAGGAATTATGACAGGTACCCGAGATGCAAAGATGAATCAGATAATACTCCTTCTCTTAGGGAAAACTGAGGAGACATGAAACGTGGTTATAATACATGATGTTAAGTGCTGATGACGTAGGTTTATTTATCATTAAGTAAATGAAAGAGAGTCAGGGAAATCTTTGTGTGGGAGATTATTTTTAAGCATCCATCAAGCAGTATGTAGCAGATACTCAAGAAAATGAATGTGAATTAAGGGCTTTTTATCCAACGATTGATACATTGTCCTTCAAGAACAGAGATTACATGTAAGCAACTTTGAACATTAAATATGAGGAAACACAACCTTAGTCAATACATCATCGAACCAAAATAGCTGTGGGTAGTAAAGGAAAATGATAGCAAAACAAAACCAGAAACACCTAAAATACAACAGCAAAATAAAAAAAGATTAAAATAAAAGAATCACAACATAAATAAAAAGGAAAGTAAGACTTGATATTAATGCCTACCATGATGGAATCCAAACGAAAATTATAAAAAGATAAGAAAAACCTTACAATCAACAATGTGTTTACAAAAATGGTAAATATGCGGAATATTAAGACAGCAACAACATTTGCAAAACAATCTACAAATATGGTACACCAATACTGTTAAATACTAATGTTGTATTACAATATATGCAAGGAATTAATTATAGAACCAGACAAGTACTACGGTTATTTCAACCCATGACAAATAAAATGTTTTAAAAATGAAAATAACTCAATAGCAATTAATAGAAAGGTTGATATGTATTAATGTCTGTATTCTGAACATACATATCTTTTATTTCAACTTAACAACATTAAGCATACATAGTCTTCAAAAAACATATAAATACCCAGAATCCAAAATAGTACAGACAAAATGTTGTCCTCCAAATGCAATACAACTAAAAATTAATAAAATTGACCCAGAAAACAAAAACAAAAACAAAAATTTCCTCAACCTGAAAACTTAACCACAATAGCAATCTTTTCTTTAATACCATGAAAACTAAAGAATACATGTGCAACAAAATTGCACACTTTCTAGAAAAAAGATATATATGAAAATTATGAGATGCAAAATAAGTACTTCTGAAAGTGTATTCATAATCTGAAATATATTAAATATAGAAAATTAAATAATAAAATGAAATAAATATATCACTAAAATATTAAGAAAAATAAAGGGAGATAAAATAAAGACAAAAGGAGGTTAGAAATCAGAAATATAACATTAAATATAAAAACCTGATTTTTTGGAAAGAAAACAATACACTAAATAATAAAACAATAAATAAGCTTTAATCTTGTTAAGAAATGTGGAAGGAATAATAGGAAATAAATAGCTAGAAAAAAATGGAAAGTGTAACAATATTTTCTCAATTCTATACAAATAAATTTCATGTAGAGTATATTTTTGTCAAAGTTTCTAGAAAGCAATTTCAAAGAAATAGAAAATACCTATAAACAGCTTTCATATAAGAAAATTAGAAACCTGTGAAAGAACTACCTCTCCAAATACTTTAGACTCAATGATACACAAAGGAAATTCTATCAAACCTTAAGATTTGATAACATGATTCCCATGCTATTTAAGTCTTTCAGCACACTAAAAAAAAATCCACTGTGTTTTTATATGAAGCAAATAAATCTGTATTTGTTTCTAGGGCTCCTGTAACAAATTACAACAAACTGGGTGGTTTAAAACATTATCTCAGAGTTCTGAAGGTCAGGAGTTTGAAATCAAGCTAGGGGTTAGCTAGGATACAGTCCCTCCATAAACTCTAGGGGATAATACATTCCTTGCTTCTTCCAGCTTCTGCTGACCCCATGCATTCCTTGGTTTGTGGTCACATCACTTCAATCTCTGAAAGTGTTAGGACTGGAATTGATAATATAGACTTGCAGTTTTCAAAGAAAACAAATTTGTCATAGTTATGAAATGTTGTTAAATAGAAAAAACTATATTCATGTTATCAATTCCTACCCCTACACCAAATATCTTGGTCAGGCAAAATTTATAGAGTAAATAATGGGAAATATAAAATATAAATTAGACTTAGAATAATATAAAAATAATTATACTCCTAATCCAATCACTATCTACTATTGTAGTTATATTGTTTGTACAAAACAAAGAATCAACATACTTCATATTGTATACATAAACCTACATTCACTAAAAATAAATAAATGGATACAATTCCTTCTCACTTTTTCTAACTTGCAGTTCAGCACTGCTTATATTTTTCATAAATGAGGTTGTTAAAATATTTCCATGTGCATTAATTCGCCGGCTTCTATATTTCTTTCCCCACCTGAAATAATCCTCTTATTCCTTGGTGGCTCCAGATGGGTCTTCATCCATCCATCTGCCAGTCCTGGCAAACAAGTTCTGCAAAATTATTATTCCTGTCTTGAGGTAGTTAAATATATATCAGATAATCATAAACATAAAATCGTGTGTCCGTATTAACAGCCTGCTTCTTAGCAGTAGGTAGGTTAGTGCAAAGGCAAATGACACCTAAATTGCAGAGGGATCTGCTCAAAACCAGAAAAAGAGATGCTGTTAAGTTGGATACACAGCTTAATAACATCATGTGACAGGACAGAAGTGGCCAAAATTACCTCTGCAATTTCACTGAGAATTACAAAATTATGAATGCCAACACCAGTGAATAAGTGGAGATGCATGTTTTAAAATTCTGTTATCATGAGAAAGGAATGTTAACCATCCATAGTAAAATGAATTAATCCTATTTTTTCAGCTTTAAGTTCTCAAACACTCATGTTGAAAGAGAAGAACCTTAGTCATTATAAGGTCTACCAAATTCAGCAGGTTGATTCTATAAATCTTCAGCAAATGGTAAACTCGCCAAGGATGTTGCCTTCCAAGAGCAACAAGCCCAGATGGTGACGATCCATGCTCCTCTGAGCCAAGAAGGACAATACCATCCACCCAACTCCTGAGAGGCAGCAAGTTTGTACTATTGCTAGGCTAGGCTATTTAAATTTGAATACAATGTATGGAATTAAACAAAGAAAAATCCTCATGCACTAATATTAGAGAGAGAGGAGTCAAGAAAAGAAAAAGGCATGCCACCTACCAGTCCAACTAGGGATAATGCAGCTCCCAACCAGGATGGATGCTCTTTCCTTTGGCAGTTCATTTCTAGTTTAAGTTCCCTCAGCAGAAAATAGCTCCCAATTGCTGAGTGACAAACTATAGAATCAATTAACATTTCTTTAAAATATATACACTCAGAATACATGTTTATCATATGTAAATGCATATATAGTGTATATATGATCCACATTAGAGAATTTAAGTTGTCAAGATATTTAAACATTTTTATTTTGTTTTATAAAAATTTGTAAAATATTGTAGTGACTCAGTCTCATCTATGTCTCCATGACTTGAGAAGTTGTCTAGGTTTTAGATTCTTAATATAGAGTTTGAAAATTAAACAATTATTTTTCCTTCTATGCAATCACCAATCTCTGGGAAGGCCAATTATCCAAGGCAATTCAGAAGAGGTAAGGAAAATAAATGTCAGTAAGACTGATCTGTCTATTTATAAAATTCCATAAGGATAGTGTTTTTAATCAGCTTCTCCTTGGCCCTTAGGGTGAAGAAAAATATCTGAGTTCCTCCATAGGGAATAATCATTCTCTGATCTTGCCAAGAGAAAAGGCTTCAGGATCAAAGCAAGCTAGTGCAAAGTCAGTGGCAGAAATAAGGATTTAAAAAAATCTCTCATAGATATTAATAAGGAAGTTCAGCATCAGGGGATACTTCACCAGGTTGAAATTAAAAGGCTGGTCTCCAGATCATCTGCACTAATGTCACCATGGAGACTTTTGACACTGAGCTTGATTTTCTAAGCTCATAAATCTGAGCTCACTTGAGGTCACAGGGCCTATTGTGTCCATCATATTTAACACTTTCTAAGCATTCAATTCTCATCTGCAAGGTGTACTTCCTCTTAGAAACATTACCTAGCTGCTTACATGCACCTAGGTTTGTATCCTTGTTATTAATTTCCATAGTACACAGTCGTATGGCACTAAATACACAGTGCTGTAAATGTTGGTTTAGTACTTAATATTCTACGTGAGACCATAGATTCCTTGAGACAAACTGCCATGTTGGCCTCATTTATCATTATATGCTAAGTTAGATTTATAACTTTTGACATATATATTTTAATAAAAAAGTAAATATTGAACAGTTACCAAGGAAAGAAACACTAAAAAAGATTATATGAATAGTAAACTCTGAAAACTAAAACAATGATATAAACAGACAAAAGACTATAATTTAAAGAATAAAGTAGATTACACCAAAATATAATAATAAAAAGCAAATACATAAATGCATTACCAGTAAAGGATAAAATTACTTAAAAAGAATTAAAAAACAAAACTGTATAAATTTTCCATAAAATTCCAAGAGAATATCATTGCATTGAAAATTTTAAAAATTTATCAGATTTTGAAATATGATCAAAGTTTAAAATAAGCAAGGTAAAAATAAGATGATAGGTAAACATCAATGATATGAGATAAATTGTTTATAAGCAAAATGCAAAAAAATCTTCTTTAGCTTTAAAATGTAACAAACTAATAGCCGTTGTTTTTAAGTTGAATAATGCAGGTTGGCAAGGAGATAGAAAAAAAGTTATTTGAAGAGACTAAGAATGAGAGCCTCCCAAAAGCAGAATTTGTTTGCCTGCGGGTAATATTTTTATACCTAGTTATCATCATCTTCATGGCTGTAAAAAGTCACAATTGATTTTATTCTTGAGTTTCCATGATTTCTGTTTTATGTATTATTGTAAGCTAACTACATAATTTGGTTGTCAAAGAAAATAGATGGACTTAAATCTATGCATATTAGCTTGTTTACAGAATGAAAAATCATGCTGTTTGAAAGTGATCGTGACAGCAGTGATAACGCTGGACTGTTTTGTTTTCTTCCCTCACAGCCACTGAACTATGAGAAAAAGAAGTCCTACACCCTCAACATAGAAGGAGCAAATACACATCTTGATTTTCGCTTCTCTCACCTGGGCCCTTTTAAAGATGCTACCATGCTGAAGATCATTGTTGGCGATGTGGATGAACCTCCACTGTTCTCCATGCCTTCCTACGTCATGGAAGTCTATGAAAACGCCAAGGTTGGAACTGTGGTTGGCGCAGTTTTGGCACAAGATCCCGACAGCGCTAATAGTTTAGTGAGGTATGTATGGTATGCTTCAAAGTTTTGGACATATAAATATTTTGATGGCTTCATAGTATTTAAAAATGTATAAGATATATTTAAAATATGTTATTTCTAAGTCATTTTTCTATTAATGCAATTAAATTATAATACTGATTCTTTAACTGAGTAATTTAGCAGATGGGTTTCTGCCAAGTTAAGAATACATGTAGCTATCTCCATGACCACACAGAGTACTTTTTTCCATTTGACTGAATTGACTGGAGAAATTTGTAGAAATATTTCATCGCAAAGTAGAGAAGCTTCGGTCCCTTAGTGATATGAGATGTAAGTGCAGTACAAACAGGGAGGGTTTGGGAATGGTGCTTATCTTATTCCTGGTTCTGTCGCAATAGCTGTGCGCCTTTAGTAAACCATCCACCCTTACCTGTAAAAGAAGAAAACCGCTGCCTCTCGGCTGCCATGAGAAAGTGTGCAGCAATGTACTCGAAGTGCTGAGCGGAGTGGCCTTCACCTAGCGGCCACTCACTGAATGTCAGCATGTCCAACACTGCCGAGAACACGACTGGGAGACTAGACTGAAGACAGGAAGAGCAGTGGGGGGACTCTGGAGTCTTGACTGACTGGCCGTGTGACCTCGTACAGTCTTACACCCTTGGAATGCAAACTCCAAGTATATAAACAGGAAAATAACGCTGCATAAATATGTTGATAGAATTAAATTAGAGTGATATAAAGTATTTAGCACAATCAGTAAGTGTTCAGTAAATATTTTATTGTTAGTATGTCATGCAGTGACAACTCTTTTGAGAATAAAAATATTCCACACTATTAGTTTGTCATAAAGTATTTGATAAACATTGGTAAGACTTTCTTTTCAATATCAAAATGATAGTAATATACCTTTTATTTATTACTTTTTAAATTATTGCATTTTTCCATTATCATTTAGTCTCCTTATACCTCCCTCCCCCCAGCAGTCATCACACTGTTGCCCATGTCCATGAGCCCTTTTTCCTTTTTGCCCAATCCCTCCACCCCCGCTCCCCCTTAGTTGTCATCCTGCTATCTGTGAGTCTGCCTCTATTTTGCTTTTTGGTTCAGTTTGTTTATTAGATTCCACATATGAGTGAAATCATATGGTATTTATCTTTCCCTGACTGGCTTATTTCACTTAGTTCTCCAGGTCCATCCATGCTGCAGCAAAGGGTTAAACCTTATTCTTTTTTATGGCCAAGTAGTATTCCATTGTGTAAGTGTCCAATAGTTGTTTTATCCACTCACCCACTGATGGACAGTTGTGCTGCTCCCGTATCTTGGTGATTGTAAATAATGTTACAATGAACATAGGAGTGCTCATGTTCTTTTGAATTTGTGTTTTATGTTCCTTCAGATATATTCCCAGAAGTAGGATCGCTGGGTCAAAAAGATGATCCATTTTTAATTAAAAGAGGTGAAGTGGGAGGTACATTTAGTTTTAAAAGTAATATTTAAAGCACTTACCATATGTAGATATTACAATAGTCCTCATGATAAAGAAATTAACGCATGCACTCACAACAGCAGCAGCTTGAAGTCCAGTGGAGAGGTAAACTTTAAAAAAATTGCATTACTTGATAAGGGGGATAAAGATATACAGGTTTGCATGGTAAAGGTGTGCACAACATCTTCTAGAGAGAATGAGTTGAAGATTGAATTGAGGCTCAGAACCCAGGTTAAGGATGAGGCAGGTGAAAGAAAGAGAAAGAAGATGTAGTTCTTGTGCATAAAAAGAGCTTGGGTTACCTGTGTGAAAAGGGCAAGTGCTGAGACTGTAGAGAAAAGCTCCAGAGAGACCACGAAAAGGTTTTGTGCTGACACGTTTGAAATTTATCCTGGCAGCAAAAATGATTGCTGGAGAGAAGAAAGGACAGACAAGTATGAGCAATTATAATTAAAGCAATGATGGGAAGACTTGCAATTCAAAATAAGGAATAATGACGTTTTAAAATGATATGAAGGGTGGCATATATGGTCCAAAAGGGTAGGCCAAAGGAGGAAAAATTGAGATCAAGGACAAACATTTTTCACTGTTGCTCTATAGATGCCAGCATACCCCAAACACCCATTCTACACGGAACAGTGGTTCTCGCCCGAGAACAAAGTTTTCCCCTAGGAGACATTTGACAATGTCTGAAAGCAAGTTTGGTTGTCACAACTGGGGGAGGAATGTCAGTTACCATCACCTGTGGGTAAAGACCAGGGATAGTGCTCACAACAAAAACATATCTGGTCCAAAATGTCGATAGTGCTGAGGTTGAAAAACCCTGATAGATAGTAAACCAAATGGGCCGGTATATTGGTGAGACTGGAGTGCTAACTTCCTGTGGGAAATGCATACCCGTATGAATGTTTCACATGATGTGCCGTCATGTAATATTTCAACTTATGCATTTTACTTAATAAAATAAACTATTTACATGTATAATATACAAATAATTGCCTCAGTAATTGTTCCATGTTATTGAGAGCATTAATTGAACACCCATTATTTAAATGCATTTTCCTAATTGTTGGGATGCAAAGATGATTAGTGTATTGTTTCCAAATGCTAATACTGAGAAGCACAAATCCATTAGCATATGCATTATTCTTTCTCCTTTGTTTTGGTTTGACAACTAAAATAAATCCTTCTAAAGCTACCTTAAAATAATTAGTTAGATTCCATAGCTGCTGTTTCAGGGTATAATTTACATAATATTATTCTTGATTCCAATAAAAATGTGTCATTCACAGGGGCCTGTAGGTGCAAACATTGAATAAAAAACAGAAAACATTAACAAACACAAAAGAAGCCTTATACTTTCACCTTTCTCAGGGACCAAACATTTGTACTAATTAAGGAAAAGCACATTGAAAAGATGTATTTTGCAGTGCGCCATGAAATGCAATTAACTCCAAGTTTGCAGAATTGATAATGAAAGGGAGTTTTGAGTCTTACAGGCATTTGCGAAAAGCTTTCTGACTTCAGTCTTTTGTATTTCAATTTTCTAAATTATTACTAAGACTCTTCAGATTTCTAAGAGCATACTGTGCCTAGCTTTTGTCTCTTTCAACTCCAAACAAGAATGTGCAATTGGCAGCAATATAATCACCAGCATTTTAAAAAGTAAAATCAGAACCAGGCTATTTACCTGCAATGAAGAACCCTTGATTTCAACAGGCTGTGCTCACTTGCTGGCATGCTGCAAATGGAATTTGGAATCTCCCAAGTAGCTGCTGAGGGATGAACAATCTTATGCTGCACATTAAAAGCTAGAGAGTTTCTGGAAATGTCATCTTGTATCATGTGACCATAAAAATGAGTGACCATTCATGTCTTGCTATCTGTGAGCTAGAGGCTTTAGATGACATGCCAAAAATACCTTATAGGAACCCTAAAGAGTCTGTATTTTTAGTCCCATTCTACATATGAAGAAAGTAAGGCTCAAGAAGTTAATTTGGTCAAGTTTACATAGTGGTAAATAATTTAAATCCAGTTTTCCTTTACTCCAAAAACCTGTTTTTTCTGTTTTGTTTTGTTTTTTACTCTCATTCTTTTTTTTTTTAAGATTTCATTTATTTATTTTTAGAGAGAGGAGAAGGGAGGGAGAAAGTGAGGGAAAGAAACATCAATGTGTGGTTGCCTCTTGTGTGCCCCCTACTGGAGACCTGGCCCAAACCCAGGCATGTGCCCTAACTTGGGAATTGAACCGGCAACTGTTTGGTTCACAGTCCGGCACTCAATCCATTGAGGCACACCAACCAGAGCTGTTTGTTTGTTTTTAAAGCCACAATACCAGGCCTCTTATATATTTTAGCAACTACTACTAATATAATAATAACCATAAACAATTGCATTTATAGAAGTCCACTTCACAAAGTAGGCAACAGATGGATGTTTTGCAGGGTCAGAAAGCCATTTACTAATGCCAGGACCTGCATACATTTCATACACTGGAAAAAAAAGAAATGCTCAAAACAGTCGTCTCTTTTTATACTACAACATATGGTAGTAAATACAATACCAAGACATATAGGACTTGATATAGTCCAATACAAGGAAATTATTAGTGTCCTCAATTAACAATTTCTCACAGGATGCAGAGCTTTAGTGAGAATATATATATGCATATATATATTCTACCATAGTAACTTTCTTCCTCTCTGATATATAATCTGGATCTATCTATGCATTTGCTTATTATGAACATTTTAATATTTTCTTTGTATAATAACTTTAAAACAATTTAAGGGAAATAAATACTGTGCTTAATTGTCTCAAATGCTCAACATGATACCATTTGGGAAGCAATAGGCCATTTATATCTATGTTAACATAAGAAATAAAATTTTGATTAGAATTGGAAATATCTGTCAAATTAAAAAAAAACATTTTAAAATATCTTTTTAAAAGGGCTGCAAAGAATTAGAAGTGTTTAATCAGCCTATTTTGAGTTTAATTGCAGCCTCAGTGGGCAAATGTCCCTTGTATAATCACTGCATCCTCATTAGTATGTTTGTTTTTCTTATGCCTCTCTGAAATTTTCATCTAGCTCCTGATGAGATGGAGTTAGAAATACCACATTAAGGTGAATTTTATAACAACAAAATTAAGAGGTATTTAAGAATAATAACAAGGTTATATTGAAAAGTTGAAGAGTAAAAAGGGAAAAGTAATTATGGAGGTTTGAATGCAGAATTTAAACTTTAGAAAAGAAAAAAATATAACCAGAAACTGTGTCAAAATATATTCATGTTAATGGTGCCATTTGATATGGTTATTATTCTACAGATCAACTTTGCTTATAAAATTTTATCTTACTGAAATGAGGTATAGCTTAATTGGACACTTAAAATAGCAAGCTTAAATTCTCATATACCCTGATCAAAACTGTCACAGTCTTCTGATACAAAGGAGCCAACTCATTAGGGATGTTTAATACTAATCAAGTAAAGATAGGGAGAAAGCAGGCTCCTACTTAAAACCGGAAGTCTTTAGCTGTAACTTGTGTTTTATAATTGTATCACATCCCATACAGCCAAGTGAGCATGTTTACATTCAGAACTGCACTTCCGTCATGGGAACATGACTTTTGAGAATGGAGAGAAAGCTAAACATGCCTGAGACAAGCCTGTTTTTACATAGATGACGGACGGTATCTATAAACTGAGGGCAGAATGGCTGCAGGTCACGCAGCTACTGACTATAGAGACTGGTCACCATAAGATTATGGTCACTTTCCAGGTTTTAATAAAGATACAGAAAACCTCCATTTTTTTCCTATTTTTTGACTCAAATTATCTAACAGCCTAGCATATAGTGGTAACCTCCCCAAATTACAGGCCAGACCCCAGAAAGAGAACTTATTTTCTGGGCGGGCTGGTGTAATTTGCTCAGTTAGCCATAGAATGAATAGCCCACTTAGCAACATTCTATTAATCTATTGACTGGACACTAACACATCTTATGGTTTTCATGTAAATAATTCAAAGAAATAAAAAATGCTTAAAATGGCTTCATGGCATTTCTAGAACTCAGGATTATTAGAATATATGATATTTTAGTAACTTGGGAGCATAAATAAAGAGGAGGAAATGTCATTTCCTGTGCAGGGGTTGTACTTCTATTAGATCCTCTTGTTACTACATTGGATCATTTTTGTTCAGAAAATCAAAAAGGCTTTCCAAAATATTGATGTGCTCTGTGCACTGCCCATAGTATGAAGCCGGCTACACTATTTATCAAGTGACAAGATCCTTATGTTATTTGGGGGGGAGGGGAATTATATTCCAGATGAATGACTTGTGGGAAAAATTATATCTCAAAAATGAATGAAGAGAACCTTAAATTTTAAGTGCATCTGAGTTATACAGCAGGTATTATTTTTGTTGTTGTTAAAGATAAGGCCAAGCTGCTCAAGTATCCCCCAGGGTATATATTGATTAAGCTGGATCCCATCTATTAGTCAACATCAGTCAGACTTACAAAAACAGCTTTTTGGGAGGCGAATTCTCAAATAAATCTGCTTTACCACTCCCGTTCTGTGCCTGCAAGTGTCCAAGTGTGATAACTGAGAGAAATCTCCCATACTTTAAACCAACTGATGTTTCTCCAAGTAAGTCACTGTAAACATAGGTTTTCATTGCAGAAGTTTTCAATTAATGTCTTATGGCATAGTGGACAAACTATAATCAAAGTAATGAGAGCTTTTGAGGACTGACATTTTGTTATTAAAATGAAAAATAACTTTTTCAGTGCCCTTTGACATGGCTATTAATTTTCTTGAGTCCATGCCTGTATAATCAAAGAGAAATTGAGTGCCAAGTGATGAACTGGATAATTTGTTTAAAGTAGCTTCTCTTGAAGAAAATACTTGAGTAAAAATCACGACTGAGAGTGACTATTTGCTGTTGTCATAACTCCTTTTTCTATTTGTTGACCGTTATATTCCAATTTGAATATTAACCTTTTATCTTATTTCAATATAATACATTTCCTTTTCACTTTTTTCATTGAATTAATATGAACATAGTTATTCTCTGACCATCGATCATATTAGTTTACAAATACTTTATTTTCTTATTTTGCTTGTTTCCCTAACTAAATCTGTATCTAAATAATTCTCAGATTTTGCTGTTTCTTCTCTCTTCAATATTTTTCCTTCTTCACTCACTCAAAATAAATATTCCTTGAATGAATATATAAACCCTCAAATATTATCTACTTTTTTGAAAAGATTATAAATATTACATAATAGGCCTAGATCCTATTTTAATTTTTTGCACTAACGAGCTCCCTGATGTTGGATGACCTTCTCCATTCATCTGCCTGTTTTCTCCTCTGTAAAATGGGCTATAAATAGAGATCTCACACAGTTGCTTTGAGTATGTAATAAACTAATACTTAGAAAACACTTATAGTGCCATGCAGTCCATCGTAAGTGCTCTGTAATGTTAGCTTTTGTAAATAACTACTTCTGTATACATGTTCCTTCCCAGTCTCACACATCGCCCCTCTCTGGTCTGGATTAAGGAGGAAAGTAGAATATGAAGACTATCTTTAAACATCTTGTCCACTTGTACATACTCTACCTTTGATTTATACTGGTTTATTTTTGAAAGCTATGACTAGAATATAAAAATTTTTCAAAACTCTAATCTTTCACGTTTTATCATTAATCCCAATTTAGAACCTGTATCACCTAGGCAAGAGATTACTAGACATTGTATTTGCAAAATATCAAGTTCATATGCAATTTGCAATGCAAATGAAATGTGAATACATATCAAGTCATAAAGTATTAAGATGTTGTGTTTACTTTGGGAAGGTATGTAAAGAGAAATAATAGATGTTATTATGAAAATTATTTGGAAGTTACCTACTGAGAATATTGTTATCTATTTTTATTGTTTGATAAATAGCTAAATGGAGCTATGTTACTTAATTTTAAAGTAAGCATTAAATTTTTCTACATTTAATCTCCTAATACATTTTGAATTGTTTCTTTTTTCTTACATTTCTGTTTACCTTTTTCTGAGTTTTTATGTCTGTTTCTAGGCACAAACCCAAGGGTAGGTAAGCAGAAGTATTTAGTTCTCCTTGAGCTGAAATTCAGTTGCAGCTCCATGATCGAAACATTACTGATATGTTGTAGATTTTTCAATGGTGTTAGGTTGCAAAGAAAATTAAGAACTAAATAACATGAGTTTGAGGAGACATACCTAGCATTATAATTAGTTTTTAAAATATTTAAACATAGACTTTATTTTTAAATTCAAATAAAATGTTTATTATAAAAGCATTTAACCACTAATACCTGCATTTACATTAGAAAGCTTCATGTAAAATGTCTAAAAGGCATTTACCGTGATAAAAAATAAAAGAACTAGGCATTTTCATATTCTTAATTGAGCTTACAAACAGGAGAAACACCCTTTTTCTTTCAGACTGACAGTTCTGAAGTGATCAGATTTCTAAAACGAGGCATGTTGTTCCATATTTCATAGGGGTGTATTGATAGAAACAATCTGAGTTTTGCTAATAGTTGTTGCAGGAAACTTTAAGGTTGAACAATAAGTTTCCATTTCAGGTTCAACTTTCAAATCTAAAGTACCCCCAAATGGAAAGTTTCTGGAAGACTGGTTAATAGTAACTAGCTTTAGATAATAGAAGAGGGCCCAAAAGTAGGTTTACATTTGTGAGCACAGGATTTATTCTTATACCATTATTTATTTATTTATTATGTGCTATTTATTGTTATTACCAACCTACTTTTTCACAACCTTGTATAATAACCAGATTGCCAATGGATTACATTTTAAAGAATGCTATCCTTTTTTATTCAACAAAACTTCTCACACATTTTAAGCAGGTTAGCTCATTAGTTTAGCATTGGGCCTCTGTGTTAGAGATATTAGGAGAAAGATTTTTTGTGATACGAACTTAAGTCAAAGAAAAGTAAGTTAGTGTCAGTGTGCCTTGACCTTGAACGGGTTTTGGAAAGCCCGATGGCATATCTCCTTGCCAGCATTCCGTAGTGTCTGAATCGGTTGTTTCTTCTCTGAAACAAATTTGCTCTATACTTAAAATTCTTGTTTCCATTGCTTTTTCATGCTCAACTTCCTCCAAGTAACATGTAGTTGCTATTGGACAACCAGTGCACAGCAGTCAATTTCCTGTGTGGATCACACAGTTACAAGTGACATATTCTGTCCATTTTTACGTGTTATTTCACTAAATGAGCGCCTGGATTTTAGTGGGATGCTCTGCAGTCTCAATCTGCCTGGTAATTTTAATATCTTCTGCCAGGTGGTTACAAGGTTTCACACCTTAGCTATCTGTTCCATATATCTTGTTAACACATAATGCCTATGAGAGACATGGATTGTACTTCAATTATACTCCGTTCCAGGAAGTAAGATGACTTTTGTGGTATTGCCATCACCACAAGTGCCTTTTCAATATATTTACCCAAATTCTGAGATTTCCCCCATGCTAAAATGGAGAAGTATCTCTATTACTTTCAATAAAAATCCTTATATGTGTCCTCTGGAACCCAATTCTACTCACCTTTTCAGGTATTTTACTCTTTCAAAATGATTGTTTCCTTCAAATAAGTTAGTTTTTAATATTTTCCTTAACAGAAAAAAAATATTTGGTTGAACTCACTTCTCTGATGACATAAGGCATCATTTTTCGATCCCATTTCAGGTAACGATGTCCACCAAAGTGTCATGGCTTATGGGCTTCATGTGTTCATGTTCAATATACTCTTGAATTCACTGTAACAAAACTCCCATCCTTTCATATTTTTTGAGAATTTTCTTCTCAAGCTAAGGAATCATGCCCATCCCTTACTAACCTCACTCTCAACAGAGTTCACTGCAGCTGCCCTGCTTTCTTGTCCGCTCTGCCCTTCACTCTTCCAGCGTTTCTCCTCCTTGAGCTGTTTCTGTTTACTAGCACTAGAGACTCAGAAGTTTAGGTTCTGTAGTGTTCAAATCTTTCACCCCTTTCTTCTTGCAGTTCTCTCCCAAGTGGGACTATACTGTCCACGTTACCTTAAATTTAGGCTGATATATCTCAAATATATATTTTCTATTCAGAAAGCACATTTGAAATTCACACTCAAATCTAATTATCTGGTTTTTATTGCACATGCCTATCTAATTGATATCTAAGGCATAATGTGTCAAAATGATTGATTTCTCCCAAATTATTTTTCTCCCCAAAAGAGGTGTTTTTTTTCCATGTCTTTATCCAGCTCAGTAAATGGACTTATTAATACGTAGTAGATGAAACACACACAGACTGAGTTATTTGTAATGCCTACTCTTTACCATTGTCATTTCAACAAGAAGTTCCATGGGATGTATCTGATGTGTAGCATTATTTTGCACACTTGTTTCCATTTCCTTATTTTTCCCACCTTTGTCCAAAATGGTGTAATTTCTTTTCTGAATTGTTTTTGACATTTCAACAATCCAAAAAATAAAAGTAGTCACAGTGATTATTTCCAGAACATAAAATAGATTATTATTTTATTTGTTTAAAATTGTTCACATTGCTTTTTTTATTTTATTTTAATTAAACATTTTTTATTGTTCAATTACAGTTGTCTGCATTTTCTCAATGCATTGTTTTTTTAAAAAGATAAAACTCCTTACCATATGCCACAGGCTTTCTTGTACTACTGTCTGTCCATCAACCTCATTCACTCTTCTAGCTACATTGAAACACATATTTGTTTTTAAAGCAAGTTGGGCTTTCCCTTTAAGTTGGATCTTTGCACTTTGGTTTTCTATATTCAAATTTTCTTCCCTTGGCACTTTTCACATAATAGTTCACTTTTTTTTTCAGGTCTAGATCAAATGTTACTTAAGGTGAGACCAGTGAAAAGGGAAGTATGAGAGATTAAAGGAGAGAAGAACTCTTTCATCCTTAAATAGTCCTAAAAATGATTTGAAATGTTTCTAGAACATATGATTGTTTAGTATATTATTTATTCATATTTACATTAATTAACTTGTTGAGTAGTATAAAATTCACAAAACTCAGGGGTTAAAAAACATTATATATATATAGATAGATAGATATAGATATAGATATAGATATATCTCCAAAATGTATGCATCTGTGAGTTGGCTCAGTTGAGGATCGGCTGTACTAGGCTGGCGTTTGTTTGCTGGCTCTGTTTATCCCTAGTGCGTTCAGTCACGCATCTGCTGATTTACTCAGTACTTCTACCCTGTGCTGGGATCCGGAACTGGGACAACTCTGGCCATGTGTCTCTCATCTTCCTTCTGGGACTCACAGATAAATGAATACTTCTTATGGCAGTGGCAGAGTATAAGAGGAAACACACAAAGTCTCATGAAATCTCAATGCAAATATGATATTGACACCATTGCTTCCAAATCATTCTATTGCCAAAGTAAGCTAGAGGCCCCTCCTGGTGTGAGAAACATTCCAAATTACGTGAATTGGAGAGGAGAAATGTGTGGCCAGTAATGCAACCTACCTCCCATTTAATTCATTTCCCATTCTTTGACTAAAATAGGTTACTAAGAGATGAACATACAATGGTAATTAATTGGAATACTTTGTTCATTTTATATTTATTTTCAAACCTAGGCTATAATGAAATTCTAATATAAATTAATCTCTGACATCACCTTCTATCCTAAATTGTTTGTACATGTAGCCACAAGAAATTTCATTATGCATTGATTTTTTTTTTCTGCCAGTGTACTGTAGACTTCCCAGACATCATTGTTTTGTCTCTCTCTTTTTAATCACTGTATTTTTACTGTCTACTATTTATGGAATTTGGTAGGTATCTTTAAATTTAAAATTAAACTAGGCATAACACTAAGGACAAACTGAGATTAAAAAAATTGATCTCAGTTCTATGGAAATACAAAGTTTCCAGTCAAATCTTAAGGACCAAATATAAATTAAATATATACATTTAAATATTTGAATATATTTAATTTAATACTTCCTTTGTGTGAGTTCTATATTTTTATTATAATATCAAGTTAAAAGAGATTTCTTTATTTTCTTACCTAGATATTTCATCGACTACAATGATGAAGATGACCGATTTTTCAATATTGATGCTAATACGGGGTCTATTGAGACTACAAAGGTCCTTGATAGAGAAGAAACTCCATGGTACAACATCACAGTTGCTGCCTCAGAAAATGGTAAATGACCTGACTTTATGTATTATAGGAACATATGTCCCTTCTTATACAAGAAGATTTATACTGAGATTTTCTCATAAGCAGGTATCTTGCCAGTTTTATTTTTCATGCTGGGATCTAAGAGAGTGCACAGAATGTATTCGATACAATTTTACTCATTGTCAGATACAGTGAATAAATCATTTACCTTTTCCCTTACTTTAATCCTGGCATAGTGGTGAAAAATGAGCATCATGGACCCTTAGTCCTCATGCCTGAGACCAAGTAGCTAGTTCTCCTACATGTGACACTTCCTGTCAGGTGCTCATGCCTCACTTAGCATGAAGTCACCAAGGGGCTAGAAAAATGGTCCTGAACACACGTCAGTTTAGAGGGAAAAGAAATGAAAATTTGTCCTTCTTCTTGCATAATTTTCTCCATGCAACACGCCTCCTCAAGCTTTGATTAACACTGAGAAAACTTACAGTAAAAGCATTACTCTTGGAATTTCCACGGGCAGGTCTAATCCCTCTTCAAGGCAAGTTCATGAGGTGTAGCTGAGGAGGGCTCATGTTCTTTTCCCCCAAATAATGCTCTGTGTGTGCTTAACACCTAAGTTCAGGAAAAGAAACATAAATATCAATAATTGCCTGTGAGTTTAAAAAGTGGTATATGACTGTGTTCAAATAAAATTAGAATAAAACAAAGAAAATTGATCTATTGTTATAACAATGAAGTCCTTTTTTACATATCAAGTGATAAACAAAAGTCTGTATTACCCCAAATACAGACTTGTTTACAGAAAGTATGTATAGATTTAGAAAAGATTTCTAGGTGCTCATGAAAGAACTATACATATATTGAGAGTCAGAATACTCACCGTGGAAAAAAGTGCTGTGTAACATGAAATTATGCTTTCTTCTGCCCTCAGAGGGTATGCCCCTCCCTGCATGTGCCCATCCCAGGAAGTCACTAATCCAGATCAGCAACTTTCTCTAGGTCAGCAACTTTCAACCTTTTTTTTTTTTTTTATCTCACAGTACTTATAAACTAATTAGTAAAATTTTATGACACGCCAAAAATATGTATGTTGTATATTTTGCCAATCTGACCCAAAAAAGGTATAATTTTAATTCATTCAAAATGCATGGCTATTGCTGTGTTGGGTGTTGTCATTTTTTTTTCATTTGACAATCTAGGGGAAAGGAGGTCAGTGCCCCTGAGTCAGGTATTGTGTGGTTTAAAAATCTTGCAGCCCACTAGTGTGCTCAGCACACCGGTTGAAAATCACTACTCTAGATGTTTTAGTCTGTTCAGGCTGCATAACATAAGCTGGGTGCTTTGAATGACGACCACTTATTTCTCACAGTTCTGGAGGCTAGGAAGGCCAAGATCAAGATGCTGGCACATTTGGTGTCTGGTGAGGGCCCACTTCCTGTTTCACCCCTGGCTGCCTTCTACAGGTGTCTTCACAGGAGAGAAGGCAGGGAAGTCCTCTGGGGTCTCGACAATAAGAGCACTAATTCCATTTATAAAGCCTCCTCCCTTATTCCCTAATCATCTCCCAAAGTCCCTGCCTCCTAATACTATCAAGTGGGGGGTGGGGGTAGGTTTGATATATGAATTTTGAGAGGACATAAACATTTAATCTGTAGCAACCCATTTACTTGTTATTGCCATTTCATATTTTTAAAAAAGCATATAATGTGTGGTCCTTTGTGATTGGCGTATTTCATTTAGCATAATGTTTTTCAAAGTTCATCCATGTTGTAGCATGCATCATTAATTCATTTTTCTTATTGCTAAAAAATATTCCATTGTATGGGTATAGCACATTTTATTTACCCATTCACAACTTGAACAGACATTTGGGTGTTTCCCACTTTTTGCCTACTATGAAAAAAGATGCTATGACTATGAATGGGGGTGTTTTGTGCAGACATGCGTTAAGTTCTCTTGGGCAGCCCTGGCCAGTGTGGCTCAGTCGGCTGGGCTGTCCTGCATGGCAAAAGGTTGCCAGCTTGGTGTCCCTGTTGGGACACGTGCAGGAGGCAACTGATCTGTTTCTCTCTCGCATCGATGGTTCTCTCACTCTGTTTCTCCCTCCCTTCCTCTCTCTCTCAAATCAATAAGCATGTCCTCAAATGCTGTTACAAAAGTAAATTTTAAAAAAGATTGTGCAGTTGTTTTGGAACAGGCTCCATGTACAGAATATGGAAGAGGATTATCCTTGAAGAGGATGTTTGTCAGACACAATAGAAGTTTATTTTAAAATAACTTGAAGTCTAACTCCAGAGGTGTTTTGTTCAGAAACCGTACATTAGATTGCTCTAAATTTCACCTCAGCTCAAATAATATTTGTATCGAGTAGAAACTATTTTATGTCTGTGCATGAGTTCAAGGACACCATGAAAATTATGTGCAATCTTTACCAAAGGAAATGCCCATGTTTACTACAGTAGTGTCACAAATATATACTTACAAAGTTTTTTTAATACTATTTGCTAGTACTTCAAGTGGGAAATGTGTTAATACACATCTACTGAGTAAAAGAGTACAGTAAACTGTAACATCCTGAATTTTATGGATGGTAATAAAAAACCTAGAGACACCTCAGTGAGCAATAATAAAATGTAAATTAATCCTAATCATAGACAAGTATATAGAATGAGCAGTAGTTAAGATTTTATAGCCGTGTTGTAAGACTATGTTTGGAAAACTGCACATTCCAACACTGATTGCTTAGCCTAAGTGCCTGTTCAAGATCGCTGGAGGTTCTTCTGTGTACAATTGTTTGTAAGTTTTAACCTCAACATCAGCCATGTTATCAGAGTATTTTCCAGTGTATTTTGTTTTGGAAATGCATTTGATACTTTTTTGCAGGCCATCTTTTTAAAAAGCACTATGTGTCAGAACACTTTTAGGTTCACAGCAAAACTGAGAGGAAGGGACAGAGGTTTGCCACATACCCTCTGCCCTGTGCATGCTTGGCATTCTCCACCGTCAACAAACCCCACCGGGAGGACACGCTTGTTATAACTGAGGAACCTATGTGAACACATCACAGTCACCTGAAGTTGATAGTTTAACTTTGTGTTAATGCTTGGAGTTTTATGGGTTTGAAGGAATGTATAATGGCATGGATTCATCTTTATAGTGCCATACAGAGTATTTTTCTCTGTGCAAAAAAATCTTCTGTGCTCTGTGTGTTTATGTCTCTCCACTGCAACCCCTGCTAACTACTGATCTTTTTATTGGTTCCACAATTTTGCCTTCTCCAGAAAATCATATAGTGGGAAACACAGAGTATGTAGATTTTTCAAATTGATTTTTTTCACTTAGGTATATACATTTAAGTTCCCTGCATGTATTTTCATGGCTGGATAACTCAATTGTTTTTAGCACTCAATAATATTCCTTTGTCTGGATGTACCACAGTGTATTAATTTACACACTGAAGGACATCTTGGTAGCTTCCAAATTTCAGCATTGATAAATAAAGCTGCAAGAAACATCCGTGTGTAAGTTTTTGTGGGAAAGAAGTTTCAAGCTCCTTTCTATCAAGGAGTACAGTTGCTGCACCTTGTCGTCCACACATACTTCAGTTACAGGTTTCTCAAAAAGGCCGGGCTGTTTCAGTAATTTTGTAATCCTTTCATCTCTCAATGCCCTCTACTCATTTTGTTCTGCTTTGCAAGTAGCTCTGTACTTTTAATAACTATTTCAAATCACACAACATCTGTGAAATCTTTTTCAACCTCGCAGCCAAATTGTACTGCTCCTGTCTTTCTATTCTCCAACTTTATGCGTGCCTTAAACATCCTCTTATCACTTATTAGTCTTAAATGTACTACCTGTTACATTTTATGCTAATGTTTTCTCTCTCTACTAGATTTTGAACATCTCAAGCATAGGAATCAGGTCTATTTTGTGATTGGTTAATCCTAGAATTCCAAAATATTTAGCTATTTTCCTGTATAAAACTTGGTTAAGAAAATTTTGTTACATACATGAATATTCCTTGCCCCTCAATTTCTCCACCTTAACTGCCCAACCAACTTATCACGCTCTATACAATTCAGTGGTTACTCAGCTATATATTTCTCATTTCCTTAAACTGTCTTATTTCTTATTTTTCTGTACACTGAATGCAAGAATTGGATTCCACCTGCTCAATACACCACATCGCAACTGTGCCATTCATTGCTTGCATGGCAGTTGTGCTTCCAAAGGAGGAAAGTCTTGAGATGCCACATTATTCATTCATCTGATGAATCTGAAAGAGTCTCCTGCCACCAGATCTCACAAAGTAAACAATAACAACTGGACATTGTTGCATTTATGTGAACATTTGCCTGAGTTCTGTTTCACTTTTACTTTATTCCATTTATATACATTACTCAGTCCAGACACCAGTGTTTCAGGCTCCTTATTAATTCAATTTTGTTTGGGCATGTCTTTCAATTTTCAGGCAAATATGGTCAAAGATTAGGATGCACAAATTTCAAATTTAGTCCAGTTATTAGTTTCAGGTGATGAACATTAAATTTAAGATCTCATGAACTCATTCCTTGTTGCCTTTTAAACTGAGTTGAATTTTTGTTAACAGCTTCATCCAACAATACAAAACTCTGTTACTGACGAGTGGGTTGTTTGAAGTTCCTTCAGCTTCTGTACGATAATTTGCCATTGCCAGCATGCTCATTTTGTTACATGAAATTTGTCTTCCACAAATTTGTCCACATTAAGCAATTTCCCTTAGCAGACAAAGCAGCGTCACCGACACGTTTTCCTTACCACACAAAGAAATTGATATTGTTTTAATAAGCATGAACAAAAGTAATAAAATAATTTTCTAACATATTTGTTCAGACATGTATGTGTCCGTATTTTAGTTACCTACTTTTATGTAACAAATTACTAGGCAATATCCAAAAATAATTCAATTTCTTCTAAGGTAAAATAAATTTATTGGCCCATGTACCTGTAAAATTCATACATAAATTTGGATTTAGGCTTACTTTGATCTGGTCTCTATATCCATTTTTCTGAGATTTTTCCTTTTTGTATTTCTTTAGATCTCATCCTTTGCTTTAGTGTTGCTATGTTATAGTAACAAGCAACAAATATTATGTTAACTTATAAAATAGTCACAGTGTTACAGAACAGACCCGGGGGTGGTGGTGAACAATATACTATTACTGGAAGGACCCCCCCTTTCTCTCTGGGGATCCCCCCCACCTACTAGGTTTGCCTTGCCCACCGCCAGAGAAAAGACATTTCTCAATGCCAGAGATTGGTGAAAAGGAAAGGAATTATGTATTTAAAAGTTATAAAGACTTAGAGTAATGACTTAATGTCTTCATTAAAATACTAAAGTCCTTTAGAATACGCACAGATGCACAGTCCTTCCTTCTCCCTCTGCCCAGTCCGGGGTACCGTATCTCAGGAAAAGAAGTAGAAGTCCATGATTCAGGCTCCTGGCACCATCAGCTCTGTTGCCGGCACGGGGTCCCCACTCTGCCAACACTGCGTAGTCCTCTCTCCCTCTTCTCCGCCAAAGCTGTGTGGTCCTCTCTCTGATATGGCTGCTGCGCCTCAGTTTTATCCCAGTGCCCATCTTCCTCTGCAGCCCCATTTCCGACTCCTCCTACAATCAGTTACACCTGCCAGCATCCCCATATTCTTCCAGCTTTACTGGGCTGCCATAGTAAGTCTGGGCAGGTGTGGCCCCATGGCATGGAGCCCATCTTCTCCAAGCTCTCACACAGGCCCTGTAACCAGGGGGAGTTGCTTCCCAGACCCATCTTGGGTGGAAGTCACTCCCATCCCCCTGGCTCAAAGCATGGCCACAGCTATTTAACATATCTATGAAACCAGCCAGAGGTTATAGATACGTTAAATGACCAAGCCAGGGGTTAGCTGCACAGCTGTTGCTACCCAAAACAGCTCTGAATGGCCCTGCTCCATGCTTCCCATCCCCCAGCTCAGGCTTGTGGGGGTGAGGACATCCTATATATGTTTACTTTTCTAATATTTCCTTGACACCCTGAGTTCTGGACCCCATTACAAATCCCTACTTGGGGCGCCCCTCTTGGCTGCACCCTGTTACAACAGGATGAATGAATGCCACCTTAAACTGGGGTAAACTCATTCATAACCACAGTGAGATAAATTGTCACTTTGAATAATCATTAAAATGGTTGCTCCTATTAGGTCACTTTTACATTTTTATTTACTACCTTTAAAAATTGTAACACATAAAATGTGCCTATACTTTGATGAATTATTGTTGCAAAACATATGTGTTTGTCTACCTTGGCTCGAGATCATCAGGGCGCATATTTTGTCTTCACTCGCCCTCACTTACACTCAAACTTCTTGGGTTCTACACGTGAGAGAGCTTTGGTGAGGTGATTACAATATCTACACATTCTATTTTTTTGTTGTTATTTAGTTATTAACACAATGTGTTGATATATTTGAGGCCTTATCACAGTATGCCCATATCAGTAAAAGATTCTGAAAGAATTAGAACAAATGTGTTTAGTCAAAAAAGCAAAAACCTTGAATAACTGAAGCTATTATATACAATACTGCTAGATGTCTATTTTATAGTTTTCCTGTATCCTCAAATGTTTAATACCTGTCCCAATGCCCTTACATGAAACAACTAACCTTGCTTCTCTAATGACTTAAAAAATAAGAAAAATCAGCAAAATGTTTCCACAGTTTTCTGCCCTCTGGTCTACAAATATAATTACCGCTATAGGCTTCAATCCACCCAGAACCCCTTCCCGCAGGCTGCTGTGAGTAAAGTCCCCAACCGTGGTTCTGACAACCTCTCAAGTATGCCCCGGGCCCTGTCTTCTCTTGCTCACTCAGAGACATTGACCTTAACCGTTTCTCCGCTTTCCTGCATCTTCATTTTCTCTGCTCTGACGCATAATTTTCAGTCCTTATAAATAGGCTTTCACCCCTGTCTTAAAATAAAATTAACTCTCAAAATCAAGAACTAAAACCATACCTTGATCGAGTGTTTCCCTTTTAATCCAATTGTACTATTGTATATCCTCTTCCAAAAACCCCTCACAGAAGTTGCTTATAGAGTCACGCACAGCTCAATGACAGGGGTACATCCTGAGAAATTCGTCCTTAGCAGTGTATCCTTTGTGTGAACATTACAGAGCGCTTACACAGGCCTGGATAGTGTAGCCTGCTGTACCCCCAGGCTACACAGTATGGCCCCTTGCTCTCCAGGGGAGGAAAATACATTTTTCCTCTACACTTCTAGGTGCTTGGCTACAACATCCCTGTAAGAAAATATTAATAGGAGAAAAACAAACATGTTTAATAACATGTATCCCTCCTGCTGACATGGAAGAGAGCCAGGAAAACTGAGTAACTCACCTAACTGGCTGAAGCCACCTTAAATATCATTTCCAGCTGAAGACAAAAGATGTTGGGGGCGGGGGAGTCAGTTTTGGAAGGTTAAGAAGCACAGTGAAGGAGAGTAATGTTGTTGGAAAGATTTTCCTACTTGTCTTCCACTTTGCTAAGAGTTCTTAGAGATAATTCATCCTCCCCCCACCCATAGCCAGCGGGACAGTCTTACAAATGGAGATTTTCCTTGCAAATGTAAATATTTTTTTTTTACAAAAGGTAACATTTACTTGGTTTCCAGATCTTTTCTAATGTCTGCTGTTTCTTAAAACTTACCAATGAAAATAAATAAATATATTTATGCCAAGTAGACATACTTTTGGGTGAAAACCTATTCTCCTACAGCCCCTGGGCTACAAATATGTACAGCATTTTTGTGTACTCAGTCCTACCCAGGGGAGCCCAAACTTCCGGCATTCCTGCACCACCTTGGAGGAAGAGCTGTCTTGGTCCACACATTCAATATATTTCAACACGTAATCACACAAAAAATCTCACAATGTTTTAAGTAAATTTATGATTTTGTGGTGGGCCACATTCGCAGCCGTCTGGGCCGCAGGTTGGACCCCCCTGCGTGTAGGCAGTTGGAACAGGAACACAGTGTTAAGTGTTCGTGTAACGCGTTGTGCTGCATTAGGGCAGCTATGTCACTAGGCACTAGGGCTTTTTCAGCTCTGTGAGGCCCTCCTGGAACCACCCTCATACATGCAGTTCCTCTTTAAGGAAAACGCTGTCACAGAGCGCCTGACTGTATTCATGGTCTGCGCTCTCTTGCACCATGCTCTTTAAAATCCACTCTAAAAACACTCGTTTTCATTGCTTCACCAAAATTACTTTTGTTTTCCACATTGCAAAAGCTAAAGTATAACTTTCACTCAACCGTTTGTTCAACAAAGCAGCACCATTTGGCAAAATTGACAATTCCTTCAAGAAATAGGTTCTTTCAGTGGCTTAATGGCACAATATCGCTAGATTCTCTTCATCCCTCACTGGTTCTTCAATCTCAGTGTGCTGGTCCGTGTGTCTCTCTCTCTCCACTCACTGAATTGTGTAGCATGCTGATTTTCAGACCTTAGACCTGCCTGGAGTATTTGCCTAAGTAATCTCATTAAGGCTAATGGATTTCTATAACATTTATACATAGATACCTCTCAAACTTAAACCTGCAGAAACTTGGTTACTTTTCCCTTGAGTTTCACATTAGCCACCCTAATATCTCCTCTTGAAGGTCTCAAGCTCAGAGTGTGCCAAGTAAATATTTTCCTTAAAATCCATATTTTCTCTAAATGTGCTCCTCCAGAGATCTTATCCATCTCAGTAATGATGGCAATAATCTTCAGATTCCTCATGTAAATCACTCGGAACCCTGTTCAGCACCATTTTTCTCTTAAGCTCCACAATCAATTTTTTTCAGGAAACTCTGTCAGCTATACTTTGAAACATATTCATAAATCAACCACTTTATACAATTTCCATTGCTCCAATTCCTGTCCAAACAACCATCACCTCCACTGGAGTATCTGCTGTAGCTTCTTGTCTTTTAAACTTGACACTAGCCTACTTTAACCTATTACCCAGAGAACTGCTAGAGTGTTCTTTTTAAAATCATAAGCAATGCCAGTGCAGTCTCTTTTAAGTAGGATAAAACACTTGCAAATAAATTAAGGTTACAAAACACAACACTCACAATGAGCAAACCAAGGTAAAATCGCATACATCCTGCCAAACAGAGTAAAAGTAAAGGGTATCTTGATTTTGCTTTAGTTCTTGTATATGATTCTGAACATATTTTAGGTTATTTTTATGAATATAGACTGTTTGGGCTTTTGTGTTGTTTTCATTATATATACTTCTCTGTTTTTTATCCTATGTTCATAAAGGTTTTGATTTATGTCTCAATTATTATTTTATTATCAGTAAAGTCTTTACGTTATTTTAGTAGGTAATGATGTGTAATATTTAAGGATACTGAATCAGGAGTTAGGCTGAATTGAAAAATTTTTTCTATGTATTACAAGCAGCTTGGGCAAATTATTTTACAAAAAAAATTATATAATTTCTCATTTTTAACAAAGGATTTCAATGAGGATTAAGTGAAGTGTCTTAATCCAGTATTTGCCACATAGTGACATAATAAATGTCAGCTCTTCTCATTATCGTAAATATGGGCACAACATATGCTAAATTCATATTGGTCATTACTTGATATATTTCAGAAACTGAGAGACAAAATTTTAGTTTGGGTACCACTAGAAAGTTGTACACATGAAAAAATTGGGAGTACATTTTTAATAAATTATTATATATAATGATAAAATCTTGTATTATGTAGACATTGAGAAAATAATTTAACAAACCACTGTTAAAATAGATTCATTAAACTTACTCTCTTAACTATGATTTATTTCATATAAAATTTACTTACTTGATGGCCTCAATCAACTGTATGCTAATAATGAATAGGATACTCTCCGGGATGCATAAATGTTTTATTCTCCTTCACTGCTAAGGGATTTTTTTTTAATTGGATAATATCAACAAGTACTGAAATGTACAAATCTTGTTACATTTCAACAGGCTTTACAAATACACATTGCCTGGGTAATTGCCTCCCTAGCCAGGTTTTCCTAGCCTCAGAGGTGTTCTCCTTGACAGTCAATGCCCTTACTCTTTACCCCTCAGTGATAACAATATTGGCATTTTTTTGCCACTTCTAGAATGTCATATGAATGCAATTACAAAGCAATATGATTTGGGGAATTTATATATTTACTGTATAAGTATAATTTAGCTGCTTTTGAACAACAAATTTTTTTGATTTATTCACATTATTAATAACAGTAGTTTCTTGTTTATAATTAATATTACATTATAGATATATTATTACTTGTTAATGTTCCTATTGATGACTCTTTTACTTGTTTTCTGTTTAGGGCTATTATTTGTAAAGCTGCAGAAAATATGTGTACACAAGTATTTGTGTGGATATATGTTTTGATTTTTCTGGATAAATACTTAAGAGTTGAATGTTTTCCAACTAGAACAGGAAGAGAACCATAGAGATGGAGATCACATGGAGGGTTGTCAATAGGGGAGTAGGAGGGAGAGAGGGGGGGAAAGGTACAGAGAATAAGTAGCATAGATGATAGGTGAAAAATAGACAGGGGGAGAATAGTGTAGGAAATGTAGAAGCCAAAGAACTTATAAGTATGACCCATGGACATGAACTATAGGGGGGGAATGTGGGAGGGAGGGGGTGGGCAGGATGGAGTGGAGTGAGGGGGGGGAATGGGACAACCGTAATAGCATAATCAATAAATATATTTTTAAAAAAAGAGTTGAATGTTTTCATCACAAAATATCTGTATACTCAGCTTTATGAGCAGGAAACACTGGAATGCGTGCCATTAGGCCACAAGTGGCTACAAGGCTATAGTGTATTTGTAATTGTACAGGGCATATAAATAAGGCTGCTTCAACATGGAGAGAGACCGTCTCCATCTAGGAAGAAGGATTTCCTATACCCGCATTTGGACTGGGTGCAAGGCTGCTCAGTTCCAGAGAACAACATGAGCAAGACAGGGGTGGGCCGAGAAAAGAAGGTGATGGGTGAAAATAGTCAGATGCTCAGTTGTTTTTTTCTAGTCCTTCCTAAAGATGTAGTTTTTCCAGAATCTTCTTCTACAAAATGTTTTTTGGGTTTTTTTTTTTTCCTGATACATGAAGGTTACTTCTAACCCTGCCTGCTCAGAAAAGGAGCAAAGAACTATTTACTACATAGGGACAATACGGCTCCTATTACCAGTGTTAAAATGTTCTTGCCTCAGATTTATAGAACAGATTGCTTCCAACTTCTTTTAAAAGGTGAGCAAATACCCGGCTGAGAAATATTGGGTTGGCCAAAAAGTTCATTTAGCTTTTTCCATAAAAGACACATTTTTCATTTTCCCCAATAACTTTATTGATTTGGATATTTTGAATATGTCTCCTGCTGGTATAACATTGATCCTTCTCAATTGATGTCTCAATCTCATCGTTATCAACTTCAACTGGTTTACCAGACCACAGAGAAACATCCAGTGAGAAATCTCAAGCATGAATCTTTGCAAACCACTTTTCACATGTTCGAGCGACTTCCTCATACACTGCACAAATCTTTTATGTTGCATTTCATTTGCATTTTCATTTATCTTGAAATAATAGAGCATAACATGATGAAAATGTTGCATACTTTCTTATATCTTCATTATTAAAATGACTAGACAAAAATTCATCAATATTGATTTTTTTAATGCACACTGATATGACAGATGTTACGATACAGTCTAACACAATTGTTTCAAATCAAATTAAAGACAAGTGGTGCTTACTACTAGAGCCATCTTATGGAAAAAAAAAACAAATGAAACTTTTGGCCAACCCAATCTAAAAATTGATGAAAAAAATTCATGGGTAATAGATACAACAGAAGAGATATATTTATATTGTGGCAATACTAAGGCATGAGAAGTTAATGGTAACTTTGGCGTTGTCAAGATAATAATTTAAACTCAGTCAATATCAATTTTTAATTTACAAAATGGGAATTCAGAGTGAATATCCTCTTTTAGTTTTAAACATTAGAAATAAAGATCAAATAATGGCCAACATTAGCCTGTTGAAAAGCTGTAGCCATGTGTTATTTTTATAAGATGTCACTATACATAAGTAAATACTTCAGTAAGCATGTCACTAATTTTAATTCCATAAAACATGTATAATATAAAAAGTTAGTATAATGTATAATCATCACATTATCTTTTATTGTATGTAAACAAACAAGTTAATGCTAATATTATTATAAATGATACTAGTAACAAAGAATATTAGTTTTAAGATATTTTATAACATTTTGTATATTTAGTACAGTATTGAGTATTCAGTATGACAAAGATTTTCAAAGCAATGTTTTAACACATTGTTATACTTCAGAAGTAGTGTTTAAGAACATCATTCTCATTAATATATTGTTTAATTTCACATGTTTTCAGCTTTACAAAATTTACTGTGCTTGGATACAGTTTTCTGAGACATTTCTTTTTTTTTTAATTTTTATTGTTATTCAATCACAGTTCTATGCCTTTTCTCCCCATCCCTCCACCCCACCCCAGCTGAACCCACCTCCCTCCCCCACCTCCACCCTTCCCCTTGATTTTGTCCATGTGTCCTTTATAGTAGTTCCTGTAATCCCCTCTCCTCACTGTCCCCTGCCCACTCCCCCCTGAGACATTTCTGAAAAAAAATATTTTTATTGCCCCTTTGTTGCTAAAATTGATCTATTCATTGTCCTATTGTTATTTAGTTATTTTCTTTATAGTATAAATATACCACAGTTATTATAATTATCCAGACCCTTTTCAGACATTTGTAGTTTTCTGTTGTTGTTTGTCCCATTATTTGTTCTGGTGGTATATGTGTTCAAGAATTTCCCTACAGTATATAAGCCAGAGAAATTGCTGGATCCTGGGCATAAGTATATGGAACTGTACAAATTGTATTTGGGTTACTTTAATTAATAAGCATTCCCATTGGTCTCTGTCCGATCCAGCATTTGGAAAAACTTTGTCAAACTTCTTAACATTGTATCAGTCTGTTTGGTGTTAAATGGTAACTTAATTAGATTAATTTGCATTTTTAAAACTACTAATGATGTAGAAAATTTTTCATGTGTTTATTAGCAGTTTAAATCACCTAATTTGTTAAATGTTACTAATATTAGCTATTTTTATATTCTGCTGGCTCCTTTTTTCCTATTTCTTTAATTCATTGTGTTATATATTGTAGATACAGATTCTTTGTTAGCAAATACATTTACTCATTTTGTGAATTTTTCCTCTTTGTGGCATATTTGGAAGAACTGATAAATATCATACTTGAATGTAATCAATTGTATCAGTGCTTCCTTTGTGATTATTAGTGCATTCTGTGTTCTGAAAGTTTTCATGTACCTTAATATATTTTAAACTACAGTTTTTCCAAATTATGTCTAGTTTTATCTTAGTTATATAATCTCTTTATAAGTATTTAAAATATATTTTTGTGTATAGTGTAAGTATGGCCGTTTTATGATGAGATGACAAGTTTCACTAAAACCATTTTTTCATCCTAATTTCCCCACTGGCCTGAAATAACATCCTTACTGTATATAAAATCTCTATGTATAGTGACTCTGTGGTTGGTTCTTTTCCATTTCTGTTTGTCTCTCCCTTTGACACTATCACATTGTCTTAAGTTCTAATACTGCATAAGACTTGATAGATGGTAAAGTAAGTTTCCTTTTTGTGCTTCTTCATACAAGTCTGGATAATCTTTGTTCTACAAATCTTAGTATCAGCTTTCAATTTCATGAATAATTCTCATTGGGTTTGTATTAGATTATATATAATATACACATTAATTTGGACAGGCTAGCTTGATTTATGATTTGGCTCAACTTCTTTAGATCATCTTTAAATTCAATAATGTATTCTGCATATAAGTTTTACATATACTTTATTAGGTTAAGTTATAGGTTCTTATAGCTCTGTTCCTTAACTCCTGTTAGTTTTTCACCATTAAGAACCATGTATATTGTAGTTTTATTTGTTGTTGGTTGTTTAAAGTTTTCTTAATCAATTTGAGGGAGTACATTTTTATCCCTCCTTTGCTAAGATTTTTGTTTGTTTTTTTTGTTCTGTTTTGTTTAGAATGTATGAATATTGCATTTTATTTCATAGTTTTTCTGTAAGTTTTGAGATAATTACTTTGTGCTCTTTCTCCTTTTTTTAATTCATTAAATTTGTGGATAACTTTTATGCTTTTTTTATTTTTTTCCGTAAGAAGTAAATGACTCTGTGTGTGAATAACTTCACTTTCTATTTTTGCCAAGTTTATTTAGACTTGAAACCTTAAACTTTTTAAAGCTTGTGTGATTATTTTTACCAACTGCTGTGCTTTTCTTGGATTAATGATAAAACTGATTGTTCATCCCATAAGACTCTGACAGCATACAATGAATTCTGACAACTTTCTCCCACTCCAGTTCTGAATAACATGTAATTTCCTTGATATGACAAGAAATACCGTTTCAGCATTCATGTCATGCTTTGGTGTTCATTTTTCATCTTTCGCTAAGTTAATGAGTTTAGCAAAGAGCGCCATCATGAAGTTGTCTTTTGCCAAAAGTCCTGCCGCAGCAGATGGAGCCGGTGACGAGCGACAGCATTAAGGAGATTTGTTTTAAACCAAGACTCTGAAGTGTGCGTGGAAATACTAACTACACCCTGTGTGTTTTGCAGACAATCCTGGTTTGCTGAGCCATGTTACAGTGGGTATTAAAATTCTGGATGTCAACGACAATCCGCCTGAACTTGCCAGGGAATATGATATCGTTGTCTGCGAGAATTCTAAGCCCGGCCAGGTAAGTTAACTGTTCACTTCCTCTCATTTGAATAGGAAAAAAAGCACCTTTATTTCTATTACTCTTTTTCTTTACATTTTTATTGAATTTATTGGTTAATAAAATTATATGGCTTTCGGGTATGCAGCTCTATAATACATCACCTGCACATCGTGTTGTGTGCTCACCACCCCAAGACTTACGTGTACTCCTCAAAACCCCCGTGTTATTTTTGTGCTCAGTGAAAATAATTTTAGAAGCTTTATTTTAAACACCAAATAGAGTTTTTGAGAATCATAGGAAATAAGTTTTCTCCAGATCCCAACTGTAACTCAGAAACTAACTCATTCACGCAGGCATTTATCATGCCAATGACATCATGTTGAGTGCTTTGTGCGTAGCCTGGTGGTAAACGAGGAGGAAACACTGAGCATTCCTGTCCTGGCGGAGCTTTGAGACCAGACTGCGGAGAATGGACTAGTTCATCTATTTTGGAAGGCATGAGGGAGTGTGTAACCAGTGTATGATCCTCATAAAAAGAGATTATTATATTTTATCAATGTGAAGAGTGTGTATGTATTAAGAAGGTGGGAAAGCAAAGGAAGGATAGAGGACCTTGAAAATGGGACATCGGTGTCAGTATATCATGGCACCTAGTTAAAGGAGTATGGAGATTCTGAAGGGAGGCCAGGGTGGCTGAGGCACATAGAACAAGTGGGAGCTTGGAAGGGAAGTGCATTTATTTCTCTTCTCTGCTGCATGACAAACTACACAAATTTAGCAACTTAAAACACTTATCATCTCATAGTTTCCGTAAGTTACATACGTGCTCATAGCTTAGCTGGGTCTTTGCAGAGGTCTCCCAATCTCCCAGGGCTATATATAATCAAAGTCTCAGTCAGGCCAGTGTGTTTACCTGGGGCTTGGAGACCTCTTCCAAGCCTACAAGGTTGTTGGCAACATGTAGTTACTTCCTTCCATAGACTTGAGAGCTTCGGGATTTTCCTCAGCTCGTCAAGGTTCCTGAGAGTTCAGAGATGCCACCGTAGTTTCCTGCCATGTGGGTTTTCAAAATATAGACATTTACTTCACCAATCAAGTAAGAAATGTTTCTCTGGTAAAGACATTGCTAACAAACAGCTTTACAGAATGTATGTAATCAGATGAATGATGTATTAATATTTTTGCCATATTCCATTGGCCAGCAAACAGCAGGAAATAGGTTACACCACCCCTAAGAGGAAGAGATTACGTCAAGTCATGCATTCGGTGAGAATCGCCATAAGGTCTGTCTGTCACAGGTGACTCTGGAGATGTTAGAAAGGTACAGGTCCTGTTGAGTGAGATAGTTCCTTTCACTGTCATCGGTAAACCGGGATGAAGGTATCACCCCAAACACTTTAATCGTTTTGAAACTTCTGATGACATTATAATCCTGAGAAACATTATCTTATGTATTATTATCTTATGTGTATGAGGAACAATTAATATGGCTTGTTAGAGTAATAATTGATTGTGTTTTAAATACTGTGATTTGTGAGGAGGTATTTATGCATATATAAATGGATACTTTTTTACATAAAATTTTCTCATATTCATCATCCTTGAAAAATTAGATAATTTGAATGTGGATACACTTGATAAAAATTATATTTTAAAGTCAAGTTATTAAGTTATTACTTTGGTACTTAAGAATTGTCCTATATCATCATTTTAAAAGCAGTAAAGAATTGTATGGTACAGATATATAATGATTTACTTACTAAATATTACTTTAATTGTGTCAGAAATGGGGGCATGGGTCCTAACTTATTTTCTGAACATACATTATGAAAGTATAATTTTTGAGAAAAATCTTCAAAATTCAAATAAAATTTAGATTTAAAAATATAGCACTGGATGGACCTGGAGAACATTATGCTAAATTAAATAAGTCAGTCAGAGAAAGACCAGTACCATTTGATTTCACTCATATGTGAACAAACTGAACTATCCAGCAACATTGAAACAGAATCATAGAGGGGAGGGGAGGAGGTGGAGGGATTGAGCAAAAAGGAAAAAGGTCTCATGGACACAGGCAACAGTGTGGCAATTGTGGGAGGGGGATATGAAGGGACTAAATAGTAATGGAAAAGATACAATACAAGGTTAAAAAAATAAAAACACAGCAACTGAATATTTGATTTCTGTTCTTCATAGTAACAGTAGATTAGCTATAGCTGAAGACAAAATAATTTCATTGAAAAATAGATCAGAATGAAAGATCGAAAAGACAAAAAAGTGTAAATGAAAATATAAAAGGCATGGGAAATGCAGGTCTAACATACATGTTATTCAATTATCAGAGGAATTTTAAAGAAGAAATGTGGGCAGAAGTAATACTTGAGGAGATAATGTTTGAACTTTTTTTCATACTGATGATAATCATTACGTCAAATATTTAATAAGAATACAAAATAAATTAAAAAATACTGAGTGATTGACCACAAGATAATATTACATAAATGTCTTGAAATAAAATTTTTAAAAATAGTAAAAGAAAAAACTATAATTTTAGGGGAAAAGTAGATTTAGCAGTAGGCAAAAATTTTTTAGACTGAACATCAAAATCAATTCATTAAAAATTGATAAACTGAAGTTGATCAAAAGCAAAAATTTTTGCTTTGTAAAAGACCCTGTTAAGAGGATGAGAAGACAAGCCACAGCGTGGGAGGAGATATTTGCAAACCACAGCCCCCTCTGTGAGGTGCTGTCCCTGAAACCGTGGGCCCAGGACGCCTAGCCCTTACTCTTGAATCAGTTGACGCTTCTGCTGTTCATGTGAACATTGCCTCCGAAGACATTGGCCCGTGACTTTCACTTTTTGTTGTCAACTTTTCATGTTGTCCACTTCTTGCTCATGTGGACATTTCTCCAGGCACTCTCTTCACAAGAAGAGCCATTCCGTTTTCTTATTATTAGAGAGGATTAAATTAGTGAAAAGCATCATTTTTTATTTTAGGGGTCCAATTAACCATTTATATAGTATTTCTCTTCTATTCATATAATTGTTACTGTTTTCAGAAATTAATTGCTAGACTTAACACTCCTAAGTTATAATGTATTGAATATTTTGATTATATGATTAGTGCTTTTTATCCTTTAAAAAACTCCTTCATATTTAGCATCATTGTTGTCTATTAATAATATTGTATAATTTTAGCTGCCACTATAAGGTAACTGGATTCTTTATGCTGTTCAACATGTGTTTCCACTTCTTCCACGAACATGAATTTAGACTTGTCTTTGAGGGGTAAAAAGATCATTTTTAATGTATTGTTTATTGCACTTGTATTTAAACAATTCACTGCCAATCTCTGTGGTCGTTCCACAATGAACCCTAATTACAGGGGAAATGGTCTATTGTTTGATTTTGTAGTCTTTGGTTTATTTAACCTTATGTTTGCAGCATTTCTGGAGAATCATTGTGTATTTTGATGCAGACTTGGAATAGAGAACTCTATTTAAATAATGATTTGTAGATAGAGTTTCTGAAACATATTTGCATTGCCCAGTGGTACGACACTTGCTCTTCGAATTATAGACGTTTCTATTATGGATGCTACGCTTCTAAGCATAACAGCATGCCATTGGGGATTACATTATAAAGCAAATTTGATAATTAATTTGAAGAAGATACAATGTTTTTCATAGAATGCTCTTTTTAGTGTAAATGTTTAGTTAGGGCTAGTTCATTTACCAAATGAAGGACTATGTTATTTATATAAATTTGTGATATTATTTTTTCCTAAAAACTTACTCCAGAAGTAATATACTATTGAAAACACATTTAAACAAGAGGATGCATTTATTTGATTAAGAAAATCAAAATTGGTTCTAATTAGTTTATGCCAAAAGTAAAGATTTATTCATGGGCATTATAAAAATTATAATAGTAATTATTTTTAAATACCAACTATTTTTTCTCCTTTGGTAGACTAAATATGTTTCTGTTTCTCTCAGGTCTTTCAAAATAATCAAACATTTTTTCCACTAATTACATAATGTGTAAATGGTAGAGAACATCTAAGTTTCAAGGAATGAAAGTCAAAGTAGATGAATCCTAATTTGATAACTGTGTAAAAAACATCAAAGACAAAGACATGGTGTATATCTGCCAGAAGTTTAAATCTTCTGAATGTTATAAACATTAACTTCCTAGTAAAAATCTGAGGAGACAATAAAAGAAAATCTTATTTCCTAATGAAAGAGAAAAGATGATCAGTAAAATAAAAGGGTTGACATATTCTATTTCATATACAAAAAATATCTGTATCCTAGATAAAAACAGACCAACATTCCAGGCTTTTGGAAGCATTGCTGAGAAATATTATGGAAAAAAATTAAGTATGATGCATGACCAACAATTCTACAAGAGTTCAAGGTGAATGTTTAAAACAAAGGTCATGGACATCAACTCATTTGCTATGTAGATGAGACTGAGAACTCTCTCACAAAGACGTATTTGCCATAAGTGAGATTTTTGGTAAGCTCATACTTTAAATCCCTTTATAAACATGGAAAATATATTTGCTAAAAGTAACAGAAGAATAGTAAACACAATGCAACATGAATTATTTCAGAGTTTAACAAATAAAATGAGGTTAAGAAAATTTAAAATAAGTTGTAAAGTAATTTTGAAATGAGAAGAATATAATTGTCCTAAAGAAGTAATAACAGGAAACAAAATAGTTCAGTTGATTTAAATTAGTTGTTCTTCACCAACACCCTCCAAATTTACATTAGAGGATAAGAAGTGGATTTTTAAATGTGACAGTAAGTTATGAGGTATCATAGAGAAAATAGGATTTTTTCCTATTGGAGAACCACAATGAATGAAGTGTAGGGCTAAGAGGACATTTATTTTCAAAAAGAAAAACATTTATTTCATTTACCCTTTAATGCAATCTTGAAATTCAACATTTTCATTTCAGTTTTTTTAGTAAGTAGCTGATGCACAGGGAATGTAGGTATGTTGTCATATTATGTGTACTCTCAACTCTATGGAGCTTTTCATGCATTTGAGAAAAAATCTTCGCATGACTTCTGATTATTCATCAATTTATTCTATACTCAGAGTCAAGAGCCAATAATAACAAGGGAAAACAATCTAACCAGAGACTAGCTCTACTTTACATAAAATAAGAATCCATACAATGAACAAACATGTAAAAGCAGGATAGAGACTCGCTGGGAGCTGAAGGAGGAAGGGCTTTAACCTGGGTCTCTTGCTAAAATAGCAAATTGTGAGTGGCGATGGGAAGAACACAAAGGGGTAAGCTGTGTGCATGTAAGGAGGAAATTGATCACTTCTAAACTCCGAAGCACTTTCTTCACTTTCACTTCATGGAGACATGTTTTTCTCATCCAGCTCTCCCTCAGCACTCATTCTCAGTACTTTTATGTTTCCCCTCATCTCCCTGACAACATAATGGGAGATGACAACATAACGTTATACTAACGTAGAAGCAATTTGGGTTTTAACATGTAGTACATTTTGGGAATTTCTTCACTTACAAAATATTGAAGTTGGGTCAAATTGAATGAAATGTTCTAAGAAAGTTCAAATTTTGAAATGGACATACTATATTTCACATGCAGAAAATACTATTGTCATGGGTCTTTTTTGCTCTCTGTTTTTATTTTTCCTACACTGAAACACAGGGGTGGGCATAAGTCGGTTTACAATTGTTTGGATGGAAAATAATACAATTAACAAATAGTAATACAATAATGCACTCTGTGTTTCACATACTCGCAATTGTAAATCTCCTTTTGCCCACCTCTGTATAGGAATGCTTGGAAAGGGAGCACCTGAGCATAAGGACGGTAATTTTTAAAAGAGGAAAATATTATCTTATCTGTTTGGATATTTATTTATTTAAGAGTGTAATGGCTATAGCAATTGAAACTGGCATTCTGCTCTTAGGCTGCCTGTAATGTCATTTACATACGCGAACGTCCTCTGTTTCTTAATCTGCACAAAGTCCTCATTTTGGAATTGTTTTCTCTCACTAGAGATGAGAAATGTTCCATGAAGCTCTGAGTGGTCTGGTTTTGCCTCTTCCACTATTTTGCTATTTAGATTTGAGGCACATCACTCTCCTCTGGGGACTCGTCTCAATGGTCTCCTGAAACAGTTGAAAAATTAGACTCTCCTGTTTTTGCATTTGCTGACTGAAGTTACCATATACCTCAATACCTTTCTATAGTAACACTGGAATGCTTATATTTGTACAACAATACTTCATGTCTCCGCAAATAGGTGTTCATACAAAATCTCACAACTAATTGGCCCCAAGGCACTGCGGGTAGTAAAAGGAAAAAAATTATAATGTTTATGCCGTGCTGGAAAACAAATGTGAGTGATTATAAGTCGTACCATAGTGCGTTTCCAGGAATCAATGCGAGTAAGAGCAGGTTAATTGGTACTTTTACTAGATGAATGTGAAACTCTCAAGGCACATAAAAAGGTCTTTTAAAAATCCTTTTGTGTTATCAACTGAAAATGTAATATAATTAAAATCAAAGGAATAAGCCAAGTTACATTTATTAGTTACTGTTTGTTTGTTTTTTCTTTAGGTTATTCATACCATCAGTGCCACTGATAAAGATGATTTTGCCAATGGACCAAGGTTTAACTTCTTTCTTGACGAACACCTGTCTATAAACCCAAACTTCACCCTGAGGGACAATGAAGGTGAACAAAAATAAATATATTTATTGATCTATATAGAATATAGTATCACTTTTGTGTTGATATGAGATAGGCCTGAACAGTTTTTCTATATTCTCTTATACCCATGAACAGCTTGCAAATCAGTATTTAAAGTCAGTTTGATGTTAATGTGTTATGATCTGTGAATACTTGTTTAAAATTAAACCACGTGTACAAATAATGTTTATTGAATTTATTCATAAACATCCCTTTAAATGAGGAATGTACATGTAATGTGCTTTTGGGCAAATTTTAAGAGAAATCTTAGCTGACAAACATGTTTATAGAGCTGCTGCAACTGCTAGGAGTGAAAAAATTTAAATTAAGAAAAATGAAAAATATATCCTAGGGACAATTAGGAAAAGAAACACAACGTTTGAAATCACCTTGCATTAGCAAAGCTGCCAAGATGTGCTGTACAAATTATATTTTCTCTTGTTGTTATGAATATTTTCCAAAATATGGGTAGATAAATATGCATAATTGCAGAGTGGGAAATTTTTGAGTTATTTTTGTTTACCTTCTGTATTGGGAAGATTAAAAAGACTACCATAATTTAGTAATCAGAGAAGTTTTATCATGCTTCGGATTCGCTATTTGGTAGGTTCCTCAAGGTTGTGTAAAAGTCCCTCTTCTGTATAAGGGAAACATTCATTCATTCATTATGTACAATGTTCTAATTAGCATCGGCTTTCTTCTCCCCACACTTACCTTTTATCACATTTACCTGAATATGCTGTTATTTGGGATTTAACAGCCTCTGAATCACAAGAAGGAGTGGCATATACATTTCTGAAGAAACATGTAATTCCCTACTTGTACTCTTCATAGGGAAGCATTTTCAAACACAAGTGGTAAAATAATACCACTAAATGACAATACACAGAAACATTTTTGTTATCCCTAAGTTTCTTAAAATTATCACAACAAAGATGTCAAATTTTGCATGTGTCCATAACAAGGTTTATATGAAAATACAAAACGTGTTTGTTTCTCTCATTTTACCTAAGCCCTGTGGACAGCTCTGCTGATAGGAATGCATATGTGTGTATATTTGTGTATGACAAGTTGTAGTTAAGTGACTATTGTATTATATTTACATTTGCAATCCCATCCTATAACCCCAAATATGTTTAGTGTAATTAACTACACTAAACATATTAAAAATCCATTCATATTTCCACATACTGTAAGTAATGGCATTATTTCTATGGGTACTATTGTTGAGACATTAGTGACTAAAGTCCTTCCTACTAGATTAGTATATCTGGAATTAGTGAATTTAATTTATGAATATACTCAAAAGGTCTTGCTACAGTGATTTGACAGCATTGTCAATGGTAGAAACTCACATTTACAGATATAAACAATTCTGTGTTTAAAAATACATAAAATAATTTTAAAGGGTTTATAATGCTGATGTAAATGTTTCAACATTCATTTTAACCATACATGTGAACGTTTAAATCAGCTATACCATCTCAAGTGTGAGAGAACAATATGGATAGTTGTGTAGGGGTTAGATGTTTAAAGTTATTTGTAAGAGTATTTTTTAAATTTTTGAGAGTTGATAAAATTATAAACAACAGAAATAATATATTTAAGATAGAAAAAATAGCAATTTTTTTGAAACAATGGCACTAGTGCAGAGCTGAAAGCATGTGCCTGCGCAAACAGACTTGACTGGGTTACATACATGAAGCCGCCTGACCTCTCTGAGCCCCACTTTCTATATCCATAAACTGCGATTCCAAATACCCGCTTTGTGCCACTGGGAGAATTAATTATACCGTATGTGAAGATACTAGTGCCTGTATTGCCTATTCTCCACACACAAGGCCATTATGGATAATAAAATATAAAGGTAAAATTAGGAGCCCTGGCTGGTGTAGCTCAGTGGATTGAGCGTGGTCTGCAAACCAAAGTACTGCCAGTTCAGATTCCCAGTCAGGGAACATGCCTGGGTTGCAGGCCGGGTTCCCAGCATGGGGATGTCCTAGATGCAACCACACATTGATGTTTCTCTCCCTCTCTTTCTCCTTGCCTTCCCATCTCTCTAAAAATAAGTAAATAAAATCTTTTAAAAAGAGATAAAATTAAAAATGAAGAAGCCAAACTGAAATGATTATATATGCACATATGTATGTACATACATGTATATACACAAAAATACTTACCTAACAAAAAAAGAAAACAGATTCATAAAAGAGTAATTCAGCAAACCCAATCTTGCTGGATCCTGGAATCTTGGACATTATGTTATATGAGTCAGTAAACATTTACATGTCCTCAGAACATAAAGAAAGAAATCTGTAATAAAAAATTAAAACCATTATTTCTCTATACCCACTGCTTACATGAAAGTGCCTATTCAGAGAATAATAGGAATATAAATCAGACAGAGCCTCTAAGCCATGATGAGTGATCTCAAAGTCATTGGTTTAATGGCATCTCCAAAACTGCTTTCAGGTAAAGAGTGAGTGGATAGGAAAAGGTGTTTTCACAATAGGAGAGAGGGAAATGCATATTGTTTACTAGAAGCCTGAATATCAAATATTTAAAAGAAATCAGAAAATGAATTTACTCTGAATAATACAAAATTCATACATTATCAGAAAAAATACTCTAGGATTCTCAAAATTAAAAAAAAAATAAACAAAATGAGACAATGAAAAAATAAGTTTGTATAAAATAATTTTAAAATCCTCATCAAAAGCAAACTATAGTTTTTGCTTATGTAGAAAAATAAGTAGAACTATATGAGACATATGAGAGGAGCCCCAAAACCCTAGAATTTATTTATTAAAAAATGTGTATCTATTCTTACATGTTTAAACTTCAGTCACCTCAAACTCTCCCTTTGATGCAACATGGCTACTGAGACATTTTTTTCCCTGAAGAAAACAGTTTTTAAACTCGTTGGTTTTGATGCCTTTAAGTGCTACTGCCATTTTTTGTTTCTCCTCTTTCACATTGGCAAAATGTTTCTCTTTGAGAACTTTTTTTACCTGGGTAAACAAACAAGCAAAAAAGTTGCTCAAGACAAGATTGGGTGAATAGGGAGGGTGGGTCACGGGGTTCATGCCATTTTGGGTCAAAAACTGCTGAACACTCAGTGTGGTGTGGGCAGTTGAGCTCATAAATCACCCTTCATGAAATGGGCAAACACGTTGAAAGAGTCATCAAAAAAATTCACAGAAGCCAAATCCAGCCTCTCACAACACTGTCAGCTGGTAGACTGATAACAGATGAATTCCTAGCTCACCTATGGGGGAGCCTGTACTACAAGAGACCCACCCTCCAGAAGATAACTCCATTTATTTTGGTCCCACCCATATGTATTGACAGTAACTTAGTTTTACATATTATACGTAGCAATATATATACATTTATATAATATATATCCAGAAATTAAAACTTAAAATATAATTATATATACATGTGTCAATATAAGTGTGTACAAATTTCCGATAAAACTATAGTTAGTGAATAGACAGAAAAGTATATAGAACTATAAAGAGAAATATATAGAAATGCAGATATATAGAGAGAACTATGTAGATATAAACTTATGCCCATAGATTTAAATTTTAATTGTATATAAACATATATATAAACATAATGCTTTTATATGTATTCAAATATGTACAAAGATATTACTAGGACATAACATTAAAACTTAACACACAGCATTACCCCCAGACTGGACAGAAAGAGAGATATAACAAGTCAGTTGTAAAATTTATTAATTCATACAAAAAAGCCCCTCACGTAGGCCAAAACTAAAAAAAAATTGCAAGACATTTTTTCAAATTTGAAAATATATGGAACATCACCATAAAAATAAATACCAAAGGCCAAACTCAAAATTACATCTGTATTTGGATATGTCAGTTTTAACCCTCAAAGATAAAGAGAAAAAAACTAACTATCAAAAACAAAAGGCAAGATATTTTTTTAGAGTGATAATTAGATTTAAAGTAGATTGCTGGTCTAAAATTAAGAAAAAAATAGATAACAGATTTAAATAAAAATCATATACTTAAAATGCAAAAGGAAAATAATTTTCATTGTCAACCTTCTCTACACAGGGGTCAGCAAAATTAGGCTTACAGTTGTAATACAAATATATCATATAATAATTATTAAATAATAATACAAGAATATACACTATGTTTCATGTATTCACAAATGTATTCTACTTTTGGCCACCCTTGTATTTAGTTAAAAGTGATAAACTACTAGTTATTCATATGATGGTTATTAAAAACTTTTTTTCATTTATAAGAAGAAACTTTAGTTTTATCTGTTGCTATTTTTGAAAACATTCAATTAATTTGAATATTTTGAATAATCAGTTAATTCACATCAATATTATTTTATTTAATTAGTTAAAAGTTAACTAAGTTTTAGTTAAGTTTTTTAGTTAATAGGATAAAAATCTGTAATTTTCAAAGCAAGGATAAAAATTTTCATAGGTTAAATAATAAAGCTTAGTTTACCAGTAGAACACAGGTCAGAAAACATAATAAAGGTACAAAGTAGAAGCATGGGTAGTGAAAAAAAAATAAGTAGGAATTGGTTAAACTAAATCATAGTCACAATCAGATTACATATCGTTCTTAAATACATCTTATAATATTTAAAAATAGTTTTACCACATGATTGAATCAGAAACTCAAATTTTCATATTAATCTATAACCTAAATATATTTTAAATCATAAACTAATTAAATAATGTGTTAATAAAATGATAATGGTAAAGGAGTAAGAAAAGCAAGAATGTATTGAAAAAGAAGATGAATGAAGAATAGTTAGAGAAAAGGAAAGAGGCACATCCCAACAGATATTGAGATGTTATATAGAACACTATATCATAATTTCTGATAGCTGGTTTTTGTTATTATTACTGTTTTTGGAATGAAAGTGCCCAACAGTGTTTTATTGCTGAGGCATCCATCTCAAAGATGGCTTTCTGGCTGGAATCAACCACTGCCATCCCCAGGCTGCACCCCCCTCCCCCCCACCACACACACTAGTTTGTTTTAGAAATCTTGGTTAATTTCAATAACTGATCATTTGGACTGCTTGGTTTTTCTTTTTCCCACATGTATTTTTTTTAATTCATGTAAAAGGCGATCCCACAAAACCAGGAGTCCCCGCTCTCAACCCCAATAAAGGTAGAACCCCAGGCTCACTCACATGCCCCCTCTCTCCCCACAAGCTCTCTGGCCACAGGTGTGTCATGTACTTTCTTGGGCATGTCAGCAATAAACTGTTTTTCCAAGTGTTCTTGTGGTTATTGCTGAGATCACATTGCCATCATCATAAGAACCACAGAGCAGGTCCAGCCGCAACATAGGTTTATCAGCAGCGTGAGACGGGCACACAGCAATGAGGTGCTCCTTAAAGGTATAGATAGATAGATGCGAACAAATTGAGAGGGCTAAAGTAAAATGACTGAATATCTAAATCTATGTATAAATATATAAACTTGACAGAAGGCGTTTGTAACCACCATTAAATAGGTAATTCAAAGAGTACATTGAAGTGGACCAACTGGCTATAAATCTAGAGAAACTACATTAATATCTCTCAAACACATACACACAAGTAAATTATATACATAGATTAAATAACTATTTATACAATCAAAGAGCATTAGAGAAAACTATGGTGCACCACATTTTATAATTAGGGTAGGATAAAATTTCATATAGAAGAACACCACATTTATAAAAATATTGACAAATGTGATAATATTAAAATAAATTTACTTCTGCATCAAATTATTTCCAAACAAAATTTGAAAACAGGTTATAACCTGGAGTAAGATACAGCCATACATATAACCGAGTAAGGATTATTATCATGAATATGTTTAAAACTTCCCGTAAAATAAAATAAACAGTCTGAAGAGAAAACAGAAGAGTTAAAGGACAAGAAAGGATAAATAATTAACAGAAGAATAAGACCAGAATCTTAAATCAAAATATAAATATTTGTTCAAAACTATTAATAATCTTAAACAGAAAAGTGAAAATGATAATATACTCACCAATGTACCCCAGTAGCCAAAAAATAAAAACAGAAGCTGGGAATATCAATGTTTCAATCACCAAGTGTTAAAATGTGTAATAGTAGCATTCACACCTGGATGTTGAGGTTATACCCTATTCACATGCTAACTAAGTAGTCTTTGCACAATTTCCTGGATGCTGGCAGAAGGCTCTGCACTCCTGGGTGAGAGACAAACAACTTGATGTCTCCTGGCATGGGAACTGGAATGAACTTAACGTTTTCTCTTCTTTTACCCCAAAGTCTCTAGAGAGAAACATGAAGTGGCCCAAGTGCATGCTGTGTGTGCAGTGGGTTTGCTTCAAAGCAGAGGAACTAGAATCAGGAAATCCCAATATTCTATAATGGGCTGCAAGAAACTCAGGTGGGACTCTGCCCCAGAGGTGGTAATTACATGTACTTACAAGTATTATATCGGGCTCTTAGATTAACACACCTGCCTTCCATTCTGGAAGGAGACACTCTCTCTCTCGTCTAAGACTGTTCCGAATGAGAGGCCATGCTGTTTGCTGGAAGTCTAGTATCTTCTGCCAGCGTCCACAAAAGTGTAGCAGGCTAACTTGTTAACATGTGACAATGGTAAAATCCCAACTACTTTATATGCTTGACACTTCATTGAACTCATTTCTAGTAGAAACAATGGTAAAAACAGCACCTATTTTTGTTATAAGTTCTTCATATATGTACAATTAGCTTACTGTGAAAAGATGTCTTAATGGTATTTATATCTGAAGTCATATAAGCTAGCTAACATCCTCATGCCAAGATACTTTGGTGGGATTCTCCACTTTATCACCCACATTTTCTTACTAAATAATTAAATTTAAGACCATACTCCATGTCTTTCCAGACCTTTATTATCTTCATTAGATCTTTCTGTCATATGTTTTATCTCTTATAAATTTGGAGTTTGCCAATTTATCTGAACAGGAGAGAACACCTCTTTTTGAGCCTTTCACCCTATTTATATAAAAGGTATTTTTTATTTTTCTACTTTGGAACCCATTTTTATATAATTCACTGAAACATGTGATGGAAATACATGGATAGAAAACACCAGTGTGCAGCTGATAATTCTGCTCAAGAAAGCAAGAGTCCTATCAAAGAATAAGTAGTCCAAACACACTGCTTCATTTGATGGCCATTTCTTCCTTTACATCGAGATGGAAATCTCTGGTGAAATTTTCTACATATTTTTTAACTTAAAAAAATTTCCTCTATTTTTGATTTAATCTTTATTGTATTTTTCCATTACCATTTAGTCCCCTTATACCACCTCCCACAGCAATTGCCACACCATTGTCCATGTCCATGAGTCCTTTTTTCTTTTTGCACAATCCCTCCACCCCCTAACCATTCTCACTAGCTGTCATCTGGTCTCCATCCATGAGTCTGTCTCTATTTTGCTTGTTAGTTTAGTGTGTTCATTGGATTTCATGTATGAGTGAAATCGTATGGTATCAGTCTCTCTCTGACTGGCTTAATTTCACTTAGCATAATGTTCTCCAGGTCCATCAACGCTGTCACAAAGGGTAAAACTTCCTTCTTTTTTAAAGCTGAGTACTATCCCACTGTGTAAATGTCCCATAGTTGTTCTATCCATTTATCTACTGACGGACACTTGGGCCACTTCCATATCTTAGCAACTGTAAATATCACTGCAATGAACATAGATGCACTTATGTTCTTTCGAATTAATGTTTAGTGTTCTTTCAGATATATTCTCGTAAGTGGGATTGCTGGGTCAAAAAGATCCATTTTTAATTTTTTGAAGTATCCCCATACTGCTTTCCACAGTAGCTACACCAATCTGCATTCCCACCAACAGTGCAAAAGGGTTCCTGTTTCTCCACATCCTTGCCAGCACTTGCTGTTTGTTGATTTATTGATGATAGCCATTCTGACAAGTGTGAGATGATACCTGTCAGAATTAAAACTATGGTTTTAATTTGCATTTCTCTGATGGTTAGTGATATTCATCATCTTTTCATATGTCTATTGGCCTTCTGTAGATCCTCTTAGGAGAAGTGTCTATTCAGGTCATTTGCCCATCTTTTAATTGGGTTGTTTCCTTTTTTGGTGTTAAGATTTTTAAGTACTTTACAAATTTTTGATATTAACCCATTATCAGATATATCAGCTAATATGTTCTCCAATTCTGTAGGTTGTATTTGTATTTCATTGATGATTTCCTTCATTGTGCAAAAACTTTTTAATTTGATGTAGTCCTGTTTGTTTATTTTTTTAATTTTATTTCCCTTGCCTGGGGAGATATATACGATAAAAAATGTTAAGAAAATGTCTGAGATATTGCTGCCTATGTTTTCTTCTAGGATTTTTATGGATTTGAGTCTAACAGTTAAGTCATTGATCCATTTTGAATTTATTCTTGTGTGTGGCATATGAAGGTGGTCTGGTAACATTTTCTGCATGTATCTGTCCAATTTCCTCCAAACCATTTGTTGAATAAACTATCTTTAGCCTATCGTATGCATTTACTTCCTCTATTGAATATTAATTGACTATAAAGTTGTGGCTTTATTTCTGGGCTCTCTATTCTGTTCTGTTGATCTATGTGTCTGTTTTTATGATAGTACCGTGCTGCTTTAATTACTATGATCTTATAGTACAGTTTGATATTAGGTAGCTTGATTCTTCCAACTTTGTTCTTCTTTCTCAGGATTGCTGTTGCTATGTGGGGCCTTTTGTAGTTCTATCTAAATTTTTAAAAATATTTGTTCCATTTCTGTGAAATATATCATTGGAATCTTGACAGGAATTGCATCAAATCTATAGACTGCTTTGGTAATACGGACATTTTAATTATATTAATTATTTCTATGCATGAACACAGTTTGTGCTTCCATTTATTTGTGTCTTCTTCTATTTCTTTCTTCAGTGTCTTACAGTTTTCCAAGTACAGGTCTTTTACCTACTTGGTTAAATTGATTCCTAGGTATTTAATTTTTTGAAGCAATTATGAATGGGATTTTCTTAATTTCCCTTTCTGTTAGTTCATTATTAACATATAGAAATGTAACTGACTTCTGAATATTAATTTTGTGTCCTTCTATTTTGCTGAATTCATTTATCAGTTCTAGTAGTTTCTTGGTGGAATCTTTGGGGTTCTCTAAGTACATAGTCTTGTCATTGCAAATAAAGACAGTTTCACTTCTTTCCTTCCAATCTTGATGCCTTTTATTCCTTCTTCTTGTTTGATTGCTGTGGCCAGAACTTCCAGTCCTATGTTGAATAAGAGAGGTTAAAGCAGACATCCCTGCCTTGCTTCCTGATCTTAAGGGGAAGGCTTGTAGTTTTTGCCCATTGAGTATGGTGCTGACAGTGCGTTTGCTGTACATGGCCTTTGTTATGTTTAGTTACGTTCCCTCTATTCCCACTTTGCTGAGAGTTTTTATCATAAATAGATGTTGGATTCTATCAAATGCTTTTTCTGTATCTATTGTCATTTTATTGTTAGACTTTTTCCTCCATTGTTTTAAAAATCTTTTTCTTCCTCTTCTTAAAGCAAGGCCTTTAACATTTGTTGCAGTACTTGTTTGGTGTTAACCAGCTCCTTAGCTCTCTCTTGTCTGGGAAGCTCCTGATTTCTCCTATGATTTTAAATGATAGCCTTGCTGGGTAAAGTAGTCTTGGTTGTAGGTCCTTGCTTTTCATCACCTTGAATATTTCATGTCACTCCTTTCTGGCCTGAAATGTTTCTGTTGAATAATCAGATGCCAGTCTAATTGGTTCTTCTTTGTAAGTAACTGCCATATTTTGCTGTGCACAATGCACTCCAGTGTATAATGAGCACCCATGTTTTTGGCCCAAACTTTCAAGAAAAAATCCTTCATTTTAATTTTTTAATTTTTTTTTTGTTTATTTATATTTAGTATCCAAAGCCATTATTGTATTCCAAGGTATTATCTTACATACAGATATTATTATCACTTTCTAGAGTTATATTTTTAATGCACAAGCATAAATAAAAGAATTAGAAACATTTATATAGATATGAAATCAGTACTACCTATGTATAATGTGCATTATTATTTTTCCCTCAAAAATTTGGGCAAAAAGTGCTCATTATACACAGCAAAATATGGTACCTGCTTTTCTCTTGGTACTTTCAGGATTCTCTCTCCTTGTCTTTAAGCCTTGTCATTTTGATTAAAATTTGTCTCAGTGTAGACCTCTTTGGATCCAACTTGTTTGGAACTTGTGTGACTTTTTCCTTCACCACATTAAGGAAGTTTTGAGTCATTATTTCTCTGAATAGTTTCCCGATCCTTTGCTTGCTCTCTTACCCTCCTTCTGGTATTCCCATGATGCGCAGGTTACACTTTGTGTTGTCTAAAATGTTTCTTAAGTTCACATATTTTTAAATTCTTTCTTCTTTTTGTCTCTCTGCTTGGGTGTTTGTATCTCCCTTGTCTTCCATATCTCCAATTCAATCCTCTGCTTCATCTAACCTACTGTTTATTCCTTCCAGTGTATTATTTATCTCAGATAGTGCATTCTTTATTTCTAACTGGTTCTTTTTTATGGTTTCTATGTCTTTTTCATGCTGTTGGGTATCCTTATAGTCAGTACTGTAAACTCTCTGTCTGATAAATTGCTTGCCTTCATTTCATCTAGTTCTTCTTCTGGAGAATTCTCTTTTTGTTTCTTTCAGGGCCTGTTTCTTTGTCTTCCCATTTTGGCTGCTTCTTTGTATTTTCTGCCTTTGCCTTTAAACTGCTCAGCCATTAAACTGATCGGTTGTTGAACTCCTCAGGCTGTAATCAGTTCAAGTGCCACAGGGTAGGGCTGAGTAATTCCTGTGAGCAAGGCTACAGCTCCTCTCAGCTGATGCCACTTGGAGAGGGGTGCTTTCCCTGAGAAAGATGGCTTCTGCATTATGGGGAATGACTCAGCAGAAGGATCCTGGTGGCTATTACTTCAGTTCTGTCCCCAAAGCCAGCAACCCCAGATTCCTTCAAGTATCTCTAGTCCACTTTGCCCTCCCTCTGCTGGATCCCAACTTAAGTGACTGCAAACAAAATTTTGTGCACTGGCCTTTTAAGAGGCTCTCTGAGTTTCCAGCCATCTTTCCCTGGCAGACAGAAATCCTGTTGCTTTTCACAGCTGGATGTTATTTGGGTTCCTTTCCAGTTCTTGTGCTGTAGTCTGGGGAGTCCAACTTGGGGTTTAGATCCCACACTTCTCATGGGAGACCCCTGACCACTGAAACAGTTCTCATGGGAGACCCCTCTGGCCACTGAAACATCCCTCTGGAACTTCAGCCACCCATGGGAGCCCAGCCAGCCATCTCACACTTCCTCTGCACTCCCCATCAGTCTCATGGTGAGGTTGGTTTCTTCTTTCTGTCCTTGGTTATAAGGCTTCTCTCCAGCTAGTGTTCAGTTGGTTATTCACAATGATTTCTCTAAAATTTAATTGTAAATCCAGATTGGTCTTCAGAGGAAGTTAGTGTAGCTTCCACTTACTCCTCCATTTGGTTCCATCCTCTATTTTTTAAACATATTAATCTTAACAATTTTATAATCATTGTCAGTTAACTCTAATGTCCCAATAAGGTGACTAGTTTTTGTCCACCCCCCCCAACCCCATTAGGGTCACTGGAGAGGCAAGACTAGGACTCATAGTCTTATGTCCTATGTAGTAATTTTTAGTTGAATGTCACACAGTGTGTTGACCTAACAGAGTCTAAAATGACAATATATTTCCTCAAGAGAATAGTCACCATTTTCTCTGATAAGCAATGAAAGGGGGAAATTATCACTTTAATCCAGTCAGAGTTGAACTCAATCAAGGCCAATTTGCAGGTTCCTTTAGGTTCAGTCTACCTCAGGTCAGTCTATGCCCCTGGCACAGCCCTCTAGGGTTTCAGCAGAGAGCCTGTTTGTGCACCAGGGCCTTCCCCCGCCCTTCCCTAACTCCAATCATTGTGTGACAACAGGAGATGGCAGAACAAATGCACAAAAATCAAAAGGTCCTCTTTGTTTTCCAGCTTAGAGTTTCAGCTTCCTGCCAAACTTCCAAAAAAAAAAAAAAAAAGCAGCAGATACATTGTAATCAACAGTTCACCTCAACATACTTCCCCACTGCAATCTAATCCTTCTAGTTATCTTGCTTTAGCAGTTCTCTGGTGCCATTAAACAGAATTTCTTGAAAAATTCAGGCTTTTCTCTTTGTTATCAGTGGAAGTATCGGTCAATCAAAAACTAACATTTTACTCAGACCTACATTTTATAAAGCAAGAGTCATCTGGGAACAGTTTCATTCAATAGTTGAGATAGAAACTGGGCTTGGAAGAAAGGACACTGATCGATAATCATCCAATTATCATTGAGAAGCTGACTGCCTGGAAGTTCACTGATATGCAACAGATATTTTTTTCTTCAAACTTTAATTAACACTAGTTCCAGATCCTCTCCAAACTCTCTGTGTGCACACACAGCCCTACTTCCTCACCTGATATTTTACACTGGCTGTGCAGCGTGCTGTGCTCCAGCATCACACCATATTACCATTTATCACCCCTCTTCTCCCATCCTAGAACGTTTTTGCTCTAGGAAAAATTCTGCAGTCAGCTCTTAACTAAACACTGTTTTTCTCCTGCAGCTTAATGTTGAAGGTGCGATGCACTGTCCTCTGTATACAGGGCAGTGACCTTAGCTGGGCAGGATGTAAGGAATTAAAAAACCCAACTCTTGCTTTCCAGGAACTTGCCATATAATTGGGGAGATTAAGAGGGTATGTAGTGTAACTGGCCATTTTGGGTAGTGAAACGTGATTTACTTTAGAGAGATCACTAAAACAGGCATACTGTATAAGAGGTAGAACTTCATTTCACTTGAAGAATAGAGTATCACACCAAGTAGAGCCGTCAGAGAATTCTTTTCAGTTTGGTGGGGGATGAAAAGAGCAGAAAGACGACAGAATGCAGCATCAGTGAAGTCGGTCGGAAGGCTCTAACCAGGGAGATGTGACAAAGCAGAAGAGTGGGCATTTTAATTCACTATTAATAACATTAAGTCCTAACCACTGTATTATATTCTGTGCTCCAGAAATGAATAAAATATTCTGCCATGAATCCTTTACCTGCTTTGGTACCAAACTGTGATGGATAGAAAAAATTGCGATAAACAGATATATCCAATATTTATGTAAAAAGTTATGACCCCTTACCTATGAAATATTAAAGGCTTTATTTGGAAAACAACCAAGAGAAAGAAATCTTGACTTTTTTTTACAACATATATAGCACAATGTACATTGTAAATATAGTATCTATTATGTATTAGATAATCTATATTATCTATTGTATAGATAAATACCTTCTCTTATTCATTAATATATTGACAATGAAACAATTTTACTTAAAATTGAAAGTTGGGTTCAAGAGATAAACTTATGTCACAGGAGTTTTAAATTGTATTACTCTGAAACAACAACAAAAAAACCATGAAATGTTTCCTGATTAAAATGTAGTTTTTTCTTACTGTCACCTTCTCTTTAAATTGTCATATGTAAGCTTTTAATGTTAGCATTAAAAAAATCCATTGTATAATTTTGACTTCTTAACCAAATTCCTATATCAAATGAACCATAGTCACGTCACAGATCTATGAATAGAGGCTCACACCAGGATTCTGGGCAAATGATTACTCTGTTCTTTCATTTTGTAATATAGGAGAACAGCCTAATCCCCCAATACTAAATCATCATTAGTCTACAGAGTAAGTCTGTTCTGCTTCATGACCTTTTATGCTGCCTCTTGAGAGACTAGGTTTTATGTGCCGCAAGGAGATTCACTAGCCTAATTCCTAGGCTTAATATCAATTTTCAAGTGTATTTATAAATCTTATAGGTTTTAGTAGGGGGAAAAGTAATTTATAATTGTTATACACTTGCATTTCAGTTTTCAGGGTTCTAAGTACCAGTTAATGCACTTTTTAAATCTGAAAACACTTATTATAACTTCATTGATAATTTGCTATCAAGGACATCTGCTCATATTTATCTGTTTCCTTCTTATATGTGTTGTCCAGTTTTGTAGACACTTGCCTTTTAAAAAATAAATGAGCCCAAATAACACATTCTTTTAAAAATAATGAAAGAACTTCACTAAAAATTACCATTTTAATCATATGCCGCTGGTTCCAGTCAGGGAACACGCCTGGGTTGTGGGCCAGGTCCGCTGTGGGGGGCACGTGAGAGGCAACCACACCACACAGATGTTTCCTCTCTCTCTCTCCCTCCTTTCCCCTCTGTCTAAAAGTAAATAAATAAATAAGTAAATAAATAATCATTTAAAAATTAAACAACACACTTAAATAGGAAAATACTGCTTTTCCTTATGGATATATGGGTTTAGTGAAAGATTAACTTCAAGTTTGCATTGCTTGAGTTTAAGATAAGAAATATCTTAAACATTGTGTGGTTATCTTAAACTAAGGAATATCAGCTTTGACCATGTAGCTATTAAAAATGTGTCTTTTGGTGTATTTTCCTTCACATTCTTGCTCCTTTGTAGTGAAACGGTGTCATTCAGTGTGTGTGTGTGTGTGTGTGTGTGTGTATGTTGGAAACCATGGGAGATGTTAAGTTTATTTCGCATGACTGTAGCATTGTCAGATTTGTAGTAGTCAGTATTCCCATAGTTTATTTCTGTCCTTCAAACCAGAACTCACAGCTGGGGTTGTAATTTCTCTACAGAGTATAACCATTTAAAATTCCGTTTTTATCCACAGGGCTTCAAAGGACCATTTAGCGGTTCGTTCATTCCTAAGTAAAACAGCACATACAGCTTGTCCTCAGACTACAGCTGCAAATAAAGCCTCACAGTTCCCCGGTGAATGGGGGAGCAGCTGTGCCTGCCGAGTCACCCCCTACTGGTAGTGAGGAGGCTGGGTTGGTCCTGCTAATAGTCTCCTCTCTCCTCCCAGACAAATCTCACTCCGTCTTCACCTACAACACGCATCCAGTCACACGTGATAGAACCACACTTTCCTTCCTGCAAGGCAGAACCCAAAGCTTGACTGAGGGGAGACTGTGTGCGATCCTGACTCTGAATTGGGAAAGTATGACCTGCGGATGTAGTGATTTGTTTTAGTGGGCCTGTTGCTCTAGGAAGAAAAATATGCTTTTCTGGTCTACTTAATTATTTTAACCCCTGTTGATTTTTTTAACTTGTGTGTACCTTTTTTGAATAGGTTTGCCTGCCCACCCCTCCTCTCACATGCTTATGCTGTACTCCTACCCACAGTGACAGTGAAAGGACAGCTGACTCATACTCACTGAGCACAAGTAGAAAAACAAAATAAAAGTATGGCTAACTTTACCTTGTCTTGCCACTTGGTTTTGCTTTCCATTTTATTATACACTTCTCCCTAATTCTTTCCTGGCTCAGAACCACACAACGCTACGGGAGTCATCTACTCTACCCTGTGCCTGCAGGCAGGGGGAGCTCCAGAGAATTCTTAAAGTGGGATTATGTGTTATAAAGTTCTCTGAGAATTGATCCTTATAAATTCCTTCAGTGTTTATAAATTTAGTGACTCCAAATTTAATTTCTTTCATTTTGATTCATCCATTCCCTACTAAAAATAGTAATATTTATATCAGTTAAAGTTCTGTGATAATAGGTAGAGAGTTTCTCTTTTTGTTGTTGCTGTTGTTGTGTGTTGGTTCTTGGCAAACTGGTTTATATCGACATCTCTACTTTGTAAATTATGTTATTATGATATGTTTATAAATAATTTTAAATTTGGGGTTGAATTTCTATTTTTAAAAGTTCCTTTTTTATTCTTTATCCCCTTCACCTCATATTCAATACTTATTCAAATTTGTGTGATTCATGAGCAGATTTGCTGATATTCCTCAAGATTTATATATGTGTTTTGTATATATTTATGTTATTTTTAAAATGTCTTTAATATATAGAGTCATGTATGCACAGTTAGACATAATTAATATCGAAGAAGGATTGAGCAGTTTCAGCTGCGGTTTTAAGATGTCGATAATGGATGTGTACACTTCCTTACAGGGAGATGTTTTCCGGCTGTGCATGGGGCAATATGGCTCCAAAGGAAATGGCAAAATCAAATTAGAATAACTACTTTGTGGCAACTGATAAAAATGGATGTTAATAGATTGATTACTAATCTCCTCTTATGGCATCATCCAATTTCTCTATATACTTGGTGAAAGTGATTAAGATGGTTATAACTATTTCACCCACATTATTTATGAATCTGAAAGCAGGCACCTGAGACAATGGATGGTTGTGTTTATCTGGGATTTAAAAATTATCAAGGAGGAGTGCGGCAGATGGTCAAAGGAATGACATTCCAGGGTGCAAATAAGAACCTAATGACAGATTGGATCATGAATCTGTGGTTTGGCAGAAACACAAGTGAGGCCAGGAGGATATTTACAAACGTAAATGAACAGGAAGAATTAAGAGTCTAAAAATTGAGATTAGATCAATGCTACGATTAAAAGAAGGGGAAGTCAGTAAACATGAGAGAGATTAAACCTTCAGTGGAGAACATGAGGATATCATGCTGCTGAGTATTGCAAGATACATTAGTTCATTTTAGTTTTAATTTCTTAATACATGTCAACATGATAAGGACACTCTAATGGAAGACAAGTTCTTGCTGAGTATAGTTCTATTCATTACTTATCAAGTGCCTGTTGTGTGAAAGGAGCTTTGCAGCAGAGCAAAAGGGCATCATTTCATGCATGGTCTCTGATAATAGTAAAATCATAAATGGACCTTACTACTGCTGAAAGACTAGAAAAAATGGAAACAATATGAATTCTATTTATCTGTCTGGTAGAAGTTAATGACTCTATTTCTGACTTTCTCTTCAGAAGCATTCAAAGTAAGTCCAAGAAGAGATCCATATCTGGGAATCTCAATTGTTTCTGCTATGCAGATAGATTTGTAAATCCTATTTTAATAGGCTGCCTGGCTGTGCTTGAGATAAGACATACCTTCACACTTGCATTACCAAACAAGAGTTCTGTTGCAAGGACAGGGGTCTTTGAGTGTCTAATAATTTAAGAGTTTTGAAGAATACATAGTTTTAATGATTTCCAAGATGTAAGGTAATATTAAACTTTAATATAGGATTTGTTTTAGCTTCAGGAAGTGGTTTTAAAGCATGCCTTATTTTAACTTAAATTGTATTGCTGTTTGCAAAAGTAGAAATAGAAATTTCTACTTTTAGAAACAAAAAAACTCTACTTTTTTCTACTTTTCTAATAGAATCTTTCAAGATTATTCAAGGTACCAAACAAGAAAAAAAATTGGAAACAGCCTGATAGTTCCAAAAAATTGTATCTGAATTTCAGAATCAGTGGGCAACGTGTATTATCTGCAGCCTTCTGTTCCTATAGAGATAAAGATGTTGGAAGTATAACTACCCAACAATATATTTTGCTATAAATATTCTTGTGGAAGGTCCCCACAAAAATTATCATATTTACAGGAATTATAAAATTCCTGTAATTGTTATAGCTATGAAAATTATTACTGCTTTTCAAAGGACTCCAAATTTCAGTTCTTTTATGGGCATCGCAATGGTCTACACGTGTCAAATATCTACCTGCCAGTCTCCCTAATTTCTCCTATATGCACTCCTATCCTTTGCCGAACAAGCAATGGGATATGTAATAAAATAAAGAATGCATTGACATCTATTTTGAAAGATTAAAACATGTGCAAGGCTATTTCTACATTACACTGAAGATGTAGTTGCTGTAAAGTTCAGGACTATGTCGATTATATTCATAAGAAGAGTAATTACTAAGAAACTTTGCCAAATTTTTATGGACAATTTCTGAGATGCTTTGGTCACCTAAATCCCTAAGTGACATGTAGAATTCTCACATTCTGTTTTCTCAAAGATTCTTCATATGATAAAGTTTCCTCTTTTCCCATCTTGGTTAAGTTCTCCTAAATTCATACTCCATTGGGCTAAAGCCTCACTTTTAAAGTAGGAAACCCAAGAGTAAGCACAGTATTCTAATGAAGTCTTCTCAATAAAGAGATGCATAGAAATTCCATACATTTATTGAATGTTTCTGAGACTCTTTTATTTGGCCTCCCTAGGGCCATCTTCCTTATATGGTAATTTTCAAAGTTTATAATCTAATACACATCTTTATTTTATAAATTCTTGTTAATTTAAGTTCTTGTTCTGGTTTTTCCAAAGCTCCTTAAATCCTAACCCAATATATTAGCTATATTAGCTTGGCTGCCAAGTATTCTGTAAGCTTCTGTCTTCATCAAAAACTCTTGAGAATTAGAATTAAGAACCAAGCTTGTGTATACACTGTTAGAGATGGTCTTTGATTTGACATTGATGATTAGCACTTCCCATCTGCAGATGTACTAGCCTGCTACGACTTGGCTTTATTCAGCTCATATTAATTTTTTTTATCTATTTGGAAGTTATAGAATACTTGCACTAATACTTGGTTTCTTTTGTAAAACAAAGTTTAGAAATCGTTGTTGTTCTTTTCTAATTTTGCATTTTCAGCTAGGCATATTTTGTTCTCTGAGTATATTATATGCATATATATGTATACATTTATATGTGTGCATATGTTTTCTTACTCCCTTCATTTTAGTTAAAAGTTTTCTTTTCAAAGTTCAGTGACCCTTCTGCCAAGTACATTTTTTTCCACTTCTGGTGAGGTATTCAATATCCCTTGTCAAAATCTCATTATTCTGTTGTGCTAAGCCTTTCTAGGTGGGCAGCTGTTTGCTTCCTAAATCCTTTTATTTTTTAAGTGAGACTTTCTACTAGAAAAAATGAAGAACATTTTTATGACTTCAAGTCTGAAAGGTTTCTATTTGAGAACATAAAGTGAATTATAAACATGCTGTCACTTTCTTCTTCTTTCTGATCATGTTTCTGATTGCATTTCCAATAAGTATTCTGGAAGAAAATATACTTCCAAGTTAAGAATATGAATAGTACACTAGATCAGAGACAGTAAAGGAAGTCCCCATCTCCCAGCCCATGTTACCATGTCATTCCACATGCTATTGTTCATGTTTACCAAAACCAGGAACACTTGTATCTCTTCTTCAAAGGGCCAGCAATGAGATTCTTAAATATGTTTGTGCCTATGACACTTGGTTCACATCTTTTCCTTAAACTTAGGAATTGTACATGTAAGTAATTTTGTGTTAATTATGATAGAACATCCTACAACTAATGGACATGCTCCCTCAAAGCTCAGGTTTCTGGAGGCGGAGTACTTGTGACTCAATATTGTCATACAACACATAGGACGCAGTTTCTCCTGCTCTCCATTCTCTATTATGAAACCTCCTTCACAATAGACAGTTGATATATTTTTATTCCTCTTTTGTCAGGTAAAAAATGTTTTTCAATTCCTTATCAAATTATTCACTTGTGCTCTAGAACAAACCTTCAACAACTCATATAACAAGATCTGTATACACACACAGACATATATGTGTATATGACACACATGTAAATTAATTTACATGTGATACATATAGAACATATATAATTGATGTATTTTATTATTGCATGACATTAATATTTGGAAAATCTATTGTGTGTCTATTGTACAAGTTTGGCAACATGCAATCAGAAATATGTGTCTGTAGAGTTATTTTAGCACTACTATCCTGAGCATACCCATATGTCCCAGCATCCTGATTTTCAAAATAAAAAATAAATATGAGAGAATATACCCCTAAATGTAATTATCTAATGATTCATTTCACTTACTGCTTAGCAAAAAATAGTTAAGTCCCAGGCTGTGTTCTCTGGGAAGAAACTCTGAACCGAAGTTCAGAGGGTAAGATAGTTCCTGAAGGGTACCCTAGGGGTCAACGTCTGTGGACACCAGTAAAAGGAAGGAGGGGGAGGAAAGGTTGGGAAGAGTGAGGAAGTGGGCTGCCATGCAATTTTACTGCCTCCACACTGACCTTGTGGGAAAGCTTGGGAACGAAACTTGCCTTCAATATTGTCTGCATTCACAGAAAAAGGCTCAACCTTTATGACCCAGTGGTAAAGATTCATTGATTATGTGCAGAAGGCTGTTGTTGTGCCAGGACAGCAAGTCTCTCCATGCAGGGGATCTGAGCAGCACATCCACCTGTGTACCGGAAGGGTCTTTAAGCTAACACACGTGGAATGAGGAGTGACAATGCTGACATAATGGTGTACCATGGGCGCCTGAGGCTATCAATTCCAAGTGGAAGTGAACTGGCGAAGAGGCAGTATGACATTGTGACATTTTGGTTTTGAGCAAGGTTCTGGAATGTATTGCAATTGTATTCTGATCATTCACTAGCTCTGTGATTTCGACCAATTTATCCTCTGGGACTCAGTGTCTTTATTTTCAAATTATCTATAGTAAAAATAATATTCCCTAAAATGTAAGGAATTTAACATTGTCTCCCTTACAGGTTGTGTGGATTGATCAAAATATATCATGGAAGCATTTGCTGTAGTACATAGCATTTAAAAAGCATGTAAAAATACAATTAATAATTTTTCACCCTTGACATTTCTGTGATGTGCTTGCTATAACAAGAGTGTTTCAAATTACAACTAAGTCTAAAAAAGTTTATCAGTTGATCTGTTCTCTACATAAATATTTATACCAGTGGATCTTAAGCTTTTTGGTACATCAGTATAATCTAAATAGTCTGCTAAAAATGTAGATGTGCGTTCCTAGAGCTTGTATTCAAAGTCACCAGGTTTGGGTTGGGGACCACTGTCTCACCCCCAAATTTAGCATCTATTCATGTTTCCCTCTTCTGTCTTCCACTGTTTTCCTTCTCCTTTAGTTTGGACTCTATTAATGATCCTAATAGCTTCCTCAACCGGAGAACCTATATTAGTTACTGTTTAATAATTGCCCCTTCATGTTCCCTTTTCCCATTTCATAAACTAAAATAAATAACTAAGTAAATAAATAAATGGCACATACCCATTTTATCCACTAACGGAATGTGAATCGTCACTGGCCGCTTTACTAAGTGCATTTTGTTTTGCTTATGTCTGTCATAGATAACACAGCCAGCATTCTGACCAGGCGGAGGAGATTTAGTCGCACTATGCAGGATGTGTATTATCTCCCCATTATGGTCTCTGATGGTGGAATCCCCTCTCTCAGCAGCAGCAGCACCCTCACCATCAGGGTTTGTGCGTGCGAGAGAGACGGGCGCGTGCGGACCTGCCATGCTGAAGCGTTCCTGTCCTCGGCTGGTTTGAGCACAGGAGCCTTAATCGCTATTCTTCTGTGTGTTCTCATTCTCCTAGGTAAGTCGCTCTAAATCCTCACGTTGTGTGGTGGTGATTCTGAATGTCCCCTACAACGGCCGGCACTGCATTAGACAAGAGAGAAAGATGGAGGGAAGAGAGAGATTTTGGCAAAACTTAAGAAATAGAAATGCATAATGTGAATAACAAAACATGGCTTCAAAGATTTCATTTTCATTGACCTTCTCAATACCATAATTAATCTAGAAATAATCTGATTCAAAAGTGATTAAAAAGTATACGTTCTTTAATTTCACCTTATCACAACCTCATTGGTAACTGCTATTACTACAAATTTTTTAATTGCTATTTGATTCAAGAAAGCAAATCTAGATCTTTATGACAAGAAAAATAGATGTAAAAAATCTTTCTGCCTTATAGTTAAAAGAGAATTTATATTTATTTTTCCATCATGTCCTCTCCCTCCTACCTTTCTCTTAGCAACCTTATCTTTTGATCATTTTTGGTACTGTCCATACAAACAAACAAACAAACAAACAAAAACAACACTATGCTTTGGTGAGACAGAGATATTCTTGCAAGGAAAGTTTCTCATTTTCTTTCTGGGGTAGAAGACAAATTACTTGTACAAAGGGCATGGAGAGCAAAGTAGAATAAAGCTGAGAAGTAGAATGGAGATTCAGGGAGGGGTGAGAGAGTCAGGGGCTTCTTTGTTCTAGGAGAGTTAAAAGAGGTTTAAAGTAACGGAATCTCATCATGAAATTTTCATCTTGGAAAAAGATGACTGTGAACGAAGTAGAGAGCAGGTCTCATGAAGGCAAAAGAGCACATAGAAAAAGTAATTAGGAAGAAAATGAAGCATCTCGTTCAGACGTAGCGTAGTTTGGACTAGCATACTTGGAGTGAAACTAAAGAAAGGTGGGTGATGTCAAGATGCTTTAGGTGAAATCAGATGTTATCTTATCATATAATATGGTGCAGGTTCCTGAATGAAAGTATTATTATTTATCAAAATTTTAACTAAAGCACCTGAGAATCCACTTGAAAGCTACAACGTTAATAATTTCATGTCTGTGAACAGAAATTAATGTCTGTGATATAGTGTTCTTTCTTGAAACAACTTTCATGGGCAAAAAAGAAAATAGCTTATAAAAAGCGATGTTGGATAAGGTTGATATATGGCTGGAGTAGAATTGCATCAAAGAAGACCTTTTATCTTTTGCTATATGTAGATCCTCCTCTTCCCTGAGCTGGTGCACATCAGAAGTGCACTTTGGAAGAGTCACTAGAGCGAAAGAATATGAAGAGAAGATAGACTAGGGCTGATCTGTGATAAAGTCCAATGTGATCATTAAGTCAAAAAGGATGAGATAACAGAGGAAAACAAAGGAAAAATCAGAGAAGAAAGAATATGAGTAAAGTATACGTCATAAATGTCGAAGGAAGAAAATGTATCAAAGAGGACAGACCATTCATTAATGTCAAAAGTTGTTCAGAGGTTAGATAAATTTATTACCAAAAAGGATCAATTGCACCCAGCAACATGGGATACAGAGGTTTGGTGCACCATAAAAAAATCTATTTTATTGCAGTCTTTTACAGGAGATGCATGATGGAGAAGGAAATAAGAAAAATCAGGCTTTTTAGAATGTATTTATGTATTGGTCATAATATCTTAAGATATTAACTCATTACTTGGTTCTGTCTTTGAAAATTAAAACAAACAAAAAAGTCCATAAGCAAACAAAAACAGAAAATAAACTAAATGAAACAAATATAAATATTGATCCCTCTAGGGTTTCTAACTTAAGTCACAAAGTATACAACTCAGTGACTTTAAAAGAAGTTCTTCCAAAGTCTTTATTCTGAAAGTAGTTCAGTTGGGAGAGGCATGTTATCTGTAATTTTTAAAAATCATTTATCATGAAACTACTTTCCATTAGTAAGATAAGACTGTAAACAGTAATTGAAAATGTTCATACACAGGTCCATTTAAAGTGTATTATGCAAAATAACATTTTATTATTTAATGAAACAATATTTCCATTTAATTTATTTTATAAAATTTTATTTCCCCTTTGGGGTAAATAAGAGAACATTTCTAAATTTTATGCTATCCCTCAGCACTAATGGAACTCATATATTTCACTAGGCATCAGGTGCTATTTGATATGTTTACTCCTTCAATTTTTATTGAAAGTCAAATGTAGTTTTACAGTTTTACCCAAAGGTTGCAGAATAATTTCTTACATTTGAGTTTAAACAATCATTATTTGTAATGTAATTTATATTTTTCAGGACATTTTAAGGGTTTTTATTGTTATTCAGAAGATATGTAACCAACAGACTCCGAATATAATCATTTGTAATTTAAAAATAACATCAGTTAAGGTGTGAGTTTAGAATGTTTAAGGAATGTATAAGCAACACCAGAGGTAGCACTTTATTTTAGACATTGGAATTCTGAAATAACATTTAACCCTGCAAGTTAAACATATCATGCAATCAATATTTAACACTGAAATACATTTTAAGTAGTAGCTGTTTTGTTTTCTGTTTTTATTTTTTTACGGGGGAGGTGGAATGGCCTTGATTCTATAAATTTAACCATAGTTTTGTCATTAATCTACAGTATGATCTTAGGAGACCCATTCAGCCTGCTGTTTCTATTTCTGAATCTGTGAAAGTAAAATTTCAACTAGAAGGAATTTACAGCCATCAGTAAAATGTGTTGTGGTGCTTATTTATGTTTTATTGAAGGTTAAATACAATTCAATATTTTACTGTATGGTCATACTCCATCCATGTATAGATTGATGACCGGAAATGGTGCTTCAAAATAAAAGGGCCTAAATAGAGATGGTAGGTGTATATATTGTGAGCAGGGACTATATTCTGTCGGAACGACCGTTTTCAGATCTGCTTTATGGGATGGATAGGAGAGTATTAGGAATGAACCTGCACGGTGCAATCAGAGTTTGGTGCTAGAGGAAGGAGTAGCTAGAGTTCCCTTCCCTTCCTTGGATCTGACACTATTTTCCCAGCCCCACCCTGCCACTTGCCAAAGAACCAGAGCAGCTGGCAGGGCAAATTTTAATCACACTTGGCACAAGAAATCATTGAATCTGGATCTGAATCAGACCCCTATCAGCTACCCTTGCAGTCCACATATTACATATAAGCAAGAGTACACCAGCTACATTACTCCTGTTTTTGGACACAAATTTCTTGATCAACAGAGATCACAGTGGATTTGGTGTGAGGGAAGTAAGGAACTAGGAGACAGAGGTGGGATTGATAAAGGGATCGCTGTCAAACTGTCATCAGAGCTGTCTTAGAGGACTTGGTGGGCTCTCCTTGGTTTGAAAAAAGAAGTTTCACTGAGAAGTACCAATACCCGGTGTAAGTGATGACGGAAGCTAATAAAAATAATTTCTCTGATGTGGGGCTCCTCATTCTATCAAATTTAGTATTAGATATGATTGCATAAAAAGAATCAAGTGATATTTGGGGGTTAAAAAAGGCCCACTCTGAAAAGTATTTGGGGGAGGTATGTTGGAAGTCATTATACAATGTGTTCAAGTACAAGTTGTGTGACAGTTTATGTCATGAAAACTCAAAACCCCTTAAAACTGTAATCGCTGGGCTGAATATATAAAGAACAAATAAATAAGAAAAATAGAAAAAGGTTTCCCAAAGTTGAATTTGTTTTTGAATAAAATAAATTAATAAGACTTAATAAATGTATTTTAATTTTCTTAAATAAAATATAATTAAGTGGGTTTATAATTCTGGCCCAACTGAAAGACAGAAGAAGAGGAAAAAAGGAAACATAACTAAGAATAAAATAGTCATTAAAATAAAGACTTCTCAAAAATAATACCATTTTCTCATGTTTCAATCCAGCTTCTATAACCAAAATTCAAAACACCATAAATTATTTGTAATTTTGAATAAAGAAGAACTAGCTCTGTACCTCTCTCTCTTGCTCTTTCTCTCTCTTTTTCCCTCTCCCTTTCTACAACACCATGCTTTATCACATTCTCTTTTCACAGGTCATCCCCTTTAAGAGGAGCTACTATGTTTTCCATGTATGGTTTAATAGACTGGCAGTGGGGGTTATTTGAATATATTCATTTCCCTGCCAGTTTTTAAATAAGGATTTAATTCTCAAATATATATGTATAATTATTATCTTCACTCCTCTTCAGATACATTTGGTCTTGAGATTTTTAGAAAACAGTTTGATTTTCAAACATTAAAATTTCTTCCAAGTAAAAGTATATGTTTGGTATTATTAGTAACCATAAACGGATTTAAAATATATTTAAAATTATGTTCTTACTGCAGCTATTATGATGCATTGCACTTAGTGCAATGGCATATTGCCAGTTTCGCAGAGATGATTCTTTGTCATCTGCAAAGAATCTCCTGTGTGGAGTGTCTACTGTGCGGCATCCGTCCCAGAAACACCCATCAAACAACCTTGTGTGTAGTCATCAGAAGCACATCTTATCGTCCACATTTCCACTTTCCTCCTGAGTTCATCTGAATTTGCCTTTCACTAGAAGGAACATATGTTCATATTTGTCCTGATGTCCTGATGTAATTATAAACAACATCCATTTCACCTTCAAAAGTGTCTCAGATTATATGATTAATTGTGTTGATCCCTGTATCAAATACATATGTAACAAATCTAGGGATATTGTCACTGGAAAATAACTACCTATGCCTGGAAAGAGACAGATAAAAAAATATCAAAGGTCCAACTTAACTAGTATCTACATTTTTAATCAAAATATATCAGAAAAAAATTCTTAGGTTTTGAGGAGAAAGAGACTATAAACTATCGTAACAGTAAGCCCTGCATTATCTCCTATATTTCATTAGGCAAATACGGTTCTAATATTGGTGGAGGGTGCAAATTACCTCCGTACTTACACAGTAGTGTTCATCGCTTTCTCCCTGTTCTGCATGCACATAAATACCCTTGGCATCAATCACCACCTATTTCAACATAAGGGAAAATAACTTGATTTATTGACAAACATAAGGAATTTTACTATAATAAATTAAGCAGCTGCAGAGATAGCTGTTTTAATCTAGAACAGCCTCCTCACTTAATCATGAAGATGAACAGAAATATATAGTGGATGATAAATCTAAACCTCTGAATGTAATGGAGTGAGTTACTTGAGGATACTGCTTGGGCCATTGGTTGGATTTACACTAAAATAAACAATGAAGTATTGAGTGCATATTTACTAGATTCAGTGAAGTCTTTGTTTCAAAAGTAAAGTGTTATATTAGAAAATATCTTTGAAGTGTAAGTGACATGCATGGGGAATTGTTTATTCTGCAGCGTAGTATTTGTGAAGCGGGGCTGCACAGCATCAGCATTTCATTTTCAGCTTGCTGTGGTGACTGCTTTACAAACACAATGACCCAAAGCTTCCCTGTGCCTGCTACAGTCTCCCCTATTACGTTTGTCCATCACTGACTCTCAGTGTCCTTTTATTCCACACTTTTCCAGATAATTCTCTGTTTAAAAGTTCCTCCTGTTTGAAAATGCTTTGTCTCCTTTTTCCTTCACCTGCACAGTCTCCCACTTGCCTTTTCTTTGCCAAATCAGATTGTTCCCAATGTCCTTTGATCATCTCTTTTCACATATAGTAGTAGATTTCTCTCTTACACTTACCCTTTCCACTTCTGGCTTGAAAATCTATTCTTCTTTCTATTCATATTTTAAAGAATTAAACACATGTACATTATGATATCTAGTTCAAATACAGGCAAAGGTGATCTATATTGCTTTGAGGTATACATAAAATGGGCTAAATTCAAATGAGAAGCAAGGAAACAATAAAGAAAAGACTAGAAGTTAATTTTTAGAGGTAAGGGGTAAAAGGGCAGTTTCTAGAGTGCCAGATATGTTCTTAATCAAAGGATACCTAACCTGGTGGGGTTTTTTAAATTTTATTTATTTATATTTATTTATGTATTTGCTTTACAACCATTTGTTAAAGCTTGCATGTAATTAGGGTTGTCAGATAAAATACAGTATACAGATATTAAAAAGCAAATAGAAAAAATACAGGATAGATTGAAATACAAATTTCAGATTAAAATATGCATCAGTAAGTGTATAAGTGCGGGCACACAGACATATACAGTTATAGATATATTTCATGGGGCATACCCACACTATATAAATTATAGCCTAAATATACGTGTATCAATCATAATGATATTATAATATTGTATAGATAGCATAAGCATGCCCCATGCAATAATATTGAGATATATATTATAAATATATTCATTAAATATGTGCCTATGTGTGCATCCCGAATATTGCATGGGCCATAATTATATATACACACATATGATATGCATCTATATATTTCATTATAAATTTCATATTATGCATATATGAAGAGGCACCCAACACTCTGGAATTATCTTCTGGAGGTGGGACACATCTGTATCAGTCTACCAGTGGAGTTGCTGTGAGAGGCTTGATTCGGCTTCGGCGATTTTTTTTTGGAGACTCTTTCAATGTGTTTGCCCATTTTATGATGGGTGATTTACGAGCACATCTGCTCACTGAGTGCTGAGCGCTCAGCAGTTTTTGACCAAAAACCGCATGACCCCATCCATGCCCTGCCCTCCTTATTCGCTGAATCTTGCCCTGAGTGACTTACTCTTTTGTTTATTTTCCCAGATGAAAAAAGTCCTCAAAGGGATACATTTTGCCAATGTGGAAAAGGTGAAACAAAAAAATGGCAGAAGCACTAAAAGCCATCAAAATTGACTAGTTCAAAAACTGATTTAAGCAGTGAAAAAAAAATGTCTCAATAGGTGTATTGTGTCAAATGGAGAGTACTTTAAAGGTGACTGAAATTTAAAAGATGTGGGAATAAATACACAATTTTATATACATACATTCAATTTTTGGTTCCCCCCTTATGTAATAATAGACATATATTTTTTCTGTTCATCTCAAACTCACACTTAATTTGATACACTGCAGTATTTGCTCATAGATAACACAACATGCCATATGAATGTACTTCTCTGATTATTATATTGTAAAGAATGTTTAAAATACTAACAAATCTAATAGTTATTATCATAAAGTCTAGCATATCATAAGTTAAGCAAGAAGAGAACATTTTACAGAGGTGAAGTAAAGGATATTGGGCCATAGCACAAAGTAGTAGTGAGGGAATCTCTTCTATTTGGTAATGGTTTAATACTCTCAAATAGAATGACTTGAAATTACTGAAAAATAACCAAAACAAAGTACCCAAGGCATATTTCTGTGAATCTAGCTAATGGTTGCAATATTATTGGTAATAAAGACTCATCAAACCCACTGTATTTAGCAGGTTACCCTGTGACACATGTCATCTGGTCACTCAATTCCTTGTCCCATAATTTTAAAATAATGAGGCATAATAACCTTTGATGTGAGAAGTCATAGGTTAAGGTCAAAGCTGTCTCAGTAACCATTTGTGGGACCTTAGACTTAGATTGCAGTTATGCATGTAATTGCTCTTGAGTCTCAATTTATCATTTTTAAAATGAGAAAAGCCCCAGCTCTGTTGTGAAGACATTATGTAAAAAGAATGTGTAAACTGATAAAGTTCTATGAAACCTAAATCGTATACAAATAAAATTACACTTTTGCAGCTTGAGAGATAAATGTATTATTACTGCGTGATGTTTTTCCAAAGGAAAATGGACAAAAGAGATTAACATGTAAAAATATTCCTGCTTTGGTTTCCATCAAAACATCAAAAGTAAAGGATTTAGGGTAGGAATTCCACGTATTTTACAGAAATTTGAAATATCCTGCCTTTAGCGTATCTGCTCAGAAGGATTAAACATCTGTAGATAAACCCACACATACCACGATTTATCTAGTCAGAATTTCATATTGCTTTTCAATCATCAGTTTTCCTGAATGACTATACAGCAATAGAAGTCGAGAATCCCGAATGCATAAGCCTGGTACATGAGAATAGTATGGCATTCTAGAAAAGATCAGAAACTCCTCATGTTTTATACATATAATTTAAAAAAAACCTTTGCGATATTGAAGAGCCTCGAGGTGTCGTTCAGAGAGTGCAGAGATCGGGGTCATGCTGCAGGGCAAGCCTACATGGAGTGGACCTGATGACAAGGGTTGAAAACCGCTGACGTCAAATTTTCCTTCTTTTTTTTTCTAACTCTTCATCTTCTTTCCCTTTTCCCACAGCAATTGTAGTGCTTTTTATCACCCTGAGACGCAGCAAAAAAGAGCCCCTGATCATCTCAGAGGAGGATGTGCGTGAGAACGTGGTCACCTATGACGATGAAGGCGGCGGGGAGGAAGACACGGAGGCCTTTGACATCACAGCCTTGAGGAATCCGTCTGCAGCTGAGGAGCTCAAATACCGGAGAGATATCAGACCTGAAGTGAAACTCACCCCCAGACACCAGACATTGTCTACCCTGGAAAGTATAGATGTTCAGGAATTTATTAAGCAAAGACTGGCAGAAGCTGACCTAGACCCCAGTGTCCCCCCTTATGACTCTCTTCAGACTTACGCCTATGAGGGTCAGAGATCGGAAGCTGGGTCCATCAGCTCCCTGGATTCAGCCACGACGCAATCAGACCAAGATTATCACTACCTTGGAGACTGGGGACCAGAGTTTAAAAAGTTAGCTGAACTCTATGGAGAAATAGAATCTGAAAGAACAACTTAGGGGGTCAATTCTTGCAACATTCTCGAATTTGCTTCCTGAACAAGCGAAGACATAACCTCAGCCATGACAAGGAGGAAGTGTGGCCACAGGACTTGGAACTGAGCAAGCTGTACACAGCCACTGTAGAAACAAGTGCCCTTTTCATGATTGGAACTGGGTTATTTAATTGAAAGAAAGTTAAAAAAAAAAAAAGAAAAGAAAAAAACACACCAACAAACAGAAAAAGCTATTGTTCCTTGTGTATATTTTTAATTGCTCAATAAAGTCTGTGGTACTGTTTAATTAAGAATACCTGAATTCAGCCAAACAATGATATTTGTTTCAATATTTGGTGATATTTTTTCCCCAAACAAAACTAAATATAAAGGTTCAGAATCACTGATGACTGCTTTCTAGGAGCGGTATACACTGCAGAAAGAAACTCATGAAGGTAATCACGATATTTTTGTCCACTTTCCTGTGTGGACTCTTGAGACCCACACTCTGTGATCGTGACAGATCTCATTAGCTTTGTCTTATGTTTAAATGGTGTGAGGGACATCCAATCCACCGAGCCGCTCTGTCATGGACTTGTATGTACCATTTTCCTTGCCCTCCCCACTTCTTTTCTCCATAGGAAACCGATGGAGCATGGGGATTTGCTGCTTGCACTCTACTGTATGCAATTTCTGTGCACGGCTGTGCACTGCTCTGAAGCACAGGGACCACTGTCTCTGTCCCACAGGCCCCCTTTTATTTTAACACCGAAAAACCCACTTTGTATTAAATTGATGAAATGAATGGCTTAACATATTCTCAGATAATCTGATCTATCAGGGAAAGATCTAATCTAAAAAAATAGCTACAAACCTCACCCTGGACAAGACTTTGGGGAACTTTTTTCCCCCCATTGGTTTTGGTATGTTTAAATTAGTAGATTTGATCATTCCTATACCTAAAATTAGTTGTCAAAAATTTTATGATTGGTTTATACTTCACTGCACTTTGCTTATTCATAACATGGGCAGTCATCAAAAATGTGTGCTTCACAAGATAAGAATGTATCTGAAAACATTAAGTTCATCAACTTACCTTTATTCCTTACATAAGTTTAGACTTTTCCCCACCTCATCGACCGATTGGCCCTTATAGGCTTGGGATCTACAGGAAAATGGGTAGGACTAGGAGCAAACAAACAAAATAAGATATTCACATTTATTATTCTTGGCCACATCCCCAAATTCTTTGAGCTTCAGGGTCCCAAACTGTAAAAATGGCAAAAATTGATCCTCACAGGCTTGTGTGAAGATCAATAAGCATCTGTAAAAATGCTTTGCCAACTTTAAACTGTTCTGTCACATAAAGGCTTGCAAATATCATCTACTTTCCTAATTCCATTAGCTTATGAATATATAGTTATTATACATGCATTTTGAATAAAATATATTATTATAGAAAAATTACATAAAATCTTCAACAGTGAAACAGCTGCTAACTACACATACTATACATATTGAATTATTTTAATATTTTCCTAAATCAGCTAATTTTCTTAGAATTTCTAGGGGCATTGCCTCCAGATTGTTTAGATAATATTTTGAGCTGTTGCTGGTAATCTTAAATGAGTTCATAGCATAAGGGTCTTATTTGCCAAAAATGACCACATTTATGTATTAATTGAAATCCACAATTAAGATTTCAAAGGGGAGTGTTTTGTTTGCTCTTTGAATTTATTATAACCTAGTGTCCTCAAAAGTAGTATCCATATTCTGTCTGATTCTACCTATCTGCAAAACTTTGAATTTTTGCCTCAGTTTGCAACTGCCCTGTGCTATCATATTTCAGTTTTGAGGTATGGGAAGTAAGTTTAATTTGACTAATTCTCAATTTGTGTTCTAAGCTTGAGATATAAAATGCAATTTAAGTTTTTTACAACACTTTAACTTTCCAAATGCTATTTTAATATTTTTTATATCATAATAGTGTCCTTTCCAGTATAAAGCTAAATCAAAAGAGACTCTCAGGGGCTTTGGTGAGTAACCTTTGGAGGCACATGTTGGACTGCATTTATCCCGAAAGAAGGGGCAACCCTTGGAGAACCACTATGAATCCTGGTGTCTGGAACTTCCTGTGCAAAGAAGACCAAGAAGGCCAGGTTTAGGGAGTCCAGTAAGCTTTTGGATTTAGATTTTTAATAAACTGTCCACAGCTTTTGTTTGGTTTATATTGTTTTGTTCGTTTGTTTCATCTGGTAACTTTACAGGTGAGGGTCTGAGAGATGAAAATGTGTTTGTACACTTAATAACTTACATAAAAGCCAAGGACCTCTGCATGGTTTCAAGTACTAAAATATTTCCCTGCTTTTGTAGAAAAAGCAGCCAGATCCATCTAATTTTAATTACACATGCTAATGATAATAGATTGCTTCTAAGCCCTTGATTTTAAATCTAATATGGAAGCAAAATGGAGCTTCTGTAGTATTAAAATATGTTACTGTGTTGATTTATTTTTAAATTTTGTTAATAAAAGCATTCCAAGCATTATTTTTATATGAACTCTGAAACTAGGCAATTATATTATTATTACAAATATGGGTTGGATCTCATTTTTTATTCTGCTACTTTGAGTCAAAAACAATAATGATATATAAATGTTTTGCAAATGGACTGAAGTCATTTAGCATTCAATACCTTGTTTCAAAACTTCCAGTTTATGGGTGTTAGGAGAAAATTCTCAAAATGTTTAGTAAGCAAAAAGTTGGCACATAAAACTCTGAGTATTCATTAGCCACGGATAATTAGCTATGGAATCATATATGATTTCATATGGAATCAGCTGTGGAATAACTACTGTGCTCAGCACATTTTGTCATAGTTATTATTCATAGGCCTAAATAAACTATAATCTTGAAATCAATTCACTTTTTTCTAATAAGAGATTTTGTACAAATACAGTCAATACAAAATAATGACTGATAAATTAGAAGAAATATGATGTTACAATAATTTTATGCAAGGTTGTCTTTTAAGAATTCATACATTCTGAATATTCTTTGTGAAAACAGAGAAATTAATAGGTCTTGGAGAAATTACTAAAGATCTGTCATCATAAAATATTTCTATAATAAATCTGCATGAATGAAAATTTGAAGAGGAGAATGAAAAGGAAATTATCCCTATGAAGCCCCTATATGAAGTTAAATTGTGACTTTCCTAAAACATGGCACAAGGAGGAAAATATTCTGAGAGAAATTGCATTTACATAAGCACACACACATATGCATGCATACATACATCTTTTTGAAGAATATTGGAGAATAGAGCATTGTGGTCAAGAGGGAGGCATAGGTAGGCACACTTTGCCTCCTAGCATAACCACTAAAAGAATTACAACTAAATCTCAAAACAACACCAAGAATTGTCAGAAAATCTAACTCTATGGAAGTCTGACAACCAAGGATTTCAAGAAGCCATATTCATCCAGACAGGTAGGAGGGCCGGAGAGGCAAAGAGATGTTGTATGGTGTGTAGAGGCAGCAGTGCTGGCAGAATGGGCACTGGTAGTCCCACATTCACACGTGGTGGATTATAACCAGGAGAGATACCTTGGGAGCAAGAGATCTCAACCCCAGGCCAGACCTCACAGCCCAGGGTTCCAGCATTGGGAAGACAAATCCCCAAAACTCTGGCTGTAAAAACCAGTGGGGATTGGGTGGCAGAAGAAACTGCCAGATTATTAAGAAACTCCACTTAAAGGGCCTGCACAGTCTTGAAATGTATGCAAACCCATCTACTCTGGGATCCAACAATAGGTCAACAGCTGGAATGGTGCCAGTCATATTTGGGAAGTAGGTGAAGGGACTGGAAATGGGGTGAGTGCCAGGCAAACCTTCAGAAGCCAGGCAGCAGCACAGTCCCCTCTCTGAGCCCTCAGGCACACACAGCCAAAAATCAGTGATGTGGGTTGCCTAACCCTGGCAATTACCTAGGTGTCTGCTCCACAAAATTTACAGGTACCTTTTCTACTATAGGCCATGCTATATTGAGACAGGGAGTCAAAGCAGTTCTTCCTAAAACATAGAAAGAAACACGGAGGTGGCCAAATTAAGGAGATGAAATATGGTCCAAACAAAAGAACAGAAAAAAACTCCAGAAAAAGAACTAAATGAAATGGAGTTAGCCAACTTACCAGATGCAGAGTTCAAAACACTGGTTATTAGGATGCCCAAGGAACTCATTGGGTGTCTCAAAAGCATAAAATAGACCCAGGCAAAAATGAGGGTTACAGTAAGTGAAATAAGGAAAAAAAATACATGGAACCAACAGTGGAGTGGGTGAAGCCAAGAATCAAATCAATGATTTGAAACATAAGGAAGAAACATTCAATCAGAAGAGCAAGAAATTAAAAAAAAAAAAAAAAAAGAATCCAAAAATTGAGGACAGGGTAAAGGGCCTCTGGGATATCTTCAGATGTACCAACATGCAAATCATAGGGATGTCAGAAGGAGAAGAGAACTCAAAAAAAAATTGAAAATTTATACGAAAAAATAATGAAAGAAAACAACTCTAATTTGGCAAAGGAACTAGGCATGCAAGTCCAGGAAGCTCAGAGAGTTCCAAACAAGTTGGGCCTGAAGAGGACCACACCAAGACACATCACAATTAAAATGCCAAAGTTAAAGATGAAGAGAGAAACTTAAAAGCAGCAAAAGAAAAGAAGTTAGTTACCTACAGCACAGTTTCCATAAGACTGTCAGCTGATTTCTCTGAAGAAAGTTTGCAGACTAGAGGAGACTGAAAGGAGTATTCAAAGTGATACTACAACCTAGATTACTCTACACAGCAAAGCTAGCATTTAGAATGGAAAGACAGATAACGTGCTTCCCAGACAAGGTAAAGCTAAAGGAGTTCGTTATCACCAAGTCATTATTATATGAAATGTTAAAGGGACTTAAGAAAAAGAAGATCAAAACCATGAACATTAAAAAAGGTAACATTCACAACTATCAATAACTGGACCCCCCCCCCCCAAAAAAAACCCCACAGACTAAGCAAACAACCAGAACAGGATCAGAATCATAGGAGTGGAGATCATTTGGAGGGTTATCAGCTGGGAGGGAGAAGGGGGAGAATGGGGGAAAAGGTGGAATGATTAAAAAGCATAATTGGTAGGTACAAAATAAACACAGGGATGTTGAGAACAGTATAGGAAATGGAGAAGCCAAAGAACTTATATGTGTGACCCATGGACATGAACTCAAGCAGGGGATTGCTGGAGGGAAGGGGGATACCAGGTGGAGGGGGCAAAGGGGGAAGTTGGGATGACTGTTAATAACATAATCAAAAATATATACTTAAAAAAGAATGTCAGAGAGTAAAAGGATATTTATAATAGTGACTTGGATATTGATATGACTCAAACACATGAAGTATACAAAACTTTAGTACCTAATATGTGCAAGATTCAGCTAGAATTTTTTGGTCTTTGTTTTGTATCCAGCCCAGCCTAACTTTCAGTGTTACCAATGATTGAAGTTGAATCACAGATGTGATTCACAGAGCAGGTAAAATTATCAAATAGTAATAAATCATTACTGTAGAAATGATTGAATGGACCCAGTGCAGGCATTGAACACAAACAAGCGTTTTGACTTCGATACCTGATGCCTTAGTGTGATGCGCTGTAAGCAGAAGTGTGGCAGACGGAGGGAGGGAGGTGTGTTGAGGCCACCATTCTTAGCAATATAGAAAGATGATTTTGTTTCATCGTACGGATCTACACTGATGAGTAAATTTGTTTTCTCATTGCGGTGGTTTAGCAAAATATATAGGAAAAACAAGCAGAAATTTAAGCAGATTAATTCATTTCAGCCGCTTTCAAAAACTGTCACTTAAGTGAGCGTGGTAATACATCAGTGGGATGTGTGTAAAGCCCACAACTTGGCGGTCAGCCTTCCTCTGTGTATTGGTATGGACAGTACACGATCAGCTGTTCAACAAATCAGAACTTTAAAACTAAATATTTTGGAAAAAAGAAAGCATCCCAAGTTTCAAACTTAAATTATACTTAGCTTCAAGGTACAGTAATGTTCAATGAACTTACTTGGCTTTCAATTTTAACTCAGAACAGTTCTTTGGAAATATGACTCAAATTCAGATTCCCTTTATTGTTATCCTTTAAGAGTAAAGGTAATTTAAATATCTGAAAAGAGAAAACCAAAGCCATTTCAACTTCTATTTTCTACCTTACTTGCAGAAGGTAAATCTTTTTGCAATATAGGATTAGGAATCTCATAAACCCTACAACCTAAGCTAGTTCACACGCATTGGATTAGTGCAACCAGCACGGAACCCACCCACTTTTTCAAATATTCCAAATACGTAATTATAATATAAAAATGTGAATGCCAACAATTTTAACAGATGAAAAGAAGTGTACTTATTTTGACTTATGCCAATAAATTATGTAGCTTTTTTTTAATAAAGGAAGAAATGAGAGAAAAGTAGAACATCTTTTAAACAATAATACAAAAGAGAAAAGCTTTTATGTTAGTGAGAAAGCATTACATTTATCCACTTTACCGAGTCTTTGGAAATAAAAGATTTTTGCCCTTCAGTACTATAGAGACATTAAACCTATTTTAGTAATGATTTATTTTTAAAGTCGCAGGTGAAAGTAAATGGAGAAAATAGGCACTCAAGGACTCTTGAAATTATATCCTGTGAGGAAGGCATGCAATTTAAAAATTAAAATGGGTTCATTGGATGGTTTAGTCTCATTGCTCAGCAATATTAGCTTTTAAAATAAGAAAATGGGTCCCTGACCAGTGTGGCTCAGTGGTTGAGTGTCGGCCTGCCAATCAAAAGGTCACAGGTTCCATGTCTGGGTTGCAGGCCATGTCCCCAGTAGGGGGCGTGGGAGAGGTAACAACACATTGATGTTTCTCTCCCTCTCTCCCTCCCTTCCCCTTTCTAAAAATAAATGAATAAAATATTTTAAAAAATAATATCAGAAAATGGGCCACAATAGTGTCAACCTAATAATTTCATCAAGGCCCTTTTTCTTATATAAAAATGCATCAAATTCTTATTCTACATCATCTACTGTTATTTTCAAAGTGCTTTTTTAGATGCCTTAGTTTCCAACAAAATTCATCCAATTTAACATTTATTAATTAAGGTCTTCTAAATTTGTGCTGAATTTGAGATACTATCCCAGGCCTTGAGAGAGAGATTTTTTTTAAAAGTATTAGTGATAGGTCTTATCATCAATGAAACTAGTCTTGAGAATTAAGACCTACATGTAAAAACTACAGGCAATATCATAGAAAGCAACAGTGGCATGTGTTCTAAAATATGTCAGGATGCAAAGCTAGGAAAGATCCAGGGTCACCTTAAAACTGGGCAGCGCTTTTGGTACCCCACTGCAGGGAGAATGATGTAAGTGCAAAGGGATTCAGAGGCAGAGCAAGCAGTGCAAGCAAATGTCCGAAGGTAGATTATTCCATGTGCAACAGAGAATTTATGCAGCAAAATACTGTAAGTTGTTAGGAGAAGCTGAGTTTAGATTTAAGATGACTGAATGGAATTTAACTGTTTAACCAATGTTGTTGAATTTCTTTCCCCCCCAAACAGAAAAGTGACTGTGGCCAGACTGCTCTTGTAGGAATTTGAATCTTTCATCAATGTTTATTGTTCAGTAAAGGCAGATTCTAGAGTTTTCTGTGCCTACAAAAGAAATATTGAACTATTTTAATTATTTCCAAAAAGTTACTGATTTTAGGAGTCTGTCTAGAGAAGGTAAAAGAAATCATAAATACTACACATTTCAGATATGACTGTCAGAGTCACTTAATTTTATCAACTTATTCACCCTAATAAAAATAAATTAAATGAGGGCAATAGAGATACTTTTAAGAATACAATTTATTCTTAACTCTATAAATGTATCTATCTTCAGTAATCATTATGTTAAGTATAAAATATACTTGAAGTAATAAGAAATAATATTTAAATACCAAGGACCGAACTGATGCCTTATTGAAATTACATCAATTATTTTAATATATTATTTTAAAATATATTACACAAAACATGGCACATATTCTAACATTTTATTACATAAAATTTACACTTGGATTTATTTTCAGAAAGTGACTTTCATAGAACATGAAAATTCAATGATTAATATCACAGGTAGATTTAACCTGAAATCCCTACATTTTTATCTTCTGTTTCTCACTTTTTCTTCTTTGACATTTGCTCGTCTTTTTTTTTTTACATCTGTTCAAAAGCTATTGGAGCAATTTTTACATTTCATGTATTTTTCAGAACAAATACAAAAAAAATGGTTTTCAGAAATAGGAAGTAGTTACGTTGTTTTCAGCGTTTTGATTTTCAACGCATTTTCTCCCCCTCTGCCACTAACCATGCTCTTCCTCCCAAAAATGTAGTAAAAGAAAATTGCGTTCAGAAAAATGCTCTGGGAAAGGCACTTCCCTGTAAGCTTGAGGTTTCATTCCGTGATGTGGTTGGTTTTGTAGCTCTTGCAACACTGAATTTCCCGTCTCCCGTAAGCCATCCTACCTTCATTCTTCCACATACAGCTGGTGGAAGCAGTTATTTTTGTTCATGTTAACTTTATTTCAAAAGGCTTTGATGAACTGTTTCATAAACCATTAAAATTATAAGTGGAATTAAAATCGTGTTTTACTCTTCACAAAGCACTTTCAATATTATGTTTTAAAAGTTTAAAATGTAATTATGATTTTAAGTATTTTTTATTGATACGCTCTCCTTCACTTAAAAGAAAACTTAGAAAATTGGTTTTCAAGAAGAACTAACACTGAATAAAGTTCTCGGATTCCATCACTTGTTTTCTCTTTCCAATTGCACATACATTTCTTATTGATCACACACTGATAATAAACGGCAATTAGCCTTTTGAGAAAAGACCACCTTAAAAATTACATTCAACCATATGTTCTAGTTCAAGTTGAGATACAATCCATATTATTAATTAATTATTTATTTATTTATTAAGAGAGAGAGATTTGTTCTTCCACTTATTTATGCATTCATCTGTTATTTCTTACATGTGCCCTGACCAGAGATGGAACCTGCCACCTTGTTTACACCTGGACGACACTCTAACCAACTGAGCTATCTGTCCATGGCTTAATTTGTATTTCACTCGATTTTTCTCAGAATATGATTCCAAAGAATAAAAAATATATGCTTCTCCCCTGCCTGCTACTGATATTTGTCGATTCTTTCACTTGACCAAGCTAAAGTAGGTGTCCCACCCACCCGTAACTGTGTCAGTATTTATTAGTTTGAAAGAACAAGTGATACAAGGAAGTGAAACCCTTTTGGGGACAAATAATCTTGGGAGAAAAATCAAGTAAAAAATCAGCTTCCTTGATTTCTAATTAATGTTTTAAATTAAGATATGAACCTGCAAAATAGTAATGGAATATATTAATACCTAGATTAACATGGAAAAAACCCTTAGGTTTAGGAGCCAAGGACACAGGACATGCCATAAATCTGTGACTATAACTACTTGTCTAAGTTTAACTGTCAACTTAAATATTGTTTAAGTTCTCCTTTAATTTGAAATAGAATAAAATAATAATAATAATGATAATAATAAATAATACCTTCATATTCACCTCACAGAGTTGTTATGAATACCAGATGTGATTTTGTGTGTGAAACAAAAATTAGTAAAGTTCTTGGCACATTGAGTAATATTATTATGGTTTCTTTCTTGTTTTCTCAAACTTCTCAACCTCTGGACTCAGAAAAATGTGACCGGGATTATATATTATAGGTATGAAGACTTGGCAAAGTTTCAACATGGACTAAGCAATGACATATATTGTCCATCCAGGCAGGTAAACAAAAATCTAGTATTAGCTCATTCAATCCTTTTCACCATGGAGAAGGAAAAGAAAAGTATAATCTTTACTTCACTGTGTGTATTGGATTTTCTTTAATTACTTTAGTACATAAAAATCTAAATATAAGATTAGGCTAGTAAATGAATATAATGTTATGAATGACACTTATTTTTTACTTCCTCTCTGTTTCAGAATCTTTTTAATAAAACTTAGTTTCTGTTGTTGACATAATTATTTTAAGTACATGAAAGTTAATTCTTGCATTTTTTGAAAAAACTATAAATGGTTAGACTAAGACTATTATGAAGTTTATAAAACTCTTGAAATTTAAGACAGACATAACTCAGCATATCCCTAAGGCATGTTTTGTATGATATTATAAAAGAAACACACTTCAATGGGGGCAATTACAAGGGCTTTTCATGTACAATAACACCTTGCTATTAAATAATTAATAAAAGCTCAAATATCATCCAGTGCATGTAAATTCTTAAATAGAATAGCAATGATGTAGGAGAATCTGGACGAAAACCTGGCATCTACTTCAAAATCCAATTTCCCCTTCCTTCTAGCCACCACCCAGAGAAACCAGATTATTAATTTTTATTTATATATTATTGTGGTTGAGTTTTATCTAAAATGGAGAATAGAATCTATTTTCCAATTTCAATGAAAGAATATTTTATGCTCTATTTTGAGGGTACTTCCTCGTCTGACAGACAATAAAACTTCATATGGCACAAACAGGAAAAGAAACATATGACTTTGCATTGAGGAGGTTAACGCGAGTGTATTTTAGTAGCACACAGGCCTAAGAATATTAAGGCAGGAATTATGGGGAACAAAGTTTCATTTGGAGGACATTTCTGCTTTCCTCTAGATCCCAATCATATTCCAGTCCCACAATTTTATTATTTTGTTCTCTCTGTCCTTCAGATCCACTTTTTAAAACATATTTTTAAAAATATTATTGTTGTTCAAGTACAATTGTCTGCATTTTCTCCCCAACACTCCCCCCAACCCCAGTCATCCCCACCTCCCTCCCCTGATTCTATCCCCCTCAACTTTTTCCATGTGTCCTTTATAGATGTTCCTGAAAACCCTTCCCCACTTTCCCCCCATTCTCCCCCTCCCCTCCCCTCTGGTTACTGTCAGATTATTCTTAATTTCAATGTCTCTGGTTCTATCTTGCTTACTTGTTTGTTTTGTTTATTAGGCTCCACTTAAAGGTGAGATCATATGGTATTTGTCTTTCACTGCCTGGTCGAAATGTTGTGAGTTATTGTTAAGCTGATTAAACAGTCCCTCTCTTTTAAATGACAGCTTAGTCCTCTTGTTCACTGAGAAGGAAAAATTACTAATTAAAATAACAGAATTTCACACCTTTCCTTTTATCCTTCCTAAATCTTACTATGTCTCAACAAATTTGATATCTAATACACTCCCTGGGAGGTCTTCTTCAATAACTATTTACTTGTCTGTAAGTTAAAGAATACCTCCTCAAATTTTTACCTACCCTTTACTTTAAGATCATTGAAGGAGTCTCCGACCCACATCAAAAAAAAGTGACATAGAAAAAATAATATGTTGGTGAAATTGTACAATTTTTGGGACTATTACTCCCTGGCACATTTAAAAACACTTTTTTGTCAACGGTTTCTTAAAGCAACCAACAGCAGAGCCAGTTTATACTTAAGTTTTTGAGAAAAAATTACATAATTAGGGAAGTGATTTTTTTAATTCACAAATCAAGGTTATCGTGATATTATTTACTGTAGAACAGAACCTATCAAGAACATGAAATAAAAAAAAATCTTACAAAGCTCTAGTGACCGTGTCTTGAAAATTAAAGCCAGTAGTAGATAGGATAAGCTTAGAGCATCTGGAATTGGGAAGTTTTTTTAGATGGCAATGGAGGAACTCAGAACCCTTGGACAGCTTTCGAGCATAAAGACATGGATTGTATTCTGTCAGTTGTATTTTTAAATAAAAACACTTCCCTACCGCACGCTCAGGGGCTGACAGAGGTTAGATTGGGAAATAAAATTTAAAAAGTGACACAAAACGTGCCAAATCTCTGAGGAATAAAAATGGCACATATCATCCAAATTATTACAACAAAAGCCTGTAGCAAATCAGGGCAGATGACTAATGTCTGTCACTTTTTGTATGACATTTTGAAAGGACATTCTTGGTAATAGGAATCAATACTCAGTATACATCTCCTCTTAGGAAAGCCTGCAGTGGTTGAATTTCCAAATAGGACTTGGATGGAAAAATAAAGCTACCCTGATATAATATGGATGGAGGAATTATAGGAATAAAAATAAAATTATTAAAGGAGGAATAAATGATAATACTGAATACACACTATTTAGAGTTGGTCTCAGGTCTACAATCACAGCTCACAATAGACAAGATCTTACAGCAAGCACAAAAATAGTACAATGTTTACTAATTTCTTCTGAGTATTGGATGTTTGCCATGTGGAATTTCTGTGAAACATATTTTTCTGCATTCAATAGAACATTAATGTTTTCCAGGAAAGACATTTGAAAAATTTCAACCCTGAGTCATAAATACCCTATAATATTTAAAAATATTTTGAATTAAAAAAAAGGTAGAGAAGCATCAGAATTAATACTAAAAAAGTAACAACCAGGTGTCCCTAGCTTGTGAGTGGAATGAAGGGTAAAATAGAATTTGCCAGACATGCCAAGTTTTCTTCTATAGTTTGCATCATATCCATTCTACTTAAGATTTTCAAGCCCTGAATGATATCTGAGTGCTTATTATATTGAGTATTTATCAATTGTTACATAATAACATGGTATTATGATACATGATAGTGTCTCTGTAATTTGCCAGAGACCTGTGAGGTTTGAATCAAGCTCCCTGAGTGGATCAGACACATCTGTTCTCACCTTGTAGGACAGTCCAATACACCGAAGCACCAGTGCTAGTGGGTTTATCTTTGTGAGCTCCTTCACTTACTAACCATCATAGAACGAGAAAGAGACGCTTTCTTTAAGGGGGGAAAAACATTATCATTGATGGCAGTCAGATTTAATAGTTCATGGCTTACTTTTTAGTCATGAAATATATGTAGATCTTATAAATGATTATTTATAAACGTACAAATGAAGAGAAATAAAAATAGTGTGTTTAAGGCTTTCTGGAGCATACGCCCACCCACACTATCTTCTACTCTCCAAGCAGTCACTCTACCCTGACTTTGCTTTTCCTTATAAATTCAGCAATATGTATCGGTATACCTTATTAACCTATTTCAATTGAATGATGCTTTGTTCTGTGGTTTTCTCTTTCCAATATGTTATTGGAAATCTCACATATTATGATTAACCAAAATGACTGACAATAATCCTCACAGGGAGAGGGTTTCTGGGGGAAAAACCATGCCAAAGAATCGCTCCTAGGTGAGGCATCTGTTCCGGGCTCCCACACTCTGGGTTTTGTGATTTGCTGCTCAGACAGTTTTCACGTTGACCAAGGGCAATTCTGCGTAAGCGGCACTCACCGCAGCGCGGAGCTGCGCCCTTACCGGGAAAGAGGAGCTAGAGAGAGAGGGAGTTGGCAGCGCCTCCCCGGTGAATGCTCTGCTACTGTGTTCCCTGACAGTTTCTTGCTGTTCACAAGATTTTGCATTCCTAAAAATGATCCAAATTGTATACTTTATTTTTGATAAAACATGATGGAATGAATTTGCTAATCTTTCAACTTATTTTGTGTATCTCTATTCATGAATAGAATTTGCTGACTGCTTTAATTTTCCATATTGCCTTTTTGAATTATTCTAGCATCAACATAAAAACTAGAGACTTTTACTATATTCCTATTACCTAGAATGTTTTATATTAGACAGGAGAAATCTGTTCTTTAATAACTTGATTGAACACCACTGTAAAATTATCTGGGCCTACATTAGGGGAGGGAAGAGTGGAGATGAGTGAGATTTTTAATTCTTGACTCAATTGTTTAATGCTTTTAGGAATATTCAGATTTTCTAATTCTTCCTCAGTCAATTTTTGTAAAACTACACTTTTGTAGATATTTATCATTTTAAATTTTTTTTAATTTTAGCAGAAGATAGTCATTGTTATCTTATGATCATTTTAACATCTACTGAATTAGCATTTACTTGCTTTTTATCCTCAAACATTTTCCACCTCTACGGTTTTATTTTTATCATACTTGAAAGGATTTTACCAATTTTATCATTTTTAACAAATAATATTCAATTTTCATTATTTTCTACACCACCTTTTAGGTCTCTAATTTCTCCTCTTAGCTTCTTGATGTTTAAAATCCCTTCTGCTTTATTTGTTTTATTAATTGATCTTTATTGAGTATTTTAAGTTTGAAACATAATTCATTTAAATTAAGATTTTTCTTATTTTCTAATACTAGCCTTCCAACATATAAATCTCCCCCCACCAATAACTGGTTTATCCATATTTATTAGGGCTGTGCTATCTGCTATAACAGAAGAAAATTTGGTGTTTATAAGAACAGGAGTTTATTTCTTCTCTGGAAAAGTCTCAGGAAGTGTTTCAGGTTGGTATTTGGACCCCTCCCTATCAGTGACCCCTAAATCCAGTCACCTTCCGTTTCACATCTCTGGTATCCCCTAGGTCTTAGAGCCACATGCTGGTCCCTCTACATCCAGCTGGGCTTCATAGAAAAACCAGACTGATCCACTCACATTTTATTTGGTAAGAGCTGGTACTATGGCTCACCTACATGTAAAAAAGGTATGAAACATTACTGCATATGCAGCTTGTCAGATGCCAATGCCCAGGATTTTCACTGGGGACTGGTACTATATGCATTCTCTGCCTACTCAAGTCAAAATTCCAGATGTCCAGAGGTAAAAAAAAGATGTTCAGAATAAGCCATATATTTTGCATAAACAGTTTAAATATCACAAACCATGCTTACAGTTTGGTTAGGGAGCTTTAAGAAGTCCTCCAAAATCTAAGTTCTCAGATGCCAAACTGCAAGCAGGTCTTTGTAAAGAAAACAGCTTAGAGTTATTATGTTAATTCTTTTCTGCAAATTTGCCTAGTTTAGGAGTGAAAGCATCGAATGTCTAGCCATTAAATATGTTAGATTTAGGTTTTTTCATAGTTGTTCTTTATCAAGTGGAGAAAATTCCCTCTTGTTTGCCAAGGGTTTGCGTCATAAAAAGCAGTCAGGATTCTCTAGAGATATAGAACATATGAGGGGAGACACCCCCATAAACCAAAATGTATTTATTAAAAATTGTGTACTTTTTACATATTTAAACTTCAGTCACCTTCAAAGTACTCTCCGTTTGATGCAAAACTTGTATCAAGACATTTTTCCACTGTTCAAAACAGTTTTTGAACTCTGATTTTGATGCCTTTTAGTGCTTCTGTCATTTCTGTTTCACCTCTTCCACATGAGCAAAAAGTGTCCCTTTGAAGGCTTTTTTTCATCCAGGGAAACAAAAAGTATGCTAACTTGCTATGGGTCGGGTGAATACAGAGGGTGGGGCATGCAGGTCATGCTGTTTTTGGTCAAAAACTGCTAAACACTCAATGTGGTGTGGGCAGTTGTGCTTGTAAATCACCTATCATGAAATGAGCAAAAGCGTTGGAAAGGTCTTCAAAAAAATTCACTGAAGCCGAACACAGCCTCTCACAACAATGCCAGCTGGTATTCTGGTACAGGTGGGTTCCCGGAACATTCACCTAGCGGCAGAAGCCTGTACTACAAGAGGCCTGCTCTCCAGAAGAGAGATTCTCATTTTGGGGGGTCTCCTTCCTATATGCGTGTGTATAAAATCACTTGTCTATAAAATCACATATATATGTATATAAAGTCATTTATAATTATGTATAATACATAATACTTGATGATAAATGACTACATTACTGGTTTAATTATTTACTATACTATACTCTCATCATTGTTTTAGAGTGTACTCATTCTACTTAGGTAAAAAAAAAAAATTTGCTGTGAAACAGTGTGCCATGTATGCTGGCAGCAATCTCACATATCTCGTGTTTATGGGTCTCTCTTAATAACAGCATCTTCCCTGGAGTTTGACTTAATCTCATGTTTTGTTCAGTAACGTGCTCTACAGACTTGTAGCATAGGAGTAACAGGCCATAACCTAGGTGTGTAGTAGGCTATACCATCCAGGTTTGTATAAGTACATTCTGATGTTGCACAATGATGAAATAGCCTAACAATGCATTTCTCCAAATGTGTAAACATCCATAAGAGGTGAATGACTATAAAAGAGGACTTATTACAAGGAATCAGTTCAAGCCTGAGTTGAAAATCTTCACTGTGGGCGGCAGGCTGAAGACTCGGGAGAGCCGCGGACACAGATGAAGACTCGAGGCCTTCTGTTGGAGGTTTCCCTCTTGCGCTACAAGGCTGGTCTTTTCGTTTTACTCAGGCTTTCAGTTGATTGGATGAAGCCAGCCACATTGTGGAGGGAAATCTACTTACTCAAAGTTCACCAATTTAAATATTAGTCTTATTTAAAAATACACTTCGTGTTGATACATAAAATTAGCCGGCATCAGATTTTTGAGTCAAATTTTGTCAAATGCTTTTTTACCACATCACTTGATACAAGTAGATGGCCTTTCTTCTGTAGCCTGTTGATATGAAGGATTACATTAAGTGGTTTGTGAATGTTGAAACAATCTCGGAAACCAGAAATACATGCCACTTGGTCATGAGGTACAACTAATTTTTATACTCTTGCATAATAAAGACTTTGTCTAATCTTTGTCCTTGCTTCCTGGTACGCAGTTTCTAAACCTTTGGGATTTCGTGAGCGTTAGGAGTGTTTTCGTTGTTCATGGTGGGCCACCAGAACTACCCCTTGGTTTATGCTGATGGGCTAAGTGATAGTGGGACCACAAATAGTTTCAGGATGAACAAAGTTGGAAGCAGATGGCTTCAGAAAGAGCAACTATGAGGTTTGAAAATAGAAACTTTGAACCAGGTGATGTCAACTCAAACTCCGGGGATTGAATGGGGGCTGGCAATTGACTAGTCACTTAGATAATAATTCAATTTGTAATATCTACATAGTGACACCTAGTAAAATCTCAGGACACCAAACTCACTTTTGTTTTGTGAGTGGTAAACATGTCAGTGGATCGGGAGGGTGATACGTTCTGATGCAACAGGGAGAGCCCATGACAGCTCCACATTTGGGAACCTCCCGGACCTCTCCCTATAGGTGTCTTCATTTAGCATGGCCTAATTTGAATCCTCAATGATAAAGTGCTAACTGAAAGCACAGCATTTTTTGAGTTCTGTGAGTTCTTATACTAAATTATAAAATCTGATGAAGATATGGAAATTCTAGAATTTGTAGCTATTTGGTTGAAAGTGAAGATGGTATGAGACCCCTACGCTTGCAAGTAGTCTTGTTGGGGACTATGCCATTACCTGCAGAGTCCATGCTAACACTACGTAGTTAGCGCTGGAGTTGGATATCACAGGATTGCACATGCCATGTTGGACTCAATTTGCTACTTTTTTTGTTGAAGATTTCTCAACTCTGTTCATAGAATTTATTAGTCTCTACTTTTCCTTTTTTACATTATTTGATTTTGGTTTTAGAGTAATGCAGGCCTGCTTCAATGAGGTCTGAAGTGTTTCCTTGGCTTCTGTTTTTGGAATAAATTGTCAGGAAGTGCTGTCATCGACTGACCAAGTTTTCAGTAGAATTCACCAGTTAAGCCACCTGGTACTGGCTTTTTCTTTTTTGGGAGGTTGTTAAATATTATTACATTTTAACAGATACACCTATTGACATTAGCTCCTGTGTTAGTTTCAGTAGTTTATACCTTTCAAGAAATCATCCCATTATATTTAATTTGTTAAGAGCTGTTTGTAATGTACTTATATTATCCTTACAATATTCATGGATCTCTCAGCCTACATTAACTTTCTTTTCTTAAATATTAGCTACATTTTCAATAAGACCTTTGACCTATTAATTATAATATTTTATATTTCAAATACTTTGTCATATATGAATCTGATTCTGATGCTTCTTTGGTTGTTTCAGAGTGTGTGTGTGTGTTTTTCTTTTCTGCCTTTCAACATGCCTAGTTACTTTTGGTTGAAAGCCAGGTATGATTAATTGGGCAATAGAAACTCAGGTAAATAGGCCTTCTGTGTCAGTTTTTATGTTAATCTAGCTAGGAGATGGACGGAGTTTGATGTTTGTACTACCAGCACGTGCCAGAGAACTAAAAACTCTCCAGTGTCCTCTATTTTGATTTTCTTGTTATCTTAAATTTCTCCTTCAGTAAACCCTGCCTTGCAGCTCTTTCCTTTCTCTCCACTATTATTTTCCTATAGCCCTTCTGATATGATGGTATAAAGTAGAGAACTTCTATAATCTCATGACTAAATCTAAATCTATGCATTTTAGATATGCACTTAGATTTAGGTTGTGATTATTTTACAAGTGCTTCCTCAATTACCCCCTTAGCCTAGAGGTAAACAGAATCAGGTAAATGCCGTTCCCTAGGTAGATTAATGCTCTGATAAAGACCTTTTCATTTTTCTCTTGTTCTAAGGGATACTTTATGTTTATTTCTCAGTGGGTGATTTTCCCATCATCTTGCTAGACCCAGGAAGAAATCTTTCCTGATTCTTCAATGTAAGGGCCTGCCAGAGTTCCTGTAGGTAAAACTCACAAAACTGCGCCCCTCCCAACATGAAAGCCCCAAGATTTTCTCCTGCTCTTGCTAGTCCACAATCATACTCAAGCAATTTGTCAAAATTAGCATTTAAGTGTGCCTGATAGTTTTTTCTCCAACGGCTTCTAATCTAGAAATGCAAACCTTGGCTGATATTCTGTGTATTTAAAGGTCTCTCTAGATTTCTGTGTAGCAGCTTGTACTGAGGGCTCATTTCTTTGATAAACCCCAGAAAATTCATGGATTTTTAGTTTATTCATCTTTTTTCTTTCTTGTAAAAAATACAAGTGATGACTTCCAAAATTTTTACATGTTACAGCTAAAACCAAGAGTGACTGGTCATTTTTAATACACTCATTCTTCTATTGTGTATCTAATAAACCCTTTTATGTATTTAAATAAGTTGATTTGCACCTATTTTCATTAATATTGTTTACTTTCAGAATTTTTTGCCTTGCAGTGTTTGACTTGATCCTGCTGATGTCAGAAGGGCAGAAAAAAGCTGTTGTCACACATTCTGCCAAAATTGCAGATTTGTGAGGGAAGTAAGTGTTGATATTGCAAACTCCTAAGTTTAAAGTGATTCATTATGAATTCATAAAAAAATACTAGAATCGGCGATTAAGGGAAGATTCCTGTTGTTGCTGTCCTCTCTAGTGCTAGAGTTACTATTAACCAGCAACCATCTCAAACTAAATAGTCTGTTTCATGACACTTGCATTTTAGGACTTTTCCCAACCTTTGTTTATAGCTAGTACGTGTTTACCAATTCTTAGCAGAAAGTTGTTTATTTTCCTTAGTCCTTTAAGGGCCAGACCAAAAAAAAAAAAAAAAAAGTGATAGGTTCCTCCCATTTCTGTCTCCTTTTAGAGTGATTTTCTTCCTTAATTCTCACTTTCAGTGATGATTCATTTTTCTTGGATTTATAAAGAGGTTCCTAATCTAAATTCCCAACTTGCATAAACCCTTAAGCTTTTCCTCCTGTTTCCCTGTAGGGATTTAAAACCTAATTTCTAGGTCATCAGTGAGTGACAGAAGCTCATAGGACGGCTGCTGGCCGGAGGGCATGCTCACCTTTCTGAATTCGGGCTTTTTCACTGTTTGGGGCCGGGGAAGATTTCCTTTATGTCATTGTCTGCTCAACAGTGCCTTTTTAAAAGCTCATCTTTGTGTTTTTATAAAATATTACAAGTGCTTTGCACAAAGAGGTTTTTTGTTTGTTTGTTTTTTAAGATATCATATTCCCTTGTTGCCAGGAAGAGAATTAGTTTGCATTTCTACACTCTTATTTAAAGACTCTCACTTCAGAACAATTCTCTAAAGGCTACTGACCAATTACGCCAGCTGTAACTCAAGTTACACAAAAAAGTATCACTTTAATACACAGTCAATGTAAAAATTAATATGCCTTATTTTTAAAGTATTTTTAAAGATTTTATGTATTTATTTTTAAAGAGACAGAGCAGAAGAGAGACAGAGAGGGCGAAAAACATCTATGTGAGAGAGAAACATCAATTGGTTGCCTTCTGGACACTCCCCGACTGGGAACTGAACCTGCAACTTCCAAGCATGTGCCCTGACTGGGATTCAAACCAGCGACTCTTCACTTTGCCAGGGTACTCCCAACTGAGTCAAACCACGCATAGCAAGGTACCTTATTTTTTAAACTGACTGTATGCTTTACACTTAAAGCACATCACAATTCAGTCGCCAGTTTCATCAGTTAAAATGAAGTGTAGTCTCAGTCCCAGCAGCCACATTTCAAGTACTTAATAGCATATGTATCTAGTGGCTACTGTATTGGGCAATTCAATTCTAGTACTTAGACACTTTAATGTGTTGTTATTGACAATTTTTCTTATATTTAGTTTTGATTCTTATAAGACTCAGAGGTTGGAGTGCAGATTTTCAACTTGTACTATGCAAGTATTTGGACAAGGGAGACCTTAGCTGATCCATTTACTTTGTCTTCAGCTCAGGAGGCCAGGGATAATAGGGATGATAATACACAGCCAGTATCTTGGATCCCTTAAGGCCAAGGTATAAAAAGATACACCTACACGCACATGAATGATGATCTCAAAAAAGGTAATAAGGAGAATTTGATGAATTTCAGTAGTCTTTCAAGTAAAAAACTTTCAGGAAACCTATAGAAGTAATATAACTTAAAACTTTTTACTGAATGAAAGGTTGAAATTATTATATGTATCATGGAATCTATCAGGAACAAAAGTAGGACACTCATTATTGAGTCTGCTACTCTATGTATGGAAGATTTCATTAGAAAAAAGATTTAAAGAGATTTTAATGACAAGAATTACGGGAACATCAGGAACAGCTATAAAGGACACATGGACAAAACCAAGGGAGGATGGAATGGGGGGGAGGTGGGGATGGCTGGCGTGGGGGGAGTGGTGGGAAGGAAAGGCAGACAACTATACTTGAACAACAATAGAAAAAATAAAAATAAAGACTTAAGTAAGTAAGTAAGTAAATCTTAAACAAAAGAATTACAGGAACTACCTTTATTTGAGACTATTTGATTGTCTCAGTAGAACATCTGAGAAAAAACTGGAACCAATTTATTAACAAAAAACAGACATTATTAATATCCCTAAACCCCAGTATATTGGAAATAAACTGAATACTTTCATAAAAATAGTTTATAAGTAAAATGCAAATGGGAGACATTATTATTCTAAATAAAAACAAGAATTCTCAAACTTCTTTTATTACCTGAAATTTGGATTCATTTTATTCGATATATATATTCAGATTCTTCATAAATGTGAGTTTCAACAACTAATTACAATGTGTAATTATCTGCCTGTCTTCTGAACAGTTTTTCACAAAATATATTTAATGTTATATTAACATCTTTGCTATATTTCTATTCTCACTCAGCTTTTGCTATCAATTTTTGGAAACTGCCTTGGTAGAAAGACAGGGTCTATGCCTTACACTTCTTTACTTAGTGAATCAGATCACGTTTTTACTTCAAATGAATAATCTCAGATGTTCTGTTGACAATATATCACAGTAACCAAACATACTACGTCATAGTGCTGCTCAAAATAATTTTAAGCAATAATGAAAATTTCTATAGTTTATACTTTGCAATATGATAGCCACAAGCCACTTATGACTACTGTGCAACTTAGAAACTGAAAGTTTAACATTTTTTCAACTTAATTGATTTTAATTTACACAGTCGTGTTTGCGGCTAATGGCTACCATATTAAACAGTGCAGCTATACATCAACATAGCCATTAGGAAAATGTGTGCCTGCTTAGTATAGTCCATGTTTAAACATTAATATGCCCTTTAAAGTTGTGTCCTGTTTTAAACTTTATAGAGATAATTCCAGCTTTCATAAATCAAAAGACAAAGACATTTTCTTTGCAAACCAAAATACCTTGAGCTTGACTGGTACCCTCAAAGTACTCTAACACAGGCTCACTGCATAAATGAGTCATTAAACTTTTTAAGGACGAAAAAATGTTGAAAATGCAGAATCTATTTGGCCTCAGTAGAGTATACAAGATGTGTCTTATTTTATGTCGCTCCATACCTAAGTACCTATGATGTAGATCTGACCCATTTAGTAAACCTAAACTTTAGGGAAAATGAGGAAGTATAGAGCCATTCCTTTCCTTTCTTCATAGCTGGCATAAAGTTTGTGATGCATGTGTGACACAGTTTTAGGCTTACACGTAATCTAGTTTATGATTATATCCTCAAATATCCTATGAATTAAATAAATCATTTAGCTTGAAGAAAATTACATAGTTATGCTCTTTTTTTTTCTCCCAGAACTATTATAACAATCTTAGATTCACTTGGCTATATAATTCCAAATGGCTATATAATTTTTTAAAGTACAAATATATTGAGTCATAATTGACATAAAATAAAGTTTACATGCTTAAAATGTTCATTTTGGTGAGTTTTGACATCTGTATATATCTTTTAAATCATTACCACAATCAAAATGCCAAAATTCCTTACTAGATTTTAACTGTATATTAAACAGAAAAATGAACAAAACTAAGAAATCAGATATTTTACATTTTATATTCTACATGAAACAAGGTAATGAATATTTTTGCTACCAATGGAAAATATTTTCAATAAATAATGTCTGCACTATCATATTTAAGATCTAAGTTTTAGAATAAATACTAAATTACTATACCATGTACAGAAGATGGAAAGTAATCTCTTGTCTACCAATGCTAATTTCATTTAAATATAGGCACTCATCACTGTTAGCTTATGCTACACAAGCGTTTGTAGCATGGGACCCAAGGCACTTAAATTATGACAGAATAAAAAGCTTGGCTTCCTGCCCGAAGAAGACAAACTTATATAAGATGTCATTTTATATATCCCTTAGGAGCTCATGAAAATATTAACTGACAAGTGTTGGAAAATAGCCATTCTGATGGAAAGTGGAATCTCATTTTAAGAAATGAGAGTGGAAAAGTGCAATGAGAAATGTAATGTCTGTTGGAAATCTGTGTAGACTCACATATAATTCAATTAATTAGAGTTTACATCGGATAGATGGTGTGTGTGTGTGTGTGTGTTGGAGACTGTTCTCAATGTTTCACAATTCACTTGCCTTTCTAGAACTCCAGTTACTTCTAAGTACTTATAACTCTACTTATGAATTGTCATGTTATCATTATAGCAAAAATCATTACTGTCAAAAATAACATTTATCTCGCCTGTTACAACTTGTAAAATATCTCTGATTAATAGCTTCTGAGGTAAGTTGAACTTTTTTTAACTGTCAATTTTTTTAACTTTACAAGAGGATATTGAATGTCAAGTATTAAAAAAATTACAAGTTATATAACAGCATTAAAATAGAGAAAAACTCTCTTTAACTCTCAAACCATACTGTTCTCTGCATCACTAAATCAATTTAAATTTATTTTAGCTTCCAAAAATATCATAAATATGATGTTAATGTCCAAATATGTCATGACTAACAGTATCTTGTCAAATAATCGATGGTATGAAAGTGGCATAATATAATGAAAAGAATATCAAACTGAGAACAAGAACCAAGACTGCAGTCCTACCTCCCTGATGACAAGATGCAAGATGTAACATGGCTCTTAAACCTACACTTAATGTGTAGGTTTCCTCATCTTTAAAGAGATGGTTATGGCTTGTGATCACTAAATTAGTGAACATCTCAAAAATGCTATAGCTATTTTTTCATTCCCTGACTTCATTCATAGTGAAGTGTTAAAGCGTTTTATTTTTCACATTTAATCACCAGTATCATGGAATAGAATGGATATTCCTAAGAAACACACCTAGAAACCTTAGTCATTTTAATAGCATGGTCATTGCCAGATTTCTTGATATTGAATTACCCTGACAGCTGTCTCGAAAATTCATTGTTCTCACTTCACAGTCAGATGCAGGTATTTTATGTATGATCCCCACATTCTGTGAATCATTCTGAATTTTTTACATTTTTTTTTGCCATAAGGGTTTTGATTCTTCAGTATCTATGTTTACTGTTGAGGTTGGGACAAAAATGGTAAATTACTCATTGTAGTCTGTGCAATTCAATGTCAAGTATAATTTCTTAAAGTAATAAGTTCTATTTACTAATGTTTCAAATTCAATATCTTAAATGAATTATTAGAGCATTAAGAAGATAAACCTATGTGCCAGTGGGAGTTGTACTTATAGCTTTTCTCAGACTTTCCAAGGTTTTTCACAAACTTTTCATGGTAGAGTCATATGACCACAGTAGAAGAATTAAATTGGGTAAAGAAGTAAGGAGTCTGTGAACAAACATTAGGTAAATTAATAACATCATGGAAGAATTTGTTAAATTAACACAAAACTATTTATTAGTTTTAACTATTAAAACTAATAACTGTTAAAATATTAGTTTTTAACTATTTATTAAAATGCAATACACAACTTGTAATGAGGGAAAAGCAAACACCACCACAACCTTCACTTGACTTGAAACTTTCATTGCATTGATGAAGAGTTTACTGTTTCTCAGGTTGGAGCTGGTTGAAAACCTGGAGTTTAGGAAAAAGTCTGGGAAAACCTCAATTTAGTAACTCAAAGTTTGTATCTTAGATATTTTAGCTTCAGCCCCAGCTAGAGATCACTGCATGTCTTATATTAAAGATAGTATGCTTTATGTCTTTGACATTTGATATTCATTGTATATATTTTCCTCATCTGATTAATATTTATTAAACTTGGTATCACTGCAATGTTGAGAATGTAGACACAAAATCAGTGAACCTCAGTTAAAGATGCTAAACTCCATGGCATTGTAATTGTGATGTTTCAGACTTGGCAGAACTCAACACTTGCTACTACTGTTTGAAGAAAGTGACATGCTTCGAGGGTTTAAAATAAGGCAAAAATGCACATGCCAGACATAGTCTACAGTCTGAGTCATCTAGTTCCAAAATTTAATTGCAAATGATATGGGTTAGAAAGGTCATATAAGGAATTCTGCATTCAGGAAAACTAATTAAGTCCACAATAGTGTAGAAAGATTATTTCACTTAACCCTTATAATGGCTTGATGACTTAGGTATTAATATTTTCCACAGGCACTTAAACAGGTAAAAAAAAATGCCCAAGATCTCACAGCTTTTTATGGGCACAGCTGAAATTGAAGAGCTGGATTTCTGACTCGGTGGTAGTCTATAATTACATGGCTCAGCATTTATCTTAGAAAGCAAAATAATTACCGTTTCCTGAGGATAAAAATACAAACTATAAATCAGTTCATTATTCATAAAACAGGCAAGCTTTTTCAAAGACTTACTATGAGTGGTTTTTTTTGTGTGTTAGCAATTGTAGCAGGGTTTCAAGGTCATATTAAAAATACAAAACTGAATTATTAAGGCCACATTCTTTACCATTACTTTGTATTTCCTTTGTGCATACACAGAATGGTGAATATATTTCATCAAATGCTTTTCATCGTGTTCTGTTATTTGACAGAAATTATACCCAAATACAATAATTTTTTTTAATAATTTTTTCCCAGAAGGTGACATTTAAAAAATTTAGATAATTATTTGCTCTAATGAGAAACTTTTAAACTTCTATGATGGACCTCAGAATGGAAATTACCAAACACATAATTGATTATTATATTAACATCCTCCATGTAGAACATGGATGGATTTTAGTGTTCCTTTATTTTTAAATTTAACCATAAGCAAAATATATACATTCATTGTAATCTGATGTTTTTACATAGGTGGCCAAATATATGTATTTTCACTATCAAATAGAATTTAGCAAAAGAAAAATAATTCCTAAAAATGAAGTCTGGCACTAAAAGTTACATGTGGATGAGTCATGAAAATATCTTCACAGTATGATTTGTGAAAACAATTTGGCCACATAATTCTCTTAGTTACAGTCATGTACAAATACTAATCGTTACTGTGATGAGATTTTCTTTTTGAAGGTAACAATATATAGTTATGGTTAACAATTTAATGTGATAAAACATATACAGGTGAATATTTATGTATATTCACTTGTATATATATGTACAAACTGCATATATATGAAATCTGTCAAGAAAAAGTCACACCATTGTTAATGTAATGGCAGTGGTTTGCACATGTCTGTGTAAGCTGGCAGCCAAGGAGAGTGGACTGGAATGAACATGCATGAACAGAGACAACTTCACTGCACTAGTCAGTGGGGGTGGCAGACACCATTGAGTGAGCACATGTGCTGTGTAGTCGTTACATTCAAAATGACTGAGTGAATACAGAAACAATTCTGCATCGAATTTTGCACTAAGCTTGAACATTCCTTCACAGAAACTATTCAGATGATTCAGAAGGCCACAGCGATGTGCAGCTGGTGATTGGCAGCTTCATCATGACAACGTGCCTGCTCATGCATCACATCTCATGCAGTTTTTTTGGCAAAACAGCAAATCACCAAGATGATTCAGCCCCACTACAACCCATGTTTGGTATCCTGCAACTTCTGGCTTTTTGCAAAACTAAAATTACCTTTGAAAGGAAAGCAATTTCAGACCATCAATGAGATTCAGGAAAATATGATAGCTGATAGCAACTGGGAGAACTGTGTGAGGTCCCAAGGTGCCTACTTTGAAGAGGACTGAAGAGTGATTGTCCTATGTACAACGTTTCTTGTACCATGTATTCTCTTTAGTAAATGTCTCTATTTTTCATGTTACATCTGGATACCTTCTGGATGGACCTCGTATGTTCATAGATGTATGTATGTTATAGTGACATGCTACAGAACATTATCAAGAAAGAAAAACAGAGTTTATGAATTAATCTGATTAGTCAAGAAAGAATTTACATGTTTCTCTGATAGTTAATAATTTTAAATAAAAGAACTTGTGGATGAAAGAATGATTCTGGTAAAGATTATCCTAGATTTATTTATTAATTTATGCATTCGATTTTCCTGAAAATATATAAAAAATACCAGCCGTTTGAAACCATGAAGTTGTATTTCTACTGCTAACTTGAGTACCTTTGTTCTTTGCTTTTTGTCCAAGCTGTTCACATACCTTTCAATCACAATGCTTTAAGCCCTGACCCAAGAGTAGTTTTATATATATATATAATCTCCAAGCTGAAAATGAAAGAATATCATAGTTATACAGTTACATGATTGACCCCCCATTAAACACAGCTTTCCATTTTTTTCTTAATAGTAAAGAGTGTTAATATCTTACATTTTGCATAGCTATCCTAACTACAAGGAATACATAGTGTGACTGTGAAATCAAGTTCATTTTCATGCTCCTTTCATGTGTGGAATTCTTCTATCCCTAATAACACTTGAATGATTGTTCTAACCTTGTTTGAAGTCATGCTTGTCCAGTACTTTATGTTCTGTGCTACCATGTGCGAGACTGCTAGAACAATTTTAAAGGAAGTAATCATGTCTTTGAACCATTCCCTCTATATTGATTAAAGAAAAATAATATTCTCTTGATAGTTCTCACTTGATATTGCAAATGTTATTTTTTGACTCACTTTCAAATGTGTTGATTCTAGATAAAAGCAAACATATCATGGGAAACGTGCCATTTGCCCGTATAAATGGCCTTGCTAGCTCTCTGCGTGTAGTCTTAGCGCTTGTACTCCGCCGGATTTACCAAGCAGCTAGGAGAGTTATGAAGGCCGCAAGGTCATTGCCAGAGAAAGAGCAAATACATACTGAGTAAAAGCTGAAAAAAAACATCCACGTATATTCCTCACAAATATCTCTGTGGCTCATCTGTTGGTTAACCATTTTACCCCTTGTAGACAACAGCATTCCATAAAAATAAAGAGCTTAAAATTATCTTTTTTATTGACTACAAGTACCTCCATTATAATAAAGCCTAAGGACAACCAGAAATACATAATTAAAACGCTTTTGTATTTAAAAAATAGAGTGCCAGTACTTAAAGATCACAATGTAATGGAAACTACTTTGGAAAAAAAACTGCCACACATAGATTTATCCACAAGACTTCCAGGTGGTTACAGATGTTTCAATTGTATTTTATAGAATACCAAGCGTAAAACTCCAAATGGCACAACCAAATTTTAAGGGAAAGAAAATACATGTCCAAAATGTTCAAAATAATGCTCAGTCAGTTTTATGATCTCTCATTTAAAGATGATCTTATGTAAATGGATGGACTTTCTGTGAAAAAAATTCTAATCAGAATCATAAATAGTTCATATTCATAATGTTGAATTCCAAATCAGTTGTTTCACCAATGTATTGAATTTTAACTACATTTTCCAATACATTTGATATACCGTATGTAGATTCAGTCTATAAGGTCCATCTGCTTCAGAATTACTTCCAATTCTATTGGTCTAGTAAGAAAAAAAGCAAGTCAGACATGGATTATAGAAGCTTAATTTAAATTCAGAGATACAGTATGGTTTTGCCATTCCAAACTGAACAAATCAATTAGGGTTTATAGTTCTTAGATAACAGAAATATTTCCAAGGGAATCACATGGTAGATTTCAGACACATCCATTAACCACACTCTTAGGAGAATATCAAATTTCTGTGTATCAAGAAGAAATGATTGTGGCTGGTCCATGATCAATCACTTTTACTAGCTGTTTTAGTTGGAGACTGCTTTGGGGGAAAATATGGCTTTTCTCCTAGCAGACCCATTTGATAAAATATCCATTAGTGGTCAATCAGTTTCGCAACTTGAACTTTTGCAGCTGATACCCAGAAAGCCACACAGAAAATAATGATGTTGATAAAAGTGCAGGACCCAAGAAATGGCCATGCTACACCTAAGTCGCTAATAAATAAAATGTATCTGCTTTCTATTTTACTCATCATTTCTTCCCCACTCTGATTCCTCTGTTTTCTCTCATTTGAGTTTCGTGTCCTTGTTTAACCATAGCTTAGCTGGTTTTGGCTAAGACATGAACAACTTGTTTGTAATTCCCCCTCTATTTCTAATAAGTACTGTGTCTTAACAAATCTCCTGCACAGTATGGAAAAACGAGCCATGTAATCTTAAACCCAGCTACGTTTCTTGCTGCACAAAGGGGAAAAAATCAAATTGCATGTTAGAAAATAATATGCTTATCCTCATTTTGCAAACACAGAGCTAGTTAAGAAGGCAGTGTTTTTCTCCCATTATGCTTCTGGCAATATTTTGCTTCTATTTGGCATTTTAGCACTGAGAAAAAAAGTCAAAGGCATTAGAATCATTAGTTGTTAAAAATGACTACACAGCATCCATTGCCAAGCAGTTATTTAGGAATTTAAAACATATTGAGGTCATTCATGGATTTTACTGTGTGCATGCTTCTGGAATTTAGTTAAGTTCTTAAGTGTCTGAATTGAGAGAAAGCCTTCCCTCTACCTTTTAAAATTGCATTTTTCTGATCTATGAATATATTACCCACTATGGCAAAAATAAGATGTTTTGAAGCAACATCTTCTCAAGGATATTGCTCAGGTTCTTTTCCAATATTAGGCATTAGAATCTTTAAAAAAATGATTAATTAGCATTTATTTTCTACAGAACTTAGCATGGTTCTGGCTTCCAAATAGATAATAAATTATCAATAATTATTTTTAAAATAAATAAAGAACTGTGTAATAAAGAAGAAATAATGACTGAAACAATATCATAAAATGAGAATCATAGAGATTAATACAAAAACAGTAGTTACATATCAGTTATATGTAAAGCAGTTTTAATTTTAATTGCCAGCCTTCCTATCTAGATTAGATACTTAGCAAACATCATTTTAAAAGTGATATATACTAGTTATATATGCATGCTTTTCTTTTTTTAGTCATTTTATGTAGTGTCAATCAACTTTATAAGTTTTCCTATGTAATGTCACATTTTTAGATCTCAGTCAGAGAAATTTTTTCATCTCTACTTGTTCAAGCAGTGCTTTCTTATTAACGCTTTCTATAGCACACATCACACCGGCACTTAAGAAACTACTTTCTGTAAAATCATGGCTCATCTTTTTTGTGGAAATTACTTTTTTTTTTCTTGTATCTCTCCTTTTGAACTCTTTTCCCTCATTCTCTAACCTCCTTTCTCAAACTTTTTAAATTGTGGAATAATTTAATTGCTTCTGTGACAGGAGAAGATGTATTTATTAGATGAGTATGATCTGATTTAAAAATTTAAAAAGTAAAAATAAAAATTTAACCTTCTCAGTTATGCTAAGTGAAATAAGCCAGGCGGTGAGGGCCAAATACCATACGATCTCACCTTTAAATGGAACATAATCAACAAAAGAAAAAAATCAAACAAAATATAACCAGAGACATTGAAGTTAAGAGCAATCTAACAATAACCAGAGGGGAGTGGGGAGGGTACAATGGGGAGAGGGGATTACAGGAACTACTATAAAGGGCACATGGACAAAACCAAGGGGGAAGGTGGAGGTGGGGGAGGGAGGTAGGTTTGTCTGGGGTGGGATGGGGGAGGGAGGAATATGCAGACAACTGTAATTGAACAGAAATAAATATATATATATTAATTAATTTAAAAAATTAAAAAATAAAAGACAAAAAAACACCTTAACTTTCTCTTAGACATCAGCATAACCTCCTACAAATTCCTAACTGATCACTTGCACCCCGCAGTTCACAATTCTAACCTTTAACCACGCCAAGCCATCATTTCTCAAACTACAACACCATTTGAATTTTGGTTTGATTACTCCCAAACTTCAACACTACTTGAATTTTGGTTTAATTAGTTATATAGTTTAACATCAATCTGAATGGTTATATGTAAATATATATATAAATATGTATATATATATAAATATATATGTATATTTACCAGTAAATCAGAATAACAACAAGCCTACATAAAAATGATTATTTATTCATTCATGATCATACAGTTTATTGTAGTCTACTGAGCTTGTGGCTGTAGCTGGCAGATTTGAGTTTTAAAAGCAAGTATGTTGGCATGTGAAGCCCTTTGATACAGCATGCCCGACATTCCCCAGCCTCCTCACGGCAGATCTGTGCCATCCATAAAAGACTTTAACTGAAAAAAAGGAAGAGGGAAGAGGGGACTGCATCCAAATACCTGTGACATACTCCTTTATTGAGACCTCTGAGACTGTCTTTGCTACAGTTTTGAACTTGTTGAGTCTTCCTTGAAGAAAGAAATAAAGAAGCAGAAAATAGAGATTTTTATCACCACATTTTTCCTCAAGCAATTCTTCAAGCCAAAGGCATAATTCCACAGGTCTCTCATATTTTTCAATTGGTTGTTTCAAGAAGCCTTTTACATTTTACTTGACATTACATCACACATCACCAATTTCCATTAGTTGTAGTATTGTTTAAATTAAATTTCTTATGGTAATATCAGTTAATAAGATTAATTAGGTGCCAAGTGTACATTTCTATGATAGATGTTCTCTTTGTTGTATTGTGTGCCCAATACTCAAAATCAAATCATCATCTATCACCATGTATTTGGCTCCCTTACCCTTTACTATATACCCCCACCCCCTTCTGTCTGGTAGCCACCATACTGTTGTCTTTGTCTATAAGTTTCAATTTTACAGCGCCATCAAAATCCCAATGACATTTTTTAACAAAGTAGACTAAAAACATCATGAGATTTGTATGGGACCACAAAAGACCTTGAGTAGCCAAAGGAATCTCCAGAAAAAATAACAAAGTTGGGGGTATCATACTATCTGACTTCAAATTATACTACAGAGCTACAATAATCAAAACAGCATGGTATTAGCAGAAGAATAGACACACAAACCAGTGGAACAGAATTGAAAGCCCAGAAATAAAACCACAGGTACATGGACAGATCAGTTTTGACAAAAGAGCCAAAAATATGCAATGGAAAAAAGAGAGCCTCTTTAATAAATGCTGCTGGGAAAAATGGAAAAGCACATGCAAAAAAATGAAACTAGACTACAGTTTGTTCCCATGTACAAAAAATAATTTTAAAATGAATCAAATACCTAAATATAAGATCTGAAACAATAAATTACATAGAAGAAAACATATGTGCTAACCTTATGGACCTTGATCTTAGAGATGATTTTATGAATTTGACTTCCAAAGCAAGGGAAGTAAAGACAAAAATAAATTAATGAGGTTATACAAAACTAAAAGGCTTCTACACAGCAAACAAACTGCCAACAAAACAAAAGGCAGCCAACCAAATGGAAGATGATATTTGCAAACAATATTTGCAGTATTTTCCAAACTTACAACTATTCGGAAAGCTACTGATATCACTGAGTGACGTGAGATACTTATCAAGTGCTGTCTTTGTTCTGCTGAAAGGCTGAAAATTTAATTATTGTTTAAACTATTTTCCTTGACCTTTTGTAGGGCAGTTGTGTCTTTATATTAAATGTTGCCTTTCCACAGAGTGAGTGCTGCTTTGAATAGCTGGTATTCTGTTCACCTGTGTGACTTAGGAAATAGTGGTTAAATAATTTTGAATTTCAATTTTCTCATCTGGAAAATGGAGTGGCAGATCAATTTTGCTTAATATAATTGTATACATCATGCATTTGAAGGTATTCCTTTGATGAGACATCAGGTGTAGTAAATTTACATATAGTCCTACCTAAAATCTCCTGTGGAGTTCTGATTACCTAACCAATTCAAGATGGCGTTGACTGGGATCTGGATATGGGGATTACAGAGCATTCAATGGTTCTGCCTTCTTTTTTCCTCATTCTTCTGTTCATGCATTGTGTTTTTGTTTTATTGTGTTATGTGTGCAGTAATGTCTTGCTAACTTTTCCAGTTTTCTTGAATATGCTATCTTAATTAATTAATTTATTTCTATTTTCTTACCTATATAATCTGTTTTCTCCCCTTTGTAGAAAGTCCCCTCTAGTTCATTTTGCCCACTCAGCAAAAACAAACAAACAAAAAACCCTCTTTCATAAAGATGTCATTTGTGGCATTTTGTTACATCATAAATTAGAAGAGCAGACCCTCAGATATGAAAGGATTAGGAAAAGATAAATTATTAGGTGAGGGAAAATAACTGAGAAGAGGGAAAAGTCTAATCAGTGTAACAATAAATCAGAAAACATCTTAAGAGGGGGAAACTGCAAAACAAAATAAGTGAACAAAAACTGAAAGGTTACCAGTTAGACCTTAACCAATTTATATGTGTGTGTGTGTGTGTGTGTTAAAGTTAAAATCTAAAAATTACAAAAAAGTATAAATTAAAAACACAATTTTACTTACATATCTAATGACTATTTTAACTAAATACATGAAAGAGAGTGATTTGGAGACCACAAAGTAAAAGTGATTAAAGGCAAATTCTAAACCTGTATTCCTAGTATTTAATTTGAAATATTGATAAAAATCTGTGTAAAAGTCAACCATATATTAGAAAAGAAGGAGGTATAGAAATTTAAAATAGCTTGCTAGATTAGGAATAAAATAAGGAAAAATAAATGGTAATTCTAAGTAAAGCATATTAGAGAATTAACACAATAAATATTGAGGAGGAATTTGGAGGAAATAGATCATTGATAACCATAAGTAAGTTTTGGTTCCGATTAGGTTATAATAAAAAACTTAACACAATATCAAGATAGATGTTGACTGCAACAAATCTATGTTAAACAAAAAGATAGAGACATGATGCAATAGCTGAAAACAAAGTGGTAGTTTTATAAAAATATTTTAAAATTGAATGATCACCAAAACACCATATTGCTAATTGAAAAGGCGACTAGCAGTTTTGCCATATTAGTATTATGAGGAAAACATATACACACATTAACACAGACATTTGTATATAATTTAAATACCAATGTTTATAAATAAATAAATGCAAGAAATTAAAACCTTTTATTTTTAATATAGATGTATCATAAACTGTTTACAGAAATACAAGAAAGCAGATAATAGCAAGAACCATTTTTGCTTTACACACAACTGTATTCTTATTTTTATAATGAGCACATAGGCATATGTTATTTTCACATATAAAAAGTTCATTTAAACAAAAGAAATATTTACGGCATTTATAATTGTTGAAAGTATTGTTTATGTCATGGTCTTATCTAATAATACACATCTACGTGTCTGTAACCATATCGTTTGCATTTGGTTAGATATAATTTAAAGTGGTAGGTACAACACGAGTGGAAGCTCACCCACATCTATCATGTTTGTCTGGGTACTTGGTAGTTTGAGCATAGCCTGTCATGATGTGATTAAACACTTTTGAGTCAAACATGTTGCTACCTATATGGACTTGCAGCGGTAGAGAAATTCATCCCATCAGCCTCACGTGATAAAAAGAAAGGTGAGAATTATCAAATGCTCCTTGAATATGCTGGAGGTACTTTTCTAACACTTCTCCAATCTCTTCCATTGAGAAGGGCAGAACTAGATTTTTACCACCGTCCTGAGTAAAGACCATTGGGGTTAAAAGGAAACAACAGTAAACAAAACCACAAATACTTGAAACATAAGTGGTATATTTCAGCCATGAGTCAAAATACACGTGAAATAGGAGAAAAAAATAAAATAAAAAGGTTAAGCAGTTTTGGTAAAGGACCTATTTTACAAATAAAACATAATTTTCTGCTTATATGTTTAATGAATAAGTATCATATTATTCGTAAGCCCTATTTTTCAAGTCATTACACAAAACGCATATACTATATCAAGCAAAATTTACAAAAATAGTGGAACAAATAGGAATCAATGAATGGAGATATAAGTAGAATAAAGACAGAAATGTTAGTACATGGCCTATATAGTGCTATAAAAACTCAGAGTCAAAATATATGATATTTAGTTTCCAAAAGCCAAAATAAAATATAAAATCACCATTGATTTCATGAATTACATTTTCTACAAATATTTTAAAAATTCATCAAATATTTATCTTAAGACCAGAAATGTTCTTAATTCTTTTTTTAGAGATTTTTATTTATTTATTTTAGAGACAGGGGAAATGAGGGAGAAAGGGAGGGAGAGAAACATCAATGTGTAGTTACCTCTCACGCGCACCATACTGGGGACCTAGACTGCAACCCAGGCATGTGCACTGACTGGGAGTCAAACAAGCGACCCTTTGATTTGCAGGCTGTCACTCAGTCCACTGAGCCACACTAGCCAGACCCAGAAATGTTCTTAATTCTGAGTCCTTTAAATTGTGTATTAGATGGATTCTCAAGGCATCATTATACAATATTGCATAATCAGTAACTAACCTGTAAACTCCATGTAGTAAATATGACACAAATTTAAATATTTTTGTCTAGTGTAGAAAAATACCATAAAGTCAAAGCATATTCTAGGCAAAGTTGTTTTTATGGTTGGATAGAGAGAGGTGGAGGGTGCCGATGTATATGGTCCAAGTGCACAAGAGTGATGGTTCAACCTAATCTTTAGCTAAATATTCTTCTACAAACATTGTTAGGAGTTAAATATGTCCCTGAAAATTCATATTTTGAAGTCCTAACCCTCAGTATCTAGAATGTAAACTTATTTTGAAATAGGGCCATTGCAGATAAAATTAATCAAGTTAAGATGATGTTATTAGAGGAGTAATTTAATGTAATCCATATCCCCAAAAAGGGGAAATTTGGTCGTAGAAACAGTCACACATGGAGGGTAGACCATGTGAGAGAGGCCAGAATGTGATGCCAGAGGCAGATGGAACGATGTTTCTACAAGCCAAGAAACCAACCCTGCTGACACCTTGATCTTAGAGTTCTAGCCTTGAAAACTATGAAACAATACACTTTTGTTGTGTAAGATACACAATTTGTGGTCGTTTGTTACTGCTAGACACTAATGCAAACATCATTGCTCTCTACCATGCTTTTGATAAAAATGTGTTGAAGTGTTTTTCACGATATATTCTTTGAGGAATACCTGAAGATGAGTGTTCTGTGTTGCACGATAATTGTAGACACGGGTTTTTGCTTTTATTTTCTGCAACCTTACTTATGAGCTTCAAGGGTAATTTTTTAAAATCGTTTCATTTATCGATATAATCCTAGCCACCTGAATGGTGTGTTTGGCATATGGTTAGCACTCAATAAGTATTTGTTGCATGAATGACTGAATTCTCTTTGGAGAGTTGAAGGGTGTAATCATTACTTCTTCTTGAGCAGACTGCTATTCAACCATATTACAGAAGTAGACCAAGGGAGTACTCACCAACAGGTCCAAAGATTTCCTAAACAAATAATTATGGGTCAGCTCTGTAAAAAAAAAAGAAAGAAAGAAAGAAAAGAAAAGAAACACACACATAATATTATATTTAATCTCTAATTTCCCAAAGTAAACAGAATATCAAAATGTTATTTTCAAACTTGTTTCCATATATCCATCATGGAGCCCTGATATAGGAAGAGATATTGATAAATTAAGGCCACAATGGAAGGTAAATGTAGCAAATTTCTGCACAGTACCTTCTTTTAATCATTTAGAAGATACTTTAGGCAAACCTTTTACTCTGTCTCTCCCAAAAGTATAATAATGGTTGGACTTACACAGTCTGGCAAATCATCAAGAGGTACATGTTAAATCACCTGTTGTTACCTCATTCAAAAAGGAAAGCATAAATGCACCCCACTTTGGCACAATTGCTAAGCTGAAAATGAAAAGGCAATTCACATACTTACTTTTTTATTTTTATAACTGAAATTTTATTTTATTTTATTTTATTTTTAATAAATTTATTGATTATGCTATTACAGTTGTCCCATTTCCCCCCCTCACTCCACTCCATCCTGCCCACCCCCTCCCTCCCACATTCCCCCCCAATAGTTCATGTCCATGGGTCATACTTATAAGTTCTTTGCCTTCTACATTTCCTCTACTATTCTTACCCTCCCTCTGTCTATTTTCCACCTATCATTTATGCTTCTTATTCTCTGTACCTTTCCCCCCCTCTCCACCTCCCACTCCCCTGTTGATAACCCTCCATGTGAGCTCCATTTCTGTGGTTCCGTTCCTGTTCTAGTTGTTTGCTTAGGTTGCTTTTGTTTTGGTTTTAGGTGTGGTTGTTAATAACTGTGAGTTTGCTGTCATTTTTACTGTTCCTATTTTTTATCTTCTTTTTCTTAGATAAATACCTTTAACATTTCCTAGAGTAAGGGCTTGGTGATGATGAACTCCTTTAACTTGACCTTATCTGAGAAGCACTTTATCTTCCCTTCCATTCTAAATGACAGCTTTGCTAGATAGAGCAATCTTGGATGTAGGTCCTTGCCTTTCATGACTTGGAATACTTCTTGCCAGCCCCTTCTTGCCTGTAAGGTCTCTTTGGAGAAATCAGCAGACAGTCTTATTGGAATTCCTTTGTAGGTAACTGTGTTCTTTTCTCTTGCTGCTTCTAAGATTCTCTCCTGTTTAATCTTGGGGAATGTAATTATGATGTGCCTTGGTATGTTCCTCCTTGGGTCCAGCTTCTTTGGGACTCTCTGAGCTTCCTGGACTTCTTGGAAGTCTATTTCCTTTGCCAGATGAGGGAAGTTCTCCTTCATTATTTGTTCAAATAAGTTTTCAATTTTTTGTTCTTCCTCTTCTCCTTCTGGCACCCCTATAATTCAGATGTTGGAACGTTTAAAGATGTCCTGGAGGTTCCTAAGCCTCTTCATTTTTCCAAATTCTTGTTTCTTCATTCTTTTGTGGTTAGATGTTTCTGTCTTCCTTCTGGTCCACACCGTTGATTTGAGTCCCAGTTTCCTTCGCCTCACTATTGGTTCCCTGTACGTTTTCCTTTGTCTCTCTTAGCATAGCCTTCATTTTTTCATCTAGTTTTCAACCAAATTCAACCAATTCTGTGAGCTTCTTGATTACCAGTGTTTTGAACTGTGCATCTGATAGGTTCGCTATCTGTTTGCTGCTTAGTTGAATTATTTCTGGAGCTTTGAAGTGTTCTGTCATTTGGGCCATTTCTTTTTTTTTGTCTTGGTGCTTCTGTTACTTAAAGGGGCAGAGCTTTAGGTGTTCCCTGGGGTGGGGTAACACTGGTGGCTGGGCTGTGATGCTGTACATGGGGGAGGGGCCAAGAGGGAGTAATGGCGCCCGCCCCACTCTCTGCCAGATTTTAGTCACTCCCTCCGCTACTCACAATCAAATGGGCCCCTCTGGTGCTGGTTCCCAAGTGGGTGGGCTTGTGCACGCTCTAGGCCCCCATGAGTCTCTCCAATGACTTCTCCTGGGAGGCTGGGAGTTTCTCCTGCTGCCGCCTCAACCCCCACAGGTGTTTTCACTCAGAGGTTTGAGGCTTTATTTCCCTGCACTGGAGCCCTGGGTTGCACAGTTCGTCAGGTTTATCTATGTGCGAATGTGGGGCCACGGGGTGCTACCCGCCGCTCTGCCTGCCCCGTTCTCCACCACTCTGAGTCCAGCCCTCTCGGTTTATCTGTGCATGAATGTGGGGCTGCAGGGTCTGCCAGTGGTCAGACTGCCTGCCCTGTTCATCCCACACTCCACCAGTCTTGGTCCCACCACAGCCATGCGAGTCCTCTCTGCCCCGGCTGACCATCTCCGCCCCTCCAACTGGTCTGGATGTATGTTTATTTTTTATCTCCTTGGTGTCGGACCCCCTTGCCGTTCGATTTTCTGTCAGTTCTGGTTGTGCGAGGAGGCGCAGTGTGTCTACCTACACTGCCTCTTGATTCTCCTCCATACTTACTTTCTACGGTTGCACTATTGTAATAGAAACAGGGCTATAAATCTATTAATTTGACCTGCCATTGTGGGCTAGAAAAGAAACTTAAAATCAGGAATGTGATTGCCCAACTTAAGAATGCATCTAAAAGGAAGAAAACACATCCCTTCCTAAAATTTTAAAGTTGTTATCATCTAATTTTCCAATTTGTTACTCTGATTTTTCCTGATTATCCTGATTCATAACTTACTTTAGAGAAACTTTTTTAAAGAATCTATGCTCTCCAGTTCCATCCATGCTGTTGCAAAGGGTATAAGCTCCTTCTTTCTCTCTGCTGCATAGAATTCCATTGTGTAAATAAAAATTTAAAAAAATAAAAAAATTTAAAAAAGGATCTATGCTGAATTTCTATGACTTAATGCTTATTCCTAAAGACAAAGGTTTAAAAAATCAATAAATACTGATAGTAATAGTATATTATTTTAATGGTATTTTAGGTCATAATAAAAAACTAAAATGATCAGAGATAGATTAAACAAGCTTAAAACTGATCTACTTCTCAGTTAAATTAGTATAGTAATGACAATATTAGAAATGTGTTTTATTTAATTCCTGGTAAATGTTCCTAACACTTTTAAAAACTGTTCAGAACAAGAAGTAGTTTTCCCTCAATGAAAATCATCAAAAGATCTAGTTTCTGTATTAATTTGAAAAGAATTTTAAATTTGTTTAGGCCAATAGTATATAAATAGGTATTTTTCACATGAAAACATTATGATAAGTGCCAAAACATATCTGAAAAATAATTGTCAAGATTGTAGAATCTTTAAATACAAAAATAATAACAATCCTATATATATGTATATATACTTGCTCATGTTTTATGGATGAAGATAAGAATAAAGATATTAGTGGGGATCGTTATAAGGAAGTATACGATTGGAAGTCAGGCATATCTGAGAACAATTATTGGCTGACAATTACTTTAACTTGTACTGGCCATTAATTTAGCTTGATCATATTGTTTCACTTCTTGGAAATTCAGTTTTCTTATATAGACAATGGAGGTTAATGATGTTTTACTTATAGGTTTGTGCATGTGTGTGTGACCATTTGGGCCTATATACACTCCTTGGTGTCTTAAGATCTGTCTTTTTAATACCAAGGAGTTTTTCATCAGCATTAATATTAACAGTCATAGCCCAGGCCCAGGAGAGCTGGAGTTTCTTAATCCAAGTGGGTCTTCATCGTGAAATAAGGCCCTTAAAACGTGATATGGGAGCAAGCAAGATTAGCTATTCTATGGAAAAATGCAAAGTGGTATCAATATAAAGGTGGACCAAGTAAAATCTTAGTTCTTAAAGAAGCTACATAGTTGTTTATATTACATCTTTAAATGAATGAAATTACCAAATATGAATTATAAAAGAAGTTTTATTTTAACTCTATCCCTAATACACAAAATATATATAGTTTGGGATAAATTGAGTGGATAATATAAATGAAAAGAAATGGAAAGCTCCAATGATAATGGCAAATTTCAACAGGAAGCCGTAAAAGAAGTTTTTGGAGACAAAATAATAGGAAGACTATGGCTTAAGCATAAAAACCCAGCCACTCTGGCCTGTGTAGAATAGTTAGCAACTAGTATGTCTCCCAAGATGGCATACCAGAAGTCATCAGTTCATGTAGGAAAAAACACATAAATTGCTTATAAGTGGATTGGAAAATATAATTCATATTTTGAGGTCCACTAAACTAATAGAATTATTCAGCCACAGAGGAGCTTTAATACTGTAAGACTTGGCAACCAGTAGCAGGTGTGAAGCTCACAGCCAAAACTCATATTCATTGGGTTCAAATTTGGATGTGGACCAAAAACTTTAATCTGAATATATATTTAAAAACCTAACATCAATTTCCACCACATGTCTGTACCTAAAATTTTCACTGTACTCCTCCTATTAAGATACAGAAAGAGAGGAAATTAGAACATAATTTGTGACAACATTTTGTGAGCCCAGGCACCTTGCACAGCCATCTCCCACTTGGATGGATGTAGTGCAGGATTTTACAAGAAAATATATTCCTAAATGGAATGAGGTCCTGTCCGTGGCATTCTTCTGTTGTCATGTTGACCAACGAGACCTCGGGTGAAATGTGCGAGGGAGCCTATGGAAAAGCTTTCGATTTCTGATCAAAGAGGATACACAGAATCGCAGCATTTTTTCAATCCACCGCTCTTCCCCTTACTTTTACCTTAAAAATGGTTAATAGTCATTAGCAAAAATCTAGAGAATATGAGAGAAATATTATACTAGTCTGATAAAGTGAGTTAGCAAGCTTTTTCTTCTTTTATGTAAGCTAGAATAATTTTATAGGATTGGAATTATCTTTTTACTGATCATTTTATAATATTGACAGAGGACATGGATTTTTATGACTATTATTTAAACTGCTGATTCAATTTCATGAGTATTGATGAGGAAATTCAAGTTTTATAATTGTTAACAAAGTTTCACACGTGTATACATTCCTGGAATGTACCTATTTACATATTTTTAATTTACCTTCAGGAGGTACTTCCATTTACTATCTATTCAATCTCTAGTTCTATTTTATTTTTCCAACATTATGTATTTTGACTGTATTTTATTTTTAGACTGTCTTGATGTTTTAAAAATATTAATCACTTCAAAAAAACAAAATTGGTATCTCCTTCTTCCTCCTTTTCCTCCTCCCCTGCCTCCCACTCCTTCTCTTAATTCTTTTATTTTCATCACCATATTTTTGTATTACAATAATTTCTCCTCTTTAACTTTCAATACTTTTTAGTTTCTAAATTTTACATTTAAGGATAAACCTATTTCTATCTACTGTTTTATATATAGAACATTACTTTTAAGCTGTGGTGTTTTCATTGTCATTCATTAAAAATATACTAAATAACTTATTATTCCTCTTTTTATTATTTAAAAACTTATTTTTATTTTTAATAATACCTTTCACTGTTATTAATACCTTGCATTTTTAGAAATAATAGTGTTAAATCAAAAATGTCCTGTAATTTGTCTGAATTTCAATGAATCCTTTTATAGAAGTATATATAAATATGCTTTCTGCTCTGGAAGGGGATACTCTATGTTCCAAGTCTATTTCCTATACAAACATTCTTGAAATAATTTGGAACACAAACTGTCAATTCTTCTTCACAAGATTATCAGAAATGGAAGACATGCATTGAGAACTGTCTCTCAAAAAGGGCCTTTAGTATACATTTGTGCCCACTAATGGCACTCACTTTATAATTTTTTGCAAATCCTATATGTATTTTATTTGGAAAGCATAAAAAATTAATACAGATCTTATAAGGAATATTTTGAGCATTAAAAGTTTGATATTTATTTTTGTTTACCATACCAGTATGACAATCTCACATAAACGAGAAAAGAAAATCACATGATTTATGACAAAGAATGACATTTATTTTATCGTTTCCCCTATACTACATTATTTTCATCTCAAAATCAAATTATATCTTGATGACATTTCACCTCTGAGAGAGGGAGTAAAAAATAATCTAAAGGAATGTCTTCTACTTGTAAAATCTGATATCAAGTACCAGATAATATGAATTACACATTTTCACAAAGGAGTTGATGGCTTATTAAGAGCTTTTTGGACACACATAGTACATAAAAGATTAATCCACATTAAAATATAAATCACTGACAAAAGCATGTCACCAGTCAGTATAATATTGCTAATTGCCCATTTCAAGGAAGATCCAAGTATAGAAATTTCCTTGACATTTTCCTCAGGCAAAGCAATTGAGAGAATTCTATTTTGCAATATCCCTTTTATCTGAAAGAACTTCATTTACAACCTCTTTATATAGTAATCCCACTGATTCTCAAGCTGGCTTCCTTCTTTTAATATGCCGTTAGAACTTTATAATTTTGCTTTCACGAGTACACCCTGGTGACTCTATTTATTTTCATTCTTCCTAACTTCTAGTTTTGTTTGCACATGAAGAAAGAGATTCAATAAAAGTACCTAAAGAGAGAATCTTTGATATGCTTTCAGGGTATGAATCTGAGACGTTAAACTGAAAAGTAACTGGATTGAGAACAAATTCAAACTTGAATGGATTGTAGGCTTTAATTATTAGAAAAAAGGACTAATTTTGAATTGAGATTCTCGGAAATACACTATGGCATAAATGTCACCCAAAATGTTAAACTATAATTTGAATGGTAATATTGATGACTAAAAGCTATGAGAGATGTGTCTTGGGCATAATCTAAATACAGATTTATATAATTTCAAATGACATCAGTTTTGATGTGAATCTATAATTATCATTCATTAGGAGTGAGTGTTAAATTTTAAAACGAAATGTCCGTGCTCAAGAACACCATAAGCTCTTTCAATAGTGATCCTCGTAAGACAGACTTAGGACATTTACTGGCCAGGAACAATATGAGCCAACAGTGGGTTGAGAAATACAGCATATCGAACTGAAACTTATACATCGTTATTGAAAGCATCAAGTGCTGAAAAAAGAAAATGATAATCTTTGATAAATCCCCAGTGGCCACCAATTCAGAAAAATTATTGATCTCAGTTGCTAGTACTCCAACTTTACTTAAAGAAAAAATATGCAGAACAAACGTTAACTATATGAGTTCACTTATATGTGGAATATAGAGAACAAAATGAACAAACAACATAAAAACAGACTCATAGATACAAAGAAAAGACTTGTGGTTGCCAGAAAGAAGGGGATTGATGAGCTTGGTGAAAAAGGGATTAAGAAGTACTAATTGGTAATACAAAACAGTGAAGGGGATATAAGTAAAACATTAAAGAGATAGTCATAATATTGTAGCCCTGGCTGATGTGGCTGAGTGGATTGAGTGCCGGCCTGCAAAACAAAGGCTTCAATTCCCAGTCAGGGCACATGCCTGGGTTGCAGGCCAGGCCCCCAGTAAGAGGCGCACCAAAGACAACCACACATTGATGTTTCTCTCCCTCTCTTTCTCCTTCCCCTCCCCTCTCTCTAAAAATAAATAAATAAAATCTTTTAAACCATAATATTGTAATAACTATGGATTGTGCCAGGTTCGTACTCGAACATCAGGGGAGATCATTTTGTGAAGTACATTAGTGTCTATCCCTATGCTCTACATCTGAAACTAATATAAAATAATATTGAATGCCAACTCTAACTAACAAATAAGATGAAAAATAAATGAAGTATTTGAAGGCAAGGGTAAGGAAAAGACACTAGGCTTAATAAGAATCACCCTTGAGAAAAATAAGGAAGTTATACACAAATAGTTTGTGACAAAAATTTATGAAGACTATTCTAGTGATGAGAAAGCTTACCATTAAAATGATAGGATGAATTTCTTTCTGAGAATTTATCATCGGCAGGGATGTTCAATGCACGCTAAGTTGTTGCTCACCAGTATCTCATGACTGTGTCTTGCCAGAGGTGATATGTGAAAATCTCTTTTCAATGCTGATATTCTGTAATTCTGTGACAGTTAACGTGTAGCATTTAAATGTCCTTTTCCTTACTACTTTTTTTTTATTTCAACAAAAATATAAGGTAATGTTTTTTTCAAAACAAAGCTAAAATAGTTGCCATTGGTCAAAGGAGGATATTAACATGAGATTATTAAAGTAATTCACTTTTTAAAAGGTTTAAGTATTTCTTTGGGGAAGGCCACATTTCTATTCAATTAAGGGAAACATTTTTTAACAATACAGTTAATAATCTTTTTATTTTTTTAGACACGCATTGCCATGAATTCCTAGGGAATGGGTTCCAACAGCAAAGGCTCCTTTTCATTGTTTCTCACACAGTGTGCTTTTCTGGGTGGAGCAGGCTGGCCCTTCAGCTGAGCCCAGATACCTTTCTCTTTGGCTTCCTTCTTTTTCTGATCATTTTCCTTCACACATTTCAGGAAGCTATCTTAGCTCCTAGAGTGCTTAATACGCTCAATGTGTACATTGATTCTCTAAGCAACAACAATCTTGCCCTTAACTCGTTTGTATACAACAATGCCAACTGCATGCTGAGTGACATTTCAGACTCTTCCAGTTTTTCCAGGGTAACATTTGCAGGGCATGTTTTTTTTGAACAGTGCCCAATTCCTTGATGTCTACAATACCACCTTTCTTGTGGGTTCACACATATGTGGCCAAAAGAAAACCTCCACATATTCTAAAAGGCCTAGAGGACATAAATAGCGTGCTCCTCTTCTCTTATGTCGGTCACTTTGTGAGTCACTGGAAGATGGTGGTTCCAGACTAAGGGCTAAATTAATTCACTTTTTGAACTTGGATTGATATTCTTGAATGACATTGGGATTACAATAAAATAGTCAAATTTCAGTCAATATTCTTAAGAAGTGACCAAGAGAAAATTAAATTCGTGCAGGAATAAAAAATTTTAACAGTGAGTTTTACATTTTGGTGGGTAATATCACTATTATTTAGGACTAATAATCTTAAATGAAGGCTGAATTTGTAAGATTTAATCAAATTGGCCTATAATCCCTTCCTGCCTATCAAGATGTGTTCTCAGAGTGCATCTGCCTCATACCTTCAGGAGGCAGGAATTCTTCCACTGCTCTTCCCGAGGTCGATTTCCTGCTAGTCTCTGCATCACCACTTTTCATCTCACACAGCTCCTGGCTCCGTGATGATGTCAGACGTGTGCTACATAATTCTCATAGTCACTGCTTGCTATTTACCAGAGGCCTAGACAGTGAACACTGAGAAGAACAGCCTGAGCACAATCAGCATAGTTTCTCTTTTACAACACTGGTTGATATAGCAAAAATGTCTTTGTTTTAATAAATGGTTGTATTAGTTATCTATTGGTTCATAAAAAATTATCTCACAATTTAACAGCTTAAGACAGCAAACATACAGTTTCTGAGGGTCAGGAATCCAGGCGTCACTTAGTTGGTTCCCTCTGGCTCAAGAGATTGTAAGGTTTGGTTTGGTTTGGTTTTTTATATGACATCTCTTAGTTTTTAATATTGTTGTTGTGTTTTAATTATTATTATTGCTGTTCACTTATAGTTGTCTCACCTTTTTCTCCATTGCTCTGCCCTGCCCCGCCCCACCCCCAGAGTGAATCCCCCCACATTGTCTGGTGTTAGGTGATATGTGGACGTATCCTAAAGCTTGAGCAGAGAAATGTATCTGCTTCTAAACTCAGCTTCATGGTTGTGGCTGGCTTCAATTCTATGACAGGGCAGATAGCCATCCCACAATAGGACAATTGGCTCCCACCAGGGCAAACAATCCAAGAGACAATGAGAAAGGCAAACTAAGGAGAAAACCATAGATTTTTTTATAGCTTAATCTCAAAAATGATATGACATCACTTCTGCTTTGTTGTATGGGTGCTGAGTCAGTAAGCCCAGGGCACAATGAAGGGGAGAGGAGCAGACAAGGCCACGTATGACATAAAGAGGTGGGGATTAGCGATAGCCATCCTACACTCTGCTGACCAGAGTGATCTTTTAATTCGTTTTTAATCTCAAAGTCTCAGTGCCTGTGTATAAGAATATGCAGCTCTCAGTGAAATCTGTGCTTTATTAAAAACAAGGGAATTAGTATTCATGAGTTATTCTGCAAGGAGACCATGACCTTACCACAAACGGATGCATTCACACATTTCTTATTAAGAATGCCCAGTAGCCATTCTCTAACATTATTCAATAGGAAATCAAAATTGGCATTTAATAAACAAAGATTTACTTTTAATGTGAAAAAATATATATTTTGTTAACATGGGTATTTTCTTGAGTACCTATATATTTTCTATTTCCACATGACTAAAACCAACTTATACTTCATTTTCATCATCAAGTTCACTTCTCTTTTCAGAAAATTGGGAGAATTTAAAATTTGTCAGAGGAGGACAGGTCTTCATACTCTCAGTCTGGCTGCTGCTCTCGCTTTCACTTTGCTGTCTTATTCGAACGACCAGGTACCCTCATACCTTGCACCTCCTTCACGACTAAGTTCACAATAAGCTGCCCCCAAATATACCAAGCTTCTTGCTAGATTTATTACCTGCTGTTATGGTTAGCTATGAATCCTTTGCCTGCTTGTTTCAATTTCTATGTTTTGCTTTAGAGACTGACATGTTTTACTTATTCTACATGCAACTTAACAAGGAGAATACTTCTGTGTGTTTAATAACATTATTGTTAACATATGTGTAAATATTCTAACAGTTTGCAAATTTATTTCATATTTTATATTCAATGATTATAATGAAATCAATAGTTAAATATCACAATTTTATCATAACTAAAACATAAGTTTGATATCTATCTAGTACAATTGCTTAAATACAGATTTTGTCTACTGCATACCTTCAAGTCTATATAACTAAATAGCTACATTCCATAAGATTAGACTAAAACAGTTAATAAAACAGTTCTATAAGTAAAGGGAAATTATTTTTTTCCTTTTAATAAAGTATACATATCTTGAAGGAAACTGGTTTCTGAGAAAACGTGGTTTAAATGAGATATTTAAAATGACACACCTTTATAATAATTTTGGTAAGCATAATTCACACATTCGGTACTGCTAAATGCAAGAAACATGTCATTTAGGAAAGTTTCTTGATTTTTGAAACAATAGATTTTTCTCAGTGTTTGTAACACTCTTGTTGTCACACTCTGTGCCAGAAATCTTAGCATGACACCCGCTAATGACATTGCTAGAAAGAACAAAAGCTGAGGCAAGAGTCCCAGGATAAACGTTAAGGAAATTCAGCAGACAATTTAAATTGTACTAATCAATTCAGTAAAGTGGGTATCAGAATGTGGTATTTAAGCAGTAAATGAATTTTTAAAATGGTCCATGCTTTAAATGGAACTTCTTGGATGCACAGAGGATGCTAATTTATTTTCTTTAAAAAAGGAAAAAGTGTGCATCACCATTTTTATTTAACATTTTTATCCATGAAGCTTCTCATATACAAAATAGCATTACCAAAATTCCAAATCACTAATTTTATTTATATGATTACTTTCCATTAAAGGGGTTATAGTTGTGGAACATTGCACAGGGAGATAAAGGGAGTCAATTTATTATCTAATGTCTTTCTTCTCTATTTCCCCTATGTTATTATTCTCAATAACACAATATTAGAACAAGACTGATTTTTTTTAAAGAATGAATTTAACCCAACTTAATTCTATAAAGGAATGAGTAGAAAATTAACTTTATGGATGTTATACTCATTGCCAAGAGTTCTTCTATATGAGCTATTCTATATTTTCTTGGCAGGAACTTTGCCAAGTAGATATTATTTTACAGGTTAGAAAAGTAAAGTTGAGAGTGTTAAGTAATTTATTTATAACAGATGTAATAATTAGTAGAGCTGTGAGTTTAATTTCTTCGCTTAATTCTTACTTACAGTATGTAGTATACCGCAAAGAGATAGTGGTGGTCACCACACAGGAGAGTCCATTGCTTAAGTTTATTGGGAACAAAATCGTTTGCTTTTTTCCCAGTGAAATACTCAAGTTAAATAATGGATTCACCTATAAACTATATGCCATGCTAAAGTAGTTATAACACATTAACCAAATATTTGAGACTGGAAAAATTTGAACTTAAAATTGGAACTAACAGTATTTGCTGTCTTATTGTAAAATCTACCTATGAGACTGTTAACCCTATAGGACCAGGTTTGACTAATGAAATCATATAAATTAAGTACAGAATAAAATATTATATATTACTTATGTTTGAATACTTGAATTCAAACATGTATTCATTTTATAGAAGATGTTTTAATCACTCTGCCTTGGTTTCAAGTGACTGTTTTTCTCTACCTACCTACCTCCTCTACTCTTCTTTGGTATCTCTTACTAATGTTTCAAATCCCAGCATTATCAACTCGGAAACCTTTCATTCTATTCTCCAGTGAAGGTAGATTGTGCTCTTCTGTACATCTTTAGTGTCCTATGCACACGTATACTTTGATCTGTCACCTCACCAATAAAACCGTAATCTTCTCATCATTCCTGCTCAAAAAAAAAGAAAAAATATTTTTATTTTTTAAATTATTTTATCATTGTTCAATTACAGATGTCCCCATCACCCCCATTACTTTGCCTTGCCCTACCCAACCCCCACCTCCCACATTCAATCCTCCCCACCCTGTTGTCTTTGTCCATGGGCCCTTTATACATGTTCTTTGGTAACCCTTCCCCGTCTTTCCCTGATATTACCCTTCCCTGGACCCTCTGGTTACTCTCAGTTTGTTCTTTATTTAATGTCACCATTACTCTTTTTGTTCTACTCTAGTATTCATACTCAATGCTCTTGTTTTTGTGAATTATAATCTCTCTTGGTTATCACAGTATGGTCTTCAAATTATATAACACCCATATTTAGTTAAGGGAGCCCACATTTGCAAACTTCCATTTCCTCTTTTCCCATCTCTGCACTCATATTTATGTATATTTCTAAGTATGTTATATGCCTCACAATATGATTTCTATATAAATTAAGTTTCCACAGTCAATTTTCATAGACTTAAAATAAGAAAATATGTAATCTATGTTTACTCACATATTAAACCTTTCCAGGACTCCTGATGAAGAATACTCCTTTCTTTCTAAATTTTATTTTATCTGAGATGGTCTTTATTTGAATGTTCACTTGAAAAATATCATTATTGAATCATAAATAACATACAAAATTATGAATATTTAAAATTTTAAAAATTTTAAATTTTGACATACATTGCCAATGTAATTATCATCACAATAATTTTTTAAAAGCATATCCATCACCCCCATGTACTTAGATAATCACTGCTCTGCTTTCAGTCACTATTCTAAATTTCCCTTTCTTTAGTGTGTACATTTATTCCACTAACACTTATTCTTTATTCTTTTTATTAAATTTTAAGGTCAGTTTATTAAGTCCAATGATGAAAGCTATCAGAAGAAGATTCTCCTGATTGATTTTTAGTGGAAAAGAAAGGAAAATCAACCCCGTGTCAGCAGGAGCACAGATGCTGTGGCAGTCAAACCTCTCTGCACACGGGGACAGTCTACTAATCAGGCAGCCACTCTCTGGATCAGCTGGGTTGGCTGGACCACAGCATCATCCAGCTCTGCATCATCCGTTCCCTGGAACAAGGCTCATCTACCTCCACCTCATTTCCAGTATCCTCTCAGAACTCGATATCAGATATGTCAAGATAATGATCTGTTTCCAATAGCTGTTTCCCACTTATTTTTTTTATTTTTTTAAAGATTTTATTTATTTATTTAGAGAGAAGGGAAGGGAAAGAGAAAGAGAGAGAGAGAGAAACATCAATGTGTGGTTGCCCCTCATGCGTCCCCAGCTGGGGACCTGGCCTACAACCCAGGCATGTGCTCTGACTGGGAATCGAACCAGCAACCCTTCGGTTCACAGGCCCACGCTCAATCCACTGAGCTACACCAGCCAGGACATCATTCTTTTCTTTTTAATTTCTAAGAGTTCTGCATCAGACTTGGCTTTCCAACATAAGAAATTCTCAATGTAACAGTAGCGCCACACAATATTTGCTTTTCGGTTTCTTGTACTTATTTTCTTTTGTTTATTTTCTTCTTCTTTTCCAGTTTTTATTTGATCTACTATTTCATGTAATTTTTCTTGCACAGCTCTCACTGAAGTAAAGGTCATCACTATACCAAGGTTTTTCCTGTCTGTGATGCGAATGATTTTAAGATGCTCGAGACATTATTATCTTCTAGATTTTCTTGGGAGCATATTTCAGAGAAGGGATTTCATGGGGATATTTCTCAACATCTGTAAATTCGAGGGTCATCTGGGCAATTTCATCATTTTCTCCAGCCTCACATGTCACAGTGATGGTGAAGCTGTGAGAATTTTCTGCAAGTATCATGAAGGAGTCAGGGGAGATGGACTCCAGAGCCTCCAGCTGGCTGTGTTGCTCCTCACTGCATTTGTCATCCTGGCCCTCGCTGCAGTAAATGTCTGGGGAGAAATGCCAATCGTGTGTGCTGTTCCTAACTTGTCAGCCAGCCAGCCGATATTTTTCTATCTTCACCACAAAGTAAAACAAAAGAATTTTGTCTTTTTTTCTTTGTATTTTCTCTTATGCTATTACAGTTGTCCCACACTTTGTCCTATTTATTTGTTTTAATATTGGGTGATTTTTGCAAGAATTTTTGGAATAGGGACCAATACCTAATTTTTTAACAATTACCTAATTTTTTGGAAGGACTCAAAACCATTTTCATAAAACAATTTATGTCAATATTTTACCATTCCCATCAATTTTTCCTGTGTTAAATCAAAGATTGGGACTTAGTTTTGTCATTCTGTATTTTGTGCTATTTTTTTCATTCCTTGTGCTTATTCGGACATCATCAGTAGTTCTTCCAGCTGACAATTTCTGTTCCGATGTCTCTTGGACTTCTCCCCTCCCACCCTTTTTTTTCTGGACTAGAGCATTCTTAGGTATTTTTGATTATATTGGGATTGAAATCAGGACACCAAGAGATAGAGACTAATCAAAGGGTTTCCCAAATCTATTATCTTTAAACAGTAATTCTTAACAATATTCTATTATGCATTTCTTTCATCTTTTGCCTAATGATAGAAAATTCTTTTTTTTCTAATTTTCTGAAAGCTCTTAAAGATCACAGCTGCAATTTCATAATAAGCAAGATGGTGGTAGAGAAGAAAATACTGGAAGGTTGACTTTCAAGTCTACAACTTGGTTCCTTAGGTTCGCATCTGTAAAGTGAACACTCTCTGTATAGTATACAATGGGCCCACTTTCAGTACATTTTTAATTAGAAGTTTCTTTAATTTGCCAAGTATATAACATTTTAATCATCCTCATGATGAACCCATGACATGTTGCATTCACTTACATTGGTCTTAATCAACAAAGTGAAAAATAATAACAAATAGGTGCTGACTTTAAATCATGAACTCCAAACAGATTTCTCTACTAAGTCACAGATCCCACTTGTCTTCATATTTCTATCTGGAGTTCCCTATGGGTATTTCAAGTATAACATTTCTAGAATGACTCCCACTGGTCATCATCCCTCCACCTTCTTTTTTATCCTCACCTGAGGACATGCTTATTGATTTTAGAGACAAAGGAAGGCAGGGAAACATCCATGTAAAAGAGACACAGTGATCAGTTGCCTCTTGTAAGTGCTGTGACCAGGGACCGAACCAGCAACCAAGCCATGTGCCCTGACCAACAATGAAGCCCACCACATTTTGGTGTAGGAATTGAACCACACAAGCCAGGGAGATGTTCCAATCATGTGTGCTGGCATTCCTTCCCTTTTTTTCATTTTTTTTCTTTTTATTTCTACAGCTAATTCAGTGGTCAGTGTTTTCTGAATAATTTTATTTCCTTGTTCTGTTAAAAACTGTTAGGAGTATTTCATAAAAGCATGAATTTTTTATGAAGGCAGACAGTTGCATCAACTCATTAGGATTAACACCACTACTCTAAAGAATGTGCACTGCAAGCTAAATAAAGCCCATGAAAGGATACAAAAGAAGAGGGGTGACAGGGACAAGCCCAAGTGCCTCCCACCCAGAGCTTTCTCATTTAGAGGTTATTCCTGGACATCAAATGTTTTGCATGTTTTGAAATGTGATAGAGTTGATAATATTTCTCCTAGTTTAAATTCAGTATTGCATACTTCTGTCCAATGATAGCCTCAGATTTGTATATTTTTGGAAGGTTAAAATTATTCCTGAAATGGACAACAAGGTCAATTAATATGCATGTTAATGTGAGATTGTTGTATGAGAAGTTGCAGAGAAGAGAGGATGCCCTCTCCTTCACAGTATTTATGTACCTATAAATATTCCTGTAAGTGTCTCCTTGGAAGTTTATTCAGTGGGGATGGCAATAACTTGTCTACAAAACATTGCATACAACTTGATAAACAAAACGTGCAGATCCACCAAATAGAAAATCAAAACTCTCCTAGAAAGTGTTACCTTACAGTAAAGAACTTACCACAGTACAGCTAGTCTGTGTTTGAAGACTGCCATTTCTCTAAAGCCTAGCCATAACCAAATTAACTCAAACAGATGCTCCAAATGAGATGCTGTGTGTATCTGTTACGCTTAATAATGTAAGCATAATGACCTTCAGCTTTAGGTGATAACGCCCACCAGGGCAAACTCACTTCTGCCTCTGTCTTCTCAGGTACCTGAAGTATGTAACGAGAGTTTGCAAACTGATCTGAGAATGTTTATGTAAATAAACACTGCATCTTATAAATTCCTAAAATCTCCTAATTTTCTGTCATTAACATGCTAATAATGTAAATTCAGTTACTCAGGTCTTTCTGGTTATGCCATTTTATGACCTTACACAACTGCTTTCCTAAGCATTTGACAAAATTTGCAACTTACTTTGTTTTCTGCTATAAAACTTAATTTTATTATTGAATTGTAAAACTGATGTATACTTACTAAAATTTTTGCAAAGTTCAGAATCTTACTGAGAACCAAGTGTTAAATTCTTTTCAAATCAATTGACAATACATACCTCCTTTTATTACAACCTGCCCAACAGTGAGCTTTCCTGTGATTTCTCTTTGTACCGTCCACTCCCTCATCTCCCCTCCCACCCTTTTTCTTTCACTTTCTCTCTCCCCTTTCACTTTTCTTCCTTTTATATAGCTTTCTCCCGCAATCTATTCCTTTCTTGGACACTGTACTTTTCTATGTCGAACTCACTTGTCAGTGTTCTCCCACTCTGACTTCACACACGTGTGCGCACACTCCCCCACACACATTCCACATGATTATTTCTGTGTTGAGGAACTCTAGGTGCCTTCATAAGAACCCCTAACATTTTTTATTTGAACTATGTCTAGATATTTTATTTCAGTTGATGCTTTTAAGGGAATAATTTCATCCCGTGTGTCTTCCGTGATTTCTGATGTATAAGAAAACTAGTTTGGCATAAAAAATTACTCAGGTTTCTACTTTTTTATAATGCCCCAGACATTAGAGAACCTTAACAAAAGACAACTAAGAGTGATGATAGTGAGCAACTTTATTTGTTCACAACTTCAAAGATAATGCTGCCAGCATTTCACTACAATGCTGAGTATTTGTCGTTAGTTTGAAAGAATTATCTTTTTTCAGGTTAAGGGACTGGCTTCTATTATATTATTATTGTAGTCTGTTGATTAATTCATTTGTTTGTTGTTTGGCTGTGAATTTTGAATCTTATTCAATGTGCTTCACTATTATTTTATCTTTGGAAATTTTTATTAGCTGTATTATAAACATGTTCTCTTAAAACAGATAAAACTATTTTAATATAGGTTATAATTCTTTTAAAAAGTTCTGTAAAACCAACTATTACCAGATATTATTCTATGTAGATTTTTGCATATATATTCCATAGTTGTATTTTTATTTATCTCTATACTTTTCTAAATTTGTAGGGCTCTATTTCTATTTTTTTAAACTCTGGATTTACTAGTATAAAAACATTTTGAGTTAATAAAAAGGTATTAAACTATGATTTTAAAGTACAAAAGTAACATTCAGTAGAATACCATTTTGAGTTGATACTCTTTAAAATGTTTAAACCAATTAGAACTTCCTATTTAGACTAGGCAAAGTAAAGACACACACAAACACGCATATCTAATAGATAATGTATATAAAGTAGATAATATTGAATTTGTTGTGTTATAATTATTTTTACATTTTAATTTTGCATTTGCCAAAAGATTTTTTCCTCTTTTTTCATGCTGCTTTTTGTTTTAGATTGATCCAATTTTCTTTTCAAAATTAAACATTCCATTTTTCTTCCCCCAAATTACAATTTCTTAAAAATGTGTGTGTTTGTATTTTTTCATCCTACTCATAAATCATCTCTGTATTCAAATCAGAGAAGTTATCCACTGTTTATGTCTTTGAATAGTCCCACTCACTCCTTTTGTCTTCGCATTTTCCATATAAATAGGAGTTTCCAAGGATAAAAGCCACAAATTGTTTTTTGTTTGTTTTAACCTGATTTCAAGAATGGTGTTCCATCATTTCTGTAGTATAATCTTTAAAAGCTATTCAAATACATCCAGCCCACAGTCAGGGGGAGAATATGACATAAAGACATGAATCCAGGCTGCAGAGACCATTGGGGGTCATTGTAGAGGCCACCTACAAAAATAAAGTATTTATCTTTGAAATCTCTGGCCCATTCATATATTTATATGTAATACAATTGATTAGTTGTATCCTTAGCTGGTCAAAATTTGTAATGATGTTATTGTAATGGAAAAATAAATTTTAAGTGTCTTTCACATTATAAGGTTTTACATGAGTCAGGTAAACACTATCGCATAAATCATTCCCATCATATCGTTACTTGCTTTTAACAGATCTGGTCTCTCAAAGGCTGAGGGAATTTTATTATTCTTGGCAAATATCAGCTATTCACCAAGGTACACTTGTACTACTAAAAGGATTTGATTTCCTTAATGCGATATGTATTTCACTGTGGTAGAGTGTTTGTTTGATATTCATTTGAGTTCTTTTCACCAACTCCCCAAACACCTTCCATCCAATGCTCAGAAAGAGCAAGATACATAGCTGCAGCTGTTTGATGATAACTTTTAATTTTTAATGAAAGACCACAATGAAACTATTACGGAAAAAATTTTAGTTGAGTTTAACTAGTGCTCTGTGTCCAGCACTAAGGATATACAAAAACTATGCATGAGAAGATTTGCTGGAATATGAAGTGGAATGCAATTAAATGATGAAATAAATAAATGCAAAAGGATAGCTCTCAGGAGGGTGAAAGCAGAAAGGTGCCCTGATGACAGATAGCACGAAAGCACACTGGAACCAGAGCTGGACCCTGGGCCACTGAAGAGTGGCCATATCAGTTGTGATAGCTAAAACCTACCTGAGAGCCCCAAGATCTGTATATAAAATCAGGATAGGGAATAAAACCCCCTCATAAGGACTGTGATAAAGTTTTTGTGAGATTATGGGGATACGGGCACAGCATCAATTTTAAGTTTGGTTTATTTGTATGTTTTTCTCCCCATGTGCTTTTGGCACTCCTGTTTCCAGTCTAAGCATCACATGTGTTCATGCATGGAGTTTTATCTCAAATTGTAATGATTGCAAAGAATTGCATGCAGAGTACCCAATGATTCATTAAAATGGTTATGTTTTGAAAAAAAATTCATGATCCGCACAGACTTTTAATTAAAGTACCACTTTAAATATATGTCTAAATACTAAATATGTCCCTTTAAACATGTTTTGGTCTATCTTTTGCTTATTCTCTATTGTGGATTTAATAAATGCAAAAGTAGGGATAGCATCATAAGATTCTTTTAACATTTCTGGATATTCTTAAGGGTTTTATTTATTTTTAGAGAGGGGAACAGAGGGAGAAAGAGTGACAGAAAAACATTGATGTGTGAGAGATATAACAATCGGTTGCCTCTCACGTGCCCCCAACCAGGGATGCAGCCCCGCAACCCAGGGATGTGCCCCAACTGGGAAAGGAACCACAACCCAAAGGTTACTAGTCCAAACACTCAATCCACTGAGCCACACCCCTCAGGGCCTGAATAACTAATTTTGATTAAGAGAGTGTTGTAAGACCATAAAACTTAGGTGGCTGGATTAGTTCCCTAGTGCTGCTATAACAAGTTACCACCAATAAATTGGTGTCTTACAGTTCTGTAGGTTAGAAGTCTCACTGGAATGAAATTCAGACGTCAGCAGAACTTTCTTTTTGGCAGTTATCGGAGAGAGGCGCTACCTTTACTTTTTCAGGCTTTTAGAAACGACCTCCGTTCCAGGTCTAGGGGCTGTCTTTCTCCAAAGTCAACAAGTCCTCCTCCCATGACATCACTCTGCCCGCTGCCCCTCTCATCTCATCTGCCCTCACATGTCAACCACCCTCTACACTATTAGAAACGGTTGTAATCACGTTAGGCCCAGCAGGGTGACCGATGATAATCTCTCTATTTTACTTTTCTAGATAGGGCTATTTTAGGACCATGTGACACAAAACACTGAGCCTTTAACAGGGCATCCTTTCCAATGTGGGCACCAACATGTGATTATGTAGCTTCCCCACTAATCCTCATTAACTACAGTGACTTAATTTCATTATACAGATTGACCAAAGTATTCTTTCTACAACCCGCTGAGTGCTCACTTCAGTTCATTGTAGAAGCTTTTCTAAATGTACCCCATTCTTCTGGAAGGAGGAACATTTCATCTGAAAAATCTATGAATGGGGTCAGGTGCTGGTCTGACAATTAGTACCCTCCCCCATGCTGGCCAACACCTGCCCCATGTCCACGGCATCTGAGTCACTGACCAGCCAAGGAGAGACCAACCCCCCACATCTGTCTGACAGAGCCTTCCTGGAACGCTCTGCACTTCCCCCCACATGACCAGGGGAGGGGCAGTGTGCCAAGATGAGTGAAGAGTCTGAAATAAATTAAACCTAAACTCTTCCTCAGGAGTGTCTAAGGAAGCTTCAGGTGCCCCTTATAGGCAAGGTCTGCAGACCCTTAAGCTCTTCTTTCTGGCGGCATCACCTACAAACTACACCTGGGTGGAATGGGCTGCTGCGAAGAAGGGAACACAGTCAAAATGAGTTATAATGGTTATCATTAACTCTGCCCATACAGCCCTAACTCCTTTGTATAAATTAACTGATTGATTTCGCAAAATTCTAGGCTAGGTATTATCAACATCCCCATTGAGAAGCACAGAGAGATTGATTGACTAATTTGCTAAGGCTGATAAGTGGTAGATACAGGATTTGCATCCAGGTCTTCTGGATCCAGGAGTTACAGTTAAACCTCTATGGGATCAGACAGAGCTTTACGGCCAACGGAGAAAGCCAAGGCACAAGAGAGGGTGAGGAAATTTTCTCTAACCAGAAGCAGAGGCAGTGGGAGACCTGGCTCATGGCCCAGTCTCCTGGGTCCAGGCCTGAGGTCTGTGTCTGAAGAGGCCCAGGCTTTCTCTCTTTGCTGCCCATCCCGGACTCCCTCAGCCAGCTAGCTCCCCCCACCAGTTCTATTGCCCTGAGTGTCTTCTTCTCACTCCGTAGGCTCTTCCTCTCTATTCCCTTGTACTGAGCAGTCCTGAATCAACCATTTCCCAGCTCTTCACTAGTCCTCAGAGACATCTGAGCCTCCTAGTCCCCAAGCAAGGAGCATCAGCTGCCTCTTCTGGGTCAGGGGCTTCTGTGGCTGGGCTGCTGGGTTAGAGTGGCATTAATAGCTTGCCTGATCTTACATACATAAAAAATAAAAGTCAACAACCTCCTATCTCCTCACTTCCTATCTTGCTCCCACAAAGGCAACAGTTTCATCCCCTGGCAGCACCTGTGGTCTATAGCACGGTCAATGCCCACCTCCCCATCACTCTCTTTGGGGCTGGCTCTCTGCACTGATGCCCAGCTCCTGCTGCTCCAGTCTCCAGGTCAGTTCTCTGCCCACAAGCTCCACCTGTGATGGATGTGGGACAGTGGCTGTGAGAGAGAGCCAGACACTCCCTTCTCATCTTCTGTCCTGCCATAACTTCGTACATCCCCACTCCCAGACCACCTAACCTCCCTATTTTGAAGTCAGCTCATTTACTTCTATATTGTCATGCAACCAGAAATAGCCCCAGGTTTTAGGGATTAGGATATAGGCATTTTGGGGGGACTGTTATTGTTATTCTGCCTACCACAATGGTTTTCAGATAAGCTGAAATTACTCAAATATTCTTATTTAATGAAAATGGGCATTTATCCATACTATCTGTGTATTTTTTTAAATGCAAGAGATTTCATAATGATGACTTAAAAACATTAAATAGGTCTTTAATAAATGTTCATTAGTGAAAGACGGTACTGAGAATATGTTCCAAGGACTTTATTGACCACAGCTGACCCTTTGATATCATGACCTTGAACCTGATAGTTGGCATAGATAGATTTTTTCAGTCCACCATAGTTGAGCTGACTCAGGCAGTTCAATTCACCTTCACAGTTCAAACTTGCTTTATCAAGAGGGAAACACCATCATTGGGAATCTGTTTTCACCAGAGGGCCAAATGAAATTATATTTGGATTTTTGACTGGGGGGGGGGGTGCCCATTACTCCTGTGTTGTTCAAGGATTAACTGTATTATGAAAAGAAAGAAAAAATACATTTGAATTTTGAATGTGTGTGTGTCTGTGGGTGGGAGTGTATCAGGGTGTGTGGGCATGGTGTTGGAGAGAGAGCATGGAGGGAAAAAGAGGGAAAAGAACAGCAAAGGAGAAAGAGAATGTGATATTTGGTCAAATAATTTTTCATGAAATCATTTTCTGTTTAAGATAATATTTGTTCCTCTGAAATCTCTGAGGGAAATTTCTTTGGGAAAATTTGTTTAGACATTCAATCATTTATACCATTCTTTAATGGCACATTTCCTTTTCCTTAAGACCCACCTCTGCAAGTTTCTAACTAGAGATAATGACTGTGCTGAAATTATATAGCTCCCTTCTTTCTCATTGCATTTTCTCTTTCCTGTCTGTGACACCAACACACTATTGAGCTAAAAACCAATAATTTTCCTTTCCAAAAGTGCTTTTGTTGAAAAGAAAATTAACAGGAACTATTCTGTATTCTCACTTTCCTATTCAAATTGGTTTACTGTATTCCCTTTGTATTAAGTTGGCTTACATCTGCATTGCCTTTTATGTTGCTGTTGTATTTTTTAATATAATGCATGGCCACTGCGCTTCGAACACCTTTTTCAGAGGGCCCCAGTGCAAAACGACAAACGCAATATTCCTGTGCACCACTAATAACAGTCTTTCCTGTTGATAACTCATGCTTTAAACCTCTTTTTAAAATTTTATGGTGCTTACCTTACTCAGGAGAAACTCTATCCACATATTTATTAATAATGCCCTGACCTTTACCCCTTCGACATTCATTTCTTCTGTATCAGAAAGGTAGTTTATTATTCATAGTCTCTTTTCAGCTATCACCGTGAGTTGGCTACACTTTTCTGAACTTAACCTGACAAGACAGGTTTAATCGTCTCTTACCCTCCATGTACATCCTTTACATTTTATGCTAACAGAGCTGGATGTGTCCCATAATTCCTACTTTATTAATAAGGTCCTAGGGACACTATTAATCAATGTCATTTTTATTCTACTTCCAAATAGTCTATGAACTCGTGTTTAGCATTTTCACCCCAAATGTGTCAAGACTGAAAACTTCCTACCACAGAACCTTCTAGAGTTCATCCAAGGTAGCTCTGATTTATTGTATTGCCTCTTATGTTATATGATACTTACTACATTTATAACTGTACTCAAAAAATATTGTTGCTAGTATTTTTCCTCTCCTGAGACTGTGTCTATTTGTTCAACTTTGTCCTCTGAGTTTTAGCCTTGTGTCTAAAATGAAGAAAAACTCAATACGTTTTGAAAGTAGAAAAATGGAAGATGACTCTTACTTCCCTTTGCATGCTTAACCAGGCTTAGATATCAATAATAGATGTTAGATATTAATAATAGACATTAGATATAATATGAATAGATATTATGAAGGTAGAGATGAATAGCTCTTTTAATTGTTAGTTATGTTTTTTTCTAGGTTCTCTGAACCAGTATTGCTTTTAACTTTTAATATATTGCTTTTAGCTTATGTTTCCATAGGATTTTTACCCCTCATTTAGGGACAGAGTGGATATTATTGTGAAAGTTTATTTATATATATCTCATACTCAGTAGACTAAACCTTCTAAATAACAAAGATATCAAAAAGTTTACAACTAAGAAATGCAAATCTTGCTGTTTGCAGGCTTACCTCTAGAACCCATATAAAAGGTGGGACCCCAGAAAAGCGTGAATTATGTTCCAGAGGGCAGGCCCCTTGTAGTACAGGCTTCCCCTGCTAAGTGAGTGTTCTAGGAAGCCATCTGTATCAGTGTACCAGCTGGCATTGTTGTGAGAGGCTGCATTGGCTTCAGTGAATTTTTTGTGAAGACTCTTCAACGTGTTTGTCCATTTCATGATGGGTGATTTATGAGTGCACCTGCCCACACCGTGCTGAGTGTTCAGGAGTTTTTCACCAAAAACAGCATGAACCTATGTCCCACCTTCCCTACTCACCTGATCTAACCCCAGGAGATTGTTGTATGTTTATTTATTTGTTTGTTTTTGTTTTGTTTCCCTCAATGAAAAAAGTCCTCAAAAGGAAAAGTTTTGCCAATGTGGAAGAGGTGAAAGAAAAAAGCAGGAAAAGTACTAAAACACATCAAAATCAACTAGTTCAAAAACTGTTTTGAGCAGTAGAAAAAAATCTCAATAGGTGTACTACATCAAATGGAAAGTACTTTGAAGGTGACTGATGTTTAAAACATGTAAGAATAAATACACAATTTTTTATAAATAAATTCTGGGTTTTCTATATCCCCCATCATACAGTTGATATTTATAAAGAAGTGAAGGGTGTCAGAAAACATATCTGAAAAATGTAACTTGGGCACTGAAATAAAAGTCAGAATGTTGACAATCATTTTTACACAAATTAAAAAGAATACTTTCCAAATTCACATGCTGTAAAATGTCATTATGCCAGACTTAGACTGAAAATTTTTGCTTAACCTCTAAGCCTTATTATTATTATATCTAATTTGAAATCATTTATAATACACAGAGACCTGACATTAATGCATAATTCATCAGTTCTAAATGATTAAATGAGCTTTCAATGAATTAAATATAACAGTATATTTTTAAATTATTATATCTCTAAAAAGACCAATGGTTCAAAGTCCCCCTATAGTCATGATCCACATCAGATAACAAATTATCAAATATTTCAACAATATACAATATCTGAGCTAATATTTTATGTTTTGCAAAAAGAGCACTCATTTTTCCTTGAAGTAGAAAAGAATTTATGCATCATTTAAATATCAAATGATTTTCATGTCTGTTGAACCTAAAAAAATCACCTAATAATATTGTTGAATAAAGGGAAATTATACAAATTCAAAAATAAAAAGTGAATTTCTCATTGCTTTATAAAAAGTTCTCCCTCTTCAAAGCTTATTTACCATTCCCTCTATTTATTAATAGGAAACACATAATTTATATTATATATCCTAAAATGTAAATGGACATTATAATACTTTGATTAATTATATCATAAGATTTCTAAGCAATGTACCAGAGACTAATTCATATATAATTTCTATCTTACATAATAATTATGGCAGCATAATTTCAATTTTCATATGTTCTCCTTGTGTACACATTTTTCTCTGTGACCAAATTTTAAGTGATTATGGAAAGCCATTGAGCACTTTTTCATAAAATTATACATTTACTAAATTAGACTCAGTTATTTCACTCTTTGGAATCAAAAGTTTTATAAGAACACCATTTATATTAGTTAGGATTCACCCTAATGACCTCATTTTTACTCAATTACCTCTGCACATATTCTTTTTCCAAAAAGAAGTCACATTTTGGGATGCTGGAAGAAGGAGCCCAACATACTTCTTGGAGGATACACAATTTCACCTTTAACGCAGAGAATATTTACATGGTGAACATTGGCAAACATTACACATAATGGCTTTTTCTCTCCCAAAGCCGGTTACATTTACCACCACACTTACGTGTGCTTTTCGTCCAGGAAACAGACTTCACTAAGCATTGGCTTCCCTTTGGGGAAGAAACTATGAGAAACAGAGAACAGGAAAATATTAAGAATGCAAAACTACTGAACTCATGTCACATTGCTTAGCGCTCACCTCCCTATGACTATATTCTTTGGAAGTAACTGCAGCATCAAATCTCCACTGCTTAAAACATTCTCACACAATTTGCATTTACCTAGTGAACCTCTGTGCAATTTTAGATAATTAGATTTTATTTTTAAATATGCTCTTTTCCTGAATTTCAATAATTTCCTTACCTGCCTTTATTTTGTTTTGTTTTGTTCTTCTATCCTTTGCATTTGAGACAGAGTTCTATCAAGTTTATGAAGCTTGGAAATAATAATGATGGAATAGTGTGATAGAAGAGAATAGAATTAGTATACTAGAAGTCAACAGAACAATAAAGAATGACATCACTAATTAAAGTTCTATGTGTATTACTCCTCATTTTGAATGGACAAAAATGCTTTTCACTGAAATAAGTTGTTGATGTATAAGAATCAAGAAAAAATGTAATATTTCCAGGTGATTACTTGAAAAGATCTCATTTTCTTTGATTTTCTTCAACTTTTGTAGTAGTGGAAAGGTTAAACCTTTTAACATTGATCACACTAAAAAAAGGCTGCATTGCCTGGATTTCTTCGTGAGATATACATATGTACTAGTTAAGCTAGAGGGATTCTTTATTTATGAAAGTATTGACCAATCACTTTTCAAAAAGACCTCCAACTAAGAAATGATTGACATAAAGTCTATTATTTCCTGAAGTAGGAGGAAGGAAGACAGGAAAAACAAATATATCCATTCGGCCAAAATGTTTGTTCATTTTTCCCCCCATAAGATGGCTCTAAGTAGTACTTAGTTGCCTTTAACTTCACTTGAAACAATTTTGTTAGATTGCATTGTGACATCTGACATACCGGTGTGCATATAAAAAAAGCTTCATAATTGGTGATTTTTGTAGCTATTTTAATATTACAGATGGAAGAAAATAAGTGACATTTTCAGCATACTATGTTTTATTATTTCAAGAAAGGTACACAACTGAAACACACACACACACACAATGATTTGTGTAGTGTATTGAGTTGCTGAGCCTGATCGAATGTGTCAAAATTGGTTTGAGAAGTTTCATGCTGGTCAGGTAAACTGGTGGAAGTTGATGGAGATCAAATTGAGACATTAATTGAGAACAATGTTAAACCTTGTGGGAGATAGCCAACATACTCAAAAAATCCAAATCAGTAAAGTTATTGATGAAAATGAAAAATGTCTTTTATTTTATGGAAAAAAACACATGAAGTTTTTGGCTACCTCGATATACAAAATATGCATGTCAATGTTTCCTTTTGTGTGGAAAATAAAAATACTTTCCTGGTACCTGTCTCTTTCTCCATTTCATCTCTTCACATTAATATTTCTGTGGATAGTAAATATTTTTTGCATTTGGTAAAAAGTTATATTTTGAAATAATTCCCTAGAGAGTTTATGAAAATGTATTTGTAAATTTATAAATAGAAGCTATTCATTCATTCAGTAAATATTGAATAAGCACCTTGTATTTGCCAGGCCTTGTGCTAGTTCTGTACACACCAAAATGATGAATCATAAAATCATGATGAAACATAGCACCAATACACAAAAAGTAACCAAATAATTATTGTATATAAAGAAATAAATATAACAAGTCGAATCAGTTCTAAAATGTTTACATAGGAAATGAAGCAAAAGGTTCAACTTGGAGCAAAAAAACATTTTTTAAATAATGAGTCTTCACTTATGTCAAAAATAAAAATTTATGGCTATTAACATAGTGTTAATCATTACGGCACTTATTCTTCTGGAAAACATTTTAGTAAGTGATATCCTATAAAAATTATTTCCCTCAGAAGCATTTTTATTTGACTGGGGCTTCGCATTTGATCCCTGTCAACTTCCACTAGTCTGTCTGACCAGGGTGAAATGTCACAAACCAATTTTGACACATTCGATCAAATCAACTGCTTTGATCACAGCGATTTCTCAATACACTGCACAAAAAAGCCAACCCGAAGCATAAAATATTTCATAAGATGACTTTTTCTTCTAGGGAGTTTTGTAATTGCAAGAAATTATGGTAGAATCAGGCCTTGCTAAGGGAAAGATGTTTTACAAAAAGGGTATCCATATAAGGAAACTAGAAAGCCGTACTGAGAAGAAGACCTCTCTAGGAAACAGCTGAGCACTTTTTCCTTACTCTGTTCTCTCTCCTTTACTTGCCTTCTCACTTTTGTGAGATTTTCAACATTTCTCAACCGGAATTATAATTTTTTCTGTACTTTCATTTAATTGTCTTCTCTTCACTCATCTTACTGACCGCACAGTCGACACTTCTTCCTAACTGTAGCTTGCCAACCTGTAATGGCAGCTATCAAAACAGTTTCATTCCATCTCTCACTACCAGGAAACAGGAAATGCCCCCTTTATACTGCAGGTCAGATTTCACACACACACACACACACACACTCCCACACAGGGAATCACATTAATCCAGGCCTCAGCCAACCCTGCCGATTTTTTATCTTTTGTAATATTCCAGGATGCTTCTGGACTGAATAGTTTTCATTACCCCAGAATGGGGTCTGGGAGCCAGTAGATACATTCCTAACACAGTACTGCAGCATAATTGTACTCATGTGAGAAATATTTAAAAAAAAAATCCCTGGCTGGTATGGCTCAGTGGATTGAGTGCTGGCCTGCGAACCAAAGGTTCACCAGTTCGATTCCTAGTCAGGGCACATGCCTGGGTTGTGGGCCATGTCCTCAGTATGGGGTGTGTGAGAGGCAACCACACACTGATGTTTCTCTCCCTCTCTTTATCCTCCCTTTCCCTCTGTAAAAATAAATTTTCAAAATATTTTAAATGTGAATGAAGTTTTAAAAAATAAATATTTTAAAAATGTACCTATAAAACTATTACCATGGACTTAAATTTCTTTTTAAAAATTTCAAAGTATGTCTAGGGAACTTCAAAAGAGACATATTGGAGCTAGCATGTATTCCTGTATTTAAAAGTTTCAACAAGACTATTAAATCTATATCAGTGGACCTAGGTTGAGAATTGACCACACATTCATTAAGAATATAGAGGTGGCGAAGCAGCTCAGAGAAAAAGAGCTGTAATGGGATGCCTCACAACATGTCAAGAATAGTTTCCCAGGTACTTCACCAGACTGGTCCCTTCTCTTGTCAAAAAGAGAGAAGCTTGAAGCAGTCGCGGACCACTTCAGCTCAGAGAAGTCATCCCTCCACTCTCAATGTTCTAATATATCAGTTTTTTTCTTCCTTTTTTCAAAAATATTATATTTATTTATTTTTAGAGAGAGGGGAAGAGAAGGAGAAAGAGAGAGAGAGAGAGAAACACCAGTGTGTGTTTGGTTCTCGTTTGCACCCACTGGGGACCTGTGTCACAACCCAGGTATGGGAATCGAACTGATAACTCTTTGGTTTGCAGGCCAGCATTCAATCCACTGAGCCACATCAGCCAGGTCTGTGTCAGGTTTTTTCATGTGGCCTCTCTGGGCACATGTGCCAAGGCCATACTCGCCAGTGAAGCTGCCATCTCCTCAGTCAGGAGTGTCCCAGTGAAAAAATATGAAAAGCAGCTATAAACTGACAATTTTTATTCTGTATTTCATTCAGCTCACTCTGGTCTAACCCTCAGTGATTCAAGAATGAAAATCCAGGGCCATCCCAATCATCCTGGGTCTGGGGGTCAAACTTCAGACTCACAATTAACCATGTACCTAACAGGTTTCAAAACCTGTTGAAAGCATTAAACCCAGGATTCTTTAATGACACATGTATGAACTTCATGGGTTTTTCCAAACCACTGAATATGCTCATGCAAGTGTGTGAGTATGTATCCATTTACCTGGGGAAAGAATAAAATGTTTCATTCAGTTTTCAAACTGAGATGAAAGATTAAAAAAGCATAATCTTGTATGACATGCAGCAGGAGTTGACATAGCACTTGAACTAGAAGCCTCAAAGGACAAAAGAGCAAACTCAGAATTGTCAGAGCCAATGCTTAGTTCATACTGCTGTGTTCAGTGTGAATGCTATTTCATTGTGCGTCAGTCCTATCTGCCCATGGTGTAAATTTTTATTTCCATAAATCTGCCTTTGTCCTATGAAGGGAATATGTGTTTGACAGTAAATTAATCTCTTATTCACCAAAGGATCGTTAATATTTAATTCTATACTCATACTGAAGCATGATTTAATAATAATGTTTGTACCTTCAGAATTCTCTAACATCATGTCTATCTTGTTGAATTGTTTCTAATATCCACAAGTTAATGATCAGAAACACCGTAGGTGATACAATTTCTAGGATCTCCTGTTGCAAGTATTTTCACTGAAGACTATTAAGCAGCACAGATTTTGTTGATCTGAGTTGCCTGTAAACACGTAACCTTCTATTCCTCGATTGACTAAGCTCAGTTGGGAAAATGTACAAAGATAAAGCCTGGCAAAATGATTGATTGTTTTATTTTGTTTCATGGAGAAAAATATGTTGATGTACTTCACGAACAGAAGTTACAAATATTTTATAGAACACATTTGTGATTTAGAAAAGCCTTTCTGATTTTTGAATGGTATTTATATATTCTTCATTAAAGCAAATTATTAATAGCTACTGAAGCCTTAAAAAATAATTTATGTATCTAAATTTTAAATACTTCCATATGAATAGACATTTTGAGAGTATTTTATATTTTTGGATAAATTTCAGTTCAAATATGTTTATGTACATTATACATATGAGTGTTTATAGCCAAGTATAATTCACTGAGTAATTTTTATCAAAAAAATTCTATTTTATTTGACCAATATGCAGATGTAGAATTTATCTAAGTTTTTAAATGGCACATTAGAAAACACATGTACAAAAATGTGTTCAGCATATGAGAAGAAGCATCCTTAGGATGTGATTTGGTTATTTTATAAATCAACATATTTTTAATCTATTTCACCATTTAATATTTATACTTATTTTCTAAAATTTAACATACATGTATGCAATAGCAGTGACTACAAATGCATACTTCATTATATTTAATCTAAATAATTTTAAAAAGTAAAGTAATTGTTAATGTTTTCTGGCCAAGAATTGGGGCATACAATGCCATGCTTAAAGAAGAACTCTGCCACGTGGGCTTTGGCCCGAGCTAAGACAGCCAGCTTTTCAATGACATGTTCATTGAGATTTGGGGAATTTATTCTGATGATCACAAATCTTACACATATTTATGTCAACTTTTCAAGAACGTTCTCTGTTAGCCTTGATTGACTGAGCTGTGCTATGAAAATAAATAAATCTCCAAATGTATTAGCTCAAAAATTTTAAGAGCACACATATTGCATGCTCATCACAGGTCAGCAAGGGACTCAGTTTATTGAAATCACTAAGGGTCAAGACTGATGGGGCTCCACGTAAACAGAGGTTTTCACAGTCACAGAACACACAGATACCCATGTGCTCTCTTGCAATTCTTCTGCCCAGCAGTGGTATATTTTATTGCCATGTGCATTTCATTCACTAAAACAAATCAACTTGTCAGGGATACATTTCTGTAAGAGAGAAACATGCAGTAGATTTTAATAAATTAGAATACAGTCTATCTTAGATAAATTACTTCAGAGAATGTCCAAAATTCTTCTACTTAATTAAAATGGTAGGCCTTTCTTTTCCACAATTAAGAAAAAAAATCAGTGAAATGATTTTCACAAATTTTTGTAGTAAATTTGAATTGTGCTGCAAAGTACACTTATAAAAAGATTATTGAATTTTATATGTAATTCTATAGTCTGGGTCATATACATATCATGTATATATACACATCTATATGTGTATATATATATGTAATGCTGTGTAATATATATGGCATGATTTTAGAAATGACTAAAATTATTGTAATTAATAACATTCTGTATTATTATTCTGTAATTTACAGAAAGCAATTCTGTAATTATTGCTTTCTTAAAATGGTGTTACAAATTTTAAGGATGGTGATATTTTACTGTTCATATCTATATCTACATATCTATATGTATCTATTTCTATCTGTTCTTATATAAGAATAAAACCAATTTAACTTGAGAAACTTGAGAATCTTCAACTGAGTCCAATTAGAAAAATTATATGGCAAACCTCTTGCTGAAATGTACAAAAGAAAAAAAGTTTATTTGATCTGCAAAGCTGACATAGTGTGCTCTATAAATGATTGCTTTTTGTAGTATGAAACCATAACCAGCCATTATTCTATTAGCTTGTTTCTTTTCAGGGGATAAAATCCTGCTGAAAGAAGTATTCTGAATTCCATAATGGAATGATTGGAAGCCCAAAGGACTCACACTGGCAGTGAATGATAAAGAACAAAGAAACAACTGAAGCAATGAAGAAAATACTTCAGAAAATGGATGTAATATTTCTTCATGTCAGTTGATAATCACTTCAGTAAGATACATCACTTTCTTACCAGTGGAAATTCTAGGGATGATGACCAGAAAAAATAAAAGAATCCTATAAAACATTTTCAGGCATACAATATCAGAGTGAATAAATAGCCAGTTATCTTTTCAGACTAAAAATCACAGAAAGAATTTAAACTGTTTCAAAGTTCTCTGGGTGTGGGAATACAAATAATATTACATGTGTGAGACATGGTCACTGGCATCAAAGACCTTGAACTCTATATATGAGAATAAATTTTGAACATCCAAACTGAAATAAAATGCAAGACTAACCCTGAATATTTGTTTTCATGCACTACTTACTTCTACTTGAGTTGTGTATATTAGTAAAATGTATGTATACATGAGAGACATCATTGTGAAAAAGAGAATTCTTTCAATCATGCATTACTTAAAGGAATATCTTTGCACATATGCTATACAACTACCCCAGCCTTCGGATCATAAGAAGAACAGTCCAAGGCTAGTGTACAATACAGTTAAAATAAGGAATACACAAATGAGTAAAATAATTATAAGCCTGAGTAAGATTTACAACTAAAAGAAAATTAGTTTTTCCTTCAGCTGTTGCTGGTGACTCTTTGGGACTCCGAAGGGCTCTGTTAACCTTCCTTACACCCAGGTTGCGTGCACATGCTTTTTGATTCTGTGACATGCTGAAGGATTAGAATTTACCTCATGACAAAAGACAGAAACAAGAACCTGAACCAAATCGCTCAAATTTATTTAAAACTTCCTCACAGGAAAGGAGTGTATCAAGTCTATTCACATTTCGTCAGACAAGACAAATACCATGTTCAACACTAATGATCAGTGTAGAAATATAGTCTACTTATAAGGAGGCATCACAAGAAAGGAAATGAATAATATCATAACAGGGAGAAAGACAATTGGGAACAATAATGCAATTTACCCTAGAAGTACTCAAGATGAGATGTTATATGATGTGCGGAATCCAGAGGCACAGCAAATAATACATACGTAGGCTTTGAGTTTAGAATGTGCTTTATGTGCCTAACTAGTCCATAAAACACCAGTATTGCTGACAGGTACTAAGAGGGAGAGAGAAAGCAAAAGTTGAGTGAGGCTATATAAGCTATAGCCAGACCATATAGGTACGATAGGCAAAAATGATAAGTTTAAATCTTTAATCTACATGCAATAAGAATGTCTATCATTTATTTGGTAAGAGGAGAAAGCAACTATATATGTCATTTTAATATACATGTATGATGTGTTTGTTTGGGGTTTACTAGAAGCAGTTAGTCAGATAACAATTTGAGTGCAAGCAATTTCTTAAAAAATATACTTTCAAGAGGAACTAAGTCCATTTTTTAAATTTTTGAGATGTCTCCATTCTGCTTTCCACAGTGGCTTCACCAATCTGCATTCCCACCAACAAAGCACTGGGGTTTCCCTTTCTTCACATCCTCACCAGCACTTCCTGTTTGTTGATTTATTGATGATAACCATTCTGACAGGTGTGAGGTGTGAGATGATACATCACTGTGATTTGCATTTGCATCTCTCTGATGGTTAGTGATGAGCATTTTTCATATGTCTGTTGGCCTTCTATATGTCTTCTTTGGAGAAGGGTCTGTTCGGGTCTTTTGCCCAGTTTTTAGTTGGATTGTATTTGGGTTTTTGTTGTTGTTATTGTTGTTGTTGAGTATTGTATTTTATAAATTTTGGATATTAATCCCTTATTAGATGTATTACTGAAAATGTTATCTTATTCTGTGTGTTGTCTTTTTGTTTTGTTGATGTTTTCCTTTGCTGTGCAAAAACTTTATAGTTTGATGTAGTTCCATTGTTTATTTATTTATTTATTTTTGCTTTCCCTACCTGGGAGATAAATCTGACAAAATGTTGCTACAAGCAATGTCTGAGATTTTGCTGCCCATGTTTTCTTCTAGGATTTTTTATGGTTTCGGGTCTAACATTTAAGTCTTTAATGAATTTTGAATTAATTCTTGTGCATGGTATAAGAAGGTGGTCAAGTTTCGTTTTTCTACACATATCTGTCCAATTTTCCCAACTCTATTTACTGAATAAACTATCTTTTGCCCATTGCAGGTTTTTGCATCATCTTCAAATATTAATTGACTGTAAAGGTGTTAGTTTATTTTGGGGCTCTCTATTCTGTTTTTATACCAGTACCATGATGTTTTGATTACTATTGCATTATAGTATAGTTTGATATTAGGTAATGTGATTCCTCCAACTTTCTTCTTCTCTCTCAGGATCACTGTTGCTTTGTGGGGCCTTTTGTGGTCCAATATAAATTTTTGAAATATTTGTTCTAGTTCTGTGAAATGGAATCCCATTTCTCAGAATATATCTAAAGGAAACCAAAACACTAATTTGAAAGAATGTAAGCACTCCTATGTTCGTTGCAGCATTGTTTATGATCACCAAGATATGGAAGCAGCCAAAACGTCCATTGTGTGCCTAACTATCCCACAAGTAGATGAGTGGGTAAAACAACTATGGGTCATTTACACAATGGAATGCTATTTGGCCATAAAAAAGAAGAAAGTTTTACCCTTTGCAACAGTATGGATGGACCTGGAGAACATTATGCTAAGTGAAGTAAATCAGTATGAGAAACACAAATAGCATATAATTTCACTCATATGTGTAATCTAATGAATAAACTGAATCCACAAGCAAAGTAGAGACAGGTTCCTAGATACAGAGCAGGGCAACAATGAGGGGAAGGGAGGGGAGAGGGGGAGGCATTGAGCAAAAAGGAAAAAGGACTCATGGACATGGACAACAGTGTGGGGATTGCTGGAAGGAGAGGGGTGTAAGGGGACTACATGGTAATGGAAAAAAATAAACATTGAAAAAAAATTAAAAAAGAAAGAAATTAAGAAAGGGCAGAAGAAACAGGAGGGGAAAAGCCAAGCCAGGTAACCATAAACTTGATCCATCTGAAGTACGAATTAAGACTAGGAGCCATTCCTCCTCAAGACAGAGAGCTGAGTATCACACAGTGGGACCAGTCAATGATGACTTAAAGGCCACCTTCTGGATGTAATTCCCTGGCACTTCTGGCTGTCCTTGACCATGGTCCAGTAGCCTAAATGCAGCTCTCCCAAAAACAGCTGCAGGCACTGCTGTTGAAAAGAAGAGAGCACTAAAGCCAGCAAACACCCCAGGTTAGGCAAGGGGGTTGAAATAGGTGTGTCCATGAACCTAGGTGACATTTATTTACCACTATCACAGTTAATATGTACTTACGCAGTGCCTATTTCCCTGTTAGTATTTTTTTTGGTATTGTCCCTAGTTGGTGCTACATTTTGATATGAAAAATGTTTCATATCTAGACATCTCACCTTGGTACTCTTCTGGATGGCAATAATGTCATGTGAAAATGTGCTTTTTGTTGTTTTAAAATAAATTGGTAAAATTGCTGGGAGATGAGTTAGTCTTGATCTCTTTGGTCCAGATAACCATTCACCAAATGTGTAAGAAAGCATTTCCACTTCAAACTTTTTAAGATGCCTTTTTCCAAAAACATTTATTTAAAATATAGATAAGGGGAATATATGTTACATTTTAGCAAAAGTAAGGCTTTCTTATTGATAACAAAGTTAATAATACTAAGAGGAAATTTCTATGATAAATGTGGGTGTTATGTTTTTTTTAAATAACAATTTTAAAGAATGTTGAATACAATATAGACAACTAAGATTTGATATTTAACCATGGAACAATTCCTAAGAAATATTTAGGTGGCACACCTGACATAGGCAGAGACTGTGTCTTATACTTTTATATAAAAGTCATGAGGATTAAATGTCTCAGATCTTTGTATGCTTTCCAGTATTTTTTCTTCCTAAATTATTTATCTACTTACTTATGGAGAGTAAGGTGTGCAAGGAAGAAATAGAGGTTTTTAAAATGAGAAGAGAATTAGTTTCTTTACCTGAACAAGAGTTATTATTGAACAAGAAATCTAATGGTGCAAGGACCAACCCCCACAAGGCTGGTGTGTCACACTCCTTAGGGTGCCCCACCTGCTAGAGTTGTGGGGAGACTTCAGGTGCTTGGCAGAGATAATATTTAGGGAGAGAATGACATCAACTGCAGCTTCATTGATCTCAGCCTTACTTCTAATCTTGCCTACCACCAGCTCACAAATGTCTTGCCAGTGAAGCTCTCCTTCCTCTTCATAGAAAATGGTCACTGTGATCTTTCACTGGGTGCCCTGATGGAGAAAAATTATCCCCTGGCAGGGCAAACCTGCTCTCTATTCAACTTCAGATGACTTATATTGTCTTATATGCCCCAGTTCACTGATCTCAAACCAGACCAGAAGATCATGCTTGCTCATGCTCTGGCCCAGTTGTTTTTGCTCATGGTGTTGAGCTTGGTGGCTGGAAGTGACATATAGAATGGCATAGGTGGAGGCAATAATCATGGAGATGGCTGAGATAGACTGTTAAACTCATGTCCTTGTAGGTGAGGTCGGTGCTTCTGAGAATGCTGATGTAGCCCATATATGAGTCACTGATCTGCACTACAATCAGGACTTAGGCGCTCAAGACCCTCCACAAGCTACCCCAACTGACCTTCTTTTAGCTTTCAAAGTCTTCCCATCATTTTATTTCAATTGTCAGCATATGGGGTATTATAAGCAGTTATGCAATATTTGTTAAAATGAAAGAAAGGAGGAAGCAAAGAATTAAAGTAAAATGAGAAAGAAAAAATATAGAAAACAAATATACTATTGAATACAACTGACAGATTCAAAGTTTGTATGGAAAAATAAGTTAAAATAAATATTATTTTGAAAAAGTAAACATAGATTAGACTTTAGATATATTAAGGCATTATTACAACAATACAACTTAGCTAATATGGAATCAGCTAAAAACTAAACATGTTGAAAAACTAGAGTTGAGAAATTTCAAAATAATCATATTATAAAATAATTTACAATACAATAATTATATAAAGTAAAAGGTTGTCAAATTATTATTTTATCCATACAACATAATATACAATGAGTAGATATCACTGAAACTTTTTTAAAACACTTATAATTACCCTTAACTATAAAATTTGACAGATATATGTAGGAGTTAAAATTGCAAATCATAGCAAAGAATATGGAGGTGAGTAGCTCTCAAAATCATGCATGACAGGAAATTTTTAAATGACAGGACCTACAAAATAATCTAAAAACTGTAAGACAAATGAGAAGAGATGGGTATATGAAAAGAAATCAATTTTAACATTGACAAGCCTAATGTGACAACAGGTCTTCTGATCTTCATACAAATGGGTTGTTAAAACCAAATGATGAGTATTTCTGCTGCACAAGAGCAAAATTTCTGTTCTGGATAAAGCAGAATACAAGAAGGACTCAAAAGAAATTCAGAGCAACTCAAATCCCTATGGTCAGTTTCTTCTGCCAAACTTCATCTTGGTGAAGATGGAGTGGGGAAAGATTATTTGGAGTCTTCTGGAGTCTCATTCCAAGGGGAGAAAAATCACCCAACCATAAGAGCAAAAAGTTGTATTGTTAGGAAGAAAAGAATATGATGTTCAAAGAAGAAAAAAATTAGGAATTATAGAAGTGCTCCTTCTGAAACTATAAGTGTGTAAATATTAGTTGTGCTTTATCTAGTATGATAATTATCACACATCTCATATTTTCTGAATAGTGAATATATTTTAGTTATTTGTCAGTTGAAAAATACTGGTATATAAGTTCTGTCCAGAAAAAGTCCAACCATTGTTAATAGTTAATATAATGAGAATGGTTTGCACTATACCGATGTAAACTGACAGCCAAGGAGAGTGGACTGGAATGCACATGCATGAATAATAACAACTTCACTGTACTAGTCTGTGGGGGCAGTAGACACCATTCAGTGAGCATGTGTCCTGTGTGGCCATCACATTCATATGATTGGGCAAGTAAAGCAATAATGAATCTGCATCAAATTGTGTTAAGCTTGAACATTCCTCTGTGGAAAGTATTTGGATGATTTAGAAGGCCACAGCAATGGGTGACTGGTGATTGGTAGCTTCAACACAATGTACCTGCTCAGGTGTCACACCTCATGCAAAGGTTTTTGGTGAAACATCAAATCACCCAAGTGACTCAGGCCCCCTACAGCCCTGATTTGATACCCTAAAACTTCCAGCTTTTCTCACAACTAAAATCACCTTTGAAAGGGAAGCGATTTCAGTCCATCGATAAAATTCAGGAAAATAGGATGGGGCAACAGATGGTTATTGACAGAACTGTGTGAGGTCCCAAGGTGCCTACTTTGAAGGAGACTGAGGTGCCATTGTCTTATGTAAGTGTTCCTTGTATCTTCTTTAATAAATGTCTCTAATTTTCATAGTGCATGGCTGGATGCTTTCTGGACAGACCTTGTAAGTCCAGTGCATTCTAAAACTATCTTAACAGAGCTAAATATTATGTGTCATTAGATGTTCCATTTAAAAGTAAATGTGTTTGAAGATTATTAGTTGACTAAATTAAAAACTAAAACACGAAAGAACTAACAGTGCCAACTATACACACGTGGAAGTGACTTGCCATACCAGGTCCAATTTTCTTTTCTTCGATAATTTTATCTTCACATTAAAAGTCATTGTGATTTCCTTATTTTAGAAGACAGCCAAAGAAAACTAGATCACAAACTTCCTAACTTCATTGTCTTAATCATTGTTTAAGTTAAACTGAATAGCTGGAGTAAAGATTTGGAATGAGATTTAGCTGACCATAGATAGGTACTGCTATTTCTAATCCTATACAGAGAAAGAACAAAACTTATTTCCTCTTCAAATAGCTACCACTTAGGTCTTATACTTCCTTTTGTGGTATTACTCTACTGCACAAAATGTATTCAAATCTTGACATAAAATTTTCTATTGCTCTTAATTAGGACTTAATACTCAGGTTCATTAAGGGTATGTAACCACAAGATGCAGTTTGGCTTGGATTTCCGTTGCAGTTGCTATAATATAAAATCTATTATCCTGCAGTTTTGAGTTTAAAAATGACCAAGAAGGCAATGTTGTTTTCCTATTTGTCATGACTTGGTTAGGCAAACCCATTTTTATCTTGAACATTCCTAAAGATGGGTTCATATTTTAGATCTCATTAAATTAAAAATAGAAAGGCAAAAACTATCAACTAAGAATAATGATTTTTATTCTCTAGTTTCATCTTGATAATAGACATTTATTGTTTGCTTTCTGTCTTAAATTATAGTGTGCTGACTTGAAAATGGCAATAGACTTAACTTATTTGGGTTATGTATTAGCAGAGGTAACTAGAGGTTCATTTTTTATACCTACCGAGAAATTTTCTCATATGATAAAACTCATATTCCTAGATCAGTACATTATGAGCCAGGTGCTGATGCAGAGATCTTAAAACTGAAAATAAAAAAGAGAAGTTCTGACTGGAATTCAAGCAAAACCATCCTGCACAATGCTAACAGCATATAAACAGGCAAGAATATGAATGAAATATAACTGCAGCAAAGTGGGATAATTACATAAAGAAAGACTGTTCTCTTGCTGTATTGATTCCCATCGAGTCTGTCACTAGATGTTAAACTTTAACTAACGGGTGATCATTGTCAATTACTTTATTTCCTGGCCTGCATTATCATTTTCAATTAAGTTGACATTGTTTATGCTCAGGAAAACCTTTGGAGGGAGATAAATCTTGCATCTCTAATGTTGCACTTCTGGGAGTCAGGAGGTGGATTCGGGTCACGGGAGGTGCTCTATCACTGCCACGCTGAATAGGACAGAAACCTGGGGACTGCTGATTGTTGGAGAAATTTTAAGGAATTCTTGGGGTTGAAAACAATAGGTTCTTTTGTCATTGTAATATTTGCTTTAACTCAATCTCAGGGAGAAAAGTAAAGCAATAATGAAAGATTATTAAAACCCAGCACAGTGTTCTCAACTGCCTGGGGTTAAAAAATACATTGAATGTTTGCAGATATAGTAACATAAAAAAATAAACTAAGTATATGGTAGAAAACCAGTTATTTAAAATGAAGTTTAATGAAAATAAATACGTATCATTTTAAAAGCAACTCTTTTTAAGGGACTTCCAAGTTCACAAAAAAAAATACAAATGTTTCATTTTTAAATGGTAAAGCTGAGAATTTAAGACAAGCACATCGAAACTGTTTATATGCAATAGCAACATCATAGAGATGATGTTATTCTGCAGCATGTTAATCCTGGGTTTCACATTGGCCAACTATCATTTTGTGGATAAAATGATGTTTGCTTATAATGTCTTCTTTGAAAGCATATATATATATATATACACATAGTCTTCATATACCAAGGCTCTATCTTTGTACATATACATACAATGAGTCACAATATTACATTCTATTTGCCACTTACAAAATTTTCCTTCTAGTCTTTGAGCTTGGAGGGTTGGTAGTTATTTTAGGTGAATATGAAGTAGAACTTTTAGATAAGTTAGATACATTAATTTAGATAGCTAATAACATAAAAATGACCACACAGATTAAGAATCTGCCCTAGTTATATGCAAAGCCTGGAGAACAAGACACACTGCATATTAGAAGGCAGTGATTGGGTTTGGCTGGGGTGCGGTGGAGGGGTGGCGAGAAAATGCAGACAGCTGTAATTGAACAACAATAAAAAAATCTTTTTCCCATATTGTTCCACACTTAGTTCATTTTATACATTATTTATATTTCTACAGACAAAGTTAGATGGCTAGAAATAATGTTTTATGGAAATTTTCATAATAGTTGTGATTATTCGGTAAATCAATATTCTCAAAAAAGAAATATAGACATTATTTCTCTGTTCTTACTTTATAGGAAAGAGTCCCACCTGCAGTGTTGCTAAATTAGTAACTCTTATAATTACTTGAGTTCCTTGGATAATAAGGATTAATAAGCAATTTCTAAGAGAGAAAAATGGGAAAATGGTGCAGAATTCAAACTTCCATTTTGGGGGAATCTGTGAGCTGGTATAAAACAAGGGGGAAACGCAATTCTCTTTTCTCTGATCCCTGCTGTTAGGCAAATTGTTGCTTCCCCCGGGGAGTACTGTATTTTTCGGACTATATGACGCACAAGACCATAAGCGCACCTAGGTTTTAGAGGAGGGAAATAGGAAAAACAATTTTGAAGCAAAAATGTGATCCCGCTCTTGCCTCCTGTGACCCCTCTCTGCCACGCACCCCTACCCTGCGAGCCAGGTAACCTGCATTCGGACTATAAGACATACCCCCATTGTTCTCCCAAATTTGGGGGGTGCATTTTACAGTCTGAAAAATACAGTAACTCTGGAGTACAGTACCAAGTAAGAAACTGTGGTTCTGAGGGTCCAAATCAAACGTCTTTTTAAAAATTTTTGGCCAGCTTTAGGTTATCTTCATCAGGGGCCGGTCTTCAGTATCAGTCTTCTGACTCTAATAAAAAGTCCCTGACTACATCGGCATAAGTCTTTCTGTAAGCTTCATCCAAGGAGTCACATTGTTTTGGTCTGTTGGCAGTAGTTCTAGTCAAGTGTCCTGAGAAAGCAACTTGAGAATCAAGACTGTAATAATTTTAGCAATTTCCTTGCTGTATTTCCGTTCGATAAAATTTTACTTTTATTTGAGTAAAATAAAAATGCAGATTTTGTATGAAAAGTAGCAAGCTTAATACAGCCTATAGGGATTTCTACAATGACATAAATAGGTAGATTTTCAGTTGAACTTTGATTATTTTAAATTAATATACCTCTTTACAGTTTTTAGGTAAGATTTTTAAATTCATATATAATACAATAAAATATTGTTCCACATAATCATACTAAAAATTGAAAACGTGATCTGATAAATAGAATATATGTTTAAGTTTGAATTCTTTACGCATTAAATATTGAAATGTTGCTCCCAATCAACAGCATTTGTTTACACTTTTCATGATGGTTCAAATCTATGTGGGGAAGTATTTCTATAAACAGAAAAAAGACTATGAGTTTGGGAGAGTTTATTATAATTCTTCCATATTAATCTATTTCAAAAATAGACACACAAAAACTGTTTTGTAAGCATCCTTGGTCATCAGCAATGCAGTCATTTTATCTGCTGTGAATTTTCTATTTTCATTTTTGTTTATCTTAACTAGGCCTGTGCAAGCTTTTCATTATAAACAATGTGCTTTGCTGTGGGGTATTTATCTCCTGTACATACTTAAACTATGCATATTTCCACATAGTCTCCCTCTTTGTTGAAATGATTTAACCAGGTGTGTTAGAAGCTTGAATTAAATTCAACAAAGAATTCTTCCTCACTTGATAATGTATTGCTTTATTCTAATTGAAACAGACAAGCTGGCAGCACATGGAATCTGACGTAGAACACTGTCCTGGATTAACCTCTACACTCAGCTGAAGTGATGCTTTACGGGTAGAGTGGTTTTACCTAAACGCACAGTTCCATATGTCATGTAATCACAATTCTACAAATACGAGAATTGACCAGAATGACCTGTCTTCTTAATGTTTCAACACACACTGTGTTAAAAAGACCATGTCCTATTCTAGTGCCTGTAATTAATTTAACAAAGTGCTTCATTTATGCTCAGAGATTAAAATATATAGTGGCTGTTCACAGCTTTTACTCATAGATATTTAAAGAGACAAGGAGTTTGAAGAAAGGAATTTACATCACAAAAATTTCTATCTGCAAAATATAAAAGAAATACATTTTAAAGTATTATCTTAATGTAAGAGTTTTCCTAGGGTGTTCTTTTTAATTTTATTTTAAACAGTGGCTTTTTTTTAGACACTTTGTAGTAACCATGATTACTTTGGAAGCAAACTTCACATTTCTACATTATTCAGAACATTATTGTGATATATAATGTGTGTTTGTAGCTGTGTGTGTGTTTGTATGTCTATGGGGGTCTGTGAACTTGTTTATCTGGCTGTGTCTGTGTCTGTGTCTGTATAAGAATTACTTGACACAGATACTAAAAAAGGATATGCATATGCACATATAAGACAAAATATAAATTTACTGAATAAAAAAAGTACAAAAATAAATGCTAAAATGCTAAAAAAAAGTACTTTCTTTAATGTCCTTAGAATATGTCAAGTAATAATAATTTCCTCAGAATAATTTGGAAAGTAAACATTAAAATTTAGATGCTTTCTGACTATTTCTAGCACCATCGTGCAGTCATATTTTTCCTTTTCCTTCAAAATTTGAAATGTGTGTCTAGTGAAAGCTTGAAAACTAATGGGATTTGCACTATGGTTGGTACCTCAGAGCACTGCTTTTAGAATTGACAGTTGGTGGAAAATGAAACAAAAAATCATATGAAACAAATTATACAAATAAATAAAAGGTAGCAGCTGGGACTTGCAAGGATTTTATGTGAAAATCACAGCAAATATCGCTTATACTTTTTGGAATCACATTCCCAATGGATCTGTTATCTGCTGTGGAAGGCCCACAGTGGCAACTCAACCACTGTTATCATCAGGAACTTGCATTTCTGTCCTCTGTTCCCCTCAATTATGACAAAGCAGTAGAACAAATTCCTTCACTAAGGAAAAATGTATACTACCACCTGAACCTGACAATGCAAATGTAAAAGGTCTGCCCATTGTAATCTATTAGAATTTAAGCAGTGCCTTATACATGATTTTAAAACTCAAAACATTTGTTGGGAACCTCCCTGCCTGGTTTCAGAGGCTGTAACCCCCCATGGTTAAGGCTGAGTCAGAGTTGGGACCATAAGCCACTAAGGAGACAAAGCTTGTCTCCCTGGCAGGTGTGCCACCTCTGCCCACTTCACCCTGCTTGGCCCTGAGCTTGACCAGTTAGCCAATGACGGGTAAGAATCCTCAAGGGAGGATCAACCTAAGACAGGCTCTGGTCACGGAAGAGGCCCGCAGGGAAGGACTCGGGGGGCTGTGGAAAAAGGGGGTGATGGACCCTTGCCCCTCGGCTTTGAAATAGCCTGAGTCCTCATTCTGTCTGCAAGAAATCTCCTAATCTCTTGGCTGCTTTACTTCCCTTGCCTGATTTAAGCCTGAAGCGATAACAGAGGGCAGTGCAGTCCTGTGCTGGGAGGGGCGGATTCCCTGGGGAATCAGGCCTAAGAAAAATGCACACATTCCTGTGAAACCTACTTAATCTGTATCCTCAGCTTAAAAGATAAGGGTCCAGACTCTTCATCAGTGGCGGATGGGGGGAGGGGGGCTGCCTAAACCCCCCCCCCCGACAAACATTCAAGCTGTTCATTGTTAAAATGGCAGTAAAATGTGAATATTCACTTAAGATTAATTGAATGTATATAATATACACTTCATGTTTTTGCAAATATATAAATGATTGTAAATTAGCATATCTCATCAAGATACATCTGATTTGAAATATTTCATATCAATGTTATTATAAGTATTTATGTTTTCTAATAATTAAAAGATAGTATATACAATTAGATTCTGTATTTCTTGAATGAAGCTCATTCTTTTGGGGAGGAGCAACCAATATTACATTAATAATTCTTCAATTCTAAAACAAGCTTTTTGTTTTATTTTTAACATTTCTGAACTCTCAATCTGCTTGCAATCAATTGCTATTATTAATATTAATTTTTGGTGTTCCTTTTTTTCTTTCTTATCAAATAATGGTACAATGCAACCAATATTAGTACAGTTTTATTATAAAATAATGATAAAATAGTGATAACACATATTTGAAAACACTTTCATGTACATTATCCTTAATTACTTTATTGAGAAGATATTTTCTGAAATCCTAATGAATATTCTGCACACTATGGTTAGCAAAAAAAATGGCATAGGCCCAGCCTCTATGGAACCCTGGAGCTAGTGGAAAAAATTACCAATACAACTATTCAATATAATGTAATGTTGTAAGGTCATCTAAACTATTTGTGGAGAGTCAGAAAATAATTTTAGAGAAGACAAATAGAGTAGCCCTCTGAATAACTATGTTTTAATAGTTTAAAGCTTGAAAGAGTGGCAGTGTAAAGAGAAATGTAATCCAAAGGCTCAGAGGTAATAAACGACCACTTTGCTCAGAGCGGTGCTGGATACCTGAGGTGAAGGTAAAAGGAAAAACAATGCCGGGAGGGAGAGAAGAAAATATGGCACGAAGAGTGGTGCGCGTCAGGACAAAGTGCTAGGACTTACTCTACGACAACTGGGAGCTGCAAAACGAAGTTCATTCTTTAGATGGGGAAGTTTTACTGGATCTTTGTCCTTAAAGGAATTTTTCAATCTTATCTCATACTCTTTAATGGACTGGGGCAAGCAGTGATTCCAGTCTCAAAAGGCTTTCCATCTCCAGAAACTCCTTCAACTTTTGCTCAAAAACTAGCCAAATCTGCTCTGTGCTCATCTTTATCTTGTAATAACTAGTAGTCGTCACTGCACAATATTATTTTCAGTTTTTGAAATCACTTCAACAATGTCTAGAGAATTCAGTTTTACCATTTCTTTTTCAACTTTCTAATCCTAACCCCCAACATTTTAATCTACAGTTTTTTCTCTCATTTTGTTGTTGCCGTCATGGTTGCTATTGTCTTGTTCTTGTCCATCTCCCAAATCCTGTGCCATGTACATATTTTAGGTTTCTGATAAGGGATGAACTTAATACCATGCTGGTAAATATTTAACAACCAGGTAGTATGCAACAAACCAAAACAAATTTTGTAAGCCCTGATCTACAACATTTGATTATTTCTTTGATGTTCATACTTCCACCACAGATACTGAAGTCCTCAACCTTCTGTTAAGGAATGCAGAGTTGAACCATCTTGAGCCATCAATAGGAAGTCCAATACAAGATACCCCTTTCTGTATCAGTTCACTTAATCACAATAGCTAAAATTCCTAATCCAGTTTGTGTTTAATTGAACATGATCCTCTTATTTCCTTGCCCTTTTAAAATATAGCATTTTAGTTTTTCTAGTGAAGAGAGGGATCTGTTTCTCAATAGTTAGAATTCGTTTGCTTCGATCAAGAGAATGTGGTCAAAGCTACTCTGTGCCTGTTCTAAGCTGAGGTCTCAAGAGTCATTGCACACCTTCCTTTTTACTTTACCTCTCTGTCTTTGTTTTGAAAGCCAGCCCAGACCAGCCAGCTGATAGGTACTAAAGATATAAGAGGAGTTGGGTCAGCAGCCAAGAATAAGCATGAACAGCCAGGTCCCAGCAAACTCAATATCCAGAAATAATCGCAAACTTATTTGGGGCCAAACCAGACCAGATTAGCTGAAACACACAGCCACCCTATAGATAGAGCACTGAAAAATAATAGTGATTAATTTCTAGCAATTAACCCATTATAAATAGCCAGCAATCTCAAGTGTGATATCTAATTTATACAACATCGGTCCAGAACTCATGCTTAAATCTGCTTTTTCTCTTCTCTACACACACACACACACACACACACACACACAGACACATACTTCAAGCTCTTGGTTGATAATTTGAGGAGCTGTTAGGTGTCATTTGACTATCAATTACTCCTATTATTTAAAGTGTTTGAACAATGTCACTACCAGGTGTTTCTTTGCATGTATACATATATACGTATAATATTTTTCCAACTGTTAACTAAAGTAGTGACTTAACTGATGTAGTGACATAATTTCTCACCATCTTTTGGCTCCTTTCATTGCCTCGTAACCTATTTTTTTCTTATAAATTTGTCCTGAATTTGGTTTTCCAAAACATGCAAGCAAATTTATTAATGAAAACCTCTATTCTCAAATACCATTTCAGGTTCAGCTGGCAGGTGCTCAGGGAAGAAACCAATGAACAAAGGAATAAACAAGGCTCCCTTTAGAAGTTCATCTTTTGCATGATAGTTTTAGATAGGCTTTTGTCTTCACATGATTTCACCAAATTCCCTTGGTATTTAAAACTGCCACTCATTGGGGGACTGTGTAGCATATCACACTGCACTTCACTGTACAGAAATTTTCTTGACCTTTGCAGGTGATTTAGTGTCCATCTGAATTTTTCTGTGAACAACTTATCCTGACACGAGAGTCTCTGAGTTAGGTGGCAAGCACTCTAACAGCTCTTAAATGCTTGACCTGTGACCACCAATTTGTGGCTGCTTCCAGGATTCCCATTAGCAGCTGCCTTTATCTACACAAAACAAGACTGACAAACGTGCACTTTAATATACCGGTGGGAAGCAAGAGATGTTACAGCCTAGAGAAGGCCCTGAGCACATTAACAGCAATTCTCATCATGGAACTCCAGAGTGGAAAAAAGATTAAACCAGCTGACTTCAACAAATGGCAGCTGCAGACTGTGGGCTCCTCACAAATGGAGAACTGCCACTAATATGCAAGCTACCACTTGCAGCTTGGGATAGGATCAAGAACATGGGGTTTCCACCAATTAGCAAAAAATTGTAGCCTGAACTAGCAGCAGCTGCCAACATGGAACTGACTGAAAAACCAATTGCACTGGGAGCTCAAAGCAGAGTGGAGCTCAGAACCAATAGGAACTGAGAAATAAGGAGAAACACCATTAATTTGCCACTTTACTAAAGCGGGTTTGTTTGCCTGCACACATCAAAGACCAATAAAATGCAAACAGTCTACAGCAAAGAAAGCACAGGTTTATTTGGGGAAACACTCTACTCACAGGTGAACAATTTCTCTCAGACCTGGTTCTCCAATGGCTTCTAAGGAACGGGTCATGTAGGGGGAAATCATTAATCGTGGTGACTAAAGGAGTTAGGATTGTGGTTTCTCTTCATTGGTTGAACTAGGGTAGGAAGTAGTTGATCTGCAGTGATGTCAGATCATGACATTTTTGTCTAGCATCAAAGGGTGTGGTTTGTGGGGCTGTTCTGCTTCTCTGGGTTTGGAACTGAGATGCAACTAAAGCTTAGTTGTTATCTTTGGTTTGACTAAAACTCTGTTTCCATGGTCAATAGATGTGAGATTTTATACCTAAGACTGTTTGGTGCTGACCAGAACCTAATTGTCTTGAAGGCTTAATGATTAACGTATTGGACATTCAAAGAAGGAGGCAGGCAGTTGAGTCTTGGTGTTGGATGCAGCCAGTTTGAATCAAATGGAAAGAGAAGAGAGAATGTGATGTTAACGAAATGAAGTTTCTGTGAGGTTACAAACTCAAAGGGCTTGAGGGTACCATCAAATGTTTGGGATCCTGTCACTGACAGCAGATCTGTTGAGAAATAAAATTTGAGTAAATTTAAAGATCTAATTGGCTTTAATCAATAATTTCATGAATCTCACTTCATCTAGCAAATAGAAAGGAGCTCCTAGGAGCTGTACAAAATGGAAGGGTTTTATAGGCATAAAAAGGAAACTTCAAACAAAGAGCAGACTGTTTCAGGGAAGGTCACCTTAATCTGGGGAAGAGTGGGGATTTATCATGCAGATTAACACACTAATACTGGTCAAGTAATTCCTGATTGACTGATTAAAGTTCACATTTCTGGGAATGGCTGAAGTTGCAATTAGGTTACATATTGTTTAGCTTCCTCGAATGGGGCTTAACACAAGTGACCACATTGTGGGCCTGTTATTTCTTCCTTCCTTTAACAATACCCATAAAGTAGAAAAGTCCTATTGGTAAAACTGGTAGAAGATGAGAAACTTGTAACTTCCAGACAAATTTGGGGGGCCCACAAGCTATCTACAAATGTTTTAATTTAATTTTATTTGGAGGATAATTTAAATTTTACCTTGAGTGATTTTACATTATTTACATAAAATATTTACATATTTTAACCAAATGCTCTCAAGCTATCCTTGTATCCACTGATACAAATTAATTTATATTTATTCATACATATCTTGGCACCTTCAAACAGACATGTTAATAGTAAAAAAAAAGCAGACTTAATTTATAAATGAAGCTTTTGCGAAGAGTGAAATACAAGTGGTATGAGATCATGCTGCATTAATGAAAGTTTCACGTACATTTCACTAGAGAAAATAAGTAAAAATTGAAAAATTATACACTAGAATAGACTTAATTAAATCTAAATAATCTGTAACTTAACATTGACTTATCTTGAGCTAAGAAACATAAACCATCATATTAGATCATTATTTTACTTACAATTTACTGCTGTATAGTTTTTATATTAATATGATTATATACTTTAATATTACAATGTTCTGATGATTATATGGTTAAAAGTTATCACTATTATTTTGCTTAAACATATCTGAGTGATGTATACAAATAATATAGCTAAAATGGGGTCCAGTTTGAAAAATGATTTTACAGATAATGTAAACAGTTTAGACAATTCATGTATATTAAATATTAATTCAGATGATAATTATGGGCCATATAATAAGGACACATATTTTTATGTGAGTTAGAAAAGGAACCATAAGATAATTCAAACAAACTTTGTTTGGTGCATTTCATCATTATTAGCTATGTTCAAACACCTTAGGAATGCAAAAACCCTTAATGAAAGCTGTGATTAACAAGTTAGATTTTCATAACTGAGGTCTAATTATGTTTTTTAATATATTTTATTGATCATGCCATTACAGTTGTCTGAAGTTTCCCCCTCTGCCGCCTTCCACCCAATACCCCTCCATTTCCTCTGGCAATCACTCGCTTAATTCATGTGTATGGGTCATGAGTAAAAGTTCTTTAGCTACTCCATTTCCTGTACAGTTCTTAACATCCTACTGACTATTCTGTACCTACCTATTTGTACTTATTAATCTGCATACCTTTCTCCCCAATCTCCCTTCCTTCTCCCAACTGGTAACTCGATAGTTACCAGTTGGGAGAGGGAAGAGAGAGAGAGGGAAGAGGAAAGTTGTCTCCACATCCATGATTCTGTTTCTGTTCTGCTAGTTTTCTTTCTTTTTTAGATTCAATTGTTTCTAAATGTAGAAGTTTTGAAGTTGAACATAATGGTTGAGGGAGAAAAAGGAATGAAAAATGGCTCTTCTTTGCCTGAATAATTGGATGTATTCTGGCACAATTTTCAGATATTTGGCTGGTTCAAGCAAGAACAGCTTTGGGGAGAGAAGTCAGAATTTCTGCTTATATGTCTACAATGCATGACAGACATCTGCATGGAGCTACAAAGGAGAGATTTAGATGAATGAGACAGAAGCTCAGAGGGAAAGTGTGGGTGAAGGAGGTAAAATTGAAATGCATGACCATACCATGTTGATTAAAGCAACATGACACTTATTTCACCTAAAGAGAGAGTATGAAAATATAACAAAAAAGATGAAAGTTATGATCTTGGAATTAGATGTAGAAATTAAGGAAAGGGCTTCATAAAGGAAAATAAATCACACATACAAATAAAAAACTCAAGCACATTGTGTTTGGAAATGCAGGAGAGATTATTGCAAGAAATAGTCACTGAATACATTGATTGCTGTTAAAATATTTAATAAAATTAGGTGAGAGAATTTGCCAATTGATTTGGCAATAAGATACTATGAAAAACGTGGTGGAAGCTGAATGCAGCCAGTGGTGAACAGGTAAGTAAATGGCAGATTCAAAAGTTGAAAGAATGTGGATGGCCGTATTCTCAAAAAATATGCCAGTGAAGGGAACTAGAGAAATGAATATATAAGATAACAATCATTTTACTGTCAGAATGGAGGGTTATACTTATTATTGGTATAATTATTTTATTTTATTGCTAATGTCCTAGGAAGAACCTATTTTGGGGGGTGGAAAGTAGGCAACACAGAATAGGAAGGGAGAACTTGATTTAACATCTGAAAGCAAACGGCAAAATCCTTGAGAAGGTGAGAAAACTCTGAGTATGAAAACATGGACTCTTTTCAGATTGCAAGGGCACTTTGGAGTGTGAGAGTAAAAATGCACCTCACAGATCTCCATGTACAGAGTGCAAAATCGAACAACTGGCTGATAAGTGCAGAAGTGGAAAAGTGGGGGCGGGGGGGAGAACATACATGTAAAATTAAAAAAACAAAAACGTGTAATTGTCAGCATCAATAATGCATGTATTCCAGGAACCTGAAGTTGCTAAAGACTAAACATATAAATAGCTTTAAATGTGTTCTGAAGTTAATCAAAAGAGAAATTAATGTTGTCAATAAAAACAAAAAGATTTTGGGTGTCCCCAAACACTACAAGGGTTCTCAAATTATGTTGCATGTATGCGCATGTGGGTGGGTGTTGGTGGTGGTGGTAGAAGGTGAGGTACTAGTAAAAGTTAGTCAGTATAACTAACAGACTGTGACTCAAGCTAAATATCCTCAGGGACTATGTAGAAGAAGGTTTTGCATCTACCTACCAACCTACCTGTCAGTGCCCTGTTTCACCCCAGAGTGAGGTGGAAGCAGTCAATTACCTATCCATCAAGTTTTCACAAAATGAATGAGATAAACTCTCCCATAACTTATCAGAGTAATATTAACAACAAAGATGAATATTGGATATCAGCAAGCCAATTAATGTCTAAAGAAATGAATGTCCAATGTTACAGTATACCTGGAAGAAGGATAGAGTCTATGGGAATGAACAAGGTGAGAAGGAGAGCATTGTAGAATGCTTCCCAAGGAACTCAGTTATAGCCTCATTCCTTATCTCTAGACAATCTGCCACATTTTTCATTGTTTACCTCATGGAAGGCAATGATACTTTCTTATAAAGTGGCCTTATTGTCATTGTCAAAATAAATACTATACAAATGCTGCACTTACAGGGCAGAATCATTTATTTTTTAAAATTTCTGTCATATAAACAAGTACCCTAACTTAGTACCGCTTCACAAAAACTTTTGTAGAATGGTAAAAGTAATCTTTTCTTAAATGACACAGCATTGTTCCTTTAGCTAGAGTAAAAGCCACTTGTCACAAATTGATTGTGTCAGTATAGATTGGATCTGATTCAGTGGTTAAGACTGAATAAACTAGAAAATTGCAAAGTCAATTCAATTATTTTAACAATCCTAATCACTAAATTCAATTGCATGAAGTTAAGAATAATTTATTTCAAAGCAATTGGTGTTATATTTGTTCGAGATGGAAATTAATAATCTGTGGATGTTCATCATACAAACAGCCTTTTTGATGTGAATCTGGTATTGTCCAAAATTAATCATTGAATTTCTCTGGTTAAAATGTGAATACTGATAGGCAATATTGTCCATTTTTAGAAATGTTACATGCTTTTAATGACCTGCATATATGGTGTCTATAGGAGACTCACCTCAGAAAAAAAAAAAAGATCTACATAGACTAAAAGTGAAGGGATTAAAAAAATATCACAAGCAAATGGACATGAAAAAATAAACAGGGTAACAATACTTATATCTCACAAAATAGACTTCAAAACAAAGCCCATAAACAGAGATAGAGAAAAACACTTCATAATAATCGATAGAAACATTCATCAGGAAGATATAACCATTGTAAACATATATGCACCCAAAATAGGAGTACACAAATATATGAGGGAACTCTTAGAGGGCTTTCAGAAAGACATAGACAGCAACACACTTATAGTTTGGGATTTTAACTCCCCATTGTCAATAATGGATAGATCCTCCAAACAAAGAATCAGCAAGGATGTTGTGACACTGAACAACACTCTAGATGAAATAGACTTAATTGATACGTACAGAAACTTTCACCCCAAAGAAACAAAATATATAATTTTCAAATGCACATGGAATATTTTCAAAGACTGCATGGTAGGAGACAAAACAAGCCTGAACAAATTCAAGAAAATTGAAATCATATCAAGGATGTGCTCAGATCACAATGACTTGAAACTAGAAACAAACCTCAACAAAAAACTCAAAAACATTCAAATTCACGGATACTGAATGACATGCTATTAACCAATGAATGTGTTAATAATGAGATTAAGGAAGAAATCAAAAAGTTTCTGGAAACAAATGAAAATGAACACACAGCGGCCTAAAATCTTTGGGACACAGCAAAGGCAGTCCTGAGAGGCAAGTGCACAGTGAGACAGGCCTACCTAAAAAAGACAGAAAAAAAATTAAAAACAACCTTACCTTACATCTACAAAAACTAGACAAACAACAACAAACAAAGCCCAAAGCAAGCAGAAGGAAGGAAATAACCAAGATCAGGGTAGAATTAAATGACATAGAGACTAAAAGAACAATTAAAAAGATCAATAATTCCAGAATCTGCTTCTCTGAAAAGATAAACAAATATGACAAGCCTTTAGCCAGGCTCATCAAGAAAAAAGACAGAGGACCTAAATAAATAAAATCAGAAACAAAAGAGGAGAAATTGCAACTGATACCACAGAAATACAAAGGATTGTAAGAAATTACTAAACAACTATATGCCAAGAAATTTGACAACTTGGGAAAAATAGACAAATTTCTAGAAACAAAGAATCTTCCAAAATTGAAACAAAAAGAAGCAGAAAGCCTGAATTGTCAGACCAATAAAAGGAAAAACAAAAATCACATGATCATATAAATAGATGCAGAATACAGCACTCATTTATGATAAAAAAAAAAAAAAACCCACAAGGAAAGTGGGAGTAGGTGGAGCATACCTTAACATAATAAAGGCCACATATGAGAAACCTACTGGCAACATCATACTCAATGGGCAAAAACTAAAAGCTCCCCCCCTATGATCAGGCACAAGACAAGTGTGTCCTCTTTTACCACTTCTATTCATCATATTGGAAGTTTTAGCCACAGCAATCAGACAAGAAAAAGAAATTAAAGGCATCCAAATTGGAAATGAGGAAGCAAAGCTGTCAACGTTTGCAGATGGAATGCTAGCATAAGTAGAAAACCCCATAGGCTCCACCAAAAACTACTTAAAGTCAATATTCAGAAATTGATGGTTTTTTTGTACACCAACAATGAAATATCAGCATAAAAAACTAGGAAAAAATTCCATTTACTACAGAAACAAGAAAAATAAAGTACTTAGGAATAAATTTAACCAAGGAGGTAGAAGACCTGTACTCAGAAAACTACAGAACACTGAAGAAGAAATTAAGGAAGATACAAATAAATGGAAGCATATACCATGATCGTAGATTGTAAGAATTAATATCATTAAAATGTCTGTACTTTCCAAAACAATCTATAGGTTCAGTGCAATCCTTACCAAAATACCAATGATGTATTTCACAGACATGGAACAAATATTTCACAGATATGGAACAAATATTTCAAAAATTTATATGAAACAATTAATGACCCCAAATAGCCTCAGCAACTTTGAGAAAGAAGAACAAAGTAGGAGAAATCATATTACCTGATATCAAACTATTCTATAAGCCACTGTAATCAAAACAGTCTGGTACTGGCATAAGAACAGACACATGAATCAATGGAACAGAATAGAGAGCCCCAAAATAAACCCATGTCTATATGGTCAATTAATATGGTCTGGCAAAGGGGACAGGAGCATAAAATGGAGTAAAAATAGCCTCTTCAGTAAATGGTGATGGGAAAGCTAGACAGCAACATGCAAAAAAAAAAAAAAAAAAAAAAAAAAAAGGAAAAGAAAGAAAGAAAGAAAAGAAAAGAAAGAAACTAGACCACCAACTTATACCATATGCCAAAATAAGCTCAAGATGGATAAAAGACTTAAATATAAGTCAGGATTCCACAAAAGTCCTATATGAAAACATAAGCAGGAAAATTTCAGATATTCCATACAGCAATATCTTCACTGACATGTCCTAGGGCAAGGGATATAAAGAAAAGAATAAACAAATGGGACTACATCAAATTATCAATCTTATGCACAGCAAACGAAAACATCAGCAAAATGAAAATGGAGCCAACTGTGTGGGAAAACATATGTTGCCAATGATATCTCAGACAGGGATTTAATCTCCAAAATATGTAAAGAACTCATATGACTTAACACCAGGAAGGCAAACAATCCAATTAAAAAATGGGCAAAGGACCTGAACAGACACTTCTCCAAGGAGGACATACAGAGGCCCATAGACATACGAAATGATGCTCAACATCACTAGCCATCACAGAGATGCAAATTAAAACTACAATGAGATATCAGTTCACCTTGCTGAAAATGGCCATAAACCAATCAACAAATAACAAGTGTTGGTGAGGGTGTGGGGCAAAGGGAACCCTGGTGCATTGTCAGTGGGGATGCAGACTGCTGCAGCCACTGTGGAAAATGTTAATGTATTTTGAAATTCAACATAAATAATATACCTTATCTAAATACAAGCATACACACATTAAGACAAATTCTGCTTTATTTTCAAACTTTTGAAACAAATTCCCATCTCTGAGGCACAGTTTTACCAGATTACTTTTCCCCCTTCCAGTTAGGGACACACCAGTCTCGAGAAAAAGTGGAAATTCTTCAACCCAACGTAGAAGAACTTTTGTGATCCGGCCTAGGTTGGATACAAACAATTAATCCATTCCAGATTAATTGTTTGTATCACATCACATGCCAGTGTGTGACCCCTGATTCTGAATATCCTATGATTGCTTTGTATACATTATACTGTTTCTTTGACCCCAGCTTTCATCTAGAGTTCCTTTGTCTAACTTCTACCCATAATTCTCATATCACACATCACTTTCTACTAAAAGGGTTGTCAAGTTTCTTTTAGCAAAGCCTAATTATGGCCATTAACATTTTTAGTCTCTTGTATATATGCTTAAAATTTAGCACTTAACAGAATTACTACTCTAATTAAATTCAATCATTACTTCTATCGCTCCCAGGTGACTATTATAGTCTCCTTGAGTGAAACTGGTGTAGCATTGTATGAGCCTAGCCCCTAGCATAAAACCAGGCGCTCCATGGAAAAAGCATTCATGTGCTATATGAATGAATTCAATTGAGAGGAATCTTGGTGTGGTGGAAAAGCCTAAGTGCTTTGGTGCTGGAACATTCTGGACTAAAGTTTCCACTCTATCAGTTATTAGTTCTGTGATATTGGGTAAGAGAGATGATCTGGTTCACAAGTGTTTACTTATCTTTAAAACTGGATTAACAGTGAATGGAACTTTAAAAATCAGAGAAATGTGTATTAAGGTAAAAATAATGTTTAAAGCATGGAGAAAGAATAAGTATTATTTTTCTATTCCCATTACTAGAGACAAATCAATTTACTAAAATAAGAAAATAAATATAAAAAGAGGTGTGGCTCCTCAAAACTTACTAGAGAGATTTGGTAACTAGTATCTGTCTCCAGTGCATTGCATTTTGGCTATTCAGTCGTTGCTTTGAAATCAGTGAGATGACATTTATAGTTCTTCACTTAATAGAATTTCATGCATTTATAAAGTAAAAACAATTTTAAACTTCCAACCTTAAGAAATTTACTTTAAAATGCCTTTAAATGTATCATATTAAAACATCTTTAGGCCCTTTTCATTTATATACTACTTCAAGAGATTCTTCAAGAAATCAGCATTAATGTACCCAAAAAAGAGTATGTAATATGAGATTATTTTTTAAAAGTTAACTTTTAAATTGAGTTTGGTAAAAATTGATCAAGAATGTAAAATCTTTGTCACACTTTCATGATACTTTTAACATAGGTGGAGATGCAGACCTTTGGTCTAGCATGGAATATGGCTACTTAGAAATAATTCTCCTCACTGTTGGGTGACAGTAGAACCAGGGCCACTCAGCCAAAAAGTTACAAATTACTACCTTACATGATCATTTCTGCCATTTAGGTTTTCAGAAAACCTGCAGAAAGTACAAAATGCTATTTTAACAAAAATATGTGTTTGGCAGAAGCCACCATCTTAGATTTGAAACTTAGATTTTCTTAATTAATTTAATTTTATTATTTTAATTTTCCAAGTAGATTGGGATTGCTAGGAATGATAGAAAATGATGTTCTATACAATTTCTTGGAAAAATCAGTCTGCACATTTTGCAGGGAGAAAGGTTTTTCTTTTCTGCAATTTTACAGAAAGAAAATTCACTCAAAATATATTTCTATAGCAAATATGTAGTTACCATATGAGCCAGAAATTCCACTCATAAATATTTACTCAAGAGAAATAAAACCATATGTCCATATAAAACTTGCACACAAATGTCCATAGCAGCATTATTCATAATTTTCAAGGAATCAGAACAACCCAAATATTCATCAACTATTGAATGCACAAATTAAATGTGACATATACAAACAATAGGATATTATTTAACAATACTAAGAAATGGAGTAACTGAGCGGTGCTACAGCGTTATGCCCTATAAAAGGAGCCAGTCTCGCAAGAGTACATAGAGTATGATTTTATTTATGTAAAGCTTTTGGACATTATTTATTTAACATTGACAACATTATGGAGACAGAATATAAAGGCATGATTGCTAGGGATTGGGAGTTTGTGAGGAGAGAAGGAATTGACTGAAAATGGGCATGAGATTTATTTTTGGTGTCATGGAACTGTTCTAAATTAGATTGTGTTAATGTTTGTGCCAGTGTGTAAATATTTAAAAAATTGAATTATATATTTAAAACAAGTGGAATTAATGATATATAAATTATATCTCAATAAAGCTGTTTAAGTATATATATATACATGTATAAGTACAGATACATATATCTTTCAAAGATTAAAGTGGCTTCAAATACTGAGTAGTAAAATTGTTTTATATCTTTAAAATTATTAAAAATTAATATAACAGTAAGACATTTGCATAGGCATCTTTATACTAAAATATTTGAGGTTTAATAGTTTTCATGGATCTGTCCTTATGAATATTAAACAATAAGCACTAGAAATAAAAATTAAGTAATTTGAAACATACAGAAGTTTAAAAGCCTTAAACTTTGCTTACATATTCTGCTAACATACTTGGTTGCTTTTTCATTTTAATATATACCAAGGTAGTTATTAAGTAGGATTTTGCTTCATTTTAGTAATTATTAACATAAACTAATAAAATTTTTAAAAATGTAATAGGCTACCAAAGAAAGTTTCTTTGTTTTTGTTGTTGTTGTTACATGCTAAAAGAATTTGTGTCCAACCACATTTCTTTAAAGGCTTTTATTTACTCTTTAATTATTCTTTATTCAATGGCAAGCTGGTTTTGTTCACTAAAGTTTAGGGCTACATAATCACAACTTACTAGGCCTAGATCTTTTCAGTTTTAGCTGGAGGCATCTTAACATCAGTTCTGGAAGGGTCTGTGACACACTTATATTTCCTAGGAGGTCATTATTTTTGGCTACAGTTAGTTCTGATTGTCAGGTATCTGAGGGAAGCTGTTTCAAGGACACTCGATCTCAGTGCATTGTTTGGACACTGAGTGCCTTGCGTCATGCTGGTCTCCTAGTTTTCTAACCAAACCAGAGCTTTCCCTACCAACTGATTACCTTAACTCAGTCAAGTTAATGGCTCCCTTACCTTTATTTCTCTACAACCAAATGATTTATTTTTATGGACATTCCTTCTACTGTTGATTTCCTACCCAACCACTTCACTCATTTCATAACTCCTTATGCCACTGTTCACATTTTTTTTAATTTAAAATGTTTTTTACAGGTAACTGTTCTTACATCAGGACTTCTAATGGCTAAAATATCCCCCAAAAATGATATGTAGGTCTCCTAGGTTATCACAACCTTATCAAAGCTTTATGGGATTAAGCTTTACACGTAAATTCTTTCTTATGAGGTTCTTTATCCCATAAAATTACCTTGACTTTTCAAGAGAAGATATTCTGTAGTGAAATGTTAACTCTTGTTATGATTACCCCTTCGCTGAGGGTAATCAAAATTTATATGAGTATATTATAGATTTCCATATAGAATGGATTGTCAAAGAAAAAACAAAGATATTTAAATTATTTTTCTTTTTTTTCTGTAAGATTGAAAGCATAATGACTTGAAGGTAGTGGGAAATCAAGGCCAGAGAGACACATTTCTTCCTTTCTTTTCAGACTAAGCATGTCAGTTCGTTTTAATTTGCTAATACATCACCAGGGGAAAATAGTACTGATTGCTTGAGAGTTTATGCTGTGAGTATGGAAAAGCTGGTGCATACACACAGTGATTAAATGAGAGCCAGTATAGCAAGAGTCATAGGTAAGAGGAGAAGACACATTTAAGCAAAATTCACACTTTTAAAATTCATGAAATAGTTGGAAAGTAATTTTTCAGATTACATGACTTTTATTTGAAAAATAATTATCAGACTTACTCTATGGGTAGATGGTAAGATAAAATTTCATGATGACTTCAAGTCCCAGAGTCAGAAACTTGCTCTTTTAAGTGTAATTGCTGCTCTATTTTTAAACCCAAAGGCTGATATAAAGAGAGATTCATAAAAAAAAACTTGAAGAAACTGCTCTTACCTGAGAACCCTGCATTATCTATTATAATCTCAAGAGGAGAGGCTGTCTACTTTCCCAGCCCATACAAGCCATAGTGAGTTTTCATAGTATTATTGCAGCCTCTTTCAAAACACAAAGCTCTTTTGTCTTTTTTCCTTTGTTTATGACATCTGGTTATACACCAAAATTCAAGTACTCTTGTGTGATCAGGTATTATCATTTCTTGGTCACTACTATTCATTTCTTTACTTTATAAAGTGACTTCCTTTCTACCTAAATAACATATCATCTTGTATTTGGGCTTGAAGGGCTATTTGGATGATTTATCTGTTTTAATCACCTCTCGTTGAAGTAACACCTTAAAATCATGGCTATAAAACAACATTTTTGTTTTAGTTTGCTGATAAGCTATGGTTTTTCCTGGCTCTGCTGTTCCGCAAGGAGTTATTATTCTTGACCTCAGACCAAAAGAACTGCCCACATCCAAGGTGTGCTGTTCTCATGGTCAAGTGCAGGAACAGAATGAAACAAAGCTAAATCACTCAAGTGCACCGAAGGATGGCAAAGTACACTTAGCCCTCAGAGAAACATGGCAAGGGTGGGGAGAGAATAAAGAACTGGGAACAACTCACGCTTCCTACTACAGTCCACTTCCTTGGTCAAAAATACTTATTTTCTTTTAATACAATTAAACCCATCTCCTCAGAGGTTTCAAATGTCTCACCCAATTATTCTAACAGACTTAAAATGTGAGGCTGCATGATCAATATCAGGTCAGGATGCAGTTCTGCTTAATCCACTACCTATGAACCGAGAGGATAAACTATGGCTTTTTTCTAATATACATGCACATGCACACACCATAGAATGGTGAAACCATGATAAGACAACTAGAGAATTTACCAATCTGGAAAGGGTGAAAGAGCAGATCCATACCAGTCACTGGTCAAGAGCGGTTTTGAAGACCAGACAAAAGATGAGTAACCCCTCTATTATTTTTTTAAAGAGTTTATTTATTTATTTTCAGAGAGGGGAAGGGAAGGAAAAAGAGAGGGAAACATCAATGTGTGGTTGCCTCTCGAGCACCCCCTACTGGGGATCTGGCCCACAAGCCAGGCACATGCCCTGACTGGGAATCGAACAGTGCCCCTTTGGTTTGGAAGCTTGTGCTCAATCCACTGAGCCACACCAGCCAAGGCTGTATTCTTGAAATAAAGAAAAAGCCCTCCTTAGGTTTTTGGTCACCCTAGGAGAGGGTCTCAGAGGCACTGCTCTCCATAGCTCTTATTCTGTCCTATTGCAAGTTATTCCTTTTTTTAGCCTCCATAGATGACTTGCAGAAAAATGACAAATATTCACTTTAGGAGGGATTAAACAGTTTTCTAAGCATGCTTACTGTACCCAGTAATTTGAGATCCTAAGGCTCATATCTTTTTTTTTTTTTTTTTTGCTTTTCTCTTGCTTTATTTGTGGTGCTGTGGTAGGCTCTCTTCTCTGCTCGCAGTAATGGGCCCTCCCAGGGAGGGTCCCTGCAATGGCAGACCTTCTGTCTCATGAAGGTGGATGTGCAATAATCAATAACTAAACTGCTAGCATATATAATTTTAGATATTGAGAGTTGTCTTAATCTTGAATAGTCACAATATTTCTTAATCTAAACTGGTAGGATTTTAGGCAATACAGCAAACAACATTTCTAAAAATAGTTTAGTCATTGATTTTAGGGAGGTCTGTGGACATATGCCTCTCTATCTGATTAGAGAACAATACCTTGATTTTCACAGGCTTCCATGGAATAACATCTTTTTTCTCTTTCCTAGAGTCATTCCCTATAATTGACTGGACTTTCTAGCTGCAACATTAACCTGATCAGATATTTTAACAAAGGCTGTTATGACGGCATTCCTTTTTTTTTTTTTTTTAATTCTTTCACTGGTTAGAATTGAGAAGAAATTTTCTTCAAATCCTTATCTATCTGATATCTGAATTATCTTATTTTCTCTTTTTAATCCTAATTATAAGCAGGTCTTTCTTTAGCCAATTTATTTTTTGTGATATTTATTAAATGAACCTAGTAATAAACAATTCATGCTACCAATATTCTCTCTTGGATAAAACCTCATTTCCCAAAGCCAAATGTTTATTTGACAATTTTTTTCCTTCCAAGTTATTATAGTTGATAGCCATCCCCAATGTTTTTTTCTGAAGTTGCAAATTTTAATAGCATTTTCCCCACACGATGGGACCCAGAACAAAAGCTTAGGCCATATATTTTAGGCATTTGCTGTGGCAGGCCACTATTTTTGAACATATTTCTTTTGCAGTCAGTTCTTGCTATGGAAACAAAACACTAATATTTTAAGACATACACAAACAAACCATTTTTATTGTTCATAGTAAATGATGGATGTTGCTCAGCTGGGTTCTGCTGGTGATGTTTGGTTTCACCTGCCTTCTCATTGCAGAATGCATGCTGAGAGGGAAATCCTTGTTCAGGATGTTTTGTGGATATGACAGAGGGCAGAATTTCAAGAGTCCAAGGCAGAGAACAGGAGTGCACTGAGAGGGGCTGCTTTGGCAGGCATAGGTGTATTTCATCTGCATGCATTCCATGGACCCGCGCAGTCACATGGTTAAAGCCCATTGGTAATAGATCCCACTTATAGGGGAACATGATGTGATATAGGGGGAAAAATAATTGTGAATCATAATACAGTATTTCTCACCATCTGTTATAGGCCAAATTGTTTCTTCCAAAAATTCATGTTTATATCCAAACCCCCAGAAGCTCAAAATGTGATGGTATTAGGAGATAGGCTTGTTAAAGAGGTAATTCAGCTAAAATGAGGTCATTAGGGTGGGCCTTAATCCAATATGAATGGTATCTGTACACAAAAGGAAATTTAGACACACGCATGAGTACAGGAGACTGCCATGTATTAGTTTGCTTATGTTGCCATGGCAAAGTACCACGGACTGGGTGGTGGGTGGCTTAGACAACAGAAACTTCTAGTCTCACAGTTCTGGAGGCTAGAAGTGCCAGATCAAGGTGTCAGCCAATTTAGTTCCTGTGTGGTTTGCAGTTAGTTCCCTCTTGGGGGATTCCCACATGACCTTTCCTCTGAGAGAGCTGTGGTGTCCCCTCCACTTATCACCAGTCCAATTGGATTGGAGCACCAACTTATGACCACATCTAATTTTAAAATTATATCCTTAAAGGCCTATCTCCAATTATGTCATATTGGAGCTTAGGACCTCAAAGATAAATTTTAAAGGAGAGGCACGATTCAATCTACAACATGACGTAGGAAGACACAGAGAGAAGAGAGCCAGAATCTATAAGGCAAAGAGAGCAGCCTGGAACGGATCCCTGCTGGCACCTTGATCCAGGACTTCTGGTTTCCTGACTGGGAGTAAGTAACTGTCTTTGCTTAAGCCATCCACTCTGCTGTACTTTTCTGTGGCAGCCCCAGCAAACTAATATGCCACCCAAACCTCCCCCTCCCTTCTTCGGTCAGTCCTTACGCTTTGTGCACAGCCAGGACATCGTCACTAAGGAAACATCTCGGATAGGTGATACTGCGTTTCCTGGCACAGCCTCTAACAGCAGGCTGAGTTACCTCCAGCTCTGTTTCTCCCTCACTCTCACTACCCTGTACCTGTTTGGTTCTTTCTTACTGGATAGAAAACACGGAATGCTCATTAACTTTCTTTCCTAATAAAGAAAATTACTTTGAGTGCAACATCAACCTCGATGAAAGAAAGCATTTGGTTTCTTCCTTCTTTGCTCTTTCATTGAATTCGTTTTTAATATGTGGCTTAATTATTAGTTAGTGATTAAATATTTTTAAGACTAGAATTCTACTTGATTTAAATAATAGTGAAGATTAAAGGAACTTGATGTAATATAACAAGTACACTACTACCTTCCTCAGACTGAAGATGGTATCTAGTCATCTGAACTAGAATTATCATATGTTCCCCACCAACCCATATTTTCTTCCTCTTATTATTATTGCTTTTTCTCTTAATCCAGTAAGATGAATTAAATAGGAGGCCATTGGACTGGGTGGCCATATTTCCATGGTGGCTTATGTAAGCAAACCCAAATCAAAGCCTGTTAATACTTCAAGGTTACAAAATTGACACCTACAGATGACTGACCATCCAAATAGCCAATTAGGCTTTAATTTATAGTCAGTAAATAATCTCCTACTGTTGCTTCTACTTTTTATCTCTAAAAGTGTACCCTAGCTCCTGTCAATGGCTTACATGTATCCATTTCTGGTTTGGTGCTGCCCAATGCCAATTATTGTTTTACTCAAATAAACTTTCAAAATTTTAATACGCCTCAGTTTGTCTTTAAAATCTATCTGAGCATCTGAAATTGAAATATCAGTTTCATCAAAGCATATTTTGCCTGCTCATTACTGTTGTGTCCCTTTTGCGTAGAGTCTATAAATAAGATGGTAGAAGCTAAATATAAAGGAATACAAGGACTGAAGAATGCAGGACTAGAGAGAGGTGTGGCCCATAACAAATATAACTCCAAGTTTTCTGAGAAAAATATCAGCACTGACCATAGAGCCCAAAGCCATCTTTCTGGTGGACATACCAGGCAATGACTTCTGATTCACTGTATTGCTTCCCTTGCTCTTGCCTTGCAGTTAACAGCTGAAAAAGGAAGACAAACTCTAGGGTACAGAGAAAAGGATATTCACTAACCTTTCCCCAGTGCAATGGGCCAGTGTATAGTGTTGGGGAAGCAGAATGTCAAACACACTCTGCTCTTAGCTCGGAGAGCTTCCCCACCAAGTAGAAGAGGTATTGAATTAGGCTTAAACAAAAATGTGATGCACACCACAGGCCATCTGCTAAAAGACTTCAAAGGTCAAATAAAATTGTACCCATTTCTGTAGCCAAGCAGATACACTTTCATAGATGTTATTAGTACTTAACAGCTCCATTTGTTACACACAGGTCATCTAAAATCACATGGTAATTGGAGTGGGTCATTAATTAGCTTTAAACTTCTCATATTTTTACAGCAAGAAATATGTTTGCAGCATAAACAAGGTCCCCCTAGAAGTTAGGCTCCTCCCCTTGCATAGAAATTGGGGTTTTATCTTCCTTGATGATGGCGTTTCAAAGAGCTGGTGCCCAGGTCCTTGAGAAAGATATTCTTGAGTCATGAAGCTGATGAGAGTCTTAATGAACTTTTAGAAAGATTTATATACATTCCAAAGAGATAGAATAAGATCTTATGGTTACAAGTTTCCTAAAGTAAACAGTCTAGGAAAAATGAGGGAAAAGGTCCTCTCCTTATTTTCAACAGGACTAACTAAGCCTCTTACTTTTAATTTGTGTTTACCATTAAGGAGAACAGGTCCAAGTTGTGAAAAGGGTTGAGTGGATGGATATGTTAGGCTGAGTTCAGTCACAGTTTCAACTGATGGCCTGAAACTGTTCACTTTAGGTTACAGTTCCTATGATCCAAAGTTACTGTATAATATTTCATTTCCTAAGAATAATCCAAGATATTATGGGGTTTGCTGGAGTTTTCATGTGTTAGAAGAAAGAGTATTACCACAGAACAGATTTGAAGGGACAGTGCTTGAAAAATAAAGCTGCTATTTATTTATCTATTTATTTATCTATTTATCTATCTATCTTTTTACTTTTAAAATTTTGGAATTTTATTTTTAATGTATTTTATTAAATCTTGAGGGTGACATTGGTTTAATCCAATTATATAAGTTTCAGGTGTATGATTCTATGACACCTCATCTGTATATTGTATGAAGGGTTCTCCACCCTAATTCTAGTCTCCTTCTATCTCCATTTATCCCCCCTTTACTCTCTCCTACCCCCACCTCCTTTCTCTCTGGTGATAACTCCTTATTAAATACAGTACACTTACTAATGTGTGTATACGCACACACATCAATGTATTCTCAAAACCTGACAAAATGTTTGTTATCCTTGGAAACTTAGTTTTGTATTTTAAGTGCTTCAGATTTCACCAAGGGCAGTTATTTTTCATTATGCTACCGTATTGAAAACCAGGTGAAATGTATATACATATAAAGGGAAATAGAAATAATGTGTGTCAGTAGTAAATCACATATAGGCTATTTCCTCTCTAACATTAAGGAGAATGAATCTGTCCTTTTCCAGAAAGGAGAAGCTATGTTTGCTTCTTGTCCCACCCTGGTCCCAGGCACCTCTCCACGAAGACATTCATTCCCACTCAAAGAGGGAAAGCAGATACCATATGTTTGACAACGACACTAGATATCTTCATTTTGTTGACCCATAATATACACATATTAATCCCTCACCATGTATTTCTGTGTAATAACAGTAAAGTTGACACACACGTACACACGGGGTTGTAATACCCAGATTTTCAGTGTTAAGGTAGGAGTTGGCATATTTTCTCTGTGAGATCAAGCCACATGAAATGCTAAATATACTTGGTTGAAAGGCTCATTATCTACTCGAGGATGTAGACAAGTAGAAGCTGACTTTTGGGATCTCAATAAAACTTTCAAAACCCAGGTTAGAAACTGGTGGCTGTGGTTGGAAATCAGGTGACTTAATAGTCCCTTGCAGTAGAAAAACAGTGGCAAGCAGGTAAGCAATGATAAAGGAAGGTAAGAAGAGGGAGCCTCGATCCCTAGCTTAGTTTTTCTTTAAAATGCTCATTTCCTCAGTCACTGTTATCATTATCACAACTCAGCTTCTATGTTCTGTATCAAAAATTTGATTCTTACAGTTTGTCTCTACTTGTAGTTTCCTAATTACATCAGTCCTCAAACTCTTAGTTGCTTTGTGCTCCATCTGCAACTGTAACAATAATAGTTCCACACTAAACAGGTGCTTCAAGAAAGAAACAACAGTTTTGAACATCATCTGCTTTAATTAGAAGGATATTATCTCTTCCTCCAAGGACAATTTTATTTGCATGATAATGTCTTGGAATTATAAGGGATGGGAGCTATCATCTAATTGCATCTCCTGTTCAATGCAGGCCCTATTTATCTTCTGGCTGTTCCCGATGTAAGAACAATGTCCAAACTTTCCAGCCTCCCTTACATAGAGATTATGTACGTTTCAGCATAGAGGTAATATATTTTGGGGAGTTTTCTCTGACTCCTCCAAGTGAATATATAAGCCTCTCACAAATGTTTTCTGCTACATTTTTTCAGTAAAATGTTTGCTTCACAACTGACTCTTTACTTGTGTTGCCTGCTAGACTGATTTTAGGTTCTTTAATTAAGGACCTTTGTTGATCTTGTTCTTTGTGCTAATCAGCACCCGGGACAGTGTTTCTCCTATAGTACATGATTGATAAATATTTTGACTCGGTGAATGAATAGTTCTATAATATTGATGTCATCAAATCTAAAGATATTTTTGAAGTTACTATGAAGATCTAAGAATCAAATTTCATTCTGAATTGTGTACCAAGATGACAGTGTTCATGCAGTTGGCAAGACTAATTCTGTAATAAAGTTTTTTTTTTAATTTTAGGGTTCTTTTTTTTAATTTTAGGTTGGAAGAATCAACATTTGATTCTCAAATAAAATATGATTACATCCACCTTACCAAATGACCCATTTTAATGTTGTCCTTGCTTATTTTTCTTTTTATTTTTTTCTTCTATGTATGACTACCTCCTAGTTCTCTTCCCTACCCAAGAGGAATAAATTTCAGCCTTCATTGTAAACACACACACACAAATTTTCTTCAAAATTTTCATATTCCTCATAGTTTAGTTAGTTTGACATTAATAAATATTACACATTACCACAAAGCATATGGCATTCATTTTGAAATAAACACAGACTGTAGTTAATAAATTTAGAGAAAACACACCCAGTCTCTTTTCTTTTAAGAATTCAAATCACTTATGAGGGCTTTTACACTATCATAAGGCATCCTATCTTAGACTTTCAAAATATATTACAGTTTCCAGGTATCACTTGTGTGTAAATGCAAGATTAGCTGCTATTAGACTAGTTGATTCTTTGGTTGTGTGGAGGGAAATATTGAAATTAAAGCTGAATAAAAGTGAAAACTGACTTTTATTAAAGACATGGACTAATTACAGATGGTTAACACAATGGAAAAAATATCCTGTTTTATAACTCAAGAAATTCTTTAGATATAAGCTGAATGTGAAAATCTTACCTGGCAACAGAAAATGTATTAACCTATTATTAATACATGTGTTCATATGAATATCCTTAACTTAACTAGCAAACCAAGTTTTAAATTTTTTTTTTTAAAAAAAGAACATAGCGACATAAAAATAAAAAGTGCCAAGTTTAGCTAATGGACTAGACAGATAAAGTCCCATTTATTTAAATAAAGAATCACTTTATGTTGTAGAAGCAGTTTTCATATTCCACTAACTTGTGTAACAGCAGTGTTATAGTAACAGTTTGTTGGGATGACTCTATTAAACACTTATCAGACACACTAAAGGCAAACCTAACTTTAGGACCAACCATCTGCTACAATTTGAACAGTGTATTCCCAAATTCAAATATTAGCATCCTAACCTCTGGTAACAGACAGAATGCGACCTTGTTTGAACATAAGATCACTGCGGATGTAATCGGTTAAGATGAAGTCATACTGAAATAGTGTGCACCCCAAATCCAATATGACCAGTGTCCTTACAAAAAAATGGAAATTTGGACACAGATACCCATGCAGAATCCCATACTGAGAGAATATCATGTAAACATAAAGGCAGAGATTGGGGCAATTCATCAATAAGTCAAGGATGCCAAAAAGATTGCCAGCACACCACGGAAGGCTAGGGGAGAGGCATGTGATTCTTCAGCGCTCAAAAGTAGCCCCACCTTCAACTTGGACATGTAGCTTCCAAAAGTGTGAGTCACTAAAATTCTGGTGTTTAAGCTACTGTTTACTCTTTTATGATAGTTCTCGAAAATGAATGATCAATGATGAATTTCCTCCCATTGACTCAGTCAAGTCACTGTCTACGAACAAAACGCCACTACACGTTGATGATGTCTTTCCCATTATGTTTGTTATGATGAATTGATAATCCTATATGGCCATGCTTTGGTGTGCATTGGGTTTAGAACTCACCAAACCTTGACTTGCTGCATTTTGAGGAGAAAAAATACTTCATCAGTCACTGCTTGCTCCATACTGGTCAGTTTCAGCTCTTGTCATGAGTTCAGAACAAGTTAAAGACAAGTACAGAGGTAACACTGTACTGTGTTTGTATAGTTTCACCTTATTTTCTCAAAGTGTCATGTGGGGGTGGGGAAGGAAGGTAACTTAGCATCCTGAGTAGTAAGTGATGTATTTAAATGGACCAGTGATACTGTGCAGAGCATATACATGCTCAATGTTAATATTCGTGAGACAAAAAACTATATGCATATTATTATTTTTATTATTTCAAACTTGTTTCTCTTTTACTTTAAAAAATGTAATAATATAATTTGTTAAGTAATCACTGATATTGCTATTAAACTTGAAACATTAATATAGCAGCGTACATTTGTGTTTTTTGTGTGCATATTATTTTTAACCTGAAATGTTTTACCAGTCGTGGTAACATTTATTGATTTAATCATTTCTGGTACAGTTTCTCCCACTCTTTTATTAAAATTACATCTGATTGAGTACGGAGTGCTTCTTAGAAGATGTCAAGATGATCTTTCTGTGCTAGAATATCCTGTACCGTCATCTAAAAAATAGAAAACACTACTGGTAACAAGTAAACAATGTTTTGTTATAAATTTATTGTATAATAAGAAATGGTTCTATTATGTTATTAAAACTTTGGGAGAAATTTAAAGTTTAAAGTGATAGATAGTATGTGCATGTGTACATATATATATCCCTGTGGGTAATTTATGTATATAAATATATATGTATGTATATAATTCTTGAATATTTTATACATATGTATTTTTTTCATATGTCATAAGTCACTCAAGTACTTAGGTCTCACTAATCTATGTTGGACCATAGAGTTTGCCTGCATTGGGGGGAAAATAAAGTGTGAAACTTATGGTCTTTCAGGCTGAAAGTGTTTTTGTAATTTAAAACAAAAAGAAAAAAAGAAAGTCATCTCATTGCCTAATTGCTATGGAAAACAAAGTATCAAAAATCAGTGACATTATACAACATCACCTAGTATACATTCATAATAATAGATCTATTCTTCGTATAAAATATCTATCTGACTATATTGGGTTAAAACCATCACATAATGTATTATTGTTCTCAATTGTGTAATAAAAATGCCTGAACAATGAATGATGTTCCCAGTAGCAATGAGCAAGACCCATGTCCAAATTTTAGGTTGTAACACCATTCCTCAGTGATGGAGCTAGTGGTCCCTGAAGAAGATAACTGATTCTTAGACAGGAGCAGGAAATACACAAGATGAGTCTAGAATGTCTTGTAATTGTTGAGCCTGTTGGTACGTAAGCAAACGGTATTTGTGATACTAGTCATGGAAGAGAACCAATCCCAGGGTGAGAAAGGCATCAGCGCTCCGTTTCTTTGTCTTGAGGACTTACATAGATTGTGGGTGGGGTGAGGGAATTACGTACCAATTCGGTGGGAGAAGGTGGTGCATATTCTTCCACGGGAGGGTGTGACCTCCTAAGCATAAGTATGGGTTGAGGTCTTTTAACTGAGGATTTTATCTTGCTCCAGAACATCCCTCATCATCCTGTTAAAAACAGATGCTTGGCCTGAAGCAGTTAGAGTTATGAGCTTTTCAGTAAGTGCTACGGACCCTCTCTTCCCGGTCCTAAACTTCTACCTAATATAATGGCCATCGCTAAGAAAGTGCCCAAACACACACAGACAGACACACACACACACAGGGTTATGTCAGAGAGATGCAAGAGCACACTGAAAGCGGTCCCCATGGTAAAAAGTGAATAATTTTAGCATTCTAACTGATAAAATATATTTGATTAACTCAAAATATAAAATAAATACTCAAGTGTATATTGATCATGATTGTTGAATAAGTGAACAAATAACAGGGGAGAGAGGACCATAACCCTCTACTACGGTAGTGTGGGCTGTGCATAGCAGTTTCCTTTCGATAACATCGTGGAGAGAAAAAAGAAGACGTAACTCTAGAGTGGAGAAAGCTGACAAACAGGACCTCGGCAAGGTGATAATGTAACAACGCAGTGAAAATCCGTGCTGATAGTGTGCACTTACGGTGCGAGGAGAATGGCATTTTCTGTTGCGGTTTTCCTCATCATAATGTTATAACCACAGGGTAATCATGAAAACAATAACAAACAAATCCCAAATGAGTGATATTCTATAAAATCACTGACTGGTACTCCTCGAAACTTTCCAAATCATACAAAAATAAGCTAAATCTGAGAGACAATTGCTTCCAACATGACCCTAAGGAGAAATAGTGACTCCGTGTGTTGTGGTGTGATGGATGAGATCCTGGGAGAGAAACAGGACTTTAGGTTAAAAGTAACAAAATACAGACCTGGCTGCTGTAGCTCAGTGGATTTAGCACATGCTTGTGAAGCAAAGGGTGTCTGGTTCAATTCCCAGTCAGGGAACATGCCTGCATTGCAGGCCAGGTCCTCAGTAGGATGCTGGAGAGGCAACCACACACTGATGTTTCTCTCCCTCTCTAACTTCCTCCCTTCCCCTCTCTAAAAAAATAAATAGATAAATTTTTTAAAAAGTTGCAAAATTTGAATAAAACATGGACTTTAGTAAATAAAAAAATGTATTGTGTTGGTTAATTAGTTGTGTCCGATGTACCATACTAATGTATGATATTAATAATAGAGGAAACTGGGTGTTTGGTATCAAGGAACTTTTTTTGTTAATTTGAAATTTTTTCTATGAATCTAAAAATACTTCAAAATAAAAATTTAAAAGATAAATAAAACAACATTTAGATTTAAACATTGTGTGTTGATGTCTTAGATTGCTTGTCATGGACTGAGGGAAAGCAGGTATTTTCCATATGACATATTTTGGTTTTATTTAGAGTTAAAATTATTAACAGAATAAAAATGAAATGTTCAAAATGACACTATCTACACTAGAGATAAAATTTGTAATGATAATATTTGTCAAATTTTAGATGAAAGGGATTTTTTACATCCATTTTTAAAAACACAGAACATAGATTATATAACCACTCTCAAACTGGATTTGTTAATATTAGTTCATGAAATATTTTTATACACCCTAGACTGAATATAAGACAAAGTCTAGGTAAACCTAGTAAATTTTTGACATCAAATTTTTATAAAAAATCAATTTTACAAAAATTGCCATTTTGTAAAAAAAAAACAAAAAACTTTACAGAGCAGGACCATAGTAACAGACACAAACTGAGTAAGAAGGGGGACTCTACACCCAGAAAGCAAGGTGTCTTAGTAACTAGATCCAGCCAAGGACAAACAAACAAGCAAGCAAACAGCCAAATAAAAACATTTGTTCCCTTCACAGAGAATTGTGGAGAAAATATTAATGGCAAAAGAGAGCAGCAGAGGAGATAGACAAGCAGACAGGCTGTCTCTGATCCTTTTAGAAGACATCAGAGCCTTCTGGACCGACTAAAGTTCAGGCTGAGAGACAAGCCATAGTAGCGCCACACAAAAGGGAAGTAACATAGAGAAATGGAACTTCAGACAAAGAAGCCTGGTGACTTCATACTGTGTTTTTATCCTGAAATTCTTCTTCGCACCTTTGTGATTAGCTCCAAATTATAACAAAATCATGCTAGATTCTTGAAAAACGAAAGAGTAGAATTTTAACATTTAAAACAAACTGCATGGTTTATAGAAATCTCTATGCAGAAAGAAGCTATGACTGAAGACTATGTCTGTTTTCTTTGTTTTTTTGCTTACTGATACGAGGTAACTAACTGAAAAACATTGTTTTAAATTTAGTCAGAAATTTTTATTGCCATGATAAAATGTGGCATCTAGGCCTGGTGAAGAAGGGAAAGAGTGGGTAGGAATATTTTGGGAAGTGAGGAAGCAAGACTCCGAAAGCAGATCAATTCAGGTCTGTACCAGCTGTTTAAAAAAGAAAAAAGATGGTACAATTTTCAGGAGAAATAAAAAGTGGGGCACAGCTCGAAGTGACATTGAATATATTAGGTGGTTTATTTCTTGGAAGGAAGCTTCTAGAATTCATTCCAGTTACACTATCTCCTCTGGGTAACCTCTGAATTAGATAATGTATTAGTTTACATGTGTGATACCAAAACAGGAGGCCAGAACAAGCACTGCAAGTATCAAGAACTCTCCCAGGCAGTTATAAAAGAGTTAACACTTCTTTAGGCTCCTCTGTTTTCTAGACATTGTCTCACTGACTTAATGCACATTTTATTTACTATTAAATAAATCTAATCTTATCAACTTCATGCACACCTTTTAAGAGCAACAATTGAGCTTTATATTTCCTCCACAGTTTATTGAACATAATAGGACCTCATTAAACTTTTCTGAAAGGCAATTTATTTTTATCTCTATAATGCTCTCTATAAATAACAACTAGATTACTGCTATTTGATACAATATTGACATTAATTATAGCAAGAAGTTTACTTTATGTTATTGATAAATAGTTACAAGGTTCTTGAAAAGTAAAGTAACAGATTCTAGTGCTCTTCAAGAGACTTGAATATTGGTGAACATTCAGCAAGTTTTTTGGAATTCTAATACTTTCTTACATCATTTATCTTCATCCTACTTCATGCAAATTATGCATCAAGGTGATTATAGGTACTAGAGGCAATTACATGTGCCTAATCTATTAAGAAGGTTCTAAATTCCACATAAATTAAAATGGTTTCCAAGTGTTAACTAAATGTATGAAAACTTGATTATGGCCTCTGGTATTTTAAAAATTATAAAACCCCTTAAATTATCTTCCTTATTGCTCCCCTTTTACAGAAATTCTCTCAATACAGTAAAATTACATCACATCACCAAAATGACAGTTTGCCTCTCCTCAATTTGAAAATCACACAGTGCTTTCAACTAATAATATTGGTGATCCAAGAAAATCTTTAATGTCCAAAAGCCCAAATTTTGGGAAAGCGGATTCTGAGGTGTAAAACCAGAAATTACTTTTGCCAAAAAGGAAGCGCTGTTTTGTCTACTCATGTATTGATGTTCGCCTGGGCTGTTTCCAGATCTTGGCTGTTGCAAATAATTCTGCAATACATATTGTTTTGAATTGGTGTTTCAGGATTCTTATGATATATTCCCAGAAGTGGGATTACTGCATCAAAAAGCAGTTCCATTTTTAATTTTTTGAGGAAACTCCATACTGTTTTTTTTTTAAGTGGCTACCAGTCTGCATTCCCACCAACACTGCACTAAGGTTCTCTTTTCTCCACAACCTCTCCAGCATTTGTTTGTTGATTTATTGATGGTAGCCATTCTGGCAGGTGTAAGGTGATATCTCACAAATGTATTTCATAATTTATCTTTTCATTTAATTTTGATGGCTGAGAGGTCATATCTTAAAATCTTTATTATAACCTCAGAAAACATAACATCACTAAATTATTTGTAAAAAGCTCTACAAAGGATCGAATAAGGTTATATTTGGTAGTCTCAGAAAAATTATGGGTAGACATAAAAAAGAATTTCTATGCCTGTTCTGGAAAGCGAGAATTTTCTATTTAATTTTATGTTAGTGAGTCTGAAAGGTCATATTTAACCTTTCAGATAAATTCAGTTCTCATGCCTGATTTGTACAAACTAACTGAAAGAGAAAATGGGATTATTTTGATAGTTCTTTTTTTCCTGCCTAGAAAACGTGAATCATTCAAAATATGAGAGAAAAAAGATAAATATTGAAAGTAGAATTTATAAAAAATAGAAATAATAGGGACATTTTTTCCATAAAGAAGTGACAAATGTTCTTTTTAAATGTGCAGTTCTTAGTGGTTTTAAAAATAAAGTGAAAACTAAATCATGTTGACTTCATAGCCTGCAGTGGAAACACAGTGAGTTTTAAATAATAACATTTGGTGCCATTTCTTGTCCTATTAATGTTACGATGAAAACCAACTTCAACTAATCTATCTTCTCACAGCTCAATTTCACAGTATAATTCCAGGCAAATGGAATAAAATCCACTAAATATTCTGTACATGAACTTCTCAGCAATAATTTATTTTCCTAATAAAAAAGTAAACAGTATTTTCTATTTTGAACAAGAATGATATGAATTATAAAGTATACAAAATTTAAAAAAATAAAATGGACCAACATATTACACATATATAGGAAATGAGTTTTGTATCATAGTTTTAAGAGTCTGAGGACCCAAAGTTCATTCCAATCTACACTGGGGTGAACTATTCCAAGAACCCTGGGGATAAAACAAAAACTTAATATTGCTAGGAAGTGGAATTGGCTGCACTATGGTATTTTAGTGCCAGTGTGTTAGACATGACAAACTATACATCAGAAACAACTGTGCCATCCGGATTATCAAGTCTGTAGTTTTGCTCTTTTATAAAACTTCAAAACAAACAGAATTATGTATTTTTTCAATTCAGTAATGGTTTTATTATAAAATAATATTAAATATGTACTATCCTCAGAAAAGTTTGCATTACCTCTTTTTTTTTTTTTGGTCACACATTCCTGCTTCAGGTTAAACATCTTATGAAAATAAGAGACACCATTAAATCATTTAATACCTGATATACGAGGTCTATCTAGAAGGTATCCAGCAATGTCATATGAAAAATAGGGGCATTTATGGAAGAAGGTATAAGATATGGGAAACATTATATGTAAGACAATGATGCTTTAGTCCCTTTCTAAGTGGGCACCTTGAGAATTCACACAGTTCTCCCAATCATCATCAGCTACACTATTATATTTTCCCCAATATTATCAATGGTATGAAATCTCTTCCCTTTCAAAGGTGATTTTAGTTTTCGGAAAAGTCAGAAGTTTCATGGCATCAAATCTGGGCTTTAGAGGGGCTAAGTTACTTGGGTGATTTGATGTTTCACCAAGATACTATGCATGAGATGTGATGCATGAGCAGTCACATTGTTGTGATGAAGCTGTCAATCACCAGTTGTCCATAGCTCAAGTCTTCTTAATCATCTAAATAGTTTCCAAGGAGGAATTTTCAATCTTAACACACAATTTGATGCAGATTAATTGCTCTACTTGCTCAGTCATTTTGAATATGACGGCCACACAGTATACATGCTCACTCAATGGCGTCCCCCACTGACTAGTACAGTGAAGCCGTCATTCTTCACATGTGGGCATTCCAGTCCACTCTCCTTGGCTTCAAGGTTACATCAATGCCACGCAAACTGTTCTCATTATATTAACAATGGCTGGAATTTTTGCAGACAGACCTCATATACATTTATACAGGTCATGGAGAAAGAGAGTGGGACAGCTCATTTTGGGTCATGGACTACTAAAAAGGTGTTAAAAGTGTGTGACTAGTTCAAGGGACAATTGTAATGGAAGTGTCTTTGATGAGACTTTGTACCAGCTGTGCCACACCATGCTTGTTTCCATCCTATTCTGGTACAGATGTGTTTGTACTCAGGGATGTCTCTGAGGAATCGAGATGGGTCCCCAAGGGTTTAATTGCTCATTGGTTAGACTTAGTGATTTCCAGTCTCTTTTATGTCTCTTTTTATGAGGATCATAATACTTTAAATTGAGGAATCAATCTTGGTTTCTACATAGATGTCGGATTTGTAGCTGAGAGCACCATATACTTTTTGCAGACGGCAATTTCTATCTTTTCCTTTATCACTATTTGGGCCCAATGAAATTGAGTATCCTGCATAATCCGACCCTAATTTGACCCAATGGAGTAGCATGTGTTCTGAAAATGTTTAATTTGAACAGACCTTAGTTTGAGACCATAGAGAAGAAAAATTTTCTGCTTACCCCTCATGCCCCTGATAGGATGTCTTTATGATTCTTTTCCATTGATATCTATGTCAGTATTCTTATCATAGCCCATCTGGACTAGTCACTGTTGCAATTTCTTCTCAAGTATTTGAAAGCTGAATGGATAACTACTTTTCTAGACATTTTCCTAATGAGCAGGGAGATATATACATAAAATTTTCCTTTAGCTGACTCAGTTTTGTAATTTCACAGCTTCATTTCATAGTCTTTTCTAGCAGGTAGAGGCATAAATCAGCATAACAGAGGGACGCATACAGCTGATGGATGGATGACTTCAAGGGGATTTTACTTTTATCTTTCCAAAGGGTAGAATTTACCCATTCATCAGCGGCTAAATTTTGTACATTTACTATGAAAATATGTTTAGCTGGTAAACCTAAGTAATGAGATTCATATTTCAAAATCTGGGGAAACTGGGTGTAGTTTAAAGTAAAAGAATCCAACAATTTACTCATTCCAACTCACTTTGGCTGATCAATATCCAAGGTTAAGGTCATCTTTATTACTATCTCTTTTGTGAAAAATAAACAAAGTTGAAGAGTTTACTGTTTGTTCACCATCTAGCAATAGCACACTAAAATTATTAGTGCTTCTCCCTGGTGATTATTCATCTCGAGTTAAATACGTGGCTGAGTAGCAAAGTTGACCTCTGCTACAAAAATCATATATACATCACAAACAGGACAGCTGTGAAAAGCATATAATATAGAATCAAAATGACTGGGTTCGAGCCTGGCGTCTCTCCGTATGGACACAGGACTCGGCACATGTCACTTACTCTCCTTAGTTTCTTCATCTATAAAATGGTGAGAATAATAGAAATGGAATGAGAATTGAATTAAATAATTGACAGGAAGTTCACAACACAGTGCTTGGTGCAGAAAAATGCACAATACTTATAGAAATTTATGATTTATCCCATGAGTTTTAAAACAGAATTAAACTTTGATAGGGAAAAAAAGAAAATATTGAATCTAATCTGCCTAATCTTCCAATATATATTGTAATGTGACATCTTCTTTAAAATGTCTGTTATTTCCAGTTTTCCTAGTAAGAACCAAACACCCACTGATAGAAAATGTCTGTGTAATATCTTTTAAAGTAAAAAACAAATCTTATTGATGGTGGTATAATTTGGGGATTATAAGTAAATTGGCTATACTGTCTCTTTAATAGAATTTAGATTTATATTTGTTGTCATGGTGTAATAATTAATGGCACCTTTTAATGTTCTCAAAATCATTTAGTTTTGACAACAAATTATACGGTCACACCAACTTTAAAAGACATGGGGTCATAAGCATTCTTCGGGCTCTCAATTAATTTTCTTTTCATTCAATCACACATGACACAGATTAAAACAAAGTATAAGAACATCATGTATTTATTCACTAATCAACAGTTCTGTTGGTCTCTGTAACTATTTAGGTTTAGTTGTCTACAGATTATGATCTATTACATTATTATTAATCTTATTTCCATGCAAAGATTTTATTTTTTATCAGAAGATTTTAAAACAAATATTCAGAATCAACACACCTCCACCTCATGAACCCACAATGTACAACAAAAATTTCATTGAATTTTAAAGCTATTCTACTGATAAGGGAAACAATTTAAAAAAATAATAATGACCTCAGATAGAGGTAGATTTTCCAAAAGTGTGGCAGACTCCGGCCAGCAGAGTCTGCGTGTGGTGGCTGAAGACGAGAACAAGTGCACAGGCTCAGCCGTCCTGTGGACAAAAAGGGACGGTACGGGACTCTCTGAAGATGAGAGTCCTGCGGCCACTTCTCTCAAGGGGAGAGCGCCTTGGCCACTCTCTCAGGGGGAGAGCACACCGACCCCTGCCTGGAGAGGCTTTTATTGTTTTTCTGGGGTCTTACACCAAAGAAGGATTTATTATCTACTACATAGAATATTGTTGTCATATTCTATGTTGTCATACTCATTTTAGGTACAATCCAAGAAATGAAAATAACAATTGCAGAAGGAAAAGGTGGCGAGCTGATTAGCTCCGTCCTTGGGAAAATTCACACGGGCCTTGGAAGTTACCTTGAAGATCGGCAACGCCCACCTACTGTTTCAGACCCGGGTGAGGGATAGTAGCAAGAGCAAGCCACGACAGTCGGAATGCATTTCTAGGCCTGATTCCCACGGGAAACCCGGTTTGAGGGTCTGGCTCCTGCCCACCTCTTCGCTCCTGGAGGTTTTCCATACAGGGCTGAGTCACATTTGCCAGATTTAAAACAAACCGGTTCCCTACACAAAAGTACCTTTTTATGGTAATGAAACTAAACATACTAATTTAATGTGAAAAGCCCAACAATAGTCCATGGTTATTTTTAAATACATAAGTTATACTGTTATTGCACTGTTATCAAATCCTCATGTTTTTTAGAAAATTAAGTGAATATATTATGTACTTATCTGTATGAACATGTATGTTTTATGTTTTAAACTGAAAAATAAGACAACTATAATCTACTTTGGGACACGATTCTCCATGGACCTCTTGCATTTCTGCACATCATTGGACCGGAGGCACGGAGAGGCTTTGGTTGAGCACATTTCCATGGTACTTGGAGAACAAGTGGCAGTGTAAGACAGACGGACTGTCTCTCTCCAGAGCAGAAGACAAGTGTGTTACAGTTAAATAAAGATAGTATCTACCCTCTGGGCAAAATTTGGTCAGATTTGCTGGCATCTTATTATAAAAGTGTAATATTTACTGCATTTAGGGGTATTCAGCTGTGGTGCAAATCCATCACGGCATCCATCTTAGGCCCACTTGCCTTGCATCCGTGGGATTTGTGGACGTGGAGAACCATGAGAATATGAAGTGGATGTATTTGCTCTGATGTAATAATAAAGGCCTTTGTCTCTGACCCAGGAGTCCTGCATCTCCTGCCCGCATTTTTGTAACAGTGGTAGGCTCACTGGTTAGCTTGCCAGTTAGTACATTTGTCTTCATTAAATCATAATAAGAAACACATTGGTACTATGTATGCCGCATGTACTTGTTTTGTGCATAGGCATGCACATAAAGATTTCCAAGAATACTAAGCACATCTGTGTCTATTCACTTCAAGATCTAAACGGAGTTTTCACAGGTTCAATATTGTCATCCGTTCTGATGCAATCATTCCCACTTTTTCCTCATTTAACCCAACAAGGATATAAAAATATAGAATTTTTTTACAAGTTAAAAATGCTTTCACAGTGGCACAGGCAATTTTTGAAGGCTAAATAAGAAAAAGAATGTATAGTTCTAACAGATTTCTTTTAAACTATAATACTGAATCTCATCCTCCCACCAATTTTCAACCAAGACTTTCCTCTTTTGATGCAGACATTTCTGATATAGTTTACAAAATATCAGCAGTAGGTGCCACTACATTTTCACTTGTCCTCTTTTATATGCTATTTCTGTTAATGACATCACCATCTTTGACTTGCTCAAGCTAGAAACATAAGGATTATCTTCAATATTTCCATTTTTCTACACTCAAGTTATTATCTTTCAAACAAATATGAATCATAGTTATTGCTCTTCTTTATCCCAGCTGCCAGTGAATGTTATTGAATTGTTCATTCTCTATGAACTGAATTCTTCACATATATTATCTCTGGCCATCAAAGTAGATGCAACAGAAAAATTCATGGGAACTTACCTGAAATTTTTTAATGTTAGTAAATGGAAATCCCAATACTCATATATTAGACATGACTAACTATATATTGATTAGATTAGATCCCTTGCATACAGAAAACTTTTTTTTCACTTTCTCTTTCTATTTTTATAACTTCAGAGTCTATATTTCAACTCTTTGCATAACTCACCATGTTCCTAACATCATTCAGGAATTCCTTAGATATCCGACAATGGCAACCATTTTTGTTGTTGTTGTTCTATTACTTAATCAACTTTCTCTAGACAAAATTATAAAATACTACATGTTAGTGTCTCCCAGTCTGCAAATTCATCCTCTTTAAGATATCTCTCATGCTAATTGTCTTTTTAATGTTTAGATATTATCCAGGCACCACTTACAACAAATCCTGTTTCCTGAAATAAAAAGTGCTACTCTGTAGCAGAAAACAGATGATTTTTCTTGAGCTTTCCCCAAACTAGCTTTACAATGAAATCTTTCACTCTCCTCCTGTGATTCCACAAACTATAATTAACTCTTCAAAATACCTCAAGGGAGGCATTGTGTTTCAGTCTACACCAGTCTTCGCACATGCTGAATCCTTCTTGTGCAGCGATTCCCGTGCCCTTTTCCCTGTTTGTCCAATTCGAACAGTTCAGTCTAAATTTCAGCTCCTTTTGAAATCTGCCAAGACATAGGAGCAGAATTAGTTGTTCCATCTGCCTTGTTTCCACAAAAACATTCCCATGTCTTATATAAACTCTAGACTCTGATTAGGTTTTTATTTCTTGAGGAAAATGGCAGCGTAATACTTACAGATCCTTGCACTTAATAATATTCACAGGTTTTCTTTCTCTGTAGAAGAGCATCTTTTTCAAATATCAACTTGCCTTGGTCAAATTGTTCAAGAATTACACTGATTCTTATTAATGTCCTACAAAGGAGGAATCAAAAAATACAAATATTTTTCCATTAAAGTGAAAATAAAAATAAGAAAATATGAGGTAACATACTCAAGCACTCTCCTCACAAAAATTGTGTTTCATTAATGAATATCAAATGTTCCACAAAATTACTTTATATCCTCAAACTTAATCAGATTTCATTTGACATCACTAACTAGCTCTATGGTGGTTGTTACTTGTTAATAAAAAAATCACAGTGTTACTGTGAATCAATTATCTCCATACTGTAGTAGTGAGATTTCTAAGATGCCCTCTGGCATTTCTGCCCCCTGGTGGTACACACTCCTCTTGAGTGTGGGTGGAATCTGTGACGTGCTTCCAACAATAATATGGCAAACATGATGGGTTATCACACCCATGATTTTGTCTTACACTCTACAAGACTCTGTGTTAGCAGAAGAGAGACATTGAGAGTCTCTTGCTGCCTTTAAGAAGTAACCCTCCATGCTTATATTTGCCCATGCAGATGGTCACATGGCAAAGAACTGCGGTCACCCATTAATTGCTGAATACCACAGTCATACAGCACAGGAAAGTTTGTGAACAGCCAGAGTGAACCTGGAAACAGATTATTTTCCAGTTGAGCCTTTGATAACAATGCAGCATAGCGAACAATTAAACTATGTCACCCTGGGTGTGGGGAACACTAAACTGCCTGGGTTTCTTACCCGCAAAAGTAGGGTTTACAGTTGTTCATATGGAAAATAATACAATAATCACAACTAATAATACAAGAATAAACTGTATGTCGCATGCTCACAGTTGTAAACCTACTTTTGTCCCACCCTGTACATTGTGAGATAATGAATGTGTATTGTTTCAGGTAACTAAGTTATTTCAGTAGTTTTTACCACAGCTTTAGAAAACTAATATAGAACAATAGAATTCTAATACACATACTTCTGGCTGCTAAAGTCAGATGCAATCTCACTTTGGGAATTTCAGCTTATGTTGAATTCTTTTAGATTAAATATTGCTGTAATGTTTTTCAGGATTCAAAGAATCTTAGAGACGACTCAAGGGTTGCTCTAATGACATTAATCCCGGATCAAAATACTACTTAAATAAATTCAAATTTGATCACATTCATTTCAGTCTCCTACTTACAAGATTTCTCCAACTTTCTTTTCTTATTATTCTTGACCATTCCCTAAAGCTCATTTACTCTAAAGCTAAGTGATCATAACAATGGATTCACATATGTATATTTATATAGTATATATAAATGTAAAGACTATAATCATGATTGTTTAAGAATGCTGCCTCTTTAAATTTTGGCTTCTAGTCTGCACACTGCCCATCTTGTGGGTAAATTTGGACGGTTACAGTTATTTTGGGAATCTAGCTATGGAAAGGTGATTTGGGACACAGTTAGTTATAACTTGGCCTGATACATTTATATGCAGAGTAACTTTAAAATATTTTTAAGTTATTGCTAACCTTCCTAGTGTCTTCCAGAAACATTTCTTCAACTTGAACTGTTGACTTATACAGAGGTGTGAAACCAGTGATTTGTATACCTGTGCTACAGCACACATTCTTTTAATCTAATCAGAGAAAAAGCTGCTTTCCCAGTACCTAAATTTGGCTCTTGCTACCTTACAATTTTTTATGTATTTCTTATTTCAAGTTCATTTAGGTGCCAGTTTGATATTTTTATGTGTAATGAGATTATCAGCCCACTCCACAGCTGCTCCGGTTTTGTAATACAGAAGTACAACCATTTTAATCATTCTAAAGCATATGTTAAAAATCAGAAATTAAACCCAAGCACATAATGCAAAACTTTATTCAAAATGTAGGTATGGCTCAAATATGTTATTCAAATGCAATTCTAAAACACATTTTGGAATATTTTAATAAAACATCTGAGAAATAACAGATGTCTGATTGGGACACTTAAGGGACATATTTGTTTTGTTGGATGAATATTTATTTATTGAATTGAGAAAATTAGATTAAAATAAGTGAAATGTGAAGCAATAATGACAAATAGATGTGATGTAACCAATAGAAAATATTTTGACATCAAGACTTAAATTGTAACAAAAAATGTATGTTATATTAAATGCAGTGATTTATTTAGAAGACATGAATTTCAGAAAATTAAGGTCTAAGTTTTGTGAATCCATTTATATAAAGAATTAAGCATAAAACATATACCAAAAATTTTAATATATTGTTCATTTTACATAAAGACCAATATCAATGGAGGTAACATAAAATTAATAAAATGTTATATACACAAAGATATTAAAGATAATGGCCTTAATGAATGAATACTTTAGTCACTGAAGAAAAACTGTGAAGCATCTTGAAATTTTACAGGTCATGTATTGAAATTATTTGATAAGGATTTCCCCAAATTTAACAATTCTGAATTTATATGGCAATATATAAACTTAATTCATGAGATTTGAAGTTACTTTTCTAAACAACCAATAATAAAAAAATAAAAACAGATCCCTTATATTAAAGGTAATGCTAAAATATTTTACTCACTCCTTTAAAGAAAAAAATTATAAAATGTTTTAATGTTACAGAGTGATCACAGTATGAAGCCAAAAATACTACAGAAAAAGTAATATAGAGAGGCATGTCAGGCAGTTAATAAAAGTATGCTACTTTTTTTTAGCTCTTGAATTTGTAGGCCTTCCAAAATTGTAATGCACTGTGATTTGTTCTCTCATTATAACTATATAGTCATTTGTATAATTTTATATTTTTTCTTAAAATGTGCACCTTTTACTCTATACTTCTGAATCTATCCCATCTTTGGTATGGGGAGTGGAGCGAGTGTTTTCCTTGTGACTACATGTTTTGTGGTGGGAGGCAGTGGGTGTTTTACTACTGATCTTCGAGCTCATAGAGTTAGCAGTAAGGACATCCGGTCAGGGATGCGTTCCCTTCCTCCAGACAGGTAGACTGTTCTCCAACAGACACTTTGCACAAAAAGACTGGAACAATTTTTGAACAGAGGATTCTCGAGGGATCTTAGCAAATTTTTAATGTTTCATCAGTTGCAAAAATGCAAAAAAAAAAAGGGGGGGATGGGTAGCCGGGTGTGACAATTATTTATTTGAGCATAGTATTTAACAGTTACTGTTGGAGGGTTATTTATATTCTCTCTCTCTCTCTCGCTCTCGCTCTCTCTCATTAGTGGTAAAAGATACCATGAGAGAGGCTTCTGTGAAACTCATACCATTAGAGGAGTCAATTTCTGCAAAGGCTTTTGTCTCATGAATTCTTGGAAAATGGAGAAAGTGACAGCGTGTCAGTGTTGACTGATCTCACGGTACTCATTAGTTCATTCAGACTTCAGTTCAAAGGGAAATATTTACAATTATTTTTTCAACATCATCATTGATATACACATATGATAAAGTTCACCTGCTGAGGTGTACAGCACACTGATTTTTATGTATATTTACAGATGATGTAACCACCACGATGCTGTCCCCATTACACCTACTGCCCCCTGTCTCCATAAAGCCTCGGCGTCCATCCGCTCTGTGCAATCACCAATCTACTTTCTTTCCTGCTATGTTCTCTTATCTCGGATATTTCATTTATACAATCACAGATTGTCATCTTCTGTGACTTTTTGTTTACTTACAGTGATTTTCCACTAATTTAATCCCATGGCAGACATAAACTAATTGCTAACATTCTGCAACACACCAAACTATATATTGCACTTTTGCCAATCTTACAAAAAATAGGTATAATTTTGATTGATTTACAAAAAAAATAATAGTAATTACCTGCCTTTTTTTCCCTCCAAAATGGCTTTTTAAAAAATCAGGTGCCTATACTTATATATAAGGGACTTCTGTTACCAAGAATTAACCAATGAGATGCAACCTTATTATACTATGTGACCAGTAAGGTGCACTCTATATATGGCCTATATATTTATGGTTCAAGACGAGGCCCTCACACTCAACGGCTGTTGTTGTGTTGGCTGTTGTCATTCTTTTATTGGACAATCTAAAGGAAAAACGGTTAGTGCCTCTGACGAAATAGTCAGGTATGGAATGTTTTAAAGATTCTTGTGGCACACTGGTTGAAAATCACTGCCCTAACATAATGTTCATCTTTATTGTAACATGTATCCATACTGCATTCTTTCTATTGCCAAATTATATTCCCATTTATTGATATACACATTTTGTTTAACAGTTCATCAGTTAGTGGACATTTGGGTTGTTTTAAGTTTTTTATTCTTTAGAAATAATGTTGATGTGGTCATTAATATACATGTTTTTGTGTGGATATATGTTTTCTTGTCTCTTGGGTAGATGTTTAGGAGAGGAATTACCTGGAATGTGTGGAAACTGAATTTTTAAACTGCCAAACAATTTTCCAAAGTAGCTGCACCAATTTACTTTTCTGCCTGCAGTGTATGTGGGTTCCAGTTCCTCCACATCCATGTCAATACTTCTTGCTGCCTGAATTAAGGTTCTCTAGAGAAACAGAGCCAAAGGATATAAAGGGAGATTTACTAAGAGGAATTGGCTGATGCAATTATGGGTGCTGAAAATCCCGTGATCTGTTGTTGCAAACTGGAGACCTAGGAAAGCTGGGGATATAATTCAGGGCCAGTCCCAAAACATGAAAACCAGGATAGCTCACGGTGCAGATCCCACTCAGGGGCAGAAGATGAGCTGGCCCTGCTCAAATGGTGAGGTAAGAAAGAAGGGGGAAATCCCAACTCCCTCAGCCTGTTAGGGTTCAGGCCGTGTTAGGGTTAGAGTATTCCCACTCACATTGAGGGCAGCTGCTTTGCTCAGTTCATTGATTCAATCTCAACCACAAGCATCCTCACAGACACACCCAGAAATAATGTTTATCCCGCTATCTGGGCCTCACTGACCTAGTTGAAGAGGCACATAAAAGTTACTACTACATTGTCTCATTATAATCATTCTGTTGAATGTGAAGTGGTATATTATTCTGGTTTTGATTTTTATCACCTTAACTAATGTTGGGTACCTTTTCATGTGTACACTGGCCTTTTGCCCATCTTTAGAGAAATAACTAGTCAAATACCTTGACATTTTAAATTGAATTACTTGTCTTTTCATTTTTGAATACAATTACTTTAATAATTTTATTAATAGGTTATATTTTTAGAACAGTTGTTGATTTACAGAAAAAATTGAGCAGACAGTACAGTGTTCTTATATATTTTCACTCCCCATATATATTTTCTGTTATTAACACCTAACCTTAGTATGGTTGTTTTGCTACAATTAAGAAAGCAATACTGATACTTTATAATTCACTGAAGTTCATAGTGTATTCAGGTTTTCTTTTAGTATTTGCCTAATGTCTGCAATTTTGACACCAATGAAAATATGACTTTTTCAACCATTTATTGTTTATGCAAATCCCTAGAACTTTATTACAAAGAAGGAAGCAGAAGTGTTTGCAAAGATAATGCCAGGAGGACTTTTAATATGTTTGGTGACACGTCTATAGCTAATGATGTTTTTGAACTCCATCCTCATTTCCATCGCCCCCTTCCAATGCTTCCTAGCAATGTGTTTATAAGATAAATTTTTAACTTAGAAAAATTACACTTTGTCTATGTAAAAGCTTTAGACCCCCAAAGCTTGAATTAGTCCCAAATACTCTTTATTTTTCTATAAAGTAAATCAACAACAAATAGGTTTGGCATCAAATTTTTCACTGTGCATTGAAGATTTCAAGTTATCTATATTTTAACTGGCAATAAAGTTAAGAGGTACCAACCAGAGGAAACCCATTTTGGGCATTCAAACAAGAATCAGAAAAATACAACTCTTAGCCTATTTTGTACCTAAGGAGAAATGTCATATCCTTAGGAGAAAATGAAGGGCAAAACAGCATTAAATGCATTCTACTTATTGGGATCATATCAGCTCTGAAAATGATCACTTATCATGCCAGCCTTTGATAGAATGAAAGCACTTCATGTTCAGTTTTCCTCAACACATTTATTTTCATGTCTTTTGAGCAGGATGTTTCTTACATTATTCATGTCTGCTTGAAGATTTTTTTGAGATATATTTTCTGTGTTAGTTTAAAAGAATATAATGTTACAAGGCAAATAATTTCAGTTTTTGTCTTACAAATGTGGTGAATTCTATGAAATATAAAATGTCTGAGATGGTTACTAGAATGCCTAGCATTAAGATATTTTTCTGCTGAATGTGTCTGAGTCTGCCTAGACCTATATATTATACCTTTTCAGCCCACACTGTCCTAACACTTATTTGCCCACCTTTTCCTGCTCTTAGTTTTGGGACATGCCATTTTATTATATATGATACGTTCTTGAAGTCACTTTAAATTTTATTTTAGTACATGCCATGCTATAAATATAACTTTATGTAATAATCCATTAAAGAATACAAGTAAAATTGCATCATGAAGTAAAACTAGATTTGTGGGTAAATACTTTCTTGGTATAGATTGCAAGCTGAGAAAATGTACATTGAGTCCATTTTGTCCTTAGAAAAAATGGTTTCTCTAGTACTTCCTCTTAAAATTTTATTATAATGTTTTTTTATTGTTGTTCAAGTACAGGTGTCTCCATTTTTCCCCCACCACTCCCCCCCAACCTCACCCATCTCTGCCTCCCACCCTCCAACCTACCCCCTTTGGCTTTGTCCATGTGTCCTTTAAACATGTTCCTTGCTGATCCTTCCCCTATTTTCCCCCATTATCCCACTCCCCCCACCTGTGGTTACTGTCTGTTTGTTCTTTATTTCAATGTCTCTGGCTGTATTTTGCTTGCTTGTTTGTGTTGTTGATTAGGTTCCACTTAGAGATGAGATCAGATGGTATTTGTATTTCACTGCCTGGCTTATTTCACTTAGCATAATGCTCTCCAGTTCCATCCATGCTGCCTCAAAGGGTAGGAGCTCCTTCCTTCTTTCTGCTGCATAGTATTCCATCATGTAAATGTACCATAGTTTATGACCCGTTCATTTACTGATGGGCACTTAGGTTGCTTCCAGCACTTGGCTATTGTAAATTGTGCCGTTATGAACATTGGTTAGAAATCCCATGCTACTGTATACTCTGGTGTTTAACTCCACTTTACCCATCAATGTTTACAACCCAGATTTTTAAAAACCTTAATGGTTTGATTGATTGTGTAATTGTTACAAGTGTTAAGATCTTCTCTCTGTACACTCAACACTCACCTACCTAGCACTAATCTTGAATCAGTCCTGAGAAGTACTTTAAGGATGTGGCTTACATTTGTGGAATGTATGGATTTAATTTATTATTTCAAAGATCTATCAATATATCTAATGTTGCTATGTTAACGCTTTAATATCTGTTTTATTTTGTTACTCAACACCAACCCTCCAAAATAATCCAATTAAAAAATAGGCAGAGAACCCAAATAGACACTTCTCCAAAGAGGACATACAGATGGCCAATAGACATGGAAAAGGTGCTCAGTGTCACTAATCATCAGAGAGATGCAAATGAAAACCACACTGAGATATCACCTCACACCTGTCAGAATGGCCCTCATCGATAAATCCACAAACGACGGGTGTGGGTAAGAACATGGAGAAAAGGGAGCCCTTGTGCACTGTTATAGGGAATGCAGATTGGTGCAGTCATTGTGGAAAACATATAGAGGTTCCTCAAAAACTAAAAAGGGAACTGCCTTATGACCCAGTGATTCCACTTCTGTGTACGTATCTAAACTAAACAAAACTCAAAACATTAATTCAAAAGAATATATGCACCCCCATGTTCACTGTAGCATTATTTACAATAGCCAAGGTATGGAAGCAACCCAACTGCCCCTCATTGGACAAGTGGATAAAAAATATTGATAACAGTCCTGTCTGGTGTGGCTCAGTGGATTGACAGCAGGCCTGCAAACCAAAGGGTGGCCAGTTCAATTCCCAGTCTAGGGCACATGCCTGGGTTGTGGGCCAGGTCCCCAGTAGGGGGCGCACAAGGAGCAACCACACATTGATGTTTCTTTCCCTCTCTTCCTCCCTCTTCCTCTCTAAAAATAAGTAAATAAAATCTTAAACATAGTGAGACTTATGTACAACTGACTATTCTTCAGCCATAAAAATGAGTTAAATCTTACTATTTGCAACAGTATAGATGGACTTAGAGGGTATTATGCTCAGTGAAATATGCCAGTCAGAAAAAAAGGCAAATACCATATGATTTTACTTATATGTGGAATCTAAAGAAACAAACAATAACGAAACACTCATAGACACAGAGAGCAGCCTGGTGATTCACAGAGGAGAAGGGTTTGGCGGACTAGATGAAAGAAGTGAAGGGATTAAGAAGTACAAACTGATAGTTACAAAATAGTCACGGTGTGTAAAGTACAGCAGAGGAAGTATCATTAACAATGTCGCGACAACTCTGTGTGGTGCCAGTTGAGTACTGGCACTACCCGGGGGACACTTTGTAATGTACATGACTTTCTAACCACTCTGCTGCACACCTGAAGCCAATACAAAAATATTGGAAGTAAACTACAATTTAAAAACTTTTTAAAACAAAAAATAAATGTTTTATTTTCAGTCATAATTTTGCTTGATTTTCTAATTCAGTCAATGTACATGAAAATTAAAGCCATTTCATTAACTCAACCCTTCTTGGCAACCTGTTCTGCTCTTGCCAAACAACTCACTCTAAACTAAATTATGTCCCCTGTAATCTTAGAAGTGAGATGGTTTCCACAATATGGAAGAACCACACCTAACCACATGCATAATTCCAAGAGTTTGCTCATTTTTAGAAAACTTTTTTTGCCCTGTCCAAACACAGTTGGTTGTCTTAGGTTCATTGAGTCCCCATAGTTACTTACTTAAAGACCCCTTACTTAGGGCCTCTAAACACTTACTTAATAATGAATTAGTGATGTTAGCTCCATATCTGGCCTGCTATAACTGCCTTTCCACTCTCCATTAAGCCAGTCCACTGAGGTTACAGCAAGTCCACAGAATGATGACACAGTCACCTCCTTATTTTCCCTCCTGTGGGGAGAATGAGCAAACATGTAATTTATCTTATTCACACAGATTTACATTTTGAATAAAGAGCCAGTATTTCCATGCAAGATGGGCAAGGAACATTCACTAGCTTTTCCGGTTACGGGGACACAGAATCTACCAAATAACAGGGCTCATTCTGACGATCCTTTTCTCATTGGTTTTGTTTTTCCCATAACTGTGGACAAAGGATGATGACAAATATTTCTCTGAAAAATCTTGCATGCTCTCTCTCTCTCTCTCTCTCTCTCTCTCTCTCTCTCTCTCTCTGTGTCCCTGAACTCACTGTTCAAAACATAAAACCATAACCATAAGACTCTTGTCCAAGGTCTTATCTTTCCTGTAAAAAAAGGCACATTTGTTCAATGCCAGTTCTGCTTTTCCGGAATCTCTGTATATTACACAAGAACGCTGAAAACACTCTCACCACCAAATATTTCCACAATTTAGTCACTGCTAAATTCTTTATCAAACATTGATTTTTCAGAGAGAAAATAGCCTCGCCAGAGGCATACTTGTTACCGTCAAGTTGGATTTGTGTGTTTTTACACTAATAGCTGAAAATCAGGGCCCTGTGCTTTAGAGCTGAACAGTGAGTACTAGGAATAGATATGCTTCTTCCCATGAAAGCAGATATGCTACAAGTAATGGATGACAATATTTCAAGAGCTGAGCGAATAACATGAGAGGAGATTGATAGATACAGAACCTGTAACAGACAGATGCTTTAGACAGTTTATCTATTGAACATTCCATAGCATTTTTGTACTATGGATCACCGAAATCATCCTATTAGTCTGCTGCTATTATAAAAACCTTTCATGATTAATGATGTGAAACCCTCCCAATACATACAGGAATAGAGAAGGATATTCTATTCAAGGTTGTGGAATATATTATAGTTCAGTTAGTACTGGAGTGGCCACAGACTAGAAAATAAGCTTGTGTCATGACCGTAATTTGTTCTGGATGTTCCATCATAAACATTGTCCTTTATAAACAGTGGGCCTTTGTGAGGGCTCTGCTTTGTACAATGTACTTTCAGTAACAAAATGAGTATTTGTTGTGACACGTTAAATCTCAGCACATTGAGGGCCAAAGGTATACAAAACAAATTGTAAGGCTAAAATAAATATGTTGGCAATGGCCCATTTGGTTAGTCAAGATAGACCAGGTCATATTGCAAAAGAAAATATTAAATAGCTTTATTCAACAGGGGTGTATTTCTTGCTCACGTCAAATACAGTTTGAGTTTGGTAACATTTTGTACACTTGTCTTCCATGTGGTGCCTCAGTAATTCAGGTCCTTCCACTGTGTTGACCCTCCTCAAAATATGGACTTTTGCACACCACTGATTCCTAAGAGAAAACATGGGGAGCTCACACTTTTTCTTAAATACCTCATTCTAAAAATGACACAGGTCTTTTGCTTACAGCCCTCTGGTGAGTACTGGGCAAGAGCCCCACTAACTACAATGGGGCTGGGAAATGTGAGTCACCAAGGACTTCCAGAGAACTAAACATGTCTGTAACATGACTGGTTTTCTAAATGAGGTCTTGTTGGTGATGTAATACTGATTCCATCTAAATTGTTGTTACTTTGGTTATCATGTTTTTACATTTTATTTTGTATCATAAAGCATTTTTGAGTCAAGCCTTTTTAGTCACTAAGTGTAGAGAAATGTATGTATTCATAGAAGCAAATCATGAGATTACACACAGATGTACTAAATAGTTATCTAGATGTCCAGGCATCCTCTGGTCTCCACAGCACCCACATTCTGGCACTGTTTTTTCCCCACCGTTACATTTCACAGAGATGGGAAAGAATTAAGCCTCTAATAAAGAAGCATTGATGAACAAAACTGAGAACCAGTAGAAGGAAACTCATTTCTCTCAGTGGTATTGTTTCCTCTCCTGCCCACCACCACAATAGGCTGCTAAAAATCAGCAACTCTGCACTTCTCGGTTCCATATATTAACTATGGACTCCATGAGGACCGATCTCCAACTTTCTGAGCCAAATTTCTGCTTTCCTGATCAGCATCACTGGTCAGTCATTATCACTGAACATGAAATAAAAAAGATTTAACATTTATTTACCCCATCAAGGGTCATATAACTTTCATTCTTCTTGAACTGAATACCTTTATAGTAACTAACATTGGGAATCTACATGGTTTTTTAAATTCCATAAAATTCGTTTGGGGGAAGGGAACATCTGTGTATATTTGTTTAGTTCATGACTATAATATTAAGATTAAACTCAATTAGTTCAAAGCTCATAAATATTTATTTCTACTTAATTAGAGCATAAACATTTTAGGCTTACTAATGTTTTTAGGATTTAAAACTGTTTAAGGCTTTTACTTTTAAAATTATTCAATATTAATTTAGAGCTATTTCTTTTTGAAGGAAAGTTTATTTTTTAACTTGATGTGTAAAATTTTGCTACTAAAAGCATACATTGAATCATGTGCTCATGTCAAATTAGATAGCTTTGGGAAAGTTTTGGACAACAAATATCAATATTATAAGTGATTCTTTTTAGTGAAATTTTAAAACAAATATGTTCCATTATAACTGTATTTTGCTAAGTAAATTTTGGAGCCAGAATAATTGTATTGCATATTATCTGGCATATTCTTACAAGGGGGGCCCCCCTCCCAAAATGGAATTATCTTCATGTTTAAGAATAAACACAAATTATCTTCATGTTTATCCTTAAATGTGTAAGAATAAATGCACAGTTTTTATAAATAATTTTTTTTGTTTGAGATCACCCCTCATATATGTTTTATTCTCCTGTATGGCTTCTAATTTTCTAATCTCGCCTATAAGTTTAAAAATAATGAAATCAAGACTGGTATAATATTTTGGCATTTTTGTTTGTACTGACTGATACCTTTTGTATTTATTTGCCTTATAACTTACATATTTTTTGTGTAAAAGTTCTGAGAGGACTTGGACTTTAAAATACAACCTGGAGTGTGCCAAGGTTCTTAATTTTATCAGTAAAATAATGGTTTGTCATTTGCTGATTTGGCAAAACTAGTTGCTAATACAATTTATCAAGCTCAATTATAAAGCAGGATGATGCAAACAACTGCTGTTTGTGGTAGTACGCATGGAAGTGGCATATTGTCATCCCAGTCTTTGTGTCCTTGAAGAAGCATTTTTTAAAAAGTTAATGATGATTTCTCACACATGTTTTTCAAATGAGAAAGTGTTTGTTTTGATCACCAGATCTGTTGGGCAGAAATCAGAAGGCAGATCAATTTCAGTGGTATTTACACTCCTGAAGAAAACAAGCTCTCTTTTTCTTTTAATTCCTTAGGCAGTAAATAATAAGGGGGCAGGCCTCAGGAAATCTCTGTGGTCCTTCAAATCTGCTTCTAACAAAAAGCTTAAGATTAGTATCAGTAAACCCAATTACCTCCTTCTGACATAGTCTAAAAATAATAAAGCTGACCCTTTGGCGTGGACCTTAGAAATATCTCTATTGATTACAAACTTGAATAAGGATTTTTCTTTGAAAAACAGATTTATGTTTGAAATTTAGAAGCTTATTTACTTATTAATTCTCATATGAAAATATTAATAATTAAGTTTAATAAAGGCATTTTTGAGAACATTATTTGAATGACATTTTGACTGATAACAATTATAGAATATTTTTTTCATGGAAGATTTTAAGATATAAATGAAATTTATAAACTCATTGAACACAACTCAGGTTTTATATAATTTGTGAAAGTTATTTCAAATGTTGCATTCACTGAAACTTGTAAGTTAAGCAATGACTATTAAATTTGTGAAATTCTATAACATTATTAAGAATGTAATACACATATTTTCTTTTACAAATATACTGATGTATAAATATAGATATGAATGTCTAAATATATTGTGTTTCCTGAGATTTCATTATACAAGGTTATTTCCACATAAATATTTTAAGAATAAGAATATTAGCACACATGTTAATGAGCAAATATTTAAATAACTTTTCCAAAGATAGAAAACTGAATCATATACAAGGAAATACAAGGTTATTTACACATAAATATTTTAAGAATAAGAATATTAGCACACACATCAATGAGCAAATATTTAAATAACTTTTCCAAAGATAGAAAACTGAAACATATACCTTCATTCACAAGTTGTATCAGTAGTATCAAAAGATTGTTGTTAAGCCAACCCTGTGGATATATTAAACTGGGTTAAAATGTACTAAACTTTGAATATATTGTTGAATTTATTTTGCTGACTTTTTCAGAGTTTATTTTCACATTTGTTCTTGAATGCTATCATATGATAATTTTCTTACATCAAAATGTCTTTTCAGTTTCTGGTGTAAGGATTTTTGCTACCTTTTTAAAATGTCAAAGAACATGATTTCTCTTCTTTAACTATCTAGGGTGATTATAAAATGTTGAAATTACTTGTACCTTAAGTGGTTGAACAAATTTAGTGATCAGATCATCTAAGCCCATGTGTTTGGTTATATTGAATAATAATGTAATTTTTTCCATTTTAATAGGCCTGCCATATTGAGGTTTCTGTTTCTTCTTTCACTTGTTTTTCTTTAATTTTTCTTTTATTGTATTTTGTCCATTACCTTTTTTTATCCCTCTCACACCCTTTTCCACCTCCACCCATCCCTGCCCACCCCCCTGCAATCACCATTGTTGCCCAGGTACATGAGTCCTTTTTCTTTTTTGCTCATATCTCTACCGCCTAATGACCCACCCAGAGCTGTCAGCCTGCTCTGGATGAGGCATTCGTTTTTGAAGGTTAATTTTTCATAGATATCTATATACGAGATCTATCCAAAAAAAGTCCAGCCATTGTTAATATAATAAGAATGGTTTGCACAACATCCATGTAACCTGGCACTCAAGAAGAGTGGACTGGACTGCACATGTGTGAACAATGAGGACTTCACTCTACTAGTCAGTGGAGGCAGTAGATGCTGCTGAGTGAACATGTGTACTGTGTGGCCTTCACATTCAAAATGACTGAGCAAGTAGAGCAACAAATCTGCACCAAATTTTGCATTAAGCTTGAACATTCCTCCATGGAAACTATTCAGATGATGAAGAAGGCTGCAACTATGGACAACTGGTGATTGGCAACTTCACCACGACAATTTGCCTGCTCATGCATCACATCTTGTGCAGAGTTTTTTGGTGAAACATCAAATCACTGATGTGACTCAGTTCCCAAACAACCCAAATTTTTCACCCTGCAACTTCTGGCTTTTCCCAAAACTAAAATCACCTTTGAAAGGGAATAAATTTCAGACCGTCAACGAGATTAGGAAAATACAACAGAGAAGCTGATGGTGACTGGGAGAACTGTGTGAGGTCCCAAGATGCCTACTTTGATGGGGACTGAGGCTTCATTGTCCTGTGTACAGCTTCTTGTATCTTGTAGCTTCTTCAGTAAGTGTCTCCACTTTTCATATTACATGGCTGGATACTTTCTAGACACACCTCATATATTCTATTCAAATTTTCAAATGTGTCATACTTTGTTTATATTCTCATTTTTATTCAACTTGGTTTTTTATCTTTGTTCTCTGTGTTTCCATATTGGTCTGTATCACCATCTTTAATCTCATAAATTTACCTTAACTCACCTCCATTTTCTGTATTAGAATAATATATAAGGATAACATTGGCCAACAGATATTTATTTTATAGAAATTTGTGAGACAATAGATAAAGGTTCAAGCAAAATCTGAGAATAAAAGATGGAGGTAAATCTCATGTGAATTGTTAATCTTATATATCAGTGATTTTCTCTACTGCGCCGAGCACACTGGTGCGCTGCAAGAACAATGAAAATGTGCAGCACCTGGCTATTTATTTACAGACACCGACCTCTCTTCCCGTTGACTGTCAAATTTAAAAAGGACAACAGCCAACACAGCAATGGCTATTTGATGTGAATGAATCAAAATTATACTTATTTTTTTAGTCTGAACTGCAAAAACTATAATATATGTTTGGTGTGCCACAGAACTTAGTAATTAGTTTGTGTGTGCCATGAGATAAAAATGGTTGAAAATTTGCTGATTTAAACAGTTGTATAAGTAAAAGAGGAGTTTAAGTTGTATTTCGAAAATGTAAGCATTTAGTTCATCAATATGTTGGCCTTATAAAAAGAGAACACTATTTTAAAATTGAAAAAGTAAGTTTATTTCCTAAATCTTAATGATGGGAAGGTCAATAAAATATTTTTCCATATGATACCATATTTTTCCACTATGATGCCATAGTGAAAGTGCCTTAGTAAAACAGCACTGTCAGGCAAACAAATATTTTAGGAAATCCCCAAGATTGAAAGAAAGGAGAGAATAAAGAAAGCCAGTAAGGCGGAGACAAAGTCTTCAGACAAGGAAACTGTCCTCATTATTGATTTAAAAATATTTAAAATATATTTTTGTAAGATGAACTATAGCATTTTGAGCATAGCCATTCCATTTCTATTGAGAACCATCTCTACATTTTCTTACTTTTTTAATTTTAAAATTTGCCTTATTTCTCAAGGAAATCTGAAAGTCTGTTTTCTTCCTTGCTGACATCTGACAGGTAAAGCACGCTGCTTGCTTTACTGTGCTTCCCCGATCCTGTCGTTTCAGGTTTGGGATGACTTCTCGTGACATTTGTTGACAGCACATAGTCTGTCTGGAAGTTTTGCTTCTATTAGTTGCTACATTTTTAAGAAAAGTATATTGAGCTGTCAATCATTTCAATTATTCATCAATAAATGTAGTTTGGGGGAAAGCCATATACTTGTTTTAGGGTTCTTCAGAAAACTGGGCAGAATGACTTTGAATAATTATCATAAATTAAAGAGAAACCATGCTTTTCATCCATCTTCACTCCTTCTCATTAAATCCAGACACTTTAATTAATTTTTTTTAAAGCTGACACACTAAGATTTTTATGAGCCAGTTGATTTTTAGCATAGGTCACTAGGTGAAACACAGTCTTTAGTCTCGTTCTAGATCTGTTCTTACCAGGAAGGTAGTGGAAACATCTATTTACCCAAAGAAAGTACCTCCAACTTAACTATGGAAAGATGAAATTCCACATATTAATGATAGAACTTATTTTTAAGAAAAACAGCATTCATTTATCTTTGCTGTTGCTTTTATGATATAGGAGTGAGTTCCATGTAAAATATCCATAACTGTCTTAGTAAAGGTATATTAAGATAATTATCCTAAAATTCTGATTGAAAACAGCTTGAAACTATTATTCTAACTTCAAGTGGATTATATTTTGAATGTTTTCCTTCACTTTATCTATCTATCTATCTATCTATCTATCTATCTATCTATCTATCTATCATCTGTCTATCATCTATCTTTTCATGTATTAATGATGCATGGCATTACATATTGGAATTCCTTGTGAAAATTAACTACATGTATCTAAGTATGTGATTGCTTCATTGTTTTCACTCATGTGAAAACAAGATGTTGATTTTTACTGAATCTCCCTTGATATCAAATCTTTAACATAAATAAATAAAATTGCTTGTCATCTAATACAGCTTACTCTATAATACATGAGATACTCTGTTGTGTTAAAATAATGTGATCTAATAAACGGTATAGACATCTCTTTTTTAATTAAACTATGACAAATTTAAGTTTTAGTATAAGTAGGTGATTTCAATGTCTTACTCTTCTTTCATTTTTTTTTCTGTAGTTGCTGAATACTTTCTTAGCAAGGGGAAAAGATTAACTTGACTAAAACTCAGTTAAAATGCAAATGAAATGAATTTCTGGGCAATAAAGCATGCATTAAGCTGGAACTCTAATGAACATAATAGTAAAAAGTCCCTGAAATATTTTAGGCACCTCTATCTATTCCATCTTTATGCTCATTTAGATATAAGTCTTCCAATAATTTTAGAGGCTTTGCATTTCTGCTTGCCACAAACATGATTAACAATTTTATTGCTCTGTTTTCTCCAGAGATGGCTTTAAATTTACCTTATTTTTCTCTCCTGCAGCCAAACCATGAAGCCAGAAAGAATCTTATCTGACTTCGGAGATTTATGCTCATTTCATGGGGATTATAGAAATTCAATATTAGTGGCAGTAAATAATATAAAATGGCTAAGTATAGTTATGGGGCTTTGGTGTTTGTTTTGAAATAAATTTTATATTTAAACTAAAGGAAACTGTAATACTTGTGTTATATCAGTGCTTTAATCACTAAGCTAGAGATGAGAGAAGATGTTTTCTGTGTAGAAATACAGACACTCGTTTCCTTTCGCAGCCTGAAGATGGAGGAGAGCCATTTGTGAGCTCAAGAGGAGAGCATTTCAGCTTGGCGATGGATTTTGCTGAGTCAGGTGTGCCTTTTGTTGAGAGGAGCCAGTGTTTAAGCAAATGTGACCAGGTCATTTCTCTAACCTTGTTAGACCTATTCACGTTTTGCTAAAAGGCTTTTTAAAAATTCAGAGGATCTTAATATATTGTCCTATAAAATAACTGTGTAATCTATTATTATAATAGATTGTAAAATAGTGTAGTCATTATGGAGTAAGTACTATTCCAGAACAATAAAATGTTAATAAGTGTTCAAGGTCAAGAAAATAAAGGATACATTGAGAATTAAATCTACAGAAGCTAGCATATTGTGAGTTGAAATAGCTGCAAAAGATTCATGAAGTCTATTCTGTGCCAAGAACCGTATCCCTGAAACTAATTGAAATGATTAGTTTTACTTTTTTCATGTTCATCCATTAGGAAGCATATGGTATGGCCTCGATGATTACAGCAGTAACAAAGGACCGTTTGCTAGTCATGGCAATGCTGTGACTATGAGACGTGAGGTCAAACAGAGCAAAGGAAAAGTTGTCTTAAAACCAAAAGCCATAGAAATGTATCATCAACGTGCACTGTCCACTTTAGGTACAGTATGCTTTTGATTTTAAAAACAAAGTGGTGTTGTATTCAACTCGGTGTTTCCGTTTCTCTACCACTGAGAGAGACTCAATGAACTGGGTGGGGCCAATGAAGTACTGGGTGGGTGGCCCTATCTACTCATGCAATTTGACGGTTTATCTTTGGGCTCTCTTTTTCTGAAGCCGGAATATTAACTTTGCCAACTGCTTCATGAATAAAATATTCTTCATAAAGTATATGCTCTGCCCTCCAAGAATTACAAAGTGCAGTGCTGCCTGGTGACTTAGAAAGCACTTTAAATAACAGAGGAAATCTAACTCTTTTATTGTCCTATTTAAATTATTCTTGCTACAGTTAAAATTGAGTTGTTATTCTATCAGAAAATACATACCTATGTACTCATTAACATTCACATAGGCACGGAGTTCTTAATCTTACCTTCTCAGAACAATGAATTCCATTCCAGCCGAGCTCTCGGGACTGCTCTTCCCGCCATCCCTATCTGGCTCCACCTCTGTCTTCTTTCCGAGTTCTTCCCTGTTATTAAACAGACGAGTCAAATACGCTTTCACTGTGCTTATCTGAGGCAGCAGTGCTTTGTCTCTATGAAATGTTTTGGCTTCTAATTTGGAATGTAATACTTATTCTTTAGGGTAATGCACTATTCAGTCATTCATGGCCATGGTTGAGCGCTTCCTTGGTGAGCCCTGTGTAGACAGATTATTTGTTCAAAAACGAAAAAGTTTAAGTCCCTAGACTGAACACCACTGCCATTGTTTGGCCACCCCAAGCTTTTCCCTCTCATATCCATACAGGTATAACACTGAGCTCTGTTTGTTGGAGAACTTCCATCCTTTATGCAGTAGGTCATCCTTCTAGTAAAACATTCAATCAAGGTGCCAACACCATTGGCCCCATCTCCACCTCTGTGATCAGTTTAGAGATGAGCATATGAGCAGGCAGCCTGATCAAACCCTTCCCAGTAGCTGTTCCACCAAAGAGGGAAGGGATGCTATTCTTTGTTTCGGTGCAATTTATTTTTATAATCCAATATCAGAGTAAGAGGACTTTGTTCTGATATAGTTATTCTATTTAGAAAAATGGCATAAACATATTTTATTTTCATATATATTATTTAACAGTGGACCTTTGGCATACTAATGTAACATGCTATAACAAAGAGTATAGGTTTTGATTGATTATTATGCTAAAACTTGATTCACAAAGTTTGAGTCAAAATATATTTAAGGGGAGTTTAGAAATGTATGCTATGCAATTAGTGACTTTTCTAACAAAGGATGCAATATTACTTAAAATTACTTATGAATAATTTGATTCATGAATATTAAATTATATTATAACAAATTTGATAAATTCCAGAAAAAGCACAGCATTGTTTTTCCAATAATTTTTCCTTGCAGCACATTGTTTTCCTGGTATTTGAGATTTTGCATAAACACTACATATATCAAAGTCAATTGTTTAAGACTTGATTATGTTGGCTAAAACATATGTTAGTGGGAAAAGATTCCAAATATTATAACAAAAACAACAAACAACTTATATAATTATCTCTGATTTATTATTTAAAAATTCTAATAAGTATAACTCCTCTATAACCAATGAAAGGAAGCTAAATTTAACTCAGACATTTAATCTATGCTATGCTAATATATACAGTATGACAGCCTAAGACATGTATTTAATTCAAGATCCTTAATGCAGCATAGTGTTTGATGACCATGGCTCACATTACCATTAAAAACAGAAAGCTTTCATGTCGCTACCAGGCTAGCGTGAGAAGAGTTTTTCTGAGAATCCCCAAGCTGCTTCTAATCTTCTCATGCCCCTGAGCTCTGGTTCCCTCCCTCATGTACGTACTTTCTTCCTAAAGTCACAGATGGGTTATAGCTCAGTCAGACCTCCTGCATCCAATCATCCAAACCAGACTGATGCCTGTGGCAGGGGGCTTTTCCCATAGTATTCCTAAAGTCAGTGTCTCACAGTGTCACAAATCACAGCGGTCTCAGCCACCTTTGCTACTGCATTTTGTCTTCTCTTTTTCACAACTAAAGTCCCAGCCCTCACCACAGAAAAAGACCGTGTCTTATTTTCAGGCATCTCAGGCTTCAAAGCTTGAATCTGCTCGAATCTGGGTCAGAGTGGAAAATGGACTCTTTTCTCCTTGAAAACCACCCCACAGCATGGGCTGGGTAACGGTTCCTGAAAGCTGCTCCTCTCCCTCCAAATGTGCCTCAGCTGTGCGCGGGATCCTACAAAGGATGGCATGACAGGTAGGTCTGGATTGTCAAGGAAGCCTCATGGGCTAACTCCAGTGTACCGGCAATTTCTTAGTCCTCTGTGGTGAGGGGCCTTGCAGGGTACGATGTATAAAACCACACCAAACTAGGAAAGACATAGAGTATTTCTATGCCTATGCTACAACTCCTGAGAAAGAAAAGTTTTAAAGATAAGGAGTTGAAATACATAATGTGAGAAGGAGTGAGGTGAGTTTTATAGGAGTGAATGATTAGGAAATCTAATACTTAATAATTTGAAGGAAAACAAGAAGAAATAGCACCTAAAGTGATTGGAATCACATAATTGTCAAATGGAATGCATTTGTTCAAAAATTTTTATTTTAATATATGCTAATAAGTCAGGACAATCTTTTTGTCCTCCTTTCTTCAGTTGCTGTCTTGACTCCTGTTACTTATTCTTCTCACCTACACTATTTCCCTGCCTTTTTTCCTCCTTCACTATCTCCCATGGGACTTAGCCAATAGTCTCACCAGTGTTTTTTCTCTATGAAATGCTTTTTACTCTAATATTAATGTATTTTTTTCTTTGTATTAACATGTCACTTAAGTAACTAATGGAGGTAGTCTACAGTCTAGATGAAATGTGTCAGCGATTGGCTAGGAGGCTGACAGGTTAAGTAACTTAGCTAAGCAAGATTATGGCAAAAGGTCATGAGAGCCTACACTTAGAAAGGCATTAGAGCAAAGAATCTTAGTATTTAATGGGAGCAGAAGAGTGAAAATATCCTGATACCTCTGAGGTTTACATTTAATTAGGATAACTTTATATTGAATGATATCCAAGTTTCAACTGATGTTTGTGTTGGAAGTACATTGAAGGACAGAATGTCCTGACTTCACCCTTATTATGAACGAGTTTGAGTAGATTTTTCTCATGATAGTGAAAGATAAAGACATTCTCTTCTCTGTTTGACCTACATGGAATAGTTATGCCCTAGTGCAGGGGTGTCAAACTCATTTTCACTGTGGGGGGCCAGATCAGCCTCCAGGTTGTCTTCAAAGGGCCGAATGTAATTTTAGGACTGTATAAATGTCACTACTCCTTAACTAGGGGCAAGGAGCTCGGCTTTGTGGCCAGGTAGAAACAAGGTGCTGGGTCAGATAAAACAAGGTGGAGCACTGGATTTGGCCCTTGGGCCTTGTGTTTGCCACCTGTGCCCTAGAGGAAGAAATGAGAGACCTGGTCAGATTTTTCCCAACAATAAAAGAAGTAAAATTCTTAGAATTTTAAGGTAAGGTATAAATCATGGTATAACAAAATCTTTAAAAGAACAGATTATTTCTAACATTTAATCATGTACAGATGTTCCTTGACTCACAATGGGATTAGTGAGTAAATTCAAAAAATACCTTAAACCTAAAACGTATTTAATACACCTATGCTGCTGAACATCTTAGCCTGGCCTGGCCTACCTTACTTACGTGTGCTCAAAGATGACACTCAACAAATGCCAGGGTGCATTGCAGAGTGCCAGTGATTTACCCTCGTGATCACACAGCTGACTGGGCACGAGGGCTCACTTCCACTGCCTGTGTCAGAAGAGAGTTTCACGCCATGTACTGCCAACCTGGGAAAAGATCAAAATTCAAAGAACCATTTCTACTGAATGTGTATCACTTTTGCACCACCACAAAAGTAAATAAAAATCACAAACCAAATCATCATGATTAGGGACTCTGTGATATTCTGCCTCAAAACAAGACAAATAAGTTATTTTGTTTTGTGAGGAAATAAATCAAGAATGGTACTACTGATGAGAACTTGCTTGTTTTGTAGGTTATTCTGCACATAATTTGATACTGATAAAATTTAAATACATCCTGTGCTGTCAGTTTTTGTTCTTTAGTCCTCTAAATATAGAAAGTATTAATTCTTTTATCAAACTTTATTAATTTAAAAATAGAAATCCCAACCGGTAGTTAAGCAGGACTACCTTATTTTAAACACCACCATTTGAGAATAGCCCTGCTCTTACCACCTTACTAACATTGTCCAGTGCTAATGGCTTACTGACATTGTCCAATGCTAATTGCTTACTAACATTGCTTCCTGCTAAGGCCCTTCTTCTGTTCCATCTACCTCCCATATTTTTTCGGCAGATTTCATTCTTGTCATTGTAGAAGCTATAGTTTTTAAATGAATTCTTCAGTGCAGTCTTCATTCCTCATTTTTTATATAAAACTATTTTGATTATACCTCTAAGAAAAATTTTAATGATGAATTTATATAACTGTCTCACTCCATTTCATCAAAATGGAAAATGCCTTGGGCTGATATTTACAAATTTTAAAAAGGGGTAGTAATTAATAAAATCCAGCATTGTAAAACCCAAACTTGATTTTTGGCTTTGCGATATATTACTCTTCAACTTAGAAGCTACTTGTGTGAAATATTTCTTGCACCATTTTCAATTCTCTCTTCTTCACCCATCTCTTGTTCCAGATGTGGTTGCACTTGAGCAAAAGAATGCCAGAAAAATCTTGAAGGCCAAGGCCATTCTTGTGACCCTTCATGAAAGTAGTGGAAAAACTTGAGATTGCTATATTGGAAATAGGTCTTTGTAAAATGCTCTCAGAATTTCCAAAAAACCTCTACTATATTTTTGCATGAACATTTACAGAGACTTCTGAACTCATTTCTTACCTACATCAGGTGAAGGACATTTGAGGGGGTAGTCCATGTCTTCTACAGATTTCCTTTCTGTGGATAGCCAGAATTTGGCCTGGTTTGTTCTTCATTGTGATGTACATGCCAAACAATGGCATACAGAGGTTGGAGTTGAATGTCATGGGGGACAATTTTGCAGTAATTCAGATATAGCATTGTACAAGAAAAAAGAGGAAAAAAATAAGTACCTTTTTGATTTGCTGAAATCACATATATAAAACTTGCAAGCTAAGTTAAAGAAGATCATCTAATTTTTAAATTATCCACATGGCCATGACTTATCTATGGTAGGAATTGTCTGCTTTGACATATACTTGAGTTTCTACTGTCTGAAGAAAAATCTATGTGACTTCAACTACCAAGCATACAGTGCAGTGGTAGAGATAATGTCAGTTTGTAAAAAAATATGGTTGCCGTCAACTGCGCTTCCTAGATTTCTTTAGCTTCATTTCAACCTATAGGAAAATCATAATTAATAGCTACATAGAATTTTTGACACATAATTTCTGGAAGTGTTATGGTCAACAACAAATAAACCCAGATAGAAAATTTCTTAATGCTTCCTGAATTTCAGGAAATAAAAGAATTAAGTATTGGCAACTGATTTCAAAATCAGTGTTATAATATATTTCAAAACAATTAACAATATTTGTGCAAATATCTTAAAAAGACCAAGCAACTGAAGAAGTCATCAGATCGGGCACTGATTAATATTTCAATACTATCTACTTGATTAGCATAACTCTCACCACTGTTATTTTTACTCACAGACTTTTGAATGGCAGCTGTCTCACCAGATGACAAGTTTAGACCAGTACCATATAAAAATGTGTTCCAGAGAAATATATAGCCAGAGAATAGATCCTCTGCCCTTAGTTTTCTCTTTTATTTTAAATTGAATTTATTGGGAATTCACTGGTTAATAAAACCATACAGGTTTCACGTGCACAACTCTGTAACACATCATCTGTGTACTGCACCGTGCAGTCACCACCCAAAGTCAAGTCTATTTCCACCACCATTTATCCCCTTTTGTCCTCTTTCACCTCCCCTTACCTTTTCCCCCTGCTGGCTATCACATTCGGTCGTCTGTGTCTGTTGGGTATGTTTTGGTTTTGCTTGAGTCCTTCAAATCTTTCACCCAGTCTCTGAAGCCTCCTTCCCTCTGGCAGCTGTCAGTCTGTGTGGTGTGTGCCCTTAGTTTTCTATGTAGGCTCACATGTTACAGTATAAATATTCCAACCAAACTGATTAGTGATTTCTCTTTTTTAAGATTTTATATATTTTATTTTTAGAGAGGCAGGAGGCAGAGAGAAAGAGAGGAAGAGAAACATCAATGTGTGGTTGCCTCTCAAATGCCCCCTGCTGGGGACCTGGGCCACAGCCCAGGCATGTGCCCTGACTGAGAATCAAACCAGCAACCCCTTCGCAGACTGGTGCTCAATCCACTGAGCCACACCAGCCAGGGCTGATTAGTGATTTTCTAATTTACTTGTAGAGAGTTGAGATTTCCTTAACCAATTAAAAAATGTAAGTTCCACGTATATTTCCAAAAATGAGACTATCGTAGGGTGCACACTTTATGCAGAATGTCAGGTGGTTAAAAAATCAGCTACATTTATGGAATAATTGTAAGTAATAATAACAGTTATAATAGTGTTACTATTAATAGGTATTCAGTACATTTATCGAATCTATCTATGTATATATCACCCCATCACAAATCTCAGTTATATAGCAAGATTTATTTATATGTGTATAGATAGGGAAGTAGATACAGAAGAAACCTCTAAAATGTCAATTTACCAAAAAGATTTTGGAATTCCCCAAGTAGAAAAGGAACTGGTATCCAGTGCTTAAATTCCTCCATTTCTTAGAGAATACCAGGTAACTACTTCTAGCAATTTATCATTATTCACATTTCCCCTGTTGCTCTTGTTTTCCTCTTTACCAGTTTGGATTCCATGGTAGATTCTTTTTCTTATTATTAAATCATGTTTTATTGTTATTCTATTACAGTTGCCCCAAACTGTCCCCCTGCGCCCTCTTCCTCCCATCTTATCCCCCTTTCCCACAGTCAATTCCCACACTGTTGTGAAGCCTTTATAATCACCCCAAATTCTGCTCTTTTTTTTTACCCAATAATATTTGGTTGGTAAAATCACAGTCATGCTGAAACCTAAGTATCTAGGACTTCTGCTCAGCTTTTTGTTTTTACTTGAATGCACTTCTGCACAAGCCACTGCTAGCGAAATTACAAAACTCTTAAAATTGCATTTGAAACAATTCAGTAACATTGTTCTGCAATAAGATTAACCTAGACTTTACAAAAATGTCAATGTCATGAAAAGACAAAGAAACAGGTCTGAGAAACTTATCTACACTCAAGGAGAACAGAGACATGATACATAAAAATAATGTGTTACCCTTGCTTGGATTCTGGATCAAACAACAAGGCATGTGTGCAAAGTTCATTACTGGTGTAGCTGGATAAATCTGAGTACAGACTGTAAATCTTATGCTCCCGAAGGTGGTCATCTTATGGTGGTTATATAGAAGATGCCTTTAAAAATGTCGTTGGACTGACAAAAGAACAGAGGGGAGAAATTTTAACCTGCAAAGCATGCAGAAGAGCACTGATGAAGGACTGATCAGAAGTGTCCACTTAGAGCATAAGAGAAAAGGGGGACTGTGGGGTGAGTATAAGAGTCACTACAAGAAGGCCAACCCACAGAACAGCAGGTCCAGCAAGGCCTGGCCTTCTCTATCTGTACGGAGCAGCAGCTCCAACTTCCGCCTAGACAACTAACTATTGAAAGTGAAGGAACTCGCTGGAGATCCAGCATGCATATCAAGGGCATGAACATGGGATAGTTTCAGTGAGACCTCAAATATCATTTATGGAAGTGTTTCCTACCAAAAGAGTTCCTAGTGTACTAAAGATCTCAGAATTTAGCTAACTGGTTCTCTGGACTTGAGACTAACCATCGTGTTAGAAATGTTGACTCGGTAATCAAGAGGAGGGCTAGGAACCTACATTTTAGCCAGGAAAACAGGTGATTTTTTATGCAGATAGTGTGGAGTTCTCATAAACAAATCTAGATCTAGGTGGTTGGGGTTTTTTTCTTCTATATGGTTTTCTGTCAGCTCTAAACTTTTTATGTTTATATTGTTCCTGCATCAGCTTTAAAATATACATCTCTATCTTACAGTTCCAGATGACTTTTAGCACAATGCCCTGAGAAGTGTGTGCTGCTGTATGGCTATTACGTGGATACATCATCACCTGAGTATCATACTTACAGTTACTCAAGTATCTGTACATATAGTGCTGTTTTTCTCAAGTAAAACTGATCGCAAATGTACCAGGTTGATTAGAGCAAGAGCAACCTCACTTTGTATATTAAACAAATTATGGAAACCTTAAATAACATACATATAAATTAATTTGCACTTTTCATTACAGAAAAAATATATTGTTAAAACTACCTTATGTGACTGTGCTTTTGTCTTTACTTACTGGATTCATATAAATTTTGATTATTGGTTGACATAATAAACACCTCCTGAGGGCAGGTGCCGCTAATATCCATCCCTAGCACATAGAAGTGTTTCGGGTGAGAACAAAAATATAGATAGAGAAAAAGAATAAAAGTTTTTAAAAAGAATGGAAAGAGAGGAAGCGCAGCTACCTGTGTAATGGTGAAACTGAAATACACCAAGGATCTCCACGGGGAAAAGATACGTAGTGGGCCTCATGTGTTTAAATAGAACTTTCCTTATCCAGAAGCCCTTTCCTATACTTGAAAAAACCCTTGATGCCTATTAATTTTCCATTAGACCCCATTGTGAAGCACTTTCCTTACCCTGTATTGAATTGGAACTAAAGTGCTACATATTAATTCTGAAGAGCTTATTTCTATAAAGTGTTCATTACAAGTATGGGCACCTTTTTCAATTTGTTGCAACTGTGTAGCTGAATATAAAGCAAACCAAAAAAATGTGTGAGTGTGTGGCATGTATAAAAATGTTTGTGTGTCTACTTTATTGACTTATATCTGGACTGTGTATATGATTAATATTTTTCTTGTATCTGAGATGTAATGCAAAACACCACTTAATTTTACTCAAATGATTAACTAAAGTGAAATGTAAAATAAATGTACAAATATTTTAAAAATAAAATTTATAGTTTTAAATATTTAACTCCAACTCTTATGTATAAAAGTACAGCATAAAAATCTATGTTTGAAAATATCTGATGCTTCCAGCTTTGTTCTTCTTTCAAAGAATCACTTTGGCTTTGGGTGTTATGGACATTTTAACAATAGAATTCTTCATTAGAGTAAAATTGACAAACTCCTAGAAACTTTTTATAACATGCCAAGGCCTGATCATTAAGAAATAGAAAATATAAAGAGATCAATAATGAATGAGGAAACTAGATCATTCATCAAAATTTCCCAAAAAAGAAAAGCCTAGGAGCAGATAGTTTTACAGTGAATTACACCAAATATTTAAAGTGTAATGAGCATTGCCCCTTCTCGAAGTCTCTTAAAATACTGGAAAGGAGGAAGCAATCCCAAACTTATTTTTTTAAGATTTTGTTTTATTTATTTTTTGAGAGAGGGGAAGGGAGGGAGAAAGAGAAGGAGAGAAACATCAGTGTGTGGTTGCCTCTTACACGCCCACTACTGGGGACCTGGCCTGCAACCCAGGCATGTGCCCTGACTGGGAATCGCGCCTACAACCCTTTGTTTCACAGGCCAGCATGTAATCCACCAAGCCACCCCAGCCAGGGCTCACACTTATTTTTCAAGGCCAGCATTAACATGATACCAAAGTATCTGGACACTAGGAGATAATAAAACTACAAACCAATAGCTCTGATGAATATAGATACAAAAGTTATCAATGAAACATTAGAAAGCAAATATTAATAGCACAATAAATGAAGCATACATCATGACCAAATGGGATTTATCTCTAGGATGCCAAGATTGTTTAATGTATGCAATCAATAAATGAGAATCACCACATTGAGTGAAAGATTAAAAAATCATGTGATAATTTCAATAGATGCAGAAAAAGTATTTGATAAAATAAAACATCCTTTCATAATAAAAACCCTCAATAAATTGGATATAGAAGGAGAAGACTTCAACATAATCAAAGCTATAAAGAGTAAGCTCACAGCTAATATCATAATCAGTGGTTAAAGTTTGAAAGCTTTAAGCTAAAATCAGGTGCAAGAAAAGTGTGCCCACTCTCATCGCTGTTATTCAACATAGAACTGGAAGTCCTGGCCAAAGCAATCAGGCAAGATAGAAAAATAAGACACCCAAATCAGAAAGGAAGAAGTAAATTTGTCTTTATTTGAAGATGATATGGCCTTATATATAGAAAGTACTAATGGTTTGACCAAAAAAAAAAAAAAGCTGTTGGAAATAATCAATGACTTTTATAAAGTTGCAAGGTATAAAATCAGCATGCAGAAATCAGATGCATACAAGAAAAACTACAAAATTTTGATGAAGAAAAAACTGAAGAGGACACAAACAAAGGAAATGATATTCTGTGCCCATGGATCAGAAGAATTAACAATTTAAACATTTATCTTGTGTTTTCTAACCCCATTTAAAACATCCACCTTGGCCCAAAGATTATTTCCCAAAAAGGCATTTGTGTCATTTTATGTTCTCTGTGAAAGAAATTTTAGTTATTTACCTAATTTTTCTATTTTTCTCTGCAGAAGAACCAAAATTTTGTTTAGTATATATCCCTCAAGTGAAGGGACAAAATGACATCCAACTCTAGAGGGCCCTCAGTCAAATATAGTGTTTATTTTATATATGTCCTTAAAGATATTTTTTTAAAAATATGTACAGCCCCCACTAATTACCAGCCCCCACTCCAAATTAAATGTACGACAATATTTGAGACAGGCCCTGTGCCCCTGCCTGCAGTTTCTATAACATCTTCCCACTTGATTATTATTCACACTGAAGATAAAGAAGCACTAGTTTAGTTCAATTACTTTGGTCCAACTTCTCTCACAAATGAATATCCATCCCATTCCTATTAGTAGTCATGGATTTAGTCAGGAGTGTGTGAGCACACTCCACAATTTTGACCAATGAAGCAGGAGGAGGCATTATCTAGTAGGATTCTGGGAGGTGCTTACTCATTTCTCAAAGTTAAAAAAAATGAAGAGGCATACTCATTTTATTTCAATATCCCCATATCAAGATTTCAGTCCTGCACTTTCTATAGTAATCCTGTGATTGTATTGCAAGATAACTGAGGATAAATGCAAGCAGCAAGATATTTTTAAGCAGGAATAGAAAAAATGTTATTAAAATATCTACAACCAAATTTTCAACAAAATATTTAAAAATTTTAATTAATCAATCCAGTATGCAGAACTTTTTATATTAAAGTTATTCTTTAATATACTTTGATTTATATTAGATTTGTGGTTATTTGCAGCTGTGATATTTTTATTGGGGGTCTCACCCTAAACCTGTTCTTAATGATAATTGCTTCTCTCAGTACTTAAACCCTGGAAGTTACCAAGAAGAAGTACATACATTCATATTTCTACAGAAACATATAATGGAGAGAAAGGAAAAATATAAGCCTGTATATCAATGCAGTCCAAGTGCACCATATTTGACAAAGCTTTCATTTGTCACTACAAAGCAACCATCATCTCCTAATCCCATCTCACATTAATTTCCCATTCACACTTGAATATTGGAAATTCTGAGGGATAAGTAGAAGGGTTTGTTTGGAAACTAGAAAAATATGACACCACTTTCTGAATAATATTTTCTTTCTTTTTTTTCCAGCATGTTTTTATTGTTGTTCAAGTACAATTGTCTACATTTTCCCCCTACTACTTCCCTTGTCCCACCCACCTCCGCCTCCCACCCTCAATCTTTCCCCCCTTTGTCTTTGTCCATGTGTGCTTTATACATATTCCTTGATGATCCCTCTTTCTTTCCCCAGTAATTCCTTCTCCTCTTCCTTCTGGTTATTATCGGTTTATTCTTTATTCTAGGTCTCTGGTTCTGTTTTGCTCACTTGTTTATTTTGTTGATTAGGTTCCATTTACAGGTGAGATCATACGGTATTTGTCTTTTACCACCTGCCTTATTTCACTTAGCACAATGCCCTCCAGATCCATTCATGCTGTTGTGAAGGGCAGGAGTTCCTTCTTTCTTAATGCTGCATAGTATTCCATTGTGTAAATGCACCATAGTTTTTTGATCCACTCATTTACTGATGGGCACTTTGGTTTCAAAAAAAAAAAAAAAGGAATGGTATTTGTTCTTGTTCTTATCTATATGAGCACTGTACACCCTAGGAAATCATTATTCAACTGTGCCTTGCCTAAGCATAATTACCCCTTACTTTTCAATAAATCAGAACTGAGTAACCTTCCAAAAATCCTTTCATCATAATTTCCTCTGGGGCTGAAATAAAGTGTGTTGGCTGGATATCTGTGTTTTCAGAGATGTAAAGACTGTAAAAATAGTATTTTATATGCTCAGTGGAATTGACTTGAGTGATCATAGCACACCAGGAACCTGAAACTTATAATAAAAAATCCCTTTGCAAGTTGTGTTAGGCTGATTTGTTCTCCTGGTTGTGTCATTTACCACATGATATCACTCTCTCATGCATCAAATAACAAGGCAGAGTCACAAACTGCAAAGTCTTTCAACAAAAAAACTTTCCTGCTTATCAAAACTTTCCAGCATTTTCTACGTGCAAAGAATGAATGACAATAAAATTCCCACAGAGCTGCTTTATGGCAATCACGGGCCAAATGCAAGCCCAAAGTGTAGAACACACACTATAATAACATGATGACGTCGATCCTTAGTTCATGTTTAATGACACTTTCCTTATGCCCCCACAATCCCATGTAGATGCTTGTGCAACAAAACTGTCAGTTGGATTAATATGAACTCAGAAGTCACAGATGGCACAGGCATTGGCTTGACTCTTTCCCTGGCCTCTCTATGTCACATCTCAAAAGGCAAAATTTATCATTAAACAGAGAAGTTACAAAATAGCAATGAAAAATGAAAAAACAGCATATATGTTTGCATAGGGCAATATAGCATATTAAACTGCTATTGCTTTTGTTATAAAGAGTATTCAATTTAAAATACAGAAACATAAATGAGTTTTGATCTTTATATGAACAACATTTAAAATCTCTCTGCCCTAGACCAGGTATGGAACATTGATTTTGACATATTTTTTATAACATTGCATAATGATAATACTCTAGCTTCCTATAATAATTATTGAGAACCTGGATTTAGCATTATGTTCTCTTGTGATTATTGTCTCTATAAACAGCTTGACATGGTACTTTTGAAGAAACTATCAAGTTTGTTGTTTCAGGTCCCTATATGAAAGATTTATTCAGATTATATTATTCTATGATAAACTTTGGCTTTCCCTAATGGTTTGCTGAGCATCCAATTATGGGACAATTAGCTCATGAAATGCATCACATTTATTTACTTACCTTATATAATAAACTTAGCACAGAGATCTCTGCTCATTTCCAATTGTTCCTCTCAGTTTAGGTTCTCTGGAAGAATTATCCTTTCACTCCATTTCTTTTTTAAACATTGTTTTATTACTGTTTCAGTTGTCCTATGATTTTCTTGTAATTATAGCTTTTACTTCACACTTTCCATATACAATTTGACTATATGTTCACCCTTCATTGGCATTATCTCATTTAATCCAAGAAATATTGTTTCGCTATAGTTATTATTACTTTTGTATTATATAATTTACATTTTAGAAATAAAATATTGGAAGTGGCAAAGATAAGTAATTCGTCCAGGATTGTATGGCAAATCTGTTGTCTAGGTCACTTGTTGAATTAAAAAACTGTGACCCCAGACACAGCATTCAAACTCTAGCGAAAGTCAGAAAAAATAGCACGTGTTCTGCTGTAAAAAAGAAACATGTTTATTTTCTTTCCCTTTTCATTCTTTTCCCCACCATCTTCCCTTCCTTTCTTCCTTCTTTCCTTATGTCCTTCCTTTCTTCCTTCTTTCCTTATGTCCTTCCTTCCTTCCTTCCTTCCTTCCTTCTTTCTGTCCTTCCATCTTCCCTTCCTTTTCCTATATTCTTTCTGTGGTTTGTCTCTTTTTAAAAATTAATTTATTTTTCTCCTTTCTTTCAAATAATTTGATGGAGTTCATTTGCATGATGTGCCATCAGCATTCCAAGTGCTGAAAAAACAGTAAACAACTAGAGAACAAACTAAGAGACACGGACACAGACAACAATGTGATGAAGGCCGGGGGAAGACAAGGGCTGGCGGGAGGAGAATAAAAGGGGGGAAATGGGGACATCTGTAACAGTGTCAACAATAACAAAAAAAGAAAATTGGAAAAATATCTAAAAGGCTGTTTCCATAAGAGAAGGAGGAGTATTTTAACCTATTCATCTTCGTCTTTAAATAAGAAAATTAAAATTTAATAAAAATACCTTCATAAGATTTATAATTTTGTATTTCTAACATATCAGAAATAGCTTTTTTTGTATTACATTGAAGGCATCTTGGAGATATTGTGGATTCAGGTCCAAGATAACCGCAGTAAGTCAAGTGTCACGGTAAAGCAAGTCACACACATTTCTGGTTTACCAGTGCTTATAAAAGTTGCTTTTTAGAGTATATAAAATGTGCAATAGCACAAAATCTAAAAACACAAAGTACATATCTGCAATAGCACGAAGTCTAAAAATTACATATTATATTATAATTAAAAATACTTTATTGCTAAGACATACTAACCATCATCTGAGCCTTCAGCAAGTTGTAATCCTTTTGCTGGTTGGGGTGGAGGGTCTTGCCTTGATGTTATAGCTGCTGACTGATCAGGGTGGTGATTGCTAAATGTTGGGGTGGCTGGGAAAATTTCTTAAGAAATGGCAATGAAGTTTGTAACGTCAATCGAACCTTTCTTTCATTAACAATTTCTCTGTAGCACGTGATGTTATTTGATAGCATTTTACCCACATTAGAACTTCTTTCAAAATTGGGGTCAATCTCCTCAAACCTTGCTGTTGCTCTGAAAGTTAAGTTCAGGTACTATTCATTACAAATCCTTTGTTGTCATTTCAACAATCTCAGCATCTTCACGAGGATAGACTCCATCTGAAGAGACCGCTTTTTCCCTCATTTATAAGAAGCATTTCTCCATTGGTTGAAGTTTTATCGTGAGAATGCAGCAATTCAGTCACATATTCAGCCTCCACATCTATGTCTAGTTCTCTTGTTATTTCTACCAGATCTACAGTTACTTCCTCTGAAATGTTGAACCTCTCAAAGTCATTGCTGAGGGTTGTAATCAACTTCTTCCAACTTCTTGCTGATGTTGGTATTTTGACATCTCCCCATGAACCACAGATGTTCTTCATGGCATCCGGTGAATCCTTTCCAGGTCTTCGGTTCTTTGTATTTTGCTCAGATCCATCAGAAGACTCACTATTCATGGCAGCAATAGCCTCACAAAACTATATTTCTTAAATAATAAGACTTGAATTTTAAACTTACTCCTTGACCCATGAGCTACAGAAAAGATACTGTATTAGCAGGCATGAAAACGACATTAATCTAGTTGAACATCTCCATCAGAGCTCTTGGGTGACTATGTACATTTTCAAGGAACATTTTGAAATAATATATTGAAATAACAGTATCTGTGATCGGTAATCTTTGGTGTTACAATTGTCATTTTTTGAGGCACCACGAACCATGCCCATATATAACAGCACAATTAACGGATAAATACTGCATGTGTTTTCACTGCTCCACCCATCAACCACTCCCCTCTCTCCTTCTCCTTGTGCCTCCCTATTCGGAGACACAACAACATTCCAATTAGGCCAATTAATAACCCTACATAACTGTAAGTGTGTAGTGAAAGGAAGTGTTTCAGGTCCCTCACATTAACTTAAAAGCTAGAAATGATTAAACGTAGTGAATAAGGCACGTTGAAAGGCCAAAGAAGCCAAAAGCTATGCGTCTTGCACCAGTTAAGCAAGTTGTGAATGAAAGGAAGGGTTTTTGAAAGAAATGAAAATTGCTACTCCAGTGAACACACAAATGGCAAGTGAAACAGAATTATTGTTGATATGGATAAAGTTTAGTATTTTTAAATTAAGGTATTATATTATCTTTTAGACATAAGGGTATTACACATTCAATAAACTACAGTACAGTGTAAATGTAACTTTTATATGTGCTGGGAAACCAAAAACATCGTGTGGCTCACGTCACTTAGCTATTCACATTATTATGGTGGTCTAGAACTGAACCTGCTATGTCTCCAAGATATGCCAGTGATGGAAATTTTTGAAATACTGTGACAATTACCAAAAGGTGACACGGTGAAACAAAGCGAGCAATGCTTTTGGAGAAATGCCACTGGTAGACTGGCTTGATGCAGGGTTGCCACAACCACAACCTTCCCTTTTTAAAAAACACAGTAATTGCAAAGTGCAATAAAGAGAAGCACAGGAAAGCGAGGTATGCCTGTGTTAAATGGTTTTAGGAGCCCCAAATAAAGAAACCAAAGATCCAGCCTCGCAGTAAAACCGTCTCCCATATGGACTTATCTAACTTGCAGCCCAGCAGCCGGTGAGGTACATGCTGCTAGTTGTTTTTGTTGTCACACGAACCTTCCTGTTCTTATCTTTTTCCCCAAGCCCAGACTGTAAAATGATCAGGTGTCAGGAAGGCTTGTTAAGTAACAGAACAACTATAAATTTAATGTTCAATCTGTGGCCCATTACTTTTGAAAAATCCTGAAAAATGTGGATAAAGCACCTTGCCTCACATTAATATCTCTACTAGAAGATTCACTATCATTTCATGGTTATTTATAAGCCTTTGGCAGCTGCGTTTTCTTCCTCTTATTTTTTATGTTACTTTCTATCAGAAAGCATTATTTTAAAAATGGTTTCTTCAGAATTTCCTTCAGCCCCTGACAGTTCCTCACTAATTTCCAGATCTCTCTTACCGGTGATGTGTCTTCCAGAACACTTCCAAGAATATTCAATTTAGTGTGTCATTTGACATTTTAAAAATAAGTGGTCTGCTGCACACTCCTTATCTCCTCATTCAGAACATGATTCAATGCCACGTATTGTTGGTTCTCTGCAGCTTTTTGTGCACTGTTCTGTATTCTTAATGTGGGTTTTTATCCCGTTGAGAATTTGAAAAACTGATAAAAATATCCAAATACATATATGTTTTGATCTAATATATTTTGAATTAAAAGCTGTATATCTATCATCATGGTATCTTTATTTATTGAACATTGAGGAAGGGTTGTAATATCTGCAGTAATAGCAAATATTTAATGTACAAGTATATGGAAGAGCAAATATTTTATTTAAATGTTAGAATTTAATGAGTTCTTATGATTCATCAAAAAGTTTTAAGTGTTTGTTTTTATTAACTCTCACACTAAGCCTATGGTGTGGGTATTACAACTCCTCTACACATTTTGTCGTTGATGAGACTGTGGCAAAAAGAGAATGAATAAAAGATGACTCCCTGTTGTCGTCAAGACAAGGAGATCTGGTTCTAGCAGGCACCGCCTTCACTGTTAAGCTACGGTGGACCCTAAAGTGCTTAGTTATCTGACCCCAAAGACAGACGCTGACTTTTGTTGTACACTGCCACACAAAGCCCAATCAGCCACTGGATGACATGAACCTTTGAAAAGTGTATGTTACAAATGATTTAGAGAGAGGAGAGAATGCCACTACCCTCATTTCACAGGAGGAAATCTTGAGTGTTCAGTTTGTTTCCACATAACAGATGCGTAGGGTGACCCGAAAACGTGACTGTAGACAGAGACTTGCTTAATTAGGTCTGCCATTGTATCTCTAAAATTTTTCCATTGAATTTTTCTTAGTTAATTATTTCTACCTCAGGAAAGGCCTGACAAGATTTAAATAGATATATGGCACCAGGAGGAAGTTTCTATAGTAACAAAAATACATAAACGAGAGAAGCACAAAAATGTAACATTCAATTTACGCTGATAGGTTTATTCTATTTATAAGTCTAATACCTTGCTGAACTCAGTTTTAGTTCTCATCTCCAGCATTTTTTAACTTGTCTTAAATGCTCATATATTGTTGGTTCTTGAAAGATAATTAAAGTGAAGATACCAGCATTCCTACCATGAAAGAGAAAAGTGGAAAAGTGGGGGGAAAAAGAATTTTAGACATACATTTAATCTTCATATGCTTCTCTAGTGCCCCCACTTACCCGTGCTTCCTCACACCCACACACCAATTTCCCAAGTTGTCTACATTCCGCAGCATGTCCCTGAGCACTCAGCTCATGAAAGGCCATCATCCTCGTCTACTACAGCTCTCACTAGATATCCAAGTCTCTCTTCCTTGCAGAGCTTCCACGTATCTTAGTGTGACCCAATCTAACACTGTCTTCACTGTGTGCCCCCCAAATGTCTGACCCTTAAGTTCCTGCAACATTATTTGTTATAAGTAAAATTATGTAATGCTCCCCATTTCTTTTATTAATTTTAACTTTTGATGGAATGGAATCCTACTTATGCCCTAAGAACACTCTTCTCTTCTTTGAAATGCGACCTCTATGTACGTCTGTGTGTCTTTCTGAGTATATGTGTTTTTATTCTCCATGTAACTGAAGTTGACCTAAGTAAATTCTTTATGATGCATTATTTCTTCTCAAACATTATTTGTCTTAAAAAACGCCACTATCTTTAAGACTATACATGAGATAATGTACATACTATTTCTCATTGTTAAGAGATAATCTATGATCTTCCTAGAGATTTATTTCTATTCATAAAATATTTGCTTGCTTGATTTACTATTTTTATCATTATTCTATACACTTGATTTATAATTAGTCATTCTTACACATTTACATAATAGGCCCAACATAAAATCTTATGTACCTAAAACTCTTCTTGAAGCCATTTCTCTTGATTTCAACATCTCCGCTGATGGCCTCACCATTTTCCCTACTAAGTCAAAAGCGACAGCTTCCCATAATTCACCTTTCTCTCATACTTCATTACCTACTCATCAGCAAGTCCTATAACAGATAGACATATAGAGGGTTTTATAACATGTAGTGATGATTATAATCCACTGGGAGTTTTCAAGTAATGAAACAGATTTGACTATTGAACAAAAATCTCTTACTAGTCCGTGGAGGACTGACTAAAGTGGAACTTGAGTGGAAGCAGGAAGACATTGGGGAACTTTTTTTTCAATATCAAAATAAAATAAAATATTGGTACCATCTTAGGTGATTGCAGTAAATGAGAAATTGCTACTGTTCCAAATGTTCATTCCAATCTGCCCAGGCAGGTTTTCATGCTGTTCCTATAATACAAAGAGCTCACTCTTGCCTTAGGGCACCTCCCTTTATGTTCCCTTGCCTTTGAGAACACTCCTCAGTTCTTTTGCAGAGCATCACTGGATCTCATTGCAGTCTGCTCAGATGGCACCTCACAGAAGCCACCTTAATGCACTTTAAATACTCCCCATCAGTTACAATCTATTTCACAGCCTGATTTTACTTTAGCTAACATATGGCCTATGTTATATAAGTATGTGTGTGTACCTATATCTATTTATATCATATCTATGTGTATATACCATACATGTGTATATTATTCAATTACTACATTATACAATGTAGTTATTTCATATGATTTATAATTCAATCATTGAAAAACTCTGCTTTTGATTGTCTTTTCAACCACAAATCTTAACATCTACAAAAATTAAAAAGCACACAATGTTTCAAACAACTATTGGCTAAAATAATGGAAATTTTGTCAAACTTAGAGCTTATACAAAAAGGAAAAATATATTCAAATGAGGGAAATGTGTAATTACTTTTTTTTAATTTTTTAACTAAGAAAGTTAGAGTCTGAAAAAAATAAGCAAAATATTTAAGTCCATAGTGAAATTATTTCCTAGTTAGCCAAAAACAAATTTTCAGTTTGAAATCTATACTACTTTACACAATACATTAAATAGATAGAAAAATTATATTTTAAGTGGAAAGGCAATATGTAATGAGAGGTTTCTGGCTCAAAACTCCATTATCATCTTTTTTACAAATGTGAGACCTTGGGAAGATCATTTAAACATTTTGGGTTCCAGTTCTGCAATCTGTTCGATGACAATAATACCATTTTCCATGCAAATCTGTGGTAGGATTTATCAAGTCTCTATGGGAAGCACCTAGTAGTGGACACAGGTCACTGCAAACTTAACTAAGTGCAGTTTTGTGGGGGTGCTGATGGGATGATGGTACCACTTTAGGTTTTAACTGTTTCTTGGACCCCAAGAGGCCACAATTTGAAACGGTCAAATCTTTCTGTAATTGTGTCTCTAATAATGAGCCTATTTCTCAGTATAGCTATCTTGTAAAATAGTGCCAATAATGAATTATACATGATTCATAGGGAAATAATTTGTGTTTTTTATTATCACTAAAATGAATGTACATATTTATGTACATTAAATTAAATTATGCTTGCTTCTAAATAAAATAACCTTTCAATAAATTAATCAAATCATATTTCTTTTCATTTGAATTTTATTCTGTGGATGTACTCAATTGTATTAATTTATAATGTTTTGTTATTACCTAATCTTGACTCAGATTTTTCTTTCACTAAGAAGCAAATTGCTTCAGAGGAAGTATACTACTATTATTTATTCAAAACAGTGTCAGAGGTGGAGTTTATTCACATTAAATTCATATTAATTTTTCTAACTTAAAACTGCCCTCCATGCAATATACTTTGGGCATTTCTTTTAGCCTTTGCAGTGCGGAGATGTTCCCACACATCCCCACCTGACAAATCTCAGCGTTTCGTAGTGTGTGGGAGTGTTGTCTGACAGCCTAATGGATAAGTGACATATTTAAACAATTTTACTGTATTAAAGATTTCTGTCTAAAGCATTTTGGGGTTACTTTAACTCCCTGTAGTAAATGACAGATTTGAGAAACTTGAAGCTGATGTTTCTTTTTTAACCTGTCAATTTTAGTTCCAGAAACAACTATGTTCTGGAGTCAGTGCTGTTAGCCTAGTTTTTTACATATTCTGTACACTGGTTCTGTTTTCTTAAATAATTGGCTTCTAGGATTCTATCACAGACATGTGCCTAACTTCAAATATGTAAATATTGATTGTCAATATTGTATTTTCATTAAAAAGACCATTAAGAATAAGCCCAGTTAAATGCAGCCTATGACTGACATTCCTCTCTAGAATCTCCTTTTCTTTTTTGACTACACAGCTTTCTTCTCCTCGAAACAACTAGCTCTTCTGATTGACTTTCTCTCCCTCTTCCTTAAATTTTTATACTATTCACGATTTAGTGTTCTTTCCTATGTTTTTATTACCTGGACCCTCCCATCTCCAGAAATGATATTTGGGCTCAAATGTTTAATGTTCTCCTCTCTGTAGATTAAAAAAAAAATTACAGTAATAGAAAGACAAGGTTTTCCTTCCACCTCCAAATATTGTCCAATGTTCTGTATGTGAATAACTCTTGTTCAGAAAGGGAGACATCCAAAGACACCGAGAGAGAACATTTCCTGGAGTAAAAACAACCACCACTATCACAACACCAAAAACCTGACCCTAATCATTTTAGTACAATTGTAAAATAGGACTGCTGATAAATTCAAGAAGCCGATGATTCTGTTGTGTGTTATCAATGTGTGTAAATTCCTTCATTGACATTTATCTCACAAAGACACAAACGTATGTATGTATATGTGTATCTATACATGTATTTTCCTGGATGTATTAACTATATATTAAACACACATTCATGTGTATACTGTATTTCACCAAAACTAGGATGACATTGATTTTAAGCTATGCCATTGTTCTATGTGTTATTTAAAAAATGAAGTGCATTTATAAATTAAATTATGGTAAAAATTCTAAGATGTATTTCCATTTATTAAATATATATTTATATATTTACATACATACATATATATTTTATACTATAGATTCTATTCCCAAAAAGTTGAAGATTCTGCAAGCATTGAGAAATTTTCTAGTTGGAAGATTTTTAAACAGAAGCATGGGAAGATAGGAGGGTGACATTAAATAATGGATAACAGAGCTATGTGACAAGTCAAAGCACATGCTACATTGTAGAAAGGTAAGGTGCTATGCAATGCATTGGAGGTTGGGGGAGGAGGGAGGAAGAAGCTGATATGTTTCAAAAACATACCGGGAAAACTCAGAGGGTGGTATGAAAATGTCCTGTTGGATCCCCAAAGAACATCAAAAGTGCCTCATAGTAAGGACAGACAGTAGCTACGTACCATCATCACTATAAACTAACTTGGAAGATTTAGTTTGAGATGGCAGAGAAATAAAATAAGCCACCCACATAAATTTTCAAGTCTGCTCATATGGCTTTGTCTGGTAAATAAATCTCTTTCTCTATGAGGTATCTTGGAAAAGTGGAAATTGGGGAGCATAACACCTTCATGGATTTTAGAAGCAGAGACACTATGGGGAAGTGAGGTAATAAAGTCTGAGAGATAAAGAAGAACTATGGTAGAGAGAGATACCTTAGACCTTGAAACAATTTGACAATGATAAGACTTCACTATGAATGCATATGGTATTCATTATTGATTGCTCATTTAACTACCGTATTTTTTGGACTATAAGACACACCAGACCATAAAATGTACCTAGGTTTTGGAGGAGGAAAATAGGGGAAAAAAATCACTGCTCCATCACTGCCTCCACTACCCGCTCCGTGAGCCAGGTAGGCTACATTCAGACTATAAGAAGCACCCCCATTTTCCTCCCAAATTTGGGGGGGAAGTGTGTCTTATAGTCCAAAAAATATGGTAATTCCCACAATTAAGTGACTTAAAACAACACAGATTAATTATCTCATAGTTCTGAAGGTCAGAAATTCTGGGTGAGCTCAACTGGCTTCTCAGAACTAGGATCTCTCATGATTGAAATTATTGTCTGGCCTTGTTTTTTATGGTTTTTTGTTTGTTTGTTGTTTGTTTGTTTGTTTTGTAGCTCTGACGAAGCATCTCTCTCCAAGAATATTGAGGTTGCTGACAGAATTTAGTCTCAAGTGGTGTCCACGGGAACATTCTCAGCTTCCGGAGGCCACCTGATTCCCTGGCTCATAGCTTCACCTTCTAAGCCAGCAACAGCAAGTCACTCCCTCTCTGCTTCCTCATCCTTACCTCATTCAAGAGAAAGTTGTCTTCTTTTAAAAGGATCCTGTGATTAAGACTGGGCCAGCCTGAAGAATCCCTGGTAATTTCACTATCTCTTAAGGTCCATAAACTTAATCACATCTACAAAATCCCTTTTCCCTATGATGTCATCTAGTCACTGGTTCTGGAGATTTAACATGTGGATAGATGAGAAGACAGTTTTGCCATCCTCAATTAGACACATCTTGCAAAACTTTTAAAGCCAGAATTTACTAGGACACACTGGTCTAGGCTGAGGTTAGCACAGTGAATTTGAGTGCTTCATTTTCTCATAACTCTACAGTTCGGGTCCTCGCCTCATTCCCTGTCAGTGTAAATGAAATTATAATTTTCTGCCTTCTACACATCATTATTTGTTTGAGGAAGAGTGGAGCTAGTAACCTAAAGGGCATGAATCATGTCTGCATGAATATGCCTGAAGGGAGACCATTCAGTCATTCCGCAATAGTCTGCATTACACAAGAATCATGTGCTTTAGGGATGACTGCCATCCAATACCATTAATGGATGTGTAGAGAAAGCAGCACCTTTGTTTGTGCTTTGGTAAGTTCTTGTTCACTTAAGAAGCTAAATAAAAATATGTATTTAAAAGTGTGTTGTGTATTTATTCATTGTTGTAATAAATATTTGTGGAGCATTTACTATGTGTTCTGCTCTGCTCTAGCTGTAATAAGTTCAGTGTCGTGGTAGACAATTGGTCTACTTTTGTGACATTTATATATTTTTTTATGTGTTGATTTTTGAGAGAGAGAGAGAGAGAGAGAGAGCTCAATTTTGTTGCTCCATCCACTCATATATTCCTTGGTTGCTTCAGGTATGTGCCCTGACTGGGAATTGAACACGCAACCTTAGTATATCCAGACAATGCTCTAACAACTGAGTTTTAGCTTAAAAGTGGTTGTGGATAATAATTTTCTCTTTTTACTTTTCAAAAATTAAATTTCTGATGTCTCAGCTGATAAAGAAAATTAATTTTACTAACACTGCATTTTAAAATTGTAATTTAAAAAGTTTGCTAGTGTTCCCTCAGCTAGTGCTTCAGAGGTTATTGGCTTATGGCTGGAGGCCCCAGGTAACAAATTAATAATGCTGAAGGTCTTTTGTTCTGATAATTAAACTAGTACTCATCAATCTGATAAGTATTTATGTAATACTTATTAAATAACTTATTAAACAACCCAGGGTTTCCCTGGCTGCTGCAAGAGGCTGGGTCCTGAGCCACAATACCAGATCAAAGGTAAGTCATTAGAAGAGAACAGTGCTGGGTGGTGTACACTACCATATAGCAAGTCTTACAACAGGTAACAGCAATTGACAGAGTGCGCATAGGCATAAAAATGGACAAAAATTTAAAGAACAGAATTTGTCCATAAATAGTCCCATACTTATGTGGATCCTTGATTTACTAAACAAATAAATAAGTTCTGCACAATGGTGGGAGAGGACAGTCCTACCAATGCATTGTTAGTCACAAATTCATATGAGGGAAGAGATAGTGGGCTGCACACCTCACATACACACAACAATAAACCCAGTCATTTACAGGGCAAAATATGAAATCAAATACAGAAAATTATAGGTATGTGAAGACAACACAAATTTCACAACCATGGGACTGGTAAAGATTGTTTTAAACAAGACATGAGAAAATGATTGCTAAATTTAATGTTAAAAATCAATAACTTTTGTTTAGTAAATTATATTATTAAAGGGATGTCTCAAAAAAGCCACAGACTGGAAGGAGGATTTTCAAATACAAATTGCTGACAAAATACTGATATCCAGATTAAATTGTGAATACATGCAGAATGTTTTCAATAAATTAGAGAAAGATTTAAAATTGAAAAATAAATGATCAAGAGTCTTGAAATGACAGCTCATAAAACAAGGATTGCTAAAATGTCAAAGAACATATGAGAAGAAAAATAAAGCTTAACATGATGTATAAATACAGTCCCTGGAATGTGAGCATGGGGTATGGGTGTCGGGGGCAGGGTTGCGGCTGAAAATACCAAGAGTTAGTGAGGAAATGCAGCAGTTGGAACTAACACACATTATTGGAGGGGAAAGTGGTTTGACAGTGAAACCTGCCAACATAAGCATATCCGATGACTCAGAAATCCCACTCAGATATGAGCGATTCATAGAAGCACACGTCCAGAGAAGTACAGGAACACTCATAAAAGCATTATTTGTAGCACGGATGAAATGGAAAACATAATGGAAGATTACATAATGAAAAACATAATGGAAAACAAATAGAAAAATATAATAAGTAGAACAAATAAATATATTTTATAATACTTGTACAACTTCATACTAAATAGCAGTTTTAGTGGACAAGCATACTACATACAGCATGGAAAAAATCTTGTAAAATATTTTGATGAACAACAATAAGCACTGCATGGTTTTATTTTTGTACATAAAATTCAACCACATGAAAAACTCAGACATGGGGGTTACCCCAAGGGAGTACTTGTCACGGGGGCTACGTGAGGACTACTTTGGGGTGCTGGGAATGTTCTGTCTATACAGCCAGAGGTCACATGGGTGTGTTCACACTACCTTCAGGAATTGTTAGTCTATACTTATCTATTTAAATGAATGTGCATATAATCTGTCACTTTTTATGTGTTTAAGTCTATGTTTCTGCATTCACACTGCACTTCAAATTATAAACAAACAAGCCAGCGAATCACTGCAGACTGTTGGTTTGTACTAGCTAAGGAAGCTCTCAATTTGTGAGCACTTACACATTATCATAAGATTGGATGCTATTTTAACCTCCGTGGACTTTTTCCTCCTGTGAAATCAGGAATATATTACTGAATGGAAAGATCTGTGAATAATAAACTTACTAATGTTTTCACATCTTATTAGTCCAGTCTTTGGGCTTTATGTGCAGAATTCCATCAACTCTCATACTAACACCATGAGGGAAGTGCTAATATAGCCCCTATTTGAGAGATTTAGAAGTAATTAAATGTCTTGCTTAAAAGTCTTACAGCAAGTTAAGTGACAAAGCCATGATTATTTTTCTCATACGTAGAAACACAGTATTAAATTCCCTAAAGCACTTATGGTTCCACAGTGACCAGGAAGCTTTAGGATGCAAGCAGTAGAATCACAGCTCAAACTGGCTTAGGGAAATACTAGAGATTTTATATCTAGTAAAGAAACTTGCAAAATAGGCAAAAGCAGACCTAAGAACTAGCAATGCCTGGAATAAAGCAATAGCCTGCTAACACTTGTCCCTCACAGCTTGCTGTCAATCCACAGAGAATTCTGAGCCCATTGGTTTGGGTCCTAGACCCTCCCCTATGGCCAGAGTACGGTGCCATTGTTATGAATGGCAGTCTGTAATGACACCCTGTGACTGGAGAAAAGGGAGAAACAGCTTCTTAAATGTGGTATTTGTGTATTCTCTGAATGTATCTGTATGCTAAGGATGGGTTCTGGGAAGACAAACGGTAGGTGTTCACCAGAAGTGTTAGTATAGGAATAGTTTTTAAATGGCAGCCATCACAATCATTTGCATTATGTTTAGAAAAAGATATTCTTATCTTTGTTTCCTAAGTCTTTCTCATATTTTAAAAGTAAAATTATGCCATCTCTCCCATGTATTCTTTTAGTCATTTTCACCCATGCTGGGGAAACTATTTCAATTTCTATAATTCCCAGGATTTTAGGTTCTTTGAAACACTTTCCTAGGAGCCAGCTCCTTGGACTGAAGAATATAGAAGGATAGAGTGGGGAATTGTGCTTCTGCATAGGGGGTAAAACTGTAATTCTTCTCCCACAGTCTCCGTGTTACCCAGAATGAAAAAGGAAGCGGCACTCATCAGGTAGTAAGTACGCTAAATAGGGCTCGCTCCTGACAGCACACTTTTGTAGATGATCTATAGCTTCCTCTCTGTCTGGCATCAAAGTGGGTTTTGAAACCACTGACAGTAGAGTTAAATCAGGAAGTGAAATCCATCATATGATTACTTTTACCTATAGCTCCTCGGGGTGTCTCTGTTTGAATAGGAAACTCAAATTCAAAATCCAAAGTCAAATAATCTTTTACTTATTCATTATCAGAGATTAGGCCTGTGGGTTGAGGTAATCTACAGCTGACTCGAATGTCCTAGTGGCTTAAGGAAATTAATAACTTCCAAAATTAAGTTGGAGCAGTGGGGGGATATGTTAAAACAGTGGATCTCATCCTTGGCTATGCTGTAGAAATGCACTGGTCGCTCTTGGAAATTACAATGCCAGGCTCTGTAACAGGCCAATTAAACATAATCTCTGAGGGCATGTCCTAGGAACAGTATTTTCTACAATGCTCCTTCGGTGATTCAAAATTTCCCATAATATTGCCTAGACATTAAAAGAAATAGGGCATCTTGTTATACAAAGCACTACATTAATATCAGGAAGCATTTGGCTTAATAAATACCACTTTTTTCTGTTTACTGTAACATACTTCGGAAATGCTTCTGGTGTATGTCGTTTGCATTTTTAAGCGGAGTACAGGAGAGAGGGTGTGGATTTCCTCCTTCAGTGTATAGCACTAATGAATCTGAGCACAAATGCTGAGTCAAACCCTGCTTTTTTTTTTTTCTTCATTTGTCTCAGCTGAGGAGAGATAAAGTGTACATCAGTTAAGGAAAGAGGAAAAAAACAGCCTCAAAATGCTGAACTTGCTCTTGCTATAAATAGAACCAATTACCTTCCTGGTTATTTACTTTCCTGGTTATTCCACACACATAAAAGGTATCTGATGTTCAAGCAAGTTTCAAATTACCGGCAAGAGCTGGTCTTACTTTAAGTCTTCATCACCTGCAGCAGTCATTTCTAGGACATGAACATGCTTCGTCAGCTCCTTTTTATTTCCCCAAAGAGCCTTGACACTATCATTTGCAATATGCCAATATATTTTTAATCAGATTCATAAAGCTTCTGCTATAATGCAGCAAGGTAACTCTAGGCTTATGCATTCACAGATGCATCTCATTTTTCTTTCTTAAACTTTCCCCAAATAACAAGTTCCTTACTTCCCCACTCTCAACTGGCTATTGTTGCATTTTCTTAACACCTTTCTTTACAAAAATTTTACTTTGTTCCTCATTTTTCTGTATATATAAAAATCCCATATTATATGTGTATCTGTGTATATTTAGATATATAAATATATATACAATATATTCAAGTGTATACACACATACATATATGTAGTCTCCTTCATTAAATATAAATGACAAATATTTCACTAGTAAACTTTATTTTACTCATTGAAATGGGATGACACCTAGTTGCCTTTTTAAATGAAATTATGCATTTAAGAAATATATACCTATAAAGCAAGAAAATTAAGTAAGATCCCATTATTACAGACAATAATAAAGACATGAGCTTTATTATTGTTCTTTATTACAAATATGCTTATGATCATGTCATATACATAGAATTTTCTCAGTAAGTTACCCCTTAATAAGTAAATGATCAAATGAATGTAAAGTCAAATTAATGAGTTAAGAAATCAGTATTTTGGATTTTCTGGAATGCAAATAACTAGGTACCAGAGAGAACATGTAACTCTGTTTATTCCCACATAGTTTAACATTTTTCTGGTGAAAATAAAATAGTGCATTTAAGTTGCCTTCGTATAAATACCCAGTTGGCACTTAAACATTCAAAGATTTCCATAAGTTTAGCATCAGACATATTTAATCAAACCATGAAACTATAACTTCAGAGCCATATGTTCCTTATTATTTAATTTCACTTATTGAACTATTGGAATATTATAAGCCCTCTACATAAAATTATAAAACTTTATTGAGAGTAGTTATAAAAGACATACTTTAAGAAGGAAAATGTTATGAGGAAAGAAGAAATAATTTGGAGTTGTGAATTTTCTCTAAATTTCAACAGAGTCAACACAGTAGTTTCTACAACAAAGTAATTTGTGGAACTTGCTAACAAAATTCTCAAATATAGAAAATATTGATAAAGCCAGGTCATTGCTGAAGACACCAAGAGAGACAATGACCATTCATGAATAACAGGACTTATTATGAGGCAATAGTAACAAAGATTGTTGCATTAACTCACGATTAATCAGTGGAGAGTCTATAAACAAGAAATTTTAAAAACTGACAAAAGTTGTTTTTTAGGTAAATAAATAAAGGTGTGATCATTGAAAAATAGAGTTAAAATGACATAAAAATGATGAACTTGATTCAACAATGCACCCTATACTCAAAGATTAACTTCAGATGGGATACAGTCTTAAAGGCAAAAACATCACCAATAACAAAACAAGAAACTAACAACAACCACAACAAAAATTTGGAGACACTGATTAATAAGTATAATTGAAATCTTTTACACCTCGGGGTTTCAAAAGGCTTCTTTAATACAGCATAACAAAATCAAAAAGAAAAGATCAATATATGTGTCTATAGTTAAATGGGAAAACAATAAATGAGACCAGAAAAGAGAAATTTATGGATTATCCTTGAATTATAAATCCTAATTTATTTATGTTTTATTATTGAAAATGTGGATTTTCCTTATTTGAAAGCATTTATTGATTCCTTAAATTTTCCCTTTACAATGCAAGCTCCATGAGAAGAAGAATCTCATCTTGTGTTCACTTCTGCACCTTCATTGTCTAGCACTGCATCCTGTGAAGACTTGGTGCTTAATACTTACTACTTTTGAATAACACTTTCCGAATGTGTGATTATGTTGTTTGAAAAGCTAAAACTGAGCTAGGAGCTAACAACTATGAAATAATTCATTAACATTGTTTGTTAGACTAGTTCACCTGCAAATAAACAATAAATATTCTATAAAAATGTCACAATACCTGATATCAGTTTGCATTACAAGGCTACTGTAATCAAAACAATCTGATACTGTCATAAGAACAGACACATAGACCAATGGAAGAGAATAGAGAGCCCAGAAATAAACCCACGTCAATACAGTCAGTTAATATTTGACAAAGAGGAAAATAACATAAAATGAAGTAAAAATTGCCTCTTCAACAAATGGTGTTGGAAAATCTGGACAAGTATATGCAAAAAAAAAAAAAAAGAAAGAAAGAAACTTGATCACCAGCTTACACCATACCACAAAATAAACTCAAGATGGATAAAAGACTTAAATATAAGTCTTGACACTGTAAAAGTCCTAGAGGAAAACACAGGCAGGGAAATTTCAGATATCCCACACAGCAATATTTTCACCAATACATCCCTGAGGGCAAGGGATATAAAGGAAAGAATAAACAAATTGGGACTACATCAAACTAAAAATCTTCTGCATGGCTTAAAAAAAAATCAACAAAATGGAAAGGGAACCAACCATATGGGAAAGGATATTTGCCAATGATACCTAGGACGAGGGTTTGATCTCCAAAATATGTAAAGAACTCACATGACTTCACTCCAGGAAGACGAGAACCCAATTAAAAAATGGGTAAAGGACCTGAACAGACACTTCTCCAAGGAAGACACACAGAGGACCCATAGATACATGAAAAAATAGTCAACATCACTAGCCGTTAGAGTGATGCAAATTAAACCCGCAGTGAGATGCCAGTTCACACCAGTCAGAATGGACATCACTAATAAATCAATAAGTGCTGGTGAACAACTGCTGGTGAGGTTGTGAGAAAGAGAACCCTAGTGCACTGTTGGTGGGAATGCAGACTAGTGCAGCCACTGTGGAAAACAGTATGGAATTTCCTTAAAAAACTGAAGATGGAACTGATTTTTGATCCAGGAATTTCACTGCTGGGACTATAACCTAAGAATCCTAAATCACGACTTCAAAAGAACCTGTGCACCCCAAATGTTCCTAGCAGCAGTATTTACAATAGCCAAGCGCTTCAAACAGCCTTAACGCCTATTAGCAAAACAGTGGATCAAAAACTGGTACATATACACAATGGAATACTATGCAGCAGAAAGAAAGAAGGAACTCCTACCCTTTACCACAGCGTGGACAGAACTGGAGAGCATTATGCTAAGTGAAATAAGCCACGCAGTGAAAGTCAAATGCCAAACGATCTCCCCTTAAGTGGAACCTAACCAACGAAACAAACAAATGAACACAATAGAACCTGAGACATAGAAATAAAGAACAAACTGACAGTGACCAGAGGGGAGACGGGAGGGGTATAATGGGGAAAGAAGAGGAAAGGGCAAGCCAAGGAACATGAACAGAGGACTCATGGGAACAGACAGTGTGGGGGGATTGACTGTGGGAGTGGGGGGTTGGGGCAGGGGAGAGCAACAGGGAAAAAAGGCGGGAGAACAGTAATTGAGCAACAATAAATTTAAAAATTTTAAAAACTTTTGAGACTTATGAAAAAATTTTCAAAATTAAAAATACTTCTAGCAAAAAAGTCAATAAATAATTGGGGCAAATATGAGGAAATTATATTTGCATGAGATATAGAAAAGTTATAAAATCCTTGTAATAATCTAGGAAATGTACAGAAATCATATTATTAAAAACTATACACACAAAGGATATAATAATAGAGTTGTACAATACAAATGAAAGAATGAATCTTGTTTTTTAAGAACTCTCAAAGTTCTAAATTTGTTTTAAAACAATGTATAATTTTGAATCCATCCATTCAAAATACCAGCCATAAAAACACACACTCACACACACACGTGCACCCATACATTTACATCTATATGTAACTTAGGAGTTATGCAGCTAGTTTAATTTTGTCTAGGAGATTATATTGGGATGGACCAATTGGGAGGGTTGCTTTATTACATGGTTAGCTAATTAATTAAATTTTCCTTTTAAATGAATTTTAAAATATCTTATACTAATGTACACTTTAAAAATAAAAATTAAAGGACAGTACTACATAAGACTAGAATGTATACTTTTGTAAACATCCAGTTTCATAAAAAATATCAGACAGTAGAATGTTGTTCTCTAATCACAATGAATGTGCAAATTAATATGATTTTTTTCACTTTAAGATTTCTTCATAGTAATTTAATTATATGAAACTAGAGAGTATTTCTAATTAACAAGCCAAATGTAAACTGATTTAAACGTAAAAATGGATGACATTATAGTTTGCACACTGAGCCTTATACCATAAGTTCAGATACAGACGAATATAAAAGACGTCTTACCTGGGGGCAGCTAGGGCCTTCTGAGCTTTAACTGGCCTTACATTTGCTTTCACAGAGAGCCAGGCTGGTAAGCAGATGGCTGTTTTCCTGACCTTTGAAATCTTTGTTTTTCTTGTCATAATTACCTGTGCCTTTTAATGAATTAAATTATTATTTTTGTATAGTTAGCTTCTATATTTTTGTCATGTGCCTGATTTAAAGTATTACTTAAACAAGTAGAAACCGTGCACATGTTCCTAAGATTTCAATAAAATATATTTTCTATTGCGTTAGGAATTTTGGATTGAAATAACTTTTCCGAATTAAACAATATAGGCATCCTTTTGCACAGTGTATGAATGGGATAAACATTTTTCCTTCTCCCATCTCCTTAAACTAAAATTTATATCACACATAGATATAATAGAGAAGGAAGAATAAGAGAGGGCATAGTGGGAATAAATATTCCATTTTCTATATGAAGACAAAGAGGTCATTTTATAAAGGATCTATGATTTGATCAGGTTAAAGAGGATTGTTCTCAACATTTATCTCAGTAACATGTCCCACAAAATTAATACTTCCTGGAACTGACACCTGGCACCATTGCGTTCGCTCAGAGACTTAGGTATTGTGGAATGCTTAATGACCATGTCAAATGAAGTCTGAGTGATCTATACTATTGCATCGTATTATTCTTTGTCAACATACTGATAAAGCATTTGAAATTTCTCTCCAGTATGTAACCATTTCCAGATTCTTGGGTGGTATCTAAACTAAGCAAAATGTGGCAGTCATCATAACTATTGAAAAGTTTGCGGAAATGTTTCCATCATGATGGATTTAAATGAATAAAAAGTGTTAACACAAGCCTTCCAACCCCAGTTTCACAAGTTCGCATGGATCGACGACGGACTGGCACGCTCAGGACGTTCTTTTTACAATTGTGACTGCAAGGACTCTCAGATCCGTAGGAGGATCCCAGCAGCTTGAGGGCACTGTGGGTAGGACCTGCCTCACTGAAGACTGGGGAATGCAGGGGACGATGTGATAGAAACCTGTCAAGCCATCAAACATATACCTGGACAGTGCACCTATGTCCAGTTTACACTCCTGTAGTCACAGGCGAGATTTGCTCCTTATTTATCTTTATGTTCTGTACCTCCACCCCCTCGCACTAATGTGGATGCCATCTCCTCTGGTCTCTTCTCTGGTGGCGTCTCTACTTTCCAACTCACCTTGTACACACCTCTCCCCTCTAACACCTGGCTCATGACCCAAAACTCAAGCTCTTTTCTTTCAAGTAATGACCAAAGTGTGGCAGGCTCACTGCATATTTCTCAACTAATATGAAACAATTTCCTTTATATTGGAAAAGCTAAAAAGAGTTAATATGAAGGTTACAATATTCTTATATTTTGGAAGATATCAAAAAGTTCCTTTCACTTTTAGCTACTTTGTATTTAACAAAATACATATAAACACTTATTGCTATTAGTATAACTGGATGTTTTTATATAACTTTATAAGTGAACATGGTGTGCTAAACATTATAAGCTTAGTATTTATCCTCAATGTTGTCTGTTGCTTAAACAGAGCTCTTACATGCACACGCCTCCTCAATAACTAGTATTGCAGAGTGATTAGAAGCACACCTTGGAGAACGACTGTCTGAGATTATAGATCAATTTGACTTCTTAGTAGCCAGGTGACTGTTGGCAAAATATTTAATATTTCTGGCTTCAGTTCCCTCAGCTGTAAAGTGTGGGCACCTTATATGGTTCATATGAAAGTTGACTTAGCACAAGTTAAGTGCTCAGTATGATCTCAGCACAGAGAAAGAGCTTGTGTTTATTTACTCTAATCATTGTTCACTAGTCAGGTAGTGTCAAGTAATTCTTCATTAAATGCTTATAGTAGATATTTATTATTTATTTTTTATATTTTTAATTTTTTATTATTGTCCAATTACAGTTGTCCCTTTTTTCCCCCATAACCATCCCCAGCCCTGCCCACCCCCCACATTATTTCATATGATGCCACAATCAGATGGATTCAAATTGCCTCTTTTCACAGACACGCAAGCACTCCAAAGCCCACCTCTTTTTCATATTTATTTATGTATTCTGAATTTGTTTTTCTCATATATTTTCAAGTCTTTAGAAAAAATTGTCCTTTTCTTTAAGTTAAAAGCTGCAAGTTTCCAACTTTCTATGAGTTAGTATCTAATTTGCCTATAAGAATTGACCGTTAGGTTATCTTGCATATTTCACACAACTGGAAACTACAGCATTTTTTTAAACCACTTTAATTTTCCCCTAGATCTCAGTTTCTTCAATTGTGTAATGAGGTCTTTTATTTAGATCAATCCTAGATCTACACTAAGCTTAACTGCTTGTGTTAATATAGCCTGGATTTGTAGGTGCCTCCCCCATGGTGTTGGTTACAGTCCACATGCACAGTTTGGGTAGAATCATAACATCAGTGTCCATATCAGAGATTGTAGCAGCTCAGATATGAGAACTGACAAAACATGTCTTCTGGACAATTATAGGCATTATTATGATGCCCTAGGGATTTAGAATATATATATATATATATATATATATATATATATATATACACACACACACACATATATCTATATTCCATGTATACATCCATATACACACACATACACATACATATATAGATAGATACATAGATATATACACAGATATATGTATGTGTGTGTTCCATCTAGTCTTTATATTATATGTATATTACTCATATATTCACGATGATTTTAAAAAGCTATTATATTTATTAAATATGCATTCATAAAATTTACAAAGAAGAATGGAATAATATTAGAATTGTATTCACTGTCAATATATGTTTTTTTTTAACTCTCTACATACTTTCTTGGTCAATATTAAATTATAATCACCTTGCCTAAAATAGTATACTGTACTATAATGTTTATTTGGGCATATAATATTAAATCTTTTAGATTTATAATGTCATCTCTTTTTCTTCTAGTTGTATGACTAACTATATATATATATATATATATAATAACTCCTAGATTAAGGAATATGCAAGATATACAATCTAGCAAATACTCTTCCCTGGCTTATATGTCTAAATACCTAATTAATAAGCCTACTTAAATGACTCAGAAGCTCTAAATATGACAGCCAAAAATTTTGATTCTAACATTATTTCTCATATAAAATCATAACACTATCTCTTTAGCTTAACTCAAAATCACAGGTCCTTGTTTCCTTCTCCCTTCTCACATCCAAATGATCAGAATTTTTATTTCTCAATGTCTGACCACATCTGACCCCATCTCATTTCTGTTACATTGGCTTACTCTGACAATGGCAGCAGCCTTCTCCCTGGTCTTCCTGTGTCGTCTATTTTTTACCATTTAACCCTTGTATACACCCCTCCCCCTGCAATCACCACACCGCTGCCCACGCCCATGAGTCCTTTTTCATTTTTACTCAATCCCTCCACTCCAACCCCCCCCAGCTGTCATCTTTGCCCTATCTAGTGCTCTACACAGTACAGTTCTCTACAGAGCGGCCAATGTGTCTTATCAAAATTGTAAGTCCCCTGCACCAAAGCTGCCAAAGGTTTTCCTTTGAAATTAGAATGAATTTGAAATATCTTACCATACACGGTATACACAATCACATGAGATATGGCCTCTGCTTCCTCAGTGACCTTGTCTTCTGGCACTCACCCTCATCCATGACACCCATCCTTACTGGGCAGCCTTGTTTGCTGAGTAGGAGAAGAAAGCTCACGTCTCTAAGTCACCATCATTGCCATTTCTGTGAATTCAGCACATTTCCTCTGAATCTCCTCGTGGCTGGCTGCTACTCATCACATACTTTCTTGCGTTGCTCTCCTTTCTATACACAGTTTATTCACGTCCTGGTATTAATGGCTATGTGAAAATAACTGGGTTAGGCTTTTGTTTACTTGAGTGTTTCATTTTCTTTGCCAGAGAATATAAACTCTTTGAGTTTAGGGACTATCTCTGCTTGAACTTTAGCTCCTTACCTCCAGCATCCAGATTAGTGTCTCCCAGAAGATAAGCACTCAAGAAATACGTATTTTAGTATGAGTAAATAATTACTCATGTGTTTCTGCATATTTATAAACCATTATTCCTCTTCTTTTTCTACATCTCTGTTCTAAGAATCCTTTAAATTTCTAGTTGACTTTGGTTTTTTTCCAAATTATTTATTCACACTGAATCAAAATTCTGTTAATCTAACCTGATGGTTGTACTGATAGTGTGCTTTATATATTTATGAGAAACAAGTTTAATTTTTGTCTCATCACTCAAAAGTTTCACAAATGCCATTATAAAAACTTAACGTTTAGGTTACAGTGTTGCTCTAATTATGATCATTCTGTGTATGGAGAACACTCCAAACACCTAACACCTAGATTTCTAATGTTATTCACAATTATTCTTGTGTTTCAAATAAATTTTATGTTGAGCAAAATTAGAGAAATTAAAGGCAAACATGGCAAGCTTTTTTCAGTTAGATATGCAGATCTTGTAGCAACACTTTAGAGATATAAAATATTTTCCTGTACTTATACTAATTATTGGTCATTAATGCAGTTTTTACATTTTTTAGGCATAGAAATATGAAAATGTATGAGTGGCTCAGAAACATGGACAACAGTGTGGGAATTGACTGTGGAAATGGGAGGGTGAGATGGGCAGAGGAAGGCAAAGGCGGGAAAACTGAGACAATTGTAATAAAATAACAACAAAAATAGTAAAAAATAAAATTGTAAATTTTATAATATTCTGTAAAAGGTTAAAGTTCAATTCCGTGTATTTAAAGACAACATACCATATATCAGTTTTGTTTTCACTTTCATTGACACACCAAAAAAAAGAGAAATGAAAAAATCCATCATAACATTACTTTTTCCACATCTCATGAAATCTGTTCCTCAGATTTGTTTAAACAAATGTTGTCATCAAATAAACACCTAGGCACACACATCAGGACAGTGTTTTATTTAGATCTGAAAAACTAAGATAAATTTCTATATCTACCAATTTCTTTGTGATCTTATGCAAGTTTACCTAGCTTTTAATGTGGGTAAATTGCAACAACAAACGTAAAGTTCTCGAGAGAACCATAGGCCTGACGCATGCGACACTGCCTGAATTGGCCTGTATAGGGACTGGATTTATACTACGTTATCGTCAGCTCTTTCCTGCCGTTGGCGTGGTCTGTCACCAGATGTACATTGTCGGTCACGCAATTGCCTTATTTGATTCCGTAAGCAGGAATCTAGGTTTTCTTCCACTCAGTTATTGTCAAGGCTGTTTTTAAATAAACTATATATTTCCCAAATTTCAAGAAAAATGTAACTTTTGCTTAAAAAGTCTTTAAGTGTGTGAACCCATGCCATTAAAAAGAGTAAACTTGAATAAGTGCTACATTAAGAGGAAAGAAAATAGATTCATACCACACCTTGGAGTGAGCCAAATGGTAACATTGGCGCTCTCTAATGGTTTGAGCTGTTGCTCGTGTTCTTTTTTCTTTTATTGTTTATCTCATGTATTTTTCACATTTGATTTAGTAAGTTCACTGAGCATTTTTTCTTGTTTTGGCTACTCTTTTGATTTGGTTGAAATCTCAAGAGAGGTCGAAGCCAACAAAACCATCTGCTCTGGAAGGTGAGATGGTAGGTAACCCCTCTCTTTCCCTTTGGCAGCGTGGAGTCTCAGCTGTCCAGTCACATCTCCCTCACTCCCCCCAGTGGAAGCTTTGAATCTTGAGTAAATGAAGCAAAAACTCCATGACATTTAGACATTTTTGATAGCAGAATTAACAGTGTGGAGAGAAAAATGGCTTGGTATGAAATGTGCAAGTGAAATGAACCTCAGCTGGGGAGTGGTACCGTCCAGGCAGAGTTTTCCCAGGGAAGTGGGTAATGAGGGTTCAATTGGACAACGGCCGTGCTCTGAGGTGGCCAACTGGCAGCTTTTCCCCAACCATTTCCATATTGGAGCCATCAAACTCTCCGTCACTAAATTTCACTTACGATTAAGTTCACTGGAGTTAAGTTATAATCTCACGGAAGCAAGACCGCGACCGGGTTTGAATGTGTGCCAGTAGAGTTGCGATTGGTGCAGAAGGTGAGTGCGGAAAATTCCGGTAACTTGGAATGGTAAAACTCTGGCGGGCAGTTTTCAAGCATTTAATAAATGTCACCGGGAATAAAGTTCTGATTAAAGGCAAGTCTTAAGGAATTGATGCAGTCATCACTATGCAGCACTTAGGGCACGTGGACATGAAAACTCTGGTAGGTGTGATGCCGGTGGACAGTTAAGAAGACAAAAAGGCAGCCTAAAGTTCAATTCTCATCTGAAGCTGAGACCTGAAACCTGACAACAAGGTTGCTTTAGAAAATCTCTGCTACTTACCTCTTTCCTGAAACAAGTTAATATGGTTTCTGATACTTGATGTGCAACTTATTTAGCAACTGTTTTCTCTACACCAATAAACAGAGAACACAGACAGCAATGAAACACGTTCACACTCCTTTTTTGCTGTGTAACTGAAGTTTATATTACTCCCATGTGTTAGTAAGAAGAGATATTGCTTGTTTTACTAGGACATCACAGAATCCACTTAATAAATGACATCTTGCTTAAGGAACCTGACAGTCAAAAAAAATATGAGGTACTTCAGTTGCCTTGGGTGGGCACATACATAACAGATAATGGGGATACTAATCAAGAAAATTAATCAGCCTGCTACCAAAGTGGAGACTACATTGTCAAGCCAGAGTAAAATCCACAGTGCTCTTCCTTTCTCACTCCCCCACCATCTTGGCAGGTGCTTTTCTTCGGGGACCATCCACACCTAAGGCAGGAAGAAAGTGGCCAAAAGAAGATGAAAATGTTGCTGGAGTCAATCAATTCTAGGCTCTAACTTTTTAGGAAAAGTGGAAAGTGCATGCTGGGGTACAAGCAGACTCTGAAGATGATCAGAGAAGGCAAAGTAAAACTGCTCATTCTCACCAACCCATGGGCATGTTGAGGAGACCTGGAATAGGGTCCTGTTCCAGGCTGGCCGAGACGGGGGCGCATCACCACAGGGCGATGGGATCGAACGGGGCACAGCATGTGAGGACACTCCTGAGTACACGCACTGCCTCTCACTGACCCCGGTGATTCTGACAGCATTGGAAGATGACAGGTCAGACCGGTGACAAGTGAGCCACACACATTTTCGAGAGCAGACTGACAGCTGTGGGGGTGGGGGTTAGAGGGGTGGTGGGATTGAGCAAAAAGAAAAAGAGCTGATGGACACAGACAACAGTGTGGTGATTGCTGGAGGGAGGGGTGTGGGTGGAGGTGGAAGAGGGTATAGGGGAATAAATGGCAACGGAAAATACAATAAAAATAAACAAAATAATTTTTAAAAAAAACCATAGTACTACGTTTTGTACTCTGACTCCTTCTACTAAAAAAAGAAAAGAAAAGAAAGAAACAATTAAGGGCCTCATTGAGTTTGAAGGGAATGTTTGCAATGTTTGGTTATATAGGCCTGACCTATTTAAGGTTTTAAATGAGTCCCAGAGCAAGAAAAAAAATTATTTACATGACAAAAGATGGACATCAAAAAACCTTGTCACTCGATCCTCATAACTGGTTGGGTCCTGTTCCACTCAGTTTGTGTGTGGTAAAATGCTATGCTGTGTGAAGTACCTGGACTGTGGTAAGCTCTCATGGAACATTCACGGCTCCAATGCCTATGTTTGGGGAGAAATTCCATATGCTCTTCCATAAAACAACAGCCTATTCTTTTTTAAAAAAATGTTTTCATTTTTTCTTTTTTATTGAACTTACAAGAGGTGAAATTGGTTAACAGAATTATACAGATTTTAGGTGTAAAATTCTAAAATATATCATCTCTATATTGTATTGTGTGTTCCCCACCTCAAGCCAAGTCTCCTTCCATCACAATTCATCGCCCCAGTACCCCCCTCAGCCTCCCACTACCCGCCTCCCCACTGATGATCGCCACACTGTTGTCTGTGTTCATGAGCTTTTTTCTTAATCCCTTCACATTTTTCACCAAGTCCCACAAACCCCCCTCCCCTCTGACAGCTGCCAGTCGGTTTTTTATCTATGGATGTGTTTCCATTTTTTGATAGTCCATTTTATTAATTAGATTCCACATACGAATGAAATCCTGTGGTACTTGCCTTTCTCTGACTGGCTTATTTCACTTAGCATAATGCTCTCCAGGTCCACCCCTGCTGTCACAAAGGGTAGGATTTCCTATTCTTTTCAGAATCTGCTCTGTCGTGCTCTTGGGCTCTGACAGATAGATAATAAGCAACTGAACACCAGAAATGAAAAAACTCATGCAGCCTTAGCTGCCCACTGAGAACTGTGGTCTAGCTCACACACAAACTATGCATTAATGTGAACCTAAACAGAACTTCATCATTTTGCAGTCTTCAGTCAGCTTATGTCGCCAATCATCTGAATGTTTACTCAGGGGACCTCAAGAACAAAGTAGCTACCTTGTCTGCCACAGAGGTGTCAGAGTGGACCTCATCTCACTAAGGCTTATCTGGACACTCCCTGTGATGTTGATTGGTCTCTCAGGGTACCAGTCAGTGTCCAGCAAGGAAAACAAACTACTCTAGGTACTTTAAGCAGGCACGGATTAAATGCAGGTGCTGTGAGACCAAATACTCAGCTCTTCCATGGCTTGCAAACAAGAAACTTGAGTAGTGAAAATGTATTTTAGGTATATTTAACGTATATAAGGTATATGTGGCATATATTATATACCATATACTAAACTTATTAAATTATATTTGATGCATTGTAGGTTAAAATATAGGAAAGGGGGTCAAATATATGGTGATGAAAAAAGACTTGACTTTGGGTGGTGAGCACCCAAAATATTGAAATATATAGTCATTGCCTCATACAATAGAAGTGCGCATGTGAAACTCACATAATCTTATTAACAACTGTTACCCCAATAAATTTAATTTAAAATGTATTTTAGTTATATAAATGTATATTAAATGAACTTACTATTGACATACATTGTTTCTTTCATCTTTTATGTCTTCTTTTATTTGGAATTTAGTAAATACTTCTGAACATGTATTAACATGTTCCGGGATCTGTGCTGAATTTCATGTAACCACCGAAGAGCGTGACAGACACAGATCTTGACGTAATGAATGGAAATTTCTGTATGCCTTCTTGTGGTTGTGTTAAAAGTGCGGTTTTAGTAGCAGCAGTGGTTGTTGTGAATTAGGAGTAGGTTTGAGGAACTAGCTGGTATTTCAGTCCAGTCATGTTGAAAATGCAGAACTTTTGAGACTTTAATATGTGGATTCCTCAGCCTTTTAATATGGAGCTCCGCAGCTAAGTCAGGGCTGAAAACACAGATTCTAGGTTATTGATTTTTCATTCATGGTTGATGACCTGATGTGGGAATAAAGCGACCACGAAAATGTAGAATGACCTCCTGTTACCAAATAAAAGCAGTGAGCAGTCGGTCTTACAGACCTGGCAGATTAAGAGAAGGAATTGTAGAAGAGTCTGCATGAAACCAGGGGCAATAGAGCAGGGCATCTAAATACTATTTTAAAGGGCATGTTAAATTTCTAATCTCTTGGAAAGTATTTATGTTTTAATATAGTAAACATCTAATTGGACTCAATCTGTCCCAGCACACAAATACCTCTGACAGAGAGTCGGTGTAGCCCAAGGGTTGGAAGGTGGGCACTGAAATTAGATCACTGCCAGAGCAACGGCTCCGAGACCTTGAGTAAGGTATTCTCTCTGTGGCGGGTTTCTCCTCCGTGGCGTGGGTATGCTAGAATACCGGGGATTTGTTATAACAATTAACGAATATGCAAAATATGCTAAAGACAGTTCTGATTCAGGCTAGTTTCTCAGCATATGTTAGTCATTAATTTTGCACTTTTACCTACAGACATTGCTATAAAAATTAAATATTTACCTTTACATCTGTCTTCTCTAGTAGAGTGACTTAGTTATGGTACCTGTTCAATAAATTCTTTTTTTTAATTTAATTTATTTATGTTTAGAGAGACGGGAAGGGAGGGAGAAAGAGGGAGAGAAACATCAATGAGTGGTTGCCTCTCACGCACCCCCTGCTGGAGACCTGGCCCACAACCCAGGTCAAGGCAGACACTTGATCCACTGAGCAGGGTTGTTCAATAAATTCTTGTGGATGAAGTGATTTATAATTTGAAATTTTGTTTCATCGTGTTGTTTAAGATGCATGTAATTAACATTTGAAAGAAATCATCTTGTAAACTACTAAGAGTTAAATTACCAGGACACTTGGTGTTCAGCATAACTTTATGAATCCAAAATAAAGAAACACTGTATCTGTGGAGAGCAGGATGAATAAAAGGACATTGGTCTGGTGAAGACAGCATAAAGTATATAAACAAAATCGAGTCACTCACATCAACCAAGACAGCTGCCAGTCAGCCATGACACTTCGGTTCAAGAGGGAAACTACCTAAGTCAAAGCAGACCCATCTGGCAAGGAAACACACCTGAGATATCTGCCCACGTGACCAGAACACTGGGACCACCCATAGATAGGCTCCTGGACAAATTCCACAGTTGCCATCAGCGGTACCAAGACACTTATGAAAAGACCCAGAAGGGAGGCAGTCTGCACACCACTGCTGAGACAGCTGAGCCCCACACACCAGAGTGCTCCTCCATGCCACACCGATGTCTCTAGGAACCGGCTGCTGGAGGCTCTGCCCTGATGGACTGGGGATTTCATCTGCCTTGCTGCCCACCTGGCTCTGGAGATCCTTCCCTGCAAGGTGCTTAGGGCTTCCTTGCTCACCGTGCTGTCTCCCAGACCTGAAGACTGAGACTCTGGCACTCGGGTTAGTTATCCCCCAGTTATTACTCCCATGTAATATTACTGTCTCCCATATTAATATTACTTCCATGTAATATTACTTCCCATATTACTCCCATATTAATATTACTTCCATGTAATATTAATATCTCCCATGTGATATTACTGATCATTTCTGAGTGATTAGTATTGTACTAGGTTAGTGTAAGTTTGGATTAAATCTGCGTTAATAAAAAGCTGATTGAACCTACATTGATAAAATCCAAGTAATAGCACAGTCACCGGGTTGGCTCCCTGTTGTTTCCCGGTGCCGATGTCACCTGTGGGACTGGTGGTCGTACAGGCGGCTCTATACTTTCAGTTCATAGGAAATAAGGAACAAAGTGACCGTGACCAGAGGGGAGGGGGAGAGGGATAACACGGGAAAGAAGAGGAAGGGTCTTGTCAAGGAACACGTATAAAGGACCCATGGTAATGGACAACAGGGTGGGGACTGACTGAGGCTGTGGGAGGTGAGAGGGAGAGGGGAGAGTAACTGGGGACAAATTGGGACAACTGTAACTGAACAACAATTTTTTTAAAAGTCCCAGGTCAGACATCCGAGTGAGGACAGAAGGCTGATTTACAGGAAAGAAATATAGCAAACATATGCTCCTGACAACATCCCAATGCACCACATCTGGCTTTAAATTCAATTTCCATATCAAAGAGCCATGAACTTCTGTTGACTCCCCATTGCTGGCTGACCACAGGCAGAACTTCTGAGCATGTTTTACGTGTTTTTCTGCTAAATGCCATATTGTGCTTTAGGTTTATAGGTTTTTCCTTTTAGTCAACAAAACATATGTCTGTTACAACTCACTTGTGAAATTCAGCCTATTCCTTATGCCTCTAAAGAACGCAAGGCATCCTTTACCTTAGCATAACGTGCTTCGGGTCCATCCATGCTGCTGCAAAGCACATAGTAAGTGTCAGGCAATGTGGCTGGGACACTAATAGCATCTAGTGTTTTCCCTACATTTTTACCAGTCTAGTCATGCCCTTTACACTCTTGGCCCCTGTATACAAATGCCCACTAAGATTTCTGAGGCATCTCCAACAGTATGTTTACTAGCAATTCCTCCCCCCACCATCCAACCTGTCAGCATATCTGCAGGCTTTTCTATACATTCAGATCTCCATGGTATTCTCTGTGCTCATCCTTCCTTGTCTACCACTCTCTCAGAGCTAGAAAGTGGTAACACACTTTCAACTTGTCTTTTTCATCTGCTATAGTTTCCTCTTTACTATACAGAATGAATCTGATTAAAAATTAAAACCCATCATGTAATTCCTCTGCTCAAGCCTTTTAATAGCCTTCCATACTCCTCAGAATAAATTGTTAAATGTTAAAAACACTGGCAAGGAGGCAAGATAGTGACCCTATTTCACTGCAGATTTCAGTTTTAGAAAGTCTCATTTGGGTGAATTAATTTAATCAAATAATATGATCCATTTATTGCTGTGCATAGGACCCTGACATCTCCATTATAAACTTATGAAAATAGCAAAACAAGCAAGAACATTTGTTCAATTATGTGTTTAAGAGCATTTATCAGTCCCTAAACTATGTGATTTGTCTATTTCTCTGTACATCAACACCAGGCAGAGTATTTAGCACCTGGGAGTAGACACCCATACAGCTTTGTACAATTGCAATATTAATAGGAAACATTTTGAAAGTGTAAATTTTGATAAAAGGAGGAGTGGTATGGGCAGAAATAAACTTGGTGTGGTAGTAGTACAGTAGAAATGTTTGGTTTACATAGAGTAGCCTATGGGAATGTTGAAAAAAAAACAGGAATATGGAAAGGAGAAATTGGATGCAAAAAAAATTGATTTCAGGTCATAAAGAATACAGGACAAAAAGTAGAAGAAAAAAACTCAAAGGAGTTTTCGAATTTTCAACAGCTCTACTGTCACCGGCCCCTAGGAAAACTTCTGACAGCCGTTTAGGACGCCCTGCGGACAATCCTTGCGCATAACCCTTTGTGTCTCCTCATCATTTGCAGAGATTTCTGGGTGCTGTACATGATGACGGGTCCTGTAAATCCCCAGAAGTTATAAGACACTATTTTGTGACTATGTTTCTAATTATTTCTGAAGTATGTAAAACCTTTGAATAGTAGTGGGGTAAATCATATCATCCTTCTTACGCTGACTGGGAAGACTAATATGAACAGAGTGTGTTGTTTATTTACTAGTTTTAGCAATAAGTTAAAGGGTTTTACTGAAAATTATATAACTGAAAATTCCTAGAAATCAAAAAGCTTTTTATTGAGTGGTCTGTGGATTCATGCTAAACGCACTATGAAATCAATCCCTAGGCTCTTGAAAAAACAGTAAATTCCTCCCGAGAGCATATTTGTTTTGTCTTTCATATGGTCTCATTTTCTTTAAAAAAAAATGTGTCGACGAGGCGCGATGGTGTTGAGTTTGTACACGGTATCGTCCCACAGAGAACTAGCTGGTTAATAGAAACCCTGTTTAAGGTACAGCAGTGCAGCATTTTCCCTCAGCCGTAAATAATACATACCTTTGGTGTTCAATCCAACGCTGACAAGAAGAGGAATGAGTTGGCACCCATATGGTGAATATTAACTACATTTCTAGCTATCACTGCATTTAAATATTTAAGGCCTTCTTTATAGATTGCAATAAAATGGAAGAAGGGATTAATATATTGCAGATGAAATTGCAAACAAGCTTGTGTACAATGGAGACATTATAAAATATTTCTTGTCTATAACTTCTGCCTTGTCTGGTTAAAAGAAAACCTGCTAAAGCACAACTCACTTATCAGGAAGGTGAATTCATCTCTTCGCAAGCAGTCGGGACCTGAGCTAAGTCTTGTTTAGGCGGGAACACATGGTGTGGTGGTGCCAAACCACCCTTTGGGTTTCCTTGGCTCTGCGGCTGCCTGTGTCGTCATAGTGGGAGCCATTTTGCAGAAGCTTCGGTTTGTTGCATGTACTGAGAGAGAGAATTACCCTATATTGTTAGCACTGTTATAACAAATAAAATAAAAGTTTTTTTCTGAAATAATATGTAGGTTGTAGAACATTGCAATAGTGAATAATGTTGTTTTTGCTCCTTGCTTTCTGTGGACTACAGATGCTTAGAGAGCCAAATCTATATTCTTTCCATCTTCAGTGCCATGTATATTGTATGTTGTATATAATAGATATGATATGTGATTTTCATTCAATATTTATTGAATGAATAAATGGATAATAGATATATAATTTTGATGAATGAGTCATGTTTGTCAGCTTCTACAGTGAAAAAGTTCACTATTGCCAGCAAAGCCATCTGAATATTTTATTCTGTGTCACTCAAATCAGAGAATTAATTAGGATTTGTCATAAAAACATACTTATTTCTGTACATCCTGAAGCGTGTGTGTGGGTTTAATGTTGTCCTTCTGCTATATTTGCACCTGATACTTTCTTGGTCACTGGTGTCCTGGGAGAGACTTAGGGACCATTATGGCTTTCCTCACACCAATGCTCACAAATTTTCGTCTCATTTCTCTGGATAAGTAAAGCTATGCCATGCAGTCTGCTAGAAAGTGTACTCCAGTTGGATTTACAAGAACTTGGTATTACACATGGACAACCTGCCACATACTACACTATGAGACCTGGGCAATCAACCTTAATTCATTAATTTAGAACACTACTTATTGAAGTGGTAATATCTCCTACTTTACTATCGAAAGTTGTAAGTGGATTTTCAGAGTGTGATGTGAAACCAATGTTCCCCTTCTCATATGGTCATACAAGCTTAGAACTGGCAACAGAAAATGGACCACAATTTTAATGGTTTCCTTCATGTACGGCCTTGGAAGACTGTATTGATGTCCCTGAAGAAGAGACAGTGAACCCATCACCCCATATCCTGGTTCAGATTCCAAGACTAATGATGTCACGCGTGCATTAACTGGGTAAGAAAAGATTTATTGCTCATATAATGAAGCTTTGTGGAAGAGCAGGGTATGCCCTGAGTAGTCTGAAAACAGCTTGAGGTAACAGGGTGGGGCTGGCTTTAGGGTTTCATGGTTTTTATGAGATGGGGATAGAGTAAGGGTTCCTTCACATGGTCCAAGGCTTCTGTGGTTTATATTTTCCACTGGAACCAAAGAAAACACCCAGGTTTTCTTATCAATTGTCCAGATGCAGGGCAGAAGGGAAGACCAGTGATAGGGCTTGAAAACTGTGAATGGCCCAACATCAATGAAAAATTAAGCAATTTATAAAATTAATCACAATGTTTAATTGAAGACTTTAATGTGCCATATTTCATTTAATTGAATTACAATTTGTTTAAGCCATTAGTGTACCCTATGAGACCCATAGTCTCAAGCTACAGAGACAGAGTAAGGGAGAGAAATTTCCATCAAATGCCTTATTTAAGAAGCCTGGTACTGTGTATTATGAGAACTTAAATAAGTGACTTAGTAGCCATCAAATAAGCCTAGCAAGAAGGTAAATATATGTGGATAACTCAGAGACACAGACATCAGTGTGGTAATGGCCAAAGGGAAGGGGGAGTGAGAGCTGGGGGAGGCTGGCAAAGGGAAGAAATGGGGACATCTGTAACAGTGTCAACAATAAAAGTAAGGGAAAAAAAGCCTAGAACAGCAAATGGGATACATCATATCTTGAGAGGACTTGTATAGTGGTGATAGTATGTTTAGAGACTTGGGTGACCTGGACTTCTATTTTGATTATCAGCAAAGCAAGAGAGTCCAAGAATCTTGAGCTAAATAGGTGGGAACCTTGGATAAGGATGCAATGTTAGTGCCATTGGACAGACCACATAGCTAGATCATTGGGAATGTTTGAAGAGTATGTAGAAATTTGCAAATAGATCTGATATTTTTTTTGCCATGGCATCTAGTAGTGACTGCCTGAATTTAGTGGGATTAGTCTGATGATTGTTCCTTATCATTTATCAGGGACACCTCATCTGGGTAAGGGCTGAAGTCAATGGTTCTTCAGCAGGCTCTGTGTAATTGTGGTGCTGCTTTTTATTAAGTACTAAAATTCCTGTTGCTCTTCACTCAGTTGATCCCCAAGGACTACCAGGGGTCTGGGAGAGTATGGACCTCCACCAGCACTGTGGAATCTCACAGGAACTGAGACCAAGAGAGATCATGCCCTCTTGGAAATAAAATATTCAGAGTGCCCAGCAGTGGCTCTCCCCTGTGGTTACAATGTACATCTAACAAGGATTCAGTGATGGCAGTGTCGGCACGCAGAGTACTGATTTCATGTCCCAAAGCACAAAGGAAAGTTGAATATGGAGGTTGTAAGTGTCAAGGCCCTAGAGAGTATCTATTCCACAAGACTGCATATGAGCACACTGGCACTGTCACGGCATGAAGCATGGGGATGAGGAGGGCAGTGCTTGGACTGAAAGTCTTTAGCAACTTGTTTCCATCACAGATGGTCAAGAAACTTCTGAAAACATGAGAGGAGGCTGCTAAAACTTGCATAGTAAAGAAGTCTCTGGGAAGATAAATGGGAGTGACTATACAAGGTCTGTCCAGAAAAATTCCAGCCATTGTTAAAATAACCAGAACAGTTTCCACAGTATCGATGTAACCTGGCAGCCAAGGAGGGTGGACTGGAATGTGCATGTGTGAACAATGATGGCATCAATGTACTAATCAGTGGGCATGGTAGACAACATTGAGTGAGCATGTCTACTGTGTGGTCATCACTCTCAAAGTAACTGAGCAAGTGAAACAACGAATCTGCATCAACTTTTTCCTTAAGCTTGAACATTCCTCCACAGAAACTATTTGGATGATTGGGAAGGATTTTGTAGGTGGTGAGATGAGTGCAGTGCAAATAAAAGTGGGGCAAAAATGCTTCAAAGATGGTCAAGAATCTGCTGAAAGTGACCCACGTTCTGGAAGGCCTGCAACAAGCAGAACACCTGACCATGTTGGGCAGGCTGCAATCAACAAAGATCAGCAACCGACAGCGTGAGAACTGGAGGCTGATATGAGGATTCCAAAAACTACTGTGTCCAAAGTGTTAATGCAAGATCTTGGCATGGAACGTGTCATGGCAAAACTTTTTCAGTGACTTCTGTTCCCAGAGCAGAAGGAACATCATGCTGCAGTTGTTAGTGACTTGATTTAAACTGCTACGAGTGAACCAGATTTCCTCAAGCAGGTAGTAACCAGAGATGAGTCCTGGGTCTATGGCTATGATCTGGAAGTGAAGGCCCAGTCATCCCCAATTGAAGTCACCTGATTCTCCACTCCAGAAAAAGTACAGCAAAGTCACAGCAAGATCAAGCCCATGCTAACTGTGTTTTTTGATTGGGAAGGTGTTGTCCATCAGGAGTATGCCCCATCAGGCCAAACAATTAATAAGGAGTACTACCTCAATGTTCTTTCTCTGTTGAGAAATGCAATATGTCAAAAATGGTGACAACTTTGGACATCTGGTGATTGGCAACTTCAACACAACAGTGCTCCCACTTATGCATAAAGTCTTGTGCAGAGTTTTTTGGTGAATAATCAAATCACCCAGGTGACGCATCAAATCACCCAGGTGACTCAGCCCCTCTAGCCCAGATTTGGCACCCTGTGACTTCTTCTGCTTTTCCCAAAACTAAAATCATCTTTGAAAGGGAAGAGATTTCAGACTGTCGATGAGATTCAGGAAAATATGAAGGGGCAGCTGATGGTGATTGGGAAAATGGTGGGAGGCCCCAAGGTGCCTACTTTGAAAGAGACTGAGGCATCATTGTCCTATGTACAATGTTTCTTGAATCTTGCTTGTTCTTTAATAAATGTCTCTATTTTTCATAGTGCATTGCTGGATACTTTCTGGATAGCTCTACAAGGACTGGACATCTGAACAGATTTTGGAGCCTTTTGTAGTGGAGTTACTTGCAAGTACCAGTACGAATGGACTTAAATGTATAAAAGAAGTATGTTACCTCTAAAACCAAAAAGGCCTAAATGTTGGAATAGTTTTAATGTCAGATGGTGAGCGGCTCAACAGTGTATCTTGACAGTGTTGGGAATAAAACTGCATAAGAACTATCTAGAAGGTTTTTTTTTTTTCCAGTTTATACAGTGTATCTTGAATAAGGCCCAAGTAATACTAATATTATTCCCATTTTCTATGTAGAAAATCTGAGTTATACTTTCCTCTTTTTTTTATTTTTCAGCTCCAATACGCATGTGATCTGTCATAGGAAAAAGGCTCTCTCTAAGTCTATAATTCCAGCTGCTAAATTACATCACGTGGAAACTTTAGGTAGATGGGCAGAAAGTGATGAATCCGTCCACAGGAGGGACACAATGTTGTTTGCACCAGTATTAGTGTCCTCGACTAATGGAGATTTCTATTCACTTGTCTGAGGACTGCTTGCTTTGCTAGAGTTTTATCTAATTTTGTTTAATTTATATTCCTCAATCCTTATGGGTTATCTGTCCTCTTGAAATACATTTTTTAAAAAAAAGATTATCATATGTTTTTGTTTCAAACAGTTTTGCCTCAGCTGTAAATCTTATCACACCCTCTCCCGCTCCACAAATCCTATTAGCACTGCCTTTGAAATAGGTTCATATGTTTGTACATAAATAACCACGAACACGACACATGAATAAATTAGTACATAAATTCATAGAAAAACTAAAGATACAACTGACTTTGCTTAATTGTCATGCAAGGAGATACACACCAGCAAAGAAATTCACTGAATTAATCACTGAGGGGGAAAAGCCAAGGGATTTAGGAGCAGGAAGATGAAGGTTCATTCTGTATTCATTAGGGTTGAAAGGTTTGCAGTGTGGCTGAGGTAGAAGAAGTGCCAGGGTGCATACACGGTTGGTTCAAGCAGGTGTCATTGTCCCTTGGCCAGCAGACTATTCCTGACGTCCACTGAGGATCTGGTATTTGGGTTCACTCAGGGTCCTTAGTCATTCTCAGCCTCATCCCCAGTGCTGCTCAAATTGTATCACTGCTTAATTGCTTGAGAGGATTAGAACAGCATTCGGCCCTGACTGGTGCGGCTCATTTGGTTGGGTATCGTCCTGCAAAGCAAAAGTTCTCAAGTTTAATTCCTGGATTCCTGGTCAGGGCACATGTCTGAGTTGTGTGTTTGGTCCCTGGTCAGGATGCCATGAGAGGCAACTGATTGATGTTTCTCTCTATCTCTTTCTCCTTCCCTTTCCCTCTCTCTAAAAATAAATAAATAAAATCTTAAAAAATAAACATTCGGTTTTATCTACTAGACAAGTGCTGCTGTATGGGAACATTAGTCAGTATCAATCTGAACATTTCTCACTAACCACTCTGCTGTTATCCTGTAGAAGAGATCATCTTTTCTCCCCTGGATAAGTGCAGCAGTTCTTACTGGTTTCCCACATATCATCCTTAAAAAAAAAAAAAAAAAAGTGATCATTTGGAAATTTAAGTCACTTCTCTATTCAAAACCCAGCTTGATTATTCATGTTACTCAGAGTTAAGTTAAATTTCTTAGGATGACTTATAATACTCCAAATGTTCTGAACTACCACCCCTTATATCTGAATTATATCCTACTATTCTCAGTACTTACTTGCCCTTAATGACCATGCACATCTTGTTTTTCCCTGTAACACTGCAACTCTAAGGTCTTCGAACTAGATATTCCCATGGCCTGGAACTGACCCCTCAGATATTCACTCGGTTTATTTCTTCACCTCAGTCAAGTCCTCACTTAGGTATCGTATTCTCTGAGGAGGTTACATAAATTTGCAAATTACCTACTGTGTACCCATTTTGCTTCTTAAGAAATACATGATATTTATCATTTTCTAACACTAATAATTTTCTTATTAATATATCTATTTTTATGTATTATACATATTATCTCTCCACAAAGGAAATTAAACTACACAAAAATGTACTCATATATTTTTCTATGTTCACAAATCTAACTCAAGCATAGAGTAAGTGATCAACAGGTGTTTCAACAAGCCTCATAATTTAGTAACATGGCATATTTTCGGTAATAACATAAATCCTAAAAAACTAAATACTTTAAATTCTATTCTGTTAAAATAAAGCAATAAAAGTGGAAATTAATAACACAATAACAAAATAAATCCCAATATGAAAATGTATTAAATAAAATAAACCTTACTTAATGAATAAAAAATAACTGAGTAATATAAACTTACAATTTACATTAATCTAATCTAATCTTTAGAGATACTTTTCTCTTATTTTATATATTTAAATTTGATATTGAATTTGAAATTTGTGGTTACATTTTTGTGTGTAAACTTTAGCTATATCTAATTTCATTGTTGACTTTTTTCCAGATGTTTTGCTATTTTTTATTTGCTTTAAACTTAGTCCACATGTTGCTGAATCAACTTTTAAACTGCTTTTTTTCTCGTCTGAATATACATTTTTAAATACATCAGCTATTACTTTCTACAAGTAGTATACCGTGCTTAAAATATAATCACTACTATTTCTGTTTTTGATAAATATTAAATTTTGTGGCTTGATAACTATTTTTTATAAATAAATATATAATGGTAACTTGAGAAGAAATTGTGACTTTGTATAGTAGAATTGGGAAGTGGGTTTGTAAGAAAGCTGATATGTGCCTAATCATATTTAATACATTTTCTTTGGTGTGTTTGGGAGGAAATATGCTATTTAGGTAATCAAATGACTAATTTTTATTAAAATTTTATTTTTTTAAATATTGTATTTATTTATTTTTAGAGGGAGTAAAAGGAATGGAAAAAAGGAGGGAAAGAAACATGAATCAGTTTCCTTGCAGACACGCCCCAACTGGGGAACGCACTTGCAAGCCAGGCATGTGCCCTGACCAGGAAACAAACCGGAGAACTTTCGCCCTGCTTGACAATGACCAACCAACTGAGCTCCAGTGGCCCAGGCATTTTTTATCACAGTTTTTAACTCAAATTCAAATTAAATTAGATTAAAAGTTGCAAAATTGTCCATATTAATTAGAAGAACTAATTAATTAATAGAAATGAAAATTTATGCCCATTTAGCATTTGAAAAATCAAGGTCTCAGATTTATGAAAATATGAATGAGAAGTGTTAAACTTAACCTTTGAAACCTAGTACATTTATGCCCCACCAAAGAAGAGATAGTATAGTGTTCTTAAACTCTATTTATGCAAATATTTAATAAGCTGAATTTAACGATTTTTTATTGTTTTAGAGTAATATGAGGAAATATTTTCTTTAATTCATAGCCCTGCTTTGTCCCCAAGCTGTAGCAATTTTTTTTAAAAGTCACAGCATTGACATAATTGACAGTAGTCCCCCTTATCCATGGTTTTGCTTCCCATCATTGTTACCTAAAGTCAACTGCAGTCTGAAAGTATTGAATAGAAAATTCCAGAAATAAATGATTCATGAGTTTTCATTTGAGCATCATTCTCAGTAATGTGGCAAAACTTCTTATTGCCCTACTCCTCATGCCTGAGATGTGAATCACCTCTTTTTCCAGCAAATCCATGCTGCATGAACAGGACAATACAATATTTCAAAGGGAGTCAAATTCATGTAACTTCTGTTACAGTATATGTTATGACTGTTCGGTTTTATTATTAGTCATTGTTGTTAACCTCTTACTCTGCATAGTTTATAAATTGAACTTATCATAAGTATGCCTGTATGGGGGAAAACACTCAGGGTTTGGTACCATCCATGGTTTCAGCCAACCACACGGGGATCTTAAAACACATTCCCTGTGATTGAGGGGGACTACTGTTCATAGTTAATAAGGGAGAGTGTGAACAACAGCATCTTGAGGAATAAAATTCAAGGCTTAATTCTTCAACACTAATTGACATTGTAAATATAAAATTGTGCTTTAAATGGTGCTTGCGTGTGTGTGTGTGTGGTCTTATGTTACATTGTACACATAATCTGCAACAAAACAATCACAGTTATTTGTTTCATCTCTTCTTAAAATTATCCCCACATATTCCATAGTGATTTTCAATGGCATCATTGAAAAATATATTGTTAGGATAATTCATTGTTCCCCCAAATTAGCCCACAGCTTGTTTAGGTGTATATTACTTGTGTCTTTCTAGGACTGGTGGTAACAATATCCCTTTCTCCCAAGTATACAATGACATATATTTCTGATTTGTTAATTATTTTACCTTCATTAAAGAGTCATAGAAGATAGTTATTTTCCAACCCGATGAACAAAATTCGTCCTAGAAAAATATGAATTTACTTAACTGAATGAGACAATGTAAAATCTAGTCCTGAGCACTAAGGGGTTAGCAGTAGAAAGAGTGATTAAATTATGTACAAATTAAAATAAACTATATAATAATAATATAAATGATTATTATAATAAAAGAGCTAGCATTTACTCATCATTTTGCTACATACTTTATGTCTGATACTTCAAAATTCATGCATGGAATTTGAATTATGTTCTGTCCAGATCTTAACCTATGTGACTGTAAAGTAAGATTTTACCTCGCATTTCTATAGGAGACCAAATTGTCAAGTAGCTCACTTTGCAAGAAAATACTCCTCTGCATTTCAGTTTCCATTTATAATTTGAATTGTCATTAAATGTAACCAGATTGAGTCAGTGATAGAATCCATAAAAAGGGAAATAATACATCTTACATGAGCTTTTACTTCAGAATTCAAATCATGAAACCAAAATCACTTATAATACAAATTGTTATTAACCATGACTATGCCACATTAAAAAAAGTCAGAAGTTCAATCCATCCAGCTTTTTTCCAGTGTTCAAAATACTTACTGTACATACATGCCTGTGTCTGTACATGTGTTTATATTTGCTTCAGAAAGAGATGAAGTTTATTATTTTGTTTGGGTGGTCATACTGAATGGGAGAAAATGGTGACTAAAACAATAGAATCAACTATTGTATTCAGAATGTCTTTTCTCTTTACTAAACATCTGCAGGGCTGAGATCTGCGGAGCTAATACTGACTCCTGAGTCTGAGGTCCTGTTTATTCTCATACAACTCTCACCATGATCTCATTAAAGGTTGTATCGAGTGGGGTTATTTGCTTACTATTTCATTTCATAGTGTGTTTGGCCATTTTTTCCTCCATCTTCCCCTCATAATTCCAGAGTGACATTTTCATCCATTAAAAATATATTAAGAAATACCACCAAGATTTACAAAACAGTGTAGTCTGTTAACATGTGGGCTTCGAGTGTGTGTGATACCACTATGACTATAACATTCCTAAGAGTGTAGACTTAATTTATTTAGCAGAAATCAGTCTGTGATTTGGGGAAGTGGGAGAAGAAAGGAGAGGATTAATTCATCAATGACAGGATCTGAAGGGAAATCACACCCAGGGACAAGGTAATTAGTGCTGTTATTTTGTTAGAGAGTCCCAGTACTAGAACTTCACAGAGGGGAAAGAATCCTGAACTTAGCGAGTTCTCACAGGAGAATTTTTAAAGGGACAGATAGATTGAAATATTTAGTTATTAACAATATTGTTAAGAAGAAAAAGGAGGTGGAGAAAATTAGAGTAAAATCTTAGTTTGTTAGTTTCAAGATTTCTGAGAACTCCCCAGATAATAATCATCTATTGTACTTACTATGGAAAAATAGGCAGATGCATATTCCTTGAGACACTATAAAAGGGTTGTATCTTTTCAACCCTTCTCAATCCATATTCAATCCAGTCACTAAGTCCAGCCAAGATTCAAAAGTATGCAAATTATTCTGCATCGATCCTTCAGGATAATTAGCAAAACTTTTGTGGAGGATGCCCTGCTGTAGCAGCGCACTCAGGTGTCTCCGCTCACAGAGCCAGGTGAACCCTGTTCTAGACACTCTAACCAACGGCCCACACGTTGGGGATAAGACCATCTAGGGCACGTCAGACCAGCACAACCACTGAAGGATAAATCAGTGAGCCTGGAGACGGCAGTTAAAATATTTTCCTCTTTTACTGCTCATCTTTGGAGAGGGGCTCTTTGGATTAGTCACTTCTTCTGCACAAAGTCTGCACTCACCCTTCTTCAATAAAGGTCAGGTACTTACGAGGGATACTGTTTTTAAGATGTCACCTTTCTAATATTCTTTATTTATAAAAATATAGATGCACAATGCTAAAAGAAAGAAAATACAGCCACCTTCCCAATGCACTCTGTAGAGTAAACACGCGCATCCTATTAATAACCCCTCTCCCTGAGTCATCCCTGAACTTCTTTATCATCGCACATTCGTTCCTGAAGGAATAGCTTCTGTGCAAAATATGAATCACATTTCACAAGAAGACTTTCACATTTTCTAACAAAATTGTTGAGCATGTTATTTATACTAGTTGACACTTTGCCTTATCTCCCCCCAAAATTTATCATATTGATAAATCTTTTTAGGTTAATAAACATAAGCTGCCTTGTTTCACTCCAATAACTGCCTAACATTCAATTATGTGGTTATGATATGATTTATGTAATCATTTCTCTACTGAATAACACATGAGCTTTTTTCATGGATCCTCTTGTAAAAAATGCTGCATTGACTATATTGACACTATATAACCCATGCTCTAGTCTACATACAGTAAATATATTCAAGGAAAATTGCTGAACACTAATAACACAGATTTAATATTTAAGGAATACTAGTCAATTGTTTTTCAAAATTTTGATTAACTTATACTATCCTCAGCCATGATGGATACTTTTAATTCTTCTCTGTCTTCCCAACAGCACATTCTAAATACTTTTAAAGGATTTTTCCAGTGTTTTTACTTCAAGAGCTTCCTCTATACATTAAATTCCATTTTTGAAGTTTTAGGCAGTTGAGCATAATTTAATACATTTATTGACCACATATCTTCTTTGACAAATGGCCTCCTGCTTTATTTGTGCTTGTTTCTGATAGCTCAGGCATAGTATTCAAGAAACTGTCAGTTGACATTGTTTTGTCTTTGAAAGAAAGAACAAAAATTTAGAAAAGAATGTATTTATTTGGACACTCAGTGGAGATAACTGTAACTCCAGATCAACACCCTGCGTTGATGTTATAGTCTCTCATGTTCTCATGGTTCTATTAATCTTCAACCTAATATTGTGCGTTGTGCAAAGAATAATAAGGATCATCCGGAAGAATTAAGCAGGGGTCAGACCAAGTAGTACTCTTCTCTGTTAGGCACATTAAATCATATTAAAGATTTTGTTTATATTATATGAACAATCGACGTATATTCAGAAAAATATATATTGAGTGACCAATCAATTTTAAAAGTTCATACATGTTAAAAATAAAGAATAAATTGTATGTGATTAGGATGGGATATGCACTGGAAAATTAGAACTCTTTACCTGAGCAGATTAGTTGAGTGGCTGAATCAATCTTTAAAAATCAATATTTATATGATTTTTCTAGTCTTTTTCCTTGCATATTTTTTCAATTCAAATTACTATATTTACTCTAAACAATGGTGTTATGAATATAATCAAAGTGATTTTCTTCTGTAGTTTTATTAAATATAAAAGGTTCAATCACTATTTAACACCAATTGACTGTTGTGACTGAACAGGAAACACATACTACCCTGCGTACCTAGAAAAATAAGGGCGAGTCTTACCGAAATATTTCAAAGGTAAAGTAGGAAGGGTGAGAGGAAGAACAGAAAAAAGGAGGGAGGAAGAGAAGGAGATGAAGGGACGGAGCCAACGCCGTCGTTCTTTGATATTACTTTAACAGACTGTGCCCCACTCTGACTCTGCCTGAATAGCAGCGGTATATCCCCGGGTGCAGTTAAATATTTCACAAAGAGAAATACACAAAAAGATCAAAAAGGTTCTTCTGAAATTAAAGTGGGATAGATGAGTGAAAGGGACTTTTTTGTGCAAATCCCTCACTTTACAGTTCATCATTTTGTTTTACTGTAAAATTACAGTAGCCTGTGAGAATTTGATGTCCTTTATGCCCAGCCTCTCATTTACCCGTGACTTGTAAATACCATTAATCCCGTTTCCTCCTGTAGTATACCCGGCACATTTTCATTTTTCTTTTTCAGGAAATATTCTCTGTGTGAAATCATATATTGGTTTCCTTGCCAATATTGCCAGTTTCCTTTTCTTTCATGTGTGTTGATAAATTTTTATTCATATTTATCTAACTAGTGAATACCTTTAGTATTTAAATCACTTATTAGGACATTAGAGGATTAGCTTACTTATAAGTATGTATGTTCTGTTTGTACTGAATACATCTGGAACAATCTTAGACTGGATGATTGATTAAATGAGTTTCAGGGATTTATTCTTAATGGATTGTTTTTGAACTGTGTTGACCTTTTAGTTCATACATTTTTGATATATCACAGTGTCACCTCATTATTTTCTGTAATGAGACAATCGGGGTTTCCAAAATATGGCTGTGGAAGTTTATCTGGGTTGACCGGACAATGAGCTACCAGGGAATATTTCAGTTCTCCCAACAAAAGCGGCTACCCCCAAACTAGATTCCTACATGACTGATAATTCTACCCATTGCATACACCTAAATCCCACTCTCAGCAGGCTCCTAGGTTGAGAGAAGCAGGGCAGCTATAGCATAAACTAAGATGTAAGTTATCTCATTAGTATATTTGTCCACACTGACAAAGTCACTATCCTTTTGAACTATTAGAAGGGAAAGAAACCAGAGGCTCGTTCTCTTTCCTGGACTGCAAACACATGCCCTACATCCATCAGCGTACCCTGGCCCTGGCGATGTCTTTCTGATTATGATGAGAGCTCTGAGGCCTGACTCCTGACTTGTATGTTCCTTCAATAAAGCTTTTTTTTTTTTTTCCTGAATGCACACCATGTAAAAGTATAGAACTGGTCAAGAAACCCCCTTGCCTGTTGGGTGGCCCTTGCAGAGAAATCTTACATGATTCTTATCCAGCCTAATCTCAGTTGCCACTTGTATAAGTTAAAAAATGTATAAACTTCAAATTAATTTATTTCATGTTTATTTCAGTGTAATCCTCCAGCAAAGCTCAGTCCTGGTGAAATTTAGCTTTCAGGATTTTCCTTCAGTCTCATGGGACCTGACTGGTGAAAAATATACAACCATAGTCTCTGGTATCATTTTAATGACAATTCATCTCGAGTCATTACTCATACTAGTAGTTGACTAACTTTCCTCCAAGAAGCCACATTTTTCTCTCCTTACTCAAGCCCAGCCAATTTCCTTTCTTTTTATTTCATTGAGTAAACTGAAGCATCAGAAAAGAACTTCCACAACCTCCCTTTGCCTCATCCATTCAACAAGCTACATCTGTGCCCGTGAACTTTGCCTTCACTTCTGTTATGAAAACCATTTAATGACTTCCCCCTCAAGTTCAATGCCTGTGGGCTTTCAACAGCCTGTAAAAGCCTGTGGGATCTGGTTCCTGATACCTCTCAGATGTTGTCTCCCGCCTAGCTCACTGGTCACAGGATAGATACCTGCTTTTGATGTGCCCTTCGCTTGAAATGCTCTTCATCAAATATCCACATGGTGCCCTCCCTCGTCTCCTTGAAGCTTCACTGAAACGTCACCCTCTCAATGAAGTGCATGAACTCTCCATTAAAAATTACACCCTCCAGGGTTTCGCTCTCCATATTTCTTCCTTTCAATTTCTGTACAGCATGTACCACCAATTTATAAATACAGATTTTCTTACTCTCTTCTCAACCCCGCCTCCTCTCTTTTTCTCTCTCTCTCTCTCTCCCTCTCTCTCTCTCTCTCTCTCCCTCTCTCTCTCTCTCCCAACTCTAAAGGGATCTGGACTCATCTATTTATCTTTGGTTCTTCTTATTTTTTCACACAATACTGTTGGGTAAATAAACAAAGTTCTCAGTGAATATTTTTTTAAAGAGTTTACTTGTTTACTTTTAGAGAGAGGAAGAGAGGGAGAAAGAGATGGAGAAAAACATCGATGTGCAATAGATACATCAATCAGTTGCCTCTTGCATGTCCCAGACTAGACACCTGGCCCGCAACTAGGCATGTGCCCTGACTGGGAATCTAACCAGTGATCTTACTGTTCAGAGGCCATCGCTCAGTCCACGGAGCCACACCAGCCGGGGCTCAATGAATACTTTTGATTTTAATATTACTGTTTGTTCAACAGGATAGTTCAGCATTATTTTTAGCGGCTGATACTAAATGCCAGAAGGCAGGAAGGCTCTAAACTTTGTTATCCTGTTTTTAAAACAGAATAGATGAAAATATACTGTTTGAAAATATGTTCTACAAATAAGTATAAAACAAATATAATCAAAAGTAATCACTTTTTTAAGTTGCTTTTTTTAAGATTTTATTTATTTGTTTACTTATTTTTAGACAGAGGGGAAGGGAAGGAGAGAAACATCAATGTGTGGTTGCCTCTCACATGCCCCCAACTGGGGACCTGGCCTGCAACCCAGGCATGTGCCCTGACTAGAAATTGAACCAGTGACGCTTTGGTTTGCAGGCCAGCATTCAATCCACTGAACCATACTAGCCAGGGCAAAAGTAGTAATTTTATAGCTAAATAAAATAAAATCCTTGCCCTTGCTGGGTATCTCAGTTGGTTAGAGCATCATCCTCATATGTCAAGGTTGGGGGTTCTATCCCTGGTTAGGGAATACACAAGAATCAACCTGTTGGGAACCGCCCTGCCTGGTTTCAGAGGCTGTAACCCCCCATGGTTAAGGCTGAGTCAGAGTTGGGACCATAAGCCACTAAGGAGACAAACCTTATCTCCCTGGCAGGTGTGCCACCTCTGCCCACTTCACCCTGCTTGGCCCTGAGCTTGGCCAGTTAGCCAATGACGGGTAAGAATCCTCAAGGGAGGATCAACCTAAGACAGGCTCTGGTCACCAGGGATAAGCTCACAGGGAAGAACTCGGGGGGCTGTGGAAAAAGGGGGTGATGGACCCTCGCCCCTCAGCTTTGAAATAGCCTGAGTCCTCATTCAGTCTGCAAGAAGTCTCCTAATCTCTTGGCTGCCTTACTTCCCTTGCCTGACTTAAGTCTGAAGCAATAACAGAGGGCAGGGCAGTCCTGTGCTGGGAGGGGCAGATTCTCTGGGGAATCAGGTCTAAGAAAAATACATACATTCCTGTGAAACCTACTTAATTTGTACCCTTGCTTAAAAGATAAGGGTCCAGACCTGAGATGAGTCTGGCATCTAAAGTTTTATAGCCCTCTAACTAATTGGCTGTAACTCAGAATAAGCCCTCAGAGTTCTCTGTAAATCATGTATTGTTTAACCCCTACTGGCTAAAAATGATTGATGAGCTTTATCTGTATTCCTGTGTGAATGAACCTAATAAAAGCCCCTGGAGAGAGAGGCTCTGGGCCCTTCTCCTTTGAGAGAAGCGGCCACCTTTCCTCCCCAAGCAGATCATGTCTTGGTAGTCTTTTTCTCCATCCGTGGTGGACCGGGGGGCTGCGTTAAAGCCCCCCAACATCAACCAGTAAATTCACAAATAAGTAGAGCAACAAAACGATCTCTCTCTTTCTCTCTCTCTCCTTCTCTCTCTCTCTCTCTCCTTTTCTCTCTCTCTCCATGTAATTGGAACCAAGATTCTATCAAAATATTTTGAAGATATAGTACCTGAGTAAAACATAAATATATTTTCTGATCCCCATCTCATTGAGCTTTTATTCTGGTTAATGCAGAGGTAAAATCTAATTATTAAAACATATTCAATTATTTGAACGAATTGATCAGTCAGTCATTAATTCAACCAAATTTTGTTGGACATAACCATATTCTACTCTGCTAATGTATGGGGTGATATAATGCAACAATAAAATATAGCTATTTTCCTCTGAAATCATGAAGTCATAGCTATTTGAAGACACATTTTTTTTTCAAGGAGGAGTTATCATCAGATATAAGAAGTCCTGCCCTAGCTGGTGTGGCTCAGTGGATTAAGTGCCAGCCTGTGAACCAAAGGGTTGGAGGTTCGATTCCCAGACAGTACACATGCCTGCATTGTGGACTAGGTCTCCAGTAGGGGGTGCACCAGGGGCGACCACACATTGATGTCTCTCTCCCTCTTTTGCCCCTTCCCTTACCCTCTATCTAAAAATAAAATAAATAAAATCTTTAATTTTTTTTTTAAAATGAACAAAACTCTACAGCATTGTGCTAAACATTGAAAACAAAATCTATTAAGACATTTAGAACAAATTATGATGTTATTATGATGTAGAGTCATAAAAACATCATGGGATTAGATTAAGAGAGACGCATTTAAATTTTCCCTCCCTGACTTTTCAGGTGTTGACTTTGGTAAATTATTTATCCTGTCTGCATGTCACTGTTGTTATTACTTTTTAATGATGGCAGTAACATATATTTACAAGGTTGTTGTGAAGATTAGATGGCATAGTATTTTGAAGGCCTTTGACTAAGGAAGACCTTCAAAAATAGTATTTTTATCTGCTATTGAAGGAAAGATGAATCTTCAGTGAAGATTAAGTTGACATTCAATACATTTCTTATTTTATATTTTCTAAGAAATTAATCAAGTATAATTGAATTCAAATTAAATATGTATACTACTCACGTATCATTTTCTAAAGTACAAAAAAGCCTTATTTCTCAAATGCTATGCCCATGGCCTGACACTGACTTAATAGTGTGAAACTAAAATAAAAATAAGCCAAGGAAGAGTTTTTATATGTAGAGAGATCTATTTCATCAACTAAGAAGAGAGAAAAGGTCTGCAAAGCACCAGATATTACCACCACAGGAAGTGGAGCCTGGATACTCCAATTAATTTTAATGGAAAAGTTGAGTACTTGAAAGATCGCGCTAAACTTAGTGTGCAAATAATGACATTTCACAGCTCTCTCATAAATACCCCTTGAAGAGGACTCCATGTATCATTTGAGAGTATATGTCAGTGCAATTTCATCTAAACCAAATGGCATTTTCAAAAACTTTTATATCTTTCTGTAATGGCTTCTCCCAGTACTGTAAGTATTAATAGATTATCAAAGTGAGGAATGTTTGTTCTGACCTTCACATAGCTCCATTTCACTGGTGGCTGAATGTCTCTGGCAAAGCACCTGAAGTGCATTAAGTAATTTCTCATTTCTCTGTAATTCCATGTTGCCTTTGTCACAGAACAAATGATGAATCAATAGATGGGCAGAAATCCAAATAAAAGAAATGCAACACAATAAAATATTGTCTACTTTCTTCTGACACATTAATTCTTAAGTTTTCAACAGAAAAACATCTAGATATTTCAAACTTACACTGTTTTGTAGGCTATTTTGTTTAGTTAATTGTTAGACGTTTGGTATAGAACAATAAGCGATGTATGTTATATGTCTATTTTTAATACATAGAAACAAGCCATTTAAAAGAATGATCAGGGAACAGAGGTATGGCAACATAAGACATACATAAGTGATCTTTGTAATACACTCCTGGAAGTCTAGTTGTACAGCAAACTGATAGACCGCAATCCAGAATAGCACTTCTCATCAGGGACAGCGTGGAGGGTGTGCGTCCACAAAGTGATGAAACAGCAAAAGAGGAGTTGAACAGATTCAAAAGATAAAGAAGTTCATCCAGGAGAGTAATAGGGGAAATACCACAAAGTTAAATTTGCACTCAGCCAAGGAGCTAAGAGTTCAGCAAGGGGTAGAGCTGGGATAAGGAAGCCTACAAGAAAAAAATATATGTTAAGTCAATTTTTAAGAAATCTATTAGAGACAATGTAGAAATTAAAATAGAACTGAAGGGACACCAGTTGGATTCCCAGTCAGGGCACATGCCTGGGTTTCAGACCAGGTCCACAGCAGCGGGCACGTGAGAGGCAACCACACATGGATGTTTCTGTCCTTCTCTTTCTCCCTCCTTGCCCCTCTGTCTAAAAATAAAATAAATCTTTAGAGAAAAAAAAAAAACTAGAGAGGAAAAAAAGAGGTGAGGAGAAATGCTATATACTTATTGTTGAACAGGGGAATTCTCCGTGGGGTTTCTACCCATTTCATAAGAGCATTTGTTTCAGGCTATCCTTTTAGGGATATTTGTACAACAAACAGCCTTGGAGGCCAGAGATACAGTCTCCCTCCAGGCCACAGGAGAGATTTATTTTCCCATTAGGATAACAAAAAACCACACCTCTTCAGGGTAGAAGATAAGCGGGTTTACCAGCTGTCCTCTTAAAAGTTGGGATTCATCAGCTTTGATGCAAACCTATTGTTTGTGCAAAATCTCCCCAGGCTACTCTGTGGGAAAAAATTTCTACCAGGACTGAGGAGCAAGTTAACAGGAGGCAAACATGAATGGCGTGCCGCCAGCTGTGTGGTGAGTAACAAACTCTGTTGCTTCTGATCCACACAGTTCATGGCTTCTGCCAGTATCTATTTCCCTCCCAGCTGCACTTGCTACTGTGTAAGCCAGTGACAGACACTATCATAACTTCACACATTACAGAGGAGTTCAGTACCTGAAGAGACTTTTTGCCATTTTGGATATTTTAAACTGACCTAAATTCCAGTTCATTACATCACTCTTCAATAAAAATTAGCCAATTTACTATATTTTTAATTTGACATTGTTTTTAAATTCTAGAATTTTATTTTATCTGAAGATATTCTTAATCTTATGTTATTTTATTTGTTGGAGCATATAAATAGTTTTTAAGAAGTCTCTAGTAACTTCATTAACATAATTCAATCTGAGATTAGTTTTAACCTTTACTCTTTCTTTTGTTTTCCTCTTCTGTTATATTGTGTTATCATATTCCTGATTATTTTTGACTGATAATGATTCTATTTTTAAAAATGAAGAAAAATTCCACCTGGGATCATGTTATCTTTCTCTAGAAAACAGTTAGGATTTCTTCAGGTAGAATGTAAGAGACTTCAGCAATCCCTGATAATTTCAATCTAATTGTAGCAATTGAGATGTTTAAATTCTTGGCTAGAGTCCCTGAGAAAGCTTTACTATTTGCAATCATCTTTATTTTGCAGGGGATCTATCATTTGAAGCCTGAATTTGAAAATATATGACATTTGCTAGGAATCTGATTATACAGCGAGATCTGAACTCCACATTCACAAGCTCTTGTCCCTTTAGTCTCTCAGCTACTTCTTCCTCTGATCTGCCCACGTTCCCTGGAAAAAACCACTACTTAGAATGTTGGGATAATTTCTTTGTAATTCCTTGTTCAAGAGATCTTGGTCCATAATTCATCCCTGTTTTTTAAGCTGATCTCGGAAGATTTGTTCTTTTGCATTTCCTAATCCAATATTACTAGAATTAAAAATTTGAGGCAATTTTCAACAAGGCCAAGGTATAAAAGACATGAGGAATGAATAACATTTTTTTCTTTTTCAATATAGAATTGGTGTCCTTAGGCTGCTGTAAAAATTTTCAGCAAATGCAGTGGCCTAAAGCAACAAAAATGTTTTTCTCTGAAAATTCTAGAGATCAGTAGTTTGAAATCTACTAGCAAGACCATACCCCCTCCAAAGGCTAGAAGGGAAATCTTTTTTGCCTCTCCCAGCCTCTGGCGGCTCCATGTGCCCCCTCGCTTGCAGAAGCATAAATCCGGTTTCTGCCTCCATCTTCATGAAGTCTACTCCTCTGTGTGTGTGTGTGTTTTCCTTTCCTATCTACCGTGAGGATACCTGTCATTGAAAGTATCACCTACCCGTATCATGCAGGATGAACGCATCTCAAGGTCCTTACTTAATTGTATCTGCAAAAAGGCCCTTATCTAAATTCAATCACATGTATTACCTCCAGGGATAAGAACATGGACCTATCTTTTGGGGACGTAAGACATCATGAAACTCATGACAAATACATTGAAATTTATTCTGAAACAATCTCAGAGCATAAAAGTCTTTTGAGGAATCCAGGGTTTTAAGAATTAAAATCAAGATGTGAAAGTTAACCGTAATATTAAAATAAAGTATTTTAATTACATTAGTTAAATGCAAAAAGATTTTTTGAAAAATAAACTGAAATGGAAAATCAAACCTTGCTAGTTTTCTCCTATCCTTTGAATATCGATCAGTTTTTTTCATATATAAAAAACATAGCATTAACATAAGAGCATAGTAAATCACGTGTATGGTAAAAATTATAAAATGCATAGGCTGGGTGGGCCTGGCATCTGGGTCTGTGGGGGTTGGCCTCGTGCTAGAATAGGCTGAAGCCTGGTTCCATGACAGGAACCTGGAAGCTGGGACCCTGGGGTGGCTGGCACTGGGGAGAGTCTACAGGAGCTGGTCTATAACCTGGGGCCTCGGGAAAACCTGAAGACTGAGTATGACATCAGGGTGGCCTAGAAGCCTGGGTCCACAGGAACGAGGCTGTAGGCTGAGACCACACGGTCCATCCTGGTGTTGGAGTGTGCCCAGGTCCTGGGACTGTGGGCGCCAGCCTGGTGAAGGGGTGTTTGGAAAGCCTGATTCTGTGGTTGTCAGCCTTGTGCTGGACCTGGCTGAAAGCCTGAGTTTGTGAGAGTCTGCTTGGCAGCCTGGGATGGCAGGAGTCATCTGGGGCTATGGGGACTAGCCAGTGCTGGAATATACCAGGCGTCATCAGAGCTGGGTTTCTTGGAGTCCACCAGGCACTTGCTGTCACAGGAGCTGTCTGGGACCATGAGGGGTGGAAGGCATCTGCATGTGCTGGGGGGCTGAGCTCATGGGAGGCTTCTAGGAACCAGCGAGGCTGGAGGAGAAGGCCTGGTGCTGGTGCAGGTGGATGCTCCCTGCACGCTCCTTCTCCTGCAAAGAGGGTGCCTTTGCACTGGGCTACTTGGGCCTGGTCAGAGTTGTGGGAATAATACAAACCTATGTTTCCTACCATCCTCAATGCATCTTCTCTTATTTCTGTGCTTCACTCAGGTACTGTCATCCCTCACCTGGAATCCTTAGATCTGGTGAAGGTATTATGAAGGATAGTTGCTCAAATGGATGTTTCTGGGAAGAAATGGGTGCCAGAAAATCTTATGCCATTATTTTGTTCTATTTTTTGTCTTAAAATTTCAAAAGTAGCATTGCCCTGCATTGATACACTTTGCCTTATCAATGCTTCCTAAAAAATGTGTCATATGTTTGACTTCTGAAAAAGAGTCTCTTATGAAAAGACAGCATCCCTCTGGTGCACTGCAGGCTCTCTGTTTATGGCAGACATGTAAAAAAGAAGAACTTATTAGGCTATCATTATGCTCTAGCTATGTCTATGAGTAGGAGAGTGCCTTATATAAAGTTATAAAACTGGGAATTCTCAATTATACACAAAATAGTTTTTTTTAAATAAAATTTAAAAGCAAGATTATTTAATAATGGAAATGCACTAAAGCATATCAATAAGCTGAAGAAAAATACAGAATGGCTAGTTTAATTTAGTGAAAGTTCTCATGAGTTTTCACTGCTAAACTTCATAGATTTATTGAAGATGAACACTTATTGCTTTGAAGGAAACTCCATTTAGAAAAACTGCACTTATTTTCACTTCTTAACACCTGTCATCCTGCAAATCAAAAAGAAGGTTTTAGTACATTTCTAGGTTGGGGTTTGTTTTAGAGATATAATCAGTGTGCTCATTTCTTGCACATTTTTCTTGCCTTTCTCCCTTTTCACTTTATCCACAGCATCCACTTTTACAAGTAATCTTCTCCACCATTTCTATCTGCTTTGACCTCGCTGATTTCCAAACACTAGTTTCTTAGCTCAGCAATACTGCCTGGTTTGGACAGAGAGCCTTTCTCTGTGTTCACTGCATTCTGAAAACTACCTGGGCTGTGAACTGGGCCGTGCCGGAGTCCATCCATGTGTTTCTTTCCCCCCAGGAATCATTATCCTTTGCTTCTTGTTATTTAAATTCTGAAAAGACTTGAAGTATGTGTGTAGTGTTCCACTGATAGTTGGTTAAGGTTGAATTTGTAAATCTAGTTCCTGTTATTTCATCATACCCAGAAAGGCTCCCTGAAGAGAATTTCTACTTAGATTTGTACATATATATAGACTTTGTTGTTTGTTTTAGAAGAGTGATAACTATTTTCAAACAACATCTATGGTCCACTATGACAACTTTCACTTATTTATTTCCTTTAACCAGCTGAGTGGCCACATCAAACGCACAAGAATTGATGCTGTTCCTCATTCATGCCATAGTAATCTGAGCTTCAGGGCCACTTGTAAAGAAATCCCAGTGTGCTTTAACCTGTCAAATAAGTGATCAGCAACATTATTTTCAACAGGTCTTATGTTAGATAGGCACCAGAATTTATTTTTGTAAATTAACAGAAATTGGGAAGACTGTGGACATTGAGAAATTATGGTTGAGTGTGCGTGTGTATATACATACACACACATATACATATACATACATATGTGTGCGTATGTATTTTCTACTTTCCCATACCTATTAGTGCTAACTTATTTTAAAGGTCATGGGAGAAAAACTAAATTAAAACCAATTAAAAGTTGGAAAGGTGATCAGTTTTTGTAAGTTTTTGAGGGAGATGAGAAATAATTGGTCTGCTTTGGCAGTATTGAGAAGGATGTGGTCAAATGAATAGGGTCATTCATTTTTTAAAAAGCTTGTTTTAAAAATACAGTTTTGTAAAGGAAATTTATATACTACACAAGGTGAAGCTAAAGAAGTTGCAAATTAGTGATAAAAAGGCAAGATTTAGGAGACAATTAGAAAGTATTTAAAAGAATGTAATAAATATTTTATATTGATAAACATGGCAAGATATTAAAGTTTTTCTAGAAGACAAAGGCTGGAAATTAGGAAACTTTTGTAATAATGAGATCTGTCTGAAGACAACATGGCATCATAAAGAAATGGTTCTATTTTGTGAGTTGTACACCAATATAGCCTATAGGCCCACCTGGAAAACTACTTCAAAAGTACTCAATAATTAGTTGAGTTGTTAGAAAAGAGTTTAAAACATAAAGCTATTTTGTTTTCAGTGTTACAAGTATCTTCAGGTCTATGGCACTCAGTGGTCTGCTGTCTTCCTTGACTCACCGTGCACTTCTTGTAAATCATCTTGTTTAGGTTGCCCTTTCCAATAAGAAAACCACTGACATCTTGAACTGCTATTTAACTAAGTTATATATAAAACATGATTTTAAAACACATAAGCTAAATGAGCATCATCAGATAACATTTAGTAAATACATTTTAGGTAGAAATAAAATGTAGATATTAATTATGCTAGCCTAAAGCAAAGTAAGCCATGACAGTTAATATTTTAAAATTTATAAAAAATTAATAACATATTAGAACTGTAAGGGTATTCTAACTTGAGAGCAATCAACCTTGTACTACTATAGTCACAGACTAAAGTTTCATTGTGGAGCAAATGAAGAGATGATTTATCCTTATTTGTTGAATATTGTTTCTTCCTTTTGAAATAATCATTAGTAAATTCAATTAGTTTATATACATTCATGAATATATTTCTTGAAAAAGAAAAGCTATGTAAACTCCAAATTATGCCAATGGCACTTTAATATTTTTCCTTCTTAGTGCTAAAATCCTAAAGGAGCTTATCAAATATAAAAAGATTATTGTTATTTTTTTTACATCTTGATTGGAAAAATGAACTTTCTCTTCTGAAATAATTTTATCCAGTGAACATTTTAGGACAAATGCTTTTGTTTTAATTAATATTTAGATTTAAATGGTGATAAATATTTTAAAATGAAGGTCAGTATTTCCTTTTCACTTTTGAAGCCGTTCTGCATGGATAAGCTGGGGTTGTGAACGACGGTTTTAATAACTTAGCATAGCTAACGCTCTGTAATGAGTGGACTCAGGCAGTCTGATTTCATTAACAGCCCTGACTAAATTTCTATACCCAATAAATGAAGGATCTTTATTTGTAAAATGGTAATAAAAACGGAATGGAAAGTTTTTCCATCTTAGAAGTCTTGAAGTAAATAGAATTAAGTTAAATTACAAAGAAACTAACAATATCTTTGAATACTTTCTGCAAATTTGGTAGATTTTCTGAATTCTAGTTCTTTTTCTGACAGTACCACTTTCGCCTCCAACCTCATGTAGATGATCTAAACCACAATTGCAAAAACTGGGCATAGAACCCTGGTCTAGCTCACTGTCTGCTTTTGTAAATAACATTTATAAAATGTTATTAGAAGATGAACATTTATTAGGACACAACCATGTTCATTTGTTTCTTTGTTGTTAATTTGCTATGGATTTGCTTTCATGCAAAATCAAGTAGTTGCAACAGACCATATGGCCCATAAGGACAAAACTACTTACAATCTAGCTCTTTAAAAAGTAAAAAGTTTCTAATTGCTGATCTAGAGAACTATGGAAATCTGTACATATGATTTATTTTACCCAAATTTCTGATGAAGTCATGCACAACTATTTGTTTACTCTATTCTGAAATAGCTTTGAAAATCGTATTTACACTTTCAATTTATTATATTAATATTATTAAAACTGATAAGACTTCAACACATCAGTGTTCTAAAATTGATTGTAAGTATATATAATAAAAATATAGATATATAATTTTTTAATTAGGATTGTACAGATGGCACATCATTTTTGCAGGTTTCTGAGTTTTACAATTTCTTAGAATGTTGGCTGTTATCTGGCTGTCAGCTATTGCCTACCTGTTCATCCTTCAATGTTATTTTACATTTGCTCTATGGCAATTAATTTGTTTCAACTTTGTAACTCCTCTAGAGTTAAGAGGATGAAGCTAGATCGTGGACCACACTTTTGCAAATGAAAAAATCACCCTCCTTTTGTTGGATGTGCGGGAACTCTCCATAGCAGATGTTAAGGAATTCAGTCTGGTGCCTTTTTACCAGAACACTACTGGCCTTTGTCTGTGCAGCAATCCTGGATAACAGTTTTTATTATTACTATTAATTACCTTTTTTTCTCAAATTTTAGCCAACTTGCAGAATTGGTCAAATTTTTTCCATGTGGTTGAGAAGGGTATTTCCTTGTAATTATTTTACTTTCTTTTATATGTATTATTGCAGCTCTCTTCATATTATTATTTTAAATAATTTAAATTTTGTACTACAGGAAGATTTTCAATTTTGCTGTTTTATAATTCGGGTTTTTTCAAAAATCAAGATTGATCTTGTTTTGGTTAGCTCAATATTTTTAAATCAGTTTAGATATCTTATTTTTAATTTGATTTTCCATTTAGCTTGCTTTGTGGTTTTATTTCTAACATTTTTATCTTAATGCTTAATTTTTTAAAATGTTGTTTTACAAATAATATTAAAATTTGATGCTATAAATTTTATTCTGAGCATCATTTAAACTAAATCCTGAATTCCTTAATGCTTAATATACACAACAGTGTTGTATTTCTGAAAGTAACTGCTATGATGATTGGCTTATTCAAGCATTAGTTATATGAAAGTTTTATTCATGTTTCTTGATTTAGAGTTGGGAGGAATTTGTTCTCTTACTAATTTCAGTTTAATGTATTTGTCTTTTGCTCTATTACCGTCAAGTTCTTGAACCATACAAAATCTCTGACAATAATTTGACCGAATATACCCAGATGCACAATCACCATATAAGGCACTCTTTTCTGGACAGGTGATGGGCACAGTTGTGGAGTCACAGGTGATGGTGGGCTGGTTAGCCAAGAGGGAGACCTGAGGTGGAATACTACCCAGGTTAGTAATTGTCCCAATTTGCTCCCTCTCCTTTTTTCCAAAAAAGAGTATAGTAAATCTGCCTTCGAAACGACTTCTCCCATGAATCATCTCTATAAAAACTTTGTTATTAGTACATGAGGGGGCTGTAGCTATAGAAGTGTTATGCCCATACATTGACTTTTAGCGAAATAGGTGTATCACGCTAGCAGAAATGTAGTAGAGAGAGAGAGTTTTATGGGTGAGCCTAACCTAACATGTTCCACAGAAATGCTTTTAGTGGCTTTTGATTGACTGATTGTCCATTGTCCACTAAAAAAATGTTAACATAAAAATACAGTAGAGAAGAATATCTGACTTTTAGATCAGCAGAAACATATTAGCTAATGTCAATCAGTATATTTATCACTATCTGGTATTCCATTATATCAATATTAAAATTCTTTTTTTAAGTGAATATGTATTTTTTAGTTTTTAGTTTTTTCCTCTAATTTTATTGTTATTCAAGTACAGTTCTCTGCCTTTTGCCCCCACCCCAGCCTTCCCTACCTCCCTCCTGTTTCCACCACCCCACCCCACCCCCCTGTTGACTTCCTAAATTATTGGTCTTCCTTTGCAATAATAGTTCTACCGTAAGATGTAAAAAGAAGCCTTGAATAAATGCTTTTTCACATATTTTCTTAAGAAGTGAAACTCGTTAAAATTAAGACAACATCCTTTTCTCATATTAAATGTATGCTTAATAAAGCACAAAATCTCAAATATACCTTTGTTAATTTACATTTAATATATTAAATTCATGAATCTAAAATTCATGTGGAAGAAAAGCAGGATAAAAAAACATTTTTAAATGGTTATTTGTGTTAATTAATTATTACCAGTGGGCAGTTCAGGCCAAGTTTGACCATTTTTTACAAAACCCTGTTTATCTGCTTAAAGAACCAGACAAGATGCTATGAGAGACATAGGCTTTTTTTGTGAACTTTTGCTGCTGTTGTTGTTGTTTTTTTAATTTGCAAACAGTTTTGATAAATCTCTTAACGTAAGTGACTTTTTGACTTTGGAATTTTGCATTTTAAGGATTATGTCATCAATTCCTTGAAATGTTTTTACTGTTTAGTTACTCCATGGAAAATGGAAGGAAGCTGAAAAACTTCCTATATTTGTTAAAATCTTATGGCCATCCTCAAGTCAACTATGGCTTCACATTGCATACAAATACTGAACTATTCCACCAGATAATTTCCTCCTGTAGAAGGTGGCTAGGATTCTAGAGAATTAATTATAAAATACGTTCAATACAAAAAAAGATTGGATTATAACAGTGAACTTTAAAAACTACCCTGTCTCTATGTCCTCTCTCTGTATGTGTGTGTACACACACATATATACATGTGCATGTATGTATATATACATGTATGTGTATATACACTGAGATATGTGTATATGCACATGTGTTTGTGTGTATATATACAGACATGCATGTGTGCATATTCATTTATACATAATTTCATGTGTGTGAATATATGCACACATGTGTATGTATATAGAGGCAGACAGAAATGGACAGATGTAGATATAGATTAAATGTATAGAAAGACTATATAGATGTTGATAGATATCTTTCTACACATACAGGTATGCTTGTACATAAAGAGAAACACACAAATAGACACACACATACAGACATATAGAGAGATGTAGATAGATATAGGTAAATATATCAAGAGAGAGAGGAAGAGGGGGGTTCTTTGTTAGGTCAAATGGAATAGTTCATTAAAGACGCATATTCTTCTCTCCTTGCCTATGCAAAATTGTATGCATGAGTCAAACATTTAATTGCAAAAATTTCAAAGCACAGTAATTCCAAAAGAAAATTTATTAAACATTTTCAGAATATTAAAGACAATGAGGAATTTCTAAGCACAAATTTTAAGATATATTCAAAGACTAATAGATATATATTATTCAAGTAACTAAATCACTATTAACAAAAACTTTCAATATGTGAAGAATGTCTAAAGAAAACCATTTGGCCAATTAGAAAACAATTACCCAAATATAGATGATAAATATTTTTTTATAAATTAAGTCATTTCAAATCTATATGAGAAAAAGTATACAGTTGAACTAGAAAGTGTTTAAGATCATGCCCCTTAAGTTTTAGCTCAGTATGTGGACACCAGCTGGACTCAGTATTTTTTGCATCCCTTCCTGCTAAGGGGCAGCCATATAACTAATACTGGACAATTAAAGCGAGCAGAGAGATGATGGATCATGAACGTGTAAAATAATTGCATTTCTCTTTTCCTGATGCCTGGAAAATTGGAGGAGACAAAACTGTGCTTTGAACTTTCAGGAGAGGACATATATTGGCTCCAGCATCACCACCCCACCAACCCTGGACTGTCTGTTCACCTCTCATGTGAGAGAAGAATAAACTCTGCCGTAATTAATCTCGGCCATTTTGAAACCTCTTGATTAAATCACTTTCCACTGAAATCAAGCAAAAATAATGTGATGGAGACACACTTCCGAAATGGTAAAAAATGTTTAATTTGTGGAAGGAAATTTGATTGCACACATAAAAAGTCTTAAAATAATAATTCTCTTTGATTTAGCAACGTATTTTTAGAAAATAATGCAAACAACCCAACAAAAACCTAGAAATACCCAAAGATGACTGTGTATAATAGGAAACATACAAAAGTTTCAATAGGAAACATCAAAATGTTCATCAGTAGAGAACAGACTAAACACATTTTGTGGCACTAGGAAATGTGTAGAGGGCAACTGCTATTTCTGCCTTCATAGCCCCACCCCCTTCTGCTGGAACCCCTCTCCTCTGGGGATCCATTCTTGCTCTCTTGAGCTCTAAACCACCTGTGTCTATGGTATTTTAGGGAATGTAAACAACTTACTAGCTCCTCAGGGGCAAAGTTGTGAAATGACTACTTAATTACACTACAAAACACAATTCTCTGTTTTAAACTTTAAAATGTATATATTGTCTTGCTAGGCTTTTAAAAAGACAATTGTAAAAGCTGCCAATCCTGCTACATTTCAGAATTATTGCTACAAATGATACCACCTAGAGCTGCTTTCAATATTACAGTCCTTTTTGAAATTTATTTCTTATTGTTCAATTACTGTTGAAAACAGTTTAACTAATAACTATTAGTTAACTATTAACTAATAGTTAATTAAAAGCAACCAGAAGCTCTGGATTTGAAGAGCCAGACTACTACCAAGCAGTTGTTTCCCAAGGATCTTCAATGCAAAAGTTGTACTCCTTACGAGGTACGGATCCTCTCACCAGGACACACAGGGCAGTGGACCCTGGCGCAGTGAGGACACACCCAGAATGACGTAACCGGGTATTTTTTAGTTTCTAAATTAAAGCATATTCAAAAGTTTCCATGTGCAAGTTTGCCCCATATTTCTAAGTTAACTACTAGGTAATTAATGCAGGTTCACAGATAAAGTATTCTCGATTTAACGATATGCAACAATCATTTCAATAACTCTTCTTCTATATTTTACATAGTAATGGTTTAAAAAGGTGGTACAGTTTAACTATGATGGTCACAGTTATCATTTTCAAGCCAGTAGAATACCCAGATATTTTTAAATGATATAAAACAGTTTTTTCTGCCATTTCCCACCCCAGCAGACCCCTTCAACTGTTTAAAAAAGGCTGTCCTGAAAACATAAACTTATACATGCCATTCAGGATTGTGATAATGTAAGCAATTATGAAATAAGTCGGACTTTGCTTCTTGGTGAAGCCACAATCATTTCTTTTTTAAGTGAATCTGACTTTCAGTGCAGTTGCAACTCATGCTTTTAGGGATGCATAACAATTTTCAAAATGTTAAAGTAATTCCAGTCAATTGAGCCTTCAGTGGCAATGCTTACAAATTACATTTATTAGTGTGGTTGACATAAGAAGAGAGTTTAGGTTTGATTGTAAAATGCAGCATCTTTGTCTGATTCTCTAAGAAGAGGCTAAACTTTACCTTTCTTTGACCCATCTTTTCTTTGCTATCCTCCATCTTTCTGCATCAAATTTTCCTCATTAAATCAAAGAGACCTTGTCAACACCAGCACATGCTTCAGCACATATTTCCTCGTAGTTAACATTCCACTGACTGGGTCTGGTTTTCGTCTCTTCTACAGAAACCCGCCTTTTATCTTCTAAATCTGATGTGTTAACAACCAGCAGAAATGGATCCTTCTCATCTTTTACTCTTAAAATTCACTCCCTGAAGTCAGCATTGGCTACAAAGGATGCCATTTCCATAGTAGACAGCACACAGAGGAAACTTTCCCTGCTCCCGAAGCAGTTGTCTCTAACTGCAGCATAGTCCTCCTGCCCCACTGTATCCTGGATAGAGATGGGCACTTCCTCCCCATCCAGGACTACATTTTTCTGGTGGCTGACCTTTAGTAGGCTCCTGGTCCTCCACAAACTCGTCGTACATGAACTACAGAGTCAGAGCAGACCTGCCAATATGGCCACTGCCCACCATGATGACTTTGTGGAAGGCCAAAGAATTCTGACCCTTGGGCTTATTTGCAACCATCTTCTGTAACAGAGTTTTCACCAAAGGATTGAGAAGAATCTGCACCACAGCCATCCTGCAGCCCCACAGGTACCTAAAGGAAGTCATGGCTGATCTAGCAATGAGGCTGCATGCAGGGTGCAGCAGAAGGATGGCTTACAATCTTTTGCATGGTTTTTAAATTTTATTTTATTTTATTTTATTTTGTTTTATTGAATTTATTGGAGTTACATTGGTTAAAATAGTTTATAGGCTTCAGGAGTACAATTTTATAATATATCATTTGTATATTGTAATGTGTGTTTACCACCCAAAGTCAAGTCTACTTCCGCTTTTACCCTCTACTACCTCCCCCACCCCCTTTTCCCTTTTGTAATCACCATAATGTCTGTGCTTAGGGGTTTTTTTCTTTGCCTAATACTGTCAGCTTTTTTACCATAAAAACTCATAGACTTTATTAACCAATGTCAACCCAATAAATTTAATTAATTAATTTTTTAAAAAACTATCAGAGGGGAGGGGTTAGGGTACCTGGGAAAAATGTTAAATGTTTTTACGAGTGACCAGAGGGACCATTTTAGACTTTATAGATTTTTTTAAATTTCTGTTCATAAAATGTGATACTGTTAAAAGATAATAAGTACATACCGAAAAGAGATATACTATATTTTCTTTTGGGTGTCTTTGATTTAATTTGGTGTGTAAATAAGAAACATTAAAATAATTACCCTACCTCAGTTCGTCACAGTCTCAGAAAGATGCTTTCTTTCTCTTGAAAAGTAGGCTCTCAGATTCTTTGGGAACTTTAATTTTCACAGTCCTTGAATTTATAGAAAACACAGGTTATGTTAACTTATAAGCAATGAAGGTGAATTAATATGGGACTAGATAGATTTCTTGTACAAAGTTCACTGGAAGTGATTTTCAAGAGAAATACAAGAAAAAACTCTTGTAATCATTTCCTTTCATCAATGCACCTTAGTCAATGAATAAATATTTCCCCCATTTGATCACTTTTAAAATGGAGAAGTGTGTTCGAGCACTCCACCTTACCATGGAGGTTGGCCAAGACGCAGTTCTGACAAAGATGCCGTTTTCTGCGTACAGACAGATGTGGTCATGGCTGTTCAAGCTGCTGTCTTCACAGCTAGATTCTTTACCTTATTGATACTAAATGTGGAATTAATTACCTCTACAGGTTTTCACACTGATTGCATTATAATTTTGAAGTAAAAGTAAAAATGGTTTTTATATATCCCTGGCAGGAATCTAGAAGAGAAAGCCAATACATTGAAAACAGATAGTAGTATAAATTTAACAATTTTGTGACAAATATTCATAGGTAGAAGAAAGAGTACAATTGTTTACTTCCTTTCAAAGCATACAGGGAGTATTTTATGGAAGACAAGACTATAAAATACAACTATGTAAATGATACTGGGTTACAAAAGGATTGTCACATGATGTAAAATGCAATGGAGAACACAGGAAATTGCAAGATCTTTCATATAAATGCAATTTACATTCAAAATGGGCTGAAAAGATAATTGAAGAAAAACACATATCATGATTTAATTGTTGATATGTGTTCTTTATCAAAGGTATAAAAAGTGGTACAATTTATAATGATGCTATCATATTTTGTATATTATGACATTCAAATTATAAAACATAAAAGATAAATATAAGAAAATTCAGAATAGCTTTAACTTTCTTCCTAATGTCTCTCCAGCTTCCACTCTCTAAGAGTTCAGTTACTTCTCCAAATCAATTTGGATAGTTTTTTGACCTAATAATATATACACATGCACAAAAACCACTATTTATATACATTCTATATATGTGTCCAGTATACACACATATACACACTATGTATATACGTGCTACATATAGCACATATCATATCTAGGCATTATACATACATGTGTGTATACATATGTACATATATATACATACATATATTCAATTTTGTTTTCCCAGATGACCATTTGCTTGGTTTACTTAAGAATAACTTGATATTACTATTGATACTTGGAAATTTTTGAAGTATAAAATAAATATACTCAATAACATTTCAGGGCAGAATAACATGGTAAACTATTTTCTTCAGGAGAATCCATTAAAGTTTGGTCCACTTCGGTGTATTATAAACATAACCTTTGTGTGTCCACATTTATGTGAAGGAGAAAAATTAGCTACATTTAATAGTTGTCTAAATACACGGTGTTTACAAAATACATAGTAAAAGAGAGTGCATATGAAATTATTTCCTGCACATCACTTTCTGTGATACACATGTGCACCTGGATGCTCTAAGGCTGAAGAGGCCCTCAGCTCCATATTCTTTACATGTCAGAAGTGGTAGGTCCACGGCAGGCCAGTGCTTTCATGAGCTGATGAGGAATATGCTGCTGGGAAACAGACATCAGCTCAGTGCTGAATCTATCTCAGAAACATATGCCCATGTTTTAAATTAATATATTAAGTTTTTCTCTATTTTCCTTAAATTTTTCAACATTTTAAATATTAAACTTAGTTATCATCTTAATTTAGCACTTTTTAAAAGCTCTGAGGAAATTATTTTAATGAGAGCTTTAAGATAGTTTTTTAAGATGTTTTTAAGTTAGTGTCCTTATTCTTCTTAACATTATTTTAATGGTTCTATATAATGAACATTTTCTATTTTATCCATAATTATAAAGAAAAATAAGTCAAGTCCGATCCTTTTGATTCACTGTTTAAAGAATGCTATGAGTGGATGTTTGTGATATAGTCTTCCCTGTAAGTCAGCCGGGCAACTGCTCGGCTAGCTGCCTGCTGAGCAGCTGGCACCAAGGAACAGACAAGAGTCACACACGGTAACCATGCCATTCACTCAGCTTTTATTGAATGCAGGTTCACTCAAAGTAGAGCATCAACATGCATTAATATCCTGCTCACACTCTAACAATCTAAGAAAAATATCACACACACACACAGAGCAATCAGTGGGGGATACTGAAACCGAGTCCCAGAGTCTCAGTCTGCAGGTCTGGGAGACAGCACAGTGGGCAAGGGTGTTGTCAGCATTTTGCAAGGAAGACTCTCTGGATCCAGGGGGGAAGCAGGGCAAGCGAAGTATCTCCATCCAGCAGGGCAGAGCCTCAGGCAGCTGGTGCCAAAGGAGATCAGTGTGGCATGGAGCAGCACCCTGGTGTGTGGAGCTCTGCTGTCTCAGCAGTGGTGTAGAGCCTGCCTCAGTTATACCTTGAAAGTGGTGGACTCCACCTTCTGAGTCTTTTCGATAAATGTCTTTGCACCTCTGACGGACAGTGTGGAGTTTTCCCAGGAGCCTGTGGGTGGTACGTGGCTGTTCTGCTCGACACCCCTGATGGCAAGTGGGGAACTTCCCCAGGGGTCTATCTATCTAGGGGTGGCTGCTCTGCATACATGGCTATTCTGATCACATGTGTAGATATCATAGGTGTGTCTCAGACATGTCTGCTCCGACCATGTGGGCAGATATGTTTCCTTGCCAGACGTGTCTGTTCTGACTTAGGTAGTTTCCCTCCTGAACCAGTGTTGTGGTTGACTGCCAACCATCTTGGTTGACATGAGTGACTCCACTTGTTTTACATACTTTTTGCTCCCTGGATGGGGCCAATGCCATTTTATTGGTCCTGCTCTCTGAGAGGAACAACTTCAGAGTTATGATGAGCGTCTCTACACTGCATGTTCCTTGTTAGACTAACCTCCATTGTCACATGGGTTCCTTTTTTGCAGTCAACAGAATTGCTCGGGTGTCCCTAGCACTGAAGATTCCTTCAAATGGGGGTGCAAAAAAACACATTTCCTTGGTTTTATTGACCTCGACTTCAAAAGTATCATCTTTTATTTCAAATAGAACCTAAGAAAAGTACTTAGTAGTATTAACAGTACCTCTGACTATGTCATCAACAAAAATGATAAATATTTTTATTATATTGTAGATGTCATTACATGAAAATCATAGTAATTATTAGGCCTGCCATTAAATCTTATTATTCCATATTTTAATAAAGAACCAAAAAATGTGTTTCTCTGTTTATGCATGTATATATTATAAATATGTTTATCTTTCAATAAATGTATATCACTAGTTTCATTATATCATGCATGGGTTATTTTGTATTATTATAAAACTTTATTCTGATATGGAGCATATAGTTTGTAAAAAGAAACATTTAAAGTTTTGTTATGCATGCCATATATACATATATAATTATAATATTTTGAAGAAAATTGTGTTGATTTTTAATGTTCAATAGTTTGGGGACTTCCATGCATTCTCTGAGAGAAAGGTTGGCAGGAATTCCATTAGGAAATAGAATATTCATATTGTGTATAACAAAGCAAGAAAACTACACTAAATAATGTAGTAATAGATGCTTGCCTTATAAAATGTTCATGAGAATAAATTCAATTTATTCATCTTTAAGCACAAAGCATGATGTGTAAAAAACGGGCAACAGCTCTTCAAGCTCATGCAAAATACATGACTAGCTTTTCTCACTAAGAATATGTAGCTACACAAAGTGAGACAAACAGCCTCATTTAGCTAACGATAATGATACTTGCATATTTCATATAAAATAATGTAACTATTTTCATAAGGTCAATTAAAAGAGAAGATACACAAAAATAATACAAATTACCTTAAGTGACCTAGAAATTATTTAAAAATCAAGAAAATGACTCCAAATCTGGTTTAATAGTTTTTATTTTAGGTTTGATTATATTTAAAAAGCTAATTTATTCAACATAACTAATCACGTTTATGTTGAATCATAAACTTATCATGTTTACATGATAAGATCAGCATTAGTTTGCCCTGTGAAAAGAACGTGACTTTGTTTTATTTTGTGAATTGTCAGCATTGATCTGATGTTGATTTTTTAAAAGCAGCGCACTGTCTAGCTTTAAAAAAAGGTTTAAGCATAAAATCAAGGTACATTTATGTAAAATCATATCACAAAAGTATTACAAATAACTTAAGAACATTTTACACTATCTTATGTAATATGGTGGGTTAAAAATATCTATTCAAAATATTTGTTCTTTCAGCCTCCTTTGGATACAGAGAACACTTGTAAAAGTTTTAAATCTATCAACAATATTGGGTAGAAACATGATATGAATGCTCTATTAAGCTAAGCTTTCCTGAAAAAGATTTTAGAAGATATAAAGTTTCAGTTATGTAAGAAGAATAAGTCCTAGAGATCTACTGTACAGCATAGTGCTCATACTTAAATTTTTATTATACTTTATACTTAAAAGTTTGCTATAAGTGTAGATCTTATGTTAAGTGTAATAATAATAATAGAAGTAGAAGAGAGAAAAAAAAGAAGAGGGTGAGAGGAAATTTTAGAAGTGATGATTTCCCAGGTATACACTTATCTCCAAGCGCATCAAGATGTATGCATTAAATATGTACAGTTTTTTGTCAATCACGCCTGAGTAAAGTGGTTATAAAAAAAGGAGACAGTTCTAAAATTCATGTAGCTCCATTCAGCACTCCCTTGGAGTAAAATCTACTTGAGAACAGTGTTTCTAAAGGATGTTCCCTGAAACATGTTCCCAGGTCAGCCTCACCTGGAAACATGTCATCCATGTACATTCTCAGGCCCGACCCTAGAAATACTGAATCAGAAACTTTGGGTGTATCTAAAAAACCCTCCAGCTGATTCTGATGCATGTAAAAACATGAGCACCCTTATTCCAGAGACAGACAGAGAAATCTATCTCTATATATGAAGAGTATTATGAATAGCTAAGAAGTCAAGGAGTTTTCAGCTAGTAAAAATAAAATAAGAGGTAGATTCAATTTTCCTTACTCCATCTTTCAGAAGCATGTGGTTGGCCTAACATGCAGTAAGCAAGGTGGCAGGTCTCTCTGACAGGACTTAAGGTGTTCATGTATGAGTTTATTACTCCAGAAAAATTACTGCTGGAAAATTAGAAGAATGCTGTCCTAGGAAATTTTGCAGAAAGGGACTCATTAACATGTGAGGAAGCCATTAATTCAAGACTTTATTAAAAGTATTTCATGAAGAGAACAGCTCAGAAGGACAGTTTTTCTGGGGAGCTGAAAGCCCAAAGCACTTACATGATAGGTTGGAGAAGCTCAGTTATAGCTGTTTTAACTGCTCAGATTTGAAAAGAAATAGAGAACTCGGGAGTTCCTCTTGGTACACAGTTTGCTAGACCAAAGCTATTGCTTTGGCAACAGTGAGATGGTCAAATTGGGTTTAGTAGCAAGAGTGGCATGGAGGGACTAGTTACGGGACAGGAACCTTACTAAAGAAGTGGGAACATTTTAGTTCATCGGCATCTTTAGCACTTTTATAAAATAAAAGTTATAATAATAAGCCCACATTTACCTCAATCATATGAGAGTTAATATTCAGGTACTTATACAATTATTAATTAAAATTTAAATATGTGTCATCACAATGTCCTATTTGTAGATCATCTGATTTTATCTTCAATTTATTTGTGGTATGATTTCTTATCTAACATTTAAAAAATATGCAATGATTCACCCAGAGGACAAAGTTTCACACTGAAGTCTTAGAACAAAGTCTTTCCCCTTAGCAAGTCAACAAAACTCTTTCTAAATATTTCAAAACAGACAAAGACAATGTCTTACTTGCTTAGAAATGCTTTAGTACCAAAGGCAAAAATTAAATAGAATTGTATTTTATTGCATTAATTTAGTTATCTTTTATGTCTCCACTTCTATTCATATTGCACTGTAATTTTATTTATTTTTTTCTTTTTAAATTAAATGTATTGTGTGATAATGGTTAATAGATTATATCAGTTTCAAGTGTACAATTCTATGATTCATTATCTGTTAACTCCATTGTGTGCTCCCCACCACAAATCAAATCTTATTCTGTCTCCAAATATTTGACCCTCTTTACCCTTCACTACACCCCACTCCACTTCCTTCTGGCAACTACCACACTGTTGTCCGTGTCTATGACTGCTTGTTTTTTTGTTTTTCTTGTTTGCTTTGTTGTTGCTTTCAGTGTTATATCCCACACACGGGTGAAATTACATGGTTCTTAGCTTTTTCTGACCGACTTATTTAGTTCAGCATGATATTCTCAAGGTCTATCTAGTTGTCATGCACGGCAGTCTTATCTTTTCTTAAGCTGAGAAGTGTGAGTAGTGGTTATTATGTTGCCTCATACAGTAATTTCAAATAAAAATCAGTGATACCAGGCTGACTACAATCCATTGAAAATACCACTGATTATTATGTGAGGAAAAAAATCATTTTGTTTTCTAAATCTGTAGGTTTTATAATGAGCTAATCATTATATTTTATTTTTACAAACATCCACATACATAGATAGAAATAATTAAAATATTTTTTCTCAGGGTATTTCTTAAACATTATATTAAATTGGATTACAAAAGACCAGGAGCCAGAATACAATGTTAGCTATAAATTACTATACTTAGTCAGTCTGGTAAAGGCAAGTGTTTTGCACACAAGTAGTTAACTCAGAAAATGTGATTTGATATGTTCAAGAGCAATATTTATAATAATAATAATACCACCACCATCTTAGATAGGATAACTGATACTCTATTACTTCTTTGCCAGTTCAGTATAGATTAATGTAATCTATAGCCTGTTGCTAATTTGACAAAATAAAAATCTGTAGTATGGGTATGGCCCTTTTCATCACATTTTCCCTGGGGCAGCACGAAAGCAAGACTCATTAAAGTGACTTAGCAGTGAAACCTTCTCCACTCCTCGAGCCCTTCATTAGACCAAACACGAAGGTAGCAAGATGCAAACTAACCCCTCTTGAGAAACTGCGGTGGAAGTGTTATTTTCAGTTACTCTTTTTAGCCCCCAGGAGAGAGTATGAATTTAACCCAAAGTTAAATCAGAGTGTTGCTGGCCAAATAAAAGAGCAAATGTTTATGTACTTTAAAAATTCATTATAATATCTCTCCTGCATTAACCTGTGCTAGGCAACATTTTCAGGTGTCTTGACTACGTTAAATCCTTCAGTGCTGCTTACAGCTCTCCTAATAATTAAGAATACTACAGTAGAGAGATTAAAACTATGTGTTTTTAATATGACCCCCTCATTTTAACATTTATTCATTATATTATACATATGTTTGATGACTCCATTACTTCTTTTTAATCCCCGCCCTTATTTCATGTCCATTACATCAAAGAACTTGTTCAGCAATGTCATTACCCTGTTTATTTTGTAGTTACATCCGAACTCCTTATTGGGGACTTTAAAATACCTCACATTTTGGCACTTCCATACAATTTCTGGGATTGTGTTTAAAAAACATATCTCTTCATCTGCCCAACTTTTTTGCATGTTCTTTACTCGCCCATGCTTGGGAGCGTCAAGTTAACATACTAAGACTCCCTGTTTTCAGAGTTGAACAGTAATGTGTACTTTTCTGTTTATTACCTTCTTCTTCCTCTAATTAATACTATAACAATCAGAATACCTATTGAGCAATTAAGTTACAGGCAATGGGCTAATTTATATTTACACTGAAATAATGGAAGGTGCGCAATTAACTTTCTTGCAGCGGAGCTGTGAGATTTCTACTTTTTCTTTCTAGACCCAGTGGCTGAATCTCTTCAGATATTAGGAGAAATAGTGGTCATTTCTCTAAACATTGGAATGAGAATTTAGTTGTTATCATCTCAACATCTAATTAGACCAAATAAATTTTTGAAGAACTACAATGAAATTTTTAAAAACTCAATTAATATAAAAACTGTAAGTAGATAATTCAAAACTTTTAATCACTTTTTAAGCAAATGATTCATATTGATATGTGTAGCTACTTTGTTTTATAGGTATGACATTTCTAAATTACAAAATTTATTTAACTAATATGAAAAAAGTTGAAAACTGAATCCAAGTATTTGTTTTGTTTTGTTTTTAAATTTTGGGACCATCATGCCCTGTGAAGCAGCTTCCTGAGAAATAATGCTGTAATACATGTCTCCCAAATTTCGCAGTAAATTTAATTACTGCACAGAAACATGAATTTACATTAATACTTAGTGAAAGAGACTTTCTCTGCAAAGGCAATGAGAAAACCTTAGATCCCCTCTATTTTACTGACAGCACCCAGATACTAACAGAAAAGGAATGTGTGGCTCCAGCTCTGATTTCAGTCCTGTAAACCGATATTCTTCATAACACTGAAGAGCAATTCAGCCCCCAAGACCTTAGTTTTTCCATCTAGGTAATAAAATAGTTCATGATTCTCAAGAAACGAAATGTTGAATACTCCATTTGGCCAGAAGGGCATGATATTATGAGTTGGTAGATGGCAGAAGAGTATATGAGTCGGAAGATTCTGGCTTTACATGATGTGGTTAAGGTGACAGAGTTACAGAAAAGTTGGTAAAAATGAAGCTGCCATTCTGTACGTGTACAAAGTATTAGAGCCATCCTGAGAGACTCATAAGCCTATGTCTGTCTTTTGTGAATTTGCTCTCATTTTTTTCCACTATGGGAGTTAAAATGTGTATTGCCAAATAATGATGATTAAAATTAGCATACAATTACATGATACTTCAAAGCAATGTACAAAATCAATTGAAAAATAAAGAAATAAGCTTAGAGTCACTAAGGATCATGTTTTCTCACCATTTTGTTTCATGCTGTTTTTAGGTCACAAATTTTCTTTTTGTAAAGACACTGTATTGTTTATCAAATGTAAATCTCTGCAGAGACCTATTGAAAATACAGGGAAAACTGTTTTAAAGTACCAGATTTCTGTAAATATTTATTTTATTTTAACATAGGTTGTAAATACTCCCAATTTTAACAAAATCTAATTTTGAAAGATACCTTGTACTTCCCATTAATATAAAAATTTATTATAGCTATTTTCTGTTACTGGTCCTGAAGCATTGTAAAAACTTGCATTCTGTCATATTTAAATCAATTATAATAGAGTGGAAATATTTTTAACTATTTAAAAATCTTCTATTTGTAATCTGATCTACATCCTTCTCTAATAAGCAAGCACATAACATAGAGCACTTTTGATAATAATATCAATGATGCACCTTTGGGGAAGAATTTGGAGCTGAAGATTTAATCATTTTAAAACAATTTTCCAGCTGAAAGAGTATATGACAGTTCCTGAAATTCCTGTTAGAATTTGTTAAATGTAAGAGGCATATGATAATATATTCTATTTCCTTTGGTCTTACTTTATAAGAAAAATCATCAGAAAAGCAAATGAACAGAAAATAAACAATATTTTTATATCCATGAGTATAAATCAATATTAATAAGAATGAATATGTAATACAAAAGTATTAGCTTCAAATAGAAATGTCAAAATACAACAACCCAAAGTGTCAGTAGATCTTGTAGTAATTAATGATTTTATTTCCATAGCATTAGCCAGAACCGATGGAATTAAATAATTTAATCAACACACACACGCACACAAGCACATATAAGTTAAGGTCAATGTTTTAAAATGTGGAAATTCACAGCAGGATTGAGGAATAATTCATAACAGAAAGCACAATCGAGAAACAGATGGTAATTTCTACAAAGATCTGATTTCTGATTAGCATGAAATACCTTCAGAATACAAAGACTCTGTTCTGAAGGGAAAATGATTATTAATTACTTTCACTTGAATCTAGCCAGCTAGGGTTAAATGTAAATACAAAGGAAGAGTGTTGAGAATAAAGACAGATTAGCTAAAATAATAACTTAGGGAAATTGTATTGCATGAGTATGCTATAGATTTTACAGATGAGAAAATCATAGCTCTAAAGAGTTTACACATTTATACAAGCTTGTACAGCAAATAGCAGAGTCAAAGCTCAGATCCTGTTCTTCAGACAAGTGTTCTCCTACTCTATTAGGTTGCTTTCTGCCTAAGTTAATTAATAGAAATATAAATAGAAACTCTTCTATCTTAATCACAACAAGATCATACAGCAATGGCATGACTAGAACTCCTGGTGTTGGGTTAACCACATGAGTTATTCGGAGATACTATGTGTGCGAGTTTCTGGGTCCCACCTATACTGGGTCTAATTGAGAAAATCTAACTTGTAGCACAGGAATCTTAACTTCTAACAAATTTCTCAGACACTTGCTCTCAAGCATGATTGGAGCCATTATTCAGAAATACTGCTCAGTAGATAAATTCAAAAATAACTACAATAAAGGATCTTTAAAATTATAGAATTTGATCTTGGTTTCTCCAGAAAAAAATATCCTAAAATGAGCATTTGAGTACAAACCTTTGAGCGAAGTTATTTGTCCTTGAAATTTCAGAGAATGTCACTCAGTGGGAGAGAAAGAGTTTGATCTTTAAGAGAAGTGAATGAAAATCCAGTAGTGGGTGCACTGGCTACTGTGGGCAACAGGAGCAATACGCTGGATTACTGATGTATCAACTCCATATCATTGATGAAGACCTCTCTCCAGAGCTGATACTAACATATACTCTCTCTTCCTCTCTCCCTCCTTCTCTCTCTCTCTCTCTCACACACATACACAAACACAAATACTCAAACACGTCTCTGGCTTATTATGCACTAAGAGGGCTACTAAAGTCAAATATGAAAGCCCTTTGGCAAAGAATATTAAATTTTTAAGTAAAAAGCTTTTGCCGTGAAGAGGATTATGATGACGGTCTGTGGGTGGGGCATTGGAAGATTTTGCAACATAGAACCCAGAGAGAGTAAATTAAAGATTCACGTGAAAGAATAATTGTAATCTATGTATGTGAAAGTTTACCCACCAAAATCCAATTATAATTAATCTACAGTATTGTAAGTAGGTCTTACGTATAACGTTCACAAATTTAGCGAAATGAAAATACAGAATATTGAGTTAAATTTACATTTCAGATAAAAATGTATAATTGTTTTTAGTATAAGTATGGTGCACATATTGTGTAAGGCATACTTATACATGAAATGTAATTTATTGTCTATTGGAAACGCAGATTTAATTGTGGATTTCTATCTTATCTGACAGCACTACTTTGGTAGGAGCTTTAGTAAGGAACTGACTTTGCAGGATTATTAGAGCTTACTGCTAGCCTCAAAAAAATTCTGAAAATTTTTTGACCCCCAAATCCATCTCTTGACCCCAAAATAATATGAGCGAAGATCATGAGAAGCCATCTGATTCATTTTAAAAATTGAAGAAGGCTCTCTTTCAGACTACTTCTATAGAGGATGGGAATGCAGAAAAGGGCTCTTAAAAATTTCAGAGATGTTTGAATTATAGTTATTTCTCTCTTTGCTTGCTGGCATTGCTCAGATACAGTCTTGCCAACTTGGAGGCGGCTGATTCCTTTTTTTGTATCAAGAGTAAAGAAAACTGGGCTATGGAGTTAATTTTAAACCCACAAACTTCTAAACTTGCCTCTAACCACCATGACATGTATGATCATTCAGGAAACAGAAATAGCTTTTCCCTAGACAATTTTAAAAAGTATGAGAGAATTCTGTAAACAACACACTTCACAATGATGTCTAAGTGTGTATGAAGTTATTTTCTTTCACAGAACAAATTTCATTAGCATATTCTAAATAAACCCAAACCATCCAGGTACAATAATACAGTACATGAGTCCATCCTTCACACTTATGAAGGCATATGTTTGCATCGAAATTGCTCAGAACAGTGGGAAAATGATCAAAGATATGTAGTAGGTGTAGTAGGCGGTTAGACAGGCATAAGCATGGTAGGAACAACAGGCCAGATACAGAAGGTCACCAGGCTAGAAAACCCTAGGTGCCCAGCAATGGTTAAAACTGGGAAACAAGGACCTTGCTCCCAGGAGGACCTTACCTCCCCACGCATATCGCTGGCCATGTGGTTTAGAACCCCCTAACTTTTCATATCACTGGTCACGCAGTTCAAAATCCTCCCGTGACCTTTCTTCCCCTGGCATGTTGCTAGTCTTGGGATAGGCTCCCTTAGAGGAGGAACAAGGGGGGCTGGAGGAAAGTCACACCAATTTCATACCAGCCCTTGCATCATTGCTCCCCAAAGCATTAAGCCCTCCAGACAATGAGGTTCTCACCTGCATCGAATAATCTGAGGAACAAAGCCTCAGGTCTGTAGACCAGAAAGACAGGGTTTTGGCCAAACTAGAGATAGCATCTAGGCCTCAAGTTGTGTTTCAGCTCCAGGCCTAGAAAAATAGCAAGGCCGGGCTGGCGATGCCATGGCTGACATCAGGACCAGCTGTAATGACTAATGACCTGCTACCCTAGCACCAATCAAACAGTAGAGACCACATCCCTGAAAAGACACACCTGAAAAGCTTATGAATATTCTATTGAGATCCTCCCCTGGAACCTCCCCTAAATTCCTGCCTTTAGAGATCATACAAAATCCCTCAGGAGGAAGAACCCAATCTTCAAAGCCACAAGAGGCCTTCTTTTGCCTCTGTCACTTGTTTCCTGAACCCGCAAAACCCATCTGGCTCATTTCTCCCACAGCTCACTTCTTCTACCTCTGACTTTCTAGCTAAACTTTTGCTTGTATTCGAGTATTGGCTTTCAATTCTTTCTCAGCCAGAACTTACGTAAGTGCTGGGATTGCTGAAGCAAGGCCTAATTGCCGGTAACCCCCTGGCTGATTTTTGCTGCTAACAGAAGGCAGATTAAAATCATTATTATTCATGATGGGCAGCATTGTTTAGACCATTTCTGCTCTGTGGACTCACTTCTTTTCTCCAGCCCATTTACCTCTCTTTTAGAAACAATAATATTTTAAAATCTGCTAAAGTTTCGCCAGAACTCTGCCATGCTTCACTTTTTAATCTCCCTTAACTAAGTAAATGAATTTAATTCCTTCCAGAGAAAAATAGTAGTTCAAATGGAAATTTCCTCATGCTCCCCACAACAGGTCTACAAATTCATCTCTATTTACACTTATGTTCTTCCTTCCCAGCACTTCCAACTGCTTCTAAATCTAATAACACCCTATTGAGGATATAGCCTAAGAATTGTCTTTTATTTTGTCTTTTTAGTATCTCTCTGTCTCTGTGAACTGGATCATTATAGCCATATTGATACTCAGATGATTGATACTCAAGTTACCCTACAGTAAGAATATTTTTTAATAAATATTTCTCTCTTGAGTCTCATTTTCATCCAATGACCATATTGATCCTCTACTTTATCCACATTCTCCTGATTTTTCTGTACTTTACCATGTGTTAATTTATCTCTCATTTACACTCCCTTTACTATGCTATGGTTTCTATTTGATTTTATTTTGTTTTTATTAATTCACTGGTGACCTCAATCTGACTGAATTCAATAAACTAATCATTAAATTAATGCACATATAGAAATGTAGATACTTTGTGTTGTGAGTCAATGCAAATATAATACATAAAATTAATACATGTGTATGTATAACTTCATTTTAACCTCATGAAAGCATACGTACTTGATTAAATGGGTGAGACAAAAGTAAAACCTATATAAAATGACACCATTAATTTAACAAGCAAACACTATGTTGTAGATGCAGGAGATATGCATTTTATCAAGATATTTTGGTCTCAATACTCATGAAGGTTATAGGACAAGATGTCATACAAATAACTACTACATAAAATGCTATAAACACATTTGGCTATTGAATCTAACTTGTTCTGTCGGAAGTCACATCATCATATAAGGACATCTCTTCATTTGAGACCAGAAAAAGGGGTAGAAATTTACAAGTGTACTAACTATACGAGAAAACTGCATTTGTGAAGATCCTACCATACAAAAGAGTAGAGTGCATTTGAGGAACTGAAAGAATATATGGATTAAAGATTCACAACCAATCTGGAGAGGCAGATGGCAATGAGAATATTCAGTGTTTTATAGTCAATTTAATTTAATTTTGGAATTTAAGGGAAACTAGAAACACAATCAAATCATTTAAAGCTAAGGATGTAAGTGTTTTCTTAAAACATTTCCTTTTTTGGTTTAAAAAATGAATTTGGAGGAAAAATATGTGTGGGGAATGTGTTGAAATCATTTCTGCTATAGACAGGACTAAAAAAGGATAGTAAGGGATTGATTTTATGGCATCAATATTTGGTCTCTGTATTCAGGTACTTGCCTTAATTCTGTTCTTTTTCTCAGAACTTACTTCAGAAATATTACTTCAGTCTTCAGAAATATTAACATCCCAAACATATCACCACCTCCACTGCTAACTCTCTTGTCTAAGGCATTTCATCCATTATTTAATTTATTTTAATGGCATTCTAATTGTTTTACCTGCTTTTTCCCTTGACCTCTTTAATCTTAAAGATCAAACAGAAGTTCATCTTGCTAAAATGTAAGGAAATTCTTGCCATTCCTCTGCTCAAAACCCTCTAATAACGTCCCATCTTACAATAGAAACTATACCACTTTTAATGATGTATAAAGTCCAATTAATCAGGACTCCCATTACTCATTTAAATTTCTCCTTTCATTTTCTTTGATCTTCCTTGCTCATCCTTCTTCCTCATACCCTCTCTCAGGCACATTGGCTTTCCAGCTGGTTCTCAATCACAAACCTGTCTCAGGTCTTTTGCACTTGTATCTTAGGACTGGACCAATGTTCCGCCACAGAATTCCAAGCCTAAATGTTTTATTTTCTACAAAATAGTGCCTTCTTTGGACACTACAACTAAAATTTCAAACCTTCCCAAACATTTTCATCCTTTCTTCAGTTAACATTGTTACTAATTATTAATTAATAAACATATTAATAATTTTTGAACTGTTCTATCCTTCAGAATTACCTTTTTTTTTCTTTTTGTTTTGTTCATTGCCATAACCCTTATACACTTAGTAGCCATTCGACATGCACTTAGTTAATGGATGAATGGATAGATGAGTAGACAGATGGATGAATATATTGACATTAACCTGCCTTCAAGACATCACAACAAATCAGTAAAGTGTGAAAATAGAAATAGAGTTTGGACGTTCTTTGCTGGAGCTATATTTTTGGCTACTCTTAACACATGAGTATTGGTTAAAAACATAGTAGAAAACATGTTTCTAGAAAAGATGTATAGACTTATAAAGAGGGTCAAGGATCTCTTCCAGTTTTTACTGCAACATCTAGTGATGTGGAAACAGTGGCAAATGGGGCTCAAAATCAGGGTTCAGGAAGTAAGGAAATTCAGGTTTGTATGATATTATAAGAAAAACAAGGATACAAAGTTAACACCAAGCAACCAGCCAACAAAACAAAACAAAACCAATTGTCATTAGTAGTGCAATGACTGGTAAAAGAAGTTGTGACATGGATACATTTTCCAAGTTTTGTTTGGAAAACTTCAGAAGATTAAGTAATATGTTGTCCTTTGGAAGTAAATTGAGAAAATACTGGGCTAAACAAGCTTGAAACATATACATCTTTGGAACAAGCGTTCTCACTATCTAAATTTAATAAAATGTATTATAAATCTCTAAGAGGAAAAACATGAAAATCTCCCCCCACTTATATGACTATGACCATGGAATTTCTATTACTAAGATCTTGCTTGATTTCAATGTAGAATGAGACATAAATTGGCTAATATATGAACATAGACTATCAAAACAACCTGTTAATTTATTCCAATTAATAAGTCAAAATAATGAGTAGAATACATTCAGTCACAAAGCCTCATTTAATAACATATAAACCCATGTTGATATAGTCTGAAGAGAAAAATGGAAACTTAGAATAAAGATAACTAGTGGCTAGGAGATAAAAGCTATAGCAATAATGTTATCTTATTTATGTTATCAATAGGCACAGTTCAATATGAAATTTGTTTTTTTCTGATAATAATTGTTTATTATTGTTCAAATATGGTTGTGACAATCTTCTCTCCACAACTCCCCCCCACCCCACCCATTCCTGCCTCCCACCCTTGATCCTACCCCCCTTCAGCTTTGTCCCTGTGTCCTTTAAACATGTTCCTTGACGACCCTCCCCTTTATTTCCCCTGTTACCCGCTTTCCCCTCCCCTCTGGATACTGTCAGTTTGTTCTTTATTTCAATGTCTCTGGTTATATTTTGCTTGTTTGTTTGTTTTGTTGATTAGGTTCCACTTATAGGTGAGATCATATGTTATTTGTCTTTCATAATATGAAATTTCTTAGTAACCCATAAATTTGATCCATGAGGATTAATTTGATATTTATGTTATATTTATTTATAGCTGCTTAAACCAGAAAGAATTGAAGGATTACTTCAAATCTTATGAATATCACTAAAGTGACGGTAATTTCAAGGAACATATATTTTTTTACAAGCTGAATTTAAGAATAAGATAATGCCCTGTGAACATGGCTGTTCAATTCTTAAACTTGTACATGTGAGTTCAATTTTTTCCCAGTACTTTAAAATATTTTTGCCATTCTAAAGGATATTTTATGTTCGTTACACTGGGATAAGGTATGAAAAAAAAAAACCCTTAAGTATCAATCTGGTGCTTGATGGATGCCTTCTATTTTTTTATAAATATTTTTATAAATCAATAAAAATAAGTAACCCAAGACAATAAAAAAACATAAGTATTGTATATTTACCATACCATATTCAGCATCTCATGAGACAACTAAAAAATTCAACTTACATCTCGATAGGTGTTTTAGAATACTGTGTGGACCATATCTGAAATTTACCTTGAAGTGAATTGATCCCAGAAGAGCTAAGAACAGGACCTTGAACAAGAGCCAACAGACACTCTATATATATCCAGGCTGAGTATGAATATTATTTTCTGTAAAAAATAAAAGAAATAAGAATCACAGGAATTTCTACCTTTAAAAATATTTTTGTCCATTCATCTCCTCCCCACTTTATATTTTACTTTATAGGGATGAAGAGTTGTGGAGTTTTAAAGATATGAGTATATTTGTATGCTGAAGAAGATGGTTCAAGATTCAGAACCCTAAAAGGATTATAAAAGGAGCCAATGATGTTTCAAAGATAACAGTTGACGCAATCTAGAATAAAAAGTTGGGGTTAAATTGTTTGTGAAAGAGGGACACAACTTTATTTGTAAGAGAAGACAAGGAATAAGACAAGTGCCATTGCAGACAGGTTGGCTAATGAACACATGACACGGACTTAATGGATTCTTCTTTCATTTTTTCTTTCTTTCTTTCTTTCTTTCTTTCTTTCTTTCTTTCTTTCTTTCTTTCTTTCTTCTTTCTTTCTTTCTTTCTTTCTTTCTTTCTTTCTTTCTTTCTTTCTTTCTTTCTTTCTTTCTTTCTCTCTCTCTCTCTCTCTCTCTCTCCCTCTCTCACTACTCTCTCTCTCTTCTTTCTTTGTAACTCATTAATTATATGTATGGGGGTTAGAAGTTAAAATATAAAATAAGTTTGAAGGAAAATAGGAAATTGTTGTCCAGAAGAATTTACTGAGCTTCCCACTGAAGGTCAGTAATATTTCTAAGCTATTTTGAGATTTTAGATTATGATATTAAAACTCAATCAATACATTTAATTTATTTTATTAGGATCATTCACCTGTTGGTATATGTATTTACAGAGAAAGGAGAGAAAATCAGTACCAGGAGAGAATATCTTAGAGCCTATTGCTGTAATCCGGGTGAGGAAGATGACCACTTGATTTTCAGCTGAAGCAACTTGCTTAGATAGCTGTGTCTTGTACATTGATGATGGACTGTGTAAATGAGGAATGTCAGTATTTGGTGAATCAGTTTTAGAAATATTAACTTTAAAAGAATGACATGTGTTTAATGTATACATACATATTTATTTGAATATTTTTTAGCAAATCTTTATTGAATATATACAAAAGCTAAATTGTCTTACTTGCACTGAAGACCTAATAGAGAACAAAACAGACCAATTTTCTCCCATTATGTACCTTGTATTCTGGTGGTTTTGAATTTTAAAAGAGAAGTCCAGAATGTGAATAAAAATATAAGTGATATCACAATAAATCAGAGAAAATGCACTGTGAAAAGATGCGACATTAATTTTGGATTTGTAGAAGAGTAACCTGGCAGTAATTAAGGTTGAGCTAGTGGTGTTTGGGGAGATAAGTGCAAACAAACATAATAACTCTAGAACCATCTAAATATTAATGGTAGTGAATGAGAAGCAAAAGTGGCAAAACAGACATTATCAGGTGAGGGGAATAGTACCCAAAAAAGTTTAAAGCAAATGAAATTCAGAGCCAGCAATTACCACGGTTGGAAAGAAGTGGAAAAATTTGTTTCAACAGAGACATTGAGGAAAATATGCACACATATTAGGAAGGCACGCCTGTATGTTCTGGTGGAGAATGATAAAGGAATTCTTATCTACTGGCTTTGGAACTCTTGAGATAATATAGAACCAATGAATATTCTGAGGGCAAAAGAAAGGTGTGGATTTGGATATTTGAGGAAAAATTATATTTTAAGACTAGTTATTCAGAAAACAGGGCCTCATGCACAAATGAGATTATATTATTGTTCGGACAAAATTAGCTATGGGTATAACAATCTGAATATGTTATTTCTTCACTTCAAGATTTGTTTAAGATACTGGTTGAAATGGTTGACTATGGCAACAATAGAAATGAGAATTAAATGTGAAGAAAGGAGGTGGGGCATATAGGGTATCAATTAAAATCTTATTTTAAATCCACAGACCCTCACTTAAACAAAACTAACATAGGACTGATATATATCACCCACGGGTTGGGCAAAAAGTAGAGTTACAGTTGCATTGTGACATTCTTTTGAGTTAATAAAGCTATTGTAATAATCATCACCTGCATGTCTTTTTCCAAACCAACAACTGTAAACCTACTACTTTGCCTGTCCTGTTTATCAGGACTAGTCAGGATTGAGTGCATTCTGCTTTAGTGATAAAAGCAAGCAAACAAAATACTACCAAAATTTTAGCAACTTAAGAAATTAAGGTTTAGATTTTGTTTTTATCATAGCCAGATTGCTGTTTAATGAATACTCATCCATATGGCAATTAGGGAAGCAGGGGCTTTTCCAAATGGTAGCTCTATTGTCCCCAAGTGTTTACTCAAAATCCTATACTACATCCTGCTTTCAACTTACCATTTTAAAAACAAAGACTGAGCCAAGTGTTTTACAGGAGCACCTAGGAGGGGAAATAGAATGCATCACTTATGGTCATATTCTATTGGCCAGATGAAGTCCTACAGAATGAACATAACTGTGGTCCTCTAGCCAGTCCCCACTGTGGTAAATTTAAATCAGGTGTGTGTTATCATTATCTTGATATTAAAATTCATAAGGCCAGCAACTATATCTGTTTATCTTTAAGGTAATCATTATATCAGAAGTGACTGGGGAAAAGTGACTTTTTTAAAAATTGTTGTTCAATTACAGTTGTCTGGATTTTCTCCCCACCCCTCCACTCCACCCCAGTCAAACCCACCTCCCACCCCCACCTCCACCCTCCCCCTTGGTTTTGTTCATGTATCCTTTATAGTAGTTCCTGAAAACCGCTCTCCCCACTATCCCCTCCCCACTCCCCTCTGGCTATTGTTAGATTGTTCTTAACTTCAATGTCTCTGGTTATATTTTGTTTGCTTTTTTCTTTTGTTAATTATTTTCCACTTAAAGGTGAGATCATATGGTATTTGTCCCTCCCTGCCTGGCTTATTTCACTTAGCATAATGCTCTCCAGTCCCATCCATGCTGTTGCAAAGGGTATAAGCTCCTTCTTTCTCTCTGCTGCATAGAATTCCATTGTGTAAATGTGCCATAGTTTTTTGATCCACTCATTTGCTGATGGGCACTCCAGAAAGACAAACAACCCAATTAAAAAATGGGCAAAGGACTTGAACAGACACTTCTCCAAGGAAGACATACAGAGGGCCCAGAGACATATGAAAAGATGCTCAGCATCACTAGCCATCAGAGAGATGCAAATTAAAACCACAATGAGGTACCAGCTCACACTGGTCAGTGTGGCCAACATAAACAAATCAACAATAAAATGTTGGAGAGGGTGCAGAGAAAAGGGAACCATAGTACATTGTTGGTGGGAATGCAGACGGGTGAGGCCACTGTGGAAAACAGTATGGAATTTCCTCAGAAAACTAAAAATGGAACTGCCTTTTGACCCAGCAATTCTGCTGCTGGGATTATACCCTAAGAGCCCTGAAACACCAATCCAAAAGAACCTGTGCACCCCAATGTTCATAGCAGCACAATTTACAATAGCCAAGTGTTGGAAGCAACCTAAGAGAAGTGACTTTTAAACTGTAAGAATGATGTGCCATAACAAAGATAAAAATTGCTAAAGTAGCTCCAAGAATGATAAAGTCAGAGGTATACCAGTATATTACACTTTTAGTACTTCTCAGATTAAAGGAGAATTTTGGTGAAATATGGCTTCCAAAAATAGAATCTATTAAGGAAAGATAGATGTCTTAATAAAAGATGAAGACTAATGGTTTAAAAATCGATTACATTAAATAATAATTTATGTATAATGATAAAAATTTCCCAAATATAATTTCACTTAGAGGGCACCTGATTAGGAAAATAAAATTTGGATGTTATGAATTTTATATCAGTAAATCTCTCAAATGAAAGTAACACATTCTTTATAAAATTCACAAGTAAAATAAACACTATACATGAAAACGTAACAATCAATCAATCAATGAGAACTTGCATTAGCCATTTATCTTGTACTAGACTCCTTTTGTATAGTATCTATGTTATCCTAAGTTTGAAGACTCGGACTTAAAATGCGTTAACATTTATGTTGATGAGTAACAGAATACATGTGTGAAGTAAAGAATATATCTATAATCTCCTTAGGTCTATGCTTCTAAAAGGACAGTTTCAGGTGCCATTCATTTGCTTTCAGGCTGCTGACTTTATGTCCCATGATAAATGCTGAATAATGTGTGGAACAGATTCAGCATACAGCACTTTATTTTTAGTCTTCAAAGTGTTGCTCTCAGATATGCTCCTTATTAGAGTATCAAGAGAGGCCAATTTTCAAAAGTGGCCACAAAAAGGTGTACGCAAATCCTGAACTGGTGTTTGTAATGGATACTTAGAAGCACAAAATAGACAATGGCACCACAGATGCCTGTACACATGTGTGAATATTGGATTTCAGAACCACTGTTTTCTATTCCAAAAATCTCGTTGATTGGGGTATTGGCCAATTACACTTAGAAATGATTCAATGTATAAAATATTTTAGACTAAATGGATAGTAAAATAGTCTTGCTTCTTTTAACTAATTATAATTAGTAATATATTAAATCTTATATGGATATCTTATATCAAACTACATATTGACATGGGTTTATTTCTGAGCTCTCTATTCTGTTCCATTAATTTATCTGTCTGTTCTTATGCCAGTACCAGTTGTTTTGAATACAGTGACCTTGTAGTATAGTTTGATACCAGGTATTGTGATCCCTCCAACTTTGTTCTTCTTTTTCAAGATTGCTGAAACTATTCAGGGCCTTTTTTGTTTGATAATACATTTTTTGGATATTTGTTCTAGATCTGTGAAATATGCCATGACTTTTTAATAGGAATTGTGTTGAATCTATAGATTGCTTTGGGTAGTGTGGGCATTTTAAGGATGTTAATTCTTCCAATCCATGAACAAGGCATATGCTTCCTTTTTTATTTGTATCTTCCTAAATTTCTTTTTCAGTGTTCAATAGTTTTCTGAGTACAAGTTGTTTACCTCCTTTGTTAAATTTATTCCTAGATGCTTTATTTTTTTGTTGCTATAGTACGTGGGATTCTCTATTAGTTTCTCTTTCTGATAGTTCATTGTTGGTGTACAGAAATGCCATTGATTTTTGAATATTGACTTTGTATCCCTCTACTTTGCCATATTCACTTATTAGGTTGAATAGCTTTTTTTTTTTTTTTTTGGTGGAGCCTATAGGGTTTTTAATGATTAACAAAGTGGGCACAAGCATACAATGGAGTAAAGACAGCCTCTTCAACATATGTGGCAATGATACCTTGGACAAGAGTTTAATCACCAAAATATACAAGGAACTCATACAATTCAACACCAAGAAGACAATCTAATTAAAAATGGACAAACGACCTGAACATATACTCCAAGGAAGACATACGGATGGCCCATAGACATATGAAAAGATGCTCAACATCATTAGCCATCAGAGAGATGCAAATTAAAACCACAATGAGATAGCACCTCACACCTCTCAGAATGGCTATCATTAATAAATCAACAAATGACAAGTGCTGATGACAATGTGGAAAAAAGGGAACCCTAGTGAACTGTTGATGAGAATGCAGACTGGTGCAGCCACTGTGGAAAACAGTATGGAATTTCTTCCATACTGTTTTAATATAATGTATAAAAAACTAACAAGGGAATTACCTTTTGACCCTGCAATTCCACTGCTGGAAATATACCCTAAGAGTCCTAAAAACACTGATTCAAAAGAATACATCGACCCCTATGTTCATAGCAGCACTATTTACAATTGTCAATATTTGGAAATAGCCTCAGTGCCCATCAGTAGATGAGTGGATTAAAAAAACTGATTCATTTACACAATGGAAATTATGCAGCAGAAAAATTAAAGAATTCCTGCCTTCTGCAACAGCATGGATGGAAACAGAGACTATTATGCTAGGCCAAATAAGTCAATTTGTGAAAGACATTTCATATAATCTCACTTATAAGAAAAACCTAATGAACAAAATAAACTAATGAGCAAAATAGACCAAAGGCATGGAAACGTGGGACAGACAGTTGTTGGAGGGCAAGGAGGAGTTGGGACTGAAAGTGAAAGGATTAGTCAAAGAACATACATGAAGGATTCATGGACTCTGGGAGTGGAGGGGTTGGGTGGAGGAGTTGAAGGGGGATAAATTGGGACAACTGTAATAGCATGAACAATAACACATAAAATATTGGTTATTATTTACATTGTATTACTTGCATATAGCTATGGATTATTTTTTATTGTGTTACATTGAGTAAAGTTAAACATTAACTTTGATTAAATAGGTTATGTTAAGATTTTCATTTTGCAGAAGAGGCAAGTAAGAATATGACAAGATTTTCCTTTGAGGCTTTTGTTTTGCTTTGTTTTTAATGATTTCTATCATAATATAATGTATTTAAAGCCATCAAACAACTTCAAAACTGACAAGTTATTTCATGTATCATAAAATGTTATAATTTCCAGCAAATCTAAAAATACACTGTATTTTATAATTTATGAATAAGAAAAAATCTATGTTTTCTATGAAAGCAATACAATTGTACTGACATAATAGTTATTTTAAGACATGCAATTTTTCTTGCATATTCAAAGGAGTAAAATTATCTTTGATGGAACTAAAATGCATTTATTTTCATGAAACATTGACTTTACTGTTCATATCTCACCATGTTTTCTTATGTGGATATCAACCCATTAGACACGCTTGACCCAAATTTACAGTTGTAAAACTGAGGCTCAGTCTCAGACACAAGCACAATTTATTCAATACTAAAAGGCATGTAATAGGCATGCTACAGATTTGAATCACAGCTCTGTATTTCCAAGCTAAGCACATCTTTCCTTCCACCATAGTCCTCTTGGATTTCTATCCCAGCTGCGCGCATTCACACCTCTAGTTTGGGGTGCTTTACTTCCAGCAGCCTATCCTTCATTACAGGGTTGCCCCTGAGGTTCTGGAGCTGCTTCACCAAGAATCCAGAGACTAGAGAGTGCCTGGGCAGCCATGGAGAGTAACACCTTGTAAAACAGCCAAGAAGGATTAACAATAGCATACTATTCCTACTCCAGGGCTTCCTGGGACCGAACTAAAGCTGAGACATAACCAGAAAGTATACTTTTACCCATGTCTTCCTCTTCCCCATTCTGTCTTTCAGGATCCCCTATTCATTCCTCCAGGTGAAACTTCTTTTAAAAAATTACTTGCACCAGGATCTGTATCCCAGGGTATAGTTTTAGAGAATAAAATAACCTAGATATTATTAAAAACAAGTTCCTGGCCTGCATCCCAAAGATTCTGATTCTGTAGGTCTGAGAGGAGACCTGAAAATGTACACTTCTAACTAACTGTGAGTTAGTGTGGAACCCTGATTTCCATAGCCCACACTATGGTAGCTTCTTTGCAGACAACCTAACCTAAGATGATGTCATAAAGCGATAGTATTCTAGTAATATTGTAAATCCCAGTCCCCTGGAGGGCATGCTTAAACAGGTATGAAGCCTGTCCCTCCCCATTTATGGGTCGCTGAACACACTGTGTTTTTCAGCAAGAGTCTCATGCCTGTCAATTTCAAAGAAATTCAATTTCAAGTATTGAGATTAAAAAAAAACCTTTCATTCTGATAATAGGAAAACAGACATGGTTTTATAAAATTTAAAATGTTTTTCTATTAAAATATCTTCAGGGTAATTGCTTTTCTATTCTCATTTCTAATACTTGATTATTCCAAAGATGAATATCTTATTTTTCATTAAAATTACCACTGTGTTATCCTAGGCCAGCATTAGTGTCACCCCAACAGTGTAGGAGTAAGGGAGAAGGGGATTCTGGAACTGGATACAATTATGGCTCAATAAATGCAGGCATTTGACAATAAATGTTCAGCCATCAAGAAAACATCATTCTTGATCGTATATCTTGTTATTTTCATTCATGTCACTATGAAAAGTTATAGTCCATATTTTTCTTGTGTTCCACATTATTCAGTATTATTTTATTACTAAAATAATAGTGTTTTCAAAAAGCATAGACAGACAAGATACACACACACACACATACCCTCACAAATGCACTCAGGCAAAACAAAACAAAAATCAGTGGCTTTGCTGTAAGAAAATAGTTCATTGTAAACATTACTGAAATAAAGCAAATGTGCACTAAAATGCTAAGACAAAGAATTATTCATTATTTTAAAAGATTAACACTATAAGTGTATCTTCATAAAAAGCTGTCAAATTCTCATAGTTATTTCTCCTTAAAGGCATTTTTAATACACAAAGCAATTCATTGTAGTTTACTCTCAACCTCTCTGTCTGTAGAAGAGAACTAATGTGAAAAAATGTTATTACAATATAACAGATTTTAAAAAGAAATAGTCAGTGATATATAAAACTTCCATGAAGAAACCTACTCGCTAAAAGATAATTGAGTAGCCAGTTATATGGGTTTGGTTTGAATAAATATAGATATTTATGACATAGAGACTATAAATTGAACATCAGACGTAAATACTTTAAACTTTCAATATCAATGATCTTATCACTGTTATCGTTTGTTTAGGTTGGAGTCAGTTTGTCATTATTCTTTTTATCAATCTGCTCTATTACCTGTATATGTAATATTCATATGTACAATTCATTGTAGGTTTCCATATACACAAATAACTTACAAGAAATGAAGCAGATAGAACTTTTGCCCTAGAATTTCAATTTTTATAAAAGATTTGCCATATGACTCCTTTTTTGTTTCATTCAGACATTCAAATGCAAAATTGATATATGATACCATGAAAGGCAATATTTCATTTTTAGGACAGCTCAAGGGATAGTAATCGAGTTATGGCTATGCCAACATCACTATATAGATAAAAATACAGCAGAATCTCAAAAAATACTTAGCTCTCTGAATAGCCTGAACCTTCTTTGGAGGGGACTTTGATTTTAATTCTTGTCTAGAGAATCTCACATCAAAGCTACATTTGGCTGATTTCTTATGTAATATTACAGTTTGGGGAAATTTCACAAACTCATTTATGTAAAAAATTGTCTTGAACTCTTACACTAGTGACAGAAAAACGCACATTTGTTTCTATGTTCCATTTAAGGGCAAAGGCCATACCAAGGACGCCAATAAGACATAAGCAGCCTGAATAATCCAAGCTGGGAAGTACTGTGCTAATGAAGCAGTGGCTGAAACACTTGCCCTTGAAACAGTTTAGTATTAATTGACTTGCCATTTTAAACCAGTTTTGATAAATAAGTATGTTTTGATTTATAATATGTGAAATTTCTAAATGATTCATGTTTTCTAAATGCATTATGAAAGTGGGCATATTTTCTAAATTATAATATATGTACATATTGATCAATAGCATGAAGTATAATGATCAATAAATTATATTAGATATTCACACAAATTCACAACGCAAAGTATTTTTGCTTACTTATCAGGTGCTTGTTATTTTTCTTGCATCACTGTAAACAAATTATATTTATAAAAGGGATACATTATTAAGAAAATGTCTATTCATATATATGTATGTATACATAAGTATGTGTATATGTTCATCCATGCAATGTAATAGTGATAGGTATAGATGTCACATAAAACAGTAAAGCAGGTTGAATATGGATCTGGTACTTAAGGAATTTACCTGTTGACAAGTATCATAAGGCACCCAATAAAAAGACATGATTAAATAGAAGAGTGATAATTGTCCTAAGACTTTCAAAAATCAGGAGGTGTAAATCTACTGTAATTATCTCTAATGTTGATTATCCTTATTTCTCTGCAATAGGATGCATATGATGATTTCAGACCAGGGTAGTAACTTTGTGCTTCTTATTATTCTCCTTCCTTTCCTCTTAGTTATGATTATTTTCTTCATTATTTTTAGCTTATTTGTGTTCCCATAAAATCTTCAGAATCAGCTTGTCATTTTCCATAGGCCAGACATGTATATATTAAGAACAAATTAAGCTCATGCATTCATATAAGATGCTTTTTAACTGTAAAATTGTATTTCTTGCTCAGAACAATAATTTGTTTTCTTTGTTTAATTTAGCTGCTAAATTACTGATTAGTTTATCATTCAATATTTTAAAATTTATATTCAATAATATGGCCAGTATATCTTTGTTTATACCTTACATATTATATATTTGGTGGCCTATATTTCAGATCTGAGTTGCGGAAACATCAATAAACATAAAATAAGCTGTGAGTAGTACATTTATTTTATATGTACTCTTTGACAATCAGTTAATATGAGTTGTTTCATTTCCTCACAATTGCCAGTAATTAATAAGCTCTGATCTTTGTACATTTTTCTTGGGTAATTGGAAGTGGTTTTTGCCAGTGGACAAGAACTTAAAATGATCATAGGCCTTGCTCTAATATCTTTGCAATTCTTAGCCCTCCACGTCTAGAGGTCTTCATTTCCTGACACCTATTCATACTCGATCATTTACATAATTCCCCAAAATAATCCATGTGCTCTACCTACCTCTACATTTGCATCCTTGTCACATCAGAAAAACCCAAACACAATAGAGGAAAAAAACAAACAAAATATCATTTTAGCAATAAAGTAGTGGGCAATATTTTATATTTCCATGCCATGTGTGTACTTAAATAGAAGCATTACTCACCAAAGTTTAGATTTTAAAATTCTATGATGATTACTATATGTGTATATGCATTCAGCAAAAAACCAAAACAAACCCTCCACCCCCCCAAAAAACAGCCTTTTGCTAATGGATTCATACTGTTGAAATGTCCTAATGCACAATGCCTCTTTTTCTTATATGATGTTTAACATTTTGAATTAATTTTCCAGTAAATAAACTCTGTTAATACTCAGCCATTCTATCCTAGGTTTATTTTATTTTTGGATTAAACAAGCTAACTACTAAAACCATACATTTCCAAATTGTCAGTGATTGTTACTCCTACCAGAGACAGCATGCTAAGAAGGCTCTCTGAATGGACTGATATGAACAAAATGACTGGAGGAATTTTGAGGCAAAGAACACAAAACCTACCTTTGCATCAGATATGTCTCATTTATGCTTCTAGGTTGACATAAAATGACAATATCTGAAACTGATAACTAAAAGTGAATAAATATAAATATATTATAATTTATACCTAATCACTAATGAAGTCAAATTGTGGACAATTATTAGACATTGCTGAATAAGTACAAGCATAATTTCATGTTTTTATTTGAAGAATATTTTTATAATATTCTATGTTGTAGATGAATATCATCCATATATAAATATAAATAATAACAACACTTATATTTGTTTATATATTTGAAACTTCCTTGTTTTACTCATTTTTCTTCTGATAATAGCAAAAGAAAGCTAAAATTATATTTAGTCTGAATAAAATTTGGAGACATTTCAAAATATAATTTTTAATAAGTTCATTTAAATTAAGCTTGTAATTCTTCCTCTTAAAAATGATTTATTTCACAAGCTGTGGACGGACAAGTTGATGGCTGACAGAATAAGTTCCACATTGGATTTAACTTGATGGCCAAATATAGCAGCAAGGGAAAGCCTATCAATTGGGGATAAAACACGTGAATAAATTACATTTCTGACAAGCTTTCACAAGGACGAAAACCCATGAAGCATGCTCCAGAGAGTAATGCATATCTGGAGTGATAGGTACATTTAGGAAATGAATGCTGGTTTTCCATTATGTTCTAGTTTATTTATTTTTTATCAAGGTTGTCATTGATTCAAAGTTGTAAAATATTTTGTTGTGTTTTCAACCAATACTCATCTTCAGAAACAATTTAGCCTTGTCACTGCCCAATTGACTCTGAAAACTCTTTTTAAAACAAGAGAACACTCAGTTCTGGAATCAAGTTGCACGGAATATACCACCGTGTAGTATTTAATGAACTGAATAGAAATAAACAGAAATATATTAAACATAACTTTAAGAAAAATTTAAAAATCATAACACTGAAAACCAAACAAGAAAAACAGAAGAACCCTGCATCCAAAATATGAGGAGAAAAATAATGTTTTATGGACCTGAGGGAATTAGCATAGGTTTTGAGATGTCTCACTCAAAGAACTGAAGACAAACTAGGACTATGATGAAACAAGATGTAAGAGATACAGGTAACTGTGGATACAGAATATTCTGTTGAAACCCACAGCTCTTCCTTTAAAGGCCTAGTGGTAAAGTGAAATACCATATCAAAAAGTAATACACTGTACCAGTATAAAAACCATGTGTTATCCTCTGTTGATTATAAAATTACATGTAAAAATAATGATTCTTAGGACTTGGTTTATTGCTGGGAAGACTGCTGTCAGACTTTCAGTTTAGAAAGGAATTTCAGCATTTGATGGATGTGTGGGATAGGTACAGAAACCATATTCGCAGGCAGTGGTGAAGTCAAGAGAAAAGATTTGTTAAAAAGGACCAGGTCCTTTCACTTGAACCTTTTCCTCCCTTGACTGACACAATGCTACAATTTTATTTTTCTTCACATTTCTGAAAGTTTTTTTTCTTTCTTTATAGCTGCTGAAACTATAGATTACTGGTAACATTTTAGGTATATTTTTCTTCTGCTTCAGTTCTTTTGGGAAGGAAATAAATCCTAGGTGTGATTTTTGATGATTTTTAAATCTTTCACATCATGGTAGATTATTATATGGAAATGTTTGCGTTTGAAACAACACCTGTGTTGATTATGAAAAAAAAAATTGGTTTGTGGTGAAAGACAGACTAGTCGGAAATCATTGTATAAGTTATGTTTCCAAATTTGTCGCAAGGATACCATATTGATGACTGTTTCCATATCTATTCATGTAAAGTATACTATGCTTTAGAAAGGAAAACATTATTCTGACTCACTGGTTAATGTAGTATGAGATCATAAACAAAAATTAATCCAATAATTAATCAAAGTTATACTTCATTTCATGTCCATGAGTCACCCAAAATTATCCTATAAAAAGTTAATCCTCCCATAGTATGGAAATTTTAGCTTAAAAATTGGGGTGAAGTTTGACCTAGGAAACACCTGGCAGCTCTCTTCAATGAACTAAAGAGGAATTTATTTGTCTAACTTTCCATTCTGTATTTCCTTGAAGGAGAAACTTGAAATGAATGGTAAAAACTAATAGGATGATATTTTTTCCTTACCATACAAATTCTGAGAGCAAAATAAAAAGGAGAAATTATCACTTTTTTCATATAGACCTCTATAAGACTTATAAAGGGTAACTAATACACCACTTTGTAGACAAAGAAAATGCACCTAGGAATCATTTGCCTAGAGTTGAAAGGCTTAAATAAACTGATAAAATGCATATACAAAACCTAGGTTTGACTAATAGCAAAGCCTAAGTTTTCTTCCCTTCCTTCCTTCTCCAGAGCTGACCCTTAATGTCTAAGCCCTTGAGGAGGGTAGATGGACATTATAACCTAGTAGATTTGACCAAATAACCTTTCCAGGTTCCTTCCAAACTGAAGAGTCTATAGAAGACTTACAGGTCAGGACCTAGTGGATAAAAAGCTGTCAAAGTGAACCACATGAAAACTAAAGAGAAGAAATAGAGACAGAAGTATTCTTTAATTTAACAGACATAAGATATGCAGAGGAAGCCAACTACATGTTTGCTGTGCCTCAGCCTGGCTCTGGGCTGGAGCTCCTGATTGCCAGCTAGGCCCTCTTTCCCGTGATGACTTCGTGGTTGCTGGAGGAAGCGTGAGCAATGGCAGTACATCTTGTCCCCTTCGTTCCACCCCCTTCGTGCTTTGTACCATAAAACCCCAGGAGCCATTGTGCAATATTTACTTTTTTGTGTTTGTTTTTCTCCCCTTAATTAATTTTGATCATTAATATCCGGTCCTGAAACTACCTGTGTATCTATTATCAGTTCCTCCATTTTTCAGCCAATGTACTTTTTTTTTGACATACTGGTCTAATTGGGTCACCTTTTGGCAATCCTAAAACTCATGAGTGGTCAGATAGTCATCCTGATGCCACCTCTTTAGGCAGTGCCACCCAGCGTAAGTATATGAAATGGATTTTTAAGGTCAACTTGCATTTCAGGCAATTGTTCTAAGTCCAAAATGTACAATGCATGCTAACTTTCCACGCCTTTCTAATGTGTGTGTGTGTGTGTGTGTGTGTGCCAAACAGCAGTTTATACATGAATCTGGGCTGTTAACCTCAACAGGGAGAGTGAACTGTGAGGCAATGTCACAAGACCTGTTTGTGTATGTATCTTCATTGGGTGACTTGACTTAGAAATGAAACTTCAAACACACAAAGAAACAAACAAACAAAAACAGTGTATTTGGTCAGACCAGAAAATGAAATCAATAATAAACTCCAATAGTACCTTAATCTTTCCACAGGTCAATTTATGTCATTCTTTTAGTCAATAAATAGGAATGTATTTAGTATGTACTATCTCGGGTGGGGCTCACCATTAATCTGATAGCAAAGAAGTAAAGACTGAGAAAAGATAATTGAGTAATGTGGACAAAGGTGGCTCATCCATGTTAAATTTGTCATGTATAAACCTGATTCATAACTAAAAATAAAAATGTTTAGAATTATGTTATGAAGGTGGTGAAATTTAGATGAAAAGAGATGAATCTAAAGGTCATTGAATTTGATGAATGTGTTCATAATGCATCATTGTTAATGTTATTTTTAAACATTTTACTATTTTTCATGTAGAAGCCTATGAAGCTGCTTATTATAAAACTTTTCTTGATGTAGACTGATAACAATAATATCTATATCTGCATCTGTAATATGATTATCTACTAAAAACAATAAAACTAATGTTGTATCTGATGGAAGCTGATGGGCTCTTAGGTGAAAGTCTGTCTGCATATCTTCGATTCACATGGATTCCAGCTATCCTTCCTTTTCCTTCTCCTGCAAACTCACACGCTTGGAAGAGCATCACCACTGTGTGTTCTCAGCAGTTGAGAGTGGGGCTATGACACCAGAATTTGAGCAAAAGTAGGATATACTCTCCATTATCATCCTTGGGGGGTAATTATATGTCACTAGAGGATTATTAAAAATGACTCGAGTTTTCCTAGCCAAGAACATGAAATGCCTTTCATTACTTATCTTCTTTCATGTTTTCCACTGAAGTTTTATAATTTTATGACATAAAGGATTGAATTATTGTTAGATGTACTCATAGCCTCTCTGTGTCTTCTGTTGGTGAATTATAAAAATACAATGGAACTTATTTACATTTGATACATACACTTTTTGTTAATTTTTAAATATTTATTTTTAACTCTAAAACCTCTCTTAAATTTGCCATGTCCAACCATCAATCAAGTCATTTTCAAATGATAAAAGTTTAATTTATTCCCTTCTAATAGTTATTCTTTTATGTATTTATTTTCTCTCTTTTTGCACTGTTGTATGTGAGGGGGGACCCAATAAAAACTGGAATTCTCTTCTGCAGGGTGGACTCCTTGTGGTACAGGCTTCCCTCCACCAGGTGAGTGTTCTAGGAACCCATCCGTATCAGTCTACCAGCTGACATTGTTGTGAGAGGCTGTGTTTGACTTCACTGAATTTTTAGAGAAGACTCAATGCATTTGCCCATTTCATGATGGGTGATTTACCAGTGCACCTGCCCATAGTACACTGAGTGTTCAGCAGTTTTTGACCAAAAAAACCCCCGCATGCCTCCATGCCCTACCCTCCCTATGCACCCAGTCCTGCCCTAAATGGCTTTTTTTGTTTGTTTCTTTCCAGTTGAAAGAAGTCATCAAAGGGAAATGTTTTGCAGACGTGGAAGGGGTTAAACAAAAATGACTGAATCATGAAAGGCATCAACATCAACAAGTCCAAAAACTGTTTTGAGCAGAGGTGAAAACGTTCTCTGTAGGTGTATTCCGTGAAATGGAGAGCACTTGGAAGGTGACGGAAGTTTAAACAAGTAAGAATAAATAGATAGTTTTTTATAAATAATTTCTGATTTTTTGGTGCTCCCCTTGTATTCCCATTGTAATATAGTGGAGAAGTAATGATAGCAGTCTGTCTTCACATTTTTCAGTTTAAAGAACATGCTTTTAACATGCCATCTTTACAGTTTATATTTGGCATAGGGCCTGTTAAATATATCAGTCTAATTGTTGTATCCTATTCCAAGTTTGTTAAGAGTTATTATCATGAATGATTATTGAATTTCATTTTTTACTTTTGGAAAATAATTTATCTTGTATTAATATGTGTTGAAAGATACTTATTGGCAATGAAATCTTGCACTTATGATATATCTAACGATTAATAATTGTTAATTCCTTCATCTGCCTAAGATGACTGCATCTGTGTTTATAAGCCAGGGCGGGCATAACTCTCACGGGGGTCAGAAGCTCACGTCTTTAGTACTGCCTTGTGGTGTAATTTCCATGGCCCAGTGATCACACAAGCATGTGTGCGCCAGGAGATACCTGTCTCTATATAAATCTTCTGTATAAATCAAGATTAATACAGCTGTAAATCAAGAAGGTAATAAATTTAATGTTTATCATAATATATGACATAAAATTGGATACAACAAAGAAGATATATTTTTACATCTATACCTATGTCTACATTTTTATCTATCTATGTATCAATTTTCTATTTATCTGTATCTCTATTAACATGGGTATAATTCAAGCTCATATGTTGAATACTATAGAAAAAATAAATATATGAGTAATAACACTAGTGGAAATGTAAGTTCTCATGCATTAATAGTATATGTGTTTCATACATATACAGAAATGAATGTCCATTAAAAAATATAATTCTGTTTGCCCCTGGAGAACAGAGAAATAAAGTGAAGCAGGAAAAGTTGATAAAAAAGTTTATGACTTCATTTGTATTTTTACTTTACATGCATACATGCATTAATATATGAAACAAGAGGATGATTAATGTCAACAATAGGTAAATGATGGGTATACAGGTATTTCCACTACTGTCAAAATTTTGTATTTAAGTACACATATAAAAATAGTAGAATATTTGAAACATAAGCTTTTCAGACAATGATATAGTTTTATTTGCCTGCTATTCTTTAATAACCTCTTAATTCTGACTATTTCAATATCAGAAGAAAAAATAATGTAGGCATCTTAAAAGTTAGCGACACTAATTACATAATCACCTCAAACAAACTTTATATAAGTTACCAAAATTGGCCCATATTTCAATTAAACACATTGTATACTCTATGGCTTCTTTTATAACACTTCAAACATCATAAAATGTTTTAAAATTAATTTAATCATAGTGTCTTCCCTGACTCAACATATTCTCCTTTCTCATGGATAAAATACAGCTTTATCTTAGATTTAATTTAGACATTTTAATTTACAGTGTTGGATTTTGTTTTGTTTTTAACACCACTGAGATGAACAATGTAGAGATGTTTTTCTTTACATGTGGAGTCATTCTTATTCTGTGCTCTAGTACCTGACTCCTTTGGCAAAAATCAGACAGCTTCCTAGAAGCCAGCTGGATTGGGCCACACCATTTCTCATGTTACAACAGTGAAGAACCATGAAGAATCTGCAGAAAATAACAAAATAAGGGAGTGGGCACTACACATGGGTTTCAGAATAAAAACCCGAGTCACTGAAACTGCAATAAATGATGAATTCTTTGTCTCCCATCATTTCCATTTTAATCTGCCTGGATACAAATGAAACAAATAAAATATGGTCTAGAAAATGTATATTTAAAGATTTTACTTTTAGTCAGTTGAATCTATTCTATTTGTTGTTTGGAAAGTCCAACGGAAAATTTAAGAGCAATGAAAATAGCTGAAATGGTCGCCAACTTGCTGATGAGGTTCACCCTCACACTAGTCTACATCGTTTGCAAACTCTAATAAGAGATCGATTCTCTGACAGGTCACTTGTCATTCTTCCTCACTTTACTAGTATGCAGAACACTTCAACTCAGCACCAGGAATAATGTGGCTTTCCTATTTTATGTTACTTCTTTGGGTTTTGGTATTTTATTTGACAAGGATCAAGTCTACAGTAAATTTTAATATGTCACCATTTTAATGAAAAAGGGCTGCCTCAAGCACTTTGATATAGTTGCAGCTAGAAATCGTGGGGCACTGGACTTAAATGAGGAGCCAAAAGATGTGAACTGAAACTGTTATATCAGTGTAGGTTAGCAGTCATATGTGGTGTACATTATTCACCTTGGATAGGATTTCAATTAGCATCAGCAAGAGTAGAGCTTCGTAAAATCACACCTTAGAGATGGTGAGATTTTATAATTATGTAATATAATAATTGTATTTAATAAGCGGGATATTAAGATTTCTGTTAAAGGTTATTAACATTCTCTAGGCCATGCACATAGTCACCCAAGGTAACATATTTCAATGGATAATATTTTTATTTCAGTATAAACTTATTTATATGACAGTATACTCAACAGTAAAATATGCCCAAAAGTCCATTTGGTTTTTTCTGTAAAATAAAGGACACATTTTTCATTTTCCCCAGTAACTTTATTCATTTGGATATATTGAGCATGGCAGCTAACTCCCACACTGTATAGCATTGATTGTTCTCAATTAACATCTCAATTTGATCACTATCAACTTCAACTGGTCTAACTCTGACCATGGAACATCATCCAGCAAGAAATCTCCAGCATGAAATTTCACAAACCAGTTTTGACATGTTTGATCTGTCACACCACCTTCTCCACACACTGTACAAATCATATTTTGTGTTTCAGTTGTGTTTTCACCTTTCTTGTGATAATAAAGCATAATATGTTGAAAATGTGTCTTCCATCTTCATTATTAAAATGGCTACACAAAAATTCACCAATTTTGATTTTTTTATTAAATGTATGCTGATATCACAGCTGTCACAATACAATCTGACAAAATTGTTTCAAATGAAGTTAGACAACTAAGCACTACTAGAGCCATCTTGCAAAAGAAAACAAATGAACTTTTTAGCCAACACAATAAATCTAACCGTGTAATGTATCACTATGCTTAGCCATTGAGAAGATACTCCCCTTTGGGTGAGCTATCCATGTTATTCTCAGTACAAATTTGAAAAGTAAAATTCCAGTTCAAGCACAGTATAACTGAGTTAACTTTAAATTTCAGATAACCAATGATTTTTTAAAGAGTAGATATGCTCCATGTAATATTTCTAAAATACTTATGCAAAAATATATTAACCAATTATATGAAGTTCAAATTTAATTGAATATTTTTATTTTTAAACTCTAGCTACCCTACCCCTAACCCCCACCTGCCTTCAGAACCTCAGAACAATCTAGATGGTAAATCTCCTAATTCACAGGACAGTTTTTGGTTTCTTTATTAGTTCTTTATGTCCTATGCATACTTTGTTGATTTTTTATCATAAATATATTCTCCCACATTGTAACTTTTCTTCCATTTTTGTTATAATTTGATAAACATTTCAAATCTAAGTATAGTTGAATTTTATTGGTCATTTCCTTTATGCCAGGGGTGTCAAACTCATTTTCACCAGGGGCTGGTGAAAATCAGCCTCACAGTTGCCTTCAAAAGGCAGAATGTACTTTCAGGACTATACAAATGTAACTACTCCTTAACTAGGGGCAAGGAGCTCAGCACTGCCACTGGGTAGAAACAAGGTGTCGGGCCAGAAAAAACAAGGTGGAGGGCCTTGTGTTTGCCACCTGTGCTTTATGCTTAATACTGTTCATGCCCAGCCCTTTGCTTTCCCAAAATCTAAAAAATGTGTGAATATTTACTAGCAATAATTTGATATTATAAAATTTAAGATTTAAGTCATACTCAGAATGATAGTGATATCTGTGTAGAGTGTGAGGTAGAAATCTAATTTATTATTTTACATACAATAAAATTTTTTCCTACCTCACCTCTCCACTGAAGTGACAGCAACTTGTCCTTTAGGCTCTAGATCCGTATATGCATAATCCCAGATTTAAGCAATAACTGAGACCTATACACAATGAGAATAAATACTTTGATCAGAAACCTCCGCATAAACTAAAACATTTATCCAAGGCTAACATTATAGCAGGTAGTAGAAAATGTTTCATTATTCAAAGTGGTGAATTCAGTAGGACTTGGATGAAGACATAGAGAGAAAAAACATAAAATATATGGTACAAAACTGCTTTGTTAAAACAGAGTTATTTGGTCCTGTAATTATAAATACAGAAAGTGGACAAAATCACACCATCTTTAATAATCCCCGTTCTCTATGTCTGTTGTGGTGCCCATTAGCAATGCCCTTCAACTCTCTATCCATCTGAATCAGGGTGAAGAAAAAGCCTCTCACCATAAATAAAAAATTATAAAATGTGTTATTGTTTTCATTTTGAGGATGAAGCAGACCCCATTAGGCCAAAGGATAATTATTCAAAAAGCCAGTAGTTAGAGTTAAGCATGAAAGCAGGTGTTAGAAGGTCACACAATAAATGTATAATATGAATATGGAAAAAAATAGCCACCTAGAAAGATGCAGAACAAGTTCAGCTTCCTACAATTTAGTGCACATGCCCCCAGATTTCTGCTGATGGTGGGTAGTTTCTAAGAGCAGTGGATTCCTAATTTTCTTATCTTCCAATAACCCACATTTGATAAGGAACCACAGTATCGATCTTTCTTATAAAGCAAGGTTAGAAATGCAGTACTTGCTGTGTCCCTTAAAAATAATTAGGTGGAATATACTAACAAGTAAAATCTATTGTAGGAAGAAATCAGAAATACCATAAAATGGTCTAGCAGTGGCACATAAGAGATTATGGATGATGCTTGGAGGAGAACATAATTGTTTACTTCTGGTATAATAAGCCCAGAAATAATTCATAGATGTCATGCATTATTAACCCTGTTTTCACTCATTTTAAATTTGCCTCTATATTTCAAGTAAAGCTGATGCTGCCAAAGAAAATGTATGTATTGAATGTGCAAAATTATAGAAGCCAACTTTAAAAAAATCTGGAACACTGAGTCACTGAGCACCAAATGTAGACTTTTATTTATTTCAACTGTTTCAGGATTGCTTTTAATGGAGATTAATATTAAGGCATAAAAAGGAGAATAAAACTCATCAATCTTCATTAAGAGTCAATATAAGCACTAACAGAACAAGACAAAGAAAATATGGATAATTTGGTTTAAACAAAATTCGAACTTTTATGCCTTAAAAATACCATCAACAGCCGTGGCTGGTGTAGCTCAGTGGATTGAGCTACTGAGGGCCGCCAGTTCAATTACCAGTCGGGGCACATGCCTGGGTTGTGGGTCAGGTCCCCAGTGGGGGCCACGTGCATAGCTGCAAGCACACATTAATGTTTTTCTCCCTCTCTTTCTCCCTCCTTTCCCCTCTCTCTAAAAATAAATAAATAAAACCTTTAAAAAACACCATCAACAAAGTGAAGAGACAACTCAAAGAATGGGAAAATATTTGCAATCATGTATGTGGAAAGGTAATTATGTCTAGAATATATAGAAAAACACAATTTAATAATGAAGAATTCAACTTAAAAATAGACAAAGGATTTGAACAGACATTTTTCCAAATAATACATACAAATGGCCAATATGTACATGGACAAATTCTCAACATCGTTAGTCATCAGACAACCACAAGGAGCACACGGAGTTACCACTTCACACTCAGTAGGCTAGTTATAATGACAAGAAGAGGTAATGAGAGTCTGCGAGGGTATAGAGAAACTGGAATCCGCGTACACTGCTGATGGGAATGTAGAACGGTGGAGCCACTTTGGAACAGTTCAGCAGTTTCTCAGAGCTTAAACAGGGAGTTACCATATGACCCAAGAGAAAAAAAAAACATATGTCTACACAAAATGAACATATGGATTGTTTCCATTATTTTTCATAAGCAGAAAAAAATGGAAACAGTCCAAACGCCCACTAACTGATGAATGGAAACATAATTTTGTATATCTGTCCAATAGAAAGTTATTCAGCAATAAAAAAAGAGAAAGTATGACATATCACAACACAGATGAACCTGGAAAACACACTAAAGAAGCTAGTCATGAAATATCATATATTGCAAAGTTCCAGTTGTATGAAAGGTCCAAACAAAACAAATTTATAAAGACAGAAAGTAGATTAATGGTTGGCTAGGGGGGTGTTGTTGAGAGAAATTGGGGAGACACATGTCATGGGAAGAGGGTATTTTGGGGTGGAGGTGGTGATGAAAATATTTTAAAAGTAATTGTGGTAATGATTATATAACTATGAATATATGAAACACTACTAAAGTTACAATTTAAATGGATGAATTGTATAATATGTGAATTTCATTTCAATGAACGGATTATAAAAAAACAATAGGGTCTCTGTGAGCCTATCCACCGTGACTGAGGCTCTCTGAGCCAGAAGTCAGAGTCCATCGGCTGGGAGACCAGCATTCTCACAAGTACCCCATTCAGCTGCAGCAGGTAAGTGTGGGCTGGGATCGTGATGAGAACTTGCCTAATTGTTTCAGGCAATGCCTTTGTGGCGCAGGGAAAACACTCCAATTCTTTTCAAGAACAAGCTGGAGCAATGGGAGTCCGTCTTGTTTGAATGTGGAAAATTAGTCAAGGCTGTTTTTTGGCTAGTATGAAGAGAAAAATAAGAGTCATCATTATCCAACATTAAAAACAAGCAAAAAAAAATGCAATTAAAACAGCCCAAATAAAAACTCCAAGTGTGAAATCAGGCAACAGTCACCTGCTGTAAACATAGAAATTCAGCAAGAAGGAGAGAGCAAGGACAAAGCACCACCCAAGAGAAGGGGTTTCGACAACAGCAATAATGCCTGGGATGCATACGTAGTTTTGGCTTTGGATTGGGAGAAAACTGCTTAAATAGAAATTAAAAAGTCAAAAGCCCATAAAATACAAGAAACAATAGGGAAATCCGTATTATGTGCAGAATTAGTATGCTAATTTGTCCAAAACGGAGACAAAGAGTTAACAAGATATCAAGAGAGAGACAAAGCAAGGCTAAAGTTAGTCCGAACATCTTTGCACCTTACCACCAGCAAAGGAAGACCCCGGAAACTCTGGCCCATCCCACAGCTGCAGGCCCTGGAGGCAAACCCGAGGAGTCTGACCTTCACGCCCGCAGCTGCTGACAACTGGAACGGGCAGGCTGGGTTATTAGTCTGGGCTGAGAAACAGCATACACTCTATTATCAGGCAGAAGCATTCCCATCACAGCAGTCAATAAAAATTTCCATAGCTAACTCTGCTTTCAGATGTTTTTCCTCTGTTTGATATTTTGCAGTAACAAAAAATTCTTTCCTTTAGCAAAACAAACATGCTGTTAGAATGTATGCTTCTCAAGCAAAATATTTCATTTGCTGAAGGTTTATTACTTAAAATAGGGTTATCCTGGTAGTATAATACTGATTTTCACAAGACCTGTAGGAACTCAAATGGATTTTGTCAGAATTTATAGATTAATTCATTTTTTTAAAAGAAAGATTTGGGACAAAATGTTTTATTTCTGATACATTTCACATAATATAAAACAAAATACCTTCTTGATTAAATGTTTTTGATAGATTAAGTCATTCTTAAAATGATTGTGTAAACTAAATATTTTAACATTAACTATTTTTAAATGAATTTACAGAATGAATGACAGAAAAGGAACCTAAGCTAGAATTTTAAGTGCACCTCAGTCATCTCAAAGTTTCTGAATATTTGTGAATCAGAATTTGAGTATTAAAATGTCTGCCTCGCTTTTCCTTCAATAACAATAATACAATTTTCCTTGTGTTAGCTACATGCCACTTTAGATTTAAGGGTAAGGGATAAGGAAGGGAAGGAAGAAAAAGAGAAAGAATCAATAAAGAAACTAATGCAAGCTTTCATATAGTTTTAAAGACCTTCATGAAGAAAACCCAAAAGCCCTGGTTGGTGTACCTCAGTGGATTGAGCGTGAGCCTATAAAGTAAAGGATCGCCGGTTCAATTCCCAGTCAGGGCACAGGCCTAGGTTGTAGGCCTGGTACCTGCTTGGTGGGAGACAGGCAAAAGGCAGCCACACATTAATGTTTCCCTCCCTTACTCTCTCTCTCTAAAAGTAAATAAATAAGGTTTCCTTAAAAAAGAAAGAAACTCTAAGGTACATTTCTATATTTCTTTCTCTCGTTCCTAATTTACCTTAAACACAAGAAACCATAATGCAATGAAATTCGACTTGAATAAAAGCTTTCTCATTTACTATTACCATCTAGGAGCTTACAAATGTAAATATGCAGAAAATGTTCTCTATCACTAAAGAAAAAATCCTGATATTTTCTGAACATAATTAAAAGCACTTTAGAGCCTGTCTAATTAGGTCACTAATGAATAGCTGGACAATTTCACTTGTATTCACAAAATCAATAAGCAGTGTCTTCATAAACCTCCAAGTATGTAACATTTTAAGGAATCTACCTAAACTGAGCAACTTCATTAAACAACATTTATTGATGTGAAATGTGAGATATATCTGTATTCTTAAAACAACCTGCCAATTTAAGTCAGAACTTTCAGTTAAAATTTTCAATATGGATTTGAAAGAGGGTTTTTCAGCTTCTTTGTGAATCAACAATTTATCATTATGTATCTCCATGCCAATAATTTTCCATTTGTATCCTGGAATACATATTTTAAGATATAAATATTGTAAAAATGTTTAAATGATTCTCTTGAAAGAAATAACTGCTTCTTTATTCAGAAAAGCAAACCAAAACAGACCAACAAAAAACACAGCACTTTAAAACAGTGTGGTGATTACGGGTTGGAGGCAGGGTTGAAGGCAGAAGAAGGGATAAGGAGGATAAATGGTAATGAAAAAATAAAATAAAATAAATCATTAAAAAGCATATTGTAAATGCAAGAAATGCATAAATAAAGCCCTTGCCTAATCTGGAAAAAATTAATAAAAATAAAATGATAGCCCTTCCTACTCCACCTGGAAGGGAGTAGGAAGAAGCACCTAGAGAGAGGGTAATCAAGAGAAAAACAACAACAACAACAATACAGCAATTTGGAACATTGTGAGGCTAGATACACAGGAAGCAGTGACTGGTTATAGAAAATGTCCAGTGGAATTCTGGAAGTGTACTATAATTACACTCCGATAACTCAAAATCTTCAGTAAACGAGCTTTCCACACAAAAACTTGTGAGCAAAAGGGTCGGGGCATAGTGCAGGATGGCAATCCAGTTCCCATGCCCTGCACTTCAGTATTTGGATATGTCTTTAAAACACTTCATGAGTCCCATTCCTCTCTCATGTTTTCTTTTCCAAGGAAGGTTCACGTTTGTATCTAGCAGGCTAGAGAAAAACAATGACAAAACATGCTTGATCACCTATTTAATTCCAAAAACAACTTCCCTCCAAGTCATTCATTCTCATATATATATATACATATACATATATATAATTTGTGATAAAATATTGTATTTATTTCATAGGAGGTCATCTCATATTGTGTGTCTTTAATATTCCAGTATTGTTGATATTATAAACTTACTAAAAAACTAGGGTCTTAACAACAGTTCACGAACCTATGTAAAGATAAATTTCAGTTAATTGAAGACAAATTTGTCTCTCTACAAAAACAACACAAGTATTCTTCAACCCCTGGCCCTCAAATCCATGAGCTTAAGCTACCTACAGTTTAGTATCAGTATGGAGAATGGTTATAATATGGCTTCATCACTAAGTGATTAATCGCGTAAGTGGGAGCCAGTGGTTTAGGTGAACGGCAGGAGGAGCCAGAGTGCCGGTTGCTGTACTTTTTGTGAAGTTTGTTAAGGTATTTGGGGCAGAGCTTTCTCTTGATTAGAACACCTATTTCCACTTCACAACTTAGGAAACACTGATTTCATTGAAGGATATACATTTCACATTATACAGGGAAGCATATCCTTTGGTGAGATAGTCTGTGTGAACCAGTCATCAGCAGTGATGATCTAGAAATGGCTTCTAACTGTTGTGTGCACCATTTTTTGGCACCTGCAGAAAGTCTTTGTCCAAAGCCCAGAAACCAAAAATTACCAGCAGAATCTTAATGCAAAATTTTCTCATTTGGTATTAAGACACCTGTTACTCCACAGCACCCGAAGGAGAAAGACCCCAAATTATAGAATTGCTTTCTGGTTGCTTAAACTGTGTTCAACACTTCTAATTATAAGCAACCCCATTTAAGTTTGCCAAATGTTTACATAGGCACTGCAACAGAGTTCCCAAGTGGGCAATATGCTTCCTCCAATAACCAAAGAGCCCAGTTCTCCACAGGGCCTCTTTATCTATAGTTTAAATGGGATAAAGCCAATTGTTTAACTCTTAAGACCATTGAAATCTTTGGGGTTGCTAACATTTAGTTCCCAAGAAAGTCACTAAGGTACCAGAAACCTGAATTTTGTCCTCATGCAATACCTTTTAACTTTTGATGAGCTGAGTCTGAAAAGGAAAAAAAATCAATTTAAATGCAGCACTTCTAAAGTCATCATGAGAGATATAATTTGAATGTACAGTGTCCCTTCTTATTGTTCCATTCCTATGGAAGTTTATTCAATTTGTAGAACACTCTTGGACTTTATCTTTAGTTGAACATTCTTTCCTCAGAAAATTGAATGATTTTTTTGATTGGAAAATCTTGCGTGACTTTTTTATTTGAAAACCTTACAAAAATAAGCTGAGTAATCCTGACTCAACAACTTCAACAAATTAGGAAGCTACTGGAACACTTAAGGCAAAAAATAATCTTTATTAACGTTTTAAATAATAATTTTAGAGTTGAATAAGAATCATTATACTTACCCTTTTGCTTTTAACATAGTTACAACGATTAAAATATAAAAAGAATATTTGAGAGAAATCAGATTGGCATAATTAACTGAAAATTCATTCAGAACCATGACGACCATAGGTAAGACAGTCAACCAGTCATTGTTTCAAGAAATATTAGTTGACGGTGTATTATACACCAGGTTTTGTTTACAACACTGGAAAATCTGCTCTACTGTTGTGATGGAGCTTAACCTCTAATAGTAAGAAACAATAAAGAAAAGGCATGTACACACTGTAAAATGCGAGGTCATGATAAGACTAAATAGGTGGTGAGATGAAGCTGTATAGTGAGTGTGTGGATGGAACTGGGGGAAGGTGATGGATGGTAACTGCCCTTCAGTAGGTTTGGTTTCTGATAAGGCACATGAATAATTCTAGAGATCCGTTGTACAACATTGTGCCTATAGTTAACAATATTATTTTGTGCACTAAAATTTTATTAAGATAGTATTTTTATATCATCTTCTTACTAAAAGTTAAAAAGATTAAAAATGAAAAACAAAGAAAGAAAAATATTCAGATGTGCATAGCACAATAGACGCGTAGCTGGTGGCCTACCATCTGTGGCAATCTGCACGCTTTCGCTCTCAGCCGCCCAGCTGTGTGCTTACCAAGAGTCAGCTGTGTTATTCTCACATTCGTTCGTATCAGTTGTACTTTTATTGCAATCATTTAATTTAAATTGTACAGCATTATCCAGAAAAAAAGGCTTGACCCCATATCAAATAATCGCTGAATAAATGCACATTCATAACTTTAAAGGTTAAATAAAATATTTAAAGTATCTACATATTGTTGTTTCTATATTATTTTTTAAAACTTTATAAGTTAAATTGCTGATTATTAGTCCCAAATAAGGAGGATTCTACTAAGTAGTGTCACTTTGTCATTTCTCTGATCATTTGCCATTAGTGATTCCTTCTTTTGAATCCTTAGAATTCTGTGCATCTCCAGTGTTCCGGCCAATCTGTACAATTTTCCACATGTATGAAGACATTTCATGTGAACTGACATCTTAGAAGTGATGAGAGTTCCAAGACTGACCACTGACTGCTTAGCTAGGCTCTCTGCTGAGACGGACTAGGCTACAGACACCAGAATGGGGGTGGGAAAACAAAATTATAGTATTGCCATTTTGCCTAAGTCCTGCTGTAAAGAGAAAATTATTTACATTTAAGATAAATAAATGTGGTCTCTGATCAGATGTATTATTCCTGAAGTTAGGTAAGTGAATATCAGGTTTAACACAAAAATGAGGAGGGGAAAAAAAAAGCAAGCTGTAGGAAAAAGAAGCAACTGAGCCAGGAAGAGTCAGGTCCAATTTAATGACGTAATCTAACAGCTAACTCTTGTGTGTCAGCTCATTGCTTAAGGGGTCAAGTCCACTCAGATAGTCCATCATGCCTGGGCAAAAGGCATCGGCAAAAAGCAGTTCCAGTGAGTGAACTTATAGTTCGAAAACAGAATAGCTACAGATGGTGTAATGAACAAAATAAAATATTGCTTCTTATTGTTTCCTCAACAAGGAATTTGTAAATTAAAAATATGTACCTCAGGCTTATACATTTGAATCTTGAGTTTTTTTAATAAAACTTTTCTAAAGTCTACTTAACATGTGTAACTTTGTCATATCTTCTGCCCTAAGAAATTAAATGTAGGATCCTCTATGTTTCATGTTATTCAAGCATTACCATTTAGGATATTAATTTTTTTAAGATTTTATTTATTTATTATTAGGAAGAGAAGGAGAAACATCAATGTGTGGTTGCCTCTCGCTTGCTCAAACTGGGGACCTGGCCTGCAACCCAGGCATGTGTCCTGACCCAGAATCAAACCAGCGGCTCTTTGGTTCTCAGGCTCACACTCAATCCACTGAGCTACACCAGCCAGGGCAGGATATTAAATTTTAAAGTTGTTATTCTTGTAATTAAACCAAATATATAATGTGAACATCTTTTTTTGGAAATAAAACATTTGAGAATCATCATATTATTTCTAAAAGTAAGCTAAATTATGCTAGTATCATGATATGTCATCAAACAAATAGAAGATTCAAATACATTATATATGTAATGAGTTCATGTTTTCAAAATAAAATTCAGGACAATGCAGTATTTAATGAGAAAATGGTTTTTATTTAGAAATATTATACATTTATTATGAATAAAATTCTTCTTACTATTGGTGGACACATAAGCAAAACGATTTAAGGGAAGGAACATGGGTTTTAAATATTTGCACGAGGAACCTCCATACTCTTTTCCGTAAAAGATGCACCAGTGTACATCCCACCAGCAGGGCATGAGGGTTCCCTTTTCCCCGCATCCTCTTCAACACAGCATGGACTTCCATCAATAAATTAAGCATAGAGCTACCATATGACCCAGCAAGCCCTCTTCTGGGTATGCATCCCCCAAATTTGAAAACACTCATTTATAAATGTAGATATACTGCTGTATTCATTGCAGCATTATTCCCAGTGGCCAAGACATGGGAACAACCTAAGCATCCTTCAATCAATGACTAGATGAAGGTATTATGGCACATATATACAATGAAATCCTACTCAGCCATAAGAAACAGATAAAATATTACTATTTGGAACAACATGGATGCATTTTAAGAGTGCCATGCTAAGTGAATCAGTCAGACAGAAAAGGCCAAGGGCCATGTGATTTCATTCATATGTGGGATATTTAAAAAGCAACAAAAAACAAACAAAACAAAACAGAAAACCTCATAGACACAGACAATCATAGGGCTGGTGACAAGAGACTAGACTTCAGTTGGTGTCATACAATGCAACATACACATGATGTATTATACAAATCAAACATATAATGTTATTCGCAAATGTTACCCCAATACATTTACATTTAAAAATGTCTGCTTGAATTCTGATGTCCTATTAGAAAATAGAAAATCTGTAAATGAACTTCTATCCCCCTGGATTTACACAATGGTCAGTATGTCGTAGTATCCATGATTCTAGCACAGCGATTTTCAACCAGGACGCTGTGGCAGAAAGTGGTCTCACAGAAGCAGTGACAGCCAGAGATCTTCAGGCTGTCATCATGGAAGACTCGATAAGAAAGCTCAGAGTTTTAGAAGGAATCTTTAGCTAAGGATGAAATTATGACTCAGTCTAAATATCTAGATAACACATAGTTCTTTATCTCTAGTTCTAAGTCCATAAAATAAATAATCTTGGGAGTAATTTATTATTCAATTGTACCACCAAAATATTACAATACTGAACAAAGTTCATTGAATGTCTACCATTTGGGTTTCATAATATCCTCCTAGAAATAGCAGATATTTCTATAAAGGTAGCATCAGATAATTGTGGCGTATTCATGGTTTACTTAAAAATTGCCTTCATAGTAAAATATTATTTATACAGTATTTAACTCAGTGATAGCTAAATTTAATTTTCACTTGGGAACTAACTTTCATCTAATAAGTATAAAGTTGTAAAATACTATATATACATATTCACACATTTGTATATATTTGTGTGTGTATATGTGTGTATGTATATAGTGTTGTTTACCAACTCACAGTGTCTGTGTTATATATGTTAATGTGTTTGTATTTATTACTTTTTAACCTAATACAAAAAGGTTTTTGCATTGTGGCTTTAGTACCTATTAGTATTTGTATACAGAGAGTGTATGTGGGGAAGAAATATTATTGTATGAAATTATATAGACATAATCATAAGTCCACATGAAATAATTAGGTTATAATTTTAACCATACTCTCATTTCTATATAGTATTGTAGTTCTTCTTTCTTGTCCCAATATATAACAGTCCCATCTCTTCTCTTTAAATTTGTTCTCTAGAACTCACATTAATTTTATTCAAGAAAGATATCCTCAAATCATTCTTCATATTCCACAGTAAATTTAGAAAAATATGAAGAAAGAGAAGATTTATTAATCAAGTTTCTTCATGCTGGAAATAATTTTTAATGTTCAGTGATCTCTGAACTTTTTATTGGACTCCTACAAACCCAGATTACCAATTCTGGGTTGACCATGGTGTGTGGTGCCCCCTGATCTCAGGACCTGAGCAAGGTCACGATGGACATCTAGGCCCAAAATGACAAGAGGAGCTAGACAAGTGTTGGCCCCAGCAGACTGAGAAGAGCAATATTTAATGACTCTCCCTGGATCACTCACATTTATATGTCATCCAAATAAACACACTGACTGTCTTTTGCCTTGCATTCTTTTCAAAAATATCTGTGTATTGAATAACCTTGGTAGGTAGACATATTTGCTTCTAGAACAAAGGGCAGACAGGGTCACTGTCTAGTAAAATAAAGATAATGTCTTCATATACAGCAAAAGCAGACAAGCTTACCATGCAATATAGAACATTTAACTCCCTAAACTCACCATGTTTTTCCTATAACTCACTCCATGGGCAGGTGTCATCTGGGCTTCTTCACATAGTCCAGCACGGCTGGAATCTTAGCAAACCAGCACGGAAGTCAGCCTAACTCTAACTACTGTCATTGCTGTGCATGTTAAACAGTTCTTTGTGCCTGTTCCAGAAATATTGTGTTTTTATTAGCATCTAACAAACCAGCATACACGAAAGCTGACAATTTGCAAATAGGATATTGACGAGGTCACCAGCAAGCAGTGTCTGCGGTGTTGTGGCTGAAATGAGACAAATTCACGTGGACTACCGAGTCCTGTGGAGGAAGAGGGACAGCATGGCCACTCTCTCAAGGGGAGGGCACCCTGACCCTTGCCTTGACAGGCTTTTGTTGGTTTAATTTGCATAGGAATTCAATACATTCAAAGAACTATGAGGACTTATTCAGAGTCAGGATCAGATAGCTAAAGGGACATAAAACTTTGGGAAACAAACTCATTTCATGCTTAGACCCTTATTTAAGTTGAGGGTATTAGCAAAGCAGGTTTCACAGGATTTTATGCCATCTTTCTCAGGCCTGATCAACCTGGGGAACCCACCCTTTCCAGCACAGGGCGGCACCCACCTGCAGCATTGTTTCAGGCTTAGGGTCTCAAGGTTTCTCACTCAGCCTTAGCCATGGGGGGTTACAGTCTCTGAAACCAGGCCAGGCAGTTCCCAACAGGATACAATCTTGAATATCTCATAGTTCTTGATAGTCTCCACTGCTTGGAGTCCATGGCCTTGCCTGATGTAGTCATTGCTTGCTTATTCAGCCTGATCCTGTGTTCTCAGTATTCTCCTCCAGTCTGCCTCACCATAATTACATGTGTACACTTTTACATCCCTGCTATTCTGACCTACTTTCATTTTGTCTTTTCCTGTAAATTATTTCTTTTTCCTCATATACTCTGTCTTTTATTCCACTCGTTAGAATTTCATTTGATAGATTCATCTTTTAAGTCCTTCCAAACGCTTATTATATTTTTCAACATGTTCACCATTTGGCATTCTATTTGGACACGGAGCATTTTGGAATGCCTTCCCCATATTTTGGAAAATGTTGAGTTCTAAGCACATAATTTGGCAAAACCAGGACCTATAATTCACTTTTTCCAGTATTGTGTTCAACAATCCTAATCATATATACCTAATCCAGGAGTCAGTGAACCTGAAAAATTAGCGCACGTGGAGATTCTGTGCTGGAGTAGCAGCAGGGATGTTCAGCGTTCAGATCCAGCCAGGTCAGCCATGCCAGCGGCAGGGCCCGCAGCTCAGTACCAGCAGTGGAGTTTCAATGCTCATGCTCCCTGACAATAGAAGTGTGGCATCAGCAAACATCTAACAGTGTAATTTGGGAGATATATATATATATTTACACATATGTATTTTAACCCTCCAGTGTCTAATTTTGATTTTTAAAACAACCTAGGTACTCACTAAATGCAAACTTTTTTAAATAAATAATTTCTGTGCAAATTTGATTGAGAAATTTCTATTGTATGCAGTAAAGAACAATGACTGATAAATTAGTACCAAGAATGTTGCAGGAAAAAAGACTTCTGCAGAAAAGGGGAATGGGTAAATGATTGTTAGACCTGCTTGACTGCGATGACGATAAAAACTGTGCTTTTTTTCACAGAAAAAGAGTATTGTGGACCCATTTCATATAGGGTAAAGCAGTTAAATTATCACATACGTCATTACAAAGATGTGCAAAATGAAGGCAAGGCTTTGGGAACTAGATGTCAACTGGTAAGGAACATTAGCAAGGGCAGAAATTATTCAAAAACTAAAGAATTAAACCGGTTGTCTTCAAATGTCCAGAGAAATTAAATAAAGAAAAATCGAAAGATAAGTCCTGAATTCTTAGCTCAAAAGAAATTCAAAGTCAAAGAGATTCTCTCCTGAAAGGACCTTATCTCTTTCAGAAATAGTGTTCACAGAGACAAATTTTGCACTAAGGATTTGCTTTGGGGGGTTGCCATATTAGGTCAGTTTAATTTCCAGCCTCATTGAATTTACTACATGAAATTTAAGTCATTTATCAGTAAAGATGAGACCTGACCGTTGTAAAGGGGTCAAAAGAAAAGATTCATGGGACTTAAACCCAGGACCCCCACTGATCCTATTTTGCCAGCCAAAGCAGTTCTGTGTGTTGATCCTTCGAACCATTTGCTGCAGACTTTACTGCATTGCTTTAGAACGCTGAACTCATCACACCGGAGGCAGCTTACATGCAGGGAGAATCCAAATAACTTTATTTTGCCTCCCTCTAATGTCTCATTTTCTCTAGACACATAAGAAGAATAAGTCCAGGACTTACTCTTAGGGACCAATTGCAAAGTTAAATCCTGGAAAAGACAGCTTATTCACGAAAAGATGAATTGGAAGATTTCTTTACCTAGTGTGTATGTGTATGTGTGTGCTAAACACATAACATGAACTTATGTATAAAATTTATGAATTTCCAATAAGCTTAACTGGGAAGGAAAAATAATGTTCGATTAGACTAAATATTGATTTGAATGCCGCAGCAGACAGCCTACTTTGATGAATAAAAGCTGCACATTTCTCTGAAGGGTTGCCCTTGGGCGATACATCACACAGTCCGGAGCTCCTGGGAATTGTAATCCTTCCTCCCTCAGGCTTTAGCCAACGACATACTGTGAATTGGGTAGAAAGTTCTGGACTCTTGCCTCAAATTGGAACAAGTTCAAAGGCTTGACATATTGGTGAACATTTTAGCATTCCAATATTCTTGGGCACACTAAAACATCTACTACAAGATAAAGCACCAATTGTTAAACTTCTCACCACTAGGAAGTAAACACAAACATATCAGCTTCTGCAGTTGGGAGGCAGCATATTCTGTACTTGGAAATGTTCTCAGATCCTTTTGTCAAGGGACATGAATATCTGAAGGTTTAAAGTAGAGCCCGATCCAGGGTCAAGCAGAATGTAACTTTGGCCATATGATTCGTTGGATACCATAGTAATAGGGCTGTCCCTGTAGAAGAACTTCTCACATAGCATTTCCAGAAAGACACAGAGGAAGAGTTTAGCGCAAAGCTATAGAATTATGTTAGTAGAGACTGAGCATCTGGCCATGGGTTGCAAATGACCTTGTGAATTGACCTCCCTATAATAAGCTATTTGCTTTCATATTCACTACATCACTGAGTTGCTGAGTAGGCGTGGTAGCATCCGTCATAAGATGAAAGTCGTAGAGTTGGTGCTAGGCTTAGGTAAGCTGAAAGTGCCCTGAAAGTGAAATTAAGTTACATGAAAGGTAGTTCACACTTTTCATGTACTCACTCCTGCCTGGGTGTCTCACTCCCAGAAGCTCACACCTTCAGCTTCTTGGACATGTTTCTGCGATCATTTAACTGAGAAGAAACATTTCATTTTTACCGTGGTTACAAGTACAAGATGGTTCTGCATTACTTGGTGACATAGTTGAAAGTGAATTTTTGGATATAACAGTTGCACTAGAAGTAATTAAATTTGGGGGGTAAAGACACTGATGGAAGACAATTTCATTTTTTATAGGATAAACGTTACCTGTCTTTTCGTCTGGAAGAAAAGCTAATCTAGGTAAAGATTTATAGATGTGTATGGGGAAAGACTAATACTTAGAACTTTGTACCAAAATCTGTTATGGGATTAGTTAAAAAGATATTTTTAGAAAAATGGGCATATGAAGCGAAATGCGAAAATAGATGTGACTGAATGTAAATGTCCGTCCAAAGCTTTCAATCTGATCAATGAGATAACCCACTCTGGGAAAGTCATTCATTCCCCCTTTCTTAATGCTTTTGAAATGGATGTGCAAACAGATTGACCTTGCTGTCATGTGCTCATCAATAAATTTTGCTTTCAGCAATAGCGATCCAGCTACCAGTCTTGTTGAGTGCTCAATATTGCCAACAGGCAAAGAGAAACTAGCCATTATCACAGTACCCATAGCTACTGAGGGTCAATTGATTCCATTGGATCTTGTCCTTCATGGAAGGTAAAACAGACACGTTTGTATTATATTGTATTGTATTGCAGTGTAAGTTTGTCTTCCGTGCTCACTGTACATTTGTCTATAGTGTCACTCATTCATCCACCAAAATGGCTTATTCATCACACAGTTTATATATAACTTTTATTTCTGAAATACTAATTTTATTGTAGAGAAGTGTGGAAATGGGTAATTTCCTTGACATTTTATGATTTTAGCATATACTACATCACCTACAAGGAGCTGTGCTTATAGAGAGGAAAAAATCTTAAAAACCCTTCTAAATTTGAGGTTATATACTACAAGATATGGCGCATGCTCTGAACCAGGAAATAGTATATATGTTTTACTGTTTCTGTGATGGACAAATTATGGAGATGGTTCCCCTGAATATTACAGCTGATGAAAGGCAAATATGTTTTACCACACATTATGGTCTCTATCAGATTGTCTTTATAATGTATGTATTATGTATTTAAACTAATTTCCCCTTTTCCCAACATGTTTTTTGGGGACCAGGTAAACATACTTTTACATTGTGATAATTAATTAACTCTTAGTTAATTAAGAACACTCTGCCTTTCCTGTTCTTATCACTTTATTGTGAGTTTTATTGCTGTTGTGTCAGTTTGGGTGAGTTTATGCTGGCATGCTAAGGGGTGGACCACATTGAATAACTCTCAGTGTAAGTGGTTGAACAAAAATTACATACATCTTTCCTCTGTTTGGGCACAGTTTAACTTACGAGGTCGCACGACTCTCAAAAGCAGAAACCAGAATCTTACTTTTTAAATTTTTAGCTGAGGCTCAGTTAGATGCTTCTTCATGAAACTTCCATTCAGAAAACTAGAGTAATGAAGAAACAAGTCACTCACGAGTTTACCCTGAAGACGGTGGCAGCGTGGTGACAGATGCAGCACCCTCCCTGACTGGCACACCCTATTGTCCGTGCTCAGACCAAACAGGGAAGGAACCTGGCTGTGACCGTCCTGTGACGCAGTTTAAACAGCTTGCCTGGCTGTGTAACTGCCAAACTTCATTCTTTTTGGGTTTCCTTGAAAATTTGCAAGTGACTTAATGCCACTTAACAATTCTCTCTCCTAATAAAACTAACTAGTGTAGGGTTGTTATTTTCAATTCAGAAATCAAAAGAGCATCACTTTTTTAGGCCCCGTCAAACGCTTCGCACGCCACTCCAAAGATCCCCTTGCATTGTATTGTGTTATCATTTCCTATCTCTATCTCTGTCTGCTCAGCTAGAATGTAAATTTCATGAGGTCAGGCACTAAATCTAATTTTGGGGGAAATTTTTTAAGCTCATCACTTAATAAAGAGACTGGCACAAATTGGGCTCTGAAAAAATTGTTTTTAAGTGAAGTAGATTACAAAGTGTCAAACTTGCATATAAATATTAAATGGTTACATGGTTTAATTTTAATTTCCTTCATCATAACATCACAATATATTTTCTAATGGATCATTCTAACCCAATATATAATATAAAATTCAATATACACATTTCTGGTAGAACGTAATTTAAGTGTTTCTGTAAATGGTGCACCCAGCAATTTTGTCTAAAATAAAGAGGATTTAATGGGGAAATTGGTTTAGGAGAAGACCCCTAAAAAATAAATGCAAATTTATAATCAGAGCACTGAGAAAAACTAAACAACCCTAGTAACATTATTTTTTTAATTAAATGTACAATATGATCTTATTAACCAATGTCACCCAAATTAATGTAATAAGAAATTTCCCCTTAAAATTCTAAACATTGAAATCCTAATAAACAAACACCATAATACATAAAGGGATTCACCTTTAAAAAACAGATGGAACCACTTGAGATTTCTGAGTTATGGAGAAGAAAAGCTCAAAAACTCACAACGGTTGTGTAGCGTCATAAACTTCAAAGACAAAGCTCAGAGCCAGGGTGGGTGCCATAGAGGGAATACAGGTGACTGGACATATTATGTCTGTATTCTGCAGCTCCTTGCTGCACGGAGTTGTTTAATGACTTTGCATCTACTTGATGTTATTTAATGGCCCAAACATTAGTGAATTAGCAAAAATAACATGAATCAGTGCAAATTTTGCATTACACTGACTTGTTATTTATAGTGACCAATCACATTCAGGTGTCTTACTACAATATTAAACTACCCCTCGGCACTATATCATGTGTAAATTATATGACAAAATTAATATCTTAAAAGTGTTAAAATACCTTATAATGAGCACAACTTTAAATTATTCAAATGACTTTCACTTGTGGAGTACCTACTGTGTTCCAGTTACTTTACCAGCAACTTTTAGTATATAATTAATCCCCAAACCAAGCACGTATATTTACTATTGCCAACAGAAGTTATTTTCAGACTTGAGGTTATCTCTTATCCTGCAAGTTACTTAGCATCCTGTTCTCCTGCATCAGACACAAAAAGGTAGAACGTACTGAGCAGAGCGCTTCAGAAATGTTTTCCCGGCTCTGGTAACACCAAGTTACAAGGTTCTTACCCCACGTAGTCTGAAGCAGGGACATATTCAGATCTGATCATTTAGGGACGATAAAGAGAGATACCCAAATCTAAGTATTCACCAGGTAGATTAAAGACAGATTGAGTACTTACATAGGCAAAATGATTACCACCCCTTACACTTACTCTTATTGAGATACCATTTTGTCCATTTTGTGTATAATTTGAATTTATAAATTCTACAGTAGTATCTCCTTGAACCTAAATAACAAATAAAATCATGTTTATGATTTTAAAGTTACTTTTTATTTCCCTGTGATATGATCAGATATATAAAGTGCAATACTTCCTGAAACATAAAATATAATATTTTCTGAAAATACAGAATGTTATATTTTCTAAAAATTGAAAATGTATTTTCCGAAATATTAAAAATGTATGTCTCTGCTTTCCTTTCATGGACTCAGATTTGAGATCCGCACTCCAAATACATCATTCCATTAACACTATGAAGTCTAGAGCAAAAGGGTAAATTTGCACCTACTGGTAGAAACAGTGAAATAAAGTACTTCCTGTACCTAAGTGTCATGAAAAGCCAGAAAATAATTTCTGATATAAGGTAAGGTTAATGAAAAGCTGTTTGAGCATCATGGCCCATGGGCCTCACAAAGAGAAAGACTTTAGTTTGAATATTCCTCTAGTTATTGGTTGCATGATCTGAAAAACTCATAGCCATTGGGGGGATGTTTTGGAATGTCACCGGGCAGAGGAGCAGAGCACAAGTCATAGGAGACACTGCTTTCTGTACAATTTGTAGAAGGACCACTTTGGAAACAAGTGTATTTCCTCTGGTTGGTTTCAGTGAGTGGCAGTACTGCATCACATGCAAAAGCAGTTCAGAGTGAGAATTTTCTAATAAATGTTTCTGAAACAACAATGAAAAATGCTTGCAATGTGTTTAAACTCTCAAATTTTCATTGTCCTCATCTGTTAAAGCCAATAATTAATTATTTAATAAGTTTGGTCTTATCTTACATTGTGCGTGCTCACTATTAGAACGCACACACATTTAAATAATTTCCCCCCCTCTGTCTTACTCATCCTCCTATTATCTATTCCATTGGCTTGCACTATATGCCAATCCCTTCCTATAAGTTAAATAATGTTGCTTGGCTATTTATGGAGCAAATATATAATTCATTCTTAAATATACTAGGTTTTATGCTATTTATCTCTGAAAATGGATAATTTCCTTAAGATAAAGGCAGTTTTAAATCCCAGATAGACAGAAGAAACAGTAAAAGCAAACTCAAGACTCATAGGAACAGGTAAGTTATATTAACACTGATCTTCACGTGTTTTTCCTGTTGAAGGAAATGGCTTTTGACCCTGGGTGCATGTTTGAATCTCCTGATAAATATCAAATATGTCAAAGCCTGGCCACCTCATCAGAAATTCTACACTAATTAACTGGAATGGAGCCTAGTGATTCCTGTAATTTAAATCTTAGCATTTGAATTCAAATAGGCCTCAGGTTTAAGATTCACTAGGCCATTAACAAGGTATTATTAACATAGTTCTTAATTACTGAAATATCACTGAGGTTCACACATGCTTGCTAAATTCTGTGAGGCAATTTTCTAGGGTGGCCCCTGACTCCTGTCCCCTGGTGTACACCTTCTGCCTATTCCCCTCCCCTTGAGTGTAGGTAGAACTGGTGAATATTATGGGATTTTTCACTCACTGGAATAGGTTATATTGAATGAGACTCCAATTTAGAAGATTGGATGAAGACATTTCAAGTGAATGAGATCTCTTTCTACCTTAAAAACAAAAATAAGAAGCCATGTTGTAAGAGGGGCTAGGTCCTGAAAACAATATCTAGGAGCTGTGAGCAAATCCTGGCCAACAGCACCCCCTCCCTCTTTCCCAGAAGAGACAGGACTTCAGCCTTAGGGCTGCAAGAAACTGAATGCAGCCAACATTTTGAATCAGCGCCAAGGAGGAGACTGAAGCTTAAATGTGACCATGAACATGACCAGCAACTTCACTTCTGCCTGTTGAGACCCTGACCTGAAAACTCAGTTAATGCCTGCCTGGATCCTGACTCACTCTTAGGTAATCAATTTGTGCTGTTGGAGCTGCTAAGTGTGTGGTAATTTGTTAACCTAATGCAAGTAAAGTAGTTAAGTAACCGTATTGTACTGAGCATTGTTTTACTTTGAGGTCTCCTTGATCTTTAGTAAACTAATCAAATCAAAGATATTAAAGCAACGCTAACAACTTCTGTGAAATTCTGCGCATATACACATATATATGCACCTATACAAACATACAGCTGTATATCACTATATACAAAACTGATAAAATGAAACATTTATTTCCCTTTTTTATTTATTGATTTTAGAGAGAGGAAGGGAGAGGATAAGAAAGCGAGAAAGAGAGATTTGTTATTTCCCTTATTTATGCATTCACTGGTCAATTGGTGTGTGTGCCTGAGCCTGGGCTCAAACCCACACCCTCGGCATATCAAGATGATGCCCTAACCTCCTGAGCTCTCGGGCCAGGACGAAACATTTATTTTCTTTAGCTATGCCCATTAGTCTCACAATAATATCTAGACTTACTATAATTTAATAAAAATGAAGTTAATTCTATATGTTATCATTTAAGGACTTTCTGATTTAGGTGGCTTGTTGCCCCAGCACAGTGTATTGAATGCATTCTGCATTTCAGGAACCCACAGTGCATACATGGATGAGCTTAAATATTTTCACACACCCTCTGATAACTTCTGCAAAATGTTCACGTACGTGTGTTTTGTATAAACACTAGTGTGTACGAAGGAGAAAAAGAAGTTCATTATATCTTTTAAAAATCATCATCGTAGAGAAATTTTTGGTAACACAATCTGTGGCAGTCTAGCTTTGCTGAGACTGTAGAATTTAGACTTCAATTATTGCTAATTGCTACAAAAATTATATGCATCACTTAATTTCCAATCTCTTTTTAAATTTTAAATGAATTTTAGAACATTTGAAAGCATTCATGGTCACAGAGAATTCTTTTAAATTTCACTATTAAAATAATTATTAATAACATTCAACCCATTAAAACATTTGCATTTAAAATACTATAATTATTATTTATAAATGTTGCATTAATCATTGTACATAGTTACTGGAATAGAAATATGCTTAAAATAAGAGTAATCTGCTTTACTTTAATTTATAATAGCTAAACAAATATGATAACAAAATATAGTTATTATTTACTTATTTCTTAACTCCAAAGCATCTTAAAATTGTAGATTTGATTCCCTTCACTTGTCTTCCTGGTTACTTGAAGGGAACTAATATTTTCTTTGCACTGCAAGTGTGCCACGACCTTCCAAGTGAGGGCAAAGTTAGTTTGGGTTTGTTCCAAAAAAATAGCACAAAATGCAATATAATGAAAGCATACGTGTATGTAGGAATGTAATAGAAACATAAAACAAAGAACTTTTTTTTTGGAACCATCTTACAAAAGATTTTAAGTGGTAGGATAAAAAATCTGGGTTTAGTTAAGTCAGTGGTGAGAGACCATCAAGAAAAATTTAGCAAAGCAACAATAGGATTGGAACTGTGTTTTAGAAAGATAAAACTAAGAGCTAAGCAAGGGATGAATTTGGAGCGTGAGAAGATTAGAAGAATGAGACAGTCAGGAAACTTTCAGTAGAACAGGGAGATTTACAACAGTGGCAGAGAAAAATGACACTTTGTAATTGCACCATGATTCATAATTTGACTTCTTTCTCATGTGACATTCAGTTTGTGAAGCAAGCTCATTAACCAGGAAAGGACAGATTCCAAAAAATACAATTTTATTACACTCCCATAGTCTGAAAGAATAAATGAATTATTTATCTGTAAAGAACTGATGAATGCTTTTCTTTTTTAATCTAGATGTATTTTTTCACAAAAGAAACAATGTATAAGCAAATATTTAATAAATGGCAAATGATCGATCATGAGATAAAGTGTCAATGTTGACAAAAGGGAGGGAAAAACAAACTTCTGTGAAGTGGGAGAACGCCCACACTGAAATAGAAAGCCTCCGTGACAAGTTTATGGGGGGTGGAGGAGATCACTCAGCTTTCTTTTGCTCTTTTTGTATAATGAGTAAGAAATATATAAATATGTTATATTTGTTGCACTTAGGTCTTCACCTCAAACATTTTAGTCATGGACTGCTAAATCACATAAGACTAGGCACAAGGGAACCATGTGCAAAATCATGTGCAACCACCCATGGAAAAGTCAAACATTACCACAGCAACATGAAACCACTTGCAATACGGCACTGTTTTCATCACATCACAGGTGCAGTCTCCAGATAGATAGGTAGATCAATGACAGATAGACGATAGATAGATAGGTAGATAGACAGATAGGTAGGTAGGTAGGTAGATAGACTACTCATGACAAAAGAGCAAATACCACTACAACAATATAAAAATGTGTGTAATATGTCAGTATATACTATATGTATATATATATATTACTTATAGAACGATTGATATACAGCCATATATATGTATACATACACACACTACATATTATTTTCAATAAAATTAAATCAGAGAGTTCTAAATGCACTCAGAATGCAAAAGCCAAAAGAGAATTGAAATTCAAATATAATTTAGAAAGCTCTGCATTCTAAATTAGTTAAATGAATGAATGAATGAATCCATTCTAAATGAATGAAATGCAAATCCACTCAGATTATGGATGTCCAAATGAGAATGGAAATGCAAATATAATTTACATACTGTCTGACTCCATTTATATGATGCACCGAAAGGCAAAACTATGAGAACAGTTACCAGGTTAGTGGTTTCAGGGTATATGTGTGGAAGAAGGAAATAACAGAAAGTAATGCAGTGATCGAAATGCTCTTTATCTTGAGTGGGGTGGTATTTACACAATTTTATGTATTTGTCAAACTGTCCATTTAAAAAGATTAATTTTATTGTGTGTGAATCATACCCTCTGTGACCCTAATTTTAGAGAAAAATGTATTTGTTATATAGACTCCTTTTGAGGGAAACCAAGTAAAAGTCAGATGAAAACATTTTTTAGAAATTCAATAAAAGTAAATTTCCTGCATTTCTTGCATCTCCAGTCTTCTCTCTTCCTGCGAATGTAACTGATATTGGTGACCACCCAGAGCATCAACTCAGCCACTGCTGGTGAACTAAGAACTAGCACTGAGTCTTCATAAATATCCTGTGTAACAACAAATACCCTGAGAACTTACCAATTTCTACTGGTGATGAACAACAAACTATTTCCAGTCCATACCCACAAGTGCAATGAAAATCTTGTTTTATGGTAATGTGGAAGAATGAATGATGATAGACACCTGTTTACCTTATTTCTGGATCAGAAGCATCTGGCCTTACATACTCATTTGTCATCTTCAAATACCCAAGAGGGAGATTTACTGATATTCTATGTCACACACTATTCTCAGTGCCTCCAGAACTATTAGGACATTTTTATTCCTAACAAGAAGTTTTGAAGGAGAGGTCACTCTCATCATCAGCTGCGGTTTCCAGTTGAGGAAACCAAGGCAGAGATTGGTAAAGTGACTTGCCTAAGGTCTCCTATCTTGTGCTGGCTCTGTCTGCACTTGGTCTCAGGGAGTCTGGTCCCAGAGTCCTAGTGTGCTTATTCTGCATCTTCTCTCTGTGTCATTATCAGGGACTATGTGTCCCTTTGTGGCACAGATCACAGTGAACCAGTCTGCGGTATGGTTATAGAAAAGCCAGAGAACACTAAAGTTTTAGATACACTCCTCCATCTTCTACTCACAAGAAAAATTTCATAAATAGATTTGGGGTGCCTCTTCCTTACCAAAAAAGTCAGACTCTGTTATTTCTTTTTTTTTTTACTGTGAAATAAAAAGTTTTAATTTTCTGAATTGAAGAAGTATTTGATATAAACTTCTTTTTTATAATGTTTTATTGTTGTTCAAGTTCAGTTGTCTACCTTTTCCTCCCACCACTCCTCCCCATCCCAGCCATCCCCACCTCCCACCCTCGATCCTACTCCCTCCCTTTTGGCTTTGTCCACATGTCCTTTATACATGTTTCTTGATGACCCTTCCCCTTCCCCCTCCATTATCCTCTTCTTCCTCCCCTCTGGTTACCATCAGTTTCTGTTTTGTTTCAATGTCCTTGGTTATATTTTGCTTGCTTGTTTGTTTTATTGATTAGCTTACACTTATAGGTGAGATCATATGATATTTGTCTTTCACCACCTGACTTATTTCACTTAGCATAATTCTCTCCAGTTCCATTCATACTGTTACAAAGGATAGGAGCTCCTTCTTTCTCTCTGCTGTGTAGTACTCCATTGTATAAATGAACCACAGTTGGTTAGTCCACTCATTTACTGATGGGCACTTAGGTGGCTTCCAACACTTTACATAACCTATACTAACAAAAGTATGCAGCACATGAGAAGCACTAGGGCTTTGTCTCTGTTTTATTCACTATCTCCATACCACCCCAGGACAATGTCTGGACAAATGTAATATTCTGTAAATAGCTCATAATGGTTCTTTCTGATTTTCACTGCCAGGTATTAGTGTTTCAGGTTGTTATTTCTGTATCTCTTTTGTTAAGGTAATCAAATGAGGGCCACAACATGCTAGCCTTATGTCAGCAAACTAAAACTCAACTAAGTTTTTGTGCTCCGCAGCCCAGAAAAGGAAAGCGGAGGCCAATCAGTCAGCACTTGCCTGCTCAGCAAAAGTGACCTAACCTGGCTCCCAAACCTCCCCTTGCAACCTGTAGGGAAGGTAGTAGCTTTAAACCAATCAGCAAATGCCCACTGTAGCTTCGTTGTGTCTGCTCACTCTGGTCTATAAAAATCTCTTGCCTTATACAGCTCACCAGAGTTCCTTTTGATAGATTGGATGCTGCCCAATTCATGAATTTTGAATAGATGACTACTAGATCAATAAGTTATCTGTGAAAAAGTGTATTCTAGCACTTTTAGTCTGGTCCTTCTGTCATCCAGTGAGTGTACCTATTCCTGGTCAGATCTCCCTACTAATTAAAAGGGAATTGGAAAAATTTCAATGCCCTTCCAAAATTTCATAGGGTTGTTATTATTGTATTGTAGTAAGTTCCACTGTGTTACTTGCATTTCAGCCTTTTCCTATTTCACAAACATTTAGGATTTTTTTAGTGAAAAATCATCCTCTAATTGCTCATTTCTTCATTGATCATCCTCTTTGTTGATATGCTTAGAAATAAGCACAAGAACAAGGTGCAAATATTCTTGTTCTCTCCTGGGAACGTGGTGAGATTGTACTTTCTGACCTATTTAAAGTTACACATGCTCGTGGTGACTCGTGCATTTCAATACACACAGACTGAGCAAACTATATGAAATTTTAAGGTGGAGATTTTTAAAGCTAAAGAACAAATCACTGTATTCTCATTAATCTCTTTCAAAAGTCATTGAATGGTGCTGAAACTAATGTTCCAACCATCTGGACCCCTGAGGTCCTAGTATGATGTCTATGAGTAGAGGCTGCCTGGAAGCTCCCCATTGGACTTATACAATACAAAAGAGAGATTACTTGTGTTTTGTTATGTTTCTGAGATTTGTAAGTCCTTGCCATAGCTTGTCATAACACAATAAGCATATTCTATTCTGTATTTAATAAAATAGCTACTATTTAAAAAAATCTCCTTCATCCCATTACCCCACCCTTTACCCCCAGATGAAGATGGTCCGAAGTAATGAACTTCCAGCCCTAAGATACCTGAGTATCGGGCAGTATAATGTACAGTGTGATGACTGTAGTTAACACTGGTGTATGGGATATTTGAAAGTTGTTAACAGAGTAAATCCTAACAGTTCTCTTCACAAGAAAAACAAAAACACTTTTCTTTTTTTTAATCTATATGTGATGATATGTGTTAACTAAACCTATTGTAATCATTTCATAAAATATGTAAGTCCAGTTACTATGCTATATACCTTAAACTTACCCAGTGCTGTATGTTGACCATATCTCAGTAAACTGGAAAAATAGATAAAGCCAAATGCATTAATAAATCTCATGTCAGACCCTGTGTTAGACTATTTACATACCTTAGCCCAGTAATATTAAATAACCGACATAACACGTATGTGGAATACAAGCACCTTCACTGCAAGCATGTGCATTGCCTGGGCCCTTACAGAGATTTTACAGTTATGAAAACTGAAGCTCACGAGAGCTCTGTGTCTGCCCAAGGGTCTCCCGCTAATGGTCTGTCGGACTTCAAGGTCTGTGTTGTCGCACTCTGCCATCCTGCTCCCTGGCTCACCTCGCACTCGTAAAGCATCCTTCTGCCATTTGTCTTCAGCTTGAGACAAGTTTTTAGCTTCTTTTAGAGTGAACTTTGAAAGGAAAATAAATTGCTTACATTGTGCCTCTGGGAAGTGAGAAAATGTCCGTCGAGAAGAGTATCAGATATGGAGAAGATGCAGGCAGTTCATTAAGCAGTGGCCATGGCTCGGTATTAAGCAGAGAATACCTGCTGGCAGTGACAAAAAGGGATGACAATAAGTGTTTTCAGTTTCTAAAAAAATGCAGAGGAAAATTATTGGATTTCATAATAAATTCAAAAATCAAATAGTGTTCTCCAAACTGACAATAAAAACAAACTGTTAAGGTTTCCATAACTTCAATTAATCAAAATCCAACAAAACAGTGTACTTTATGACAATAAATGCATTTTTAAAACAAATTTGCAAAAGAATAAAGTAAAATTTATGAAAGAAAAATACATAGAGTTATAAATTTGTTGCAAAAATATATACACACTGTGGTGAGATGAATATTTGCCCCAAAGTTGTGTTGGCATTCTAATCCTCAAGCTGGTAAATATCATCTGATATGGCACATGAGTAAATATGATCTTATATGGAAGAAATGTGACTAAATTAGGATTTTTGAGAGGAGCCTATGCTGCATTATGAGAAAGGGTCCCACGTGCACACTCCGATACTGACATGTAGAGGTGAGAGCTATGTGAATGAAGATGATAGCAGAGATGAGGATAATGGGACACAACTCCAGGAATGGAGCAGCCACCAGAACCTGGAAAAAGAAAACAATGAATTCTCTTCCAAAGCTCCTAGAAGGAGTGAAGCTTCAAACTTTGGTCTGGAATCTGGCCCCGAGAAACATGAGAGGATAAATTTCCATTGTTCCTAAGCCACAAAGTATGTGGTAATTTGTTAAGCAGTCACAGGAAACTCATATAGATTTTGGTTCACATACTACTCCCCAGAGCCTGTGAATATACTGTGTACATGACAAGGGAAATTAAGGTTACAGTTAGAATTAAGATTGCTAATTAATTGACCTTGAGATGAGGATAGTGTCCTGAATTTGTGTGAGTCCAATGTAATTACAAGGGTCTTTGTAATTTGTAATTGAAAGAGGCAGTGTGACTGTTAGAATAATTAATGCAGTGTGAGAAAAACACCCATTTTTAAATGCACAGTTCAGTGCCACCAAGTACATACACTCATGCTGCTGTGCAGCTGTCACCAGCATCTGAAGAGAAGCTCTGCTGCATTCAACAGTGACTTCCCATCACCCCTTCCCCCAGCGTTTGACAACCACCATTGTACTTTATTTTTCAGTCTGTACTTTACATACATTGTTAGGTTCAGGCTACTGTATTTTATTAAGAATATTTATGTCTATATTCATGAGAATTATTAGTCTGTGGTTTTATTTCCTCATACTGTCACTCTCTGCTTTTGGTATCAGGATAATCTAATCATAAAATGAGCAGACATGTGTTTCCTTACCTTTTATCACCTAGAAGAGATTGTGTTGAAATGGTGCTATTTTTCTTTAAATGTTTGTTAGACTTGACTAATGAAAATCCAGTGCCTACACTCCATCAATTGTTTTTGTTTGCTTGTTTATTTATTTATTTATTTATTTATTAAACCCTTCCGCTTTGCTCCCCCATTATCCCCTCCCACCTTCCCTCTGGTTACTGTCAGTTTGTTCTTTCTTTCAATGTCTCTGGTTATATTTTGCTTGCTTGTTTGTTTTGTTGATTAGATTCCACTTGCAGGTGAGATAATATGGTATTTGTCTTTCACTGCCCAGCTTATTTCACTTAGCATAATGTTCTCCAGTTCCACCCATGCTGTTGCAAAGAGCAGGAGCTCCTTCTTTCTTTCTGCTGCACAGTATTCCATCATGTAAATGCACAATAGTTCTTTGATCCATTCATCTACTGATGGGCACTTAGGTTGCTTCCAGCACTTGGCTATTGTAAATTGTGCTTCTATGAACATTGGGGTGCATAGGCTCTTTTGGATTGAACTGAAAGCTTCCCCACTAAAATCAGGAACAAGATGAGGATGTCCACTTTCACCACTTCTATTCAACATGGCATTAGAAGTGCTAGCCACAGCAATTAGACAAGAAAAAGAAATAAAAGGAATTCAAATTGGAAGGGAGGAAGCAAAACTGTCATTGAATGATTGTTTTAAATTGCAATTATTTTTAATATAATAAGAAATATTTAGAATATCTTATTTTTAGTGAGCTTTAGTGTTTGAGTCTTTCAAAAATTAATTTATTTATTCAAAATTATGGATTTTATGAGCACAGAGTTATTCACTATCTTCCCTTATTTTCCTTGTAATGTCTGTGGAATAAGTTGTAAGTCCCCTTTAACTGTTATCTTGCTTTGTTTCTCTTTGTTCTTGCTTAGCCCAGCTAAAGTTTTATCTATTTTATTTAACTTTCAAAGAAAAACTTTTTGTTTCCTTTCTCCCTGTTGTTTTAACTTTGTTGATATCTGCTTTGATATTTCTATCTGTTTGATTTGGGTTTAATGTTCTCTATTTCCCTAAGTGGAAATTAATTTATTAATTTGAGATTATGTTAATATATGTCTTCAGTATTATTAATGTCTCTCAGCAGTGTTTTAGATGAAAACCACAGATTGTTGTATACACTGCATTTTTATAACTTTAGTTAAATTTACTAATTTCTCTTGAGACTTTTTTGTGACATGGGGATAATTTATAAATTATTATTTCATTTCCTCTGTAACTGATTTCTAGTGTAATTCTGTTTATTCTTGAGAATGCATACATTTTGATTGCTGTTAATTAAACTTGCTAGGGATTTTTTATTGACTAGAAAATTTAGGTAATGACAATCACAGCAGAATTCTTTGTAAGCATAAACAATTAAATATAGTCTAAATGTAGATTAATAAAAATAGTTAAATGTCTGTCAGATTGTGCATCCTTTTCTTAAAAGTTTATTGTTTATGCCTGGTTGGTGTGACTCAGTGGACTGAGTGCTGACCTGTGAACCAAAGGGTCACTGGTTTGATTCTCAGTCAGGGCATATGCCTGGGTTGCAGGCCAGGTCCCCAGTGGTGAGGGGGTGCATGAGAGACAACCATACATTGACATTTCTCTCCTTCTTTTTCTCCCTCCTCTCCCCTCTCTCTAAGAATAAATAAATAAAATGTTTTTAAAAAGTGTACTCTTTATATAGTATGAATGACCTTTGACTTTCAAGATACATTTTTTCAAGAAAAATGTAATAGCAGTATGCATATGATGTGTTTTGTGTGTAAATAAGAAGTGTGTGTATTACACATGCATAAAATAGTTGTAAAAGAAAATATAATAAACTGATCAATTCTTATCTACAGGTGAAAAGAGTGTGTAAGGAGACAAAGACAGAAAGGGACTAGAACAGAGGTGGGAGCTTTCTTGTAACTGTGCTTCCATCTATCTGTTTAATATATGCATGTATTAGATATTCTAACATAAAATGTGTTTTTACACTATAACAAAACAATTTTTAATCATTTGTCTAATATATATATTTCCAGCTTTGCTCAATGTATATAACTCATTCAATTAGTCAATTTCTTAAAAAAATAATATGGATACATTATTTCTTTTTAAATATGAGGAACTTGAAAGTAGTACATCAAAGATTCCAATTTAGGCAGTCAGGTTTCACAGTCTATGTTTTTAACCACTGTACTTTGCCTTAATGCATAAAATTACTTAGATCAAAACTATGAACAGTAAAATGACAACAAACTCAGAAATTTTTATTGGATATATCTCCCCAGGCAAAGGAAATTAAAAAATAAATAAATGGGACTTCATCGAACTAAATTTTTTTTGGCACAGCAAAGAAATTTGTCAACAAAATAAAAAGACAAAACAGAGAATGGGAGAACATATTCTTCAACACATCTAATAAGGGGTAAATAACCAAACTTTGTAAAGTAATTACAAATCTTGACACCAGAAAAACATACAACCCAATTAAAAAATTGGCAAAGGACCTAAATAGACGCTTCTCCAAAGAGGACATACAGATAACCAATAGACACATGAAAAGATGCTCAATGTCACTAATCATCAGAGAGATGAAAATTAAAACCACAATGAGATACTATGTCATACCTGTCATAATGGTTATCATCAATAAATCGAAACTATCAACTGAAAAAAAACTAAGTAAACAACTAGAACAGGAAACAGAATCACAGAAATGGAGATCACATGGAGGGTTATCAGCGGGGATGGGAAGGGAGAAGAATGGGGGAAAAGATATAGAGAATAAGAAGCATAATTGGCAGGTACAAAATAGTTAGGGGGAGGTTAAGAATAGTACAGGAAATGGAGAGGCCAAAAAACTTGACATGAATGACCCATGGACATGAACTACTGGTTTAAGGCAGGTGTGAGGGAGATGCTGGTGGGAAGGGGGGTGCAGGGTGAAGGGAATAAAGGGGAGAAAAAATGGAATGACTGTAACTTTTTATTCAATAAAATATACTTAAAATGCAAAAAAATTCTTATGTATGTTTAACAATAAAAAAATTACTGAGAGTATCTACTTACTCATGATAACCTCAAGCATGACTGTGAAAGTCTTAGAAGATTTGTTAGAAATCATCCCCCATTCCACTATATATAAATGGGCTTTGGAAGTGGCTATCCAGCAAGAGACTATACTTCCCAGCCCAATTTGAATGCAGATGGATCCATATGAACAGTTCTTGCTAAAGGAATGTGGATAAAAAGAGTGGTTTTAACTTAAAGCTGAAGTGGTTAAAAACAACTGTGCCTTTTCCATTTTGTCTTGTTCTTCTGGAAGCTAAATATTGATGCCTAGTTGACTTTGACCATCATGCACAAAGATGGCATCCTTCTGATTGGTCCCTATATGAATTTGTAAAGAGAAATTATTCACCCTCAAATTGACCCAAAACTTCTATTTGGAACTTTTAATAATCTTCCACATATCAATCCACTGAAAGTTTAAAGTGTGTTAGAATTGCCTGTATTATCCTTCCTATTATAGATATTGTTACCACTTCTCACAGCAAGTGGCAAAGAAATATTGATCAAAGGCTTGCAGATGGATACCCTGTGAATTTGCTAAAATTGACCCTTGCAATAATGCAAAAAACAGATCTAGCTTTCATGGTACCTATAGCTAAGAGGAATATTGAAGTCACAAAGATAATAGCATGCAGATAGTTTCACTAGATTCTGAATGCTTTTGCATTCTAATGTTAAAGCATGTGTATCTCTTATGCAAATTAACACATAAATGATGAATAGTGGAATGATGCCAATATAATGCAGAAGACATATTAGGTAATAATTTTTATTCTCTAGCACATTAATATTTTGAACTACCTAATGACTACCTAATGAAGTGGGGATGGCTGGGGTAGGGGGGAGTGGTGGGGGAGAAATGGAGACAACTGTGCTTGAACAATAAAAAATGTGGAAAAAAACAAGTATCTAAATATGAATAAATAATTGAATTTAAAAAAAACAAAGCTGGAGAAATCATGCCATCTGATACTATATTACAGTTTAGATAGTATCAAACTGTAGTATATCAAACTATACTACAAGGCCATAGTAATTAAAACAGCCTGAGACTGGCATAAAAACAGACACATAGATAAATGGAACAGAGCAGAGAGCGCAAAAGTAAACCCACAGCTTTATAGTCAATTAATATTTGACAGAGAAAACAAGCATATACAAAGGGTTAAAGATAGTTTATTCAATAAATTGTGTTATGAAAATTGGATAGATGAGTACAGAAAAATGAAAGTAAACCATCTACTCATAAAACACACAAGAATAAATTCAAAATGGATCAAAGACTTAAATGTTAGATCTGAAACCATAAACATCCCAGAAGAAAACATTGGCAGCAAGATCTTGGACATTGCTCGCAGAAATTTTTTATTGGATATATCTCCCCAGGCAAGGGAAATAAAAAAATAAATAGACAAATGGGACTTCATCGAACTAAATTTTTTTTTGCACAGCAAAGAAATTTGTCAACAAAATAAAAAGACAAAACAGAGAATGGGAGAACATATTCTTCAACACATCTAATAAGGGGATAATAACCAAACTTTGTAAAGTAATTACAAAACTCAACACCAGAAAAATATACAACCCAATTAAAAAATTGGCAAAGGACCTAAATAGACGCTTCTCCAAAGAGGACACACAGATGACCAATAGACACATGAAAAGATGCTCAATGTCACTAATCATCAGCGAGATGAAAATTAAAACCACAATGACATATCACATCACACCTATCAGAATGATTATCATCAATAAATCAAAACACAGTGTTGGCTGTTGGCGAGGAATTGGAGAAAAGGAAACTCTTTTGAACTGTTGGTGGGAATGCAGACTGGGGCAACCACTATGGAAATACTTCAAAAAATTAAAAATGGATCTGCTTTTTGACCCAGTAATCCCACTTCTGGATATATATCAGAAGGAACCCAAAAACACTTATTTGAAAGAACATAAGCATCTCTATGTTCATTGCAAAGTTATTTACAAATGCCAAGATATGGAAGCAAATCAAGTGTCCATCAACAGATGAGTGGATAAAACAACTATGGGACATTTACACAATGGAATTCTACTCAGCCATAAAAAAGAAAAAATATTACCCTTCGCAACAGTATGGATGGACCTGGAGAACACTTTGCCAAGTGAAATAAGCCAATCAGAGAAAGACAAATACCAAATGATTTCACTCATATGTGGAATCAATGAACAAACTGAACTAACGAGCAAAACAGAGACAGACTCATAGATGGAGAGCAGATGACAGCTAAGGGGGTGGTTAAGTGGTAGAGGGATTGAGCAAAAAAGAATTAGGACCCATGGACATGGATGACCATGTGCTGATTGCTGGGGGAAGAATGTATAAGGGGACTAAATGGTAATGGAAAAAATATAATAAAGATTAACTTTTTTTAGAAAAGGAAATCATAGAGAACAGAAAATACATGTACAGTATTTCCTGAAAAACCCTTGAATGAGTGGACACAAACGGTTCATACTGGTGTTGTTCCAAAGTCAACTGTATATGTAATCACAAGTAGATTGTTAAATGAATGTTCAACTGCAACTTTTAATAATACAAGATGAAAATTGTAAGTAATTATGTCTGATTGATTTTTATAATGCCCAATATATTTGGATTTTGAGGTTTGGAATAAGAAGACTTCCCTCCTACAAATACTGTTATAAAAGTTGTTTTTCAGGTGAAAAAAAGAAATTAACAAGGATGTGTCTTACCTGTGACTTGATGTCTTTATATTACACTGGGAATGAACTACATTTGGTTATATTCTTCCTTGTCATTAATGCTTAAATTTCAGTATCATATAATATCATATAAAATGAGTATTATTTATATTTAAAATATAATATAGACCCAGATTAATGCTATGCCGACTTAAATACTTTTTTATGCATAATTTTTCACAGACAACAGTGAAAAAAATTTTTATAGACAACATAAAATCAAAGTACATACCTGTCTTCATTGACAAATGAAGAAACAAATGAAATAGAAAAAATAATTTTTACAATATTAAGCACATTAATTCTGTGCCTGTTTTAGCTTTGTATCTCAAATAAGATTACAAAACTAAGTATTTCCATTGCCATCAATTTTTGGTCAATTTGAAATGCCTTACTTGACATTGCCATATATCCAAATTTAATTTATCTATGTGAGCAAATTCAGGGATTATCTTTAAACATAATTTTTTTTGTTCCATACTTTTGTTCTAAACCCTAACAGTAGTTAGTCTACATGTCTGTGAGTTCTGCATCCTCTGATTCAACCGATCACAGATTGAAAATTTTTTTTTAAAGTTATGTCGCTGCTGATGTGTAGTTAGACCTATGAATGTTGTGTCTGTACTGAAATGTATGGACTTTTTCATTTGTCATCATTCCCTTATTCTTTGAACAATTATTATTTAAGAAAATAACAAAAATAACCAACCAAGAAAGCTTGCTTAAATATAATGCATGCTGGAGGTCAGAACAATGAAAATGCAGTATTTTATATCTCACCCTATAACAATTTTCTCACCATTTCTGTATCTCCAAGGAAGCCAGAGATAATCTTGCATAGACAATCTAGCATCCAACAGTCAGATTCATGTAATAGCATGAATCTCGCTAGAGATAAGGATTCTTACGTGTAACCTTCCTACAGATGAAAGCTGGAGAACCTATCTACACACGGCAATAAGTAAGCAAAGGACACTTCACCCACATTGTTCATTGGCAAATGTAGATTATGCGTTAAGAATTATAAATTCAAAGTACAAAACATAATGAGTTTAAACATTATTTAAGCCTGTAAAAAATAAGCAGTGCATGTGAACTAACAAGTGAAAAGTTATACTCTGAGAAGTTCCTTTCTTCTATAAAACAACAAGGAAATGTTTTGTCTGTTTTTTTCCTAACAATAATTTAAAAAACAAAATTAACAAAACACATGTATTGTGTACATGAGTCCTACAAAATCATAGATAATTGAGAGAGAGTATGTGTTACCATTTTTTTAAAAGATTTTATTTATTTATTTTAGGACAGAGGAGAAGGGAGGGAGAAAGAGAGGAAAACATCAATGTGTAGTTGCCTCTCACGCACCCACTGTTGAGGAGCTGGCCTGCAACCTAGGCATGTGCCCTGACTGGGAAGGAACCGATGACCCTTTGGTTCACAGACCAGCTCTCAATCTACTGAGCCACACCACCCGCAGTATGTTACTATTTTTGATACACATACAAAATGTTGTTAGTGTATAAAGACTACAAAGCCACTTTGGCCTATTGTCCATTAAAGCAGATTTGCAGCTCAGTGTTGACAGAACCAAACTCTGAGGTCCAGTGCCCAGGTTCAAATCCTGGCTCTATCATTTGTCAGCTGCATGAAGCCTTCAATAAGCCATTTACTTTGAGTTTGAAGAGAATTCAATAGATGAATACGTCAGTAATACAAGGTCTGTCCGGAAAAAGTCGAACCATTGTTAATATAACAAGAATGGTTTGTGCAACATCAACATAACCTGGCAGCCAAGGAGTGTGGACTAGAATGTGCACACATGAACAATGATGCTTCACTCTACTAGTCAGTGGGGACAGTGGACGCTGTTGAGTGAGCATGTGCACTGTGGATCGTCACATTCTAAATGACAGTGAGTAGAGCAATGGATCTGCATCAAATATTGTGTTAAACTTGAACATACCTCTACAGAAACTTAAGATGATTCCAATACAGCTGTGGGCAACTGGTGATTGGCAGCTTCATCACAATAATGCACCCACTCATGCATCACATCTCATGCAGTTTCTTTTGTGAAACATCAAATCACCTGGGTGACTCAGCCCCACTACAGCCCAGATTTGGCGCCCTGTGACTTCTGGCTTTTCCCAAAAGCCAGTCTCTTATATCTTGTATTTTCATCAGTAAATGTCTCTATTTTTTCATATTACAAAGCTGGGTACCTTCTGGACAGACCTTGTATTAAACTTTGAACTGTAAAATTGAGACTATTTCCTTTTCTATGTGTTATGGTACTATTTACCAGATTTAATCATTATCATAGAGTAACCATAACTTCAGTGAGTTCCCCAACCATCGGCTGGGATATACATGGGAACAAAGCCATGAGAAGGAAGAAGCATGGATCTCCAAAAGTAAGTTTTTCAAATGTTTTCAACAATAACACCTAATCTGCTTATGTGATATTCATCCATTTACTTGTCTTTCTCCAAAATAAATCAAATTCATTTTCACAAAATATTTTTGAGCCAAGTAACTCCCCTCTCCCAAAATAGTCTCTTTGATAGTCTGTAATGTCATCAGAAATATCTTGATGACCATGATTATTTGCCTTTGCCACCAAGACACAGAAAAATTGTGCAGATTGTAGTAAATTTTATACCTACAGAAGAATCTAAAGGCCATTTGTAATATGCTTCCTTTTGTTTGTTTCAATAAGTAACCAATGATTTTCTGTTTTCCTTTGTTTTGTATAAGCCTAGGACTCATATCTAGCCATATACAAGTTTTACTTATTGTATATGTCTTCATTTTTATTATGTATTTGTCTTGAAGATTATTGTCAATGGCATACTCATAGCACTTTCCTCATTGTGTATTATTTATTCTTTGTCCTTCAGAATCCTTCCTACTGAGTAATTTGTTTCATTTAATCATTTTCCATCAGTAATGTATTTTGCTTTCAATACAATCATAATCATAGGCTTCTTCTTAGTGCTTTCATCCCTGTCACTGCATCTGTACTTTCTAAAAATGATGGAACAAATAATTTCTGCCAAGTCTCTCCAACATTAGCAAAACACAGCAAGCACTCTAAGGAATAACAAACAGTTAGATGGCTGAGACAAAAATGACAATGAAACATCACTAATATTTATCAGTCATGCATAGAAAACAATATTTTGTTCTAAAATTAAGCTTGGTTTAAATGTAGAAGAGTCAGTAAAATATATGTTTAGGAATCATGGGGGATAACTGCCCTGTTATTTATTTATTATCTCTACTCTATGATCTCTTTCTCCCTCCCTTCTTCCATTCATCCATCTACCTGCCTATCTAACTGAAATGTTTTGTTTATTCAAATTTAAATGCAAATTTTGTCTGTATTTTAGTTAACTGTGAAACTACACTAGCTCTGACCACACATCGCATGACCTGTGGGACTTTCATCTCTGTCCAAATCGGCATCCTCGCACAGCCGTGTCAACTACAGTCACATGTTGTACATTGCATCCCTACCATTTGCTCATGCCTTATTTATTTTATAACTAGAAGTTTGTACCTCTTCAATATTTTCATTTCAGAATTGTATAGACTGCAATATACCATATATTTTCATCCCTGCTTTGAAATTATTCTGCCACTAATTCTTGTTCTCAATGCATTTATAAGGAAGTACTCATATTACCACACCATAATGAAATATTTTGACATCTGCATTTCAATATAATTAGCTTCCTTTGTAATCCCTTATCTCTCATAGGTTTAAAATAAATATATACATTCTGAGAAGGAGTCCATTATGCCTCAGCAGTCTGCTAAGGAGATCAGTGCCACACAAAATGATGAAGGATCCTCGACTTAAAGAATCAATTAAAAAGATCCTAATAAGCCAAGAAAAAAAGCATGTGTTTATATCTTCAAAATTAAATATTTTTAACTACAACTTTCAGTCATAGTCTACTCCATATTTTTTGATAAAAGATTTGACAGAATCTATGGTTGGTTTTTATTTTGTGGAAAACATCACTTGTTAATATATCTACTCGCTCTGAATTTCTTATGTCTTCCAAAAGTACTATGTTAAGGGTTACAATAGTCTTTCTTCCAAATTATACCGGATAGCCTCATGTCCTTAGGTAATATTAAATTCCAGACGATGTGTCCTATTTCTCACCCCACTTTTTTCCTAAGGCTGTATACATTAAATACTAACCTCTAAATTAGGTTTCTCAGAGGATAACTGTCATCTCCACACTATAAAATATCATAAAGTGGGTTGCAAGCTATACCAAATATGAAGTACCATGTTAACTTTCAAAAATGTTTCATTTTATTATAATGCAAATATTAAAACCTTCCCAAATAAAATATGTGTTTAAGTGTATGATCCCTTTCCATTTAGAGATATTACAATGAAAGTAATGCATACTCAGAAAAGCATTTTAAACATAGAAAGCAGTGTTAGAATTTTTGGTTGGGAATATATAAAACCAGTGGTTTTCAAATGAGGAGAGTCCGCCCTCATTTAAGGTATATTTGCAATGTCTGGATATATTTCTGTTTGTCGTGACTGGGAGCATGTAGCATTCTGGTGTGTAGAGGTCAGAGATTCCGCTCTATTTGAGTTACTCACATATTTTTTATGACTGTTTTTTTCTGACTATCTGACCTAAGATAGACATTTTACAAAACAATACCCACATCTTTTTTCTATTTTTTATCTTTCTTTTCTCTAAAATTTAATATTTTACTCTTAGCCATACCCTTAAAATAAATTATTTTATCTGATAAATAAAAAGTCAGCATCTTAGTTGTTTTTTGTCATTGTTATTAACCAAGTGTATCAGTATAAAAACAAAGTCACTGGCAGAGATGCAGGTATTGAACCCTTGGGAAATGGTGGACTCTGGAATTTGTTTAAACAGGCATAAGTACAAATCAGGTTTAAAGAAATGAAACAGCTAATTAAGTTATTCTCTGTGCTCACCTAGAATGACGCAACCATTAAGCAAAGCTTTGGGGAAACTGTGCGAGGTGCAATAGAAGAGATCATAGGCGAATGAGGAACTGCGTCACGAAACGGCGTTTTTGAAAGGTATTGGAGAGCCTGAGAGAAAACGGCAGCCTAGAATCCTTAGATTCTTGAATGACTGCCTGTGTTTATCTGAATGTTTTACTGGAAACAGTATTTCCTCTGTTGACAAAATAATTTAAAATAGACATCTGCCTTTTCCATCGGGTCCATGGGATTTGTATAGATGTAGAGCTGACTTAAATTACAGGTGGGTTTTCGACTTTGGGGAGAGTCAGCACCCTCTAACCCCGTGGTAGTTGTTCGAGTTGACTGTATCTAGAACCATGAGTTCCTGTTTGATCCTTTAAATCATTGGCTCTACAAATGTAAAACAAAAACATCAAATAATGTAACAGGGCAGGAGAAACATCTATGCCGATTTCAAGCTCTCGCCCAACGTAATCAAAGATTCACAAATTTTCAGTTATTCAGTTCCCACACTGTAAACCTTTGAAAATCACAACATCACGATTGTGCCTCTGACTTTTGTTTAAGTGGATTTTTCTTTCACCGTCATAAGTGACATTAGACTTCTTTTTTCTGGAGAAACATTTGTCAGGTCTTCACAGAAATGTTATATTTGCTTCAGAAAAATATTTTGAAACTTTTCTTTTGTGATCTATGAGTTGTCCTTTTATATATGATCCAATCTTGTTTTGTGTCAGTTTTCCTTTCAAAACTTCACATCCTGAAATCACTTCACTTCTGAGGTTTCATGCTGGTGATCATGTTTTTTTTCCACACTGTCTTTCCCTTTCTTGTTGTATTAGCTCACTTAGCTCCCCTCCCCACACCTGTGCCCTTTCCAGGGCACTTTTATCGATGCCATTTGGTAAAGACATTTCCCATCAGTCTCCACACTGTTTTCTTCCCTCTCCGAGATGGTAGCTGTTTTCTGGTCCTGGTCGCTTGAGCAACAGCCCTCCTTGACCCAATGATGTTTCAACACATGTGGGTGACAGTCCCAACGATGGGCTGTGAGAATGTTGGCACACAGTTCTGGGAGCAGGGAAAAGTGAGGAGAGCTAGGTCTGTGTGTGGAACCTGGGCAAGCAGGCTCCACTGCAAGAAGGTGAGCAGGCTCTGGAGCACCGAGCCCTAATGCCCCTTGGTATGGCTGACGCCCCAGGGTTGGGGGTGTTGTACAGTCAGAGATCCTGAGAGATAAGTAAGTCCTTAGGCCAAAGGAGTGCAGAGCAAGGCAGGGCAAGAGTCCAGGGACAATATACGGGGGAGGGGTGTGGCAGTGTGTTTGCAGACATCCATGGGGGTGGGGACACAGATGTGCAGGCGGCTTCTGGCAAATCCGTGACTGCCTCTGTCTTCTCCCTTCAGAGATGTGACGCCTGAGGGCCTCTCTTCCTGAGACTGAGGGAACTCCTGAGAGAGGAGAGTGGAGAGTGAGGTGGGACATGGGAAGGAAACAGTTGAAAGTGGTTTAAGGCTCAGAGTCCACACAGTCTGTGAGAGGGAGTATTAGGGGCCTGACAGTGCTGTCACAATCTGCAGAGCTGTTGGAGTGACACTCCTCCGGGTGTGGAGATGGTATTCCAGAGGGAAAGCGACTAGCAGGCTAGGAGGCCGGTTCCGCTTCCAGATGCAAGACCAGGAAGTCTAGGCTGGGCATTCATTTCAGAAAACTTGTATTTGCAAATTCTTTTGCTGCCCACTTAAGTCCTGTGCATTTTTGGTTTTGACAGGTTACAGTTTTGTAGACATATTTTTGCCATCAGCCCTCACGGTTTGCAGGGATCTTCTGCATCGTGGTCTTTTTTCTTACAATCACTTTATATAGGATGCAATTGCAATCCTTTTCTGTTTCTTCTGTGTAGCTGTTATGAATTGTTTTGCACTTTCAGCAGAAGATTGGAAAAACAGAATTGCTTTCCTAGCTTCAGGGACTCAGAGTCTCCTTTTCAATTGTTTTTAAGAAGTGATAAAAATATATATACATATATATCTAGCACTTTTTGTTGTTTGCCTCCTCTGATTTACTCTCACACTTTTTATCTGCTCTATCTCTTGTCTTTCCTCCATTGTCTCTATCCTGTCTCATTTAGATTATACCCCTAACAATATTTCTTCAAGGCAGGAGTTTGTCCTCAAAGGGAGCTTTTGTTTGCTAGTTTCCAGAGTTCATATTCTCTAGTCAGTATCTGCTCTATCCAAACCTCTGGGTCTACTGTACAATGCGTGTAAACTGGAGTTTGCAACATTCTGTCATTTGCATGCTTGTGCTTAGATTATGCCATGTGCTCTTCAGTGGCGCCCTGTGGGACATGCTCCTGTTCTGCAGTCCCCAGCACCCTCAGAGTCCTGCTGCTGTCCTTCTCTTTCCCCAAGCTAAGGACCTGGTATCATTCTGATCTCTAACTAAGGGAGATTTGTGCATGTAACACGTATTTTATGATTTCTGGGTATTATAAATTGAACTGTGTCCTCCTAAAAAAATGTTAAAGTCTTATCCCTCAGCACCTGTGAATGTGATCTCATTTGGAAAAAGATAAGTTTATTAGGGTGGGTCCTAATCCAATATGACCGGTGTCCTTATAAAAAGGGAAAATTTTGTATGTACATACACACACAGACAAGGAGAACACCCTGTAAAGAGAAAGGGAGAAGATGGCCATCTACAATCAAGAAATGACTGTGACTACCAGAAGCTAAGAGAGGGCCCTGGTTATAGCCTTGAACACAGGGTTAAAAAGTCTTGCTGCAAATCTAAATATCATCTCAAATGGTGCTAATTTTATTCATTTGCTGCTACATATGATAGTGGCATTGTCAGATTTTTTATAATTAGGAAATTTTATTCATGTATCAATTTTATACTAAGTTGCTTAGGAAATTTTCTACGGCTATGTAGTACAGTCAACCAAGCTCTGTAATGGTATAAAGATTAACTCCATTGTAAAACATTTTCATTTTATTTATTTATTAATATTTACATGGGCATTAGAAGATAATACCCAAAATAGACAAACTCATCTTTGGGTGTGACTTCAGCACACAAATCGAACACAATAAATGTAGTCTCTGTGGTACCGTTTCAAACCGGGAGCTGGCACAGCGAAAGCGGAGAAGAATCTCTTGTCCACAGCCTGCAGCACTGCCTGGAATCTGTGTCAGACATCACCGAGAATAAGTAAATCTACACGTGCTCTTTTCACTTGAAATGAATAAAAGCCATAGGGGAAAAGCAGAATTACAAGCATAAATGATTTCACCTGAAATTATTAAAAGGCATATTGAAAAAACAGAATTATACGAATAAATTATTTAAACTTTGGAATGATAGCAGAGAATATTGCCAGTTTTCACTACCCAAACCCCATAAAATACTATCACTAGAAGGATCAAAATAAATATCTGAATGTCAATATTTGATCTGAGCTCTCTGTTTCTACATATATAGTGGGTGGGGCAAAAGTAGGTTTACAGTTGTGAGTATGCGTGACAGAGTCTATTCTTGAATTACTATTTATTAATTATTATATTATCTTCCATATGAACAACTGTAAAAGTAGTTTTTCCTCACCCTACACTTTTCATTAAGTCACCCAAGGGGGAAATGCTACAATAATTTAAGGGAAAATGATTTTTATGTGTAACTAGTAATATCTCCTTGTAGGTGGACAGATTCTAAGCCAACACAAAAGGCCATTAAAAACAAACAATTTCACAGATTTTCTGTGGGTTTTGTTCATGGATGTCTGGGTGTGGATACTATTTTTACAATGTTGTTTTAGGAAAAATATGTTCAATATTTGTATAGAATCATTATCCAAAATAATTTCACTATAATTTAAACTACATTAACTTTTGCTCAATCACCCATGAAAAATACCTATATTTTTATATAGGTAGTTTCTAATAAGGTATTTCTTATACCTTCTAATAGCTTTTTCTAATAAGATATTTTACACACTTCAAAATGAAAACTAAAACATTTGAATTCTTTATGTAAATAGAATATGCAAACTATTTGGTGATGTTGTATATTATATAAAAGGCATCCATTATTACGTACAATATTTTTTAGTTTTGTGATATATAAAAAAAATCACTGAATTATAATTATTATTTTTATTTGTTGCCTAAAAAATGATGCTTTGATTAACTACTATGGAATTCGTAATTTTCTTAATTAGGCTCAAGTTTTTTACATAGGACAGAATTTTCACAAACAGATTAAAGAGTGGGAGTATTTTGGGGGCTTATCACCCTTAATTAAGGTCTGTTCATGGTCACAGGCAATCCCAGACCAGGTAGGTAGTAATTCAGATCATTAATGGGTAAAACAGGTTTTGAAGCATGGCTAATTTTTCTGAATATACACCTTTAATTTCTTTGAGATACTAGACACTTAACACTTTAGGGACATGAATAAAATTATAGTATCTAGTGGATGAATCAGGTTAGTTATTTCAGACATAAATTTATAGTCTGGTGAATCCTGGTAAGTACCTTTTAAAGACAATGTTTAACTTTCTGGTCAGCTATCTTTGTTATGATGCATATCGCATCAGCAACGTAAACATTGATTACCTGTATGCCCACAAGGTTATATCTTGGTTATTTTGGTTTCTTTGTGCCTTTTCAAAAACTGTCATTATTCCCAATTGTGTTTTAGGGAGGACACAAACCCATGGGTTGTTATGGTGACAATAAACAGATTAATGGAATGTTAACATCCCCCTTTACATATAAACATCCACTCTCTAAATAATTTGAGTCTCTTTTTTCTGTAAGATTTCTAACCACTTTCCACTTCCATTGCGTGGTATACTAAGCTCAGACTTTTTATACACCACCAAAATCAGCCCGTACTCCACACGATCTCAAAAATGCTGTCTTGTGTACGGCTAGTGGTATTTGATGCTCTAGAATACGGTATAAAGGGGGTTCGCAATGTTCGATTTTTGTCTAAACTTCAACCATTTGGAATAAAACAAATAATAATCTTCACATGAATCCTGTACTGATTATATCATATCCTGAAAAGCTGCTTCTGTCCTAAAATAACTATGGTGTTTAATTGGTCTTAGACTAATATAATTTACATAAATATTTATATTTGAGGGGTTTTATTGTCATTTGTATTGTAATTCTAACAAAGATTGATCAGGATTCAGAAACATTTTGTTACAGTATAAAATTAATGATTGGAAGAATAACATGAAATATTTAACAGAAACTAAGACCATAAATGTAAAATGGTCAACAGAACTCCAGGGTCTGCAGAAATAATAAAGTTTATGGCTTCAAAAAGTTGCCAAGTCACCTCAAAAAATGTAAATATAGACCTAGTCATAAAAAATATTAAAAAAGAACTTAACTGACTTGGAGATTCATTTGCTCCAGATCTCACCACCTTTTCTTGTCATGCATAGAAATAGTGGCATGAAAGCCACAAAAATTTCATGTCATTTTCAAAACAGCATCACTTGCTGCTCTTTAAGAAAACAATTGTAGTGTCATACAGAATAAACACGCAATAACATTTGTGAGTTTAAAATTGGTGAATTTTATTTCTAAATACAGAGAAGAGATCACAAATACTGAGGCATAAGGGAAAGTTGCATCCTTAGTTTAGGAAAAAGATTATACTGCACTTGCTCTGAAGCCTGTAAAAAACAGTGGCAAATGTTATGACAAATCTTAGGCACTGAGAAAAAACAATATGAGTTGGTGGCAAAATTCTTTTATCAGACAACATGTTAGGCATCACCCAACTACTGTCACATTTGTCTGGCTGTGGGTTTTTTCTTTACACTTGGATGAAACCAGTTATGCACAGGCTGCGACTCAGCTCTTGGCACTTCGGTAGCATATATAAAAAAGACATGGCCACCAGATTTTGATCTATTCGTCCCTGAAGTGTCATGCTATAAGACAGAGGTTAATTTAGGTATTATTGTGAACTGTCATAGAGGTAGAAAAAATGCTTATTAAGATGAGTATCAATGAAATTGTATTTTGTGTAGAGCACATAGAAAAATTATACATGTATGAAATATGTACACACTATTTGGGGCACAGAGCAAAGATGTTGCTTAACAAGAGATTGACTTGTCTCCTGTTATCTTTTCATGAATTAAACATTTCTTAAGTCTTTGATTTCAATTGACTTAAAAATCTGATGTCTGATTGTATGACAAACATTAATTAAATGGATAATTGGCATAAGAAACATACAGGACACTATTCTACTTCTACCTGGTATGGTGAAAGCTTCAATTACTACACTATCTGAATTATAGCTTATTCCTCTCTATATTGAGAAAATACTATAAATTAATGGGGTTGTTTTGGAGAATGAAGTGTGGACTGTATAGTGACTAGAACACTATAATATGAAATTTCCTGGCAATAAAAATTCATGCATGTATTTATATCTACTTTCATATTCATATACATACATGTATATGTATATAGATACATATTCAGACATTTATTTTTATTTATCTATTTATTCATGTACTTTTTTAGAGGGAGTGCACCATGGGGATGGCCATGCCTTCAAAAGATAAACCAAACCACACACTCCACTCCCTACATAAGGAAGTTCTTTCTCTTCTGTCTTCTCATTTCTCCTTTAAAACATTCTCTGTGTAGTTCTAGAGACCACTTGGGTAACTGAGTATGTACCTTGCTCCACCTCCAGCGTAGACACCATGTCCCTGGTTGCAGATGCCATGCTGCTCCTGCCGAGGCCACCCTTGGTGTTGCCTGAGAGGCCATGAGGGGTTTCCAGGGCTCCTTTGCTTAGGCCTCTGGTTTGGTAATCTCCGTCTATGGGTCTCTTGAGTGTGGGCAATTGGTTGCATGTGAGGACTAGAACATGGGGGTCGTGGAGCTGATGGAGTGCCAAAGGAGCCTTTCCCATTGACCAAGATGGCGGCAGGGGGAGGTTTTACAGTGAGCATTCAAAAAGCTAGCAAGATAAGTGGGTAGAAGAAAAATCCGTCCCTCTCACTTCCAGTACCAGATTGGGGTGGGAGCAGGGGAAGGCAGGCACATGTGCCATAGAATTCAAAGTAGTGGCAGGTGGAGATGCTGGAGCAAAGAGGCCTGTCAGTGTAACCTGAGGAAAGATGGGACCGGTTGGGATGTGGACCCACCTGAAGCATGGGAAAGCACCTTATCTGTCCTACACTGACGCTAATATAGACCCAGGGGGACAAAGAAACACTCTCTCTTAATCATCAGTGTTCCTCTTGACCTGGAGTAACACGGTGTACTCACCTGTTCTCTCCATGGGCCACATGGCCTTCGTAGCCACATGATCCCATGGCCTCTAAGAGGGAGCCTCTGTCTCTCTCTTGTCCACCTGGTGGCACACTGGCCAGTGTGTCCATGTGATCTTGGAGTCTTAGTAGCTGTGTGGCTGGTGGCTGTGGAGCCTCCACACACAGACTCCAGGAGGTAGCCTGAAACAGGCAGAAGCTGGGAACAAGTGAAACTACAGGAATGACCACTTAGCAACCACTTGCAGGCTACATAGGACTGCATTCAAATTGGAACATGAATTCTGTACATTGTCTTTTGTCTTGGCTTTGTGGAGGAGATGGGCTTTGTAACAAGAGTCCACTATTCTCCTAGATTACACAGCACCTGAATTAAATAAACCTCTTTCCTTTTTACACTAGCATCTGCCTCCAAGTTTTGCTTTTGTGGAGACAGGCATGCGGAACCTCCGCTTTTTTGTTCATTAACAGTTCCTTAACAGTGGTTGATTTGTTTTTGTTTTTCCAATTTGTCCCTTTTTAAAAACTTGGGGCATCATTGAGTTTTATTTCTTGTTATCCGTTTTGAATTCTAAGTTCATCTCCTTATGAATTATCATTTACTGTTTTTAAAAGATTTAGCTTTCTCTTTTTTGGTCTTTAGTAATGTGATCCACTAGATTTTTCTGCCTAAACTCATAAAAATTTGAGGTGTCTGTCCTAGCTCCATTCTCTGAGCAGACACAACCTTCTTTTTCTGTGATGAGCCCTCTGCTTTTGTTCAGTTCTAGTGAGCGTAAAAGCCCTTATCTCGCTCTCGTTATCAGGGATTCAGAGGAGCCCACAGCTACATATAAACATTGCATGTTCTACTAGATAACTCTTCTCATTAGTTTATTGTTCCAGAAAGAAAATAGGAAACAGTGTTAGGGATATGAATTAATTCTTAAGTGATTCTGATATTTTTGTTTAACTGTGCAACAGTATTCTGAAATATATCATATGGAAAATATCTATGTAGTCAGGGAATGATAGTGCATGATGACAACTAGAAATCACTCAAGGCTTCCATATTATTTTCTATTATTTGGAAGAATATTTGGAATTCATTACATATCATTTCCAAGGTTGCAGAGAAAGCTAGTAGTAAAAGAACTAAATTCAATGGCATGACCTTAGATGATAGGCATGTCTGCCTCAGAGATAAGATAAATGTTTTTGCAAACTCTATAAAACATGAACCTAATCCCTTATAATTTCCATTTTATTTAATATGGTATCTAGACTTTTGCTCTCTGTGATCTCTATGTCTTCACATGACCTTTTCATCTACAATAAAGGCTGGTTTCTCACCTCATCACTTATCCAACCCTGTTCTCCTGGTTCTCTTCTCAGTCTTTCATACTTTTTCATTTAAAGATTTTTCGAAATGAATACAAAACCTCATATCTTCAGGAAAAATTAAATCACTGACATTTATGTGATGATTACTTTCTTCCTATTAATTTTGTTTAAAAATTAAAATGCCTTATTATTTTTCTTAATGTCTTATGCTGTCCTCTGAAGTTAAATTTTTACGTTAGCTATTAAAATCAGCTTGTACATTTAAGGTGCTCAGTGTGATATTTCCTTTTTGATATTTAGCCTAGGGAAGTCAAACCTTAGGCGTATGTACACACATATCCATACACAACAATCACATACATACACAGAGATATAAGAAACATACTTGCATAATGGCTTAAAATCTACAGGCTAACTGGCATGGAGAATTGAAAGTAAAGATCCTCTTAATATATTAATTCTACATATTGAAGTTTTTGTTTAAATAATTCAATACATTTAATAATTTCTGATATTTTTTAACAATGTCAACTAGTTTTCATTTGGGTGGTCTACTAGAAATCAGACGTTTCAGCTAACTGGTGATTTCTGCTGTATGTTTAAAAACCGAATATGTGTGTACTGTAAAGCCTAATGAGGTTGGGTGTTGTAAGATCACACAGAAGAATTGCTATTCTGTAGAAGTCCTGTGTTGCTGAACCGTTGTTGTGCAGTGAAGAAGGCATTTCAAAAATAAATGCTTTCTCAAAAAAGTGGACAGTTCTTGATTATTTTCTAAGCCTTCCATTTGAAAAGTTATATTTCACTTTGATATAATGACAATAAATCACTGGAGACAGTTGAAAGTATAACATTTAAAAAATAAAAGTGCTAAGAATAGTATACAAAGTCAAATACCATGCCTTGTGAATACATATGAAAATATGTTCAGAAAAATATTTTAAGAAGTTTATTAAATAATTATCCAACAATTTATATAAATTAATTTATTAGTAATTATTTGAATTTTAATTATATAACCCTTACCTTTTTTACTTATGATGTGATATTTGTAAAAGGTAAACTAGGGAAAGAAATGTATCCAATCAGAGATCTAACACTCTGTAAATACATTTATTCTTTTTGTTTATCCTTCATTAAGCCAGTAATCTTTTGGTAGAGAAAACCATTTTTTCACACCTAAAACATTTGTGTATTAATACTATCTTTATTTTCCTAGTAATGGACACAAACAAATTGCCAACATAACGTATGTATTATAACCTTCTTCTGATTACATTCCCAATACTACCTAAAGCAGAATGGTCTATATTACTAGTTAAAATCTGTTCTGTATGTTTTTCTACCCTTATTTTCTAAATCCTTTTTCTTTTTATGGCTAAAGAACATTGTAATTGGTACAGATTGGTTTTGTTAAATTTCCTAGTATTTTTAGCCATGATGTTTTAAACTATAATGAAGCATAACTAGCCAGGTTTTTGATGCCATTTGAGTTAATTTCCAAATTATACTCAATTTTTTATAATAGGTCTCTGGTTTGCAATAGTAACTGTGTAATAATATGCCCTGATGAAGATTTTTCTATATTTTCACTAAACCTCTAGAAAATTGCAATGAAAAACTATCTCTCTTAACGCTGACATAAGAGAAAGGCAATTTATTATCCAACTCTTAGTAAAAGATGCACTAAATTAAAAAGTGAATGGAGATACAAGAGTGAAAAAGAACAATTATGTACTTGTCTTTAGTCTTTAAAAAAAGTGTAGTCCTCTCCTTGCCGAAGAAGGGAACACTGGTTCTTTCCCACCACCCTCTTTCCTCGTGCTCACGGGGGCACAGGGCACCCGCCCTCACTGTCAGAAGAGTTGCGTTTCAGGCAGCCAGCAACACATTCTGAAATGGTCTCTACATTAGAAATAGTCGTAAAACAAAATGTCAGAAAGCATAAAGGTAGGAAATTTGTATGCCATGCCGAAATTTTGAGGTTAAAAACTCTGTGAGTACAGGGGACGGGGCGGGGGGTGGGGAGACGGTGGATAGAGAGAACATGGTGGGTGTTTTAATGACAAAGCCAGGAACAAACGTCGAAGTTCTGCGGCCTGTGTCTATAATTTTCATTTGGTCCATCCAATCACAGTGACTGTGAACTAGGCAGTCATGGCAGAGTTAAAGAAGGACTTTATAAAGTACAGAATAAAGATGCTCATAATCAAATCACTGAACTCAAACTGAAGCTAAAGTATTTCAGCCCAAAACTTTGCAAACCACTTTTAACTCATTTGATCAGTCACAGCACCTTCTTCATACCTTGCACAAATCATTTTTTGTGTGTTTTAGTTACATTTTTACCTTTTTTGTAATAATAAACCATAATATGCCAAAAATGTTGCATTTTTTCTTCCATCTTCAATATTAAAATGGCTACACAAAAAATTCACCAATTTCGATTTTTTTTTTAATTAACTGCATGCTGATATGATAGCTGTCACAATACAATCTGACGAAATTGTTTTATATGAAGTTAAAGACAACTAAGCGCCGCTAGAGCCATCTTATGGAAAAAAGAAAACAGACTCTTTGGCCAACATGATATCTACTCAGTAATTATTAAAAAATGCATAAAATTTCTAATTAAAAAAATAGCTTAAATTTTACTAAATGCATTGGGGTGACATTGGGTAACAAAATTATACAGGTTTCAACTGTACAATTCTATGGTACATTACCTATATATTGCATTTTATGTTCACCACCAAAGTCAAGTCTTCCGTCACCATGTATTTGACCCCTTTTCCCCTACTCGCCTCTGGTAACCACCATCCTGTTGTCTGTGTCTATGAGATTGTGTTTGTTTCTTTGTCTTATTTGTTTCTTTATGCTTTCGGTTTAACATTCCTCATATCAGTTAAATCATATGGTTCTTGAATTTTTCGTCTGACTTATTTTGCTTAACATAATATTCTCAAGATAGATCCCTGTTGTCCAAAAGAGCAGTATTTCATCTTTTCTTATGACTGATTAGTATTCAATTATATGCATGCACCACATCTTCTTTATCCAATCATCTACCAAAGGACATTTTGGTCGTCTCGGTGTCTTGGCCACTGTAAATAGTGCTGCAATTAATGTAAGGGTACACTATGTTTATGAATAAGTGTTTTCAAATTTTTCTTTCACAGGTTCCAGCCTTTTTCTCCCAAAAGCTAGCCCTTTAACTTCATACAGTCATTATCAATTTATTTTTCAAAGTTAAGAAATTCTTCATGAAATATAACATTCATGGTATTATTTTCTATCAATGCAGTTTTATTCTTGTGATTTACTTAATCAAAAACTTCTATTTTATGTCAAGAAATATAATAAATAAAGAATTATTTTCAGAGTTACTAGATCTTCCATGTTTTGGCTGTATCCTTTATTATACTTTATATCTTATATTTTCTTTCATAAGTAGGTAGCTCCAACTCGATGAATAATTTATTCAGACTTCAATTATGCTGGAAATACTAACTTGGCTCATTGACCTGTCTCTCAATTGATGCTAGCTGGTATTGGGAGCAATAGATTGTCAAACCGAGCATCTATAAGGGGCCTCTCTATGTGACTAGGGCTCGCAGTGCGGCCGCTGTGTGCACCAAGGGAGAAAGCAGAGGCTGTCCTTAAAGGTCCTGGCTAAGCAATTGTTGATAAAACAGTTACAGGGTCCAGAGAGATTCAAATGGTGAGACAGAGAATCCATCTCTTAACAGGGAAGGCGGGAAAGTCACATTGAAGAAATGCATGTGATATGCACATCTTTGGAAAATACAATATTTCACAGCCTACCATTTGGCTATAAAAAATTCTCATCATTCTTATGTACATATATTATTACCCCCAATTCCCAAGATTCCTACACTGTCATCTTTTTTTAAAAATTTGCTACAGTTTAAATGTTTGTGTTCCTCCCAACATTCATGTCAAATCTTAATGCTCAATGCAATGTTGTTAGAAGGTAGGACCTTTAGAGGTAACTAGGTCATAAGAGGGAGCCCTCATACATGGAATTAGCGCTCTTGTAAAAAAAGAACTCACAGAGCTCCCTATCCCATCCACCATGGGAGGACACAGCAGGAAGGCGATCATCAGTGAACCAGGAAGGGGGTCCTTGCCCGACACCAGATGTCTATTGTTTATAAGCCACTCACTCTATGATTTTATTACAGCAGCTCAAACAGATTAAGATGGACAATATGGCATCAACTCGAAATCCAGATTCTTAAAATTGAAATCATGTCTTGTTATGAGTAAAGCTTCACTCAAATGCAGTTCCTTTCCATCTAAACATTTGTGAACAAAAGGAATGCGAAGCAAAGCCGTCCCCCGCACCTGCAACATTACGGCAGCACAGGGAAAAATAACTTTTAAGGAACATCATTTTTTTTAAAAAAAAAGAAGAGGAATGGAAGATACATGCCAGTCACCATTTCAAAAAATCTTGAAACCTAGCTCAGTATATGTTGCTAGATTTTTTATTAGGCTAGTCCTGCTTTGTGTGAGTTTTCTTCATGGCTTTGGGTCTCATTCTTTGAGCTTTTATTCTGCACTCTGAATACTCTTTCTTTCATTCACAAATGGCCTATATTGTAGCTGAGTAGCTTTCTTAGCCCTCTTCTTACTTACAGAAGGTTGTGGATCCCAAGTATGTTTTTTATTTTGACCGCCCTTTGTACGTTTCATTCCACACTGTGGTGCTTCTGTTAGCACAATTCTCTTAAAAACTATGGGTTTCCTAGGGAGATTCTGGTAGTTTACCACATTAAAAAAATGTCAATCCCCTCCCCAAATCTTTTTGACCCGGGTCCTTTCTATACTGAGCTGTGAACCACGGTGGTGTGGGGCAGCCTCCTTGATATTTTTAGAAACACTTTTGTAAATCCTGATGAGTATTTTAGGTGCACCTTTAAGATGATTTAGAAGCCACTTTATTTATGAGAGAGAGTATAGGAAGTATGCATTAAATTACTATTCTTTAATGAAAATGTGCTTAGTTCAGGTTTACGAAGAACTACCTTATATCCTTAGTCCAGGGTCTCACAGCTACACACTTGATGGTAAAATTACTTTAAGGTTGTTTTACTCATGGACCCTGTATTTGAGTTTTCATTTGAGATCATGTTTTACCTCAGAAATGTTTAGGTTGGGGGAAAGACTCTCCTAGTCCCTCTCTATGTCCTCTAAAATATACTAATATTTTAAAAGGTTCTATAGTTTATCTCTAACTGCATCTTTTCAGATACTGCTACAACAAACCAGTTTGCTTGAAAAGTCTCTTCAGATGATTTCACAAGCTCGTAAATGTTATTTTTTCCTGCTGCTGCAGGCAATAGTTTGGCTGAAATTTCTGCCCCCATAGACATACATTACCACCTCTCCAGCCTCTCCTCTCAGTGTCCTTTTAGCTTCTACCAGTTCTCCTGGGGTCATTCTCACTTCTGCGAGTTGTCTGGAGCCAAAGTCATTGCAAATATTTTAGATTATTTTATGGCACCATCATTGTTTTCAAGGAGTCCTTTTATTTGTTTGCTTGCCCTTCTTGTGGTTTATTACTGAAAGTTTAGAGAATATAATATTTATCTTACTTATTACAGAATTTTTACAATAGTTTTGGGAAAATGTCTTTATAACTCACTCTGCTGGGCAATAACCGAGCCCTTTCCATCCGAAGGCTTTGTAATTCTAGAAAATACAATAGAATTTCTGAAGTGAGTTTCTTCTTTTCAATGTTTATGTTTTCCTCTTTCTATAATACATGTTGTACAGTTGTTGAAACGTCAACATTGATTGATTATCTTCTATTTTTCCAGCACTTTTAATCTGTGTCATTTGATTCTATGTCCCAGGAAATCTGCCCACTATAGCTGTAAAACTTCCATTTTTTTTTTCATTTTGTCCTGTCTTTGACAATTGTATCTTCAATCTGAGTTTTTTCTTATGCTTCTATTTCTATTACTTTCTATTTAATTGCATTTATTTCTAATTATATTAACTTATTCCTTCTTTTTCTGCTTTTTAATTTAGTATTTTTATTTCATGTTTCAGGTTTTTCTCAGTTATCTGTTCATCCTTGGTAGTCTGTTAATTGTTAAAACTGAGAAAATCTTGATTCACTATCTTCATGTCCATAGCCATGAACTTTGGCGCAGCCTCTGAACAAGGTCAGCATTAACGAAGTGTCTCTGTGTTCATAAATTTTTTAAATACCCTGTATAAAATGAATTGAAATAACAGTGGGCCAGTTCTGAGTTTAGTTCCCAGAAGACTTCCCACGGTTTTGCTGTCCACCTTGTGGCCTGGTCTGACTACCATGGGACATGGTAGGCTTCCCTATGAGAGAATGAGAGAACACTTGGAACACAGTGGAGCTCTGCTGAGACAGTCTATACTGGCTGAAAGCGGGCCAAGTGCTAGAAGCAATATACAGAATGATTGAGACTAGCTAAAACCAGGAGAACCACCCAGCTGAGTCCACCCCAAACTGTTGAGTTACAGAAATCTTAACTGTAGAAATGGCATCAGTGTAACCCAGTAAGTTGGGGAGCTATATTGTGCAGCAAGATTGGAACTAGTCTCCCAAACACCATCCACACCTTTGTAAATAGACTCTGTTAATAAATTCCTTATTAGATGATGTTTTATTGTAACATCAATTCCTTCCTGTTCCTTGATTGATATATGGGTTGTGGTGAAATTCTTAGGATATATTCCACAAAATGCAAAGGGATCATCATATAATCCCTCAAATTTACAGTTCCTTTTACCTGGATCAACTGCTTCCTATAAAATTTTCTCATTGCGAGTATGATTTTCAAAATACAATTACTCCTTGCTTACTTTCCTGGCAAGTAAGTACAAATACTTTTACCATTCCAGGTTCACTACATAATATTCTCGTTTTGCGTATCAGATGATCTTGAGTAAATGATCTGTCTGATGGAATTTGGGGACATTGACAGCAGTGAAGTTTCAGATATGGCTTCCGTCTTGGCACCATGAAGAATACTGGAAAAGACTCCAATTATCCTCACGGGAGCACATCATTTCTCATTCTTCTCATCTTTCTATATTTGTAGAGAAACAATTTTCCTAGCATAAATTGTACAGCACACCATAAATCAATAGTATTTTATGTAATCTTTTACAAGACAACAAGCAAATGAACCGATTTACTGCTATTCGCTCAGCACAGATACCAAGAGTGATAACTTATGACATTACACAGTTAAGATGTTTAAAATGCAAATATTGGTAGTGGCAGCCTGCATGTATGAAGTGTTCTCAACTAAATTTACCCATTTTTATAGTTAGTAATTGAAAAAGGGTGTTTTGAAAGGATATTATGTTTATCTTTTATTTAATTTTAAGAATTCTGCTCAATGGATGATTTCTGCCTTCTCAAAGTCAATTGAAATCTTTCATAAAAATGCCATTTGGCTATTCAACAAAGAATCACATTGAGGGAAATTGCAAAATACTTATTCAAGACCTGACTCATCAGGATTTATATATGCAAAGATTTTATTGACCTCAAAGTCAATGGAACTTCAGGCAGAAATTTTGCCTGAGCAAACACAGCTGAATCAGGACCCAAATGAATTAATTTAGTGCCTATCTGCAATATAGTTTGGCAATCTTCCAAAATGATTATGTTGGTTGAAAGAAGTCTAGTTTCTAAATGTAAAACTGAACTGCTAGCTATTTCTCCTGAGCAATAGAAGGAGAAATATACATCTATTGTTAAGGATTGCAGAAAATCTGCAGCATAGAATAACTTTATCCAGTGATTAAATTAACCCCAGTGCTTCTATTTTAGCTTAAGGTTTTGATTGTTGATGTTATTAAAAGATTTGATTGGTTCCAAAAGGATGTGAATTTAAGAATATACCTATGGTTCTTAGGAAAAAAAAAACAGAAATGGGGAATAAGGCAGGAGTATATTATAATAGTTACCATGATAAAAGATTGAGTAAACAAATGAAGATCTTGGAAATGGACAGGGTACAAGAAATGTGTGAAATTATTTGAACTAAAACACAAAGTGGCCTAGGTCATTGGGGTATACTAGCTAATGAGAGGTAACATTTATTGGGCACTTATAATGAGTCATACATCTTCTAAGGTCTATATTTGCATTGACTCAGTTAATATTCATGTTGACCTTATGAATTATGTGGTATTAATATCCCCAACTGACAAATGAGGGAACTGACGTATAAGGTATTAAGAACTTGCCCAAAATTGTATAAGAAGTCAGTATCAAAGTCGGGATTTAAATACAAAGCTTATGACTTCAGAGCTCACGTCTTAATGAGTATATAATATTCCCTCTCTCAAACATAAGTCCTTATTTGGTATATGATGAATGAGAAAAGGGGCATGAACTAGGCTATTTCCTCTCTGCAATGGAAACTAGGAGAAAAGAAAAACCTAGAAGAGACCTTCAAGTAAATATTTTAATGATTTAGGTCAGATCTGTTAGTAATTATGCTATGGTATTTAATAATAGAAAAGGGATTTGTGCCCTGGCTGGTATGGCTCACTAGATTGAGTGCTGACCTGCAAACCTGCTTTGATTCCAAGTCTGGCCTGGGTTGTGGACCAGGTCCCCAGTAGGGGTTGCGTTAGAGGCAACCACACATTGATGTTTCTCTCCCTCTCTTATTCCCTCCCTTCCCCTCTCTAAAAATAAATAAATAAAATCTTTAAAAAAGAAAAGTGATCTCTATCTACAAAATTACTTTATCAGAATATATCTGATATCTTCAGATTATAAATAAACATAACATTGATGAATTTATGGGGTATGGTGGGCTAGCAAATAAAGGGTGTCACTTAACCAATGTGATTTAAGGAGTATAAATCATAGATGTCCCAAAATTGGGAAGGTTACCTTTGTGATCAATGTTCCACATACATTGCTGTTACCCTAAAACTAATATTGACCCTGGTCCAGAAGAAAAGAAATGAGTTTGGGAGTTTTACAGGTTTCACAGTTCTCGAGGAAAACGATGTGTTGCCTGTGTTTTGTATTCTGCACTATCTTTTATAGCATTAGGAAAATTTCGGATTGGGAAACATTTGTGATGCATGTACTCTCTCTTAGCAATTCAGCCTGTTGTACTGACACTCGCTAACATCAGAATTGTAACTCAGAACTACAAATCATAGTGTCTATGGCAATTTTTAGTTTATAAAACAAGGAGGTAATAGGGGGGGAATGGCAAGAGTTTTTATGCCTTTATAGCTCTCTATGTATCTTTTGAATGAAGAGGTAAAAATCTTGAAGCGTTAAAAGAGAACATAGTACCTATAGAATGTGGAGATAACAGATATATCTTGGAGAAATTGCTAAGTCAATAAACATAGAATATCAAATGAAAAGAAAGTGACAAGTATGCTTTGATGTTGTAAAAAGCTCTGTTGAAATATATAACAAAGAGTGGAAGGGAAATAAAATTGATTTCTCTTACTTCTGCAAATCCTTCTAATGCCATTATTATATAGTGTAACAAAAGGTCTATAGGTTTCTATGTATAATTAAATGAAAACAAAAGTGCATTTAATAAGGCTGATTTGAAACTCTTCACATGGTATGATACTGGCAAAAACCAAACTAGTGAGAAAAGGACATGAACTTAGGATATAAGCTTAGCCTTAAAACATTAAGCACTAAATTAAATTCTTTCATTAGTACATATAAGATATGTCAAATAAATACTGATGAGAGAAAAAGATTCTTATAGGAATGGTTGTGATGAACATGTTTTATTTCACATCAGATTAAATCTGGTCATCGTTTAGGTGTTAATGGATTATTTTCGGCAGAAAATGTTAAAAGACTAGTTGTAAGAAGATTTAATAGGAATATGAGGTAAGCAAATATGCACCATGATTAGAGGGTGGATTGGGAAGAAAAAGTGACAAATAATCCTAAAATGGCCCTCTTACTGCTGGGAACACACAGGGAGATGAAGGACTTTATATTTTATATATAAACATATTAATAACTTAGGTCAAGGTGGTTCAGAACAGTGTGAACTTGATAATGGTATTTTACAGAGGAAAGAGAAATGCCTAACGACAAAACATTTGGCACAATACACCGGTTCTCTCTAGACTGTGCATCATAAACTAGAATATGTAAGAGAATGGGAAGAGTCAAGTAAGGAGATGACACAGTCAGATGTTTCAGAATAGAAGTGCGTCTCATAGTGGACTAAGGTGCTTCATATGTGGCTCAAAATCTAGCCTATCATTCCAAAATAAAACATCTCTTAATTATAAGAAAACTGATACTTTGTTAGCTATATCTAATGGTTTCTTTCTCCCTTGTAGAAAATACTTTGTCCGTATTTAATGTCACTTTCATATGTCACAAATTTCTACCACTGTTTTTTTTTTTTAATTCTTTACATCCACCTAAGTACAATATTGCACAGTATAAATGTTAGTCAATCCCACCAATAATCTTCCATTTCTTTATAGTCTTGATATCCTGGGGCAAACAAAATTTACTGCCTTTAACTATTTCTTATGATTTTATTTCCACATTCTAAGTGATATGATTATGTACTTATTTTTATGTCTGACTTTTATGTATTATCCTTTGCTTATGACTATGGAAAAAGTCAATTTTGTTCCTTCTCCTGGTCCTGACTCCTCATCACACACGTCACAGAAACCTCATCCTAAGATTGAAAGCAATCACAATTATTAAGTCAATTTGTTTACTATTATACTCTTTAGTTACTTAAGGTAAACCATATAACATGTTACGATTAAATTAAATTTTCTCACACATTTTTCATTTTTTGGAGCCAAGAAATTCATTGTGTTTGTCTAAATCCTTTTTATTGACCACTACTATTTTCTGCAATTTTTTTTCAGTATATTCAGATACCTTTTCTTCTTGGAGAAATCTCTCCTGGAATCTGCATCCATCTGTTCTGTGCTGGATTGAGTGAAGTTTTTATCCCTGAAATTTTGCCATCACCCACCTGGAAATTGCCCTTACTTGTTCTGGTGTAACTCCTCCTTCAGTGGTTCCTCAGAAAGGTGATACGGAAGGTAACATTACTGAGATCTTGCATATATGAAAATATGTCTATTTACCTTTATACCAGATTGATGAGTTAGCTGGTTTGTGAATTTCATATTTCCTTTTTTCACTCAAAAATTTTGCAACATTTTTCCACTTGCTTTTTGGGACAATTGCTAGTTTTGTGACATGATTAAACTCTGATTCCCAGGTAAATATATATGTTTTTTTTTTCCTTTGTGGAAGGTTTGAACATCTACTCTTATCACTTCACTGCTGGCTGAATTTCTTTATGGTGGGCTCTGAAATAGGTTTTTTTGTTTGTTTGTTTGTTTGTGCCTCTTATTCTGGAAATCCATATAGTTTGAGTCTAAACACTTGATTTTCATAGTATTATAATTATTTGCACATCTACATTTTCTACGACTTGTATTCTGAGAACTCCTACCTGTCTTTTATAAGATATAGTTCACCAATCCTCTGAATTTCCTATTTTGGCCTACATGTTTTAACATTTTAAAAGACATTTCTGAGATATTTGACATTTGTCCCAAGCATGATTATTATATTTTTGAGTGTCTGCTATCATATATATTTCACTGCTGAAGAAATATTTTATGCCTATTTTTGTAGCATAATTTATTTTTCATTAATAAATAGCACTCATTTATCTGAAGATATTTCAAAAATAACCAGATTAAAAAAAATGTTTCACAAGCTCATACTTAGATTTTGAAATACTTCCTGATCTCTAGTTGCTCATCAATTGATTCATTAAACCAAATTCTCAAAACTTATCTTATTTGAACAGTATATTTTAATCATGCAATTTTCTTGATAACACTGAAAACATCCCTTACTTTAAAAAGTTTAAATTTCTTTTCCTGAAATTGAATAGACACAGATTTTCTTCATGAACTTACTTCCTTTAACCTGGTATAAAATATGCTAATGGATAAAAACCAATGGAATGTACTGTATGTGCATGTGTGTGCACTTTTGTGTTAGTGTGGGTTGTGTGCCTGTTGCTTTTGCAGCATTATTTTTGCTATTTTAAATATCAGGCACTTAGTTATATCTGAGAAAAAAACAATAAATATTAAGTTATAGCTTTATGTATATATACATAAACAAAATTATCACCAAGAAATAAAAAATTAAAGACAACAGAAAGAAATATACAATTTCTATTATAGAGATAATTGAAATTCTATGTGTGAATAAAAAGGGGAAAAGGGAGATGTTTTCTTTATAATTACTTACATATGTTCACATATTGTTAGTTTTAGTTTATATTTTAACAATATAGGAGATGAAAGAATGTAAGTAAAAAACAATGGGTTGAAAATATTGCTGACCCTGGTATCTGCTAAGTTGTCTAGGTCTGGGAAAAATGGATGATCATCAGGTAAAAAAGACAGTTGCTATAAATCAAATCCTGTCAGGATTAAGTCCTACACGTCAGATCGTGTTTATCAGACATGGTTACAGAGCAAAGTTTGTGTTTTAGGTTAACACAAAAATTGGGGGAAATATCCTGCACACAGCAGGAACTTAAAAATGAACTGGTGCTAGCTACACCGAAGAGCCCGCAGATTCCGTCTGACAGACCTGTGAGCATTTGGCCTACTCCCAGGGCCGCTCCTTGTTTGATACATTTTCTTCTTCCTGTGGGCAGCTCTCCCACTGTTGCTTTCTATTCACCTATTCTTCTCCTGAGACGTTATTTTTTATGTTGCTCATTGTAAATACAGGTATAACTGTTAGTAAACCATTGTGTATAATATAAAATGTGTGTACATTTCATATATGCATATACTGTACACACATAAATCCAGTGATTATAACATGACACATGCCTGTTAATTCCATATATAATTCATATGCATAATTACATACATAATTCACAGGTGTGTTAATTATATATGTAATATATGAGGTCTGTCTGGAAGAAGTCCAGCTATTGCTAATAAAATGAAGATGGTTTGGTGACATTACTGTAAACCTGGCAGCCAGGGAGAGTTTATTGGGCTGTGCAGGCATCAAGAACGACCATAGCAGCAGCCTTCTGAGTCATCCCAATAGTTACCTCAGGAGAATCTTCAAGCTTAACCCAAAATTTGATACAGATTCGTTGCTCTACTTGCTCAGTCATTTTGCATACAACAGCCACACAGTACACATGCTCCCTCAACGATGTTGACTGCCCTCACTGACTAGTATTGTGAAGTCATCATTGTTCACACATGCACCTTACAGTCTATTCATTCACCTTGGCTGCCAGGTTATATCAATGCCTCGCAAACAATTCTTGTTATATTAATAATGGTTGGATTTTTTCTGGACAGGCCTTGTATATCTAATTTTATTCATTTACTTTTTCTTTTTTAATATATTTTAACATAACCCACATTGTAAATATCCTAGTACAGTATGAGTTTTTGAAGCTGTATAATATGCTACTTATTGGTATGTCATAAGTTAATTATTAAAAATTATACTTTTGTGGTATGCAGTCTGTTTAAAGTTTTGTCCTACCTCTCTATTTAATAAGTTCCAATTTCTGCCTCCGCTTACTTGTGGTATAGGCAATCCTCTATTAATTATAATAGGGCACTTACTCCTATAACTCCAGCGAATACGAGCTCACTAATATTTAGCAGTGATTTCCCTTGCTAAAATTGTATCTTACTCAACACAGAGTTCAATCTTCTCAAAATTTCTAATCCATTGACTTCGGTGACACCCTTCTTACTCAGCTTTCTTCAGTGGGTGTTCTTTCTCCATTTATTCCATGAAATCTTTTTCTACCATCTATGTTTTATAGGTTGATATTCAAGTTATCTCCTAGACCTTTGCTGTTTTTTTCCTTCTACGTTTCCTAGGTGATACTATCTGAATGACATTAACTTCTTCCATGTCTTCGATTGCAAGATGGTACAGTGTTGACTCTCAAATCTCTTTTCAGATTTTTTACACGTCTTATTTAAACTGTCACCCGTTGGCCTACATCTATAAGCATTTAACATTAAACTTTTCTTTTAAATTCTCATAACCTGTTCTTATTTTTATATTTCCTGCTTGATAAAGATCTGTTGACACAAATCACTTACGATACATTTAATTCATTTCCAGTAGGTAGTATCTCAGTAGGGTCCCTGAAGCATGTCCCTTCCTCTCCATTTTTGTTACTGGCACAGACTCATCAAAGGCATTGGCAGTAGTGCGTGGGAGTCCTCCATGGGTCAAGCACCTGGCAACAAGCTGAGTCCATGATGACAGGCAGAGCATGTGGTATCTTAGTGCACCTCCAGGAAAAACAAAAGCAATCCAAATACAAACAAACAGAGGCTCTTTACTCAGACTATCTATAACAACGGCATCAGCCTTCATCATTTGTGTTTTGCAGATGTTCAAAACCAGGCAAGAGACTGTAAAGCTTTATATCAATAAAGAGAGGATTTCAGGTATGCTCTGTTTATAGGGTGGCATGGAGAAAGTTTGGCTGGAGGCAGACTACCCATAACTACAAGTGTGATATCTTATGTGATTGGTTTTGTGAAGTTTCATATGCTATACAAATATTATCACATTCAGCCCATTCATAAACGTCATCCATATATCTCCGTCCCTGAAATTCACATTAGAGGTTTTCAATCTTATATTGTCCCAAACACTGACAACAAACAACTATAGACACTGAACTCTATTATCCTTCCTTCACAGAAAAATTAAACAGCCAGGTCCACTGCTCAAAGTTCTGTCCATTGGAAGGATTTACCTTTATCCCTTTACATCGGAGACACCCTAGGGTGTGACTGTATGTTATCAGCTTTCTACATACATGTGGTGTCAGATTTTCTGACACATCATTTACAAACCAGTCATGCTGTTTTCCTTCTTCAGGTCCTAAGACTTCTAAGGAGGCCTAAGGTATTTGGTGAGGAAGACAGGACAGTCATAATAAGTCCCACTTGCTCACATAACTCACTTGTGTTTAAGGACATAATTCTAAAGATTCTGGAGATCAAGCTCATGACATCACTTCTGAGGACAAGTACTGGTGCACAGGTCCAACTATGTCACCAAGTAGGCTAGACAACCTCCAGTGTATAGTGGACAGTCTGTGCCTGTGGTCGTTTGGAACCCCATTGTATGTGTTCTGTCTCTGTTAGAAAACAATGGGAAACAAGTTTCTGCTTTTGTCTTCTTTTGTATTCCTCCAAATACAAAAATCTTCCTGTTTAAGAAAAAAAAGATGTAACATTGACCACAGTAGCCATAACAAATTGTCAAGAAAACTTCAGCCTGAAATGTCAGTATTTTATACTTAGTTTCGTAAAATATGCACTTAAAATTCAAGATTAAAGTTCAGAATTTATTTTATTCTAAGTTCTTCTTTACAAAAATAAAATCTTCTACTAAATAAAATTAAAAAAAAGAAGACAGACTCCTTGAAATTCTATTAGAGCCTTATTTTTTAATCCACAAGTGTGGCAAAAATCCATAAAAACATTAACACAAATTTGTCTAAATTTCTTATTCTACATTTTAGATATGGAAATCCATGGCTATCATACCTTGTCCAAAAATTTAGTATGAACTTTGTGCACTGGTCAGCTCACTTTCTGATCTGACGTTCACTTGTGAAACCGCGGGAGTCTCGCCTTCACACCTCGATAAAAACAGTGCCTGCGAGAGCACAACTAACCAGCTCGCTGCTGAGGCTGGTAGGGGGCCAGGACCTTCGCTAGAAATTGGTCAACGCCATAGTCATCCCTCGGCTGCCCTTACAAACTCTTTCACTGTACAGGTTCTCCCTTGTCTTTTTTTATCATTTCCCTTAGATTCTTCCTAATTTATATCAACCCTTCAGATCTTTTTTTTTAGTTCCAGAATCTGTGTTCTGTTTTTTCTACTTTCTCATTTCAGAGTCATTTCTATAAACTAGTACACAATTATTCTATGTCTGCTAATTCTCCTGCCCCTGTTTTGGCCCTTATTCTATTTACTCGTGGTAAAAGTTGGTAGTGATCTTTGACTATTCTCTTTCAGTCACCCCAAAACCAAAAAAATGACAAATTCACTTCCTATTCTTTGATATCATTTAATTCTGTTTGTTTTTCCCCACTGTTGTTACCTTGCTTAATCCATCAGATCTTTGTTAGAGATTATTTTACTAGCTCTTGAGGATTGTTTTTGGTCCTTGGGCAAGCTATGTCTAATCCATTTATTCACTATATAATCGGAGGGATTTTTATAAAGAAAAACTCTGATGAAGTGATTCTACACAATAGGTTCCCTATTAAACTCATAACGTCATAACATTTTAGCATACATTAGAATGATGTCAAAGTTATCATCCTAACAAGAGTGCTTTTGTGAGTAAAAGGAATATAAAATCATTGACAAGATTAATTGATGTACAACAGATAGAAACCGTGGCTCTTCTGGACTATTTAGAAAACTTGGTTGTCCCAGTAACTATATAATTTTTCATGAATACCTCTTAACATATGAGAGTAGAGCAGAGAGAAATTAAGGCCTTATGTTAACAGCAAATACTTCCACACCAGTCTTCTCATGATTTGACTTTAAAGTGCTCACTTCTTACCCTGGATGGTGTGGCTCAGTAGATTAAGCATTGGACTGGGAAGCAAAGGGTCATTGGTTTGATTCCCAGTCAGGGCACATGCCTGGGTTGCAGGCCAGGTCCCTAGTAGGGGATGCATGAGAGGTACCCACACATTGATGTTTCCCTTTCTTTCTCCTTCCCTTCGCCTCTCTCCGTAAATAAATAAAAAATATTTTTAAAAAAGTTCTCAGTTCTCTACAGATAAAATGACTTATATTCCCTAAATTTTATTCACTAAAGCTGAATATTAACTAAAGGTAGCATAAATACCCAAAATACAGAATCAGAAAAAGGCACAATCAATTAAATAAATGTATTCATATTTTGGCAAAATTTATAGCTATATTTCATGTACTAATATCTAGTACCCTAAAGTCACATATTAAGCAACGGCTATATTTCAGTAATTTGCCAAGATTCTATTTGCCACTCATACAACAAAAGGAAGTATCCAGATTTCATTTGATGTTATTATTTGGAAGTAACCTGAACCACCTTGGATTTATTAAAACAAATATAAACCTTTGAATTATGCCCAGAAGCTAAAATAAAACCTGCTCCCAATGTACAATAAGATTAAAAATAATAATAATACATAAACTCTTTCAAATCAATAAGAAAGGACATGTACTATAATAAAAAATGTGGGCAGAAAACATCCACATAAAAATGACAGAGAAACAAGAAAGCAAATACAAAAATACTCACTAGTAATAAAAAAAAAACTGTAGAGTAAACCCTCAATGAAAAATGTTTCACATGATTTTGGTATGATTTAGAAATGCAAATAAATATTTGATATATTATTGTTGGGATAGAAATTGAAAGAACCTTTTTAGAAATTGACCAAAGCATTCAAAAGCCCTAAAAATGGAGTTGCTGAAATTAAGCAACGTATATTCTTTTTTAAAAAGATGTAGCTTTAGTTGTCTTAACAGAGACTCCAATTTTAGGTATTTCACTTACCACTCACCATACTGCATGTTATTAAAGATGCCATTTCGGAGAGGATGGTAAAGGGCAAATAGTGCCTCTGACATTAGAAATGCAATAAATTATTTATAATTTATAGTGAAAATTAAGATTATTTTCTTAAAAGGTCAGAGTTGTGTAGCATTATCTGTAAACTATAAGAGCAACATGAATAAATACATAAGTAAAACTCTAACGTTTCACTCAATTCAGAAGAGAAAGTCTCAATACTGATAGCTTTCTCTCTGAACTTTTAAATGGCTTACAAAAGCATTTAAAAAGTACATTCAATGACTCTCTTCTCTTAAAGGGGCCCCAATATAACAGTCTACATTGTCAATTAATTTTGGAACATAGCACATGCAAATCTATTTAAGGAATTTTTAAATGAACATTAGTAAAATGAAGTATCTAAAAAATCTTGGATAATTATGGACACCTTGTCAGGTCTGCTTAACTCTGCGTTTCTACAACACAATTGATTATTTTAAACTATTTTCTCTGTTTCACCTAAAAATTTATGAAATATGAGATATCTTTTTCTGTGCCATGTGTCCATGATAGGTAAGATTTCTTTTCTAGAATTTGCGAGGCTAGAGATTGTATGACATCACAACTAAATACAATAAATCTTTTTCAATTAAATTAGTGTAAGAGCTGTGATCATTTATTACACAAATACCTTTTTCTATGTTACATGTACTGATTATTCGTATTATCCCAAATCCAATTTTAGCCCATAATGTTAGTTATGTCAGCATAACTATTTTATAAATACTCAAGCTGCTAAAAATCATTTTGAAAAAATGTGCATTCCATTTTACAAAGACTGTGAGTTTACAGAAAATAGAATAAACTATAAAAACTAATGTGATACTTTCTAATGCCTTAAACACATTGTAATTAAGAATCAGTTTAAGGCTAACAGGTTTTTAACATAGCTGAGTAGTGTGCATTCAATCTCAAAAATGTGTTATTACTTTTTTCTTTTTAATTGAATGTATGGGGTGACACTGGTTAACAAAATCATACAGGTTTGAGGTGCACAGTTCTACAACACATCCTCTGTGCACTGTACTGTGTGTTCAACATCCCGAGTCAAGTCTCCTTCCATCACCGTCTATCCCCCCTTTACTCTCCTCCCTCTCCCTCCACTGCCTCCGCTCCTGGCAATCACCTCTGTTGTCCCTGCCCATGAGTAATTTCTCTTTATTTCTTGTTTTTCTCAATCCCTTCACCCACCCAACACCTCCCCTACAGCTGTCAGCCTGCTCTCTACATGTGAGTGTGTCATTATTTTGCCTGTTAGTTCATTTTGTTCATTAGATGCCACATGTGAGTGAAATCCTATCGTGTGTGTCTTCCTCTGACTGGCTTGTTTCACTGAGCACAATGTTCTCCAGCTCCATCCATTCTGTCACAAAGGGTAAGATTTTCTTTTTCTCTTTTTTTTTTTATGGCTGAGTATATTGCCTTGTGCAAATGTGCCATAGCTCATCTACTGATGGACACTTGGACAGCTTCCAAATCTTGGTTATTGCAAATAAAGCTGCAATAAACATAGGGGTGCATATATAAGGGGGGCCAAAAAATGGAATTATCATCTGGAGGGAGGGCTCCTTATAGTACAGGCTTCCTTCACTAGATGAGTGCTCTAGGAACCCATCTGTATCAGTGTACCAGCTGGTATTGCTGTGAGAGGCCATGTTCTGCTTCAGTGAGTTTTTTTAAGATTCTTTCAGTGTGTTTGCCTGTTTCATGATGGGACATTTACCAGCACACATGCCCACACTGCACTGAGTGTTCAGCAGTTTTTGACCAAAAATAATAAGATCCCCCCAGTCCCACCCTTTTTATTCACCTGATCTTACCCTGAGTGACATTTTTGTTTCCATGTATGAGAAAAGTCCTCAAAGGGAAACATTTTGCTGATGGGGAAAAGGTGAAACAAAAAATGGCAGAAGTGCTAAAAGGCATCAAAATCTATGAGTTCAAAAACTGTTTTGAACAGTGGAAAATTAATGTCTCAATAGGTGTATTGCATCAAAAGGAGAGTACTTTGAAGGTGACTGAAGTTTAAACATATAAGAATAAATACACAATTTTTTATAAATAAATTCTGGGGGCGGGGGTTGTGGTCCATCCTCATACTTTTGAATTTTTGTTTCTTTGGATTAATTCTCAGAAGTAGGATTGCTGGGTCATGAGGCAGATCCATTTTGAATTTTGGGGGTATCTCCATACTGGTTCCCACAGTGGCTGCACCAGTCTGCATTGCCACCAACTGTACAAGGGTCCCCCTTCTCCACATCCTCACCAACACTTGGTTTTTTGTTGATATGTTGATGATAACCATTCTGACAGATGTTTTCCCACTGTTACAATTTTCCACTGACTCTGACTAATACGTAGCTTTTAAATGAATGACATGTTAGTATAAGCATCCTAGGACCTCAATTCAAAAGATACAGACTCTGACTTTCAGGCATCCCAGCCCCGGGACATTTGCTGACCTCCATCCATGGAGTCAGGATGATGTGAAGCCAGGACTACTAAACTAGGACAATGCTCACTTGCCTTTATTGGAATGGACAGTGCTCATCTGCACATAGGGAACTCTTTAACCCCTTCCCTTGATCTCTTTGTTCTGTTCCTCTCTCCCTCCTTATAAAAACCTTTGCCTCCACTGAGAGGTGGAGATGGGATTCGAGACAGGAGTGCCCCATCTTCCAGGTGTCCAATGCCTGAAAATAAACCACTGTCCTTTACATTGGCGCCTGCCCATTGAACAGTGGCTTTAATGGTGGCAGGCAGCCAGACCTATGTTCCTATTACAGACCTGGAATTATATAACCTACAAATTAATGCACTTAAAATGTATATAATAAATCTGTAAAACATACATTTTATGTTTTTCATTTGAAAAATGGATTCTAATTTTCAAAGTAAAAAAAAATGTATGCCAAATCATGGGTTATTCTTTCCTTCTTTACAAATAATTTACACTCTGAAATATGTTATTTTGTTTTTAAAGAAAAATTTGTTTTTGCTTAATGCAATACCTGAAATATTAATGGAAGTCATTTGCAAGCTATCTCTCAAATACAGCACTTTTTTTTACACAGTGGTAGCATTACTATTGGAAATACCACGCTCTTAAATGCTATCATAGGGAATATAGCACCTACGTGGTTTCATTTCTTATTTAGGAAGATCCTGTAGATCAATAATGAAAGTGAATTTATGACCATTAGCAAGTCGGTGGCCCCTATCTAACTTGTTCCTTCTCACAACCATGGGAACATAATACACATGAGGACTAGCTAAGAATTTGAAGCTTGATTTCTTATTTTCTATTAATCTCCTTCCACCAGTGACATTTATAATAAGAACTGCATTCTAAATTGGAATTTTTACAAATTTTAAAGTAAAATATTAGAAAAATTTAATATATGTTTTTAGTCAAGCACCATAAAAAATGTTACCTGAATAAATGGTTCTGTCATTGATACTTGTGATTTTCAGGAGACTCTTTAATTATGAATTGGTTCAAGAAGAGTAGCATAAGCCAAAATATTGTGTTTAAGAAGAAGTTTGTATTTCCTTTTGCATTTTTCCCTTGATGTATTTTCTAATATGCTGTCACTCTGTCCAAAAGCAATCAAATCATGTTTTGTTGGCCCTAAAACTCCTTATTTTTCTTTGTTTAGAATATGCCCCTCTGCCTGTTCTTAAATGTGTGGAGGGGAAAAAGTGAAACATATCTGATTCATACTACTTTTACCAAATTTCAGTTCATGTTGCAGCTGCCAGCGGTATCAGGTCTCCCCTGTGAAGCATTGAACCATCATCATTAGTGTCTTAAAGTTCATCGCTATAAAACTGAAAGATCAAGATATTTTTAAGTCAAGAGCTACCATATACACAAAAGTAACAGTAATTAAGAGGTCCCTAAAAGAATTTTTTTAGAAAAGGAGGAAGTATGGAAAGTAACCTAGATGGTATTTTAAAAAATCAGGTGTTACTTCCTCTTCCTTTTCTTCTTTCTCCTCCCTCCCCAAATAATTCATTCCAAACTCTGTTAGGTAGGACCATGATACAGGTGTCCACGCAGACGTAATCTGCAGTAATCGGGGCAGAGCTGTACTTGGCTGTGGGCTGTCAAGCCTGAACAGGGAGCACAGTCATTGGTTCAGGGCGGGGACACCTTACATGAGAAGAGTTGACTTAAGTGTGATATTATTGGAGAAACAAACTACTCATTCACATTCATCATTAATTACTAGTCTGTTTTTCTAAATTCATAGATACAAATCAAAAGAATTAGTAATTATTAAAGGATGAACATAACATTTTCATTTTATACTAAATGATGAGGACATTTCATAAGCTGAATAAACAATATAAGTACAATTTGTTATAGGAATCACATTATGGGGGAAAATTAGTGTCTAAAAAGTAACTAAAATGAAATTATTAGTTTTGGGGGGATTTTTACCAAAAAATTAAGCATCTCTTGATTAAGATTGCTCATTTACTGTAAAACCTGCATGGATTTGAGATCCTGCTAGGAAAGGTAAAGGGTCACATTCTGTATACCGAACTTCTCACTGAATCAAGTTTTATTTAGTTTAAGGAATCACAATTTAAATTACATTATAAAAATCCTCAGTGTGCAAAAGCATACCTCTTAAATGACACATTTTCTCCACTTTGTTCAAAAACAGTGTTAACACCTTCATAGTACTTAGTGTAGCATATAATGTTTTCACTCAAAGCTGTTATTTTTGAAGGTCAATGTAGTTTTTTAAACTAAGGACATAAAAATCATGTTGCTTTCTATACTATGTTGTCTCCCTTTTTGTTTTCTAAAACCAACAACTAGTACATCCCAGTTTTCCATAAAGTTTAGATTCTAAACCAAGTTATAATTATATGTACTCCAAGTTTTTATATCACTGACTTCTTGACTTTCATTATAATAGTTTATGATAAGCAAAATGATTAACAGAATAACAATAGTATATGATTGTTATGATAGTAATAATTACAACTATGCCAAAACTATGATGAATAAACTATCACTTAACTAAATTTAAATAAATAGCTTTGTAAATAACCAATTAACAGCTAGTGTTATAATATATAAACATGTGAGCATGCTGCTTTTTCTTGTTTTGAACTGATACTAAAATACGAAGCTGACATGTCCAGGAAAGACAAATTTCATGGAAAAATAAAGTTATCACCTCCAACATAATTAATGGTGATTATCACAGAAAAGAACTAAATAAGAAATAGTTAATGGCTAGTGATCACTCAGCTCATGTATATTTAAATAGGAAACTGCACGGAAGTTAACTGAACTCTTTCGCTTACTCTTTACTTTTTGTATTACACAAAATTTTGGCCATATGCAGTTTTTTTATTATTTATTCTATTATGGATGTCCCACTTTTTTCCCTTTTACCCCCCTCCATCCATTCCACTCCTCTGGCCAAAGTCAATCCCCTCTCTATTGTTCATGTCCCTGTGTCATTCATACATGTTTTTGACTATTCCTTTCCCCTTCTTTCCTCTATTCCTTCCACCCTCCTCACCTCCTACAGCTATCAGTCAGTTCCATGTTTCCATGTCTCTGGTTCTATTTTTCTCAGCAGTTCATTTTGTTCATTAGATTCCAGTTATAAGTGAGGTCCTATGGTATTTGCCTTTCACCAACCTGGCTTATTTAACTTAGCATAATAGTCTCCAGTTCCATCCATCCTGTTGCAAAAGATAGGACTTCCTTCACAGATGTAGAACAAATATTCTGAAAATTTATATGGAACCTAAAAAAGACTCTGAACAGCCTCAGCAATCCTGTGAAAGAAGAATGAAGTTGAAGGGATCACAATACTTGATATTAAACTATATTAGAAGGTGACTGTAATCAAGATAGTCTCCTACTGGCATAAGAACAGACACATAGATCAAGGGAACAGAATAGAAAGCCCAGAAATAAACCCATATCTTTATGGTCAATTAACATTCAACAAAGGCGACATAAGCATACAATGGAGTAAAAACAGTCTCTTCAATAAATGTTGTTGGGAGAACTGGACAGGTACATGCAAAAAAAAAATGAAACTAAACTACCAACTTATATCATATACCAGAATAAACTCCAAATGGATAAAGGACTTAAATATAAGTCATGATACCATAAAAGTACTATTGGAAAACATAGGCAGTAAAATTTCAGACATCCTATGGAGCATTATTTTTGCCAATATATCTCCTAGGGCAAGGGGAATAAAGGAAAAAAATAAACAAATAAGACTATGTCAGATTAAAAAGTTTCTGCATGGCTAAAGAAACCATCATAAAAATGAAAAGTGAACTGACTGTATGGGAGAACATATTTATTTGCCAATGATATATTGAACAAGGGTTTAATCTCCAAAATATATAAAGAAATCATATGAGTCAACATGTGGAAGACAAACCCCCCAATTAAAAAACATGGCCAAAGGACATGAATACACACTTCTCCAAGAAGTACATATAGACATGAACTTGGACATATGATCCACAAACATAGGAAAAAATGCTCAGCATCACTAGCAAATTAAAAACACAATGAGGTATCACCTCACACCAGTCTGCATGGCTATCACTGACAAGTGTTGGTGAGGACGTGGAGAAAAGGGAACCCTAGTGCACCATTAGTGAGAATGTAGAATGGGACAGCTACTGTGGAAAACAGTATGTGATTTCCTCAAAAAATTAAAAATGGAACTGCTTTATGACCCAATGATTCCACTGCTGTAAAAATACCCTAAGGATCCTGAAACACCAATTCAAAAGAACTTATGCACCCCTATGTTCATAGCAGCCCAATTTATAATAGCCAAGTGCTGGAAACAGTCCAAGTGCCCATCAGTATATGCGTGGATGAAAAAACCGTGCTACATTTACACGATGGAATACCAAGCAACAGAAAGAAAGATAGAAGTCCTACCTTTTGCATATACAGTTCTTGAAATAGTTAAACTGTGTTTAATTTTTAAATTATTTTTGGAGTTAATTACCCATAGGAATTCATATGTATATACATATATACATATTAAATATGTATTAACACTCACACTAAACCAGAGATATAATTTAGATTCTTAAAAATTCTACTTATCTAAAAAATGTTAACCTGAACTCAAGCTTTGATTCCAATACTAAATCAAATCAAAAAAATTGAAATAAAATAAATTCTTTCACAAAACCTGTTATTAACTAACTACCAAAGGATATGTTATATTTTAAGAGTACCAAAAAACATTTGTATGATACTTGTTACTGATTTTCAAAGAACAAATGATGTAATAGGAAATATTTATCATGCGTTTATTGTTTGAAGAAATTAAGAGTTTTGCAAACATTAATCTTTTAAATTATAACAAACAATTACTCAATTTTGTGATAAATTTAGTAAGGGAGAGGTTTATATATATATATAAATTTATAAAATGCATGGATTATTTTATTATAATTTCATGGGTATTTAGACTCATGGGGGTCTAATGTTAAAATCTAGTCTTGAGTCTCAGTCTTTAATTTCTAGTATGTTATTGCAGCCACCATACCTAGGATTTTATTGTTCACCATAAGAATATTGAATAAAAGTATAACATCTTTCTATTTTTCATAGAAATTAACTCGTCCTAAAAAAAGATTTAAGGTATATTTTTTATTGTGAAGTCCACTGAACTGTCAAAGATGGATTAAGAATTGGTTATTTATGCAGTTTCTAGAATAGTCTCTTGTTTTTGTGTCTCAAGGCTACTAGAACATATGTTTAAAAGGAAATTTTCTCAAACTAAAATGGGGACACTCCTAAATGCAGTATGTCTTTAAAAGATGGATGTATTTTGGTTCCATTTGGAAGCAAGCAACTATTTTCTAAATATTATGTTTAATCTCCATTTCCATGTTGAAAAGCTCCCAGGTAGTTTTGAAAGAGTGCTTACAATATTAGAGCTTATTTCAAACCTTTTTACAAAGAAAAAAATAGCATACTGAAAGCTGATAGGAAAAATCCTTGAAACTCAATGCATTATTCCATTTTTATGCCAGTAGAACACTTTTCTAAAAGAAATACATTTTTCTGTCCATGTATTTCTAGACATGTTAGTTATTTGCTTTTAGTTTAATTTGCCTCTTTGTGGGTAGTCCTCAAATAGCAGATGAAATACCACTCAAGAGGAAATGAGTGAATATTTTCATAAGGTAAGCTGAGGTAAATTCAGAATTATTACTTATAAGTTGAATTAATTAGTATTTTAGTTATTCTTTGATTGATCTACTCATAGAAAACATTTTGAGCCACTAAAAATGTCACTTAAGTTTGTAACGCTTACAAGTAATTCTCTTTTTTTGACATTTTTCTATTTTATGCTCCTTTGTACAACCCACTTGTTTCAATAACATTCATTGAGATAAAAGCGATATACCATAAAGTCATTTTTTCTCTTTCTACTTTCAAGATTCTCTCTGTTTTTTAATAGTTTCTCTATGATGTGTTTTGCTCTTTATTAAAAAACATTGAGAAAGGATTGACATAAAAAGCTGTGCATATTTAATGTATGCAACTCAATGAGTTTGCAGATAAGTATACACTATGAAACCATCAATATCTATACCAAAAACATATCCACCACCTCCAAAATAGCCTCTTTGTTATTATTTCATAGTCCCTTAAGTTTTCTCCTGCTTTCTTCTTTTGTGATTTTATAATTTTCTGTAGTGGTATGCTTTCATTCCTTTATCTTTATTTTTTATGTACTTACTAAATGTTGCTTCTTAGTGGTTACCATGAAGTTTACATAATACATATTATGATTATAACAACCTATGTTATAACAACCTGTGTAAATTGATAAACTCATATCCAATCACATACAAAAATCCTACTTTCATGTCTCTCACTGTCCAACATTCTTTTCTATTGATAGTATAATTTACATATTTTATATTGTTATACATTATGTAATTATTATGGCTATAGTCATGTTTAATACTTTTGTGTTAACTTTTATACTGGGGTTAAAAGTGACTTACATACCATCATTCCAGTATTAAATTATTCTGACTTTTATTGTATATTCACCTTTAACAATGAATTTTATATTTCCATGCGTTTTCAAATTTTTGCTTAGCATCCTTTTGTTTGAACTTGGAGTGCTCTCTTCAGCATTTCTTGTGAACTATGTCTTGTGGTGGGTGATACACTCCCTCAGCTTTTGTTTGTCTGAGAATGTCTGCTTTCATTTATGAAGGGCGGCTTCATTTATAGTGGGTATTGTATTCTTGGTTGTCAGATTTTTCTTTGAGCACTTTGAATGCATCAGCTCACTTTTTCCTAGCACGCAAGACTTATGCAGATAAACCCACTGACAGCCTAAAGGGGATTCCCTTGTGTCTGAGGAGTCTCTTTTTCTCTTTGCTGCTTTCAAAATCCTGTCTTTGATTTTTGACAATTTGATTATAATGTGTTTTATGGTAATCTTGCTTTTCATCCTTTAGGTTTCATATATTTGAATCATGGGGTATGAAAGCAACTCCTGAAAACAAAACCTTTCGGTGAGCTTCTTACACAAATAATTGACAGTTTTCTGAGGACGAGGCCTTTGGGTGGTCATAATCCATTCTGTCCTTAAATGTTCTTTCATTCAAGCATAATTTTCTGATATTGCAGGTACTGTACTGATGTGGATCCTGGCGAGCAGGATCTTGTGTTGTGGCTGTAATGGACAAATACACATGGATTACAGAAATCCTGTGGAGAAAAAAGGACTGCATGGCCACTCTCTAAGTGAGAGAGGGCAAGAGGGCTAGAGAGAGCCCAAGAGAGAGAGAGCCGACCCCTGCCTGGACAGGCTTTTATTGCTTTTCTGGGCACATTACATCAAGGATGGTCCTCATTTACTATGCATAGGTTTGTTTTGGGTGGTTACCTTTTACAGACAACAAAGGAGAGGATGTTGCTAAAAACATCAAAGAAGGATATTTGCAAATGTAAAGGGAAAAGTGGCCGAACTGGTTATACTCCATATTTGGGAGGTCTAGCTTAGATTTTAGGCAGTTAAAGACACTTCGGTAAACATTTGCTCCCTCAATTCAGGGTGAGGGAGTTTTAGCAAAAGCAAGTATCATAGCAGCCTAGGTACAATGCAGGCCAGATTCCCCAAGGGAGAACCTATCAGTAGGTGTGGGTCTTGCCCACCGAAACTTGCTCCCCACTGGCTTTTCCGAGTGGGGGCTGGGCCACATTTCCCATGTGTGGAACAGTTCCCCATACTGTACTAGTAATTGGGGATGCAGATATGAACATGTTGTATAAGGTAGTTTCACAAAAAGCTAATATTCTACATGAGAGGGAAAACATACATATGTTTTCCTATAGAATGAGATAAAAATATTGCCAAAGTTATACTGAGAATTGTCAGAGAGCTGAGCTGAAGGAAGTCTGAGTAGGCTATAGGAACTTAGCGAAAATGGCAGCTTCGGATCTCCAAATTTCCCATGGGACCCATTCAAATATCATAGAATTAACTGTCTGGTCGAGGTGTTGTATTGTTCTGCAGATACATTTAAAACTTCATTTCTGAGAAAATTTCATCCGTGTAGGATTTTTGTTAATTCTAATGGGTTTTCTACACCAATGATGATGGTAATTCTCATATTGGATCATTGTTCTCTTATCTAGTGTGATTCATCTAATTGCTTTGATCTTGGTCTTCTTCCACTGCATTCACATAATTTTAACAGTTATTTGCTTCACTGTGTCAGTGGTTCCATTTCCAACTACATCTGCTCTGTTGAGTGCTATTTGGCATATATTTACTGTTCATGCATTATTGTAATTTTTTCCACAGCTACCCAGTTTCTATGGTCATCTTACTGGCTTGTGGGATAATCAGGGCTGGACTTTCATTTTATAAATCAATGTTTTTATCAAATGATCCATGTCCCTTGTAGAAAATTTTCTTCTATTTTTTGATGATTTAGTCTTGACTAAAACAGTTTCTTATATTTTGCAAATTATTCTCTTTAATTTTCTTATTTGAATGTTTAGCTTGTCAAAACTCTTCATCTTGCTAACATATTTTTCTTAGACTTTGGTACAAATTCTCCTTTTCCTTCCTTACTCTCTTACCTAAATTCTGTTTTTTACATATATCTGAAAATGCTGCTTGATCATTTTTATTGTGTAGAGAGTCTGTGAGTGAAAGGGGATAGATGGCTCAGCTTTATGCAAACATCCTTAACAGAATTGGTTCCTAATGCATCATCTAATATTTAATGTTCTTTAAAGTAGTTTTTAAAAAAAATAATGTCATAGAAATTGCATGGGGATCTTGGTAAAATGTAGGAGGAGGCCCATGATTCGACATTGGTCACAAGCTCCCAGATGAGCCAGTGTCCCTGCATGATCATCCTACTTTGAGTAGAAAGTATCTGAAGGATTCACCAGACTAAACAGAGGCAAAATCTAATTCCGTTAGTGAGATATCTTATTAATTCAATGTATTCAATGCCTTCACAATTCATTTAGGATGCTTGGAGTTTATGCTTTTATCAGAAAGTTTCAGCCCCATGTGGCCCTCTTAGTGAGTGCATATCTCATTCACAGGCATTTTCATTATCTGCCAGCTGGAGATGGAAAAGATGACAATATCCTCTGAGGTATTCTAAGCAACTTGGTGTCATTTGTGAGGATTTTCAAGGTTAAGACATCATTCTGATATCTCACTTTGGGTGGAGAGCTGGGGAAGAACAATTTTAGGCTTCTTTTAATTTGGTTTCTGACCTTGATCTCCATCTTGTGAAGATTAAAATATGAGATTATGGCATTCCCTCATTTGCTATTTTTTAAATACTAAATTCTACTTTATTTAGTCAGGTAGTTAATCTCATCAAGTACTAGGGGACAACATTTCAGTAAATAAACTCCATTATAAATTTCCTATTGAAAAATCAAAATTATTTTTTCATGTTTTTTGAATGCTCAATGGCTAGGAGTATTTCCCCATTTTACGAGGTTACTAGTATCTCCTTAACAGTCATTTAAGAAAGTGGAGGAAAGGATGTCAAAGAACATGTATAAAGGACACATGGACAAAGCCAAAGGATGGGTAGGATGAATAATGGGAGGTTGAGAATGTGCAGGGAAGGGGGAGTGGTAGGGTGAAAATGGAGACAACTGTACTTGAACAACAATAAAAAAATAAAAAAGAAAAAAGATTTCAACTTTCAATCAATGCTTAACTAATCACTTTACATTATTTTTAGAAGCATTCAATTATTTTTAAAGAATACATTTCTAAAAATTAAAACCTTAGTCAAATGTAAATACATTGGAAGAAAGTATAACCACTACTCAATTACTTTGCAATGTTGATCTTCTAATTCATATTTTTAGCATGAGTAAACATCCCACTATCATATTTGTCAGAATTATATATTATCCACCTTTACCTTGTGATGATGTAATAAGTAAATTGTTATATACTTTGTTTTAGTTTACTTTTTATCCTTCTGTAATAAAATTTGAATAATTGATATGTCCATTGGCCATGTGTATTATTATTATAGGAGCTACCAGTTCATAAAATTTACCAGCATTGGTTGCTTTCCTTTTACCTATTGATTTAGGAGATCATTTAAATTTTAAAATATTAAACATTTAGCTATTTATATGCATTAAATATGTTCTATCAAATATATTTAATGATATCTCAAAATCCAGTATAACAAACTCAGAAACTTAATATAAAGAATAAACTAAATATATAATTTTTAAAAACATGTTGCTTCTTTCTCCAAATATTCCACAACATAAGATTACAGAATTAACATTTTATATGATTATATCACTCAATATAGGCTACTAAGAGTTGAGCATCATAAACTGTTCAGTAACATATGGTAACTTTGAAATCAATTCATAAAATTCACATAGGTGAGTATACAATTCTAATTCTTCCTTTTATAAATTATACAGATCTGGGCACATTACTTAGTTTATTCAGTGCAATGTAGCCTGTGTTCTACGAAATACCCCTTACTTTGTGTCCCACAGTATATTAGCCTGCTTGGGCCGCCATAACAAAGTACTACAAATTGAGTGGCTTGAACAACAGACATTTCTTTTTCTCACAGTTCTGGAGGTTTGAAGTACACATTAAGGTGCTGGTAAATTCTGTTTTGAGGAGAGCTTTCCTTCTGACTTCAAGATGGTTATCTTCTTCCTATGTCTTCACATGGCCTTTCCTATGTGTTCATGGAGAGATAAAGAGAGACAGATGAATAGAGACCAAGAGACTGTGCTCACTGATATCTCTTTATATCAGAACACTAATTCTATCAGGGCTTCACCCTTACATCTGCATTAGACTTCAATCACTTCCTTAGAAGCCCCATCTCCAAACACAGCCACACTGGGGATTAGGGTGTCAATGTATGAATTGGGGGAACTGCTAATATTCAGTCCATAACATGGAGTCCCTTAAAGTGTTCAAATGCATTTATAACCTTTTAAATATAAATTAGCCTTCGATGACACATACAAGCAACTTTGTTGCATTATCCAAGTGACTCCAAGTGACATCAATGAAAATGACAGACACGAATGCAGAACTGCAGACAGAAAATTATTCACATTTTTGTTTCTCACAAAATTGTTAATGTGTGGAATATTACCCAAGTCTCCAGTAAACTTTGTAAGAAAAGCTACAGAGAAAAATTAGTTTGACTTTCACATTTGTAGATGTTCATTTTACATATTGATTTTTGCCAACAAATTAGACATATTTCATCCAAAATTGAAAACATTCTTTTAATTATTTGTTAAAAATATTTTAGGCAGATGTGTTGAGATTTTCCAAGTGTCCCTGAGCATTAAGCATGCCTTGCTTTTTACAAGTGAACACTGAACAATGGCAATAGATTTGGGATAAGAGAAAACAAGAGGGCATTTTTTTCTTTTTCTATTATATTTTTGGGGTGTTTTTTCATGAGTGAAAGGCATTCATAAGCCTATTCTTCATTCTAAGTGTTAAAATAACAACATCAATCACACATACACTGAAACAAAATGTTAAGAGCAGACTACAATAGAGGAAATTTTTTCATTTAAGGCCACCTTATTTATTTATTCTATAGGCCATACTGTTCATAAAGTAGAAGGTAAAATGAGAAAAGCTATGCATTTTAGTGGGGACATATAAGAAAATGGATACAGAAATGCCAAAGGACATATTTCAAAGCAGGTTGTAACATGGATGTTAGATACTTTTTCCAATTTAAAGAAATGGAATGAAATCATTGCTCCCTGCAAAAATATGCATTCTACACTAATAATAAATTCTTAAGAAATGATCATTCCTTAGAAAACATCAATTTGTATTACTATTCAGTTGTATTTCCCATTAGAAAAAAATATTTAGTAACATGACCTTGAAGTTAATTACTTTTCACGAAGAAACCTGGAAGGCTCAGTAGATATTCCACATAAAATAATGGATTAAAATCCCCTGAAAATTACTTTGCAGTTAGTAATTTTGCTAGGCAGTTACCCATTGTCTTTCAGCTTCAGATCCATCCTTTATACTCCGCTCTGAGATGCTGATGCTCTGACTTTGCAGACTATATTTCTCAGTCCATATACCCACTCCAATATCAATAGGAGACACTGGAGAGAAGGATGAAAGAGGGGAGAAAAAAACTGCCTCCTGTTTTTTTTTTTTTATTTGTTCTTATTTTCTTTGCTTTTCATTTCCTCCTTCCAAGTCAGTATTGCTCCAAAAGAGAGAGTTGCTCCAACATCAGCTTCTTTCCCAGCTCCACTATTAGCCTCATCACACTCCATTTCAGGCACCAACAGCTAATAAGTACCTACCTCTTCTTCAGAGATCAGAACACCAACACCACACACAGGGGCTCACTAAGGATTCCCGACTTTTTCTGTTACCGCCTCTTCCCCACCTCTGTGTTCATCAGTTATTGTTTCTGGTTGAGCTCAGTTCTCCCTGTATCTCTTTGAGATCTCTAGTTTCTATAAAATCATCTTGCTCTTTGAAATCCTGATGGTTAAAATTCCTAATGTGATTTCTCTTCTCCCAAAGGAGCCATGGCTCCTACAGTACCTTAAAATAAAAGACTTGGAGTACCAGTAAAATCTTAGGAGTTACCAGTAAAATGTTTTAGCATAGTAGCAAAATCTAGGACAGAGGTCAATTGTGCTGACTTCACAGTAGACCAAGAGAGATTTCCAAAAAAATTTTCTGTATCATGATCTTTAATTTTTCTTTAATTATATCTGGTATTCTAAACCATTTTCAGTATAATTTTAGGATGTTCTATTATTAATTAGATAAAAGCAAATAATAAAAGATTTGCTTCTTTGACCTCCATTTCAAGTTTCCTCACATAGTATGTTGTATTGCAGCAATTCTAGTTAATGTTTGCAGATGCTGGTAGCACTCTTGATATTGACCTTTTGAAATGATTGGAAAAATAAAGCAAAATAAATCTTCTTCCTGGAAATTCTAAACAGACTCCTATTTTCAAATGACCTTATTTGATGCCTGATTTTCTCCCCTTGCCTGTGACCAAAGGCAGTGCTTCCCACTCAGCAGAAAGCAGATCATTTATTTTCTTAGCAGGGGATCTCCCCCTAGTCATTAACGATTCACATAGGTCATGTTTGCAAGGGGCAAATGTTCCCAAATTTGCTGCATCATAAAGCAGCAACTTTCATTTTATATAAATATACTCCTAGAGATTCATGTTTAAGACAATCAAGGGTGATAATTTAAGTTCTATGCCCTTTTGATTTATTAGATGACAAAAGAGTAAAGGGGAAAAACATAAATTAAAGAAGAAATAGTTCCATTTCAAACCCTGAAACAATGACCAGGGTCAAGCATCCATAAACATGGTACAGAAAACCAGGGAAGATGTTTTTTTGAGTTTACTGGCTTTTAATTGACAAATAAAATTGTAAGATAAAGTATGAAAAATATTAAGACATAAAAAGTCTCCTCCCATTGAATTAACACACTAATCACTTCACATCTTTACCTTACAAAATGCAGTGTTATCAACTGTAGTCACCATATTATACGTTAGATCCACAGATGGAATTTCATCTAATAACTAAAAGTTTGTGTCCTTTTACCAATCTCTCCCTATTTCCATTTACCCTACCAAACCCTTAACAACTACTTTCCTACTCTGTTTCTAGGAGTTTATATATATTCCACATATAAGTGATACCATGCAGTATCTGTCTTTGTCTGGCTTATTTCACTTGGTATAATGTTCTCCAAGTTCATAGTGTCACAAATGACAGGATTTCTTTCTTTTCCTTTTCTTTTTTCTTTTTTTTTTTTTTTTGAGGCTGAGAAATATCCCATTGCAGACATTTACACTTTCTTGATCTACTCATCCACTGACAAACACTTAGTAGGTTCCATATGTTGGCTATTGTGAGTTAATAATGTAATGAACTTGTTAATGCAGATATCTCTTAATATATAATAGTTTCATTTCCTTTGGATATACCCAGGAGTGGAAATGCTGGGGTAGTTCTAATTTAATTTTTTGAGGAACCTCCAATTGTTCTCCAGAGTGGCTGCACCAATTTACATTCTCACCAGCAAAGTAAATGATTCTCTTTTATCCACATCCTCTCCAGCATTTGTTATCTCTTCTCCTTTTGATGGTAGCCATTCTAACAGGTGTGGGGTGATATCTCACCATGGTGATTGTTTGCATTTCCTTAAAAGTGATGTTGAACAGTTTTTCATGTATCTGCTAGCCATTTGAAAGTCTACCTTGGAAAAATGGGCACTCAGTTCACTTTCCCATTTTATAATCAGGTTATCTGTTTGTTTGCTATTGAGTTGTGTGAGCTCTTTATAACTGTGGATATTAATCTTTATTGACTTATGTGGGTTTGTATATTTTTTCTTCCATTCCATAGGTTGATTTTTCATTTTACTGATGGTTTCTTTTCCTGAATAAAAGGGTTTTTTTTTAATTTGATGTAGTCCCACTTGTTTATTTTTGCTTTTGTTGCCTTTATTTTTATTGTCAAATCCAAAAACATCATTGCTGAGACCAATGTCATGACATTTCCTCATGTTTTCTTCTAGGCTTTCACATATTCAGATTCTACCTTAAAGATTTTAATTGATTTTGAGTTGATACTTACGTCTGGTGTAAGATAGACACAAAGCTTCATTCTTTTTCATTTGGTTATTTAATTTTGTGAACATAATTTGTTGAAAAGACTATGCTTTCCCTGTTTTATGTTTTTGTCTCTCTTGCTGTAACTTAATTGACTACATAGCATGGTGTATCTCTGGGGTCTTTACTCCATCCGATTGATCTATGTCTATTTTTATGCCAACACCACATGTGTTGATTATAATAGCTTTGTAATATAGTTTGGAATCAGAAATTGCTATGCCTCCAATATTGTTCTTTCTCAAGATTGCTTTGGCTATTCAGGGTCTTTTGTGATTTCATAAAAAATTAGGGTTGTTTTATTTGGTTTTATAAAAAATACCATTGGAATTTTGATAGAGATTGAATTGAATCTGTAGATCTCTTTGGGAAGTATGGACATTTTAACAATACTAATTATTTCAATTCATGAATCCATGAGCAAAGAATGTCTTTCCACTTACTTGTATATTCTTCATTTTATTTCATTAATATCATAGTTTTCAGTGTACAGATTTTTCATATACTTGGATAAATTTATCCATAAATATTTTATTTTTACTGCTATTGTAAGTAGGACTGTATTCTTAATGGCTCTTTCTTCTAGTCCTTTGCCCATGTATAGAAATGCAATATTTTAATATTGAGTTTGTATTCTGCAATTTCACTAAAACCATTAATCAGTTCTATACATTTTTATTGGAGTCTTTATTGTTTCCTATAGAGATCATATGACCTTCAAATAGAAAGTTTATTCCTTCTTTTCCAATTTGCATGCCTTTTATTTCTTTTTCTTGATCAACTGCTCTGGAAGTTTCAAAAGCTTTGCCACAGATATGTGTCCAAATTCCTTCCAGGGAGATACTGCTAACTTGCTTTTGGCTATAGGGAGATGATGGCCAAGAAGGTGTCTGCCAGTTCCTTGGTTTCTGAGGAGCAGTGCAGCCAGCCCTGAAATGTGTGTAAAATTAGAAACCTGAACCTTCAGACAGCAGGTTTCAAAGTATGTAAATGGTCCACTTTCAGGGAAGGACTTGAAGATAGTGTCTTTGCCTGCTTCTCTGCCTTGAGACCTGGAGAAATAGCTATGGAAAGTCTTCATGTGTCTGTTGACAACTGCTTCTTTATATGCTATAGTTTGGTGGGTTTGATGGGCATAAGCCTTGTTGACTTTCAGAACTAGATGCTTTAGGGGTCTACTCTTTGGGTGAGTCTTCAAAGGAGGGTCGCTAAACATGCAGTACACTCCTTCATTCCTCAGGGAGAAGTTGGGTGTTGGAAGCTCCCTCCCAATTATATAGCACTGTACTGTGTACCAGGAGAGTGGGTCTCTGCCTTTTCTACCAATTTTGATGTGGGTGCTTTCTTATTTACTAAATATTGGGAGTCACTCAGCTCATTTCTGAGTTACTTTAAAGGTTATAGTTGTATGGGTAGCTGTACATTCTGTGCTTCATTGGACAAGGGGGTTCAGGAGCTTTGTATGTTGCCATCTGTCAATGCCCTCAATATAAACTCAGGGAAGATTTTAACATGCTTGAGTATGCAGATTTAAGACAAAGTTGTATCAAGCATCAAAAAGAAACAATATGACTACGCTCTTCACTGGTTTCTTATTTTTTCTTTTATTTTTATAGTTTCTTCCCTTTATGCACATTTAATTCAAGCACCAAATCCAAAAAAATTTCACTGTCAATCAAACTTTAATCTTAATTTTTATATTCCATAGCAAAATGTACATTGTAAAATAATCTGCAACTAAATCTTATTAATGCTTATATGATTCTTTTTTCTACTCTTCATCAATGTGCCTATTACTTGAAATAAAAATGTGTCCCCTTTCATACTTTCTGTTTTTCAGAGCTTTCTTTTTCAAAATATTTATACAATGGTTATTAATTTCTCTCACTTTTCTAACTTCTTCTTCCTAATTAATCAAAGTCCACAGACAAGTATCAGTCTGTCAACAGTTACTGTAAAGCTCTTGAATTCCACACAAATAAAAATAAATATCAATTTTAATATATTCTGTTAGTTTCAAGTTACTGGTAATTCCAAGCAATGCTGTACCATCTATGTTTGAATCTAGAGATTTTATATTGCTGCATGTACTTTGGGCATGTTTGTTTTCAAAATTGTGTTTGTTAAGTAAATCATATTTGTATCTATAATTATAACATATAGTGTTAAATTAATTTAGTAAAGCCAACAGTAATTGCACTTGCCAAAATTTTCACTGACCAGTCTAAATCAGACCATTGTTATGATTTGGGGGACTAGCTTTGCTGAGGCTTCCATATATGCTCCAGTCATTATTGTTTAGCTCATATTCGGCCTAACCAGGAGCCATTGCAGGGCCCTTGGAAGAACATTTGACTACTACCATAGATCATTGTTTTCCTAGTTTTAGATTTACTGTCCGTGTTCATGCCGCTACCACCAGTCATATATGAGTGTGTTACATCAACCATTCTTGTCAAAATTAATGATAGTATTCTAAACATGTTTCTGTTCAAAGAATATGCTTTAGAGGGAAATGATTAATTCTATGGGAAAATGCTCAAGAGATCCATTGTACTTGCTGTGTACTACATCATAGAGAAGCAGTGGATTTTAAGGTATATAGAAAGGGACTCTGGAAAACTGGAGTTAATACTTTGTAAGTGTGATTGCCACCCAAAAAGATGCATTATATGCTCTCAAACAATAACAAATGTTAAGCACCTTCTCCAATTGGCATAACACAGACTTCTGGGTACTAATGAAAAAGAAGTCAATGTTGAAAGATTTTTTTTTAATTCTGAATGAGGGGCAGTATTAAATTATATGTCAGGAAAATATATAAAAATAGTTAAATTTCATCAGGAAGCTAACATATCTTTAGTGGAAATGTTTGAGTACTTATAGATATTAAATTTTGAAAAAAATTATTTTAAAATAAATTTTCTATCTTTGATTTTAAAAGTAATGTGTTGATTGATAAAGCTGAGACAAAAAGAATTATATAGAAGAATATAAATGAACATTCAGTACAGAGATAACTACTGTTATTTTTTTTATTGGGGCATTGTTTTGCACTAAATATGTTTTATCTGAGTCACTTTATCAATTAATAATATATTGGTAATTCTTTTCATAAGAATTTTGAAAGTATTTCATGTTCAATATTTCAATAAATAAATTTAACCCTTTCATCATTTTTGACGTTTAGATTGGATAAGCATCTGTACCACTATAAATATTATTTGGTCTGTCTATAACTGTGCAATTGACAATTTGTAAATTGTTTTAAGATAAACTAGTTAATTAAAACAAGAGATATTCCAAGTAAAAATATCCACATACGTTTCCAGCGGCTGAGCTACTTTTGTGCTGCTACTGTTCTCATGCGAACATTTTAGACATTGTGACCAAAAAGGTACAATTTACGACCCTATATGCAGTGTGTATTTCAAATGGGGAGACAAAAAGCTGCAACCTTTTATACCACAGAACAATCAGTTTACAGTGTGACAGCCTAATAAGTACTCTACTTTATTACCTAATTGTTTTGCAAACAATATTGTGTCTGTCATAATCCATTGACTCAATTTTTCCTCTTAAAAAAGTGGTAGATATCATTATTTTGTTAATGACCAGATTGTCACAGCAACAGATCTGTTGTCTCAAGCTATTAATTAAGTAGCTAATTTTTGCTTTGTTAAAAATACATTTATAGACATATAAATCAAAAGGCACAATAAAATATCTTCAAAACAGTTTGAAATGGTTTCCAAGTACATTCCAATCAGTAAACATGGGAGGCACAATGTGACATGTTAACTGTCATTGCCGGCAGATCATTAGGGGATTTAATCACAGCGGCAGAACTTGCAAGGGCGTGTGGTGATGTTCAAGAGCTACGTAAGCCCAATTATTGATGGTGACTGAGCAGCTGCCAAAGGCCTCGTGATACTGTCTAATGTTTGTGAATGACTTCTAAAGGACAGATCAGATCTCCATTCTCTTAGCATCCCCAGGTGTTAAATCTCTCTTTAAAATCTGAAGGAGAAGCACCTGCACAAATAATTTCATTCCCCAAAAGAAATGCCTTCACTGGATTTCAATTTAACTTTGTTTCCTGAGCCATTATTGAGTCCATACAAGCGTCATTCATTTTTAACAGTGCATTAGTGTCAATTTATGAACTAAATTTGAGGATAATATTGAGAATGTTATGCAAGGCTACTATATGAAACTCACAAGATCATTAATATTGCTTTGAGTTATGTTTCAGGGAAAAATTTGTGTTGTGAGATTCATGTTGTGCTTTATTTTGTCAGATCATAAAAATTTGTTGGAGCTATGTGAAGTTCCCATGGTTTACAAAATATGTTCAAAACATATTCTCATTTATCCTCACTGAAACCTAATGAGGTAAGAAAGCCAGACACACTGTCCCTATTCACATAAAAACAAAACAAAACAAAAATTAAATAGTGATACAATGAGTTAATGTGACTTCCTCAGTGTGAGTGTCTGAATTGGAACAAGACTTCAAACATTCTATTATGCTGTACAGACCTGTCCAGAAAGTATTCAGTCATGTAGTATGAAATATAGAAACACTTATTGAATAAGATAGAAGATACAAGAAACACTGTACATAGGAAAATGACTCCTCAGTCCCCTTCAAAGTAGACACTGTGAGACCTCACACAGTTCTTCCAGTGTCTCTTCTACTGTTCAAAACACTTTGCAAAACCCTTTGTTGAAATAGGCATTGGCTGCCCCATCATATTTTCCTGAATCTCATCAATGGTCTGAAATAGGTCATTTTAGTTTGGGGAAAAGCCAGAAGTTGCAGGGCACCAAATCTGGGCTATAGTGGGGCTGATTCACCTGGGTGATTTGATGTTTGACCAAAAAACTTTTCAGGAGTTGAGATGCATGAGCAGGCACATTATCGTGATCTACCAATCACCAGTTGCCTATAGCCATGGCCATTTTCATCATATCGCATCTCTCAACCAAGGAAGGACATTGAGGTAGCACTCCTTATTAATTGTTTCTCCTGGAGGTGTGTGTGTGTGAAGGACAACATCTTTCCAATCAAAAAACACAGTTAACATGATCTTGATCTTGCTGTAACTTTGCCATGCCTTCTTCAGGAATGGAGACTTCCATTGGGACCAGGCGACTTCCATTGGGACAACTGGGCCTTTGTTTCTGGGTCATAGCTGTAGACCCGTGATTCATCTCTAGTTATTTGAGGAGATCTGGTTCATTGGTGGCAGTTTGAATCAAATCATTAACAACTGCAACACAATGCTCCTTTTGCCCTGGTAAAAGAAGCCACAAAATGAATTTTTTCAAGCCATACCGAGATCCTATGGCAAAATCTCAGACACAGTAGTTTTTGGAATCCCTAAATCAGCTTCCAGTTCTCTCACTGTCAACTGCCAATCTTTGTTGATTGCAGCCCGTACATGTTCAACATTCTCTGGTGTTCTGCTTGTTGCAGGCCTTGCAGGAGATGGATCATTTTCAATAGATTCTCAACCATCTCTGAAAAGTTTGTGCCACACTTTTATTTGCACTGCACTCATTGCTTCATCCACCAAAGCCTTCTGAATCAGCCAAATAGTTTCTGCAGAGGAATGCTCAAGCTTAATGCAAAATTTGATGCAGACTCATTGCATTACTCACTCAGTCACTTTGAATGCAATGGCCACACAGTACACATGCTCACTCAGCAGTGTCTCCTGCCCCCATTGATTACTACAGTGAAGTCTTCATTGTTCACGCATGTGCATTCCAGTCTACTCTCTTTGGCTGCCAAGTTACATGGATGTTTTGCAAATGACTCTCATTATATTAACAATGACTGTACATTTTCTGGACAAACTTCATATTTATGCTTTCAGAAAAGTTTTGTATATTTTTGTAACTATGAAGAAAAGTGAGGAGGGAGAAGACAGAAGAGGAGTGAATGGAAATCACACAAACCTCCTTCCTGGACCAATCTGTAATTACAGCTAAATTGTGGAGAAATCACCTGAAACAAAGAACTGGACAATAGTGAGACTAAAGCCTTATAACATCGAACAGACAGAAGAACCAGTTTCAGCACAACCTGACTGGAAAGGAGTGCGGTGGAGATGTAAGAGGGCTGGGTTGGTGCCCGCAGCACCAGAGGGATAATTAAGCAGTTGGTTGGATCTCCCTGAGAAGTGTGGGATCTAAACCCTAAGGTGGGATCTCCAGCCTGTAGCACCAGAACCCAAGAGTACACAGATAATAACCAGTGGTGAAAAGCAATGGGGTTGCTCTCTACCAGAGATAAATAGCTGGAGATGCAAAGAGTCATTTAAAGGGCAATGCACAAATTTTCACTTGCAGCCACTTACCCTGGGCTCCAGCAAAGTTGGGGGCAGAGTGGGCTAGAGACACCTGAGGAGAGACTAGGGATAGAAGTTTTGGGGAGAGAACTCAGAGAGTAGATGCCAAGATCCTGGTGCTGAGTCCTACCCCATATGGCAGCAGCCGTCATGATCAGGCAGACCACTCCCCTCCAAACAGCAGCAACCTGAGGGGAAACAACACCAGGAGGGACTCTGCCCCAGCCCTGAGGTGCTCAAGCCTGACTGCTGGGTGCTGAATGACTAGATCAACAACTGAAGGAGACATCACACACAGTAGATCCCTGGCAGTCTCAGAACAGGTTGCCTAAGGTCAGACAGAGCCAACATCTGACATCACCAGAAGCAGATCCAGAAAGAAAAAAAAAAAAACAAAACAGTGGTAAATACTGGAGACTACAAAAACAAAATCCTCTGTGGTCTTCTCCATGATCTGCAATATTTTCTTTTCTGTATAGCTTTTTAACATTCATTTCTTCTCATTAAAGTTTGTGCATATTGTCACTAGATTTTATACAATAGTTTATTTCAACTCACATATTTTGCCCCACTCCTCCCTTACCCCATTTTAATTTCTTTCCTCATTATTTTCATTTTAAATTTTGTTTTCTCTCTTCCTACAACTTGTTCCCATTCCGCACTCTCACTATTTCTCCCCTGACCAGCCTCTCAAAGCCAATTTTCTTGCTGATGGTCATCTCACATGCTTTTTCCCCACTCTTACTGTTCCTGCCTTCCCTCTCCACATTTAGCAATCTTTGTTTATTGGTTGTGGTTAGGGTAATTGTTGTTGCATTTTTTCCATTTTACCTCTAGATCTTCACTAATATTGTATTTCAAATACAAATTTTACCAGTCCCCTCTCCTACTCTGTTTTTCTTCTCAAATTTTTAATTTTACCCTGTTTTCTCTCCCTCTATGATATCAAAAATCACTTTCCATTCCTCTAGACATCTCTTAAGCTTTTTCTTTCTTTTTTCCCCTTATTCCCATCCTACCCATATTAATTTTAGTTCATTTGATGTTTATAGTGCTGTGGTGGAGCTTTCTCTCCAGTTTGTCTCTTATTTTTTTTATTATTTATTTACTTTTTCCTTCCTTTTTCCCTCTTCCTCTCACTTTGTTTTATTTTATTTTCCGTTTAAACCTAATACTATATATGCTTCCCATCTCAGACTTCAGTCCACCTTCTTTGTTCCCTTTTTTATTTATGATGTAAATTCTACTTTCTTTCTTCACATTGCTCAGACTCCCAAGTCTTATTTGTGTTCCTCCTTCTACCCTCTCAAAATCATTTTTCTTTCATTAGGTCATCTCATATTTGTTCTCCTTTCTTATAATAGCCTTAATCTCTTTATATCATTATTAATACTGGCTCACTTGCTGTTGATAGTGGAACTGAGTGGGGGAGTTATTTTTGTGGGTGTGGGTTTGTTTCCTGGACTTTGTGGTTTTGCTCTGGCAGCACCTGCACAACAGCACACAAGATGTGATGGAAAGAGTGACCTTCAATCAACTAGCTAGAGGGAAAACCCCACTAAGGAATGACCCAACAATAATCAAAACCCAGTTACATCCAGAGAGCCAACATAAATGGCACAAAGGACGTTCTAAAACCATCAAGGTCAGGAGATCAAGGAGGCTGCACCACTTAATCTCACAAGTCTCCTATCATAGAAATTCACACCACAAATCCCGGGAGTCAAAACAGATCAATTTAAGAAATAGAAGCAAACAAGAAAAGTATCACAAACAATGGGAAGACAAAGAAACAACCCCTAATCAAAAGGAAAGGAGGAATCCTCAGAAAGAGTGCTAAATGAAATAGAAGCAAGTAAACTATCAGATATTGAGTTCCAAACAATGTTTATAAGGAAGCTCAATGAGCTTAGTGGGAATTACCAAAACAACACGGTAGCTACAAGGAACCCACTGCAAACTACATCAGCATGAAAAAAGACATAGAAACAATCAACATGAGCCAAGAAGAAATGAATAATACAATTTATGAATTAAATAACACAATAGAAGGAATCAAAAGCGGGCTAGATGAAGGAGAGGATCACATGAGCAAGCTAGAGGACAAGGTAGAAAAAAACTCCCAGAAAGAGCAATACAAGGAAAAAAACTCAAAAAGAGCAAAGAGGGGTTAAGGGCATTGCAGGACAACATGAAACATGTAATAATATCCATAAAATAGGGACACCAGAAAGAGAAGAGGGGCAAGGAATAGAAAACCTGTTTGAAAAAGTAATGATGAAACTTCCCTAATTTGATGAGAGAAAAAGTCACAAAAATCCAGAACACAGAGAGTCCCAATCAACAGAAAACCAAAGAGGCCCACTCCAAGACACATCACAATTAAAATGGCAAAATTCAAAGATAAACAGAGAGTCTTAAAGACAGCAAGGGGAAAAAAGGAAGTAACATACAAGGGAGCCCTGATAAGACTAGCAGCTGACTTCTCATCAGAAAAAACTATAAGCCAGAAGGGAATGGCAAGAAATATTCCAAGTAATGAGAAGCAAAGGCCTACAACCAACACTGCTCTACCCAGAGAAGCTCTCAATTAAAATGGAAAGTGAAATAAGGAATTTCCCAGACAAAAGAAGGCTAAAAGTATACACCTCCACCAAACCAGCATTGCAAGAAATGCTAAAGGGATTGCTTTAAGAAGTTGAAGAAAAAGAGTGAAAGAGAGAGGAACACAGGTACAAAGGGGGAAAATGGCAATGAATAAGAAGCCATCAATAATAACCTCAAATGTAAATTGATTAAATACTCCAATCAAAAGACATAGGGTAGCTAAAAGGATAAGAAAATATGACCTGCACATATGCTGCCCACAAGACCCACCTCAGAACAAAAGACCTACACAGACTGAAAGTGAAAGGTTGGAAAAAATATTTCAAGCAAACAGCCTGGAAAAAAAAGCTAAGGTAGCAATACTTATAACAGACAAAATAGACTTCAAAACAAAGGCCATAAAAAGAGACACCAAAGGACACTTCATAATACTCGAGGGAAAAATCCATCAAGAAAACATAAATATTGTAAATATATATGCACCAAAATAGGAGCACCCAAATATATAAGGAAAATCTTGGAAGACTTAAAGAAAGATAAAGACAGCAACATAATTATAGTAGAAGATTTTAACACCCCACTGTCAAAAATGAGTAGATCTTCCAAACAAAATATCAACAAAGATATTGTGGCATTGAACAATGCCCTAGACCAAACGGACTTAACTGATATGTATAGAGCCTTTCATCCCAAAGAAGCAAAATACATGTTCTTTTCAAATGCACATGGAACATTTTCCAGAACAGACCACATGACAAGACACGAAACAAGCCTCAACAAATTCAAGAAAATTGAAATCATACCAAGCATTTTCTCAGACCACAGTGGCTTGAAACTAGAATCCAACCTCAAGGAAAGTCCTCAAAAACATTCACACTCATAGAGACTGAATAGCATGCTATTAAACAATGAATGGGTTAATAATGAGATCAATAAAGAAATCAAAAAGTTTCTGGAAAACATATGAAAATGAACAGATGAACACTCCAAAACTTATGGGACACTGTGAAGGCATTCCCAAGAGGGAAGTTCATAGCAACACAGGCCTACTGAAAAAAGATAGAAACATTTCAAATAAATAACATAACCCAAAATCTACAACAACTAGAGGAACAACAACAAACAAAGCCCAAATCAAGTAGAAGGAAGGAAATAATCAAGATCAGGGCAGAACTAAATGACATAGAGACTAAAAGAACAATTCAAAGGATCAACAACTCCAGGCACTGGTTCTTTAAAAAGATAAACAAAATTGACAAGCCTTTAACCAGACTCACCAAGAAAAGAAGAGAGAGGACACAATCAGAAATGAAAAAGGAGAAATTACAATTGATACCACAGAAATATAACGGATTGTAAGAAATTACTACAAGCAAAGGTATACCAAGAAATTTGAAAACCTGGGTGAAACGGACAAATTTCTAAAAACATGTAGTCTACAAAAAATGAATCAAGAAGCATAAAGCCTGAAGAAACCAATAATAGCTAGTGAAATTGAAGCAGTAATCAAAACACTCCTAGCACACAAAAGCTCTGGACCAGATGGTTTCACAGGTCAATTTTACAAAACATTTAAGGAACAGCTAACTCCTATCCTTCTCAAACCATTCCAGAAAATTCAAGAAGAGGGAAGACTCCCAAAATCTTTTTCTGAGCCCAGTAATATTCTAATCCCAAAACTAGATAAAAACAAAATAAAGAAAGAAAAATACAGGCCCATATTGCTGATGAATATAGATGCTAAAATTCTCAACAAAATATTGCAAACCACATCCAGCAATACATTGAAAAGATCACACACCATGATAAAGATCATTCATCCCAGGGACGCAAGGGTGGTACAATATTCTCAAATCAATAAATGTAATATATCACATAAATAAAAGGAAGGACAAAAATCACATGATCATATCAATAGATGCAGAAAAGCCATTTCATAAGCTACAGCATCCATTTATCATAAAAACACTCAGCAAAGTGTGTATAGAGGTAGCATATCCCAATATAATAAAGACTATATAGGATAAACTTACAGCCAACATCATACTCAATGGGCAAAAACTAAAAGCTTTCCCACTAAGATCAGGAACAAGACAAGGGTGTCTGCTTTCACCACTTCTATTGAACACAGTATTGGAAGTTCTAGACATAGGAATCAGACACAAAAATAAATAAAATGCATCCAAATTGGAAAGGAGGAAGTAAAACTGCCATTGTTTACAGATGTCATGATAGTATATAATAAAAATATTATTATTATTAATATAGACCCCACCAAAAAACTACTCAACCTAATAAGTCAATTTGGCAAAACAATAGGATACAAAGTCAATATTCAGAAATCAAAGGCATTTTTGTACACCAACAATGAAATATCAGAAAGAGAAATCAGGAAAAAATTCCCATTTGGTATAGGAACAAGAAAAATAAAGTACCTAGGAATAAACTTAACCAAGGAGACAAAAGACCTATACTTAGAAAACTATACAACACTGAAGAAAGAAATTAAGGAAGGCACAAATAAATGGGAGCATATACTGCCCAAAGAAATTTATAGATTCAATGCAATCCATATTAATATACCGATGATATAGTTCATAGATATGGGACAAATATTTCAAAAATTTATATGGAACCATAAATGACCCTGAATAGCCACAGCACTTTTTAAAAAGAATCACAAAGTAGGAAGGATCACAATATCTGATATCAAACTATATTACAAGGCAACTGTAATCAAGACAGTCTTGCATAAGAACAGACACCTAGATCACTGAAACAGAATAGAGAGCCCAGAAATAAACCCATGTCTCTATGGACAATTAATATTTCACAAATGGGGGAAGAAACATAAAATGGAGTAAAAACAGCCTCTTCAACAAATGGTGTTGAGAGATCTGGACAGCTACAAGAAAAAAAATTAAACTCCACCACCAACATACAACATACACAAAAATAAACTCAATATAAATAAAAGACTTAAATATTAGTCACAGCACCATAAAAATCCTAAAGAAGATAAGGAAGAAAATTTCAGCTATTCCATGCAATAATACTTTCACCAATATGTCCCCTAGAGCAAGGGACATAAAGGAAAGAATAAACAAATGGACTTCATCAAATTATAAAGCTTCTGCGTGGCTAAAAAACACATCACCCAAATGAAAAGAGAATCAACTGTATGGGAAAATATATTTGCCAATGATACCTCTGAAAAGGGTTTGATCTCCAAAATTTATAAAGAACTTGAATGACTCCACACCAGGACAAACAATCCAATTAAAAAATGGCCAAAGAACCTGAACAGACACTTTTCCAAGGAGGACATAGAGAGGGCCCATAGACATATGAAAGGATGCTCAACATCACTAACCATCAGACAGATGCAAATTTAAACCACAATGAGACACCTCTTCCAACTGGTGAGAATGGCCATCATAAACAAATCAACAAGCAAGTCCTGGCAAGGTTGTGGGGAAAAGGGAATTGTAGTGGACTGTAAGTGGGAATGTAAACTGGGACAGCCACTGTGGAAACACTTTGGAATTTACTCAGAAAACTAAAAATGGAACTGCCTTTTGACCTGGCAATTCTGCTGCTGGGATTATACCCTAAGAATCCTGAAACACCAATTCAAAAGAACCTATGCAGCCCAATGTTCATAGAAGCTCAATTTACACCAGCCTAGTGTTGGAAGCTGCCTGAGTACCCATCAGTAAATGAGTAGATCAAAGGACTATAGTACATTCACACAATGGAATTCTATGCAGCAGAAAGAAAAAAGGAACGCCTACATTTTGAGACTGCACGGGTAGAACTGGAGAGCATTATGCTAAGTCAAATAAGCCACATGGTGAAAGACAAATACCATATGATGTCACCTATAAGTGGAACCTAATCAATAAAACAAACAAGCAAGCAAAATAGAACCAGAGACACTGAAATACAGAATAAACAGCGTGGTGAGGGGAGGGGGATAACAGGGAAAAGAAGCTGAAGGGTCATCAAGGAACATGTATAAAGGACACATAGACAAAGACAACGGGATGGGGGAAGACTGAATGTGGGAGGTGGAGGTGTGGAGGGTGGAGGGGAGTAATGGGGGAAAATGGGGGCAACTGAAATTGAACAATAATAAAAAAGGAACAAAGAAAATAAATTACTATTCAAATTAAAGTTAATTTATTTCAAATATATAACTATGTTTCTTCTATATATTATTTATGTGTTTCATTCACAATCACCCATTCTATTTAAATTACCTTAAATTATTAATTACTCAATGAGTTTATAAACATACTGAATCAGATATTTATTTTTCTGATGAAAGAGACATGAAGAATGCTAATATTGTATCACAAATTAATTTTCCCAAGATTTTCTTAAATGAATACTAATGCTAATCACTTCTTATGTAACTTCCTTGCCTTCTTCCCAATTATATTTGAAAGAATATAGATGAAATGTATCTGTACCAAGAAAGTTTTTGTAACTGAGGCAAAAAGGGTAGACACAAACACATTCTCTTGTGACACACAAGATTTTTCACACTACATTGAAGGAAAATATCACTTTGAATCTTTGTGCTTCATTTAATATATCAATTAGGAGATTGCACCTGGAGGATCCATCTTAGGGTATGTGGAAGTTCCTAATTGACAACGTTTCAGTGATTGGGAGGTCCTAGTTAAGTTTCCCAAAAATTCTTATTATTGAGGAAGATGGCAAACAGTGCTCTTGAGTGATGGTGAGAGTAGGGAGTGTCAGCCACACATCACAAATATGAGCACCCACATGTTTACCTGATTTCTAGGGTTTCTTTTCCAAGCATAAGACAAATGAGTGGACAAAGCAAAAACACACAAACATAGAAACAAAACCCTGCACTTATATACAGCCACATGAATTATTATGAACATTGGAATACACTGGAGCCAGCAACTGATGCAAAAGGTCATCAGCTGAAAGCTCTCCTTTTCCCTCAGGATTATAGACTATTTACTTTTAAAGGTTTTTTTTAAAAAAAGATTTTATTTATTTACTTTTAGACAGTGGAAGTGAGGGAGAAAGGGAGAGAAACATCAATGTGTGGTTGCCTCTTATGTGCCCCCTACTGGAGAACCTGGCTCAAAACCCAGGCACATGCCCTGTTGGGAATCGAACCCCTTGGTTTGCAGGCTGGCTCTCAATCCAATGAGCCACATCAGCCAGGGCTGTAGACTTAATTTAACATTGATATATGATAGCATGATAAATAGTTACATAGATACAAGTATGGAAAGTTCTTCTTTCTTTATACTTTTCTCAGGGACAAAATTCCTTCTAAATATATCTCAGTATTATATCACTCTTGATCCTCCCACCTCCAGCCCTGTGAACACTTAGGTACTTCTTTGGCATATGGGTCTTCTTAAAATGCCTTTACTATAAGGATGACATCCTATTGCTATAGCAACAGGAAATGATTATTTGCAGCACAGTTTTGACCTGATACTTAGTTCTACTTGATCTGATTCTCACCATAATCTCAATGACATTTATTGTCATTACTGTTTTTGGAGGGAGGGATGAGGAAAACGATGATTACTCTTTTCTCCTCCAAATACCTTCTCCTTTCTCTCCTCATGGATTTTTCTTGTCCTTTTTTAGAGAGTTCCACCTGAATTTACAAATTTAATTTCATTTTTAATTCTCAAACATTTTCCCCTGCTTTACTATAGATTTATCATCTAAGCAATATGTTGCACTCCATAAATGGAAAAGTGTGAGCTGTGAAACATAGCAGGGAATGAGTAGATTACTATAGGAGACCCAGACATATATAAAAGAAAAAAAAATGCATGTGCCTAGACCCTACTCTAACAACATTTGCTTTGTTTTACTACACTGGTAAAATTATAAAATTGCCCTAGAGTAAGGTCTAAATCCTAGGTATAGATTAGTTCTGTTCATTATCACTGCCTAGTATTTCCAATTGCTCTTAGTTAAAAATTAAGCTGTGAAATTAAGGGTTAGTGTAATGGAAGCATACACACTTATTGCTAAAATACTAAAAAAGTAAAAGAAAATGATAAGGATCCTGTTCAATAAGATATCTATTAGTAAGTGAAAATAAATAAAGAGTATTAGAAGTAATCAAAAATAAACCTGAATTTATTTGTTGCTTGGCAAAGGAGAGCCAGGCCACTCAGAAATTATTTTAGCAAACCACCATCAACAGAATATGAAGGGTTTTATGTGTAGATGTGTACACACTGCGAGATTATAGTCTCTTTTTGATGAGTGATTAAATGCAGGTTTTATATTACTCTGGTTCAAAAGTGTCTGTGATCAATTATGTAAAACTCTAACTAGGCTGGTGTCATTCACCACGCGTAGCTGTACACTATAAATCTTGGAAGACTTCTTGAACAGTGATGTGATAGGACCTGATGGGATTCACAGAAATCAAATGAACCACGGACTATTGAGGGCTTTAAAGCAGTCCCAGAGCCAGAGGAATATAAAGGAGGGCAAAAAATAGCCTGGGCTTGGTCAACCACTAAAATGATCATGTGGTCACAGGCCTGCAACAATAAGAATGCAGTTAACCTAAAATGAATCAGGTCAGTCAAAGAGCAACCACTTAGAAGACCTCTTTAAAATGTTTCTGCAGAAGAGAATGAAAGGAGATCAAATTCCCACCTCAGATCCTTGTTGGGAATCTAAAACCAGAAGCAAGGTCATCAGATTGCCCTTCTTAAAAAAAATACACGCTACAATTTATCTTCTCTATTTCTATTATCTTATGTTGCTTAATCATTTTCCACTTCCACACATGAAATTTAACAATTTTATTACCTACTCTTTTCTTTCTCTATTACATGTTGTATATATTTGGGGAGGTTTAATTTTCATGTAAGGTCTAAGGTTCTATATTAAAGACAGCAGTGACCCCACATAATGGAGGGAAGAAACCAGTTTATCCTTAAAGCTGAATGTCATGAATTGTTGTCTTCCTTTGGGGAGTTTATGAGAGTCACTTAAACTGCAATGATGTGGATTTTGTATTAGTTTCCTAGGGCTGCTGTAGGAAATTACCACAAACTGACTTAGAACAAGAGAACTGTATTGACTCATAATATTAGAGGCTAGAAATATGAAATCAATGTGTTGGCAGAATCATATTCTCTCTTCAAAGGCTGTAGGAGAGGATCTTTCCTTGCCTCTTGCTAGCTTCTGCTAGTTGCCTGCAATCATTGGCAATCTTTGGCTTGTACATACATCATCTCAATCTCTATTACGTTTTTCACATGTTCCCTCTCTTTGTCTGTGTGTCTCTGTGTCTTTATGTGCAAAGTTTCCTCTTTATAAAAGGACACCAATCATAGGATTAGGGCCCACCCAAATTAATCCTCTTAACTTGATTACTTCTGCAAAGATAGTGTTTCCAGAGAGAGTCTCAAGCATAAGTACTCAGTGTGAAGGGATTAAGAAATACAAATTGGCAGATACAAAATAGTCATGCGGATGCGAAGTACAGCATAGAGAACACAGTCAATAATATTGTCATAATAGACCTAGTGGTCAAATCAACTCAAAAATTATATAAATGTCTAACCCCAACTGAACCTTATATAATATTGAATGTCAACTGAAATTTTAAAAAATTTAAAGAACAAGTAAAAATTAAAAGACCATCTTTTCGGGGGCACAATTCAACTCACGACAGTTGGGGTTTTTTCAATAGGCTGAAAAATCGATGTATGTGAGATGGCAAGAAATATTGCAATAAAATGGAAATCTCTTCTTTTAGTTTATTTCACTCTCCATTTCTTCTCCATACAGCTTTACAGTCTCCAGCCACCAGAGTCTTGTATGGCTGCCCATCTCTAAACTACCTGATACAGAATTGGTCAAATAGTTCCATTCACATCAACCAAACTTTTGTGGTTCATTAGAAACTTTTGTTCAAAGGTAAAATTGATAAATGTGCGAGCCAATTTAAACCATTATCTTTTTTTTTTTTCAATTTTCAGCCAAAATTCAACTCAGTCTTGGAAGGAAGGGGAAAATACAAGTTGGAATATGTGAGGTCATGATCCCCAAACAAGCAAAAGCTTTTGTAAATATTAGGGGAAGACAACTCTGTACTGTAAGGAATCCGAAAATCCATTCATACATAAAAGTTTCAAGGTAAGAAATATTCAAACCTGTACAGAATTTTTGGTGAGTTTATTTGAGCCAAACTGATGACAATTGCTGGGAAGAAAAATCTCAAAACAGACTGAGAAAATGCTCAGAGAATGGCAGTTTTGAACCTTATTTTATACATCACAATCAAAGAAGGAGACATTGTTACAGAACAGACCCTGGGTGGGGGGTGGACAATATACTATTACCAAAGGGACCCCCCTTTTCTCTCTGGGCGCCCCCCTCCACCTACTAGGTTCACCTTGTCCACCGCCAGAGGAAAGACGTCTCTCAATGCTAGAGACTGGTGAAAAGGAAAGGAATTATTTATTTAAAAGTTATACAGACTTGGAGTAATGACTTAATGTCTTCATTAAAATACTAAAGTCCTTTAGAATACCCACAGACACACACGGTCCTTCTTTCTCCCTCTGCCCAGTCCGGGGTACCGTGTCTCAGGAAAAGAAGTAGAAGTCTGTGATTCAGGCTCCCGGCACCATCAGCTGTGTTGCCACCACGGGGTCCCCACTCTGCCAAAGCCGCATGGTCCTCTCCCCGGTATGGCCCCCAAGCCTGGGTTTAAATCCCAGCACCAGTCTTCCTCTGCAGCCCCATTTCTGACTTCTCCTACAATCAGTTACACCTGCCAGCATCCCCGTATTCTTCCAGCTTTACTGGGCTGCCAGAGTAAGTCTGGGCAGGTGTGGCCCCATGGCCTGGAGCCAGTCTTTTCCAAGCTCTCACGCAGGCCCGGCAACCAGGGGGAGTTGCTTCCCAGTTACATCTTAGGTGGAAGTCACTCCCATCCCCCTGGCTCAAAGCATGGCCACAGCTATTTAACATATCTATGAAACCAGTTAAAGGTTATAGATATGTTAAATGACCATGCCAGAGGTTAGCTGCACAGCTGTTGCTGTACAAAATAGCTCTGAATGGCTCTGCTCCTTGTGTCCCTTCCCCCATCTCAGGCTTGTGGGGGTGAGGACATCCTATATATATTTTTCGAATATTGTCTGGACACCTTGACTTCTGGACCCCATTACAAATCCCTATTTGGGGACCCCCTCTTGGCCGCACCCTGTTAGAACATTAGGGGTTACATGAAATCCACTGGTGATAGATTAGGGAGGCAGGGGAAAGCTAAGCAGGGAAACCTCTAGGGCTGGATAAAAGGTAAAAATGATAGATGCATATTTCTTTTACACAAGTGGGTGAAGGATAGTTACCAGTTAACAACTAACATGATAACAATAAGGATTAGGGGATTTATGGTCTCAGCTTGTGCCCAAGGGGTTTGGGAAAAAGGGAAGTTACCTTGACATTTCCAAAGGTATGTTATCATAGATACAGAAAGAAAATAGACAGGCTCAGTTAACGTAAAGATTGACCTTTGTTAGGGAAAAATACTGGCCTAGGACAAGACTACCCACCAGGAACTGTTTTTAGTTAATAAACTTTAATTTCCAATCATCCTTTGAGTTTACTTTAGGTCTCTGAGTTTGTAAGGCTGCATCTCCGACCCACACTGAGCTGGTCAAGTTAATGTGTGGCCCTTTTTTTGAGGGGGGGGCTCCACCTGCAGGGCCCCCCCCCCCCAGCCACCACAGATGAGAATAAGTCTATCAAGACATGATCTGCCTGGGGAGGAAAGGTGGCCAATCTCTCAAAGGAGAAGGGCCAAGAGCCTTTTCCTCAATGGGCTTTTATTGGGTTCATTTTGCACAGGAATACAGGTAAAGCTCATCAATCGTTGTCAGGCAGTAAGGATCAAACAATAGATAACATTCAAAGAACTATGAGGGCTTATTCTTAGTCAGGATCAGCTAGCTAAAGGGCTATAAGACTTTGGGGAAAGAAACTCATTTGATGCTTGAACCCTTATCATTTAAATTGAGGGTATTAGCCAAGCAGGTTTAACAGGATTTTTATGCGTCCTTTCTCAGGCCTGATCACCTGGGGGAACCTGCCCTTTCCAGCACAGGGCCACACCCACCTCCTTCATTGTTTCAGGTTTAGATTGAGCAGGGGAAGTAAGGCAGCCAAGAGATTAGGAGACTTCCTGTAGACAGAATGCGGACTCAGGCTATGTTAAAGCCGAGGGGCGAGGGTCCATCACCCCCTTTTTCATAGCCCCCCAAGTGGGGCTCTTCATGGCCATGCCTATTTTAGGTCATCCCTCCCTTGAGGAATCTTACCCATCATTGGCTAACTGGTCAGGCTCAGGGCCAAGCAGGGTAAAGAAAAGTGAGCAGAGGCAGTGCCCCTGCCAGGGAGATAAGCTTTGTCTCTTTAGTGGCTTAGGGTCCCAAGGTCTCTCTCAGCATTAGCCATGGGGGGTTATAGCTTCTGAAACTGGGCAGAGAGGTTCCCAACACCTTTTCTTCCACAAAAGCAACAAGATCAGGGGAAAAATAAAAGATACCTAAGTGTTTGAAAAGACATAAATGATTTATATTAAATTTAAACACTAGCTTAATCTGATTACCCATTCTTCAACCCCTCCAAGGAATTTTGACAGCTGTAAACAATTTGGGATCAGTATTCATATGGAGGCAATTTTTCTCATAGAGATTAATATTAATATTAACATTTATTTCCTCTAAAGTTACACTTCATTTATAAATAATTCTCTGGCTTACTAATGACATGTTAAATAATTTGCTTGATGCACATCATTAGGTCTTTGAGGCTGCACAATAACAAAATTATTTTAAAAATAGGAAGGGATTGAGCAAAAAAGAAACAGGATTCTTGGACATGGACAAAAGGGTGGTGATTACTGGGGAGGAGGGGAGTATAAGGGGACTAAATGGTAATGGAAAAAATGCAATAAAGATTATATATTTAAAAATATTTTGTAATGCTTATTGCTTTACAAGTTTTATCCTTTGCTTATTTTTTTCATTATTCATTCTTTTTATAATTCAACTATAACTGATGTATATAAAATTATATTTGTTTCAGATATACAACATAATAATTCAGTATTTGTATATATTGTGAAGCTATCACCATGATAAGTCTACTTAACATCCATCACCGTACATAGTTATAATATTTTCTTGTAATGAGCACTTTTAAGATCTATTATCTTAGCAACTCTCAAACATGCAACACAGTGTTATTAACTATAGTTACCATGCTGTACATTACATCCCCATAACATTTGCTTTATAACTGGGAAATATACCTTTTGATGCCTTTCACCCATCTCTCCCAACCCGTACACCTGCCTCTGAAAACCGCCAATCTGTTCCACGTATTTATGTGAACCTTATTCAGTCTTGATATCCTGTTAGTTTGTTTGTTGGTTCATGCTGTTACAGTTGTTCCAACTTTTTCTCCCTTTTCCCACCTCTTCCCATTTCCACCCTCATCCCTCCCCACTCCAGTCCCATATTGTCGCCCATGCTTATGGGTTGTGCATAAATGTTCTTTGGTTAATGCCTTCAGCATCTTTCATGCTGTATCCCTCTGCTTCCTTTCTGGCAGCTGCCAGTCTGTTTAATGTATCAAAGCTTCAGTTACTATTTTGTTCATTACTGTGTTCATAAGAATCCACATATAAGTGGGATCATGTGACATTTTTCTTTCATTGGTGGGCTTAATTCACTTAGCATAACTTTCTCCAGGTCAATCCATTCTGTTGCAAAATGTAAGTTTCTTCTTTTTTACTGTTGTGTAATATTCCATTATGTAAATACCACAGCGTTTTATCCAGTCATCTACTGATGGGCATTTAGGCTGTTTCCAAACATTGGCTATTAAAATCTCAGGTTGTCAACATAGAAATATTTTTGCTGATGTATTTCCTGAGGCGCAAGAAACAAAGTAGAAAATAAGCAAATCAGACTACATCAAATTAAAAAGCTTCTGTACAGCTAACAAAACCATCAGCAAGGTGAATAAGGAACCCACTGCATGGGAGAACACTTTCTCCAATGATACCTCTGACAAGGTTTTAATCTCCAAAATATACGAAGACTAATACAGCTCAATGCCAGGAAGACAACCAAATTACGGAATGGGCAAAAGACCTGAATGGACACTTCTCTAAAGAGGACATACAGAGGACCCATAGACATATGAGAAAATGTTCAACATCACTAATGATCAGAGATGTGCAAATTAAAACCTCAATTAGGTATCCCCTTATACCCGTCAGAATGGCTATCATCAATAAGTCAACCAACAAGTGTGGGTGAGGATGTGGAGAACAGGGAACTGTCACTGGGAATGCAGTCTGGTGCCACCACTGTGCAAACAACATGGAGTATCCTTAAAACATTAAAAGTGAAACTCCCTTTTGACCCAGCATTTCCACACCTGGGAATATACCCCAAAGATCCTGAAATACCAACACAAAAAAATATACACAACCCTATGTTGATATCCTTTATTAAAATTTTTCAATTACAGTTGACATTCAATACCATATTAATTTCAAGTATACAGCATAGTGGTTATTTTTATAACTTATGATGAGGTCCCCTTATAAGTCTAGTATCCACCTGACATCATACATAGTTATTACAATATTATTGACTGTCTTCTCTATGCTGTACTTAATATTCCCATGACTATTTTGTAACCATTAATTAATAAAATTATGTAAGTTCCAGGTTACAATCAACATCTTAACTGAGATAATTATACTAAAAACTGTGACTGCAGACATGTTTATATAAACATACCACCAAGGGTGACTTGTTTGACTGCATGATGAAAACTGTAAAATTAATTATTAATGATGTCCTAGATAATAACTCTTTACAAACTATCAATGAAAATATATAGGTGAAATATAGATGTAGATATAAATATATAGATATAGAGAAATATTCAGAGATTCTGTAATTTACCAAAGGTTTTGAGTTATATTTTGTCATTCCTCAATACAGAATTGTTGAGGACCTTATAAAATTAGTTGCATTTAAGAATGTTAATAACTTACGACTTTGTTTTCCTTGTCTGGATTCCGAACCATTCAATGAGCCACAGAAGTAAAGCATAATGAAATCAAAATGTGAGCTTTGTAATTCATAGAGCTTCTCTCTTGGTGCAGATCAACAGGGACTTCCTTACACTGCATCATAGTTCGCATCACCCTTACTAAGTCACATACAGATTAGGGACTTTATTGCTAAATTTGCTATATGGCAGAGGGTAGATCAGAACTCGAACTCGGTGAAGGCTGACACATCACAAAGACAAAAAGCAGGAGGACACGAGGCAAGCTAGTTCATCTTGCGGTAGTACCAATCCTGACAGTGGGAGGAAGGAGTGAACAAGGGGACTCTAATAGATATTCGGATGTCTTTCCATTTGGAGTTGGACGTGTCCTTGTGAATTGAAACTCAAAGGAAACACTTTCTTCTAAGTGAAACAAGAAGACTGAAAAAGAAAAAAAAAGAAGAAAGACGAGATGTGATGATACCAGAATCGTTTCTTGTTAGAAGGGAACTTTGAGAATGATAGAAAAACGTGAGGATTAAGCAAGGGAATTGCTCCCATGTGAAATGTGTGTAATTCCATTATGAGAACAAAAACATAAATTGGATATTTTTATAGAGTGTGTCTTCAGTAGTTTTAGAGTCTATAGTTCCTTTTATGGGCTTCAATTTTGAAAAATGACTCCAGTATTTTCAATTAATTAAGAAATGAAATGGTAACATCGTCTTCTCATGGGACACAGCTATTTCTATTTTGATTCAATAAAAAAGATGCAATGTCAAAAAAAAATAAATACCAAAGTTAGTGGTTTACAGTACCACTGAATATTGACTCTAATACTTCAATATAGGTAAAAATATGAACTAAAAAACCAAACTGAGATATTAAAATTTGTCTTTTCATCTTCAAAAATTAACATTTCTGTCCTTAAATTTTATTTTGTTGTTTATGCTCTCCAATTTCCTATTTTCTTCAGGTTTTCTGAAGACATTAAAATTATTCACAATAAACGGAGGCAAAAATTTAGCTAATAAAATTAAATATAAAATATGTGAAATTAATTGAGTTTTGTTGAACAATTTGTGATAATTAAACTTATGTGTTTAGGCAAAAATGTTTTGGCATAATTTCTTCTGATAGAGATTATTTAGCAGACAGTGAAATGTTTAGAGTTAAATGTACCAAGATTCCCAATTATTACAAAAAAACACATAAGCATTAAATTGTTTTGGAGTGCCAAACATACTTTGACAATTATTGTAGGTGGCTGTGAAAGGTAGAGTTACCAGAACGGGAGGCATTTCGGCTGCTGAAGCAGCTTTAGAAACATTAAAGTACATTTGCAATCATCAAAGACATGCTTGGAAAGGATTTGTATTCATTTTGTTTTAATTAGAGCAAACACCTTCCCTATGGTTACCTCAACTCAGAATGAGTTTCACATCACAACACAGGTTATATTCTCTACAGACATATTAAAGGAAACTAAAGGATTTTTGTTTTCAGATTTCAAATCACAAAACAAAACAGTCCAATTCACTTTGGGTTCTCAGTGGTATATTTATGTCTTCAGGGTCTCACATAACATATCATTTCTGTGCTCCAAGAAAAAAAAGGATTATGGTTCAAAAGTTCACATTTGTGCATCTTTGCAGTTTTTCTTTAGATATGTAGGCTTAAAACTCTTCTGAAATAAAAGTTTAGTAGGGGATGCATTAAGATGGGGAGCATAATTGTGTAAAGTAAATACTCATCAAACACATCAGAACTTCGTTGAATTTACTTGCTAAGTGGCCATCATGGAAGAATAACTTTTATTTTAAATTCTCTAAAAAGCAAATAGTTTTTGGATATAAGAACATTTGCTCCTTCCTATCTAAACCAAATCATATATTATGTATAATACATGAATGATGTATTTTGTCCACATATATTTTAAATTAACCTGTCAGTATTGTTCATGTAATCCCATTGGATTGTTTTAGAATAAATTGTTTCTTGATTTTTAATCTTAATCAATACATATGAGATGATAAAGGTGGATGACAGTAAGTCTAAACTAAAAGAATTATAGAATATGTTGAATTGTATTTTTTAGTCAAAAGTTACTATGCACAATAATCAAAACCATTACTTCTCTTGCATGTCCTTTATAAATATATTTTTTAAATGAATCTGAATTTATCCTCATAAGTGCTGTCAACTTGTTCTCCAATTTTGCTTACACACTTTTACTGGGAGTTTACATAGTATTCCAGCAGAAGTAAGATGTGTACTTACACAGATACCTGTTCCCCATTTTAAACACTCTCAAACCAGCCTAGTCGCCCACCCGCCTTCATTCTGGAGGCAGGGGTTGGAGTGTTTGGCTTGCAGCAGTACCCTCCTGAATTAATTCCAAAGATTTTATCAGAGAGTATAAATAATTTGACTATAAAAATTCTCTTCATATTTATGTGTGTGTGTGTGTGTGTGTTTACCTATATTTGAGAGACAGCTAAGCTTCTACTGGGAAAAAATAGCTGTCACCTTACAAACATGCTAAAGTCAAAACTTTGACACTTCTAACTCTGTAACCTTGAGGAGGCCAGTTTTTAAGCCTCACAGTTCCTCAGTTTTCTTATCTTTCAAATGAAGATATAGAAGCTATCTTGGACTTTTTCCTGAAGATTCCAAATTGTTTTTCTGTAAAACCCTATTAGTTTTACAGTGAGGTAATGGTAACTCTGTTTTCATTCATTTAGAGATTCAAAACAGAGAGAATGTAGCGTTTGAGTAAGATGACTAGGATAAAATTAAAATGCAAAATTTTAGTGAAATTTTATTTTTATTACCCTTGAAAGATTTTGTTTTCTTATGAAAGACATTGAGCAACTGGGCTAATTTCGGGTCATGGCCTCATAATAAGATACAGTTTTATTATTTTTCAGTTATTTTATTTTTGAAAGAATGGAATAATTTATTAAATAGAGACTGAAATGTAACTTTATTTTGGTTTTCCACTCAAAATATTTTAAAAAAATAATATCTTCTGTGTAGTGACTTTTAAATACTTACAAAAATCATACAATGAATAGAAAATGTTGGGTTGTTCAAAAAGTTCATTTTTTGGTTTGTTCGTTTTTGTAAGATAGCTCTAGCATCACTTAGTTGTCTTTAACTTCATTTGAAACAATTTTTGTTCAATTTTATTGTGATAGCTGTCATATCAACACATTAAAAAAACTTATCAAAATTGGTGAATTGTTGTGTAACAAATTTAATATTGAAGATGGAAGAAAATATGCAACATATTTTGGCATATTATGCTTTATTATTTCAAGAAAGGTAAAAATGCAACCAAAAAGCAAAAGAAAAGAAAAAAGGAAAGACTTGTGCAGTGTGTGGAGAAGGTGCTGGGACTGATCGAATGTGTCAAAAGTGGTTTGTGAAGTGTTGTGCTGGGGATTTTTGCTGGACGATGCTCCACGGTCAGTTAGACAAGGTGAAGTTGGTAGTGATCCAGTCGAGACAGGAATTGAGAGCAATCAATGTTATACCATGAGGCAGATAGTTGACATACTCATACTCAATACAGTTATTTGTGCAAATAAAAAAATGTGTCTTTTATTTTATGGAAAAAAAACTAAACAGAATTTTTGGTCAATCCAATAGATAGATATTAGTCTTAAACCCAGTCAAATAAGTAATTCAATTAAGTAGAGATGATGTAAACCTACATTTAAATGTCAGAGATGATCAGATTGGATAAAAGAGCAAGAACCAAATATATACATGTTAAATATAAAGACGTAGCTACCATAAAAATAAAAGAATATTCTGCTAACATTAATCAAAAGAAAGCAGGAGTGCTGTAAGAGTATTACACAATGCAGGTTGCAAAGCAAAGACTACAGTCAGGTTTAAATGAATTCATGTATTAATCACCAAGAGGTCAATTAAGATGTCATAACATTTTAAAATGTTGATCCACCTAATAACAAACTTCAAAATGTATGAAGAAATCTGACAAAACTGCAAGGAAAGTAGACGTTCAACAGAGATTTCAATGCCCCTATCTAAAAAACTGATACAAAGTCTAGATATTTATATAACAGTCTACCAACAACAGTAAAATACACATTATATTCTTGCATGCAAATTATACTATATTCTGCACCATGAAATCAATCTCACTATATTTATAAGACTATAATTTATACAAATATACTTTAATAAAATTAAAGAATACCTAAGTAACAAAAGAACCTCTCAAAAATCTTCAAAGGATATAAAACAAAATATGATACTCCTCAATAACCAAAGGGCCAAAGAAAAATTCAAGAGAGATATTTCAAAGAATTTGAAACCAAACCAATTTAAAACCTATAAATTTGAAATACATAAAAATGTGTCATTGATACTAAAACAGTACTTACTGTGAAACTTACACTATTACATTCCTGTATTAGTAGAAAAGAAGAAAGATACTAAAAACAATGTCCTCATCTTTCACCTCAAGAAATTATTTTTTAAAAATTAGACCTAAATAAGCAGATGAAAGGAAATAATAAGATGAGAGGAGAAACCAGTGAATCAGAAAACAGACTTTAAAGGTAATAAATGAAACAAAAACCTAGTTATTTAAGATCAAAAAAAATAAACTCATAACCAAATTGCTCAGAAAAATATATTAAACACACACCCAGTGCCAGGAATTAGAGAGAACTCGCACCACAATGGATAGTTTTGGATGTCAAGTGATAATAGGGAACATTGACAGTTTTATGCCAATAAATTTTACAGCTTAAATAAAATGGATAAATCACTTGAAATAAATAACCTATCAAACATCAGAAGAAAGGTATAATCTGAATATCCTATAATTATTCAATGAATTGAATTTGTAATTTAAAATTTCCTCACAAAAAATTAGAGGCCCATATGTTGAATTATATTAAACATTTAAAGAATAAATAAAACCAATCCAATATAAAATATTCTCAACAATTTCAGAGGTGGAATTATTTCTCAAATCATTTTATAATCTTACAATTTTACTGATACCATAGCCAAAGAAAACAACTCAAAGGAAAAAATAAATATATCCCTCATAAACATACATGTAAAAACTCTAAATAATCCTTTAGTACACAGAATTCAACAACACTAAAAAAAAAATACTATACAACAGTCAAATAGATTTTATCCCAATAATATAAGTCTAGAATAATTCTTCAAAATCAATGTAATTTACCATATTATAACACTAAACAAAAAACCACATGATCATCTCAACAGATGAAGAAAAAATATTTGACAAAATCCGTTATTCCTTCATTTAAAAATATCTTTGCAAACAAGGAATAGAAAGGTATGTTTCCAACATACTAAAGGCCATCTTAGAAAAATCTGTAGCCAACATTATGTTTAATGTTGCAAGAATGAACTGTTTCCACCTAAAATCAGGAACAAGGCTAGGCAATCTGCTAGTTCAATCTGCTATTGAACACAGTATTGAAGGTTCTGGACAATGCTATTAGTCAAGTAACTAGTGTGTCTTGCTAACCTTCACCCAGCCTTATATCTGAATGCTGGTTTTGATAATTTATTCAGTCTTCTCCCATTTGAGCAATTTCGTGGGAACTACTTGAATCCACCTTCATTTCCAAAGACTTGATCTAAGGTAATCTTATGACTCTTGCCACTTTTTATTAGTTCATAAAATGATATGCAACCTGTTCCGGCAAATAGAACACCAGGGGACCCCTGCCCATAAATTTTATGAAGGAAACAAGTTTTTTGTTTTTTGATTTTTTTTTCTTTAGACAATCCAAAAAAGAGAAACTCTCTTGTTTCTCTGGTGAGCAGAGCACCTGGGCCAACCATAACCATCCTGTTTCGGGCCAAGGACAAAGCCACCACTAACACTGATAGAGATAGAAAAGATTAACAGTGCAATTTTGATTTAGTACATCAGCCAATATTGAAGATTTTTGTTTATAAATTACCTACTATATGTGATAATATATATCTTTATATTTTAAAGCCAGTTTATTTTTTAATTGATTTTATTTTATTTTTATTCAGTTACAATTGTCTGCATTTTCCCCCCATCCCTCCACCCCACCCCAGTCAATCCCACCTCCCTCCCCCACCTCTACCCTCCCCCTTGATTTTGTCCTTGTGTCCTTTATAGTAGCTCCTGTAAACCCCTCTCCCCACTATCCCCTCCACTCCCCTCTGGCTATTGTTACATTGTTCTTAATTTCAATGTCTCTGGTTATCTTTTGTTTGTTAAAGCCAGTTTAAATGGAAGTTTTGCTCTCTGCTACCTAAAGCATTCTTATACGGATTTTGGTGCCAGAAAATGGAGAGAGGTAGGTAACAGATGCTGCAATGGGAAATTCAGAGAATGGAGGATTGGGCCAGAGGAAGTTGAGATGCCAATCTTTCTGACTAAAAACTTGGCAATGCTTGTTTTACATTTACTAGGGTTTGTAGACAGAGAGAGTCACTGAATTTGTGAAGCTCATCTTTGCTATGGATACAAAGGAAGCCGAAAAGTGAAGAAAAACATTTTCAAGAAGGCAGAAGCCAATCAATGTCCATGCTGGACAATTTGGACTATGGAATGTTCGGTCCAACTTACCTCTTTTATATTTGGTTGTTCATTGTAATTAGTCTTTCTTCATAATCAGGTATACTATCAGTAGACAAATGTTTCTATGATGCTGTATGACCTAGAATTTAACCAGATTCTAAGCCATTAGTCAAACAGCAATGTCTTCTGTGAATTTTTGTAGGAAGTGCGCTGTCTCCACAGAAAGAAACATGATAAAATTATCATATTTTTGACCCTAGAAGTTATCTTATTTAAATCTTACATGAAAATTTAGGTTTCTGTCAATTCTCAGAATTCTAGCAACATATGGATGAGTTCAAAACAGAAATTAATAGAATAGTGAGAAAAATAATCTGGGTCCAAAGACATTGTTACACCACAGAATCTACCCATATTGATAATAGATATTGTTTGAGAACAAATATATCTTTAAAAAGTCAGCCAAGTTTGATACAGACACACACTATGGTGAAGAAATAAATCACTCTAACATTTCCTGAAGGCAGTTTGGCAACATGTAAATGAAGGCTACAAATCTAGCTCTTCAATAAAATTTCAATCTAGAAATATTGCATAAGTAAATAATTAAAACTAAAAGCAAGTATGTATGCTAAAATATTCACAACAGAATTATAATAGTGCAAAGATAAGAATAATAATTGTCTACAATAGGCTATTGCTGATGAGACACATCCATGAAATTAATTCAACAAATATTTTAAGATGTTCTGAAGTTAACTGAATTAGCTTGAGGACGTATTTAGGGTATAGAGTTTAGAAATATGGAAATACAATACATATAGTATTGTTACAATAAGCTTGACTATGAGTCATAGTAAGACAACAAAATTATAAGAACTACATTACTCACCATTATATGTTGAAAAACAAGCACATTGTCATAATTTAAGATTCATAAGGTAAAAAGTTATTCACTAAAAGTGTTTCTTCTATTCCTCCTTACCTCTAATAATTATTTTTTATTTTAAATGAAATATAATGTATACCTGTTGCATGCCCTTATGAGTTCTTACTTATTCCAGTGGTTCAAAAATAAATTTCTAGTTACTGTGAAAAAAAACTGACAAATTTGTTTTCTTATGCATTTGGTATATTATTAAAGTAATATTGAAATAACATTCACAGTCATTTTAATAGACAAAAATTAGGCTGAGGCAATTCAAAATCCCAAATAGGCTTGTTTGTGTATATTTCTATTGAAATGTAGTTTATATATTGTATAAGCAAGTCTGCATCTTCTACATGAATAAGTCTCCTAGGACCCTTTCCTCACTAAACATGGTTAGTATCAATTTTTGCACTCAGCCAAGATTTTAGATGCAAAAGTTTTTTTTTTCCGGGGGGGCGGGGGGACAGGGGAAATACTTTGCATTGCCCTATTGAGCTAAATCACATTAGGAAAACACAGACCAAGTGAGATTTGACTTGTCTGCCTAACACTCAAAACTGGCCCCAGGAGAATGCAAAACCCCTGCATATGGCTCAAGTACAGTTAGGGACCAAGGTTACATGTAAATGAGAATGCATGGGCAGCTTTGCCATCTGCCCGCAAAGTCCTTCCTGATTTGCTTGTTGAAAAAGTCACAGGCTTAGTTAAAGCGGGCAGCACCAGGGTGAGGACTGAGGACAGCTGCCTCCTCTCTGTAACAGAACACGGCAACACTCACTAATAGGAGTTGGGACCTGTCTAACCTAATCACAGAATTCTCAAACGGTTTCTCAGCAGTCTACCCATCTGTCACTGACACAGCTGAATCCTTAAAAATGTTTCTGTGCATGAGTAATAGCTAATGCTTCTACTCTATTCAAATAAAATGTCTTGCCTTTTATAGATCATAGGCAACTTCAGTAAAAAAGAAAAGTTGTTTTAAGTATGTTTGACTTTAGATGAACAGCAGTAAAATATTCCACAGCCTAGACTGGCATAACTTTAATATAAAGATAGATAAGACTTGCAATATTTCTGTTATAGAGATTGACACCACTCTAAATGTAGCGTAAAAAACTTGGACTATGTATCATGATGACTTAAATGGTATAAATTTGGTGATGGTTGAACAAGTGAAGTCATTGTTTCAGACATAGTTACGGGTTTCACCTAGTATTAGTCATATTGAAAGATATTTTTGTCATGTTAATATAAAAAGTTATGATACTTTTTTCTTACTCAAGCTATAGAATATACCACCTATGTGTGTACTAATTGAGAAATGTATCTCTCACTGTTGAGCAACCAACCACTCTTTTGAGCATTCACTTCAATAATCTTTTCACTGATGATGTCCCTTATAAAAACATAGTTACCTAACTTGTTTCTTTTAATACTGGTTGGAATCCAAATAGAAGTATCTGAGGAAGAAAATGGGCTTTCAGCTAAGATAGGCTGTCAAGGAAAATTACTTAATGTATGTCGCCCCATGTATAAAAAGGGAAAACAACACCAACCATGCAATGCTGTATTAAATAAGTGACAATTAAGTTTCCAGCACGTAGAAAGTTGTAAGTGAATGCCATGTTTCATCCACATTCACCAAAAACATTTTGAGTTCCTGTTATGGAATAGCTACTGTTACATTCTCAGTATATAATATTATCAACAAATAAACATGTACACATGGGAGCCATTTTTTTGGTGTTATCAAACTGGTTTGCTAAACAAAAGTCTATAATGTACAAAAATTAGAACAGAACACCACCATAAGTTATCAAAAGAACAGTTAGTCTATCATGTAGAATTTAGATGGTCAGTGTAATCTATGTTAATTCATGCCAACATTTTCTATTTTTAAGCATAACAAATTATTGAAAAGGATCACTAAAAATGCCAACTTTATTTAAAAATAAGTGTCCAATGCATTTGGGTATAATATAGTAGCAACTCATATTTAACATAAATATAATTATTTTACCTGAAGATATAATACAGGATTTCCTTGAAAGAGTAATGTAAATGATTCTATAACATCTAAACCAAAATTCACTCCCATGTCTGTCTAATTAGTGGCAAAACTCATACTTTATTAGTTTACATAACTATTTTACTGTTCTTTTCAAAAATGAACAGTGTTCTATTTTAGGTTATATAGCTTCCCCATTGGCTGCCAACCCAATATAAATATGTAGATATACAGATATATATATATATATATATATATATATATATAATTCCTTTCCAATATGGTGCTGATTGTGTTCTGTTGTCTACCCATCCACCACGGAATGTTCTAGGGACTTATTCTGACTGGTTGGAGACTGTCATCAAACTCTCATTTTTTATTGTCATTTGTTGAATTTGAAAGCGTGCATTACTGATTATGACCAGTGAGATATGAGAAAAAGGCTTCTGTGTTTTTTTCTGGGAAATGCATCCTTGATCCTGTCCTTTCAAACAAATCCAAGAATAAAAAATCCCTCTTGATTCTTGGCATATTATTTAGTCTGAATGTAAAATGTGGAAAAACTTGAAAAACAGTCCTTCTTCTAGGTTAAAGCTATAATTTGGAAGAGAGCAAGAAGAAACAAGAAGAGATGAACCTAAAGATGTTTGGAGTCTGCCTGATATCTAAGCATCTTAATATGTCACCTAATACACATTCTCATATTATAAGCAAGCTTGAGTCCAATTTTCTTTTATCTGCTGTCAAGATAATTCCAATTGCTCATTGTTACCCCGATGCAAACCAGTTTTATCATTTATTTCCGAGAATTGGACAGTATTAACATTGAGGATATTGGAGAACTGGAAAGTGGTAGGTGAAAAAGCAACACATGGTATCAGCAAAGGAATATCAAACCGTTTCTTCACAAGTTCCTGTAACACATGCTCACTAGCCAGCCTTGTATTTTTAAACAGCTTTTTCTCAGAGCTAACATCAAAGAACAGGTATTGCTCTAAACCACTATCTTAATAAGATTTTTAGTGTTAAATAGAAATTGTATACATTTTAACACTACTTTAATAATCTCATTTGCAAAGGTCTAAATTTGCAAGTGTTAGAATTTAAATCTAGATTTTTAACTTTTATACCTTCTCACAGACTTTCACAATTTCTTGCATATTGCAGAACATATTGTGGAGCAATATTACATATATGATTTCTGTAAAATAAAATTACTTCCCCTGTTAATGACCAGATTTCTACGCTAGGTGTTGGAAGCATTCAGTCTGTTTTTACATTTACATTTTTTTTTCCATTCTCACAATATCATGCTTCATATCTGAAATTTCAAAAAAAGAAAATACTATTAAAACTAGGTTAGGGAGAGCAAAAGTAGGACTCTTTGAAATCACTCCTCTATAAAATTTCAGAGGGCCTACATTTATGCCACTTTCTCACTAAATTTCCCTAAGAACTTTGGGACAGGCACTATAGATTGGTTACCCCAAACTCTCTAGTAGCTCATTTCTCTACTATAAAATGGGAAAACTAAAGCTCATTTTCCTAGACGCCAGAGAGGTTTTTGTGCAAGAGCATTAATATCTTTTTAAAAAAGGTCTATGAGAGGAAATTATGTTTGGGTATTAGAGTATTAAAACCTAAGGTTTTGACCACTTGCCCTTTTCTTTTTTCTTTCCCTTCCACCTGCTTGGGACTCAGCCTGCAAGCTTCCCCAAAGGACAAAAGAATTTGACATGGATTTTTTCCCTAGCTACTATAATGTGCACTTGATATTTCATGCTTCATTGTTGTGCAGAATGTTTCCTACCTAACTGTTCCCACCCTATCCCAAACATACATAATGACAAAAGGCAAAATATCGATGTTATGGTGATGGAGTGGAGGTTGGAGGACGTAACTTGTATGATGTGCAAATGGAATTTCTATCTGAATCCCAGAGTAAGATTTACCAGTTCAGCCACATGCCTTGTCACCATTTAGTCACAGTTCTGCTGGTCACAAGAGAGCTTCCCCATGGGGAAAAAAGGTCTAACGAGGTAAGATAGCAGCCACGATGGAGCCAATAAAAACTTACTCTCCCTGTGCAGAGATTGGTTCCCAAAATGAAGCCGACAGGGTTAGGCTACCCGTGTCTGTTTCATCTCTGTAAACACTACACCAAGGAGGTGAAAGTGCTTTAAATCTTCAGCCTAGTTCTGGCAGATCAGTTAGCAGGCAGTTGAGAAACAGAGGGAATTTAGAGAAAATCTTTCATCTTAGAAACCAGGAAGGTGTTTTATCATAACCCATAAAAATGGCACTGATGTTATTTATGTATTAATCTGAAAGATATTTTATCACTTTTAAAAATAAATTTAAACATTTATTTCATTATCTTTCTTTAAACCACATTCAATTATGTAAAAAAAAATTTGCTTTATTCACTGTCTATATTTATAAAGTCATATTTTCTTCTTCATTAAAAAATTTATACTGGTGAATAGCAGCTGAAATTATTGACATTCATTGGTTAATATTCAAATTGCAAGAATACATAAAATACCTCATTATAAGCAAAAAGAAATGTGTATGACCAATATTGAGAAAAATGTGTCACTTGACTATAGAACATAACAAATGATAAGTCTGATATATTTTGGGAAAAATTAGATGAATCCCTAAATTCAAGAGATTTACACCTGAAACCATAGTAGATTTTTCATGAAACTTGTAAAATATTTTCTGAATATCTTATGTAAAGGACATAGAAACAAACTAAAGTAATATTTATAATGATAACCAAAGGGGATTTTGCCTTCCAGCTATCTTAATATTTCATAGCAAGACCCCTTACAAGTCTTAGATACTAGAGGGGTACTAAATTGGGGCTGTATCCCAATTTAGACAAGGTCCTTCCTCAGACAAGGTCCTGTGTATTCCATCATTGGCTAAAAACAGCCAGTGGAAAACCTGGTCTCCAGGAAAACGTGGTAATGGGATTTAGAGCACAGACTGGATTGTGTAGGGCCCATTCTCCTGTCTCCCACACACATTAATAAGGAAAAGATATACAACCAATATACAAATGGAAAGGTAATAAGTGAGAATTTTAAAAATATGTTTTAAAATTGGGATAGGAAATATACTTTTAAACTAGTAGACATGAAAAACAAAGATAAAAAGAAATGAATTAATACTTGGACCAAATTAAAATGTAAGTTTTTATAAAGTAAACAGCAAAATTAACAAAATTTAAGAAAAAGTGGCATATCAGGATAAAATAGGTATAATGTATATAATATAAAATATTTAACATTTAAATTTATACAGAATTTTCCAAGTCATAAGAAAACATACCACTTCATGAAAATGGGCAAACTATTTGAATGCATGATTTAAAAAAGACACATTTCAAATACCAAATAATATTTTGTAGTACTTCACAGCTTACCCTTGGAACATCTAAACAAGCCAAAAGTAATTTATTAATGGCACCAAAAATCTCTGGATGTAGCTCAAACACACAGAGATTGACACTTTCCTCCTCAATATATTTGGGGAGTTCTGGAATTGTGTAGAATGGTTGTTATGTAGCTAAGTGAAAACCTCTGAAAATCAGACTCAGTACGCCCACATTTACTTCACAAGGAGAAAATGAAACCTGCCAGGCTCAGCAGCAAGGTGATCCAGTCCCTCCCCGTTTAAGGGGAAGCAAAACTGAGGAAGGATGACTTTCATCTTCAGTCTCCAATTCAAAAGAGGCACTCGGACCTCTGTTCACAGTCCTTTGGTCATGTGAGCATATCTAAGTTGAAGTTGTGTGGAGAAAGAGAGTAAGTTAAACTGGATAAGTAACAGTTCCTTCCCTTATTATCATTTATCAGGGAAGAATCCTTATTCTTTCCCAGGCAAACAAAAAATATGTCCAACATTTTCCTATTTGAAAAATGGCTTTCCAGTTTTTTAGATCATACTCATAATGCAGTACTCTCAAGTGGAAATGATAAATCAAGTACATTTATTATTAGTTTTAATGCATTCCATTAGTTAAGGGAAACAGTTTACAGCGTTGTTTTGTTGTTTTTTTTTGTAGCAGTAATGAAAGTAAAATTTTAAAAAATGTGTAGAAATAATAAAGTAGAAGAAGAACAATGCTAATCCTCTATAGGTTTTTCTACTTTTGCCATATTTGCATGTTTGTTTTCTGAGGTGCATTTAGCAATTTTGCAGCCTCCTCACCTTCATCTCTAAGGACTGAGTAAAGTATTTTGAAAACTTTATCCATATTGCTGTTAAGTCATAAAGGAAATATTTTTTAAGTTTTTTTCTGCATCTCTGTTCCAGGAATACCTAACAGTGTGTGACTTAATGTCAAGATCAAAATTAAACAAAATAAGTGCAAGTGCAAGGCACTCATACACATACAAACACACACAAAATCAGAGAAGTGTGTTTTTACCTGGGGACATAAAAGTGCAGAGCTGAGAGGACAGAATGGAAGTCAGTAACGTGAATATCCAGCTAACTGACAAATCTGCCAACTCCCCAGAAAGCTGTCAATCCATGATTAATGATGAGTGATATTTTGGATTCACTAAGTCATATCTGAAGTGTCCTTGAGGAATTCTAGTTGAAAGATCCATGATGTAAAATTTCCCACTAAGGAATGACTACATTATTTGAATGAATTTGTAGTCAACTTCAATATCAAATGCATGCAATTAACATAAAAGATTTTAAAATATATCTTGACTGTTCAGAAAATTACAAATTTTACATATACTTTTCAAATTTGTTAAATTAACCAGAATCAGTGATAATTTTATCTTCTATTTTTACAGTGCTATTTAGCTATTTTTTTTTTCAGTTGACACAAGAGCCTATCTTTAAACCAGTTTTTTAACAGGAGAATATTTATTATTATTTTCACTCTCATTTAAATAATGGTTAGCTTAGAAAATAGTTCTGTCTGATTTACTGAATAAAATGATGATGATGATAAAAGCAATTGGCATTATAAACACGCTCTGTAACTAGCATTCTTATTGTGATCTCCCTATATTAATTGTATAAATTATTTCATAACTTTCATTCGCCAATTAGAAAATGAATCAGGTAAAATAACTGAGTAACTTAATGAGGATTATATGCAATGACATTTGAACTCAAGCAGTCCTGCTGGAAAAGCTATGCTTTTTGCTGATCCAGTACTGCTTCCTCCATTTAAATTAGTCAACTTATAACACAACAATTGAAGTATATAAATGTATATGAAAGTTACTATAAAACATTATAAAAATAAAATACTCAATTAGATAAATGAATCTTTCACCCATGTTTGAATGAAATATTTTCAAGTTGACATTTAGTTGTCAATATTTTAACTGTAATATTTTTAAATGAATATTTTAATTGACATTTGTAATGGGATGAATTTCTACAAAAACACTAAGATACTTTTATAATTTTGGAAAAAAACAAGCAACTCTTTTGGCAAACATTTGATTTATACAAAGAGTTCATTTAATATTGTTTAATTAAATTCTATTTTCTTTGTATCTATGCTTATTTATTTCCAAGTCTAAAAGAAAATTACTGGCTTGAACGCCCATTGATTACCTGCTTACTGGTCTTGTGTCAGTGTCTCTACTTGGCTTTATTGTCTTCCATGTGAGACCCAACTCCCTGGTAGGCTAATTTAAACAAATCCATGCACAGTATTAATTAGATGTACTAGTGAATGCAAAAGCCAAAGTTTCTAACATTGGCCAAAGTTTCTCTGTAGCAAAAGATCAGTTTTCTGCCTTTGACAAATCTATGCTTTCTCCTGATGTGGTCTCTTTATACATAGTTTTTTTCATCCCCAAATATAAGTCAATCATTCTTAAGCTTCCTCACATATTTCCTCTTTATCTGATTAAGACTAATTATTGCCTAGAGTCGACAATGATCTGTTCACAGGAAACTATTCTTTGGAGAACTAGAAAATTGAAGGTAAGAAGCTTTACAAAGAGTAAAGAGTAGTGTTATATAAAATGCCACTTTTGAATAAATATGAACTACTAAAAAGGTTATCCACACATAACAAGCAAGAAAAAATATGTTGTTTGTATATAGTAATCTTTGTCTTAGTCAACTGATAAATGAAGTGACCATTACTTACTTGAATTTTCATATAATAATGAATTATAACATTTGCAATGAGACAAGGGTGCTACATAGTTTAAACTTAAAGTGTCCTATGTATTCTTTTATATTTGATGCTAAAAAAATTGAATTGCTATAATCAAATTCATATAGCAGCATGTGTTTTTATCTATAGCGTTTAAATGTATAATTAATAACATATTAAATTACTTCCATCAGATGATTCTCATTCTGAGGTGAACAGGGCTTCCTCCTTGCTTTCTTTCCTGCACCCTTCCTTACATTTTTCTCTTTTCTGTTTTTTGCTTTCTCTTTCTTTCTTATTAATTTAGTTTGATAAATAATTTAAAATCTTAAAATTCTGTATTAAATATAATTCAATAAAATCAATCCATTTTAATGAATTTAATTAAGAAAACACTACTTTGCCTGAACCTGTCAGACAGCTGATGGCACACTCAGAAATGTGGAGGGAGACAGAAAACTATAGGAAGAAACAGAGCCTGAGCATTTTCCCACTTGGGACAGATGTCACCAAATGATACACAGTTGGCCCTTGAACCATCCCCTGGGTAAGGGGCACCCCCCCAACCTCCCGCACTGCCTACTCAGAAATCGCCATGAGCATTTGACTCTACAGTCAGCTCTTGCATCAGCAGATTCAATGAACAAAACTCAGGGAATCATCTGGGAATCTGCAGTTGGAAAAGCCAAGACACTGTTTTCCATCCCTGGGAGTCAAATCCATGAATGGAAAACACTTAGATATGAAGGGCCAACTGTATTTATTGAAAAAAACCTTCATGTAAGTGGACCCCTGCAGTTTAACCTTGTGTTGTTCAAGAATAGACTGTATAGCTAAGTAAGACTAAACTAGAAAATTTTAATAATTTCCTAAAGCTGAGTATGGGCTAGAGAGAGAGTGTGAAACCACAGCAGACAGGAATCAGACCTACTACAATTTATTTCCTCGCCAACACTCACAGGGAAGATCAGAGTGAGTCCTGAGAACACTTCCCCCAACGTGATGGCCTGGGTTCTGTAGCAGCAACCTTAGCCCAAAATCCACCTAGAACATTCTCTCTGAAGTCTGGTAAGGATTAAAAAGCTTAAATCCAGGAGGACAAGTCATCAAAACGTATGGCCTGAGACCGTGCCTGGAAACCCATGGCAACAAAAGGAGGGGAAGAGCTGGTCCCCACAAAAATCAGCGCACACTTTTCTGCCATAATGTGTAGGAGCAAAGCCTTCCAGGCCCCGGCCCAGGGCACTGACAGCTCCAGATGAAAGACAGCTCTGCAGTCACTTGATTTTAGCCAGTGAAATGCATCGCAGACATCTGACCTCTACACAGTACGATAATGTATATGTTCTATGCATTACCGTACTGGTTCATGGTGATTGGGTATAGCAGCAATAAGAAACTAACACAGAGGTCATTCTAATATTTTACCCAAACTCTCTTCAAAGTTTACTCACCTTCAACTTGGGGGAAAATTGGATCATGTCTCAACATTTTCAGTTTTTACTGGGTACTAATTTCTCTAAATCTCTGTCTCTGTCTCTCTCCATGACATTCTCCTTTATCCCTTCCTTTTTTTCTTTCTCATACACAATAACGTTTACTTCTTTGATCCCAAACTAAGCTCAGTTTTCAACTTCTATTCTCTGTCCACCAAATATACCGTCAAATGTCTCTAAACTCTGATTGCATATATTATTCGCACTATTTAATTCATTATATCACATGTTAATGAATTGCCACTTTTCCTTTATCTGTTTGTTTTATGTGAGTATATCTAGGGACCTTATTTTGTTTGTGACATAAGCACAATTCTCAGTTTCTCATTCATCTTTTGAATTTATTTTCCTGGATAAATCTTGGTCTTGAAGTTACAATTTGACCTGAGTTATTTCTGCTTATTTTAAAATATTTTCAAATTAGCTGTGAAAAATATTGAGCTGCATCTCTAATTATAATATACAAAGTTGTTTTAGAAAAATGTCATAGAGAGAAGCTCCCTCTAAATTCAGGTATAAAAAGAGAATGAATTTCCTTTATCCTGTTGGTTAGTTCTGTACCTACCTGATATAATTAAGGGTTAGTGATAAATTCTAGAAAAAGTGTAGAAAGAGAAAGACTCTAATAAAGATAGGGTTGGTGAAACATATGACAATAAAAAAATACAATCAATATCCAGAGAAAGATTGCTTCAGGGAGGTCGGTCAGTATTTCAAAAACAAGCCAGAAAGTTAATCAACCCATTCAACAAAACCAGAAGGCAGGATAACAAAGAGTTTGGTGTTGGTGAAATGCTTTTTGCCCACAGACAGGAAGGGTGAAACAGGTGACCAGGAAAAACTGTAAATGCAATTTTAGACACCCCATTGTAGTCAGGTCTCATAACTGCGAAATGCTGTAACTTGAACTTAGGAAAGCCACAAAGCAAAGGGTGCGTCTTTTTCAGGAACCTAGCATCCCAAGAGGCCTTGTTCATCACAGAAAGTAACATGCAAATGTCAAAGCTCAGTATTATCGCTGCAAGTTAGAAGCCCAAAGGATGGACCTTTGATACCTTTGCAATGCCTTCAAAATTGGCAAATGGCTAGTTTTTATTTTAAGAAAACAAAAGCACATATATTAAACATTTCCTTATGATCTATCTAAATAAAAATTAATTGAGTTTACCTTGAGAAAGTTTATCACTGTGTATCAGTATCAACAGCATTTATGAAAAGATCAGTACTAACGTGGGAATGAAGTTGTGATTATGGGAAAGGGGATCCTGCGCCCAGAGGGGGGCTGTGATGCTGGAGGAGGCAGCAAGTCAGTAAGGTCCCCATCGGCTAAACACGCATTCCAGGGCAGAAGAGTCTTTGAGTCTTTGGTAGTTTGTTATCATTAAATAGGTATTGTTCAGGGATCCAATTCCTTGGTTCATTTATCATCATCATCTGAAGTAGATTATGGCTAATGATGGGTAAATATACAGTAGTGATTTGATTTTTGAGGATGTTTATTTGTCTGTTCGACATGAAGTTTTGTTAATATAGTCATTTTTCAACCTCCCCCAAATTGCAGTGATTTATATCCATGTAGGTTTTTTTTAAAAGGTGAAAATTAATTTCATGTCATCAATTTAGTTTCCCATGGAGTAATTAAGGATACAAGATGTTAGTTTAAAATCTAAGAGGAAGAAAATTAACTCCCATCAAAATAACCTAGACATTAATTTGGACTTTAGTTTTCCATTAAAGAGAGAACTTTAAGTGTACATAAGTTTTGAATTTCCCCTTAAAATAATATAAACTTAAAATACTGTATTTACTTCTTACCATATACATCTATAATAATGAAATGCATGGCATTTTCCCTCATTTTATTACTGATCTCAGTTTATATTGTTTTTGACATGACTTTGTTACCGAATGCATTTGCATATCCCCCTGTCATGTATCAGGGGTAGATTTTTTTAAAAGCTTTTAAAAATTATTGATTCAAAATAATAGAATTCTACTTTTGGTGTGACACTAATTTGTCACTATATAAAGATATACAAATGAGTTTGGAGATCCATTCTACTCTTCAAATCAACAATGGTTTCTTCAGAAAATGAAATATTGCCCTGATGTTTTGCCCCACTGTATTCATAATGTTGAACTAAGTTACTCTAAAAAATTACAAAAACTCACAACTATCAACAAATGAACCTAAAAGAAAAGAAAAACAATGAAAACAAAAACTAAGCAAACAACCAGAACAGGAACAGAATCAGAGAAATGGACATCACATGGAGGGATTTCAGTGGGGAGGGAGAAGGGAGGAATGGGGGGGAAAGGTACAGGGAAGAGGAAGCATGGTTGTAGGCATAAGGTAAATGGGGAGAGATAAAAAATGGTATGGGAAACAGAGGACTCAAAGAACTTACAGGTACAACCCATGGACATGAACTAGGGGCGGGGAATGCTGGAGTGTTGTGGGGGCAGGGCTGAGGGGGGATAGAGGAGGAAAAATTGGGAAAACTGTAGTAGCATATTGAATAAAAAATATTTTTTTAAAAATAAATAAATAAATAAATAAAAAGGTGTTGTTTTATTTAAATTAATGTTTCCCATTTCTTTATTCACTGTTCTATCTGACGTGCCCAAAGATGGAAGAAACTGAACAATGTGTACCTGCAAAAAGTATACAGTGCACCTATGGGAATGATGTGGCAAAACCTTAATTATGTGTCCTCTTCTTTACAGATGTTGTGTGTTTTCATTTCTACTTTAGCAGGGAAGTGTTTGAGGTCTGTGGAAGAAGAAATGATCATCAAGAATTAACCGAAGAGATGTTAAAACAAATACGGTGTTCTTCAGATCACGCCTAGAGTCTCTTCATGTGTTTACTGCTATTGCTATTTACTGCAAACGTATATAAAATGCATGAGTCCTTAGTGTCTTCGTCAATATATTAGAGGCTCAAAATGTATCTATTTTAGGAAAACTATGAATGCATTTTCCACAAAAATGGAGATTTTAAAGGAAGAAAATGATTGTCTTTACGTACTGTTTTTCTGTTAGAGATTACAAAGTCTAGTCTTAGAAGAAACCTATGAGGTGATATTTTATTATCTAATGTTCAGTAAAGCAAGTCACCTCTCAGTCCCCTTGCAGCCACTTGGTGAGCATTTTCAGTGATAGGGAAATCCAATTATCATGAAGTATTCTCAGTATCATTGGACTGTGCATCCCATCCTATTTCCAATAACTTTATGTCCTCTACCATTCTGGTTACCTTTCTCAGGTATTTGGAATGGTCCCAAGGTCCTGTTTTCTACTTAGATATGTGGAATACACACCCCTATTACCTTTCTTAGTTCTGGACACCAAGCTTTTAGTAATATAACCAGAAAACTCATCATCTTTTCTAAAATTGTCGTGATGCTGCCAATAACTGTATCTTCTTGCACTATAAATCTATTGTCCATTATACTCACCACCCCTATCATACACTTTCACACTGCATTCCCCTGACTACAGTGTGCATAGAGCATCCCCCTCACTGCAGGCCCCTAAAGTCTGTGCAAAAGGAACCATCAAGTGGTGTCTTTTCATCCCCTGAAGGGAAATTCCAGACCCTGGGTGTGGAGATTTGAGATTAAGTCTGAGATCTGTTGAATGAAAGGACTGGTCATTGCCGTGTTCAAAGGTACAACAGACACCAGGGAAAGTTACAGGATAAAAGGTGAGTCTTGGGAAGTCTTTATTTCTGGAATTAAGCAAATTAATTTGAGAAGAGGTGGTACCCTTTGGAAATTTAGTGAAGATGGGAAAAAAAGAAAGTGTCTCAAGAAAAAACCTTTCAAATACAAATTAATATCAATAAACCTGAAGACTCACCCTTTCCAAACACAGTGTGTTTTATTATAAGAACTTCCCTTTAATGCGGGAATAAAGAAACTAAATAAGCCTCTCTTCCTCTTTCTCTGCAAATGATTGCCTTATATTGCAGATCTGTAAAAATAATCACAAATAAAAATAATAGAAAATAGAAAAACATGAAAACAAAACCTCATATCCATTCAAAGTTATTAAATAACTTAAAATATGAAAGTTATAAAACTTTCAGCTGATAAAAATACTCCAACATAATCTTAACATAAAAGAAAATTTTAATGCAACATGGCAATATGAATTAAGTATAACAAACAAACTACTGTAAATGTGGAAAAAAGGACCAGAATTCAAAAACTAATAATGAAATACAAACTGAAACAAAAGTGCAAAGGAAATATGGGCAAGTATATTAACATATGCAGAGCCCTGGGGAGTAGAAGGGGTACCGAGGCTGCACTTCCCAACTCACAGATATCAGATTTGGACTTTTGACTTAGTCTGGCAAACTAATTGTGAGCACAAGCTAATGTTGTTGTCTTTAAGAAAAGATTTGAAGATCTAAGATACGGACTTTGGCACTCTGTTTAACTCTAGGCCATAATGACTAGAGATTGGCCTGATATTCTCTGCTCGGAAGTAGAAGCAAAATATTCAAGGTTGAGCCCGAATAGGTGAAGACAGAAGAGACTGCTTATTACCTGTTTCAACTGCTTGGCTCCCCTTCTCTGTGTGCACAGTTCTGATCTTGGGGTGTTTTCCCAACCTGTTAACAGAAAGAACAGAGCAGACTGTGGTCACAGATGGAACTGAATGGCGTATGATACGAGTGAAAAGTTGTGTTCCCCTAAAAAGCCACTTAGATGAGGCCGTGAAAAACAATAGTGGGAAAAACTTCTCCCAGTGGGAAGGACTTCAGATGATAAAATTAAATACACCCACTCACCCCCCCAATTCCCTTTTCCAGAGAAACATAATAAAGCATTGCCCTACAAATACCATTTTGGAAGAACTGGTTCTAGGGGATAGACCCTAAAATTCTAAATCACGGTGGTTTTACAGGAGAGGGAAGCTGTTACCCTCCCTTCCTGAGCAAGGTGTAGCGAAACCTTATCACCTTACTCCAGGTTCTTACATTGGGAATATAAACAAATGTCTCTAGGAAAGATATGACTAGTATCTTCCTCTTTAGAACCCAGAAAAACCACCATGGTCCTGGGTCTCATGACCCCTTGAAAAGGAAACACACACATTTGGAGAGGAAAACCTCTCGAGTTCTTTTACTATCTGATTGGTAAAAATTCAGCATCTAAAGATTGTTCTGTGAGAAATATTTTGTCTTCAGTCACATATCACCGTCTTTAGGAAGTTAACATGCAGAGAATTACCTTAGTGAGCAGCCCTGCTTCTGACGTCTGCTTGGGTTGGTAAATGCAGAACCCTGGGAAGGAGTTGGGGAGGGGCAGCAGAATGATCTCCGAGCATTACTTCCCTCGCTCCCTCTTGAGGTCATTTTGGCTTGTAGTATCTCTTGGCTGGAAATCACTGTTTCTCTCAATGCAGCCCTCTATGCATAAACTATTCCTTCCAGTGTTTAGTAACCTCTGCCTCCCCTTAACCATTTTCAGTTAGACGTGATAAATTTCCTCTTGTTAACCCCAACTTACTGCTTTCTCTATGCCTTGTGGTTTCCCTATGTACATGAATACTCTTTTAAAAATAACCTGTTGTAAATAAATTCTCATAGTATCTTTGAGTGAGTCATCTTCCTATTGTGAAGATCATACTCACTTATTTTTAAAATCACCTTTGTTTATAAATTTAATTAGCCAAAACACATGTAGGATAAACACACTGAGTTTTTCATCACTATTTTTTTTCTCTTCACACTGTATATATTTTTTCTTTAGTGCTATATCCTAGCTTCACATATTTAGTACCATTTGCTTCAATTTTCCACATATGCAAGTGATCACATCATCCATGATTTCCTATTTGTTTTGAGAAAATTAGCTGAATATTCTTTAACACTCCCTACTTTATCTGGCTTTGGCTTCTTCCCTTGTCCTAAATTTTCTTGGAAGATATATTAGTCTGCTAGGGCTACTGTACAAAATGCCACAGATCGGGTGTCTTCACCAACAGAAATGTACTTTCTCACAGTCCCGGAGGAGAGAAGTCCCCGACCAAGTGCCTGCTGATTCAGCTGGTGGTAAGAGCTCTCTTCCGGGCTTGCAGATGGTTCCCACAGCTGTGTGCTCCCAGGGCCTTTCCTCTGTGTGCACGGAGAGAAGGCCGGATCTCTGGTGTCTCTTCATATAAGAACCCTCATCCTATCAGGTCAGGGCCCCACCCTTAGGACCTTATTTAACCTTAATTCCTTCTTAGAGGATTCATCTCCAAATGTATCCACAGTGGGGCTTGGGCTTCAACACATAAATGTTAGGAGGACACAAACATTCTGGCTGTAAGGGAAGACTTGGCAGTGCATCGAACACTAGTCTCTATTCTGACATGTTGAGATGCAGTGGCCTTGTATCCTTATGGCTTTGGGTGACACAAGCTTAGGGGCTTGGGCTTCCCTCTCTTTTCTAAGACCCTGCACCAGGGTCTCCCCCAATAATCCAGGAGTTTGTTCCACTCTTACGAGCATCATTTTGTATGATCCACTTCGCTCCAAAAGTCTAAAGATGTGTATTATATAATCCAGAAATATTTGTAAGCATCTTCCACCAGGAAACTACTCTTTGGAGAAACCTTTCATGATTTTTTAAATATAATATATTTTTATAACTGTGGTGACAAATGAAATCAAATAATGAGAATCTTTCTCTAACATCTAAAACTTAAAAACAAAATAATAACAAGAAAATAAAGAAGTACTGCACTCTTCCATCTGCTTGCATTTTTATTTAATGTGCCAAATTATAATTCGCAGACATAAATTGGTTTTTAAGTTACAAAATTAAACTTTAAAACAAAAAGACTTCATTTGCAAAATACTAATGCTGACTTACACGTTATTAGCAGTAACATTTTGGATGTTGGAAGAAGGGCTAGAACAGTGTGGAAGATAATGTATCACCACTTAGCATCTCAGCAAGCGCTGCATAATTTGTTAAATCTGCATATAAAGGACTCTTGCACTTGTCATCTCAATGGCAGTTTCTCACCTCGTCTTAATGCTCTTGATGAGCAGTAAATAACCCTCTCCAGACTTTATTAGATAAAACATAACATTTTACTAGTAGTAGTCTAAAGGACTAATCCCAATTTTATGTGTTTGCAAAAACAATAGAAACGCATTGATGGTGAGTCCCTATAAAAAGGCAGTGAGTCAAAGAAGACAGATAAAGATGCAAGCCCACAGCCTTTACCCTCAACCCATGTTGCTTTCGAATGTGTAAAGAACAGTTATTTTGTGCTTTGCCTTTTAATTTTATTTCTCTAAGCTCCTTTCTTAGATGGCTTTTACTTATTTATTTTTCGTTTTGGATAGCCTAATTCTGGATTGCCTTCAGAGAAAACGTGTGATGCTCAGGGAGGAAGAAATCTTTCAGCATAGAGGTCAGTGGCTGTGTTGGAGACAGCTAGAACATCCTGGCTCACAGGAATATAGCTCTATTTCATGGAACATTTATTATTACAACAACTAAATATGGCATTACTTCAATGCAAAATATGGCAAAAGTGATAGAGTGCCTCCTATAAATATTAATAACTTCACTGTCTTTATCTGATACCTGCATTTCCCCTGATATGTTTGAATTTATCCGAAGTATTTTTAGAATTAGTAAGTACCCCCTAGCAAAAAGCATATATTTAATGTGGATTCTGAGTGAAATTATTACAAAAGCATTTCCAGATGCCTAAACATTTTATAGGAGATAGCACAAGACACCACATATCATTTTGATTTTCTACAACGTGATTCCTTTGCCTGTGTGTAAATATCTGAACCGGAGAGTGCTTTCTCACAAGTGCGTTTGAATTGGTAAGTTTATGACAAAGACTTCATTTATGTTAATTTTCTTTTATTACTTTCTATTGAAGAAAACAAAGGGTAGGGCACTAATTTCCACAAATCCATGGAAATTTATACAAAGCCAGAGAATATGCTGTTGCTATAGTTATAAATGATGAAACCAAAGCCTTTGTGGATTATTTTCCAGAGCATTTTGTATGTCTCTTCTAATGTAAAAAATGATATGTCAAATTTTTCAATGAGTTTTTATTCTATCTGAAGGCTTTCGCTGTGTATTTGCAGATATATATGTATACACACATGCCTTGTATACATGTGGATATAGATAATATTGTATAGATATGCACATAGACACAGTTTATATAACATGTCTTATTTCATGACCCAAAACCAGTAAATAGGAAAGGAAAACATATATTTATCAATATGATATATGCTAACTCCATATAATTTACATTTATTTATAAATTATTTGGCATTATAAGAAGAAAATATTTTGTCTATTTTTATTTCTAAGGTAATTTAAGATTATATTGACACACCTTTTTCAGAACATATCATAAGTGTTTGAAATGACTGTATATTTTATTTATTGATAAAATATTTGTTTGGTCATTCATATATTCTATTTAATTTTAACTATTTAATTTAGTTTAATTTGATACTTAAAACCAACAATGAACAAGTAGAATTTGAAATTAAAATCACAATACCATTTACACTTGTATCCTAAAAAATAAAATATTTAGGTGTAAATCTAATATATATATATGTGTTTATATATATAAGATCTATATCAAGATAACTAAAAAATCTGATGAAAATATTTTTAAAAACTAAATAAATGGGGAGATATTCTACATTAGTGGAAAAGAAGATGATATTGTCAACACGCCAGCTCTCAAATTCATCTATACATCAGTGTAATCCCAATAAAAACTCCAGAAAATTATTTTATGGATATTGACAAACCGATTTTAAGTTTAGGTGGAGAAGCAAAAGACCCAGATAGATAACAAAATATTATAAGAGAAAAACAAAATTGGGAGACCAATTCTATCTGACTCTCAAGAGTGACTGTATAGCTTCAGTAATAAAGACAATGTTGTATTAGTAAAAAATAAACAAATAAATACATAAACAAGTAGATCAATAGAAATAATGAGAGCCCAGAAATAGACTTTCATGAATACAGTCTTTGTTGACAAAGGAGAAAAGGCAATTAATGAGGCAAAGATAGTTTCTTCAACAAATAGTGCTGGAGCAACTAGAACTTGTAAAAATATGAATCTAGACAACAGAAATATCTTTTCAAAAACTAACTCAAATAGATTATAGACCTAAGTGTGAACACAAAACATTAAATCTCCTAGAATTTTCTTTTAATGGAGAAAATCTACATGGTCTTGTGTATGGTGATGTCTTTTTAAGTGAAACTTGAAAGGAACAACCCATGTGAGAATGAATTGAGCTAAAATTCATTACAATTAAAAATTTCTGCTCCACCATAGATAATATCAAGAGAATTAGAAGACAGGTCACAGAAAAGGGAAAAAAAAATTGCAAAAGACATATCTGATCCAGAAGCATCAAAGATTCACAAATAACTCTTAAAATTTAACAAAAACAAAACAACCTGATGACAACGTGGGCCAGAGTTACTTTACCATAGGAGATACATAGATGACAAAGAACATCTGAAAAGATACTCAACATCATGTGGTATTAGGGAAATGTAAATTAAAAAGCAAAGAAATGCTACTACACACCTATTAGAATGTCTAAACTCCAGAACACTGACACCAAATGCTGGCAAAGATGTGGAGCAACAGAGATGTCCATAAATTGCTGGTGGGAATGCAAATTGGCACAGCCACTTTAGAAGACAGTTTGGTGGTTTCTTACAAAACTAAAAATACTGTTACCTTGCAATCTCTCAGTCTTATTGCTTGTTATTTACCTAAAGGAGTTGAAAACTTATGTCCATACAAAGGCCTGCACAGCAATATTTATGGAAGCTTTATTCATAATTTTCCAAACTTGAAATCAATTAAGATAACCTTTGTTAGTTGAATAAATACACTGCGGTGCTCTAGACAATGGAAGGTCATTCAGCTCTAAAATGAAATGAGATACCAAGTCATAAAAAGACATGGAGAGAACATAAATGTATAGTACTGAGTGAAATAAGCCAGTCTGTGCTGGCTGTACTTATTACCCCAACTCTATGACATTGTGGAGATGGCAAATCGTGGAGAAATAGAAAAATCAGTGGTCATCATGGTAGGAAATGACTAGGAAGAGTACAGAGGATTTTTAGGGTAGTGAAAATATTTTGAATAGTGTTACAATGATGGATATACATCATTGTACATTTATCTAAACCAATCGAACGAACACCAAAGTTGAACTTTTAGGTAAACTGTGGAGTTTGGGTGATTTTTATGTGTCAGTGCATGTTCATCTTTTTTCTTCCCCATAGGTGTCTTTTTAGTGAGTGGCAGTACATACTGGCCAGTAGTAAGGGGTATATGAAAAAGCTCTATACATTCATTTTAGTTTTATTAAACACCTAAAACTGCTCTAAATTGTCTTTAAAAATATATTTCTATAAACACTTCATTATATCTATGAAGTAGAAAACAAATAAAAGAAGACAGCATTTAGAATACTAGCAGAAAATATATAATACCTAGTATTTGATATATTAATCATCAGGGAAATGCAAATCAAAGTAACTTTTTCTTGTTTATCATAATGTGACTGATACTTAGCTTCTTTTGCCTCCCACCATTGTAGTTGGCCAGAAACATAACACTCGTTCTTCCGTTTCAAAAGCCAAGAACACTGACAAGCTACTAAAGTCCTTTTCAAATGTCTTAACCTTTTACAACATAGTCAACAACCTCTGGATTGAGCTTGGTGACAATAACATCAATTGTTCTGTCAGGTCCATCCGAAGAATATATTGATTTTCAAATTACCTCCACAGCCATGGCTGGTGAGGCTCAGTGGATTGAGTGCCAGCCTGCAAAGCAAAGGGTTGCCAGTTCAATTCCTAGTCAGGCCACATGCCTGGGTTGCAGGCCGCATCTCCAGTAGGAGGCACACTAGACGCAACTACACACTGATGTTTCTCTCCCTCTCTTTCTCCTTTCCTTCCCTTCTAAAAATAAATAAATAAAAATCTTTAAAAAATAATAAAATTACCTCTACAGAGTTCTGCTTAACTTATATTGCTGCCTCGCCCCACTTTTAGATTGCCTTGAGTAGGAGAGAGCCATTCCTAATTGTATTACTATATAACACATTTTTCATCTGGGTCTTTGAACAAGCTCCCATCAGGACTGGAACTAACTATTCGGAGGTGTGTATTGCAGAAGAAGGTGTACCTTTTAATGCAGACTCTGACATACTATTCTCAAAATACATCAACTATTTCTACTAGTAAAATTGTGATTACTTAAGATATCTTCTCCACACTGTATAACATATGTAGCCCTGGATTCCTATTGATGTAATAACTTTGCACTCCTCTAACTTTATTATTTCATTCAATTATTGAGTATTTCTGATGTCTCCTGGTTGTAAGCCATATGAAAGCACAAATTATATTTTATTCATCTGAACTGAAGAGATAAATATTATAGGAAAATGTGTTCCAGGCAGATGGAATATTAGAAAGACTTTGAGATTAAAAAAAAATGGCAATCTAGGAAATGAATTTTTTGTGGAACTGGTGCAAATTAAACAAGAAGAAGATATATTTGGACAGTTAGGCAGGCATTTTTGTTGCATATTCTTAGAAGGACTCGTTTTGGTCTAATTTTAATTGGATACTCTTGGCAATAGTTAAGTGGGAATGTTCCATTTTAACTTTTAAGTTTTCAAAAGAACACTTTATAACTATATAAAGAATGCAAGTAGGTATGTGCAAAAACTGAAGTTACAGCCTTCAGAGATGCATTAAAAGAGATGCATTAGTCCTGAATTAGTACCTGGCTATACAGATGAACATCAGTGGACATATTTATGCTAAACCATGATGCTATGATTGAGAAAAATGACTAATAATTAAGTATAGTTTAAGTAAAAGAAAGGAATCAAATTAACCACTCTTTTTACCTGAAGTATCTAAGCAAATTCACGATAATCTTCTTAAAACAAATATTAAAGAGGTACAGGTTGAGGGAATAAAAAGGTTCATATTTTGTTTAAAAGGTGACTTCAAGGAAATGTGACTTCAGAAGACAGTCATTTTTCCTTGTGCCAAAGTAGAATTAATTTTTTTAATTTATTAATTCAAATATTTCTAACATTTACAAAATCAAAAATATAATTAGTCCAAATCCCAAGATTAAATAATCTTCACAATAATACTTTGTATGAACGCAATTCAAGATAGAAGGACTTGAGCACCAGAAAGTTAATTGGGGGAGTTTTAATAAGAAATAAAACTGCCAGCAGGAATGAATACACACTTCTGCTGGTCAGCATGGTTTCCATCTAGAGAGAACCCTAAGTGGGATGCCAATTTATAATCCACAGATTTGATGGTAAACTGGGAATTGGGACGTAATCAAAATGTAATCAGACTAAAATACGGGTATAACTGTCTCTTGATGTGTACGGAAGTAGCTGGATTACAGAAAATGAAGAACTGAGGATGGCAGGATTTTTCTTTAGAACACTAACTTCAATATAGTTATAGATGTTTTTACCCCCGTTGTATCTAAATGAATGTTGTTACCTCTCAGTTGTTCATCGTATTATAAAGTAAAAATTGAAATGAAAAGATTCTCGAGAGCTTTAATTCATGGTAATAAGCATCAGAGCCTGCTTTATATTTCCTCAAATCTCAAAGATAAGTGCGGGCTCCGTTCCAGAGTCACATTATAACCCTACATGCTCTAATAGTAGGTGAGTAATGAAGCTTCTCTCTGTGAGTGGAAACTGGTTAATTGGTTGAAAACACAGGAACAGGGTGCAACAGTCTTTATTTTGAGAACCTAATGATGACATGGTTTCTTTTCAGTAATGAAAACTTCCTTTTTTCAGAATAAAACATTATTATAAACAGAAGTCTAAAAATCCATATGAACACTCAGAATAAGTTGGTACAGAGAAGAAAAATAGTAATTACTTGTGATTTCAGTTCAAATGAAAGAGATTTAGTTGCTTAAAAACAATAAGAAGAAGCTATTACCGGGGCCCACTTTACTTGTTATTGTAATAATTACATATACACACTTCCTTTGGTCACTTGGTGTTTTTTATTTTGTTTTGTTGTCTTCAGAGGGGATTTATACTAGTGCTTAAGATGAAAAAGTGGAACTGAACACTAAAGGTAAAAGTGGGTTCCACATTTATCACATATATTCATGCTGTTTTTCATTATTTGCTAATTATCTCTTGTGCATTACTCATCCCACTTTAATTAAACTCCAACATTTTGAAAATAGGGGCTAAATCTAATGCTTCTTTTTCAATACTTTTTCCTCAGTGGTCAGCATGTGTGAAAATCCTAGTAACAACTAGTTAATCGATTAGTCAAAATATATTTATGGATATGTTCTAAGGGGCCAAAACATGATTTAATAGAACTGTCCAGTATTCTAGTTTTATGATAGTCTCTCTCCAATTCCTTTCATAAATTTTCTTTTCGAAAAAAAAAAGAATGGGTTTATACTTTGGTCTGCAATTTCCTTGTCATAATTCTACTTTAGCAATCCTAATTGAAATATATAAGTTGTATTTACCACGAAGTAATTATAGATACCATGTAGGTGATATATTTTAAGGAATATAAAATCTTTCCTTCATCTTATACAGCTGGAAATATTATGTGTCCTTACATAAACAATTCTTACCTACATTTATCTGCCTCGAACACAAAACTTCATATTAGCAATTGAAAAATCAAGTTAAGCATAACATTTTGAAATATCAGACTAGAAGATAAACGCTCTTTCCCCACCCCACATTTAAAAGCAGTTGTCTTCAGGCTTACTGATCGTGCCCATTGCTATTGTTATGTTTCCCTGTACGTATGTAGCTACAGTCTATGAGCCCTGGATTAATGCAAATCTTAATAGTCATTCCCTTAAACAAGCCAGATACAAAAGAAGTGTATTTGCAAATGAAGCCTGAACTCAGAATTCAAATTTTTTTCTAAAGAAATAAAACGACTTGAAGAGGTGCAACATGCTAGGTTTTCTTAGCAAAAACAAAGACTTGTTTTTTAGGAGCCACAACATTCACCTTCCCCCCTGCCTGTCAATGACTCATGGCTGCTACCTCATAGGGAAAAGGCAAGGCTGTTCTTACACGGTGCTGCTTCCTACTGCTGCTGAAACCCTGGGTCGCCAGCCCTACCAAACTCCAGGTGTATACCTAAGTTTCTTATTTCTAAATCACTTTCAAAGGTGTTGAACTAAGCCTTATTTCTCAATACCCACTATATTAGTTTTCTATTACTGCTGCAATAAATTATCACACATCTGGAGACTTTCAGCAGTACCTATTTATCCTCCCACAGTTTTGTGGCTCAGAAGACTAGTATCAGTCAACCCGGTTCTGATCTGGGGCCTCTGAAATAGAGCTAATTCACTTCTAGGCTCATTCAGACAGCTGGCAGAATTTAGTTTCCTGAGATAGGACTGAGGTCCTGGCTTCCTTGGTGGCCTTTGGGAGGGGAGCATTCTTAACTTCCAGAGGTCACTGCATTCCCCTCCTAGTTCATATTCAAGGCCATCAATAACTGGTCAGTTCCGTCTCCTGCTTTTCATCTCTCTGACTATTTCTTCTTATTTCCTTTTCTGCTCTTACAGGCCCCCGTGATTTCTTTGTGCCTATCTGGATAATCCAGGATAATCTCTTTTCCTAATGTCATCTGATTAGGAACATTAATCCCCTCTTTTCATCTTTAAAATCCCTTCACAGCAGTACCTAGCAGTTGTATTTGACTGAATATCCAGGAGCCCGAAATCCTGGGATGTCTTTAGAAATAAGCCTACCTGCCTGCCGACGCAAACCCCATATTTAAGGGCTAAGCGCTCTCAGATGCCTTCCTATTTGTTTCTTGCTTGAAATCTGATAAACATGTATCAAATTTGCTGGCTTTATATTTTCACCCAAGTAAAGAATGTCTACTTAGGACTAAATAAAGCATTAACCCACGGAAGAGTAGAGTCAAGTAAGCCCACTAATGGACTGGAGAAGCCCACACCTACGTTCTGTGGCCAGCTACTATCAGCAGGAGTGGCCCAAGCATGTTTATTTTCCTGAACTCTGTGTCCCATGACATCACTCGGGTAGCTGAAAATTAACCTCGGAAGGACCGTTTATACCACCGGGAGCTAATCCTTTGCAGAGGCGAGCTGTTAGCACATCACCGCAAATTACAATATATAATGGGATGTGCTGTGAGGAGATTTGCAGACGGTAGAGGGCGCAGCTACCAGGCAGGTGAAGTGGTAGAGGACAGAGAATATTTCTTTACAGAAGCAACACCGTAGATACCTTTAAGTCCTATATGGCTTTTACTAATTTGGAACTTTTTTATTGAAAAGGTTATAGGTTTTAAAAATAGGATTATGTATCATCCTTGGAGGTGATTTGAAATGTGATCTTTGACCTTTTTCAAAAGAATTGTATTAAATGTATTGGGGTGACTTTTAATAAAATTATGTAGGTCTCAGATGAACTTTGATGCATGATCTGTTTGCATGTGCACCACCCAAAGTATAATCTTCTACTACCATGTATTTGACCCCTTATTTCTGCTTGGAGATGGTATTAGACCAGACGTGCACCTCTCAACGGGCACACACTGGCTAAGTGAGCTTAATCGATTGAGTTAACCCCTGTTTGCTTCAGCCTCCGCATCTGTAAAGTTACCTCAGGGTTTTTTGGTTTCAGCAAAATTCAGCAAATTCTGCAACATTTCCATGTATCATTATACTAATTCTGGGAATAATATGGTAAAAACTAAATATTTTTATTAATTCAAAAAGTGTTTAATCCACATTGAACAGAAATTGGAAGTGAATAAACAGATAAGATTTAGTGATAATAGCTTTATGTATTTGAACCTCTTAACTTAAAGAAGTTTGAAAACTTTCTTGAGAAAAACATTTATATATATATATATATGTATATATATATATATGATTTTAAGAAATTTATGGGGCATTCCATATCCATTTGTAGACTTACTTTGTTTCCTTGCAACCCATACTAAAATTCTGGAATTTTACTGGGAAAGCATGGAAACAATGTAACTCTTCACTTTGAATGACACAGTAGGGAATATACTGAGGCCACAATGTGTTAGGTGTGACTGAGTCATAGGGCACAGATGTGGAAAAGAACACAACATAGAAAGCAGTAGGCAGAATAAATTAAGACCATGTATGCATTTGTGTGGAAAATTTAGTGTATTAGGCTCATTCTGGGGTTTGAATTTTTTAGATTGGTGTTTTGTCCTCTGTGTAGTATTGTAAGAAGGACCTGAATCTTCCTTTCATTTTGGAGGAAATTTGCCCTAAGGAAGCCTGGGGAGTAAGTTGTATAAGCTTTTCTAAACCTTAGGGAGGAAGGTACCGTTTTTCCATTAAAGTTATTTCCCTTGTGGTTTTTCCCTAGTTTTTCATTCCAAACAAATGCAAAGTTCAAAAAAGAACTTCATGTACTATTAGAGCTATTTTAACTGAGAATCTTCCAAATATGTAAATGAAGAATTTTAACTGGCATCCAGCTTTTAACTCTTGAATTTTTTCTTCATAAAACAGCCAGTGACTTCATTGCTTTTCACAAGCCTGGAGCAAAAAAAACATAAACTTAATTATGAAATTGTTTTGGGAACTCTAAAGATAAATACAAAATAGATTTTATTTTAAATAACAAGAACAAAATCAAGAGTTTCTCCTCAAGCAAATTAATAGCTAAATAAACTTTTTTCTTTTAAGCTTCTTCAGAATGAATATTTGAAAACCCAATATTGTTCTATTAAAATATACAAGGTCAATTTTCTCAATATAAATTTAATATTGAAAAGAAGAGCTTCTCAATGCCTAAGGCATATTTTAATTTCATTTTTTATTTTGGGAACCAGTAAGCTTAATTATTTTAAAATAAAAATTAAAGTAATCCTAATATATTACCAATATCTCTATATTGTTCATTCATTTGCTCTCTAACTCTAATTGCATAAATATACTATCAAACTATATTTTCTCTTAAGTACATAGGCATTATTCTTTTAATTTATTCATTAGTTCAATAGTTGTAAGCATTTCATTGCAATAAACACTAAAAATGAATTGTTGTTTTAGATGTGAAACTAAAGATGAATAGAGAAGAAAGTTGGTTTACTATTAGAGAAGAGTTGTGTTCAATATTAGGAAGCTCTTCACTCTGTTCTCATAATAGATGCCTGAAAGTTCTTTAATAGCATTTATTTAAGCTGTTTATTCTCATTCTGAATTCTTATATCCATAAAAAATGTAATTTAGATATTTGAATGATTTATAGAGAACATACAGCACAATCTGCATTAAAAAATGGCCAAAACATAGATGTTATAAAATAGCAAAAACATACATAAATTTTCAAAGTATGAACAATTGCTCAATATTTATTTTCATATTGGGAATGGGAGATTATATGATTGACAGATGGAGAGACTGACTTAAATAAGGCACAGGAACCCCTCTTACTGGTCTTGTAACCTACATCTCCTTTTCTAAAGGATTATAGCTTTTGGTCCAACAGTGTTTTATGGAGAATTAAACTCTAATTTTAAAAATAAAATTTCATATATATGTATATCTACACACACACACACACACACACACACATACCCCAAAGGGACTGAAAAAACTGTGAGACTTTGAACTATAATCAGGTGGGATTCTTGGGGACCTGGGGAGAGAACAAGGGTCCTGCTCTGTCTGGCCCATGACATGAATCTCTTCTTATTTTTAAGATTTTATTTATTTATTTTTTAGAGAGAGGGGAAGGGAGGAAGAGAGAGAGAGAAATATCAATATGTGGTTGCCTCTCTTGCTTTCCCTAAAGGGGACCTGGCCTGAAACCCAGGCATGTGTCCTGACTGGGAATGGAACTGGTGACCTTTTGGTTCACAGGACAGCACTCAATCCACTGAGCCACACCAACCAGGGTGAATCTCTTTGTCCAGCTAATTCAAGCTGTATAGGCTACCCACCCATTAGTCACTTAGTAGCAATCTCAGTTACCATATTGTTTTTCACAGACAGAGACAGAGAGAGAGAGAGAAGCCACATTCACCTAACCTTTTTTTTTCTTTTTTTTCACATAATTCTTATTACAGTATATTGTTATAATTGTTCTACTTTATTGTTAGTTATTGTTAACCTCTCAATGTACCTAATTTAGTAATTGAACTTTACCATAGGTATGTATATATAGGAAAAACATAGTATATATAAGGTTTGGTATGATCCATATCACGGATTCAGGTATTCACTGGGAGCCTGGAATATATCCCCCAGGGATAAGGGAGAAATTTCTATTTTACAAAAGGGAGAGACGTGGATTATTGGGACTCAGACTGGATGAGGATCCTCCGAGGAACTTTCCTGAGTATGTTCTCCAGTATTGGATCTGTGAGATTAAAAAAAAATTATCTGCCCCACTCCTACCCAACCTACAATGACAAGAAATGCTAACCTAACTTGTGTAGAAATTCTAGTTCAAAAAGGGAAAAATAGAGACATATTTATAATATTTCCATAGAAATTCTGAAATTCACCTCAACTAATATTAAATATTCCTAGGTTAAAGTTCAGCCTGAGAATATGGGACCTTTTTTAAAAAAATTTCCCCAGCTTGCTGTACAGACTTACTGTGATCCCAACTATAGTCCCAGCCGGCTTTTTCTTATACAAACTGACAAGCTGATTCTAAAATGTATATGGAAATAAGACCAGTAATAGCAAAACAATCTTTTAAAGGAAGTACACATGAGAAAGACTTACAACATCTGTTCGAAGACATTATGAAGACAGTGTAAAATTTCAGTAAAGACTGAGAAATAGACCAAAGGCATAAATGAGTCCAGGCATAGAACTGCATCCATATGATTAACACACAGGTGCACACATGTCCCCCAAAGTTTGCTTTTTGTTGAAGAAACACCATTGACAAAGCCTCTGAATCCACTGGATATCCAACTAATAACTCTGATATTTATTAACTGTTATTAAGTTTCAGTTATTAAGTTTCAATTTGGAAGATCTAGAATATTTTTCATATGTATATTTTGTGATGAAGTTAGTCAAAGACGTCCTCCAACAAATTAAGAAAATAAGGAAGGAAGAAGACAAAAGAGAGGGGCGGTGGAGAGTTCAGGATTATCAAGTGTATCAAAAGTTATGGGAAGTTGAGTTCTGATTATATTACAGTGAAGGAAAATTCACAAAAGGCTGACTTACTGAAAAAGATACAAATTATACTTGGCAATTAGAATATTGGATTAAGAGAAATGTTTAACTATATGTCTGAATACATCAAAGCAAATAAAAATGAGGTAAATACCAACTCTAGAAAAAACTAAAGAAACATTTTTAAATAAATAAAATATAATTTCAATTGCATCATTTGATTCAACAATAAGTACTATTACACATCCATTTGATTAAAACTCAAGTTAGATGTAGCTATGTATTGTTGTATAATATCAAAATTTTATATTAGAAAGTTAAGTTTCTAAATGATTATGATCCCAAGCACAAAATCTCATCTCTGTCTTCCCATCCATTACTATCCGAATTCTTTGTAGTACTTCGTTGCTTTGTGGAGCGTCTGACTGCATGAGGCAGTGCTATACACTGTGCTTGCCTGCCGTGATTGATCACAAACCTCAGACTAAGCATTCACATGACTACCCAAGAATTCCAAACTTGGTTTCTAAGAGCTTCATATACAAAATTAGCTGTAGCTTTACTGAGCCTCTCAGCAGCATTTAATGTGAATGTCTATATATCCTTGCTGGTAAAACTACCTCATCTCTTGATTTTTACAAATAATTACTTGGAAAAGTAGATTAACTAAAGTGGGAAGGTAGCAATTTGTTGTGTATTTTAAGCATATTCACTAATTTCTTAAGAAAATTCTATTAATTTTGCAAATACTGTGGGGAGATATAAAAACATAGATTAAACTCAGTGAGTGATAATTTAAGTATATTAATATTGTCACAGGTACTACATATTTCCCAAATCCAGTAGAAATGCAATCAATTTGGTTGACAGAATTTCAATCTTTCTGTTGACAGGTTTTCAAATCATAATTGACGAAATTATACTGCACACCTGACCTATGTCCTTTATAAGCCCTCATGCTATCAGCCACAGGCTCGGTCCATGTGTCTAATGAGAACCATAAATAATAAAATGATGCAACCTCAGTTCATATATCTGTTAATCCACTTATATTAGAAATAACACTAGCCCTATACTCTACCATACATGGACAGATTTGAGGGAATCATGTTATAAAACATATGTATGCATTCTATTGTACATTTTCCAATCTCAAACATGTGAACTGGACAAATATGTGCAAATGCCTAATCACTGCAGTAAATTTTCCGGGGCAGAAAAGCAAGGGAAAACTGCACTGCTCAGTAGGTCATTGAGCAAAATATTTGAGCCATGCCAAGTACAAAATTTTTTGTTAAGGCTGATTAGGTTGCAGATTATAAAAGGTCCTAATAGTGCCAATAAATTAGAGCCACCTTTCTCAGAAGAAAGTGACTAACAATATTTTGTTGCTGAGTTAAATAGAATAAATGTCTCAGAACTTGGCCAGAAGGCTGAGAGATTAATTAATTATTAAGATGTTCAGGTTAATGTAAATCAGATTTGCCTTTTCTAGCTAAAGAATCAAGATTGACAAAGACATTAAACCTTGAATAAAAACTAATTTGCCAGCACTTGCAAGAGCCTTCCCTGAAAAACAAAACAAAAAAAAAAATTGTTCATGGAGTATTTTGTTAATTATCAAGGTTTTCTTTTGTACTATGTTAATCAGAAATGTACCCTTTCAAAGTAGATATTTATATACTGATAATCAAATAAAACACTTTTAAAACTGCTTATTAGAGTTTGATTACTCTTGTCTTTTCTTTCTATTTTTTAATTTCCATAATAATGACTAAAACAAGCTTCTTGACAGTGTTCTTAAATAAGGTTATGCCTGCTCACAAATTAAAACATATTGCAATTCTCTGATTAAGGAAAACAATCTATTCTTTCTAACATTTTTAATTAGAGGCACTTAATTTTCAATGTACCCACCTACCTTCCTATCTTTTAATTATATGCATGTATAAGTTAAATTTTAAAAATATCTGATATTTAATGGGCTGAAAAAAATGTTTTTGTCTTTTTCCTTTTTCTCTTCCTTAACATTTTCCTTTTACATTCTAAATCTATAAATAGTAAGACATTCAGTTTATTAATTCATCTTGTCCTTATGCAATGGCATATAAACAGTGATCAGATAATATGACAGATGAGGAACCCAAGGGGCATAGTTATTTTGTAATTTCCCAGAGGAAACGAACTTGTTATTCAAAATGATAGCATTTTAGAATGACTCCAAAATGTACCCAATTAGAACAACTGAGCCTACTTACTAGCTCTAATAATTTCTGTGAGATTAAATGAAATAATACATGTAAATACTTTGAAAAGTGCCATTAACATTTCATCAGTTTAATATGTGTGAGTGATTATATTCCTTATCCGGTTGCATTGTTTGGGTACTTTTCTGTTATACCTTCACACTGCATGCAATGACTCTTTACATATCCAAATGAAATTACTGGAAATGCACATATTTTAAAATCCTAAGTGTTCTTAGTATTTTAATTTGAATTTTAAAGGTTAGCATTGATAAAGAATCCTGGTAACCTGGCAGGACTAGCTGCTTACACAGTTTACTGGTCAGACGATTAGATTTGTAAAACTCAATGCTACATTTTCTCTGATCATTACACGCAGTGAGATGTTCCTGAAACTAAACACAAAGACTGGCAGTGATTGTATGACCAGGATCAAGAGAAAGTAAATATTGCATATGTTTTGCTTTCTTTTCTTATGGTTTGCCCAGAGAAAGCCGTGTGGCCTAAAGTCTGATTTAGATATAGGCATGAAAAGCATGTACACATGAAGCAGAATTAAATACACTTGACAAAATACTCCCGTGGTAGCATTACTTGTATACTGAAGCCTAATTTTATAAATAAACCTCTTTCTCAGCCCAATAATAATAATTTGAAAAAGGATGATGTTATTGCAGACAAAAGTAATAATTAGCTACATTGTTTTAGTTGGTAAAGTCTAAATACAACAATTTATTTGATAACATTTGAAATGCACTTGAGAATTAAGATAAAGTATTTACATATCAATACCATTAGCAAACATATGTATTTAATAGGTAAATAAACAGTACTATTTGAATAAATGTAGCACGAAGCAGAGGGGCAGTGTTTAAAGAAATTTTATTTCAGTGTTTGATGTGTTCTTTTTAAAGATGTTTTATATGTGTGTGTCTGTGTGTGTGTAATTGTTGTTCAAGGAGAGTTGTGTGGCTTTTCCTCCCACCTCTCTCCCAACCCCAGCCATCCCCACATCCCTCCCCTGATTCCATCCTACCTTGGTTTTGTCCATGTGTCCTTTATAGTTGTTCCTGAAAACCCTTCACCTTTATTTTTAGAGATAGAGGAAGAGAGGAAGAAAGAGAGGGAGAGAAACATCAATGTGTGGTTGCCTCTTGTGCACCCCCTACTGGGGACCTGGCCCACAACCCAGGAATGTGCCCTGATTGGTAAGCGAACCAGTGACCCTTTGTTTCACAAGCCAGCATTCAATCCACTGAGCCGCACCAACCAGGGCTGTTTGATGTGTTTTTGAACCTCAGTTCTATTAGCACATTTAATAAACTCTTAATAAGTGGGTATTCTTGTTAAAAGTAATTGTCGATATGTTTTGCGGTTTGAATTTTAGTTTTTTATTGTTCAATTAGAGTTGTCCCCATTTCCCCATTACTCTCCCCTGTCCTGCTCATCCCCACCTCTCACATTCAGTCCTCCCCCTACCAGCCGCTGTCTTTGTCCCTGGGTCCTTTGTACATGTTCCATCACCACCCTTCCCCTTCTTTCCCCCATTATCTTCCTTCCCCCTCCCCTCTGGTTACCATCATTTTGTTCTTTATTTCCATGCTTCTGGTTATATTTTTCTCACTTGTTTGTTTGTTGATTAGGTTCCCCTTATAGGTGGGATCATATGGTATTTGTCTTTCACTGCCTGGCTTATTACACTTAGCACAATGCTGATATTTTAAAATAAGCACATATAACACCTCTTTACAGCTGCAGCTTATTCCGGTCCTCCTTTGTGCCCACGTCACATGCTCATTTACCTGGGCATGCTCTTTGACCTACACAGTGGTGGACACTGTTCACTGATATTCGTATCATCTTCAAGTCCAACAGCTGCCTTACTCCTTAAAGTCAGGCCTCTGCTGTGTTCATTGCCTCCCCTCATGCAGCAGAAATCTCTTTCAGTGGTTTATCTAGTCCTAGACATGACCTAAAGAAGAACCTTCTTCTCATCTGCTGCTAAGCAGTAGATATAAACTTTTTTTTTGAAGACGCTGTTTATCTCTGGTGCCCAGGTCCCAATCGTGGACCTCAGTGTGACCCACCAATCTCATCTGAAGAAGCTTTGGAAGCCTGGTCATCACGTTTCCCCAGACTGGTAACCATGTCAGATCTCTTTGACACCAAGTGTTGTCACCATGGGCCAAGGGCCTGTTCCTCAGAAACAGCTACACATCGTAGGTACTTTATCTCCAAATTCTGCTCTAAATCTATTACTCCCACCTTAAAAATATGCCGATTTGAACCCTGGCTGCTGTGGCTCAGTGGATTGAGGGCCGGCCTGCAAACCAAAGGTTTGCTGGTTCGATTCCCAGTCAAGGCACATGCCTGGGTTGTGGGCCAGGCCCCCAGTAGGGGGCACATGAGAGGCAACCACACATTGATGTTTCTCTCTCTTTGTTTCTCCCACCCTTCCCATCTGTATAAAAATAAATAAAATCTTTTTAAAAAAATTCTGATTTGTATGTCTGTGCTTTTACAGTTTGTAGCTTCTCTTCTACCTACATGTAACATCCAATTCAGTATAATCTCCCAAACAAAATAATAATAATAATAATAATAATAATAAATAAAATTTTAGGTTCTACTAAAAACAATATTGCCTACCTAAACCCTTAGCTAACTACTCAGAAATGAGTTCCTTAAACAACTTTATTTTACTTGTGTTTGCATTTGCCTATCCTCATCAGAATGTTGGTTTCTTAAAGGTGAGTGCTAGTCTTACGCTATTTCTGTATTCTTTTTTTTCTGTATGTCTTCCAAAGGAGTATGGCAGTTTTTCAAAAAATTTTAAACAATTAAAGTGATGGAATGATTAATATATGTTTTAGCTTACATAAGAACAGAATGGTTACCAGAAAAATTTATTTGAAGAGACCTCAAAATAGACTATTCAAACTGCTATTTTTATAAATGCCTTTTAATCAAGAGTTGCATGTAAATGACAACGGGAAATGAGACTGGGTTACTAGGTGAGATCTTGCTGGAAGTATTGGCGGTAGTTTTAGTTAACTTTCCTTGCCATGAATTTACTGATTTTGCTTGTGATGTATAGTATTCAAAGTAGAAGGTAGATGTGAGTCAATGAGGAAAGAGAGCATTCTCAGGATGGTTTTTAACCTACATAGTTGGGAACTTCAGCACGAGTCTTAGACCCAGAAGTCATATGCAATTTCTTTTTGCCTTCCTGATGTGTGAGAGTTAGTAGACTTTAATAACTGTTATAAAAGCTGAATATTTTATTAATGCAGTGCTAAAGGTAGAAAGTTTAAGGAAACATGGTTCATAGACTGTCATATTCAAATTGGGTGTGTGTGTGTGTTGATGTGAAAAGCAGATGCAAGTTGCCATGTTGACATAACTGCAAGTCTCGACCCAGAGATGCTGTGATTTCCTGTCTCCTGGGCTACGTGTTAGGAGATGAAAATGTTTTCTCTTTGAAATGTCTTTGTGGTTTAAATTCAAGTGACATCAAATGCAAATAGCCTGAAGCAACCCGGCTTTGATTGTTCCCTTGCCTTGAATGATCTAGTCACTTGGGAAAAGGCAACCCACATCATGGGGAATATGTTTAAAAATGAAATTTGGAAGGGAAAGAAATACTTAAAACAATGCAGATTTTGTTGCTGAAATAATGATCAACCTACTGACTGCCCTGGAATTAGTATTGGGATGGCCAAAAAGTTCATGTAGTTTTTTCTGTGTGATGGTTCTAGTAGCATTTAGTTCATTCAAAACAATTTTGTTAGATTGTATTGTGACAGCTGCCATAACACCATGCATTTTTTAAAAACTTAGCAAAATTAGTAAATTTTATGCAGGCATTTTAATATTAAAGATGGAAGAAAATATGCAACATTTATGCTTTATTATTTCAAGAAAGATAAAAACACACTAAAAAGCAAAACAATAAAATAAAAGATTTGTGCAGGGTATGGAGAAGGTGCTGTGATGGATCAAATGTGTCAAAAGTGGTTTGTGAAGTTTCTTGGTACTACTGATATTTTGGACAGATAATTTGTTGCTATGCAGCTATCCTATGCATTGGAAGATGTTTAGCAGCAACCCTGGACTCTACCCACTAGAAGCCAATAGTGGAGATAGCCAACATGCTCAAAATATCCAAATCAATAGTTATTGGTGAAAATGAAAAATGTGTCTTTTATTTTAGGAAAAAAAACATATAGACTTTTTAGCCAATGCAATATTTCATTTTAACTTCCAAATTACATATTAAGTTTATGTAACTAACAAACACTTTATTAGTTATTGTTGTTATAATATTAGTATTATATACAGTCTAAGGTTACAGAGCATGATGTCGTCTTCTCTACTCTCAACATTCTGACAGATGAGAAAACTATGAGCTGGAAAACATAAGTAATTTTTCACACCATTCATTCCATTAACCACATGGACGTCAGCAGTTTTAAACTAGTGCTCACGCCCCTGCACCATCTTTTCCCAAAGCAAGTTATTCAGACTGGGGATCACAGCAGTGCTCCAAGAACCAAGATGATAACACTTCTGCAAACTTCCATTCCTCTTGGGTAATACAAAGAGCTGCTTTCATGTTCAAGGCGGTGAGAAGTAGAGGAAGGGGGGAAATCTTGAATTAGTTGAACGTGTGAGTTCTCAAACTTATCTGACCACCTGTCTCATTTTTTCCCTACATAACTTATGTTAAAATCCACCATGTCCTGTTGCTTTCAGATATGTTTGGATAAGTCTTGGAATAAGCCATGCTGAAAGAAAATGAATCTTGGAAAAAATACCCCAGGAGTGGACAATATTCCTTGATATTTGCCTAGTTGATTTCCACTGATAACTAAGAATCTTCTTTTGCCTCAGTAAAACCTCCCTTTGATCATGCACTATAGAGCTTTATTTCTGCAATGGTATCAAGACACAGTCTGGGTGGGGTCAGTTGGTATTTTTTATAACTCATAACAATATATGGATATATATTTGTGTTTCTTTACTGGACAGTAATTTGTTTCTAATTAAGAACCTGTATATACATATACATATACATGTTTCTGTGTGTGCATGTGCACGTGTGTACTGTGGGCTTTTAAATATAAAGACTATATATACATAAAGTTGCACAATGCCTGTTCAATGGGGATAGAAACTTTCTACTTCATGATGCTAGAAGCAAAATTTATATTTTGCCTATTCTTACTGGGAATATAGCTTTCGGAGCTTCTCATTAATGTTGATGTTTTATAGCATCTGCCTACACACTTTGCAGTTGCGTGTAGAACACAAATTGAATCTATTCATTTGCACAACTCTTATTAAGTACTAGCCTGGGGAAAATACTCTAGTGGCCTGTCGCGCAATTGCTCTGTGACAAACAGCTGAATCATTTCACTTTATCTTAGATGAGCCATATTCACTGGCATAATCGGCCTCATTTGCTGCTGTCAAGTCATCTATGATACTTCTGGGGAGTTCTAACTCCTCGTAAAATTTTTTATATTATTCAAACCTCTATTTCTCATAATTATATAAATCATAATACACCAGTAATATGATTTTAATTCGAATAAAATGTATTCTGTATGGTTAATATTTCTTAATATGAACCCAAATAGGTGTTAGGCAGTATCTCATTCAAAGATGTACATTGATTATTTATATCTCCTCGATCAGAAAATCACAAACATCTTAAATTTGAAAGATACGTTATTGAACGCTAAAGCTAAAATGGGTTCTGAGAGATTCATGGCTTCATTAAATCATTCACATCTAATGGAGGAGGAAATAAAAAATCACAACATACCATGATATGCACTAAAAAAAGTTCACAGCCTAGTCATTGGGAGAGCTCAAAAGAAGTGCGCATCACCCGTGTGAAAACATGGAAGCTTTCCTGAGTCATGGAGATCAGAGGATGGAGGAGATACACTGTGTTTCCTGAAAGGTCGATCCAGATTAGCCAGGTAAAAACATTTCACTCACAAGTACAGTCTAGTCAAAATTCAGAGATTAGAAAGAGCTTGTCAAGGTGATGGCCTGTGTTGAGTGAAGTTGAAATGCCCAAATTATTAATGTAAGGAATCATGATGTTGAGGAAAGTGGACATGCTTGAATGTATGTAGTATGAGTGTGGTATGTATACTACAACAAGTAACATAACAATATATGTTGTGTCATATAATGCATATCATAAAGAAGGCAGTACACTGCCTGGCAGGCTTTTTCAAGTCCCAGAGAGAACACATTCTGCATCTAGAATAGGGATAAAGCCTCAGCAGTATGCAAGGTGACTAGAAGGCCCTGAGCACTGAGCGCATCCCAGAGGAGCAAAAGGTTCTGCAGAAGATCTGGGCTGCAGTGCAAGCAGTCATGCCACTTGGATCCTACAAATCAGCACAGTCTATGATGCGGGAGGCATCAGTGGGAAAATTTGACATACAGTTTGCGACACGTGAATGAGTGAATAGCAACTCTTTCTCTTGTCTCTCTGAAGCAAGGTGCTGTCGTCTGTGGTGCAGAATAATATGCCTATTGACAACTCCAGGCTTGCAAGTGAACTCTAATAGAGTTGGATATCTCTCAGCACACCAAACAACTAGAATTGCCTATCAAGAGCAACTTTTTCTTAGATCCACAAAGTCATGATTCAGATGGCCAAAGCAACAATCTATGACATGGTGGGGCTGTGACATCAGGGATTATGCACTAGCAAGCTCTGTGGTCAGACAGACGAGACCCATGACACCCATAAATGGCTTTCCGGGTCACATGAGGTCTGTATGAGGGATATTGTAAAGTCATTAAATATGAAACATGGCATGAGCTTAATTTTATAATTAAACTCTTCAATATTTGGGTGTGAATTGAAAATGAATGACAGGTGTATTAGACCTGTGCCAATAAGTGGCCTGGAAAGACCGTTTTCTATCAACAGAACTCTGAGCCGTCACTTGCAGATAAAGATATGGCTTAATATTAAAGATACAGTGTCAAGTCACTTGATACAGAGATGTGGCTTTTGAGTGGTTAAAGATATGTCTTGATATTAAACGTATGTGAGTAGTGGGGAATGGCCTGATAGCTGATTTGGGACATGTAAGGAAAAGACTGGAAGACAGCAGACAAGGATAATTGAGTCAGATGCATGTAGATGGACATAAGGGAGTGAGAAAACAGTTTTGAAGATCTTTGCATCACATGCTAACAGCCTGCAGAGAGCATCCACACACAGCAGAGGCACTGAGAAATTAAGTAGACAAAATGATCCTCTAGTTACATCAGCCAGCCCAGTGCTAGCATATTGGATTGATGACCTCGGTGTCAAATACGAAGGCTACATATAGGCCCCAAAACTTATACACCCTCTTATGAAGGCTAATGAGGTGCTGACGTTGTCAGTTTTCCAAACTGCCAACGACCGACCAAGTCAAAGCTACATTGGGACACTTCGACCTTAGAAGAGCCGGCAGTTTATCCCTGCAGTAATAGACATACATTCTTAGTATGATGTTACCATTTTTACATGTAGTAAGATAATTTAAAGGTAATTTTCCCTAAGATAATGAGGTTTCAGGGAAGCCAAGGGAGGCCAGTAATTACTTCCTTGTTTGGGTTTGTGTCTCAGCTTGTGTTTGTTTTCTGCTTACCCTCTTTTTTGCTTCCACTCTTCCATATAACATGAATTCCTCCCAACACAATTTTTCAGGGATTAAAGAAGCCTTGATCATTTCACTTCCATGAAGGGTTTGCCATTTTCTGAAAGTTTAATTAGATTGTATCTTAGCTCTTTGAGGAGATTTTTTTAACCACAAATTTTAGCTTAACACATACCTTATGGTTGTTGGAATGAGAGCAATGGTCCCTTGTGATTTTGCTACATCTGAATGAGAAATGGAGCTGACACATGCTTACTGAACCTATAAAAATGTTAAGTACACAGACCAAATACACTTTGTGTAATATATAGTCCCTTTATTTTGATTTTTCAAATACATTTGATATTCAATATTATTTTACATTTTTTTCAGGTGTACAGCATAGTGGTTACATATTTATGTAGTTTATGAAGTGTCCCCCTGGAAAGTCTGGCACCTACTTGGGACCGTACGTAGTTATTACAGTGTTATTGACTACATGCTATGCTTTACATTCCTGTGACTATTCTGTAACTATCAATCTGTACTTTTTGATCCCTTCACCTTTATCACCCAGCTCTCCAGCCCCCTGTCCTCTGACAGCCATCAGTTTGATATCTGGGTCAGCGAGTCTGTTTCTCTTTTGTGTGTTCATTTATTTTGTTATTTAGATTCCACATATAAGTGAAATAATATTGTATTTGATTTTTTTCTGTCTGACTTATTTCACTTAGCATAGTATCCTCTAGGTCCATCCATGTTCTCACAAATAGTAAGATGTGATGTTCTTTTTATGGCTGCGAAATATTCCATTTTATATATACACCACATATTCCTTACCCAGTCTTCCAGTGACAGGCACTTGGGCTGCTTCCATATCTTGTAAAGAATGTGGCAATGAACATAGGGGTGCATATATTTTTTCAAATTAGTGTTGTTTCAGATCTGGAATTGCTGGGTTATTACGTGGTTCTATTTTTTATTTTTTGAGGAACCTCCATGCTGTTTTCCATAGTAGCTGCACTGGCATTCCCACTAACAATGCACGAGGGTTCCATTTTCTCCACATCCTCACTAACTCTTGGTGTTTGTTGATTTCTCGATGATAGCTATTCTGACAGTCGTGAGGTGCTACCTCATTGTTTATAATTTGCATTTCTCAAGACCAATTGCTATATGCCATTATTATTTTTATTGATGTTTATAATTTATGATACTAATATTCAGATTCTTCTTTGTTCAGATTCTTTTAAATTGAAGTCAGTTGGAGAAAAGCTACCACTGAATAGTATCTTTTGGTTAATGGTTAATTAGCGTTTTATTAAATATACATTGTTAAATTCAGCATTAGACTAGCTTAAGGCTTTTGTTTGTATTTATTATATAATAGGCTTTTCTTTTGTATTTGTATATAATGCTAATATATTAGATTTTTGTCACCACACTAATGCTGAAAAGTAGAAAAAAATCACAAATTCAGAAGCGTATAACAATAAATGCATACATGTATTTAGCAGGTGTTCGGGATTCAGCTGGGTGATTTTCCTTTTCTCATCTTGATGCAACCATTCGTGCCAAAGTGTTAGCTGCATTTTGACTGATCTGGTATTACTTTGGCTGGTATTCAATCCACATCCACACTCGGGCTTTGTGAGCTATTCTGAAAATATCCTTCCAGTCATTTAGTTTTCCCCAGTTAGGTATCCAGTAGTTACGCACTGCATTTATTCGCCCTATCTCTGCAGTAGTCTTTACGACGCAAAGCTTCCTCAACTTCACTTGATTTTTGCACTTGTATCACAGGCGTATGGAAGAGCGCCGTCCATTATTCTGTAGGATGACTCCAAACGTTTTTATGTTTCCTGTGTGCCCTTGGTGAGATGTAGCTTGCACATCTTTGACAGGGACACCAGAGAACAGTGGAGAAGTTCGTGTCGATCACTCGGATGAAGTGTGTACACCAGGCATCTCCTACGAACATCTACTGTTTTGTTCTCTGTAATTTATTAGCAGGTTGTGGTTAAATGCTTTGAGCTCATGTAAATAATTGATTCCCATGGAATTCTTTGTAAACCAAAATTAGCAATCCAATCTGTTCGAAAACATAAGGACGAGGAAGAAGCCAAATATTGGGTACAGAAACACGGCTGCTGCTCTAAGTAATGGAAGCTGATGCTACTGGGAATTGCTAAAAAAAACTTAAGAAGTTTTGCTGAAATTATCAGTCCACAGATTGGGATTTTAGAATATTTATATCTTGGCTCATACACCAGAATGGTTAAGAGTACTTTTAATAGTGTTAATTTGGGGCTGTGGCTCCCATGGGCTGAGGAAGTAGAGAGAAGCAGAAATATATAAAGTCATCTCAAGTGGGCACATAAGTACGATACCGCAAGCCTGCACAGATACAGATGAATCGGAACCAGGCCATAGAGATGTGACACGTGGTATCACAAGCATCTGCTGCATAGTCTGTCCATGGTGGAAGCGAACACCAGACTTCCCACAGGTCCGTCATATTTTTATAGACATCGCAACACTTTTGTATCGCATAGGTCACCACTTGGGCAAAAGTCAGAGGCTAAGGTGTGTTACGAAGTTTGGTATAACTACCTGAAAGGGCCAAGGCTCTTTGGCGGATCAGTGCTAGTCAGGGGAGCCTTGTTCACTTTCAGTTTCTACCAGAATAGGAGGCACTTGCTCTCTGACTGCAGCACACATTGCTCGCATTCGCTCATGCTGGGCTTAGGACAAGACGCTAATTGTATCTCTCTAGTATAATTACATCCTTTCTCTGAAAGAGGAAAGCATCCTAACCACCAAGTATATTGGAATTCCCAAGCAGCATTAAGGGCCCTTCTGTATTCGTGATTACGATGTAGGGACGTTAATTGATCTGCTTCAGTTGTTTATTCCACCAGTACTGAGGTGCCCGGACATACATATGAATAATTCGAATAGTAGGATTCATCACAGCTTAGTGTTTACCAGGAATATAGGTCTCGGATTTAAAAGGACAAGAAGTTGCAAAGAAAATGCTACTAGAGAGTGCTAGATACTGCTGATATTAGAATAACAGTTCATAAGGTCTTATATGGAGGGAAGATAGGATTGCTGAAGGTGACAGAGAGAAAATAAAAGCATACTTATGTTTTTCTAAATTACAATGACAACTGTTACAACGAAAGCAAAGCCAGAAACTATTAGCAGGCTCAGAGGGACAGTGGGGGTCAGGGGGAGGGAGAAAAAGGGATAATTTACTTTTTATTTTGCATAATCATGTGCATATTTTACCTTTATAGTTGCACATCTTGAACATCTCTGCAGGTGTAACTCAAATGTTACCAACCTACAAATGTAATTGAGATCACATTTATATTTGCACACAAATTGTAATGGTTCTGAGTCTCCATTTGCCCATTTGGGAACTTAGCCCCCATTTAGCCCCTCCCTGTTATTTCTGGGTTCTCCCAAAAGGACTGCTCTCACATGACCACAGTAAACTCTTTCAGCTCCAGCCACCATGGTCTTCCTACTGTGTTCTGTCTCCTGTTTCTTGGCATTTGATGTACTTTTTTGCATGTCATTATCATTTGTTGATCTTCACAAAATCTTCAGGTACTTCTTGTCGCCCACTCCAAGCCTTCATCTGCAAAGTCACACTTCTAATTTATAGAAGACAGAAGAGGAAGAGGAGCAGGCTAAACATCAGGAGAAAACAGCCTAACACACCAGAAAGGGGTCAGCCAGCCTGCAGGACAACCAGTGTACCCTCTTCCATCTGTCTGTACTAGGGCCCTGTTCCATTCAGACTGAGACTTAAGGGACTAAAGGAGACGCCAGAGGGGTCCTAGGTTAGATCCTGTAGAGGGCATTTTGGGGTCGCTGGGAAATTTGAAGTTCATCTAGTTATTTTATTGGATGAAAACTGAATACATCCTAACATGGAAAAGTAGGCTGTTGAGTAAAAAAGCAAGTACAGTGTGATCTCATTTAGCAAACATACACAGAAAAAGATCTAAGAAATATACACTGAAAACTGATGGTAGTTGTCTCTTGTTAGTAGGAATGTATTTTTTAAATTCATGTTTGTTTTTATTTTCTAATTTGTTACATATTTACTGTTTTTATAATAATAAAAAGCTATGAAATTCCCCTTGAAAAAAAAAAGAAAGTAACAGGGTCAATACTTGGGGACTCTTAGTAAAAATGTATCAAATTATATTAGAGAAAAGATAGGAGTTATATATTTGAGTTTTAATGAACTCTATTAACTTGTCATGTAGAACACCATAATTTCTGAGCCCCTCTCTCTCTCCCTATCTCCCCTCACTCCCTACCTCTTTCTCTAGATGTGCTTTCTCAGTTTCTTCCTCCAGCTCATATACCCCCAGTGATAACTAGATCTATATACACAATTGCTTATGAGGCATTAGTTTAATGACCAAGTTCACAATATGGACCAGGAAATTTTATCCCCAACCTTCTTCTCTGGATTAGTTCTTCTTATTCATGACAACACCAACATTCACCCAGTAACCCAAGTCAGAGTCACACTCATTGGCATTGTCACAGCCCATGGTCAACTACGTCATGGCTGCTCTTGGTGAAATAGTAGAACTTGATGGATGAGAACACGCAATCCACAGCCAGGTTTTGTGCTTTTTCTAAATACACGAACTATGCTATTTATGTAATCACGCTGTTGTCTTCATCCGACGTTTTCTCAATTGAGATTGAAGTGTAGATTTAATAAATTGAGACATTTAAGTCTTACATTTACTTTTTAATCCATTTTGTGCTGATTTTCAAATACGGTGTAAGAGATGGATCTATGTTCATTCTTTCAGATGTAAACATCCAGTTTTCCCAATGCAGTTTATTGAAGAGACCACCCTTTCCCAGTGTTGAACCTGGAGGACACTGCACTACATGAAACGAGCCAGACACACAAAGACAAACACTGTATGATCTCAATTACATGTGGAGTCACAAGAGTCAAACATGTGGAAGCCAAAAATAACATAGTGGTTGCCAGAACCTGAGGGAAGGGGCAAATGTTGAGATGTTGGTTAAAGGGTACACAGTTTTAATTATAAAAGATAAAGGAGTTCTCGAGATCTAATGTACAACATTATGGCCATAGTTAATGATACTCAATTCTATTTTTGAAATTAGCTAGGAGGGTATATTTTTAAAAAGAAACCAAAAAGAACATGGTGACTGTATGACTTGATAGATACCTTAATTGTCTTGGTTTGGGTGATTATTTTATATTGTATACAAATATCAAAATATCAACGGGTACATATCAAATATATAATTATTATTTGTCAATTATACCTCAATAAAACTTGGAGAAGAAACTCTGTATAACATGCCACTTGAGAGACCAGCTTGGTGTAGAGGTCATCACATATACGCAGGTTAAAAAAAAGAGATTGCTTCCTGGCCCTGCCTAGAATCAGTGACAATCCATTAGCAATTCACTTAAACCCTTTAAGGATTACTCTTGTGATCTGAAATATGAACAAGGTATCTAACAGGATGGGCAACATTTTCAGAACTATCACTAAATATATGAATCCCTGTGTAATAAATTAAATAGCTTATAGTTACTATACTAAACTCTGATAAGCAAAATAACCCCTAACACTGTGGAAGGGGCCTGATGTTTATAGATGCTTGTAAGTATGACTCAGTGTTCTTAAAAACAGGCTTGAAGTTCACAGCTAGACCACATTCCTGTCCCAGTGAACTTAAACAATATTATGTTAACATTGGGTCACCTGCAGTGGATGACAGAGTGATACAAAACACAGTCACTGTGCAAACCATAAACTATCAAGCTTTCCTTTCTCTCTGATAAATAAGTAACAACTGCTTCTTACCTCATTTTCCCTTTCCAAAGCTAAGATTTGTTGAGATGATCATAAAATTTCCCTACTTGCTGACAGCATTCAATCATGAGCAAAGCCTGATTTCCTTGGACCCTCCCAAGAATTATGCAATCAAATGTCAAATTCTCTAATAGTTCTCTCCAACACCCTCTCACCGAGACACCTCATGGCTCCTTGTGCCAAGTGTGTTTGTTTGTTCGCTTTAAGCAAAGAGTAATAAATCCAACTCGTTTCACTATAGGTATGTTGCTGATGGTGTTTGTCTGGATATATTGAGAACTAACAATTGTCTACTATAAAAAAAGAAAAGAAAACCCTGGTCCCTTGCAATGACAGCTGTTGGAAACCTGCAGTGATGGTTATACAAAGTCTTCTCCAGCATTCCTTTCCACTCATAAGATTAAAGACATTCCGATATGCTTACAATATTCTACATTCACATCTAGTTCTCCTTAAAGCTTTAACTTGTGATACGTCATAAGCATCAGATGTTTCGTTAGTACGTTTATGACAGTTTTTATATGGTTTAAATCAAATCACAATTAGATCTTCATCCACAGGCCACATTGATTATTTTAACAAAGAATCCATATGGCATCAATTCATTTCAGGAAAAAATGTGATAATAGTTTACTTAGCTATGATTATGAATTTAACTCTATTGATCCTGAAATATCTGAACAATGATTTTCTTTGACTTCTTTGCAAAGTTATAAATAGGAAGTTATATTGTTTTGATTCTGAATTAACTGCTTGTAAACAACTTCAATTTCTAGGCAGTAAAAAGTATAAATTTGTGGTTGCATTATTTCATTACAGAAAAGCTGACTGTATCAAAGTGTTTTCTATTTGATACGCTCCAGGGTGACTTTTAAGTTAATTATTTAAAATGTAAGGTGTCTTTTGCTCACACTGACAAAATTAAATTTGACTGATTTTCTCTTTGTTCATGGCCGACTGAGGATATAGCAAAGATAATTGGGCACATATTCAATAGAGGTCATCGCTGCATCTTCAAAATTTCATCATTAATGTATACGGGAATATTTTGAAATTTTCTTTAAAAAACCAGTTTCACAATTCCTTTGTCATATAAATAATAAATATTTTCTAGGAACTATGGAAGTCAAATTAGAGAATCATTAGTTCTATAAGCAAAACATATGTGTGATGTATGCATACTATATATAGTATATATACTATATAGTATATACTATAGTATATAGTAGTATATACATACTATACATACATACTAGTGTATATACTCTATGCATATACTATGTATATACATACATATAGTATGTATATGCCCGTATGTGTATACTAGTATATACTATATAGTGTTTGGTCATATTGATTTGCTATTGGCATGAAAACTCATTAACTTTTTCTCTACTTTGTATCTTAAGCAAAGATAAAGGAAAGCAAAACAATGACAAGCAAATGTTATTTTAAAAAGTTTTAAAAGTGACACAAAGATAACTCAGCTAAGCAACTGTCACATTTGAAACTAGAAATAACATGTGTAATTGTTGTTGTTCCAGCACAGTTGTCAATAAACAAAGTTTATTGATCCTACTACTCTCTGTAAAAAGAGAAGGAAATCTTACCTTTTGTGACCTCATGGATGGCCCTGAGGTGCATTGTGTTCAACGAAAAAAGCCAATCAGGGCAAACAAGTAGTATTTGATGTCACTTGTGTTCGGACTCTAATAAACAAAATAAACTAACAAACAAAATAGAACAGAAGCATAGATACACAGAACAGAGTGACAGCTGTCAGAGAGGAGAGGATTGGGGCACTGGGTGAAAAAGGTGAAGGGACTAAGCAAAAAATAAATACATAAATGAAAAAGGCAATTTTATAGTGATTGCCAGAGGGGAAGGGGGATGGGAGGAGGTGGAAGAGGGCAAAGGAGTAATAAATGGTGATGGAAAGGACTGGCTTTCGGTGGTAAACACACGGTGCAGTATGCAGATGATGTGTTACTGAGTTGTATACTTGACACCTATACAGTTTTAAAACCAATGTCATTCCAATAAAGTTAATAAAGTGGAGATGTTAATTTATATTAATACTTTAAGTAAGGAGACTCCATAACATTTTTTTAAATATTTAAAAAAGGATACAAAATAGTCATGGGGATGTAAAGTACAGCATAGGAAAGATAGTTAATAGTATTGAAATAACTATGTAAGGTGCCAGGTGGGTTCTGGGAATATCAGGAGAAACACTTTGTAAAAACATATTATTGTATCACTACTATGCTATACACCTGAAACTAATAAAAAACAATATTGAATATACACTGTAATTGAAAAAAATTTTAAAAATCTAAAAGCAAGGGATATTTAGAAAAATAGAGATTAAGTTTTAAGCAATAATCTGGGCTCATGTCTAGTGGGAATTTATTTGGCTAGGCTTAATTCTGGAGATTTTTTCCTCTGTCATATTACATATAATAGAAACACAAAACACTAAATATATTAGTAACTATATACAATAATAAAACTATTCAAGAACGTTTTCTTGTTGATTCCACATTTGTTGTCGTAAGCTGTGGCAGACTCCGGCCAGCAGAGTCTGCGTGTGGTGACTGAAGACGAGAACAAGTGCACAGGCTCAGCCGTCCTGTGGACAAAAAGGGACGGTACGGGACTCTCTGAAGATGAGAGTCCTGCGGCCACTTCTCTCAAGGGGAGAGCGCCTTGGCCACTCTCTCAGGGGGAGAGCACACCGACCCCTGCCTGGAGAGGCTTTTATTGTTTTTCTGGGGTCTTACATCAAAGAAGGATTTATTATCTACTACATAGAATATTGTTGTCATATTCTATGTTGTCATACTCATTTTAGGTACAATCAAAGAAATGAAAATAACAATTGCAGAAGGAAAAGGTGGCGAGCTGATTAGCTCCGTCCTTGGGAAAATTCACACGGGCCCTGGAAGTTACCTTGAAGATCGGCAACGCCCACCTACTGTTTCAGACCCGGGTGAGGGATCGTAGCAAGAGCAAGCCACGACAGTCGGAATGCATTTCTAGGCCTGATTCCCACGGGAAACCCGGTTTGAGGGTCTGGCTCCTGCCCACCTCTTCGCTCCCGTAGGTTTTCCATACAGAGCTGAGTCACATTTGCCAGATTTAAAACCAGTTCCCTACAGTAAGCAGCTACCATTAGAAGGGCAAACATATACAAGAATTTGGAGTCAAAACATGAAGTTGTGAAATGGAACTGGTTATTTTTATACTAGGCTGAAATTAGTGCAGTCATTTTATCTAGAGGCATTTTCCCCTATCATTGTGACATTTTTGACAAATTACCAATGAAAATGGTTCAATTAGCTATACAAAGTATGACTCAATCCATTTATGTTATAAAAATGCATTATATAAAGTACATAGATACTTCAGGAAGATATTAAATGAATTTCAAGATGTAATTGTCTGGTGCTTAAACTATTCAGTGAAGTTGTCATACATGCTCTGGAGCAGAGACATTGTAGAACATTCCAACTATTACTTTCAATTTAGACCATCAGCTTCGGTCCATTTACCGAGTAGTGAAATCAGACCAATTGATTCTTCTGAATCTCTGCCAGTTATACCCCATACAGTTCATCCAGACCATGTGCATTCAGCTGAGTGTTATTTTTGGACTTCAACAAGAATTGCTGTACCGTCGACTAAATAGGCGTAGATTTAGAATGAAGTTCGCAATTATAATGACTGAAATTGCTTACCCAGGCAACAAGTGACCCTTCAGTAAATTACAGATAGAATGTTATTTTAATAAAGGCCATTAAGGTGGATAACACCTCATAACAAGGTCATTTGCCAGTTTTGTATCACATTCATACAAGCATTATTTGTGAAAGTGAATGATGTATTTTCAGTAATGAATATTGTCACAAATTCCTACCACTTCATGATCCATTTAATTAAAACTATGTCATATTTCTATATAGTAGAAGTATACACTAAATTTATTATTAATGTAATAATAAATTATAATCTGTATCTTGTTAAGTAATTATAATAATCTGTGGAATATTTTACAAATTGGTTGAAAGGGAAGCTTAAAACAATATTGATCTCTAATATAATTTAAATAATGTATGAGTATACCATAGTAATTTTTCTTTTAGAACTGAATATTATTACCTAAAAAATTACATCATTCTAGACAAATTCAAGTGAGTAATTTTAAATATTTTATTCTAATGATCTGACAGTTTAGGTGTACAATATATATGTATATTTAAAATATATACATGTGTATATATACATGCATTTACTCTATACTAGCATATATGTTTATATGTATATAAACACGTACATTTATGAAACAAAGAGAAGATCAGAGCAAAATAGAAAAATGTAAGACTAGAGCAACTTATTTATAGCCTATCAACTCTTAGTCACTGGGCTTTATATTTTATTTATAGCAGGGAGAGGGGTCTATAGGAGCTACTGTAAAGGACACAAGGACAAAATCAAGGGGGAGGGTAGAGGTGGGGGGGGAGGTGGGACTGGCTGGGGTGGGGTGAAGGGATGGGGAGAAAATGCAGACAATTGTAACTGAATAAAAATAAATAAATAAGTAAATAAATTTTAAAAAAAGAATATTTTCATGATTTAATAGTAACATTTTATATATTCAGGAATGTACAGACATATGAACATATTAATTAATAATAAAATTGAGGCCCGCATAGTAACCATCAATTGCTCAGATGTTTACTCCCTCTCTTGTCCTTTTACACAGCTTTCGGGAGGCAGTGCTGCATAAAGACTTCCAAGTCTCTGCATAGTTCACGCTTCCTGGGGAGAAATCACACAAAGACATAGCAACCTGACCTAACAAAGATACAATATCTGCACAGAAACTGCTAGTGGAGCCACTTCTTAGTGACTTTGAAATTGTCCACTGTCGTCCACCACGATCCGTTTTTTTGGATACAGACTAGATGGGGTGGAGATAATGAGCAGGATTCCCAGACTTTCACCCTTCAGACTGGACCTTTGACGTCAATGGGATTTTCTGCTGTCACCCTAGGAGGAGAGAATGAAAGATGATGATGCCCCTCTCTCCAGCACTTCACACACAATTTTGACAAACAGAATGATCTCTAGAATACCGTGGAACAAAGTTACCCTATGGGTTTTCTACCTTACTTCCCATCTCCACTCTACCGTTTCCTCTTAGAATATTGCTGACCAGTTAGAGGAGAGGAGAAAGAAGGGAGGGGAGGAGAACAAGGAGAGAGGGCAGAATGGGAGGATGGAGAGGAGAAATGACATCATCCATGTAAAAGGTGGCATTATTAATCACATAGACAATAATAGTATTAATAGAATAATAATGCGATTTTATGTACAAGTTTATACAATTATTTTGAAAATCTATGTAAAATTGAAGCACTTCTTGATACATAATGTACCAATACTGACATAAAACAATCTGAGCAGTTCAATGTCAATTGTTCATATGGAAAATAAAATAATAATTAATAAATTATAATACAATATCAAACTCTGTGTTTTGCACACTCATGTTTGTAAACTCACTTTTGCCCCATGTTGTATAATAGAATCGTTAATTTAAACCTTCCATAGAGAAAACTCCAGGATCAGATGGACTAATTAGTGAATTTTCAAAACCTTCAGGAAATAAATAATATGGTTGTATACCAACTCTTTCCAGAAAATACAGAAAAAGGGTATATTTTCTGATTTATTTTATGAGATAAAGTTAAGCTTGATACTAACACCTATAAAGGATATCACAAGAAAGACAATTGTAGGCCAATAATGTGAAACTAGACACCATTATTCAATATAAAATAACAAATAAGATTTCATGATATATAAAGCAAATAATAAATGTGATTTATTTTCAGAATGCAAATTTTAACTATTCAAAATTAATTATTATAGCTAGTCACATTAACAAGGAAATTAGAATAAGTACATGCTCATCATTTCAAGATATAATTTTTGATTTTTGATAAAATATTTGAATACTTGATAAAATTCAAAAAGTAGTTATGACAGTAAATAACTGCAAATTATGAGTAAAATTATTTTAACTGATAAGGCATATTTACCAACATTCACCACCTAACATCCCACCAAGTGGTGAGATACTGAATGCTTTCCCTGGGATGACATTGTAAAGATAAATATGATCGTTATCTCAACTTCTACAAACATTGTACAAGTTTTTAGCTGGTGTGATATGAAAAAAATGGATTCAAGATTGCAAAGAAAAAGGTCAAACTGTCTTCTATCTTCATATAAAACTGATTATGTGAATATATTTTGAAATCACAAATTATTAATTTAATACATGAATTTAGGAAGTTCTCTGCAAAAAATTTAACAGTTCAACTAAAATGGTAGAAACTAAGGACCTGCCTGAGTGATTTAAACCCTCTATATTTTAGGGCTGCTGATTGCATTAGTATAGCCATTTAATAACACAGCTCAAATTAGACACTTAAAATCTGCATTTTTTTGGTACATTATAAGTCAAATTGATTTAGAAAAAACATACAACAACTAAATACAGTATGTTAACTTTAACTGCAGCTCCAAAAACTGCTAAGGTATATCATTATTTGAATGTAGGTAGTAGGTAGAAGGAGTTGAAGCAACGTTTCTTTATGGTTAGTGTTTGTTAGTTTTTAAATTAAGTCCTCAAAATTTATTTGTAAGTTGACACACTTTCCCATAAGTAATTTAAAATATTCTCCCACAAAGCCAATCCTAGGTAAGATTAACATTGTTTAGTTCAACAAATATTTATTGGACTCCCCACAAGGCACCAGGTGAGGGTCTAATAGCCAGACGTGTTACAGTCGATCCTCGAAGAGCACAGGGGTTAGGAGCGCTGACGTTCGGTGCCGTCAACACCCATGTGTGCATAATTAGAGTGGGCCCCGGGCATACATGATTCCCTACCGCAGAGCTGACCTTTGAACAACACATGTATGAACTGCGGGGGTCAACTGAAAAAAAAAATCTGCGTATAAATGGACCAGGGTCACTCGAACCAGTATTGTTTAAGGGTCAACCGTACAATGAATAAGACAGAATACTGTTCTCAAAGATTTACAAGGTAACAAGGCAGAATGTGCACGTTATTTTTAATTTTTAAATTAGATGATTTTTATTATGGTAAGAATGCTTACCATGAGAGCTAACCTTCTTAATACACTTTTAAGAGCACAATACAGTACTAATAAACATAGGCAGTAAGATACATGGCAGAACTCTGGAAGCTATTCCTATTGCATAACGGAAACTTCATACCCATTGAAACAACTCCCAATTCCCTGTGCTTGTGCTCTCTGTTTGACTATTGTAGATATTTCTTAGAGACTCTTACAGTGTTTGTCCTTCTATGATTAGCTTGTATTTTAAGGCTGAATAATATTCAATTGTGTGTATATGAATAAATATACACACAATTTATATAAATAAATATAAATAAATGCATGTATATAAATTACATATATACATATATATAAATAAATAATCCATTCATCTGTCAAAGGACATCTAGGATGTTTTCATACACTTTATTAATTATAATAATGTAGCATGAAGAATCTAAGAAAGAAAATAAACTCCTTGTCTACATGAGTCACCAAAAAAGAATAGACAGAAATTACCTTAATTCCAACAGTGATCCTCTTGTGCCCCCTCCACCTTGGTCATGAGGTAGAAGACTCTCAGGGTTCTGGAGCACTCACCCTCCATAACTACACGCGTGTGCCACAGGCACTAGAGCATCTATTTCCCCTCCTGACCAACACACACTCTTTGTTTCCCCACTTTCCCATTTCGGGGAGCAAGAGGTGTAGCAGGTTCAGGTCTCAAGGCTACACTCCCCAGTGGGTAGCAGACCTCAGCTGCGGCAGCTCCAATGCTCCTGCCTTCCCACTTCCTGTTTTTCAAAGAAAAGCCAGGTTTTCAATGTTCAAGGAGGTTTGGGGAGGGAATTTGAAATTACTCAATGCGTTGCTTACTGGTACATTTCATAAAAAATTTCATTATCTTTGGCTCACTTTTTTATTTAAAAAAATATAACTAATTTAACTAATCATTCCTAATTGTGCTCTCTTTTGAGATAATACCTAAAGAAAAAATAGTAATAGTAATAATAGTAATAATAATAATAGTTATAGTATTAGCTAATATTAATTGAACATTGTCTATGTACCTTGCACTGGGCCAAACTCTCAAGATTTATTAATTCATCTCATGGATGAAATAATTGAGGCACAGAGATTTTCCTTATTTCCTGCATCACAGAACAAGTATTTTTGAACTGGAGCAGATTCTGAGCCTCCTGACTCTAAAGCCAAATTTCCTAAATGCAGTATTCTAAGTTCTTTCTACTTAAATGTGTTATTTTTTTTAAATATTCATTGTCATCTAGTTAGATATTTTCACCAACTACAGGAATAGTCACAATACTTTTTGTTTTTTATATCTATTAATATGGTGAATTATATTGATATAAAATGGAAGAGAGGAGAAAAAGAGAAAGAGAGGGAGAGAAATAAATGTAAAGAAAGATCTTTTACAGCAGGCACAATGCTTCTCAAATGTAGAAGAAAAGATTGGATAAAAATAATGATTTTGAATTCTCGATGAAGTAATTGACTCTGACAAGGACCCTCAATTAATGCCAAAATAATGGGTGAGAAGTTGTTGGGAAGAAGCCAGGGGTCTAGAGGTCTAGAGCATTCATACTGGCTATCGCTTCTTATTTATCAGAGTACAAAGGTATTTTGTAATGGAGGGTTTTCACAGAAACCATCCAAACCCAGCGATTCAGTTGGGTAAATTTACAATATTTACCTATTTAACCATGCAATAAAATTTTAACAGTACCAACTTCTATTGCATTCTTGAAAAAAATGAAGTTGAACAAATCAAGTGGAAGCAATTAGATATATCCCAGTAGTGGAAGATACTAGTAAACAAGTAGCCCAGATTATTCAAATATGTCAATGATCCAAAACAAAACAAGTGGAGGGAATCACTCTGGTGAAAAAGATTAAAGAAACACAAAAACTCGATTGCAGTATCTGATTCCTGATTGAGCACTAAATCCTAGGCTTTTTAAAAATGATACATGAGGTACATTTGAGGACAATTAGGAAAATTTGATTATAGACTATAAATTGGATTATATTACCATATCAGTAATAAATGTTTAAGATATAGTGACAGTATTGTGGTAATGAAGCATAATGTCATTGTTCTCAGGAGTTAAATGCTGAAATATTTGAAAGCAAAGGGTCATGATGATTACAACTTAATTATAAATCGTTTAGAGAATAGGACTTTCATATATATACATATACATACATACATATACATATGTATGGGTGCAGAGAGAGAAAAGGGCAGATGAAGAAATATATTCACAACAGATGCACAATATATTGGACTATATTATATAATTATTTCAAATTTTCTGTCTACAAATTATGTCTACACTTTTTCATGATAAGGTAGAATAAAATAAGGTATACATGTATAGAAGCAAATTGTAGCTTCTCACTATTCAATATTGAAGTCTCCAGGTGCTCTGTGCTCAGGATAATTGGGAAAGGACAAGCAGTTCCAGGATGCAGTTAATAAAGAACAACAACGAAGAAAAAATATCAACCGTTGAAGGTTTTTCCTTTTCGGTTGTGATGGTATTTTAGTGAATATTCAATAAATATTTTATAAAGCCCTATGTTTAAATGAGTGTTTAAAATTACACTAACATTTTGCTTATCTCCTTTCTCTTCATTAGTTGTCATAGGATTTTCATTATTTTCCTCTTTCATTATTTACCCTAAGGGTTTGTTTTTTCTCTTTTGCCAAAATACAGCTTTTTTTCCACCTCTGAAACCTGTTATCCCCCCGTGATTTCAAATTCAGTATTTCCTTTTTTCAGGGAAGTTATAGGAACTATTACATGTAGCTACATGGAAAGGTGGGGTAAAATTCAAATTTATGGAAAACATTTCCAGTCTTATAAAGGCAACCATGAAGCCTTAAAAGTAGTCTATTTTAGTGCTCTTTACTTCAATAGCTCTCATAGCGGGTGGTGTTTAGTGAAAAGTCAGACTACAGAATAAAGCCTCAAAGACTTTGTATTCATACAAACTGATTTTATATATTACTAGATTCAGAGAATGTGTATTAATGTGTAGGTGTACATAAATGTATGCATCCCATAAAATATGCCTTTCAGGGAAATACAATGAACAGGTCTTTTAAGTTCTGTATTTGTTATCATGCGCTTTTGTGCAGAAAGTCACTGTTCCAGTGCCACTGCTGGGAAACTGGCAGACTGGACCTCCCAATCAGAGGCAATAGTGTCATAGGGATCAGGGACATTGAACTTCCACAGTTAAGAGCTGGCAGGCATTTAATATTTACTCAAAGGTGTCACCTGCAATCTGGGTAATGGGAAAACATATTAGTTACGAAAAAATATTTTATGACTGAATAAATAATTTTGATCAGGGGAATTAGTTATAAGAATACCTTATCTAGGAGCATTGAAATATAGTAGAATGAAAGCTACCTAACATCCTGTATCTGTTTTCTATTGCTGATTAACAAAATTGCCATAAACTTAGCTTACAACAATGTAAATATTAAGCATTTAAATAATACAAAAATTACAGAATAAACATTTTATAGAGAAAAAAACAACATAAATACATAAGCAGGGTTTCTAAGAGTTTAGATTCCAGGCATTGGTTAGCTGGATCCTCTCTCAGAGGCCTCACCAGCCTGAACTCAAGGTATCAGATGAGGGTTGTGATTTCATTTTGGGCTCAGGACCTTCAAACTTTCAAAGAAAACAGTTTTCCAGTCTATTAACTCAATATCGAAACTATCCATCAAATACTGAGTTTGAAAAAAAGGTACTTTCTGTCACAGATTCTCAAATTTTATCTTCCCATCATCCTTTAAGGAAGCTCTTGGAAACAGGGAACAACAAATGAAGATAAGCGATTCAGGAAATAGGAAACAAAACCCTGGAAATGGAAGTAATGGCAAATCCTTAGGTGCCATTTTACAACAGGCCTGGGGAGAGATTAGGTCTTCATTAAATTAATGGCACTAATTGAATATCTAGGCCTCCTGAGTACTTTGTAAGCATCTTGATGTTTATATATCTGTTGGAAGACTTGAGAAATTAAAAATTAGAACCATAATAACATAACTACAGTAAAAGGATAATATAAACTTCAAGAAAAGATTTTTTTGAAGTTGCATAAGAAAGAAAACTTCCTAGACCAGCAGTAAATAATATTCGCATATTCACAATAATGATATCAGTGAGTACTGATTTAACCAAAGAAGCTGATATAATGCTATTTCAATAAGAGGAGAAGGTAGAGGAAGATTGCTAAAGAGTTAAATTTTTTTTTATTGTTGTTCAAGTTCAGTTGTCTCCATTTTCACCTCACCATGCCCCCCATCCCATCCATCCCCTCCTCCCACCCTCGATCCTACCCCCTTTGGCTTTGTTCATGTGTCTTTTATACATGTTCCTTGATGGGTGTTTCCCTATTTTTCCCCACTACCCCTCTTCCCCCTCCCCTCTGATTACCGTCAGTTTGTTCTTAATTACAATGTCTCTGGTTATATTTTGCTTGCTTGTTTGTTTTGTTGATTAGGTTCCACTTAAAGGTGACATCATATGGTATTTGTCTTTCACTGTGTGGCTTATTTGACTTAGCATAATGCTCTCCAGTTCCATCCATGCTGTCACAAAGGGTAGGAGCTCCTTCTTTCTTTCTGCTGCGTGGTATTCCATTGTGTAAATGTACCACAATTTTCTATCCACTCATTTTCTGGTGGGTATTTAGGTTGCTTTCAGCACTTGGCTATTGAAAATCTTTAGTTATTATCACAGTAGGTTAGTTGATAATGTTCAAAATCAATAAATTATGAAATGTTTCTAAAGTATACATTTAGCAAAATGGGCTAAATACCAAAAGAAAAAGAAAAAGTATGCATGAGTGATTGCTTCAGAGAAGCAGACCTGGGAGTTAAAATGTGCTCAGTTACAAAAAGGCTATTTTTATAACTTTTAACACCATTTAATAATTATAATATGTGCATTTATTAATTTTATAAACAATTAGGACACAATGTTATTTTTAAGGTGAATATTAGGAATGAAAATTATTTAAGAAAGTCCATTATTTAGTTAATATTTTAATATTTTAATATTTCTTCTTCAACAACCATTACTGAACTCCTGTTATATGTGCGTCATAATGCTAACCTTTGTAGATAGAAAGATAGATAAATGAAATAATATGTCAGATTCCCCTTACCCTTAAAGATAATCATCTTCTGTATTGTTCTTTGCTTGTTTTATATCCATCTGTTGTTTTCCTCATTTTTGGATCTGCAGCTCTCCACTAAGAGACAATATTTATCACCAAACATTACAAAATTCACACATAAAGAACAATCATCACCTTGTCTTTAGCAGAAAGGTTTTGAAATTTCAAAGATAGTAAGTATTAATCCAGCAAGCTGATTTTAAAAAGATAAATCTGTGACCAGTGCAGCTAAAGCAACAAGATTAAGAATACATAGCTAAAAGGCAATTCCATTTTTTTTTTTTTTGAGGAAATTCCATACTGTTTTCCACAGTGGCTACACCAGTCTGCATTCCCAATAACAATGTACTAGGGTTTCCTTTTCTCCACTACCTCGCCAGCACTCATTGTTTGTTGATTTGTTTATGATGGCCATTCTAACCAGTGTGAAATGGTATCTCACTGTAGTTTAAATTTGCATCTCATGCTGGAAGCAACCTAGGTGCCCATCAGTAAATGAGTAGATGAAAAAACTGTGGTACATTTACACAATGTAATACTACGCAGCAGAAAGAAAGAAGGAGCTTCTACCCTTTGCGACAGCATGGATGGAACTGGAGAGCATTATGCTAAGTTAAATAAACTACGTGGTGAAAGACAAGTATCATATGATGTCACCTATAAATGGAACCTAATCAACAAAACAAACTAGCAATCAAAATATAACCAGAGACATTGAGACAAAGAACAAACTGACAGTAACCAGAGGGTGGAGAGACAATGGGGGAAAGAAGGGAAAGGGTCAAGCAACATGTATACGGGACCCATGGACAAAGCCAAAGGGGAGTAGGTTCAAGGGTGGGTGGTGGGGGTGAGTAGAGTGGGAAAATGGAGACATCCATACTTAAACAACAATTAAAAAAAGAAAAAAATAATACACAGTTAGTTTACCACTGAGAACACTTTTGATCATCTAGAGGAAAAATATCTATTTCCTTAGTATCAGTATACAATTTTTGTTAGAATGACCATATTAATATGATGAGTAAATTGTGCTTATAAATGTGAAATCACTTAGACCTTACATTTAACAATAAACTCATTGTAATATACACCAATATGCTACTATAATGTAACAAAATATTAATAATTTTATTAATAATAATACTTTAAAACATTGATTATCAAATACTTTGTCAAAGAGATTCACATCATCTTTAATTTATTGCATTGAAATAAAGCAGACAATGTTTAAAAACCACTAATTGAAATTTCCAGCAAATATTTTAGGTTTAGGATTGAGTCAAGGTTAATAATCAACTTATTTAAAAAATACCTTTTCATTTATCTTACATAAATGTTTCAGTTTTCCATTCAAATATTATGAGTATAAGAGAAATATATAGAAAATAACCTGTTACTGAGATGAATAAAAATTTTCACTCTGTATTGTTGTAATTAGGGAGAAAACATTTAGAAATATCATAATGGATACACCACTTATTTAGCTTAAGGACTATAAATGATTCAAACACCTTATTGCATTGTATGCAATTAAAGAAATTTTAATGAATTCAGGGCAACATACCAGCTAAGGCATGAATGATGGTAATACAAAATGTGATATGCTTAGTGATCTATTGACTCTTGACCCACCCAAAATATTTCCATTTTAAAAAATCATTGAATTTAAACAACACAGAATTCACTCCAAACCAATTATCCTATTATAAGTTAATGGTTCAAGATCTCCATTCTGTTTATAGCAATTTTGAAATGTGAAACACTACGGTCAAAGATATATTTAGCAAGCCAGACACAGTTTTACAGAGAAAAAAAAAAAACAAAAACTACATGCTATTATACAATTGTCAACTACTATTTGTCTTTCATTCCTTAATTTATGAGAAACTTCCTTAAAATTCTCTTTCCACCTTCTTCCTTCTCTCCCTTTGTTTGCCCTTTTAGAAGCCAATCATAAGTGTCTAATGAAACTTAGGATATTTGTGTCATCTTTAAGATTTGTGTAAATAAATTAAATATAGAAATACAGCATAAAATTAAAACACAGTGAGAAGATACTTTAAAATGCTGATATTCATTGTCTTTACTCCATGGTATTAAGCATAGTCGCCCTACTGAGCTATACAATCTGAGGTTCATTTTTATGCCACAATTTCTACGCTATCAAATTGAAACACTCTCAGATGGTAAACCCACCACTGACACACAACATGTAGCACTAGTTTCAGCCGACTCTGAAGTCAGTGCGCATGTGTACATCGTTCCCCCATCTACTAACTGTGTCATCTAAGACAGTTGAGCAACAGCTCTGGGTCTCGGCACTACCATATGTAAACTGTAAACGTAAATAAAGTTGCCAGGGGTTGCTGAGTCATGAATAGATGGATCACAGGGGATGTTTTAGAGCAGTGAAAAGACTTTGTATGATATTGTGGTGGTGGATACAAGTCTTTTTACATTTCTTCAAACCCACAGAATGTAAATCGCCAAGAGTGAACCCTAATGTAAACTGTGGACTTTGGGAGACATTAACGTGTCATTGCAGGTTCATCACTTGTAACGAACGTGCCTCTCTGGAGGGGACTGTGGTTGATGGGGAAAGCAGTGGGTGCATGAGAAAGCTCTCTACTTTCCTCTTAATTGTGCTGGGAACCTAAAACATCTCTAAAACATAAAGTTCATAAAAATACATTATAAACTGTAGCATTATCATTAAAGAGTAAATGAACAGCACCTACCACATGAGGTTGTCATAAGAATCGAAATAAGATTTTGCATCGAAGTAAAATATTAGAACAATATCTGAAACTATATGAGTAGGAGCAATCTTACCCTTATTACATTAACATTAGCAATAGTTCACAAGCTCACACAGAACATTCTCCAAGATAGTTCATGTTAGGTCCCATAAAAGAAGTCCTGACAGTTTTAAGACAATCTTAAACTCTTCCAAAAAATAGAAAGAACTCATTCTATGAGGCTAGCGTCACCCTGATACTGAAATCAGGAAAGACACCATAACATGTATAAAGGACACATGGACAAAGGCAAAGGGGGTGGGATTCAAGGTGGGAGGTGGGGATGTCTGGGGTGGGAGCGAGTGGTGGGGGGAAAATGGAGACAACTTGAACAATAAAAATATTTTAAAAAAGAAACATAAAAATCAAGATTTTAATACAGAAAGTGAATTTTCACACAAAAAAGTACAGGCAATATCTCTGATGAAAACAGATGCACAATTCCTCAATAAAATACCAGCACACCACATAGAACACATCAAACAGATTCTACACATGACAAAGTGGAATTTATCTCTGGAATGAGAACCAAGGCTGTATGAACAAAGGACTAGATGACTGAGTTAGGGAAGCATGAATCTGACAGTGCATGTTCCTACTCTCCAGCCCTCCACCCAGCAATGTTCCATGCACGCTCCAGCAGGCTCTGCCCTCACTCGCTCCCCTGGTTTTTTCATTATAACCAAGTTATAATTCATACAGGTCACTGAAAAGAGAATGGAAGCTGCTCTGAGGGAATTAATCACACTGGCAGGGAGGCTAAATCTCCTTTTTTTCTATTATACCATATCTAGAAATGCGTCTGTCTTGTATATTATTGAGGCACAGGAAGTCAATTATTGTATTGCTAAAAGTTTGCAGTAAAAAGGTATTGACTTAATAAGGGAAAAACAAATACATGGGAATAAATTTCACTCTCTGAGTGCTTACTATGTGAGGCAGGCATGAAAGAATAGAGCTGGGATCCTCCAATTACTGGGAGATAAAACACATCACCCCACAGTTCTCTCTTTCAAAGACCACTCCTCTTACAGGACAACGCTTACATAGTATTCTTCCTCCATAATCCTTTTCTAGAATCACCAGTTAAAAAATGCTACTTCTTTTCACATACCAAATTGGATTACAGCAATTATGATACCACAGATACAGTGTCATAATCATCAGCTTAATCAATTTACAAATGATTATAATGAGACTAATACATTTGGCAGGAAGGATTACCTTCATAATTCAAGACTTTCAAATTTCATTTTTACTGAGATAGCTTCTTTTTAAATGCATTATTTTATTTCAATTTATTCTATAGTCACAAGGTTAACAATGGTAAAAATACAACTTGCTATTTCAGAGATTTATTCAAACACACCTAAACCTTCCTATTTCTTAAAACCCAAAATCCAGGTCCTCTTTCTGGCATGTGAACAAACTAAAAATAGTGTGTAATCATCTCTAAGAGGCCCTTCCTATAGCAATCCAGGTATCTTTAAAGCCATGTAGGATGAAGGCAGGTGGACCACAAGGAAGAAAGAGCAGCTTTATATTTCTACTTAGATTTCCGTATGCCTTTCTCTAAAATATTATGCACTGTGCCGTTCAAAAATTAACTTGAACATAACCTTTAACATGAGTGATCCCTACCCTCAGCCTGCCTCCTGACATTGCAGGATAATTGCTGAAACTCCACCTCACGGGTCAGAGCAGCCACATGAACTTAAGGTGCCATTTCTTGATATTAAAGCAATCTTTAGGTCAAATGTATTTAATAGGTTCACCTTTCAAAAAAAACCAATTTTTCTTTTATAGACTAAGTAACAGAGCTGACCTTATTCACATAATAAAATGTCATCCTGTCACATAAGCTTACAAACATTCCAAAACTAGCTCATTAGCAAATAAGGACACCAAAATAGGAACTTTTTAATGTCAGTAAATACAGTTTGTATCTTTCTGATAATTTGTGAACAGCAGTGTAATCATCAGAGCTATATATCTTTCTCTTTAGAAAAACAAAAAACTGCAAAACATAAAAGTTATATTTAAAACATAAAGAAAATCAATGGTTCTTCTTTCTCCCAGTGTGATAGATTTTTAATGAGACTCTAAACCTTAAGTGACCAGGTTACACAGACTCCACTGCTATATAATGAGAATGAAAAGGTAGTAAAAATTTCAGCAATACAACTTCTGATTCTACCCAATGTCTCCAAAGTACCTTGGAAGCACTTCTGCCTACTCAAGTGTACACACACACACACATTGAAGCACTGAAGATAGGAATATTGGCAGAAAAGATATCAGTATGTCCACACAGTGTCCTGTTTACAACTGACTCTGAAATATGCCATGGGCACATCAGTGAGAAGGCGCTGAAGTGCATGTATGTACCATGGCAGCTGTCCACTTCATCAAGTTCTCCAAACACCCATATGATAACCACAGTTTTTGTCTGTTTGTTTGTTTTTTTAAGTTGTGGCTAAGTAGAAATTAACACATACAGAGATGGCAGTTTTTATGCCATGGCTGGTGTGGCTCAATGGATTGAGCGCTGGACTGTGAAGCAAGGGGTTGCTGGTTCAATTCCCAGTCAGGACACATGCCTGGCTTGTGGGTCAGGTCCCCAGTAAGGGACGCATGACAGGCAGCCACACACTGATGTTTCTCTCCCTCTCTTTCTCCTTCCCTTCCCCTCTCTCTAAAAAATAAATAAAACCTTTTAAAAAATAAAGAGATGGCACTTATTAAAATAAATAGGTAAATATAGTTGTAAAATAATATAATACAATAAGTAGTTGAAGTCTTCCTAAATGAAGCAATACTTTGGCAATCTTTGAGAATCATTTGAACTGCATTAAATAGAGATGGAGATCGGAGAAAGTACTCCATGAATAAAAAACTGAACAACGTACACAAGCAGTCATGGAACAACATAGAACCAGCAAGGAAGAAAAAAGACACTTTTTAAGGTCACATGTTTGAAGAATTTTATCAGCCTAGATTGAGATAATGCAAAATAGCTAGTATTTCTATATGTTCTAAGGGTCAAGATTTTTTCCGTCAGATTTTGAAGAGTGTGAAAAATAAAACACCATACTGAAGAGAGTTACTTATGAAAACAATAGTAAACATTGTGTGTATCTGACAAATAATGCATGTGAGAAATAAATTAGTTTGTTGCTTGGCAGATATATGTATCTCAGAGTATGAAGTGTGATAAGTCATTGTGAAGTACATTATATATTTGTATGACTGCCACGAGACAGGCATATTTGACATTATTTCAATGTTATAAATGATTTCCCTAAGACTTAAGAATAAATGCCTGCATAAAGTTTCTAGCTTACACTGTGATGAGAGTAGAACAAAGCTCTTGTACAGTAATAGTCCTAACTTGTTTTAACAGCTACAGTGACCCAAAGCAGAGGTAGGGAGTTATGGCTTACATGAAACCCCTAAGTGGCTCTTCTCTCTTTTTTCTACTTCCTAGCAACTTCCCTATACTCTGTGATCTAAGATTTTAGACATTCTAAAATGTCCTCAAGGAACTAAAAAGGAGAAGATATTTACAAATTAAAATTACTTGATTTGTCATTAAATAAAATAAAAAATCACAGCAAGTTCTGTGAAATCTAATACTTCATGTCTTGTATAAGATATGTATTATGAATTCTTGTTTTCTGCATTCTGTTCTGGTTGGATGTTTATTTCCTCCTTTTATTCCAAATCATTGATTTGTGTCCTGGATTGCTTCCTGTCACTGTTGGTTCCTTGAATATTTTGCTTTATTTCACTTTGGGTATCTTTCATTTTGCAACCAAGCACTATCAGTTCTGTGAGCATCCTGATTACCAGGGCATTAAACTCTCCATCAGATAGGTTGGCGATCTCCTCGTCGCTTAGCTCTCTTTCTGCAGTTTTGCTCTGTTCTTTCATTTGGGCCCTATTTCTTTGTTTTGATGCGCCTGTTAAGAATATTTTGGTTTCAGTTTTAGAACTTTTCAAGGAGAATTGGTATAAATGCAAATAGCTGCCAAAAAATCAACTTAAGATAACAATACTACAAATTATTGTAAGAAAAACACTATGTTACAGACGAAAAATAGACATACAGATCAAGGGAATGGAATTAAGAGCCTAGACACAAATTCTCATGTTTACATCCACTAATAATCGACAAAGGAGCTGAAAAATGCTCAGTGGGAAGGACAGCCTCTCCAATCAGTGGTACTGAGAAAACTGCATAATCACAGACAGAAGGCTGGATCCCTATCTTATACAATTTGTGAAAATTAATTCAAAATGAATAAAGACTTAAACTTAAGACCTGAAACTATAAAACTTTTAGGAAAAATACATAGGAAAAATGTTTCTTGATATTGGTTTTAACAGTAATTTTTAAAATATGATACTAAAAGCACAAACAATGAAAACAAAAATAAATAGGTTGAAAACAAAAAATAAAAACAATCAACAAATTGAAAAGATAACCTACAGAATGGGAGAACATGGTAGACTCAAGAAGAATAGCTCTGAAGCTCAGAGAAGTTGGTAGACACAATGTATGCAAAATTAAATATATTCATAGGAGGATATGAGACATTTGAACAAATTTTGAAACTGGAAGGAAGAACTACTTGGAGATAAGGATTTGGAGGATGATTAAAAGAGTGCTAATTCTGATAGAGGTACAGAATACAGGAATATTTATATCACCTTGGGGATTTTACAACCACTTGACCTAGGGGAGAGGAGGAATGCAGGAAAAAAATGAGCATAAAGAAAATTTTGTTCTTATGTTAGATGGGAAGAAGTTGAGTAATTAATTTATTGTGTCTACTTTCTTTGTGGGTTCTGAGGCAACGTTATTCAGAAAAGAGGTAGGGATATAAGAAGGATTGCTGTACTGTGAAACCTAACAATGTTTGAAATAGCTTACGTAGACAAAGGGAGACTGCTACCTAGGGAATGTAGCAAAAGTACTGGCAATCATTACTTTTCTATGGTTTATGGGTTTTGGAGGAGAATTTACATACATCCATCTCTAGTTTATAAAAGTTAAATAACTCTTCAAAACACTCTGCTAAATGTGAAGATATTAGAACCTATACATTTTGATATGAGCCAAGGATTTCCAGAGAAAATGTGAAGTAAAAATAAATACCAAGTGCTGCCCCTCAACTCACTTATAAATTCAAAGCAGTTGAACATGGGAGAGGTGGGAAAACTGGAGAAGATTGGGAGCTCTAATACAACAACAGGATTTGTTAAGATGCTATCTGATCCAAGCTGGTAAAGGGTCATGGCAGCCAGGACCATGTGATTGACACCTAGTGTATGGTAAAAATTAAAATTGTAGAAAACAGTAACTTCTTTTGCCTCATACTTGTCCTGGGATCCCATGTGGCCATGGCTCTCAGAGGAAATGGAAACAACCGTGTCTCTTCCAATTATCTCTTGATTTCTTTCATGCCTCTCTGACTCCAGTTATGCTCAATATTTTCAATTGTAAAATAATGAACTATGCAATTGGCATATTTAAATATCCTTTCAAGATACAAGTTAACAATAAATTCCTCAGCCACTTTAAAAATCACCTCAAATAAGAGTGCCTGGCACACAGCAGATACAAAACTAATTAACTTTATATTTCTTTGTTAAATGAAATGGTGGGGATTTTGATCGTCGATATGATGACTCTTTTAAGAAATGCAATTTCAGATTGGTAGCCATAATGGATGCTGGCAAGCTTGCTTATAAAATGTTTCCCTAGAAATAAAATGTAGAAGATGTATCAAAGTAATTTTTAGTAGTAACAAATTACAATGATTAAACTGAACATTTTAGGTTCTGATTTTAGATCATTATTTTAATTGATATCAATGGACTTTAGACTTTTATCAAAAATGTATGAATATATAATGCATTTCTTAATCATAAATTCATGAGAAGAAATTACTCTAGCTAAGCTTATTATTACTGTATCATCAAGTGGCCACTTACGAAACCTCGTGGTAAAGCCAAGCATTCAACTGTCAGTACTTGACCATGACTTGAGACTTTTACTTTTTTTATTTCAAAGCCACTAGAGATATTATGTGAAATCCACTTCTCCTGACTACAAAATTATAGGGATTAAATAAGACAGAATTAGGAACCCCATATGGATTTTAAACCTTGAAACATCTTCTTTCTCAGAATACTGCTGGCATTACCTTCAAGGTATGTGGAATATATGAGTGAGTGAATCAACTTTTTGAGTGCATCAATAGATTTACAATGTATAAATACATCTCTGCTTTTATGTTGAACTTATATTGCTCTACTTTGAGTGCCAAGAGTTAAAAAGTACAGTTAAAAGCAACCAACTTTGACGAAAAGTTGATACAATACAGTTTAATAATGATGATTAGCAACATTATAGCCTGAAATAGATTAATGAGAGTTGAAAATCTATGTACACATCCATATGCATGCCTGTAAGAAGTCTGTAAAAGATGAGGGGTTGATACTGGGCTACAGATGTCCACTCTGTTCTAAGTAGAATCAGGGGTCTGTGATCTTGGCTTCAGAATGACAAACTCATCACATGCAATAGGCATCTTGAGTCTACCAGTAATTAAGTTCAATTAGTATTTTAAAAAATAAAAGAAGATTGCAGAACAAGGCACCATACAGTGTGTACAACATTGCAGGTCTAGTATCCTGTGTGATTCTACCCTTGGCACCTGCATAGGCCTGAGGGACTAGGCTGAACACTTGAGGAAAACCTCAAATCAGAGAAGCCATCACTTTACACCTAGGCCAGGGGTGTCAAACTCATTTTCACCGGGAGTCACATCAGCCTCAGTGTTGCGTTCAAAGGCCTGAATGTACTGTTAGGACTGTAACAATGTAACTACTCCTTAACAGTTAAGCAAGAGCTCGGTGCTGCCATCAGGTAGAAACAAGGTGCCAGGCTGGATAAAACAAGGTGGAGGGCCGGATTCAGCCTGTGGGCCTTGTGTTTGTCACCTACGAAGTAGGCCCTCAGATGCGGGTGACCAACTTTCGTTCTCCTGTTTCCCGTGAGTCCTATCACATGGTGCAATTTACTCAACAAACAGCCCTGAACATGAGGTCTCGGTGCTTAGTCTGGTACATATGCCTCAGCCAGATTGTCAGGCTGTTAGATAAACTACTATGTTGCAAGGAGAATTGACCAGGGCCAATAGTCAGACATTTCCAGAGATAGAGAAAAGGCCAAAGAACCAGCTGTTATTGTAAGTTAAGTGGACAGTATTTAAGCAAATAAATAAAAAGTACTTAAAATTATTTTTATCAGAGAATTGTTGAAGACAAATTTAGTAATCTATATTAAATAGGTACATCGATGATAACATGATCTTTAAAGTAATTTGAAAATTGTGTTTAAATGATTGCTATGGAATCTATTAAATGAATGGACCAATTTGATTTTTATTTCTGTTTTACATCTTAGCTAAATAATAAAGTAGCATCTAGTTTCTTAAGAAGACTAACTTTAGCTCTCTTTCCCATTTTTATTTTCTAATTATATTTTCAGTGAATGCATCTTACAAATACTTGATGGTTTATAGACATTTAATGAATTATGTATTTAATTGTTGATATTCCTGATATCTAAAAGAAAAATTTATGTGTAGACATTATCTCCAATTTATAACTTGTGGAATTTAGTGTTGTATGTAAACAGCAAGCAAGTTGTGAAGTCAATTTACTGCTTTACACTAATTATCTTGTTCTTTTTTATTCAGAAATGCTGTTTCCCTGGGGAAAGTATTTTTAAAATCTGGGAGTACAAAATCTCAATCTTCTAGACTGTTAATGGTCCCTGGAAAGAAATAAAATTTAAATTCATAAAACAAAAAATAAGGATTACACCAAGAGTAGGTATTACTTACAATTTAGCTTCATATTCCCATGACTGAGCTCAGTATAGTGCAGACAGTAAAACTTATTTTTTTATCTCATGGGATAAATAACTGTATTATACTTCACACAAAAAACATGTGTATCCATCTTCTGAAGTGATTCTTACAATAACTCAGATGAAAGGGACTTTGATTCTGACTTTCGAAATGAAGAAAATAAGCTTAGGAGGTACATGGCTTCTGTAGTTTCCTTTTCTAGTTTCAACTTGTGCCAATATTTACAGTTTCTAATTTAATTCTTCAATGATTTTTTAAAAATTTATACTCCTATGTTAAATAAATTATGCAGTAACTCTACAAAAGAGAAATATTTGTGTTGTGTAAAGATGAGGTTAAGAAATGCAATTTAAAAAATTTTGCATGCATTTCTAAAACCTGGATGCATAAATTGTTTGGTATTGTACTTAAGCTCAAGAAACACATATGACTGTAAAACTTTTCATAATTCTCAGAATATGATCATATAATTTTATTAAATTTTATTCACATAAATTACCCTAATGCATTATGCAAAGTCGTTTCTGTAAATGCTAAGATAGAACTATATAATGGCATTCAAAACGTGCCTGTCCTGAATAATAAATATTTATCCTAAGTCTTTATATCCACGCTTGCAAATCACCCAAATCAATAAATTCATTTAAATTAAGGCTATTTAAGCAAATGTGAATAAGGTTTGAGTTTCAAAGCCTGTATCAGAATTTCTGATACTCAGTCTCATCAAATTCACCATGAAGAGTCCTATCAACTTCTTCACAGTACACCTCATTATCTCCAAGGTCAGTCATGCTTATCTAGCAGACATAATAACAGACCGCTAGGATATATGAGAATGCAAAACAAGAGCTCGATTACCAGGTGCTTTAGATACAAGGCATTGATCTCAAATGTAACATGTTTTTCATGTATAAAAGCAAGTGTATTGATTCAAAGCATTCTCTGGTGAGTACTGAAGTTGGCTAATCACACTAATTAGGTGCCACTTGATGAAATTCATTTATGATCGCCATCCTGAGCACTTTCATAAGCAGAATTTTCCACAGCTCATTAATGCATGTCTGTGCCATCACATCTTAGGAGGGTTTATCATCACCTGGTATCCTTTCAGAATAATGAAACAGTGCCTCTACAAAAAGAAGACCTTTCAAGAATACCTGGGCTGACTCTAAGATGTTTTTAACTAGTCGTTAATGTCTCATAATTTTTTTCTCTTCCAAAATAATAGAATTTTTAATTCCCAAGTAGTAACATTTTATTTTCCTTTTTCTTCTTTGATGATGCTCTTAGGCCTGACATTAAGGATAACTTCTTAATAACAACAATTAATGCTTATATTTTCTATTAGTGACATAGACAAATACTATGTGCATCACACTCACCTGGAGAATTTTTAAAACCTACACACAGATGCATGTTTAGCGTGACTAAAAGCTGGCCCTAAGGACATCTGTATTTTCTAAAAATTCTAAATATGAGTAATTATCCATAAAACGATATGGTCTGTTATCTTGTCTGTCTTGTTGGCTGAATTTAGGTATTATGGAAATAGATTTAGGTATTATGGAAATAGGTATTTCCATAATACCTACTATATTCTATGTGCTTGAGATATTTCAGATGATAATCTGCCCTTGCAACTGAAATTTAATAGAAGACATACAAACAAAGACATAAATAAATCATAGAAAATATTACAAGAAATGAGATCCTGTTTTTAAGAAAACACACAGCATTAAAATGCTCAATTTCAATTTATAAGAAATTCACTGGCATGGTTGTATATATGCACATATGTTTACATATATGTTTGTAACAACACACATGTCCACATGCTTGCCCATGCTTTCATTCATACATATGTATATATGTAATGGTTTATCTAAATAATACAGCTGTACATTATTATTATGACTGTATAAACATAGTTTAATCTAAAATCAAATTGCATACTATGGTAACATTTCTTTTTTACACAGCTACATTCTTCAGATAATTCAGTTAATGGAGGCATGTTTTTTTCTTCTCACAAAATCTTCCTTGTAATCCTCTAAGTTTTTCACACAATTTTATCATTGTCAGTGCTCTTTTGCATTTTCTTCTCCCTTTTTATTCCTCCTGAAGGGAACACACATTACTTTCTCAGATCTGTACTGCCTCATGGCGGTACTCCTGGGTCTAATTGTGACTTTTCTGCTGGGTTATACATGTTTTCAGGATTCCCTGTCTTCTTTTCTGTTTAATATCCAGTTTCGATGGAGCACAACATCATGCAATTTCTTAAATACGTGGCATATTATTCCTACATAATATTCTTGACCATGACATTATCATGTAATTTCTTTATTCTACCTTCACCTTAGCTTTCAGGTTTTATCAGAATTTGAATTCTGGATGGTTAGAATTGTAAAATATTGCTACATTTTGGCCTAAAGTGTCATTTAATATTGCTGATGAGGATTTTAACAGCTGTTGGTTGGAAGGCAGTTCCTCATGGATCTTACAGGCAGAGACCCTGACCACCCTTGTTCTCACTCTCTATTCATGGATACTTGTAAAGTAAATAGCTTTGGAATATAAAGATAGTGTCTCCTTCTTGTGCAATGGATAGGACTTCTACTGCCCACTATAAAGAGTCCTGTCCCCAAAGTAACCCACCATGCATGAAGTCGTCCCAGAGTCCTCTTCCCTGACTTGCTTGGAATTGAGGCTCCATGAGCTGTGAAGAGGACACTGAGGTTATGGCTACTGCTATTGCTGCGAGTAGTGTGGTCATTTGTGTCTGACCCAGAAGCCTCCTCACGTCTTCTGTCAGCATCCACAAAACTGTGCCAGTAACATGCCAGTTTGTGAGTAGGGTAACATCTCAGACTCTTCAGGTCATTAACAATGTCGTAGGTGCCCCCACTTCTGCCAGCACCACCATGCCATGCGCCAACACTAGGCATGACTGTCCTAGGCCTCAGAGAAGAAAAGGTATCTTTTCCAAAGGGCAATCTCTCGTTTCCTTAAGAAGTGTTTCTGAACACACAATGTTGCCGAGTATAGGAACTGCCAGTTCCCTGTCATCTTCAAGGGAATTATTTTTTATTCTATAGAACTTGAGATTCTCAGAGAGAGGCTTTAAAAACCTCTTTAAATGTCCCTTATTTTTTACACATTCTTTTGGTATGTCTATTTTTACTCTTTCTATGATTTATTTTTATTTAAATACTATTTCAACTTATTAGTTTGAATTAAGACTAATAAAATTTTATTATATTTACAGTAAAATATAGTACATTCTAATATTTTTTCAAATAATTAGGGATCTGAAAATTACTCCAATATTTACTTTAATGATAATAGTTAACACATATACTAGTTACATTTGAAGCACTGTATGAAATGCTGTATATATGTGAATAAATCCTTTACATCTTAAAGCTGTTTTATAAGTACTGTTTCCGCCTTCTCATGGACATTAATGTATAAGAAAATCTTTCAAATACAAATTTCTAAAAACATTTGTATTAACTTATGTACAATTTAAGACAATGTCTCACAATTTATTACAAAGCACTTTGTCTATATGAGACATGATGCATATTTTTACATATATATAAAATTTTACATTGCATGCTCAGTTTAGGGGATCATAGAATTTTTGTGTATGCAGACTCAAATAATCATAATACCTTTCACTATAACTTAGTAAAAAAGTATTACGGTATTGTGATACTGATATAAAAATAGAAATTATCCTAATAGGAAGCAAAAAAAATAAAAACCTATGCAGAATTGGACTTACAGGTGCTATTCTACAGTCGCAATCTTGATTATCCAAATAGCCATGCAAATGTTTCATGCTTAATTAATGATCTCACTTTACAAATTGAATAGACATTTGCTGAGATCTTGGGAAATCTTTTAAGAAAGAACCTTTTGAGTTTACTTGTCCCTTGTGTTTTTCAGGCTTAGTTAGGAGTTTGGGTCCATGTTGAATAACGCATCAATGTGCATGTAGAAACTGTGAGCAAGTCTATCTCTTGAAAACACAATAAGATATCAACTCACACCTGCCAAAATGGCCATCATTAATAAATCAACAAAAAATAAGTGCTGGTGAGGATGTGGAGAAAAGGGATCTCTAATGCACTGTTGGTGGGATTGCAGTCTTGTGCAGCCACTGTGGAAAACAGTGTAGAATTTCCTCAAAAAATTAAAAATGGAACAGCTTTTTGACCCACCTGATTCCACTGCTGGGAATATACCCCAAGAATCCTGAAACGCAATTCAAAAGAACTTATGCACCCCTATGTTCATAGTAGTGCTATTTACAATAACCAAGTGTTGGAAACAACCTACGTGTCCATTAGTAGATGAGCAGATAAAAAAGCTGTGGTGCATTTACACAATGGAATACTACAGAGCAGTTAAAAAGAAGGAATTCTTACCTTTTGTGACAGTATGGGTGGAACTAGAGACTATTATGCTAAGTGAAATAAGCCAGTTGGTGAAAGACAAATACCATGTGGTCTCATGTATAAGCAGAATCTAGTGAATGAAATAAACTAAGTAGCAAAATATAACCAGAGGCATGGAAACCTGGAACTGACTGACTATTGTAAGATGGGGGAGGAAGGGGACAGTGGTTGAAAGAAGGTGAGGGATTAGTCAAGGAACATGTATGAAGGACCCATGGCCATGGACAATGGTGTGGAGATTGACTGTGGGAGTGGGGGGCACACTGGGTGGAGGGGAGCAAAGGGAAAAAATCAAGACAATTGTAATAGCATAAACAAAAACATATTTAATTTTTTTAAAAAAGCAAATAAAACAGCATAAACTAGAAAGTTTTGTTCAAGTATACTTCACAGTGAAGGCTGGTGAAATGAATTCTAGGAGATGGTAGAGCACCCTCCCAAGGAAAAAACATTGAACATATTTTTGTGGTTATGCTCTTTAGTACTGTTCGAGTATGCAATACAATAAAGAAGACATGCAAGGAGAGGTAAGGCCCAGGTCACGAAGGATTTCCGTAGCGTACGAGCCGAGCGTGCTAACCAAGTCTGTGGCTTTTAGGCTTGAACACTAGAAAGAACTTCCATGTGACAGTGTAACAATGAGAATTGCAATGGTTGGTTAGAGTAGAGTGAAGTAGTACATGTGTGTATGAAGTAAATGTATATATGAAAAGGAGTAAGAAACAAACTTCTTATAGGTTTCTCTTTTAAGGTAAGATGATGGGATATAGTAGGAGTACTCAAGTGTGGCCTAAAGATCCCTGAAAGTGCCCTTGGGAATTCTGTGGGGAAAACAAATTCCAAATGCTGTCATTTTGATTCATATTATCAGTGGGTTTCCCAGAGGCTACATTGCATATGCTGACATGATCATTCTGGCAGGTACTGCAATGTGTATTTGAGAATTTTTGTGTTTTAAAGTGTTCTGTTTTAATATGTATTTTGGTATCTATCTAACAATCCATTATCATTTTTTTTCTCAGTACCCCTTTTTGTAGTTTTAAATAATTGAGAACAATTGGAATAGAAGACTGTGATTGCTATATTGGTAGATAGAGAGAGAAGAAAGGAATAAAGGTAGAAAAAGGAAAGAAAGAAAGAAAGAAAGAAAGAAAGAAAGAAAGAAAGAAAGAAAGAAAGAAAGAAAGAAAGAAAGAAAGAAGGAAGAAAGAAAGAAAAAGAAAGGAAGGAAGGAAGGAAGGGAGGGAGGGAGGGAGGGAGAAAAAGAAAGGAAGGAAGGGAGAGAGAGAGAGAAAGAAAGGAAGAAAAGAAAGAAGAAATTGTGAGAGAAAGGAAGGGAGGGAGAGAAGAAGGAGAGAGGAAGGAAGGAAGGAAGGAAAGAAGGGAGTGAGGGAAGGAGGGAGAAAGGAAGGAAAGAGAGAGAGGGGAGGAAGAAAGGAGGGAGGGAGGGAGGAAAAGAAAAATATTTGACTATGGGTGGTAAACACACAATGTAATATACAGATAACATATAATAGAATTGTACACTTGTAACCTTTATCATTTTATTAACCAATGTCATCTGAATAAATTCAACTTGGAAGAAAGAAGAAGAAAAGAAAGAAAAGAAAAGAAAAGAAAAGAAAAGAAAAGAAAAGAAAAGAAAAGAAAAGAAAAGAAAAGAAAAGAAAAGAAAAGAAAAGAAAAGAAAAGAAAAGAAAAGAAAAGGAAAAGAAAAGAAAAGAAAAGAAAAGAAAAGAAAAGGAAAAGAAAAGAAAAGAAAAGAAAAGAAAAGAAAAGAAAAGAAAAAAGTTATTCTCTTCCTTACATGCTTAAAGTCCCATTATTCAATAACCGGAATTCTAGCCTGTTGTTCGCGTAGACTTACCTCATACTCTCCTGAAATGAAAGGAAGGAGAGGATGCGGTAAGTCTCCTTGACTTGACCCTGCCTAGCAGATTAGGGAGCAGCTGAATTCTGACCACCGCAGAGGTTTAGGTTCGGGTGTCACTCAAGGCAGGCCAACCAAAGGCCCTTCTCGGGATTTTGCTACAGTTGTGAGGGAAGCCTGTGCTCCAGAATCTGTGAAAAAATATGTAAGCCAGAAAGTCAAGAAGTTTGCTGTAGAATAGAGACATCCTTAGTGAGAACAAAGGTAACAAAGAGGGAGGTCCAGGTGAGTCACAGAGAGAATAGAAGAACCCAGGTGATATGATTTCAACACCTAAGATCCCACCTTATTCTCCAAATCTATAAATTAAAAATATTATTATATCTTCATTGTTAAACTACTCTTAGTTAGATTAAAATTACTTGTGAATAAAATAAACCTGCCAGATATAACTTGGTTATTTAAATAGTACAGTGATATATCAATGACATTTTATTTTTTGAACGTATGGCACGCTAAGCACACTGCATGTATTTAACTCAGGTAATTTTCCAAACTATTCTGTTTAATTTGAAATTCATATCCCCAGCTTATTTTTATTTTTATGTTTTTATGAATGTGAGAGAAGCGGGGATGTGGTGATGTCAGAGGCCAGCGCCAGTGGAGCAGCATTTTTGTGGGCCTGACTGTGTGACTCAGTCTTACCCTCACCCCCTGTCCCAGGATCTGAGGTTTCCCCAGACCTCATTTTAAAAATGAACGTGTTGAGGCATATAGTCAGTCACCTAGGTCTTTATTGGTGTAGCCACGATAAAACTCAGGGTTTTATTTCTCAGAAACCTTGTTGTTATATGCTTACTGGAATTCCTTCAATTTCATTTATGAAATTATGAAAAATAAAAGTTAATATATGAATATACCCAGGCCTCCCCATTTATGCAGCACTGAGAATCTTCTGCTGTAAAGGTCACAAATTCAAGTCATTTTCCAAGTTCCGAGCATATGAATCTGGTTGTTTTCTGAAAGAAAAAAAATAGTTAGTCAATATCATGTAACCTCTATTTAAGACTTAAAGGATAATTATAAATCTCAGCCTGAAATATCCTGGAAAAAAACTAAAGCAGTAAGTTTCTCAACAAAGAATTTCAAAGGACCCAATGGAATAATTTTTTAAAGGATAGAAACACCTTTTTTGCCTCTGATCTAAGTTTTTTCACAGTAAATACAATCTCAGGGCAGTACGGATGATATTTCTACCTCAGCGTATGGAAGAGGAAAACAACGGCTTAACCTTTTTTTTTTAACCAAGGAAGAAAATGACAACAGTCTCAAAAGTCTATCCTATGAGGAGAAATAATGGATCCCCCCAAATGTACAGAAATTATTTTTATAAGTCACACGATTAAGTTTCAATATTAAAAAACTGACAAATCTATGCTATAAGAATCCCCTCTGCTCTAATGCAGCAGTTTTCAGGTTTCCTGAAAAATTCCCAAAGAATCTCAGCAATGGTTGTGATGTAAATCCATGCTAATCCAGCTGTGTTTGGATAGAGGGCAAGGTCTCGGGAAGCCAGCTGGCAGAACATTACCTAAAACTTAAACTCTTGTATGTTTTTGTAAATATCCAGAGGGACACAATTAAAGTGACCATAATATTATTTATATTACCAATTTTATTGATGTAGCAAATCAAAAAAATTAGGGTTTTCATTCATTTAAGAGAGTTCCTACTTTGGGGAAATCTTTTCGGACTAATAACTGTGTAATATATGAGTGATTGATTATTTAAGAAAAGAACAAAGTGAGGCCAGAGTTAATACGAGGAAAGTCAATTGCTCTGGGGAATATCCACCTTCCCTGATTGACTTAATCAGAAGGAATGAAAAAAGACGTTGAAGCCCAGAAAAATCTTTTTGGCCTCAACATGTAGGCAGCCAACCAGGGTCCCAATTATGTCCAATTCAGATAGTGATATCTGTCCTCCCGAAAGGCACAAAAACAATCGCATCCCTTTATCTGTAAGTTACTGAAAGTCTGTCAGGAAGTCATGGTCAATAAGTAAGGCTGCCTGCACCTTTCACCCAGTGACCTAGGGCTGTGCGCACGTTTCAGAGACGAGTGTCCAACTCAGTATTACTCACTAGTACTGGCTGAGTTTCTACTCTAATCTGCTAAGAAGCCTTGTATTCAAATTCCAAAATGAAATAGACTGCCTTTGGCAGGGGTGAGGGAAGAATTGTACAGCACAGATTTCATTTGTGTATTATCATTTTATATAAGTGCTTCTTGAATTGAGTGTATTGCTTTATTTCATTTATTCATACTTTCATTCAACAATTACTACTTGAGTATCATTATCAGCAAGGCATGGCTCCAGTTCCTATGCACAGCAAGAGGTAAAAAAGCCTTTCTCATAGAGCTGCTTCCAGCCATACTTATTTCTAGTGTCCTTAAAGAATTCATAAGTATAATGGGCATTATGAAATCTAGACTTTCATCCTTAATTTAGCCCTAATTATTTATTCTTATTAGTATGTTTGCCAAGTCTCTTACCTTTTCCAGGACAGTTGCTAAGAAGATACAAAAGATACAATCCAGTACTATTTTTCTTTATAATCAGAAGTATCAGAAAGTATTCAGCTATTTGTGTGGGATGTGATCTGTAAAGAAAAAGCACCAATTGCCATAGAATAAGATTACTTAGGTAGAATGTGCTTAAATTCAAGAAATTACTTACTTGCATATAACCATTTTTAAAAAATGTTTCTAATATCTTTTTTTAATTTTTATTGTTATTCAATTACAGTTGTATGCCTTTTCTCCACCCCACCCCAGACAAACCCACCTCCACCCTCCCCCTTGATTTTGTCCATGTGTCCTTTATAGTAGTTTCTGTAAACCCCTCTCCTCACTGTCCCCTCCCCACTCCCCCCTGGCTATTGTTAGATTGTTCTTAACTTCAATGTCTCTGGTTATATTTTGTTTGCTTTTTTCTTCTGTTGATTATGTTCCAGTTAAAGGTGAGATCATATGGTATTTGTCCCTCACCACCTGGCTTACTTCACTTAGCATAATGCTCTCCAGTTCCTAATATCTTTTGAATGGGGCTGAAAACATCATGCTGCTCCAGAAAGATGAGTATAATTTGTAAATATTTACAAAGAGCAATTCTAGATAGCAAATAGGTCTCAAAGAAGATTAAATATGTAAAACTAATGAAAATCAATACACTACAAACAATTATTTAGACTACAGAATAGTTGGACAATATGGCCTAGACCAGCGGTTCTCAAACTTTAACATACCTACGAAATATCGGGAGAACCTACTAAATTATGGCTGAAGGGCCTCTACTCCTATTATATCAGCCATGGGAGCTGATGATGTGCCTGTGACAAATTCCTGCTCAGCCAGAGAGCACACTTTGAGAAATGCGTACTCAATTACAGGGCAAAGGCAGAGGTGACACAAGTCTCTAAGAGTCATCCCAAGTATAGAACACTTTCCAACGTGTAGAAGTGGAGAACCCTATTTCAAAAATTAGTCACCTTTCATGAGGGCATGATGCTAAGTGAGATAGGTCAGAGAAAGACAAATACTGTGTGATACCACTTATATATGGAATCTAAAAGAAAAACTAAACATGTAAAAACAGTGACTAGAATGGTGGTTACCAGTTGCATGGGGTAGGGGGAATTGGGGAGATGTTGGTAAAAGCACACAAACTTGGAGCTAGAAGATCAATAAATCTTAAGGACTGAATTCACAGCACAGTGATTATACTTAACAATACTGTATTATACACTTAAAGTTTCTGAGAGACTAGATCTAAAATATTCTCCACACAAAAAAGAAATGAGAATGTGGGACAAAATGGGGATGTTAGCTAATGCTATTGTAATAATCATATTGTAATATATGAGGGTATCAAAACAACATGTTGCACCCTAAAACTTATACAATGTTTAAAAAAAGATTGACTAAATATTGTACAATGCACTATTCAGTTTTAGAAAATTAATAGCTACATTTAAATCTATCTTCATACATGAATTATGAAGAATATTTTTTAAATGTAAACATCCAAAGATTGCTTAGTCTATCCATATTTCTTTCTAATTATGAATATGCAATTGATAACTATATGTTATTTAATTTTTTAGCAAAGAGTCTGCTTCGATATTAAATTCAGTACATAAAGTGATAAAACAAGATTCTTTGTTTTGAATGGATAAAATAACGGCAGAGCACAGGTGTTGAGCCCTCATACAACTCATAGTAACAGATTTCAGTCTTGTTATGTTTCTGAATCACGTGGGTATCTGAGCTTTTAGAAGGTCCCTAGAGAATTCCATACTGCAGCCAAGACTGCGAACTATTAAAAACTCTCAGCATGTATTTGTGTTAGCACTGCAGAGGGTAGCATATACTTACGGACTTTAGGGATGCAAAAACAATAGTATGTCCAACAAAAACCAACCAATTGAGGGAAGAAAATTATGGGAAAGTGCTCTTATAGTCATGTTTTTAGATGGTATGCAGGTCATGGTATCCAACATGAATACACATTATTTATAGGCTGTTCTCAGCATTGGCTCTCAAATTTGCTTATGTATTAGATTACCTAGGCTTTAAATATGACTGAAAACTGTATCTTACCATCTAATATTCGGAATTTAATTTTCTGTGATACAGCTTAGCCATCAGTAACTTAAAGCTCTCTGCAGGTGATTTCTTTATAAATTTTAAACCACTGAATTTGATAGCAGTGACTACAAAAATTTGCATGCATTTCAAATAAGGGCTGTTGGGAGAAATGGAGAGAGATCTAGACCTATAACTCAACTACAAAATACATTTATAATAAATCATCTTTTCAGATAAAAAAAACTGAGACAAGCCTTGGCTGGTGGGAGTCAGTGGATTGAGTGCTGGCCTGAAAATCAAAGGGTCTCAGGTTTGATTCTTTGCCAAGGCACATGCCTGGCTGCAGGCCAGGTCCCCAATGAGGGACATGCAAGAGGCAACCACACATTCATGTTTGTCTCCCTCTCTTTCTCCTCCCCTTCCCCTCTCTCAAAAAAATAAATAATTTTTTAAAAAAACTGAGACAAAATAAGACATTTTTTCTACATACATTATTATATTTGAGAAGGCAACTTGAACACAATAACTGTATAAATATGTTTTATATATTAATATTTACAAGTTATCAAATAAATCTAAAAAACTCTAACAATCAATAAATGCATCTAAAATATCGATGCCTTACAGACATAGGAAACCATGGCGGTGCTCCAGCGTGCTCACTGAGCCTTAGCTGCTGCTCCCGGGTGATGTGTCACGTCACGATCGTGTTTGCATGACGGGCTCTGACAAGGAAGACAGAGTCAAATCTGAGCGGGCGTTAACACCCAGGGCCCCCTAAACAACAACCACTTTCTAATAGGGCTAAGCTATTCTACTAAAATTACACTAAAGTTGTTTTCTGCAATGGATAAATCTCATTAGTCAACATTTTACATGTTGTGATTCTGGAGAGGCAACTGATTTTTTTATATTCATGAGTTATTTATCACTGAATCATATACTTTTGTATTGGATGGAAAATTAATAATCATTTATCTGGAACTTCAACTAGTACAATAATACTCTATTTCAGGCAGGTCACATTCCATCTCTTCAACTTCAAAAGGAATTATACACACAAATATATAATTTTTGTTTTAATAGTGTAAATGATAAAAAGTATATTTTATGAAGTTAATCATGAATAAAGAAACTGCCAAAGCATGATCCTAAACTCTACAGCCATGATGAATACATGTGAACTTTTATAAGTGTGACTTAGAAAAAGTTATACATATGTATTAAAAAATAATTCCCATTTGAAATCAGTTCATGTGAAATACAAATATTTTAATGACTTATCATTCATTCCTCTACATGTGCAATCTAACTGTAAAGAAAAGGAGCTACAAATTAAACTTAAAAATGTAGTGCACATATTGAATTTTTAAAACACCTTTGCAGCTTGGAATTTCTGAAAAGGAAGAATCTTAAATTATGAGAGCTTTGATAACATGATAGGAATACTTCTGTGGTTTATCCTCCTGAAATAATATCATACTTAAGTCACCTCAAATTCTGTCAATTGCCAAAGTTAGAACATCCTTATCAAATTTTTAGAACAATGTTCTAGGGAATTCTCTTTGCAAACATTTTTCTTGGTTTATAGTGTCAAGCTTCAGTTCTGGAATTTACCCTCTTGTCCTGCACCTAGAAATTCGCAGTTTGTCGTGAAAATAGTGAGCTGACTGGCTAAGAAGCCTTTCTACACTGCACACTCCAGCCACATGGTTCTGAATTTTTATTTTTATGTTTTCTTCATGGCATCAGGGGGCTCATTCTATATGAGGCTACTGGACACCTTTCCCCAGATATCAAACTGGAGAAAAAAATGGAAAGAACTAAGCACACCCAATTTTCTTAAATTTCAGTTCCAAAAATCTGCTTGGAAAGCCCATTGCTTATCTAGTCCAATGACTATTGTATTTGGCTGGCAAGGCTAGGGAGAAGGCCCGCTATCCCAAGCTAATGGGTGCAAGTCTTGAGATTGAGGCTGTTAATTACTGTTAATGACTCAGTCACTACCCATGCAATCCCTAATCCTCATGCACTCTTGGCTTTGTTCTCCACAGCCAACTCTTCTTTACAAAGTACTTTGTACATGTTGTATATCAGATATTTGACTGTAATACTGCAAAAGGTGATGTCAAGATTCCACAGTCTGCCATAATTTTTTTTTTATGTTTCCAGAAAACTAGTCATGTTAAAGAGCATTGCTTCCTTACACAGATGGCGGAAATCTGCTTTGCTCTCACTTAGTTTCTGAAGTACACATTTCTGGCGGAGCCCTACTAAAATCTTGAGCAGAGGAGCTCTGTGGATATAGAAACTTTGTGAGTGAAATTCATCAGGCCTATATCTTCCCATATAAGGAATATAGTTGTGCAACTCATCTCATCTAAGGCTAATATTGACCCAGTGATGTAGTCTTCAGAAATTTCTACCTACAATCACATACACTATATTCCCTAGATATGTTTTGCATTAGGTGTGGTGTGGGGGGATAAAAACAGAAATAAAGCAAGACTATGTGCTTTAATCTTGCATGTATATCAAAACTGAAATCTAAAAGAGTTTTTCTGATTTTTTTTTTCATATGGATATACCTTTTTGGCCTACAAAACAGACCAAATATCTTTGAGATGATTAAAGATTGTATCTAACACTTACGATCTTAGTTTTTATAGACACAGGAGGAAGTCCTGTTCCAGACCCCTCTCCTTGGCCTGGGATGGCTATCTTCTCCCTGTCTCTTTACATCATTGTCCTTTATGCATGTCCGTCTCTCTGTCCAAAATTCTCCCTCACATACAGACACCAATCAGAGTGGATCAGGGCCTGCTTTAATAACCTCAGCATAACTAAGTATATCTGCAAGGACCCCACTTCCAAATAAGGTAATATTCTGAGATTCTGGGAGTTAGGACTTCAACACTGAATTTTTGGCACACGCAACACAGATTATAACACAAGAGGATGTATAAATCTCTAGCCCTCCAATGCTCTTGGATGCAGCTTTATCATCCTACTGATTCCCATATTTATAAGTGAAATACATTCTGGGCACATATTTTGTCTATACAAACATGAAAATTGAATTTTAACATTTTTTGAAAGTTCATGCTTTGAAAAAAAACTCTCTGAAGGTTATCATAACTTTTAGCTTTGTCTCCATATATGTTATAAGGCAAGGTTCCTCATCTTATTTTTAAAAAGTCCTTTTTATTCTGCTCAATATCCTATTCGTATGACAAAACACACACCCTCCCTTCCCACTGGCATTCAAGTAGCCACAGGAACAGGGAACTTTCACTCCCCAGGGCAGTAGATATCTTCTCCCTTCCCTGTCCCTGAAGGCAGGAGTGTTTATCTGATGAAAGAGAGCCCCCCATTTCCCTTTGACTGTCCTGCACCTGCCTCAGCAGGACTTTGCTGAGTGGATGCCTGGCTGCCTGGTGGTCAAGTGCCTGTATCTGGCAGTGATCAAGTGAGAAGGGACCAGCATGAAGGGACATTCTGACTTTCTTGACTTGTCTCTGCTTTGCTCACTTACAATCATCAAAGGGAGAAAAGTCACTTTATCTCCTCAATGATTTCCAGACAAAGAACAAAAGCAAGCTCAGCCTGCTGCTTCTGGCATTCCTTTAAATCTTTCTGCCTGCAGAGAAAGTGTTTTGTTTTGTTTTGTTTTGTTTTCTGGTTTCAGCCATGGGATATGGTTACACAGGCAGACTCTGCTCCTTAAGAAAAGGTCTATACATCCCCAACTTATTTATGACTGGTATGGACATGAAAAAAGGGGGTTCTGTGGAAAGTAACCTCACAGGGTGATCTGATCATAAATTTCTAACTGGGCAGGTCATGGTGGGTATTCACGCCCCAGGCCTGTAACTTCTTTAGTGAGAGACTTTCAAACCCTGTCCATTAATCTTGGGTATCTAGGTTAACATACCCTTGAGATGTCAGAAATAATACCCCTGGAAGGCATAACCACCCTTAAGAAACCACATAATCTTTTTAACTATCCTGTACTCCAATCCCCTCCTTGCTCTCCCCCACCCTGGAGTAATCTTCCTTGTGTTTCCTCCTTCATTTCAAATGCATAAAAGAAGCTGCAAAACTGTTATTCTCCAGAGCATTTGAGATCTTTCTCGCCAGCCTATGTCACCAGTTTGGCTCAGATGAACTCTTGTGAAAATTCTCCACAGGCTTGGACATTTCTTACGTTGCCACTGGTTACATGTGTTAATTGAGGATGAAGTAACAGGAAGCCCGTTATGGTTACCTATTTTAACAGTTCTCTACAGTCCAGCCTCATAGGCAGCCTGGCTGACATTGTTCTCTACAACATTCTGACTTCTGTGACTAATCTCTCAATTGGTTGGGAACACAGAAGAGGATATGGTCATCATCAGTCTAGAACAACTGGTACAACTGATCTAACCAGTTAGGATTTTTCTTCATTTTCTATTGTTACTGAATTTGTTCTACTTCCCATATAACAAACATTAATTAGTATAGCCTCCTATCGAGTATATCAGGCCAGGGTTAGTAAATCTGGTTTTCTTTTTCTTTTTTTAATGACTTTCTACCGTACACTGTGTTTTCTAGAATCAGTACAAATTAATTTCACTTGCATTTTGTGAGCTGCTCTTTCTGTCTGAAACTCACTCACCTCCATCGCTTTTGATGAGAGAGCGATCGGTAAGTGAGGGCCACTGGACAGATACTCCTCTTAAGAAAGGTTGCCTTTTCAAAGTCTTGTAAAATGCTCAAGGAATTCAAACCTGCTCATTACAAAATAAGTGCAATATTCTATTACTTTTCTTATAGGAAGTTGCAACGAATATTGGAATGTCAGTAGTTTTAAAAGATTCTACAACAAAGAAACTAATATTTAATCTAGCAGTTTCCAAATATTTTTCACAGTGGGAGATTTTGTTGGTATGTATGTGTGTATATGTGATAGGTATGAGGTCTATTATACATTTTTGGCTTTTTTTTTTTTAATTTAGCAACCCTTCTCACTTTATAATAAATTTCTCATGACAAGAACTTTATCTGTTTTCTGTTTTATCACCCACATTTAGAAGCTTGTTTTTTTATAGAAAACATTGAACCAAAAGAATCAATTTCAAAGAATGAGTGTTTCATGGAGCATCTCTGTTTTCCTTATATTTATATTGTTAATGCAGCACTATATTATATCTGATTAAGAGTACTTAAAACTCTATGTCAGCACTTATCAAAAGCTATCTGACAGAAGAAATTCTATTTTCTATGCCTCCTTTCCTACTAATGTGTAAACATGACTGAAATCCACGCAATATGCCTCCACACAATAAGTCCACGCAATAAAATCTATAGTTATAATAAGTCAGAAGCTTCCTATTACATAATTCCCACTAGAAAAAAATGATTAAAAATGCCTTTCATCCACATCTTCTTATTGATAATATTCTAAAATTAAAATAAACATCTTTGGGTTTTTTGGTCTTATCTTTCTTTTCTTCTTTGTCATGTCATTTTAGAAAGTTCTAACAGAAACCTTACCCATTCTATTTTATGAACGTTGCCAAATTCTCTTCTAGTCTGAAAAAAACAACAATTTTGCAATCAGATTAACTTGCATTTTAAATATTTTGGATGGTAGTCTTCAAAACAGGAATGGAACTGTTAATGAGAGAAACTCGCAGAAACTTGGTTCTTGTCGCCAATGCAGTAAAGATTTAGAGATCAGCAAGTCCGTTAGCGAGCAAGCAGGGTTTATTGGTGATCCCTTATCACGGAAAAGAACAGGTCTAGCTAAGGAGGGGATGGGGGTCTGAAAGGTCTGAAGCCTGCAGGGTAAGTAAGGGCGGCAAAGGTAAGGGCGGCCAAAGGTCAGGGTGGCTGGCAAACGCAGCAAGTCCAGAGGCCAAGTGGCCTGAGGCTGGGCTGCCAGAGAGCCAAGAACACCAAGCCCCAGATCCTTTGTCCTGAGGACTTAGATAGTTGGCGAGATGGGGGAGGATGAAGTTACATATTGATTGACAGGTAGTGGTGGTGCTAGCTTTCCAGGACAGGGGCTTGAATACCCAAAGGTATTAATGGGCTTCTACCTTTAGGCACTATGGGCCCTTTTCAGCCTTTCAGGCCTTGGGACGAAAGGATAGTTTCAAAGTCTTTCTTTCCTGCATAGTGGAAAAGATACACAGAATTTCAAGGACTCCTGAGTCAGTGGCTGAGACATGTACCCGTCCTCCTCCCTGCCTTTGTTTCCCCTCTGGCTGCTCATTCTACCGTAACAGAATGACTGAGCCACCTGGGCACAGTCTGGCTCCACTTAGGTGGTTGTCCTCTCTTGGCTCGCTTCTACAGCAACTGTGTCCAAAAGCTAAATAGCTTTCAGCTGAGAAATCATTGGGCCTTCTTTTTTATAAATTATTCCACTTCATTTCTGAGCACAATGTAAATTGTCCTCCTTCCTCTTAGTTAAAACACTAGTGTTTTTCTATAATATTATAGTTTCTGATAAAGTTTCCCCAGAAAAGCCTGTTTGTACAATACTAAAACTTTGCTTTTCACTGATACCTAGGAGAAAATGCAAATCTTGCTAGGTTTCTCCCTGTACCTATTTAGTAATGATTCCTTTAACGTTCTCGCTTTTACAAGAACACAGAAATAGAGATATTTTTAGATTGTTGCCAAAGTAAATGGCACTATGTTTAAAACAGTTAACAAAGCCTTATTCTACCAGCATTTTCCATAGAACTGGTTTTGCACATAAATATATTTTCTGTTTTACTTCATTATAGATTCCAAAGCTTCAAGCCACAGCAGGAGGGCAAGTTGGATATAGAGAAAGAATGTGTTTAGCACATGGATTTGCTTCCCACGACTTCTTTTTTGCCTCCTTTGAACAGGTTTATAGTGCAAAACACTCTTCCATCATAGATTATGTCCAATTTATAAAAATAAATAGAAAAGAAAGTAAAAAGAGTGAAATATTTTCTACTCAGAATAGGAAGTTGGCTGACTTTCATTTATCTCCTTACTAGAAGTCCCATTTTAAAAATTATTTTTCTGGAAAAGTCAGTGTACTCTGAACAAAAATGAATCAGTTTGATTTTAAAGCATTAAATCTTTGATATTCATTTGCAAGACACTTCCTCATAATGGTGTTACTGGAGATGGAAGTTAGGCAGGAAGAAAGGTTAATACCAGAGTAACTCTCTCAATTACTCTCTCATGTATTTGCCTCGAAAATGCTTTTAGATTATGCATTTCAGAAATGATGCTCTGACCCATATCTGTACCAGAGCTCCCTTCTGTCTTTCATCTCACTCCTGTTCTCTCATAGAGGCTCAAATCCTTGAGATCATGTAATACATTCTTTTCCGTGCATGATGTATTCTTGTTTCCTATTGTGTGACAGAAAGAAAAAAAACAACAGGAGAACTTGTATAAACTGGAGAGTTGTAATTCATGGGCTTTGTGAAAATGTTGCCCTAATTCCCAGAGAAAGTTTATTATATATTTGTAGGTAAAATAAAGTGTATTAGTCAGCTTGGGTGGTTATAATAAAATAACATAGACTGGGTAGCTTAAACAACAGAATTTTATATCTCACAGTTCTGAAGGCTCGGAAGTTAAGACCAACGTGCTGGCAATGCAAGTTTTATTTTGAGGCCTCTTGCCAAGTAAGCAGCAGCCATCTTTCTGTATGATCACATGATCTCTTCCTGTTTGTGTGGATGGGGTGAACAACTTCTCTGGTGTCTCTATTAATAAAGGCATTAATCCCATCAGACCAAGGCACCAACCACAGGACCTCATCTAACCCTACTTACCGTATTTTGCCATGTATAATGCACATGTTTTTACCCAAATTTTTAAGGGAAACATATGGAAGTGCATTATACATGGGCAGTACCTGAAATATGTTGTACCTGTTCTTGTGTTTTGTATTATTTGTTATAAAATTTCTTGTACCATAGTATGTTCAAAAATAAATGCTAAAATTCCTTTACAAAACAAAAACAAGCATGTAAATATAAATAAATAAATAATTGAATTAACAATTTTAAAAGAAAGATTTTTTTCCTGAAACTGTGGTCCAAAAACATGTATGTGCATTATACAGGGGAGTGCATTCTACAGGACAGAATACGGCACTTCCCAAAGGCCCCATCTCTGAATATTATTACACTGAAGGTCAGGAATTCAGCATAGAAATATTTGAGAGACACAAACATTTAGTCCATAGCACACAGTATCAACACTTTAATAATGTATTAAGTCATAGATTAATACCTTTATTTCTTGTAAGTTATGCGGTTAGTGGAAGAATGTGTCAACTAGATCCTCTGGGAAGCAGAAATTGAAATGGAATCTACACAGTTTATTGGGAGATAACAATAGTGAGAGATAAAGGTGGGAAAAAGGAGAATTGGATGAGAAATCCTTGGACCAAGATACACATCTGACACATGAGAAAGGATTAAGTAAGAAAGATTGAGCAGCTAGATTAGCAGACTGCACTCCATATCTGACAAAGTCACTTCAATGTCAAGTTCCAGAGCAAAGACTGTCTGGCAGATGAGTCCTGCATTGGCCAAAAATAGCCAGTCTGTAGTGTATTTATCATTGCTGTTTATTGGCTCAGGCTATCCAAAGAGAGTATGATACCTTTTCAAAAGCAAAGGAAGATCCTGAAGACACCGAGGCTGGGGCTGTCCACTCACCTCAATACTTCGATGAAGACCTAAGTGGTGCGTCACCTCTGGTTGCCACAGTTTTACTCTTGGGCCATGTGGACCTACTTCCACAAATATGTTAAAGGGGCACTTTCTTCAGAGTTCTCGCAGGCTTCCTTTTTGGCAGAAACTGGACAGAAGGGAGATTAATAGGATATATTCAGCCTGAACTGCTACTTTTTTTTTTTTTTTGGTGTCACAACTAGTACTCATCATGTGCTTTGATACTACCCATTGTAAATTTGTTGACCTTAACTATCAGCTTTATGGTATCCACTGACTTATTTGCTGGTAAGACCCAACTCTCTTCAGGAAGGAGCTTAGCCTCTGGCTAACATACCTTTCTCAGGCTATTTTTCCTACCCTTTTCCACTCCTAGTCACATTTGGATAATGGAGTAACAAGAAGCTCCCCAGCAGACGACCTGAGTCCCACCCATTTTCCTCCCTGTCCTCAGTGAGTAAAAACAGCCCTACCTCCTTCAGCCGATCAGGGCCAATTGCCTCCATCAAGAAGGTACTCCCCTACTTGCTGAGATCCCTGAACACAAGGAGTGCAAAGTGCCCAATTGCCAACCCTAGTTTGTAGTTCAATGTAACCCTTGTTATGTCTTCTGGCAAGCATGCGCAACACGTAGGTACCAGGGACTCTAACCCGAATGTGTGAACAACAGTAACTAAGGCCAGTCTCCTGTGTTCTTCCTCTTAGAAACACAGCTCCACACTTAAGCCTCTGATTTGGTGCTTCACTGAATCTCAGAGAAGGGCATCTCATCCTCACACGTCTTCAAAGACTTTTGTCTGCATGCTTGTGCTTCAACTGTGTCTTTAAGCCATTACAATGCTCTATCAAACCAGCTACCCCTGGTTGGAATTTTACAGGACAGAACCAATGGGTCTCATTGTCGTGGGCCCACACCTGTACATCCTTGGCTATAAATTATATTTTTAGAAAGGGCACTATTTTATGTGGTATTTCATATTTGTCAGTTAAGCACTCTAGTACCCTAGAGGTTGGTGCTGGCTGAGGATCTATGAACAGGAAAGCCAAACTCATACTCAGAATAATTGTTTATTTATTCTTGTAGAAAAAATTTAATGGTCCTTAAGGAAGGAAGAACCCCAATATGGCCAGACACCTTTTGGGAATAGTGTCAAAAGGATGGATAGTTGGTCTCTGTTGCTGCCGGGTTAGAGACTCAAAAGATATAGCAGCTAGATTGACCTTAACATTTGGAGTCCTTGCTGTGGGGCCCAGGTACACTCCCCTACCACTGTGGGCACACTCTTCTTGTACCTATCTGACCACTTGTTGAATGGGTGAGGGCAGGAAGATATCACCTGGGAGTAATTTTGTCTACTTGGTTATTCAATGCATTTCCATGATAAATGACTTCTAGTGGGAATTAACATATGACACAAATATATTTATACTTTATACTTCCTCCCATTTATTCACATGGCTATGTCCCAGACCTCTTTGTCTCTGGTCTCCCCCTAGTTAAAATATCACTCTATCTACTTTCTGAAGATGTGACATAAAATGTAATGTCTATAGAACTACTTACTGCTTAAAATATGCAACTGAAACACATTTTATAAGAAAAGGACTATATTTTTTCTCTAATGGAAAAGCTAGTATTGCTAATATCCAATAATAGTTTTCCAAATAAAACAATTCTAACTTGTGTATCTAAGAAGGCCCAAGATAACTTTAAGTGTATACCATTATAAGTAGGAAACTGAGCCTCAGAAAATATATTCTGAACAGAAATAGAAAGTCAGAAACAACTACAAAAGATTATTAAGAAGACTTCTGAGAAATATGATGCAGTGAGACCAAATGGACAATTCCTATATTCTTGTTTCACATAACAACTGAAGTTACCAAAATAGCATGCACGTGGGAAACAGCCACTATGCTGCAGTAACTAACTAGGAAGAACACTACCCAGAGTCTTACAATGAGATGGATTTCTGTAGAGCTGGTATATGAGGGAAGACTGTGAAAGAACGGAGGATCGGTGGTAGAGTTATTAATCCTGTAAAGTGGCCCTGAAAAAGAGGAGAATGTTCTGGAAGAACAACTCCTCCACTCCCCTGGTTCTCAGGAGTGAGAACAAACATGGTGGCCCAGGAATTGCTCAAAACACTCAAAAAACACTCATAATGGTTTAGCCTTTCTAAACGCATGTGACCTTGTTTCTTTTTTTTTTTTTTTTTTAAATCTACCACTCCAAACAAAACCATTGTAAGTCTGTGGAATTTTCCTGCAGATTTTCCCAATGCAGCAGCATGCTTCATTAAAGCAGTAACTCACTTCCTTGACCCTCTGGGTTACTGAAACAAAGAGCTGTCAAGCTTAGCCATATTGGTACCTGAAGAAGAGAGCAGCAGGAAAATAAAAGGCCATGTAGAAAGCTCATCTATAGCAGAGTTCTTGTTGGTGTTACTTCTTTTAACCAACCCAGAGAAAACATTTAATACATATTTAATTTCCTAATTCCTCAGAATCTCACCCAGAATGTCTTGACCTTGAACTGGAAATCTGTTAGCAGAATTTTTCCATCTAACATGGTGTTATATTGTCTGTGGAGTAATTCATCTGAAACATCCTTCAGCATAAACAGTTTTACATATTGTGCATAAGGGGCTCTAATCTGCAACGTAGTAGAGAATGATTGATTAGTCTTTGAAACAACTCAATCAGCAAAGGCTGCTCCAAACCTGGTCCCTTCAACACTTCAAACAGCATTATCAAAATTTCCACCATACTGTTTCTTAATTAATATGAGAAGTACTAGAGACAATTTAGAGAAATAAGTTGTATTCAAAATATGTGGTCTGGCAGAAAGTCCATGCCTGATCTTCCTACTGGAAGATCAGTGACTACTGCTTTTGAATTCATACTCCCAATACAAAGCTCTGTTGGTATCTGTGACCTCTGTCAGCTGATCCAGTTCAACTATTTACTGGTATGATATTCAGACTGTATTGAAATTGCCTTTCATGTAAGGTACTTGTTGTAGTTCCTTAAATGGAAGAGGAAGGTTTCCCTGAGCCTAGAAATAAATGTCCTTCAAGCTTTCTAATACATTGTGTTTATTTTGCAGAACTTGGTCTGAAAAGGTTATTATGAGAACATATAACATAATAGTAATGGAGCTATACTGTCAGGCGGGGGGGGAGGGGGGCGTTAACGCAGTCCCCCCCCCTCCGCCAGGGATGAAGAATAAGTCTACCAAGACATGATATGCTTGGGGAAGAGACGTGGCCGATTTCTCAAAGGAGAAGGGCCCAGAGCCTTTCCCTCCATGGGCTTTTATTAAGTTCATTCACACAGGAATGCAGATAAAGCTCATCAATCATTGTCAGCCAGTAAGGGTTAAACAATACATGGTTTACAGAGAACTCTGAGGGCTTATTCTGAGTTACAGCCAATTAGTTAGAGGGCCATAAAACTTTAGGCGCCAGACTCATCTCAGGTCTGGACCCTTATCTTTTAAACTGAGGGTACAAATTAAGTAGGTTTCACAGGAATGTATGTATTTTTCTTAGGCCTGATTCCCCAGGGAATCTGCCCCTCCCAGCACAGGACTGCACTGCCCTCTGTTATTGCTTCAGGCTCAAGTTAGGCAGGGGAAGTAAGGCAGCCAAGAGATTAGGAGACTTCTTGCAGACAGAATGAGGACTCAGGCTATTTCAAAGCCGAGGGGCAAGGGTCCATCACCCCCTTTTGCCACAGCCCCCCGAGTCCTTCCCTGTGAGCTTATCCCTGGTGACCAGAGTCTGTCTTAGGTTGATCCTCCCTTGAGGATTCTTACCCATCACTGGCTAACTGGCCAAGCTCAGGGCCAAGCAGGGTGAAGTGGGCAGAGGTGGCACTTCTGCCAGGGAGATAAGCTTTGTCTCCTTAGTGGCTTATGGTCCCAACTCTGACTCACCCTTAACCATGGGGGATTACAGCCTCTGAAACCAGGCAGGGCAGTTCCCAACACTATACCACTCCCCTATGTGCCTCCAATTTTTGAAGACATCAATATTTAATAAAAGACTCTAATAAATGTTAAATGATTAAGTTGTCTCTCAAGTTCACAGCACATATCCCCAAAGATGAATTTTTCCTATCAACAAACAATTGCTCAATGAGGAAAAGGAAATGGCAATTCAATCACAATTTTGTTCGGTTTTTTTTAGAATTAAAGGAACATACATTCAAACATCTGCATACACACAGAGACTCACACACACACAATAATGGATGTTGAGAAACATGTTCTGAAATGTAAAAGAAAAAACACAAAACATAGCACAAAAGGAGATAAAGAGAATAATAAATTACAAAATAATTGCTAAAAAGAACTGAAGCAAATTACAGATATCATCTGCTTCACATTTTTTCATTGAATAAAAGTTCTGATGTAAGAGATTAAACATTATTTTGTAAGATGATTGTAATAAAAAGTATGCTAGCAGCGTAAAAGTTTGTGTCCCCTTGATTATAGACCTCAGTCTCATGGCTTTAGGTGTGAGCTGGTAAGTAATGAAAAAATCTACCCATCTTTAACTAGTGATTGGTTTAGAGATGGACATATTAGGAATGCAAGGTCTACAAAAAGTGTTCCTCAGATTTTTTTTTTTTTTTTTTTTGTAAAAGCTGACAGTGAAGTGCTTGCTTTCATTTCTTGGATGCCTGAGGCTCCATGGACATGAGCCTAGAACTATCTGTAGTTGTAGATCAATCTTGCTTGAGCAGCTGTCCTGAAAGAATCAAGCCAACAGGCAGAACGAAAGACCCTCAAAAGAAGGAGTAAGTCTTGAAAATATTTGCTTTATGAACCTCAAAGATTCATTTTCCCCATAATTCAATAGCAGGAATAAATACAATCCCAATATTCTTTAAACTACTATGAAAGGTTTCTGTCTGTCACAGACCTGACTAATACAAGCAGGAAAGGGAAGTGTTGGCAATGTTAGACCATAAATGGGGGACTGGCTGAATCAAGGTGTTAGGAAATACGGTACCACTCTGACAAGTTGAGATGGCTTTATGGAGTGCATTGTGTCTCCCCAAAATTCATGTGTGGAAGCCCTAAGCTCCCCCCAAAACTTCAGAATGTGAGCTTCTTTGGAAATGAGCTCATTACAGATATAATGTTAAGTTTTTAAACTTAATTTGAGTTTACTCAGGTGGTCCCTAATGCATCGTGACTGGCGTCCTTATAAGAAGGGGAAATTTGGACATCGACACACATAGAGAGGAGACATGTGAAGAGACAGCCCTCTAGAGAATCAAACACTGCTGACACCTTGCTTTCAGACTTGCAGCCTCCAGACCAAGGAGACATTGTTTCTGCTGTTTAAACCTCAGTCTGTGGTGTTTCATTGGCAGCCCTGAAAAACAAACACAGATGGTAACAATCCAAGCCCTGAAGCAGTAACCAGCTATTAAAATACCTCTGTGCTGTCTGGGCACTCTAACATCCTACAAGCTCAGTCTCTAGCTGACTTGGAAAATTTTTTTAAAAGATAGGAGATTAAAGGGAATATTCAATTCCTTCCTTCCGAGTAAAAAGTGCTGCAAGTTTCAAACAATAAAATGTGGCCTGTCTAGAAGGGAAGAAGACACAGCAAGGCAGATCAACAGCCTTGTTGAGGCAGGTCATCTCTCTGCAATATGCTGAGCTCAGGGGGAGTGGCAACAACTCTGGCTGTTACTAACACCAGCATCTACAAATCCTGAGTAGACTTTGATTTGAAGTTGTTGACTAGGGTTTGATTTGAAGTTGTTGACTTTAGAGATTTTCTGGCACTGTTTTTAGTCGATGAAGTTGACATTCAGTCAACTTAATATTGTGAGATTCTTGAATTGCCAGAAAAAAATACCTCTGGATTCCTCCACAGTAAAAAGAAATCCCCAATCTCTTTATCCGCTCGGTCAGAACAGGGGAGGTTAAAGCTTATCAGCTCTAATTGGACAATTTTCCCTGAGCTAATGCAAGGAATCAGGTTTTTGGTTGTTTGTTCTTAATTAGACTCATGTGGATCAAAATATTTACCAGGATCAATCTTGATTAATAATTTCAGCTGTCCAAGCAATGGAGAGGCCCAGATAATGAAGGGAGAGGTCTATAATATCGTACATGATTTCTCAGGTCCTTCCTTTTCACATGAAACATGCACATTTTGGCCCAGAATCATGAATTAAATCTCTAATAAAGTGTTTGGGTTAGTGTCTTACATAACCAGAAACATTAGCTTTATGAAAAAAATGTTATTTTATACCCACATAATTACCTAGCTTGTTTGATAGTTTTCTAGAGCCATGCACCACATAGCCACAGATGGGAGCATGGTTTACCATAGCCAATCCTAAACCAGGGCCTCCTACTGGTAACTTTCCATAGATAAAGAATTTCTCTCTGAGAATGTCATCCATCTACTTACCTAAAGGTAAAAGTTTTCAAAGGGATTAAACTGGCTACCTGCTTTCTTTCCTTCAGCGTGATCTTCTTCTGGTTAGGGAATGATTCACCAGCAGAGAGGAATGGGTCCAAGGCCCGCTGCTTTATTGCCACTCTCCCAGCCCCAAAGGCCCTCTCTGGTGAGCAGAAAACAAGAAAGAAGGGGAATGTTTTCAATTGGCAGAACCTGGGACAGTTTAGAAGAGATCCATCCTTCCTACCTTCCTTCCTTCCTTCCTTCCTTCCTTCCTTCCTTCCTTCCTTCCACTCTGTTGTAGAGTAAGTGCTCCAGTTTCTATTACATTTGGCCTAGAGAAGAGTAGGAGCACTAGAGGATGGCAGTTATGTGATATCTTTGCTTCTAGTCTTTTCTGGGTGGTTATTTTTGGGGGTGCCCCAACTTTGGCTATATGAAAGGCAGTGAAATTTATCATTATAGTATGAGCATTTCGTGATGACATAGGAACAAATCTAGACTTACTGAAGAGAATGCGGGTGATGGAGACACCCTAGACTAGGATGTCAATGAAAGAACAGGACTGACGTAGGGCTTTCTCCTCTTCTGTGAGTGTGTTTTGAGTTGTATGTAGGATAATAGCTCTCAGTCACAGGGAAAACTTTGAAATGTATTAAAGTGCACTAAAAGGTGTGTTGAAGGGGTGTGTGTATATATGTGTATGTTGGCTGGTCAGCCAGAAAGTTGAAAATTATGGCTATTGTTGTCATCCACCTACCTCTTTTCACCCTTTTGACAACATCCATGCTTCCCTGAACGTAAGGAAGAGTACGCGCACAGGCTAGACCAATCATAATGCTCGGTGCGGTCAGAACGATGAACACAAGGATGGGCGCGTGGTGGAACCAAACTCCTACAAATCATTTTCCAGCTGGTGAGAGGCTTCCTGTTTCCTCATTTGTTACAAAAAAATCTTAGGGACACTTAGCCTCACGATGTAAAACTCCAACACAAAACGGCCAAAATAAGAGTTAACGCCTTTTGTAGCACTTTCTATGTGCTAGACAGAGTTCTATGGGCTGTTTTATATGCAAAGACAATTTATTTTCACAACAACCCGATGGGACTCGTAATAACTGTGATGGCATTTTGATGTATTAACTTTGATAAACTATAGTCTCCAGTTGTCCATTCAAACACTAATCCAAGTGTTGCTGTGAAGATATTTTGTGTATTTGATTAAAGTTTATAACCAAGTGTTTTTAAGAATAGTACCCTAGATCATTTGGGTGGGTCTGGTTTTAATCAAATGAAAGGACTCAAGAACAGAACTGAGACTTCCATAAGAAGAAGAAAATTACTTTTTTTCTGTGGACAGCAGCCTCAGCAGAAACCCGAGTCCCAGACTGCCCTCCCTGATGGCCTGCCCACTCTAGGGACGTGGAATTGCCTGCATGGAATCACCGCTGTGTAAGCAAATCCCTTGCAACAAATCCCTAAATATACATCTCCTGCTGATTTTGCTTCTCTGGTTGAACCCTGACTAATATAGATTTTGACACCAGAATGATGCTAGAGAAATAGAATCTTAATGATGAGTTTCTAAATAGGCTCAGGTCTTTCAGACAATTTTGGACATAGTAACCTGGTTAGATTTATAAGGTTATACTGCCAGTAGTGAAGAAGCCACTGATACCCCCTGTCATGGGGTGGCCATAGAGACACATAAAATGCTGCCAGTGGATGCTTCTAATCAAATATTCACAGAATGTGAGGTTTCTGGTTGAACCCACATTTAACTACCTTAGAACATTTTCGTCAGATTAAGGAGTAGAATAGTACTGGTTTTTTCTAACAGCTACAGAATATAGGGAAAGAAAATGGCTTTAAATTTTCAATGCAAGCTTTGTATAAATAACCTAAAGCTTCTATTACTGACCTGAAACAAACAAACAAAAAATGTTTGTTTCCCCTGTAACTGTAAGGGGGCTATTTCTGTTAAAAAACAAAACAAAAGAAAACTAGTCTGATCCTATGAGTAACTGAACCCCAACACAAGTTGAATTCCCAACTGTACAGAGTTTTCTGTCAAGGTCAGAACATGGGTCGGGAAGGAACGGAGTCCTGGAATTTGAAATGGGTACATATGGGCAGATAGCAGCGAAGCTGGAGACATGGAACCTTTCAGTTCTGATGAGTCTTCTCTGCTCTCGAAGCAGTCCTTCTACCCAACGTGCAGAGGTTAGCACGTCTTTGCCTCACCACCTGCGATGGCTTCCCCTGAAGGGCTTCCCTTTCAAGGCACTGCTGATTCTTCTCAGGGCATATCCCCCCATCTTTGCTTCTTGCAGGCCCCAGAGAGTGAGATACAAAGGGTAATGTATGCAGAGGGGGCTGCACATCATAAAAAGAGTAGGTTTTTCTATTTTGTGCCAATAGAGTTCTCACAAACATGGTGAACGTTCTTAAAACCCGCCAAACTTTCTAAAAGAAGTGTGGCAAGCATCAGCCCCCAAAAGTACCACAGTACCAGAAGGGCAAGGATTCTCTGTATGCCCAGGGGGAAGCAGCTTTGTGACAGGAAGCAAAGTGCCCATGGTGAGCAGACTAGAAAGACTTTCCACAAAAGGCCTAAAACTACAAAGAAGATTGTGCTGAGACTTGAATGTGTTGAGCACGACTGTGGATCTAAGAGAATGCTGGCTGGTAAGAGATGCAAGCATTTTGAACTGGGAGGAAACAAGAAGAGAAAGTGCCAAGTTATCCAGTTCTAAGTTTCACATTTTGTTTTATTATATGGCAATGAAATCTTGAGGATATGTTCACTTCATGTGTTTGCAACTGGGCTATTGGGGAGGAAAATAAACTCACATCCCACAAGAAGTAATCTATTCTTTTTAAAATGCTGTAGGTTTTTCCACTTTATTCAAATACAAGCCTAGGAAGTGCATGTATAAATGGATATCAAGGGTGTGGGATTATGGTGATAGGAATATAAAGTTGAGTCAGGCCACAGTTTTTGGATGGGCCTGCTGAACAGAGATTCTAGATGTTTCAATGGTTGGCAGGAACCACACATAGGAACAGAAATAAAGACTGCTTACACCTAGAGAATACTTGGATGGTATTAATTTATTAAAAGTAAATTTTGAGGAACAGCTTTCAGAGAAACATTCTAACAGTGAGATATTGAAATGATAGACAAACTTGGGGCTTTCTATATAAACTAATATGCTACCTTGTTTAGGATATACCACAGAAAATAGGGTATGTAATGATACGAACTTAAACAAGTAATTTTTGAAGTGCTCTACAGATGTTTACTTAAGTTGTTATATTTTCTTCCCTTGAATAAATCAAAAGTCTATGGAATTAATCTAAGTGGATTAGAGGATAATGCCCTTGCATACTAAAATTTCTCCTTGTTATATTTTAAGGCACATTTTCTCACTCTTAACTAGAGTAATAAAGTCAAATATTTCCAAGGACCAAGAATGCAGGATAAATAATTGAATTAGTCTGTTGCAACAAAACAAAGAGTGGCAAATGTTGTGGTCAATTAAATGACTCATTGAGAAGAATGTAACACAAATTCAAAAATCTCTGCATTCTCAAGGAAACAAACAATAGAATAGCTGGTGGGTGGAGACATGGGAGATGCTGGTAAAAGGATGCTGACTGTCAGTTAGAAGGTGAATAAGCTCTAGGAATCTGATAGCACAGCACGCTGACTATGGTTAATAATGCCGTGTTTGAAATTTTCTGAGAGAGTTAACTTTAAGCACTATCATCACACACACAAAGTAGCCATATGAGGTGATAGATATGTTAATTGAGCAGATTGTGGTAATCATTTTGCACATTATGTACGTTGTTAAATCATGCCGTGCACTTTAAATATATACAATTTTAATTGTTAAAAACACCTGTGAACCAATGGCCATTTGGTGTCGATTCAATGTCAACAGCAATCCCCAATATGGAATACAGTGAAGAAGGAAACTTCATTGAGTGCCGAACAGCTCAACTGTGCCACAGCCATTAGGCAGCCCTGGGGCCTGGCCTTTCTTTGGCTAGACAGCTCTGCTCTGCTCCTTGTTGGTCTGCACTGCCCTGGTCTGCTTTGTGCTGTGCTGGTCTGCTCCACTCTGCTCCAAGGAAGGATCTTCAGTGTTTCCACTCAGCCAGGGAAACATAGTCTCCAGTCTTTGGGGAAGAGCATTGTCAGAGCCAGAAAGGAGCTGACTTATATAGACAGAAATCCCTGCACTTGGGTGATTGGTCTGAAAGGCATTGTCTTGATTGGTGAGAGTGGAGCACTCTGATTGGTCAGTGAAGAAGCTTATGGGAGATATTGCTGTGAAGATCCTATTGGTCGGGAAAGCCTTAGTCCTATTGGTTAAAATAAGATTCCAGGAATTTTTTTTATAAGGACTGGTTCAGATGGCAGAAACACAGTGCATGCAGGCAATTCAGTGCAGGCTTCTCCCTGAAGTACAGTTTGCAGTTTAGTGTGAGGACCATACGTAGAAATGGCTGCCAGGCTCCTTTTTTAAAATTTCTTTTAAGACTATTTAGCCACCAGGAGCCCTTCTTAGTAGGTATCTTCTTTCTCAGGGTCCACATACCTCAATAAAGTCCACAAGACTATAACAGCACAAAGGAAAAAATATATATTGTTCTCCATGTCCATGAAATAAATATACACACTGGTGGGCAAGACACATGCACACCCACAGCTTTTGTTTTTTTTAGAGTCACACAGTAAACACTTTGTAAAATATTTGGCTGTCTGATACTATGCTGTAGACCTGAAACTAATACAAAACAATATAGAATTTAAACTGTAATTGAAATAAAATCTTTAAAGACACACTAATGTAATTTTAAAAATATTACTTTTTTCATTTTTGCCCTGCAATATTGATTTTATTTATCATTCTTTTCTTGGTATAATTGTATAGAAATAAAAAGAATCACACAAACACATATATGGCAAGAGACACTAGGGAAAATTAGATTATAGGGATAGGACTGTCATATTGTAAATATGAGAAACGAAATAGAAGATTGAATTAAACTACCTGTACTTTAAAATAATGGAATGGAATGGAATTGGGGAAAAGAATGCAGGAGCTTCCAGCTGTATTATTCTTCAAACATGTATAGCAAAATCATAATAATAAAGCATGTATGGCCAAATGTTAGACTTGATGGCATCCAGTGTATCACATGCCTCTGTTTTTCTGGAAATTGAAATATTTCATAATTTATAAAATAAAAAATCATTGAATGCATATAATATTTATGGAACAAAACCTTTGAATACACTTGCCATCACATGAACTATGTAGTTTCTACTCTCCTTTAGCATCTCATTTTAAATTGAAGCTGATGAAAAACATTTTAAGTCTCAGTGAGTTTCAGTTAACTAATTCTCTGACCTTTTTTCATTCCTCTGAAAACTGCTTGTTTTAATTGGCTGCCAAACTTGATATGGATTCTACATATCACCTTTCTCCCTTTCTGCAGAATTTTTTTATATTTATAAGTAGATTCATGTAGATAATGAGTAAAAAGATTCCAATATATTTATATTCAATGGACATTTACTGAGTATTGAGAATGACCCGGGCACTGTGTTGGGTGTCTCATGTGTCTGGGAGCATAGATACGGGCAGAAACCCAAACTGGTCCCCAATCACAGGGCAAAGACAGTGGCTTTTTAGGAGAAAAGGAAAGGAAATAATTACATGAATGGAAGAACGAATTTCCTTTGGTGTTAACAGAGTCTCTCTTCAGGTGTGCATGGCTGTTTACTGATTTTAAAGAATGTCCATGATATCAGCTCTTGCGGTCAGGGTGTCTGCTTTTCTGTTAATGTCACAGGTAACTGCTTAGAAGACAATGTTGCTTTGGCCCAGGGTAAAGGTTGTTTTGCCAAGTTTAAGCAACCCAAAGGCTCAAGGAGCAAGACGTTCAAGCAGTTCCTGTGGAATTGCTGCTCTGGCTTTATTTTAAAATGCTTCCACTTACATCAACTTTTCACAGTAGGGAAAAAATATATCAGAAGAAATTAAAAAGAAAATTCAGACCCTTTGTCTCCCTGGGCTGCACTGTTATTTCATTGACCCAATGACCAAAGCTAACATCAGAATAAGGGTAAATAGATCCACATTATGGCTTCTGAATATCTAACCCCGAGACTGACACAATGATGTGTCTGGAATATCTTGTCTGAGACTAGAACCTGAATAAAATAACAGGAAATTATAGGCAAACTCAAAATGAGACAGAGTTTTATAAAAACAAGACATGGAGTTGTTTTTTAAAATACTGATAATGTCAAAAAAGGCTAAGAAATATTTTCTACTTAAATGAGATTAAAAGAATTGACAACTAAAGGCAATACTTGATCTTGGAATTTGTCCTGTAATTAAAGGAGGTAAATAATTATTATAAATAATATTTAGTCAATGGAGGAAATGGAATATGGACAACAAAAGAGGTAAAACTGAGACAGAAGAACTAAATTCAGCCACATGGATGTTCCTTGCCTAAGTGATTGGCCCCCAATGGAAACAACACATCCAAAGCTTGAGTTAGCTTCCCTGGTTGACAACGCTCTGCAAGGGTTATTACAATTGTTGCTAATAGAGTTGGGTGCTGTCTGCATGACTCCACTGGGAAAGGACAGCAAGAAGCTGTGTGTAATCTTTTCTAAACTTCAACCTGTGTGACTTTTTCCTTGGCTGATCTAATTTGTATCCAATAACTGTACAAAAACATAACTGAGAGAATAACAGATTTTCTGAGTTCGGTTAGTCCTTCCAGTGAATTCTAAAGAGAGTGATCCTGGGGATCCCCATAGCACTCAGGAAATACACAGTGACATATTTAGTTTTTAAAAGGGCATGATATCTACAAATTATTTTCAAAATGATACATAAATGTATCATATTTGTATATATGTATATAATTTATATATTGTATATTTAAGTAATATGCAATATATTATATATATGTTTGCATTAAAATTATATTTATATGTATTTATGTAATGAGGGAACCCCCAAAAGGGGGAGGGGATGGAGAAGCACGAAGACAGCACATGCCTGTGTCACCCCTGCAACGTGGACAACTCACACGTGACACAACAATAAGAAACACTAGGGCTGGCAGTCAAAAGCTAGGGAGGTGATTGGATGGGAGGGACATACCTTCCCATCTACTTCTGCCACCGCCGGGGATTACGAGGAGTATTTAAAAGCAGAACGTGCACAAATGCTCTTCTCCCCCATCTGCTGACTGGTGGGTCTGCTGCTGGGGTTGAGGTTCCTGAGACAAAGGGCCTAGATGGAGGGACCCTCCATGCCCCTACTGGAGCCAGCTGGGTACAGCCCCAATGCAGCCCTGGGCAGGGTGGGGGGGTGGCTGGTGCAGGCCCTACGCATCTCCCTGAGTGCTCCACACCTACCAGGAGCAGTATGGGCACTTGGTGCTAGGCTGCTAAGAAGAGAGAGGCAGAGGGAGGTGGCGAGGAGTCTTGGGCCAGCAGGTCCCAGGGGGCAGGCTTGGGAGGCGGTGTGGCAGGGCAATAAGACCCGTGAAGCTGTGGGAAGCTTCCACTGCGGCCACTCACTAACCACCTACATACTCCTCTGGTGGCTGGGGTGGGGGACATCAAGAAAACTGTTGTGTATACTTTAAACAAAAAACTTCCTTTTTCCTTTCCACCAGACTCAGTCTCTGGAGTTATTGCCTACAGGCAGTAGGACCCCACTAGTTGCTTGGTTACATATATGCATGTATATTTGGATCTATACACATCGAGAGAATAAGAGAAAGAAAGCATCATAAAGATTATTTCATGTTTATCCTTCTGTTAATTTTTTGTTATAAAATATTTATGATCCATTTTGTAACCATATGTAATGTGACAAATGAGTCAATACAATGTTCATTGATTACATTAACATACTGGTGTCATGTTGTGCCAGCCTATTATTTCTCCTTTAATTACATTGGTACTTTTGTTTCAATTAACTTATCATATATGTGTGTAAGTCTTGATAAAAGAGAGTGTGAATCCTTCCATTTTATTGTTCTCAAAATAGTTTTATATATCACATATAGGTCCTTTACTTATCCAATGGATTTCAGAACCACCTTGTCCATTTCTAAAATAAAACTTGCTGGGATTTTGTTGAGATTGCTTTATTTTTCATTACAATGCTAAATTCAAAGTGCCAATATTTTATTTAAAACATTTCAATTTGTTTTTATGTATGTTTTTATGTATAGGATATTGATATGTAGTTATTTCTTTTCCTCCTCCTTCTTTCTCAGAATGTCTTTGTGTGTATTTAGTATAGGATAATGCTGGCCTAAAAAATGAATTGAGTAGTATTTCTTCCCATTTCATTTTCTAGAAGAGTTTGAGAGAACATACAATTTTTCTTCTTTAAATTAGTCTTCTTAGTAGAATTAATTGGTGAAGCTTTCTGGATTTAGAATTTTCTTTAAGGAAACATTATAAACTATGATTAAATTTTTATAGCTCATATAGAGCTTTTCAAGTTACTAATTTTTGCTGAGTTGGCTTTTTCTTTTGAGGGATTTGTCTAATACATTTGGAATAGAAGTCATTGAAAGAATTTTAGTGGAATGGGATGTGATATGATTTCCAATTTCATAAGGTTATTCTCATCTCTAGATAGGAAATTCTGTATTAGAAAGTAAGAGTGAAAAGGGGAGACCTTTAGATAGACATATTTTATAATCTTGGGGAGATATCAAAGGAAGTTTAGGTGAGGGAGAAAGCAAAGGAGTTTTATTTTATAAGAGCACAATAGGTCAAATATACTTTTCAAATGCTATAATATGTGGTGGTTTTATAAATGATAATCACATAATTTTCTGATGGCTATCAATTATATAGATAAATCTCAGATTTACAGAAAAATGGATAATTCATACCTATACTTTAAAAGTAATTATGAAGAAATATTTAATAATGTCATTTTGTATATACTTAGTCTATTAAAATGTTCTAAATATTAATTTAATTTTTGTATAGATATATCATTATATAATTCCTATAAATATGCATGCTCCCACAAAGCATACAAGGAATTATGATATTCCAATATTTGAGTTACCTATGTTAATAGGTGGTATTTATGTATTAGTACTCTGATGACCCTGGATCTCCTATTGGGTAATGACATGATGGAAAAATATGTGTCGTTATAAAATTGCCTTTCAAATATGTTGCTTCTTCCTGTCCATCCCTTTGCCACTATATTAAACAAATGACATAATTTAATGCATATCAATTTTACCCTTCAGTTTTTGATTCTAGTCAGTTCAGAGACATACTGGATAGCAGTTTGGGGACTATAGTAGTGTTACCAAACAAAAACTTCTGAGGCAGTTGCTAGTGAAAACGAAAAGAGGTTTTATTCAGGAGCTGCACAGTCTGGGAGAATGGCAGACTCCCTGTCTCAAAGCCTTTCTTCTCCACAAGACCAAGACAAAGTCCAACCATCCTCATCAAGCCCAAAGTAAAACCAGTGCCCAGAGTTCTTGCTTCATTTGAAAATACTATCTTTTGGAGCCCACGGGCAGCTGCTAAGTGGTCATTCAAGTAGCTTAGCTTATTTCTGGTGGCTGTTCATTTAATGGACTTCCTCCTGGGAGCGTGTGTGTAGAGCTCACGTGGCCATGCGCCATGCAGCTGCTAGGGCTGCAAGGTCAGTACTCCCAAGAGAGAGTGCAGGAACACACTGGCTTAAGTATCACCAGGTGAGCAAGAGAGCAAGAGAGGCTCCTTTCTGGAAGCCATTGGCCATGTGGCTCCTAGGGCTGCAAGGTCATGAACTAGCAGGTGAGAGCATGCAAACACACTGGCTAGTGCATCACCGGGTCAGCGAGAGGGGGGGAGAGAGAGAGACATCCCCTGGAGGCCGTGGATCACATGACTGTTAAAGCCATGTGGCACGTGAAAAGAACAGGTGAATGCACTATGCAAGTGCAGGTCACAAGCAAGCCAGTCATGAGCAAGAGAGAGCCTTTTTTGTTACCTGGTATCATATCAGCTTGGGTGTGAGATGATAGACCAAGTACTTTCTCAAAATCACCAATCTACTTCCCAAACTTCATGCTTGGGTGGATCCACCTCCCAACCAATCCCCTTTGTCCCCAGGCTAGACTGAGAGGCCTCTTTGGTCCAGCACCTCCCCATGCTGCCATTTTAACTTCTATGGCACCCGTGCCTGCCTTCCCCTGGTCCCACCCCCCATCTGGTAATGGAAGGGTGGAGGAAGGGTGTTTAGTGTGCTCAGTGTAAGAACCTCTCCCTGCCTCTGTCTTGGCTGGGAGGAGTGGGGGACTCGGGCTCTGACCAATGTCCAACGATAATAATAAGATGAATGTTTCTCAAATGACATATTATTCAAAAATGAAAGGAAGATTTTAAGCTAGGATGTTTCAAATATCTTTTGAAGGACATATGAGACAGGTTTGTGTAGAACTAATGAGCTATCCAAGGCCAGGATCATTTTAATCTCTTTCCCAAGTTCTTAATTCCTTAAATTTGAAGCACCCTATCTTTCAAAAGTTATGATGTTCATTTATATTCCAGAAATTACAAGATATTCACATTGCACTATCATTTTTATGAAACAAGTTTGAGAAGTCTTTGTGACAAGAAGTAAAAACAGAAAAGGTGTTTTAAGGCATCCCTGAGTTCTTTGAAAATTATCTTCTATTTATTCTCTCTTTAGAACTGGCACAACGACTCCTTAAATAGGTATTCAAAGAGCAGCAGTCTGGGTAAATTGTGACATTGACAGTTTGTCGCTGGAAGTACATGGATTGTTCATGAAATTCAGTCAGCATCGTAAGATCAATGGGACCCTCAAAGCACTTGATTTTATCGTTAAATTATTTTGGTTAATAAAATGCTCATGTGAATGAAATAATTGATGCGTTTTTGTGGTAGATAATGTTCATTGTCAAGAAATAATAGATAGGACTCAAATACAATGTGCTGTGACATTTTTTCCTGCACAGAGCAAAATAGAATGGAAGAACATATTGAACATGGAAAGACCACCTTTTGTAGCAAAACTGAAAGATAACTTCAGATAATATTGAATTGTAAATTAACCATTTCAATTTTCAGTAGTAAAAAAAGGAAAATTACAAGATTAAAAGCTGAAAAGTAGGGGGTTATTTCACTGTTTCAGGAGAATCTAAGCCCAAGATTCTTAGAATAAAATATTCTTTGAAATATGTCTATATATGGTTTATTTGTGTGTATATGTGTTGAACTCACCAATTACTGTCTGTAATTGCTGTTTTTTTCCCTCGAAAACATTGTATAATTTGCACTTCTTTTTCCTAAATTACTACCAATAATTCTTCCTTTATTTCAGTGCACTTTTCCCTGTTTGGTGTAGATAGACATATGTAACCTGGATGTAGACATTTTACCTTTATGTAATTTGGTATCTTTTTCCACTAACCCTTTTTATTCAATCATGATCATTATGTATGATTTACCTAACTATTTTCCAACAAATTTATACTTTCCCTTTAAGCTCTTTTTCTGCATTTGAGTGAGGAGTCCTTCTAAATGGAATTCTAGTTATAATTTTAAAAATAAACTAAAAGACCTACCTCTGAAACATTCTGAGTAGAGGAGCATTGTCTCCTATTTTAAAAGACCTTCTGAAATTTTCCCCCCAAATCTCTTGCTAACTTGTGCAAGCATTTGTATTGTTTTCATTCCATTCAGATCAAGCAGATTTTCAAAAAATCACTAGGATATTGGCACAGTGCATCCATGTTAACATCATAAGTGAATTTAACTTTTAAATAAATGTATTTTTGTATAGCTTTCCTCAAAGATGAACTGACAAAATCGCAAAAGGTAGGACTCTGGCTCACATGAAATTAATTCAAATTCAAAACTGTAACACATGGAAGTGTACTCACAAAATTAGATTTAAACAAATTACAAAATGTACTTAAGGAAAAAGTTTGAACTATTGGATTTTCCTTTGTAACTCAAATAATTGGATCATTTTAGGCCATGAGATGTTAACAGGCTTTCAATGGTCTAGAAAAACTTAGATCTCTGAGAAACCTAACAGGACTGTGGAAACGAATAGAAAACAAATTTCCTAATGATACCCAATAAGCTCGTTGTGGTCAAAAAGAGCATTGCCATTTGGAACTAATGATGGAGCATACAGAATATTTTTTATGTTTATTAAATAAAGCAAGATCGAATGGAGTCAATCTTTTTGTTACATTGTTTCATACATATATGGGAGGAAAAACATCTCATCAAAGAACTACATGTATGAACTTGGTATGCTAATTTCTAAGGAGTATAACCTATTCTCCTTTACTGGTTTCTATCAACTTCTTGGTGATCAACAAAGAATATGAATATCATACACACACACACATGCACACACATAGAAATTGTGTATATATTATATATAAAAATTTTCCTACTAGGCTTAAGATTGACCAAAAGAACTATAATATGTGAACCTTACTTAAGTTTAACTACATAGAGAATTGTGATATTTCTACTTGACATTATCTATGAACTCCAGAGGAGACTAATTTAAGGAAGAAATAGCTTATTGGTGATAGAGGCAATGATATTTGTTTCCTTTATCTAAAAAAATTTTCTTGTTGTTGCATATGGCAGTATTTCATGTTTTCTTATGGCTGAATAGTATTCTATAATATATACAAGTTCTGTCCAGAAGGTGTCCAGTCATGTAATATGAAAAATAGAGACATAAAGAGACATAGGACAAATGTCCATGTACAAGGAGACATGGAACACAATTATGTTACTCTTGCCAACACCAAATCATACCCATTTTTACACTAATTTCATTCTCCACTACATTTAACTTTCTACCGCTATCTTTTCCATGTTCTAGTTTCCCTTACTATGTTGGGTTGGCCAAAAAGTCTTTTATGTTTTTTTCTGAACAATCGCTCTAGTAGTGTTTAGTTGTCTTTAACTTCATTCAAAACAATTTTGTTAGATTGTATTGTGACAGCTGTCATATCAGTGTGCATTTAAAAAGTCGTATGAAAATCTATCAATGTATGTAGCCATTTTAATATTGAAGCTGTAATAAAATATGTAACATTTTTGGTGTGTTACGCTTTATTATTTCAAGAAAGGTAAAAACATAAGTGAAATGCAAAACAAGATTTGTGCAGCGTAGGGAGAAGGTGCTGTGACTTACTGAATGTGTCCAAAGTGCTTTGCAGAGTTTCTTGGTACTATTGACATTTTGGCCAAATAATTCTTTGCTTTGGGGCTGGCTAATGCATTGAAAGATGTCTAGCAGCACCCCTCGCCTCTACCCACTAGAAGCCAATAGCAGGAGATAGCCAAGGTACTCAAAATATCAAAATCAACAGTTATTGGTGAAAATGAAAAATGTGTCTTTTATTTTATGGAAAAAAAAAGTAACAGACTCTTTGGCCAATCCAATTTCTTGTGTGGTATAGACTACACTGGACAAGCCAATTATTTTGGTATTAGTAGTTTCGTATACTTTATTATATAGTTGAAGAAATATTGATTATTAATATTTTTTCAAAAATATATTGAGCATATTTAGCTTTCTTTGTATTTACACACTGAAGACTTTTTTTTAACTACATAACATTCGTTTAGTGATTACCCAGGCTGAACACACTTGCTGGATCATTTTGAAGCTGGAATGTGATGCAGGCACTCAAACAGTAACGGAATATATGCCATTTCTTAAGCCTTGGCTCCAACGCAGGAACTGTTAGGACCTTTATATGCATATGTCTAATTTTGTAAATGCCATAGAGTAAGCACTAACTTTTCAAAATTATGATGCTGATAAATGACCTACAATCACAAAATTAATCCAAAATTGACCCAAATTAACAAAATTGATGCCATACCAGCCGGGCATGGTTTTCTGTCCACCATCTTGCTGTTTCAGTGATGCTGTTGGTGCTTTGTAATTGAACTGCTTCATGCTCATTCCATATTCAAATTGGCTAGCTCATGAAATACTGCTTCCTGAATGTCACTCCTTTTAAAGTAGGAAAACAGTTGAGCCCAAGCCAGGTCTCTTATTAGATTGTTTACCTTGAAATATATATTCCATGTATAGGTCCAAGGAAAAGTAACAACAGCTTCCACCTGTAAATCCAAAGAAAAAATATCTCCTTTAGTGTTTAGTATGTCAATGTGATTTCAGTTTTTTCTAGTGAATGTAAAAACAGAGAGTCTAGTTTCAATAAAAGATGTCTCCATTACACTTTATGAGATCATTGGGAATATTTACTGCCCATTATAAACCCCAATCAGTTTTTGGTTGTCCTTTCACTGCTTCTTTTTAAATTTTTTTTTAATTTTTAAAAATGTTATTGTTGTTCAACTACATCTGTCCACATTTTTCCCCCATTGCTCTCCCCTGTCCTACTTACCCCTCTTTCCCACATTCAACCTGCCCCCCCCATTGTCCTTGTCCATGGGTCTTTTATACATGTTCCTTGACTTGTCCCTTCCCCTTTCCCCTGTTATCCCCCTAACCCCCAACCCTCTGGTAACTGTCAGTTTGTTCCTTATTTTCAGGTCTCTGGTTCTGTTTTCCTCACTTGTTTGTTTTGGTGATTAGTTTCCACTTATAGGTGAGATTATATGGTATTTGTCTTTCACTGCCTGGCTTACTTCACTTAGCATAATGCTCTCCAGTTCTATCCATGCAGTTGTGAAGGGTAAAAATTCCTTCTTTCTTTCTGCTGCATAGTATTCTATTGTGTGAATGTACACAGTTTTTTGATCCACTCATTTGCTGATGAGCACTTAGGCTGTTTCCAGCACTGGCTTCTGCTTGGTTAAAGAAAAATAAGCAAAAGAAAAAGGGAACCAACAGTATGGGAAAATATATTTGCCAATGATAACTTGGACACGGGTGTGTTCTCTAAAATATGTAAAGAACTCACACGACTCCGCACCAAGAAAACAATCCAATTTTTTAAAAAATGGGCAAAGGACTACTTCTAATTTATTGTGTTTTTATTTGAAAGTCACAATTCTAATTATTACTACACAATATCCTCTACTATCACACTTCTTGGAAAAACAGTTCAGTTCCACAGTTAAGTTATCTGTGGAACCTGATTACTTTTTACTCCTTTTTTTACAACAAATATTTAAAAATACGTTATGATGCCACTATTTTATTTGATATTTATAAGGAAAGGAACAAAGATGGCCAAACACTGATGTTCTTAGAACTATTTTAAGTTGCAATTTTTATAAAAGCAGTTGCTAATATTTACTTCAATATAAATATCTCCTCTCAATATTTTTCAGCAGAATCAAAGTTTGTTCAGTTTTTCTCCTTATTCTTAACAAGAAATAAACATACATGAAATTTCACATCTTGTGTTAATAAAAGTTAGATATTCATTATTGCATACATAATATAAAGTTGGAGATACTGTATAGGTAAATGCAATATTTGATAACAAAATAGTTCTTCCTGGTGGAAAAAGGGAAAGATACCATTTTCTCTGAACATTTACTTTGGAAAACTTGTAATTGTAGTCTTTTACTGGTTCTTTGAAATGTATGTCAACCTCTTTAAAAGTCATACAAGCCTGTTGTCAGTGTTAATAACCCAGGAATGTTACTTAAAGAGTCTGGCAGCCGTATTTTGGAAGCACCATTGCCAAAGATGATGTCTCCCCCTTCTCCCTGCTGCTCTAGGTGAGAAGTTTCTTTTTCCTTTGGAAAAAGCCAATTAAGTAACACAAATGGTCATTTTAATTACCAGGTGAATTTGAGCTGTACTACTTGTGACCAATCTGTCGAGTTCTCTTCCTAGAGGACTAGTTATCATTTATCTTGACAATTTGTAAGTAATGGTTTGCCTCAGCTTGACTACATAAAAATATAATATTTTGCATCATATCCTGTTTTTGAGTTTATTCAGTATATTCAATAATAAACAATTTATTCAATAATAAATTGTTTTCTTTTTCTTCTTCCTTTGCAGAGAGTCTTTCTGGCTTGGCAGAATTTGTTTTTAATTGTATTTCCCCAACAATCTCTACATTATTTTATATTGCAAAGTTTCTACCTGGTTGAGACATTCAAACATAGGAACAATACACTTTTCAATTATTTTTCGCTGAAACTGGAATTTGCAGCTCTTAGGAAATTTTAAATATCTATGATTTAATATAGAATTTAATAAGGTGCATGTTTTAATTATACAATAGAAAAATTCCACTCAGCTAATGTTAAATAAAATGTATCTGCCTTGTATGAAGACATGTAGCACCATGGTATCTACTCTAACCACATACAAATTCATATATGTAAAATGCCAAACATGTCCTTAGCAGACATCTGGATCTGTCTAGAACAACTTAAGGCTGTTGTTTTTGTTTTTGTTTTTTCTGTACTCAATATTTCAAAGATCCAAAAACAAATTTCCAGGTATGGTTCAAGGAGTGGAGCTCTGGAGATAATAATTTCTGTTTTGTTTGCATTTTAGAGTACAATATAAACCAATGTTAGGAGGGATTTAGATTTTAGAGAGTACTCCACAATCATCTGAAATAGGTTTTAAATTGGAATACATAGGATACCATACACAGGAGTCATTCAGCTTCTTTCCTGCATGTCTTTCCAATATACTGACCTTTTTTAGTTAATAAAGTTGCAACTTTTAAAAAAATGAATTATTTTTTGCTTGGCGCTCATTAATTTATTATATAGAATCTACCCTTTAAGGTAAAACTTGGGGGTTATTTTAAGTATTTCATCTATGATTTTTCTGTCTATATGGCTTATTTTATTTGAAAGTCAAAAATCTCATTAAATTTAGGCACAGAGTAAAAGTATGTTAAAATTCAGCAGAGTGTATTTGTTGCTCTCATCTCAGCTCACCTCCTGCACCTGTGAGCTCTCTTACATTACATTTGTTTCATAGCCTGGTCATTTTTAAGCTGATAAATAATTTACATATTTACTATATTTATTTTTATGGTTTCTCTTCTCCAACTAGAATGTAAACTTTATGAGGGCAGATATTTTTGGCCATTTTTCTGACTAGTGCATCTTAAATGTCCGGTACACAAATGTGCTCAACAAAAGTTTATGCAATAAATTGTTTCAATAGCATGGGCTCAATAAATGTTTGATTTTTATTATCAGTGAAAATTATAACTAATCTTTAAATCATTTTCCATTAATAATGAACATTCCTAGATTTATCTACTTACATTTATCAGACATGATCTCGATAAAACTTTTTCAGTTGAAAAGGACCTCAGAAGCCCCCCAATCAACTTCGTACCAAGGTTGTAGAAAGTCACATAGCTTCTATTTGAATAACTTCACAGAGCTGTCTGCTTGACAACATTGCACACTCCGTTTGTATACAGCTATATTGGAAATGTCAATCTTACAGTGTGCCACACTCCCAATCATGACTTCCCCTCAAAATTGTTAAATACTTATGCCAGCTTTCAGGGGTGAATGAAGAAGGGGCATTGGGCTTAGCCAGGGCAAGTGCTACAGGTGAGACTAGTGTGGTTTTGATCTCAGAGGTGCTAGATCTAGTATGGTGTCGAACATCTGAGCAATCAGTCCCCTAGAAAATTTAAGGAAAATGTGAGTACTAGCTTTTGGAGATTGTGGATTAGAATGATTGTTTTCAGACTAGAGGAAAGCCTGAGAACAGACTGTAGACTAGAGAGTTTTAAATTGTGTCCCTCCTCAGGTCCATAATTCACTATAAAAAGCCAATTTTAACACTGAATACTCCAGGTGAACTCTGATTAACAGTAAACTGTAATCTCCCTAAAATTCAATAATACAGTTGCATTAATTAAGAGTTTATTCTTGATTGTTTAATAACCATGTACTTCTGTCAATAACAAGCAGTTAATATTGAGCAAGCACACAGTTAATTCCAATAGATATTTTCATCAGGATTTACTATTAAATCAGGATCCCCATAACCCGGCTTTATGCAATTGAGTCTTTGAATATAAAACCAGAGCTTACATTTTTTCCCATTTCAAATCTTATTATTGGAGACTATCCTCTTGCTTTGCCAACAATTGTATTTTGATTCCAACAACCAATATTTAGCTAATCTTTCTAGATGTGTATTCACGAAATAGATATGCCTTCCATGTTTATTCAGTGATGAAATGTTTAAAGGTTGGAATGAATGGACCAAAGAGAGAATTTATTATGCTCTTACGGACCTACTATAAGATGACTATGCCAAACACTTAGCTATGCGCTCTACTTTGGTTATTTTCTTTAGTTTTCACATCACTGTGAATAGATTAAAAATGAATGAATACATACATACATACATACATACATACATATATACATACATACATTCCCGATAAGGTTAAGCCGCTCATTCAAGGACCATTTATTTAGTAAGCGGTTGAGAAAGAATTAAGTCAGTTTCAAAACCAAAAACTCACACTTCATTCTGTTTTGTCTTTCTATTCTATTCTATTCTATTCTATTCTATTCTATTCTAATTTTTGGTGATGCTGAATGGTTTAATTTTCCCTACCACATTAAGGAAAAAAATCAAATTAAACTTTATATTTGCAGACAATGATATCAAAGCTACAAGTGGTGTTTTGATCAAATTTAGATAACCTGTTAATTATGGAAGAATTATCAGTACAATTTGAATTGTCCTTTCAACTATGATGTTATGCTTCCTGTCATTTTACTATAATTTTGCTTCAAAACATAACAAGCTCATGTAACTGAGGTATTGATACTACAACTTCTTGTCCAAGGGTTTGTACTGATTTCTCCCAGATTACTGACAAATGATCTTAAATAATAATTGCATTTTTTATTGTTTGTTTAAGTTTGGGCTCATAAATCACTGATGCTGTAAGTAAACTTATTAAAGCCACAACATTCCCTATCACCGTTTTCTCCTCTCATCCATAAGTTCAAAAGTTCTTGATGAACTCCATAAAATTAAGTGAACTTGACCTACTCTTGAAAGCTAATAGGAGAGGAACCTTCCAATCAGGTCTGTCATGTACTAACACTGCGCCATCGGCCTCGAGCAGTGGATGTATTTCTTGCTTTATTGCTTTGAATAGGCATCTAAAATTAACTGACAACTAAAAAATTTACATTAAAACTACCATCAAACACACACAGTAAAAAAGTAATTCAATTAAGTCCTTCCTCTGATAGTCCCAGTGGCAAACATTGTCTAAACTGATTAAGCTGTGTCCCTGGACACATTATTCTACATAGCTCAATGCCAATTAAAAGTTAAATTTTATATTGAGTTTTAGGTGTAAGTTTAAAATAGACATGAAATTAATGTTGACAGATAAATAAAGAAAATGTGAGATATATATAATGTGATAAATAGATATATATGTGTATTATATCACATATATGTAACTATGCTGCCATGAAAAAGGAAGAAATCCTGCCACATGCAATAACATGGATGAACGTGAGGGCAAATAAGCTAGAGAAGGACAAATACTGACCGGCATCACTTGCATGTGGGATCTAAAAAAGTCTGACTTACAGAAAGAGAGAGTAGAGAGGTACTTCTAGGGGCTGAGGGAGATCGAAAATCGGGAGGTGTTGACCAAAGGGTAACACCTTCGGTTATAAGATGGACATGCCCTGCATGGGGACCGTGGTTAGCGATGCTGTGTCTTCTGATTGAAATTAAGTCGGTTTTAAGTGTTTCCACTTCACACAGATACACACACAGCAATTACGTTTGGTGATGGATGTTTATCAGTTTGATTGTGATCATCATTTCACATTGTATATGTACATCAAATTACTACATTGCACATATTAAATGTATGCAATTTTTATTTGTAATCATACCTCAATAATGCAGGAAAAATAAATTTATTGAAAGAAAAAAGTATTACTGTTTTGGTAATTTTAATAAATCATTATTTATGTGATAATTTCCATCTTTATATGTCAAAAAATAGAAAAACAAATTTAAAATCATCTTTATTGCTGAATTTTATTGCATGGCTGAATATACTACACTGTTATTAGTGACTTGTTACATATTTCAATTATTTTCCTTTTGGAGGTATTAACATCAAATTTCAATAAAAAAATTTTTATAAATCAGTGTTGATTTGATTGATGGATTACCTAAGGATTAATTTATGAAATTGGAATGTCTCAGTCATGTTATTACTATCTCAATGTTGAAAATGTTACTAAATATCTACTCAGAAATGTAACAAATTATGCTACAGACTGCAACACAAGACCAGCCACTTCTCCAAATTACAGTCAAAGCCTGATGTTCCTATTGAAAACAATGTTTAGCAACTTATTAAATAAAAAACATTATCTCATTATTCTTTTATTAAGTATATTTGTATACTAATAAGATTAATTGTTTTCAAATATTTTTCTCACAATTCCTTCTTACTGTGCTAAATCAAAATGTTTTAAGTGCCCTACTTTGCCTAGTTCTCCAAACTTCTCTCTGACATTCAGACACATATTGTAGGAGAATTACTGGGTTACAATCTCTTGAAATAGAAAGAAAATGTAAAAAGCAAATATTTATATACAAAATATTTGTATATTTTGTTCAGTTAATAAAACTGATGCTAGACATTATTTTTCTCTCTGAAAACTTCCCAGGCAAATAAATTTAGCATTGCCAAAAATAAATAACAGACGGGGGTTCCACCATTGTCGTGCTGGCGCTGCAGCATCCAAATAACACAGCTCATCAGTTGTAATAATAGTCTGGTAATCTAGGAAAATTTCAGACACAATTTATGTAGTCAGCAAAAGATAATGACAAAAATTCCAGTTGGTTAAACTGATACGGATAGATAAAATTCAACTTTATGGAACAAACACACAATAACTGAGAAGAAAAGTCCTGCTTATTCTGCCTCCTTCTTGTGTAATCTAAAACTTCCCAAGTTATTTGGGTGTCCCACGCTCTCTCAAAGTGAGGAACAGTTACCGCATAGCTTGACTTCCAAATTTCTCTCTCCTTTGCCATGAACACCTGTTTATATCACCTGCTTGCCCAGACTTCCCCGTGAGCATAATCTCAGAGATGGGGCAGAATTTTGTGAACACAAGATAGATTGAGATGTTTAGTTCATTTTGATACCAAAACAGTTACAAATCTCATTTTACTAACATACTTAAGACAAAATGTATATTTATTTTATTCTGACAATTGCTTTTGGTCTTCAGAGAAATTAATGATTAACATTTAAAGAAATGTTTGAAAAAATAATAACAAATGACCTCAGCTGTGGCTCAGTGAAAAAGCAGCCCTACTCAACGTCTTCCCTCCGTGCAGGGCTGGCCTTTGCTCTAACAGCCCAAAATGAGAAGTCAGAGGTGGGTGGGTGCCTCTGCTGGCCAGCGGCCCTATTCTGACCCAGGCAGTAAGTGCAGTGATTTTGGTCAGCTTTCTGCAGTACAAAAAGGCTACTTTCAAAATAGTCCCTGGCCACTAACCTGCCCAGCAGACTGAGGATCAGCTCTCCAATCTCCATAAATTTCATATTATTTTTATTGTTCTGCCTGGGGACGTGTAACATTTTCTCTTTGTCCTTGGCATTTGGTTTCTGTAGCAGGATATGACTACGTTTGTCCTTTCTTACCAAGCTTCCTGGAAATCTGGGAGCCTTTTCAATGGGCTGATTCTTCTTTAATACAGGGCAATTTTCTACTATTATTTGTTTTCTTACCTCCTAGTTGTTCTGTTCTTTTTATTTTCTGAACTCCTATTATTCACCTGAGCATTTCCCCGGATCTGGGCACGCCACACGAGACAAGTCTGCGGACTGTGTGCCACGTGAATGGTTCCCGTGGACTGCACGCGTGGCGGACCTACTTGATAGACCTCTGGATTCCTTTGTTTCCATTTTGATTTCCAAGTCTGTGCATTTTTGCTTCAAATTTTGAGATTTTTTAAAGTATATTTTATTGATTATGCTGCTACAGTTGTCCCAGTTTTTTTCCCTTGGCCCCCCTCCACCCAGTACCCCCCCTTCCCTCTAGCAGTCCCCCCCCCACTTTAGTTCATGTCCATGGGTCATATGTGTAAGTTCTTTGGCTTCTCCCTTTCCTATATATTCTTAACATCTCCCTGTCCATTTTGTTACATGGAGTCTGTGCTGAAATAGATTTTTTATGAAGTGCTGTTATTACTGTTGTTACTGTTGTTTGCAGTGAAGCTATCCATTTTTTGTTCATTCGTGTTTCTCCAAGAGCGGTGTGTTTCTGCACTCCTGCTTGTTCTCCTCCATGCTGGTTAGAGCACGCTCGTCACCTAAGCAACTCAGGGATGATCAGATGAGGTTGTGGGTGCACTCTGAGCAGTGGGGTTTCCTCCAGACAATGGGCTGTGTCTCTGTCCCTCTGGGCTTGCAGGGCTCCAGTCAGGAAGCTGCCAGTAGAGGCCCCAGAAGGAAATACCTTTGCATCTTCATTGATTCAGATGCAGAAGTTAAAGCTCTTTCAGTCAGCAGGAATAGAAACTTCCTCAGTTCCTCTTCCTTTCCTCAGGAGCCAAGGAAATGAACGGATATCCATAGAACTCTCTCACTGGAGGAACTACACTTTTGTGTGAATCTGCACCTGTTGAAAGTTTCCCAGAATCAGTGTGTTTTAATCATCTTCTAGTCACTCCCTTGGCGAGAGGGGGCTTGTCGCTCTAGGATTATAGGAACGTGGAATGCCAGCATCGGACAGAGGGCATCAACAGAAGCTTATTAGACATACAATATTCACAGCCTAGAGGAGGAGGCCATTGCTTCACGCAGGGCCACATGGGGGTGCACTCAGGAACAGAATGAAGAGCCAGGGAAATCGAGCTTTGTAGTAACAAGAGGCTCTGTTGCCCCTGGATCCCATAGGCAGATGGGATTAGCATGTCTGAATAATCATATGTGCTGGCAGGAAACTCAAGCCCACTGCTCAAGATAAGTAGTCACCATGCTTGTTTGCCTAGAAGTTTTCTGTGGGAGTTGAGCCAGGAGAGGAACTTGCACCGAAGCCGTTCAAGGCCTTCTTGTTTTACCAGATGTCAAGGCAACTCAATATCAGGCTTTAATTACAGGTCTTACATCACACTGTTGGATGCAGATTGTCTGCTTTCCCCCTATGATCATGTGAAGAGAGAAGTTGAGTCCTGGACAATTTTTTCATTAGTCTAGACAAATCCTTACATCTGACTGTTACCTCCAAGTCCCTGTTTCCTCGTGAGCACAAGCAGCTACTCAGCCAGGAGAAGCTACTGGCAGTTAGTAGAGTTTGGAGGGCACAAGAGTAGACTGAATTCAAACACCATTTATGAGTCTCCTAAGGCTAACCCAGGGATTCTGTTTAAGCATCACATAAATTACACCTAACAATCTCTTTGTTGATATTCATGTTACCATTCACTACTAGATAAAAATCAAACAATCAGTAGCCCATTGTTTAAGATATATTTTTTTCAAGTTAATGAATACTTTTATCTAAGTACTAATATAGAGTATCTCTTAGGATGGGAAACATGTTTTTATCAGGTTTTTTTGGATAATTACACATTAGAGTTTTTTCATTTGACATAAATTCTGCTAATTTGAAATGCTTATGCATTTGAAATTCTATTTCCTATTTTTTAGAAAATGAATTAATTCCACATTCATTTTTGTTCATATATTCTCTTCTCCTTCCCTTCTTTACCTTAGGGCTTTGATCTTTCAATGAGTTAACCCAGTAAATAAACTAATTTCACAATAAACATTATATTTATTAATGTCATTCTTCAGCCAGGAAGAAAAGTACTAATAAATTATTCTGAAATATAATATGCTCCTGGTATACTGCATAAAGTGGATTAATGAAAAAAGTTCATTAAAAGAATTTTAATATGAAATTAAATTATAAACTGTAGCTATGCAAGTAGCTTTTATTTTATTAATTTTAGTACTTTTTTATGATCCTATGTCTGCCTAATTAATAAAATTAAATTATTTTTATTTTATGTATAAGTAGATTATTTTAAGTTACTTTTCTATGTATATATTAACTTTTTCTTTCCAATACTAATGATAAATGGCAAACATTTGATGCCTAACATTTATTTTATTAAGTATATTTTATTGATCATATTATTATAGTTATTATTGAGTAGACACAAAATTCATGGGAAAATTCTAAAAGTCTTCTTTTATTTACCTGTCATTTTTATATTTCTTCTCTTTTTTTTTCCTCACAGAGTGCTGGGGTTATTGAAAATAAACTGTAAGACAGCAGCTGTCTCTTTTCCTGTCTTTTATACATATGTTAACTCTGAGTGGATATACTGTAGCAAGTTCTTAGTGAGCAATTAAGAATCTATACCTGGAATAAGTGGCTACCACACAATAAAAATGTAATTTTGGGGGGGGGTGTAATGTGCATATTTTTTCACTTTTTAAGTATATTTTATTGATTTTGCTATTACAGTTGTCCTAATTTTCACCCTTTGCCCTGCCCACCCAGTACCCTCTTCCCTCTAGCAATACCCCCCTTAGTTCATGTCCACGGGTCATGCATATAAGTTCTTTGGCTTCTCCATTTCCTATACTGTTCTTAATCTCCCCCTGTCTATTTTGTACCTACTAATTATGCTTCTTAATCCCCATACTTTTTCCCCAATTCTCTCCCTTCCTTCTCCCAGCTGATAACACTCTGAATGATCTCCATGTCTATAATTCTGTTCTTGTTCTAGTTTGCTTAGTTCATGTTCACTTTCATTTTTGTAGATTCATTTGTTGATAGTTATGAGTTTGCCATCATTTTAATTTTCATAGTTTTGCTCTTCTTAAATAAGTCCCTTTCCCATTTCATGCGATAAGGGCTTGGTGGTGATGAATTCCTCTAGTTTTGTCTTGCCTGGGAAGCATTTTACATGTCCTTCTATTCTAAATGATAGCTTTGCAGGATAGAGTAATTTAAGTTGTAGGTCCTTACTTTTCATCATTTTGAGTACTTCTTGCCAGCAAAGTTTCTTTAGAGAAATCAACTGATAGTCTTACAGGTACTCCTTTGTAGGTAACTCTCTGTTTTTCTCTTGCTGCTTTTAAGATTCTCTTTATCTTTTACCATTGGTATTTTAATTATAATGTTTCTTGGTGTAGTCCTCTTTGGGTCCAACTTCTTTGGGATTCTCTGTGCTTCTTGGGCTTGTATGTCTATTTCCTTTGCCAAATTTGGGAAGTTTTCTTTCATTATTTTTTAAAATAAGTTTTCAATTTCTTGCTCTTCTTCCTCTTCTCTGGCATGCCAATGATTTGAGTGTTGACACATTTGGAGATGTCCCAGAGTCTTCTTAAACTATCCCTTGGTGGGTATTTATTATTATTATTATTACTTCTTCTTTCTGTTCTGGTCAAATATTTATTTCTTCCTTATGTTCCAAATCATTGATGTGAATCCTGGTTTCCTTCCCTTCCCTGTTGGTTCCCTGTAGATTTTTCTTTATTTCCCTTAGTGTAAACTTCATTTCTTCCTTTATGTTATTGCTGTGCTCAGTGAGTTCTTTGAGCATCTTGATCACCAGCGTTTTGAACTTTGCATCTGATAGGTTACCCATTTCCATTTTCTTTAGTTCTTTTTCTGGGGTTTCGTTCTGTTCTTTTATTTAGGCCACATTTCTTTGTCTCCTCAATTTTGCAGACTTCCTGTGTTTCTTTCTGTGTTAGGTAGAGCTGCTTTGACTCCTTATAAAAGGCACCTGCAAATTGTGTGGGGCAGAGACTTAGGTAATCTCCAGAGTGAGGCAACCAGCTGCATCATTTTGTGGCTCTGGGTGGGAAGAGGGCTTGGAGGGAGGACTGTGCCACTGTATGGCTTCTTGGGGGTTACTCAGCACTATCCCCATTTCCAGTCACTGCACCCACTTCCCATATGCGACTGGTACCCTTCCCACTCTTGCCCTCATGTTGAATCCCAAAGAGGGTGAGTTTACTTACATTTTAAGACTCTGCAGGCCCTTTAAGTGAAGTTTCCAGAAAATCCCCACTGGTTGTTACAGCCATAAGTTATGGGGATTTATCTTCCTAGTGCTGGAATCCTGGGCTGTGTGGCCTGGCCTGGAGCTGGGATCACTCACTCCCAAGGTAAAAATCCCTCTTGATTTTCACCTGCCACATATGAATGTGGGACTGCCCATGCCCATTCCCCTGCCTCTGCCTCTCCACGCCACATACCATATCCTCCCCTCTCTGCCCCATTTCTGCCACTCCATCCCTCCTACCAGTCTGGATAAATGTGGCTTCTTTAAATCCTTGGTTGTCAGACTTCCATACAGTTCAGTTTTCTGACAGTTCTGGGTGTTAATTAGTTTTGAGATTTAGTTGTAATTTCTTTTTGCAGTTGCAAGAGGAGGTAAAGCATGTGTACCTCTGCCTCCATCTTAACCAGAAGTTAGAGTAGATACTAATGTGCTAATATGTGCCACAAGTCTATTAAAGAACCTATTCTTTATTTAGTGAGCATGGTATTTCTTAATATTTTGTCTATATATTTGCTTAACAAAACAATGATGTATGTAACATGTAAAATCATGTTTGGATTAATTTAGTCATTTCAATTTGATAAAAGGTATTAAAATAAAGCTAAAAGAACCTTCAGTGAGATGAAAAGAGAACCCATGGCATAGGGGAACATTTGTGCCAATGATACATATGTTAAAGGTTTAATCTCCAAAAATATACAAAGAACTAATACAGCTCAATGTCAGGAAGACAAACAACCCACTTAAAAAATGGACAAAAGATCTGAATATATACTTCTCCAAAGAAGACATACAGAGTTCAGAAACATATGAAAAAATGCTCAAAATCAGTCATCATCAGAGAAATGAAAAAACCTCAATGAGATATCACCTTACACCTGTCAGAATAGCTACAATCAATAAATCAACAAACAACAAGTGTTGGCAAAGATGTGGAGGAAAGGGAACCCTAGTGTACTGTTGGTGGGAATGCAGTGTGGGAAACAATACAGACTTTAAAAAATTCAAAATGGAACTCCTTTTTGACACAGAGATTCTACTTCTGGATATTTACCCCAAGGGTCCTGAAACACCAATACAAAAAAATACATGTACCCCTGTGTTTATAGCAGTGCTATTTACGATTGCCAAGATTCGGAAACAGCCTATATGCCCATCAGTAGATGACTGGATAAAAAAACTGTTATACATTTATACAATGGAATATTATGCGGCAGTAAAAAAAAGAAGAAACTCTTATATTTTGCAACAGCATGGATTGTCCTGGAAAAAATTATTCTCAGTGAATTAAGCCCACCAGTGAAAGAAAAAATATCACATGACCCCACTTATATATGGAATTTAATGAACACAATAAACTAACGAACAAAATAGTAACAGAAGCTTAGATATGTAAAAAAAGACTGACAGCTGCCAGAAAGGAGGAGGGGTGGGGGTACAGGATGAAATATGGTGAAAGGATTAAACGAAGAACATTTATGCACAACCTATGGATATGACAACAATATGGGAAATGGTTTGGGGAGGTCGGAGGGTGAGCCTGGGTAGACATGGAGAAAGGGAGAAAAAGTGGGAACAAATGTACCAGCATAAACAACAAAGATAAAATTAAGAAAATAAAATAAGATCTAACGTGAGACTTTCAGTATTGAGCCTTTTCTCCATATTAGGTTTCAGCAATGATACCTCCTTAACCGATCATATAATACATGGCAATTATTGACTATTTCTTTAGATCCCTCTTCTGCATTTGTTTAAAAACCTATTATGTGGACGTTTAAGTATATTTTCTATCATCTGGACCCAAAGCTCATGCTATTTTTCATACAAAAATTCAATAATTATATATATTGTGTGTATTTCAAGGATTTCTAAGTATTTTTCAATTCTTATTTAAAATAATACAAGAAACAGCATTTCAATTACATTTTTAACCACTGATTTTTTTCACATCTTATTTCACACTTAAATGTGAATTATTACTGTAATCTCTCCGAGTATAATATTAGTTTTGGGGGGTGTTGTTGTTACTTTTGTTGTTACACATTTAAAATGTATAGGATCATTTTTTTCTTGTGCGTTAATATTGTCTTTTTCTTGATACTGGTTTATCTATTATGTCTGACAAATTCCTATTTTCTGTTTTTATTTGAAAGCAAAGAACACATTGCTTTCTTAAACTCATTATATGAAAATTTACTTTCAGGAGCTCAGCTGAAGAAGTCTAATAGATTTTTCTTCAAAATAAACTATTGAGGATCCAGGCTTCCAAATTTCAACTTATGATATTTATTCTTGGTTACCAAAATATCCTACAAAATTGTTTCAATTTATTCAGAGATTAACCCTCCATTTTTCTTAGAGATCAGGACTGGACTTTGAGAGACTAAAGATGTAAATGGACAATACCAAACCGGGTATAAAATTCTGATTTACAACCTCTGTAGCAAGCAGCTGGTAAATCAAACCACAACCTTTGTAGCAATCGGTCCACCAACCAGGACACTGCCCTTTGTTCTTAAATGGCTGATATTCCACATGATAAAACAGAAATGGTAACACTTGCTTTCCACAACCTCAGAAAGTTACTGTGCATAAAGTTCTAGCATCTCGATAGTCATTGGTACATCCTATTATTTACATTTTAGACAAAAAGTATAACTTACCTGAAATTCATAAATATGTGAGATGTATGTAGAAAATGAGTATTTCCATTTAAACAGTGAATTGTTAAAACTGCCTCATTTTATATGTAGCCATTTCACATTTTATTTTTCATGCATTTATTTCAGCAATCTGCTTTACCTCTGTTTTTCTGTACATAACACCCAGTTCATAGTTTTTCTTACATTACAGAGGTGGGGGGAGGAGACAGAGAGAGGGTGAGAGATGCTGTATAAATGTAGTAGCTGTGCCTTGTACGGGCTGAGAAACAAAATGGAGGCCCTCTCTGTAAAGAGTCACAAGATTATACAATCAACAATTTACCAGGAAATATGATAATTGAGGAATAACCTGCTAGAATTGAAAAAACTCCTAGAACTTAGCATATCGTGTTGGATTTTTTATTACGATATACAAAATATTTTGAATAAATTTATATATAAATAACAGCTCTATAAGAAAAGTATTAATCTCCATGGCTGTTCTGAACTTTCATTTTTTTGTTCTGTTAATTCTGGAAGACTGGTTATTTCCAAGACAAAATGCATATGTGTTGTAAAGGCAATTTGTATTTACTATAAGTTAATGTATATACAATTAAAATCACACAGGTCCATTAAGCCTTTGTAATTTGTACTAAGGAATTGAGGCAAAATGCTAGCAAGTCAAAACAGAAAATAAAATTCTGAGGATCTTAGCAGGAAGAACATTTCGTTACATTGTTTAAGAAATATTTCTGTATGAGATTACTCTTGTCCAAACATCGTAATCTCTACTAATATATGAGACATTTTATGAAATATATTTGATTGTTGTATATGGTTGTGAACTCTTTATTAATATAATATTACTTCTGTAGAGTATATACTTTAAAGTTTTCTTATATTTTGTGGCAAAAGTTTCAAAATGAATGAGTGAAATTATTTTCTCCATAAATATGTATTTTATTTGAATTCTTTCTCCATAAATATATATTTTATTTGAATTCTTTCTCCATGGACAAATATTTTTAATACAATAGAGCTATGTGTATTCATACAAGTGTTATATTTTAAATAGATTGAAGAGTAATGTATAACAAGCATTGACGTGTGTCGCTTTTAAACAATACATGCTCAGTGCATTGGTGGTTCAGTGGTAGAATTCTCGCCTGCCACAATACATGCTCAAATGGTCAAAAATTATTTTTACAAGTTAGTAGTAAGGAGAGAGCAGAGCAGTCAGGAATACAGTGAATACATTCATGGCAGGCACCTATAAATGAAAAGGAAGTACAGACACTAAAATAAATTAACCTCTTGGGAATCATGAAGCCATACTCTATTTTATAGCAAAAATGATAATAAAGTGATGTACCCTTAAAGTTATTAGAGAAGCCTGACCTGCAGTGGAGTGGAAGGCAGCAACTGTTACAAGAGATGAAAGTTCAGTGTTTTCACGAGGCTTGCAATTCAGTATGATGCCAAAATTAACGATGATGCTCGTTGAACTATGCTTTGAATATTACAGAGCAGGAGGGTACACTTCACCAGATCTGACCTCATGTACCACTGGGCTGATTATAAACCACTTTCTCTCTGCTCCAGATCTATCCCTTATACCCAGCTTTGTGATGCCTGGACTGTGACTCTGTAAATTATAGCTCTCTTTACCAGCAGACTCTTGGCTAGTCTGTGTTGAGAGGTGGCACAGAGTGACACTCGAAGACAGGAGAAGCAGGATATGACTTCTGACTAAGTGTACGTATTCCTGATGTTCCTGTCAGACTCACCTCAGCAGTGGGGTTTCACCACAACAGTGCTCCCCAAACCAGCCTCACTGCGTCCCACCCAAGATACTAGCGGCAAGGCAGTTTTCCTGCTCCCTGATATGTCTACCTTCCGTGGGGAACTCCTGCGGAACCTCTAGATTTCAATAATACCCAAACCTTCCTCTGTTTCCTCAGTCCTGGGGAAAGAGGCTGCTCTGTATGGTTATTTCTAGTTTACCTCAGTGTTCTCTTTGTGCACATTCCATCTCTCCAGTTCTGGGGCTATGAACCCCTACATAAAACTCCTTCTGTTAAAATATCCAGTGTGTTTATATTATCTTTGCTATACCATCAAGGAAGACTAATGATCTCTTGCAAATTTAATTAAATATCCTAATGTTCCAAGCCCTTGCTACCACTATCATTTGCATAGCTTAGAAAACAAACTGGCTACCCAAGTGCATTTTGCATGGTTTTATTTATCCTCTTCCTGGCTATTACACAGAAATTGTCACTGAAAGACTCTGCATCTCCCAATTAATTATGATCAATTGTTTTCATTTCAAAAATATTGTGGTTGTTTGGTTTATTTTACTCTTTGTAATTGATAGCCTCAGTGACTTCATAATTCAGATTTTTTGTTGTTCAGAAATAAGATCCATTGCTAGTGCATCAGCTATAAACCACAGTTAAGTGTCTTAAACAGACATAAATTTTAAAAATAAGATTACTCCAGAGAGATAACTGCAGTAGAAATCAAAGCATAAGGACAGTGATGGGATAAGTAGATGTAACTCAGTTTAGCTGGAGAATAATGCTTATTATAAGAATAATACTGAATGGTAAGAATGGAGAATGAGGCCAAACTGCAAAGGTTCTTCAGTAGTGGATTTAACTTTCTCAAACCAACTTAACAGGCATAAAATATTATGAATAGCACAGGCTTATCACTCCCAGAAGCTGAATAATACAGAATCGACAATAAACATTGAGTTTGTATCTGTTATGGGAATAAGAGAAGAGCCCTATTTATACCTCTAGTGGGCGGTATAAGCGAATTCCAGATCTCTCCTTCCAAGATGGAAATACTCATGGAATGGCTGTTAAAGTTGTTGACTGTTGATACCACAGGCTCGATTATTACTGTTATCTCCATATCCAAGGAAGCTCCCTCACCCAAGGTTACAGGACCTCCCCAAGATAACCCACCCCAATGACTGACTGATACTGGTATGTGAAGACCACATAGTGACTTGATCCAGAGGTATCTGAGATGTAGCTTAGGGCTCCCGGGGACAGAGCTCGTGTCAGCAGCTGAAGATTCTGTTTTAACTGTGTCAGTCAAAATTCTCTCTTTGCCTTATCTTGTGTCCCAATACTTACCCCTCTTTCTTAGTTCAGAGAGCATCAAACTAACTGGATCAGCGTGCAAATCTCTACCTCAGAATCTGTTTCCTAGGGAATCATACACCTAAGAGACAGAACCAGGTATGGTCCCAGGAAGAAGGCCCTAAAGTGTGACTATGGAGCTGGGACACCTGCAAGTGAAGATCTCATCACTAGTTGAAAATAGAACATATTATATAGCTCCTGTCATGTGGTAGTGAAGCAACTCTTAAAACCTTCACTACAGGTACATTGCATTGATTAAAACAGAAACAGAATACCTGATGAGTGTGATATCTCAGGTATTTGAGCAGTTGTGAAGAGTGTTATTTGCAAAGACTAAAGAATCAGACAGCTCTAGCAGGAGCTGTCAAGACATAGAAAAACAGTGGAAGGTTATGGACAACTAGGGGAAATTAATCAAAATCTGAAAGCAAAATGTGAAAATTGGAGGGCTTTCTTTGCAGCTTACAAAAAACTCTTAACTCTTAAAGGCAGAAAAAAGTGAGGGTCAGGTCCAGGGCAAAAGGTAGGGTTAACAGAGCTGAGAAGAAGGTTAGCTTATCAAAACAAGTCAACTACGAAAAGGTTAGGGTCCTAATGTGAAGTGAGATTCTAAAATTTGGGTTAGAAATGAATAGATTATACCATTGAAATTATTGAATCCCCAAATCTCCTGTACTCTTGTACTCTGGGACTCCATGGTCCACTCCTTATAAATAAATGTGGTTCACATCTTATAATAGCTAAGAGCTCCTCTTTTGTTGGAAGATAATGTAGAAATTTCTGCATTACAAGATAATAGGTCTCTCCTTCTGTTACCTCTCCCCCTAGCCACCAGGCTATTAACTAAGGGTAAATTACAGCATAACCATGTTTTGGAACCCCTGGATCTGCTAAGGAGAAAATAGCTCTGCCATAAAGGGGCCAGAGCCCCTTGCCAACATTGATAAGCAGTGTCTAACTGAGTGGGCATGGAATGAATTCTGAGGTGGCCAGAACAAGGAAGACAACAAAATATAAAGTTAGATTAAAAGACAGAGAGTTTAACAGTACAAAAGTACTTCCCATGATACAGAACTTAATATTATGACAAAAATCTCAGGAGCCAATACAAATATGCTGCAAGATGGCTTTGGAGTGCTTGAAGTTAGTGATGACTCACACTTAGTGAAAGAGAAATGTCTTAACCCCCATGGTGGAGAATGAGAAAGGTGTTCAAAAGAAAGGAGAATGCTGTGTAAGACCAGGAAATCCATCAGATGGCTGTGTTCTGTTGGTAGGGCCTGGAGAAAGCACAGTTACCATACTAATTAGTAAAACTGAGAAGGGCGCCAGTGTCACTGACGAGCTCGTTAATGGCTCTCTAAGTGAGGGCTGAACGGATGAGATGCTGTTGCAGGCTTGGATTGCCTGATAGCAAGGAGGCCATAGATCTCTGAAATCACAGCGGTCAGGAGGGGGTGATGACTCATCGGAAATAAGATGAGCAAAATTATTTTAATGAGTAGCAGCATCTGATTGGCATCCAGGGGTGCCTGACCTGCAGAGTTTTGAGGATGGTTATAAAAAAATATAGCAACTTTAGGGCAAAGATGATGTGTACTCAACAAAAGTATTGCTCCATGTAAAGGAAGAAAACAGGATAGAGGATCAGGAGGTTGGATGCCGCTGAGCCAATTAAAAGCAATCACAGTCACTCACCCAGTTTTTTTGTTTCTTTTTCCCCTTGGAGACTCAGACCCCAGTGACTGAAGGTGAGTGCAGATCCTCAGGACAAAGGATCCTACAGTCCCATAGCAAACAAACATGGCAATGAGCCAACTTGTGTTTTTCCAAAGATAAATGCTGCCTTTATAAGAGTAAACTGGGGAAATGTAAATGCTCAGATGTTCTAATGACTGCGTACAGAGGGTTAAAGTTGGCATAACTACACAGGAAGTAAAGTGCCATGGGCCCCCACTGAAGGCGTGTATTAGTTTCCTATGGCTGCTGTAACACATTATTAAAATCTTGGTGGCTTAAAGCAAAATAAATGTATTATCTTACAGTTCTAGAGGTCAGGAGTCTGAAACAATCCTCACTGAACAAACGTTAAGGTTATTTCCAGGGCCAGGCTCCTTTCTGAAGGCTGTGGGAGAGAATCCATCTCTTTGTTCATCTTCTAGAGGCCTCTCACATTCACATTCCTCAGATCATGGCCTTCTTCCTCCATGTTCAAAGCCAGAAACTCACGGCTGAATTTGCATGTTATATTTATCTGACCTTGCTTTCATAACTTTGGCACATCCCTTTTTCTGACTCTGCCTCTCTTCTACTTTTAAGGATTCTTACAATTCCACTGGGCTCACCCAGGTAATCCAGGATAGTTGCCCCCATCTCCAGGTCACCTGATTATCAACCTCAATGTCATCTGCCCCATTAACTCCCTACTACCATGTAACATAAGATATGTACAGGTTCCAGTGATTAGGACGTGGACATTTTTAGGGTGTCTTTTTTCTGTCTAACCCAAAGAGGTATCGTATTGATCTAGTAACAAATTGAGAACCATATCTGGCCTTAAGAGGAGTCCCATATGTTCACTTAACCACTCACTGGTCATTTTCCTTGTCTTCCAATATATACTTGGAACGGACACCCTACTTGGTTGGCAGAACCTCCATGCAATTTTCCTGGCTTGTGAACAAAGAGCTAATGCAGTGAGGAAGGCTCCAGAGAAAACGGCTCTGTATATCAATAACCTTAAAGACACACATGATTCAGCTACAGCATGTCCCATTGCGTCCCTGCTTAGCTCACTCTGTTGGCCCCTACAAGCCAAAAGGATCTGGAAGGTGACAGCATGCTGCACAAAATCAAGCCTCAGAACTACACTCACAGCATTGGAGGAATTTAGTTAAAAGGAACTGAAACATACATTCAGTCCACAAAATAGCATAGGGGTCCACTTTGATTATATTGTATTTTTTTAACCAAATGACCAACTATAATGTATAATAAAGGTACTGGTGAGATATATGTGCTCCAGAGATTGCAAGATAAACCCTAAGAAAATTGAGAAGAAGATCAATGAAGTTTTAGAGGGTCACCGGCTTGGGAATGCTGAAAAACTTTCTTCAAATAAAATCCAAAACATTGTGTTGAGACTTTTATCTTAGTGGATTTTCCTCCACTAAGAAGAAAGGAAAATTCTTGATCGATCTCTTCAGGTAGTGGCAGCAACTTGTCACATACCTGGAAATATTGCTGCAACCCAGTTACCGAGTGACAAAGAAGGCTGTCGGCTTTCAGTGAGACACGAGGAAAGTGCTCAGTGGCGGGTCCAGGCCGGATGCAGGCATACTGCCTTTTGAGCCACATAGCCCGGCAGACTCTGTTATGACTGTGATATCTGTGGGCGGATGTGATGCTATCAGCATTTTGACAAAAGCCAGTAGGAGAATCTCAAAGATCACTAGTGCTCCTGCCATCTGCATCCCTGAAATATAAATCATTTGAAAAACAGAAATACTTTGGGGAACTTTATTTTAGAAAAAAATGAGAAAAAAAGACCAGATTTACCCTTCCATTTGATAAAACAATAACAACAAAATATATGAAGCTTTTTCAAAACCTAGATATTAAGAAATAAAGTACAAAAATCCCTCAGAAGAGGGAAGAAAAGAAGGTAGACCCTACAATTGTCCTAGCTTACTGCCTTGGAAAATTTTGGTATATACCCATCCGGAGAGTTTTACATGAATATTCATAGTAGCTTCATTTGTAATAGCCAAAAAAAAAGTGGAAACAATGCAAATGTCCATCAACAGAACAATGCATGAACAAATTGTGCCTTACCCATACAATGGAATACTACATAGCAGTAAAAATAAATGATCTATTGATGCACACTGCAAGATAGATGAATGTTTTTATAATTATGTTCAGTGAAAGAAACCCAACAAAAAAGAGAACATACTTTATGAGTCCATTTACATAACATTTTAGAAATGCAAATGAATCCACAGGGACAGAAAACAGATTAGTGCTCCTTAAGGAGGAGACAGGCAGGGAGAAACAGGAAGGAGAGACCGGAAAGGAGCGTGATAAAAATTGTGGGGGTTAAAGAAATGTTCACTATCTTGAGTGAGGCAGTGGTTTATGTATACACATCTTAATTACTTTTACACAGAAGTTACACATGATAACTAAATTTACCAAGTTAAACACTTTCCATAAGTAGTTACAAAAATTAAAAAGGCAGTTATTGATTTAGCATTGTAGAATGAAGCGGGTGTCATCATAGCGCAGGGTTCCCATTGACCACCTCTGTTTCCAGAGGACCACTTTTAATACAGTGGACGCATTCTCTGTAAAGGATTTGACGTACGGCACCCATGCAGGTAACGAATTCTTTCAGACAGTGAGTCTTTTCCAGTGGTTCTTCCAGATTTTGATTCCATGGTAGCTTTAGCAGGTTTACTTCTGAGATTGCCATTATAACAAGGTATTGCACCTCTAGCACCCCAGCATCAATGTATGAATCTGACGGGGTTTTTTGAGGTTTAATTTTTTTAATTTTCTTTTTATTGTTGACACTATTACAGATGTCCCCATTTACTCCCCATTTGCCCACCCCTACCCAGCCCCTGTCCCTGCCCACCCAAATCCCCTTCATTGGATCAGAGACTAGCTCAGGAAACCAGCCCCTCTTCTCCAGACCATTATAGTAAATGGAAAGAGAAGGTGTTGATCTGTGGTGAAAAAAAGTGTTTGAGTAGGACTATCTCTTTTTCACTTACAATTACCCTTCTCACTTAATGGCTAATGGCTTAATAACTAATCTACTCTATTATACTTGGAATGACTATTTAAGTAAACCAAACCTCTTCCACTCTGGCTTCCTTGATTGGTTCTGAGTTACATCTGATACACAAACAATGTCTGATCTTAACCTAGGCCAAATGAATTTTTTTTTGAAGAGTAAAACATAAAAATAAAATAGTCTCAAAAACGATTTACACACATAGTCTTTCACCTGCTTTCTATTTTTCAATTCTATTGTGATCTCAAAGACAACTTTAGCCCTGCATTCTGCTAATGTTATAAAGTGCCAGGTGACTCCACTTCAACATTTGCACAGTAGATAAAAATCACTACTCTTGTATTTATGGAGATGGTGACGCCTCTTCAACAGGATCAAGGAACAAGCAGAATGCTATATAATCCTACACAAAGTATTACAAAATGTGTACACATTCAGATGGTACTGTCGTATAAATAAATTTGAAGGAGCACCTCTTCCAGGGGACACTAAACTCTTTCTCACCCAAATTTCTCTATCTGGATAGATTTGGTGGCATTATCTCTCCCTTTTGGTTCTAAAGCAAGATTATTAGCACCAAACTCTAAAGATCTATATCCTTAGAAGATCCCCTTGGTCATATTTGAAAGAATATCCTACTTCCTTGGAATGTTAAAGAGTATCTTGGAAACCTATTAGATTATAAACCTTAAAAATAATTAATATCACTGAATTTGAATTACTTTAATTACAAAATAGATACTACAGTGAATAATTTACAGTGGTATTGTGAGATTTTTGTAAGAAAACATTTTAGTTGATAAGAATTAAAAAGACAAAGGACCTTAGATTGTGACCCCAAAATATCCAGCTCTATGTTGTTTATTTGCCTAATTGGGAGCACTCATCACCTGGGAGAAATCAATTATTTAAGGGCTCATAAAGGACAAGTGATGGAATAAATAAATAATATATTTGTTGGGGTCATGGTCTCTTCTATGGTGATTAAATCAAGGAGTGTTTTGAGTAAAATCTGTCTCAAACAATTAATGGTTGCTTATGTCCTCTCTCCAACCCCCTTCCTACCTCCTAGGTTCTTATTTTCAGTCATCTGACAGTAGCCACTTTTATTTTTCATAAAAAAGAATAATTAAAAGATTTTTAAATGTCCATTTGAAGAGAGGTAGAGCCAATAGCTTTTAAATGGCAGTGTCTTTGGGTTATTTAGTATGTTGCTATTTTAAAATATCTAGACAAGTAACAATAAACATTATAAACAGAAACTGGTAAATGTTGCTGACAAGTATGGGAACCTCAGAGCTCTCTCCTTTCATTCTCTTCCTGGCTATCCTGAGGCAGGAAAGTTTGAGCACACTGGTATATGTCTATATGGACATTACATTTTTCCTCTTAATTTCGAACAGGCCCAATTGAACATATATGTCTCATACATTCTTGATTAAAATTGAAAAAAAAAGCCCTATGTTTGTGGGAAGATTGAAGAAAATAGGCATATACATGTATACACATATGAGCGTGGAATACTACAGTCAAAACATCATGTAGAAAACTATGAATTTCCAAATGAGGTGCTGGATCACCTACAAAACAAAGAGAATCAGATTAACATTGTCCTTTTGAAAATATTTTTCCACTGTTGATATTATTAGTGGATCAGAGAGGGAAAAAAAGATTTGTTTTATTTTCCTAGAATAGTATATCGATTTCCTTATACAATGAGCATTGAAAAAGGAAACAGTGGTTAGAAATAACTTCTGCAACATAAATGGTTTAATTAATTTGATTTTGATGCTCAGCAACTATCCCCAAATATTTGGGATTTACCTGATCAAGCCTTAACTTCTTAAATATATTTACAGGTGAATTTTATAAACAACAAGGATAGAGAACCAGTAAGTATAATAGAAACAATTAGACTTCTGTTTTTAACCTTGTACTTTACAAACTTTATTAAATAATGAGCATTACTTTCATTAGCTTATGTACAATATTTAAACTATGTTTTCTTAGATGCTTTTTATTTGCACAAAGAGTAGAGTAGGTGAAAAGTGAGCTGATAAAAAAAATTGAACCTTCAGTACACCAACCTAATAAAAACGTGACATACTTTGAAGTACATATACTCCTTTTGGGTTTTTTTTTTTATTTTATTGTATTTTTCCATTACCATTACTCCCCTTATAACTTCCACCTTCACCCACCCCCTTCATCCCCCTCAATCACCATACTGTTGTCCATGTCCATGAGTTCTTTCTCTTTTTTCTTTTTTGCTCAATCCCTCTACCCCCCATCTGCACTCCCACCCTGAGCTGTCAGCCTGCACTCTGTGAGTCTGTCTCTATTTTGCTTGTTAGTTCAGTTTATTCATTAGATTCCACATATGAGTGAGATCATATGATCCTTGTCTTTCTCTGACTGGCTTAATTCACTTAGTAGGATGTTCTCCGGGCATATCCATGATGTCACAAAGGTAAGATTTTGTTCTTTTTTACAGCCAAGAAGTATTCCATTGTAAATATACAATGGCTGTTTTATCCACTCATCAACTGATGGACACCTGGGCTATTTCCAACTCTTGGCGATTGTAAATAACGTTGCAATGAACATAGGGGTGCATATATTCTTTCAAATTAGTGTTTTGAGTATCTTTGGATAAATTCCCAGAAGTGGAATCAGTGGGTCACAAGGCAGTTCTACTTTTAATTTTTTGAGATAACTCCACACTGTTTTCCACAGTGGCTGTACCAGCCTGCATCACCAACAGTGCACAAGGGTTCCCCTTCCTCCACATCCTTGCCAGGACTTGTTGTTTGTTGATTTATTGATGATAGCCATTCTGATTCATTTTTTTTAACATTGTGGTTTAATGAGTAAACTTTTATTAATGTTGATAAAGTTTTTTTTTAATTTTTAATTGAAGGATATTGGTTTTGATTTTTTTAATCTAAAATTTTTTGCTCACTCCTAAATCCCAGAGATACTCTCTTATGTTTGAGTCTAACATCTTTATGGTTGCAGCTTTAATATTCATGCCTAGCACCACTAGAAATTAATTTTTTGTGAATGGTGTGAGGAAAAGACCAAGATTCACTTTTCTTTAAATATGGATAGCCATAGGGTACTCATATTGTTTGAGGGCCACTTGTTGAAAATCCATTTCTTTCTCCATAGCATCGGTGCCTTTCTAAAAATTATTTGACCATGTTCTTGTAGATCGATTTCAGGTCAGAATTTAACTTGGTAGTCAATGACATTGACAATACCTGTTAATAGTTCTAGTGCTTACTTTGTAGAGTTTTTTTTTAATTTTCTGCATAAATAACAATGCCATCTGCAAATAGAGAGTGTTTTGCATCTTCAGTTCTGACCTTTAAACACAGTACTTTTTTCTTTCCTTAATATAATAGGTAGGGTCCTGAGTAAGATTTTCACTGGAAATAAGATTAGTTACTAATCCTTACTTTTATTCCTCTTATTAATCTTTTGAGATATTTCATTACATTCACTATTACTGATACATATGATTTTACCTGTGGGGTGGTTTTGTTATTATTATTTGGAAACAGAGGTATTTTTTAAAGTTTTGAAAGACAATGTATATACAATTGTAAGTGTGCATAGCTCTAGTAATTATAATTCAGAGGTTATTGGGAGTTCATCTGACTAAAACTGCAGGAAGAAAAAGGAAGACTATTGTTAAAACAATAAAGCCATAAAGAGACTATTTGAAAGGACTGAAAACACATTATGTGACCTTATAAATTGCCCCTTTAATCTTCATTTTAATGATCTAGTAGAGTACTTCTCTATTAATGAAATGAGTTTACTTTTCTTCTTTTAGGTCTTGTGGGCAATATTTTGGCTATAGTGTATATTTTACATTTGATTTTGGTTGGGGAAAGACACCACTATTGTATCATTAGTAGTTTGCCAAGCATCATAGAGTGAGTTATATTAACGTTTATGTAACATAAAATGTAATACATTAAATTATTGCCCCTTCTAGTTAGAATTAGCTGGTTTATATCTAAATATCTTCTTTCTTCACAAGTATTTTCTGTTTTTCTTTTTTATGCTCCATCAGCACATAATGCAAGTTAAACTTGAATTATTCCCTTCAGTTACTTTTCACTGTGAAAATTAAAGCTATACATGACTTTTAAAATATCCTTATTGGTGTACACATCAGTAAACCCAACTGCAAGTGTCTGGAACCAAGCTAATCAAGATTAATGCATTCATTTAACAGATGGTTACAATGTTATTAAAATGCAAATGATTGGTTTCTGCTAATTGTTCAACATCAGAAACAATTAATCAGGAGAGTTTTTTCATTTTCTAATAGCCTTTGTAGAGTTTACCTCCAGAGATTAACATAAAAGATAAATATGTAAATTTCTCTCACTAACCCCAGGAGAGTCAATCAACTTGAAAGAAAAAGTAGAATAATGATTATATATTTATAGTAATGGGAAGAACCCTTTGAGTACTATAATGTGCTTCTGAATTGATTTGTATCCAATTTAACTGGTACCCATATAATTACGTTTACTGGAATAGCTATTCAAACGTAATGGGATTTGGTGCCATACTTTGAGTCAAAAAAAGACAATTTAACTGAGTAAATAAACAGTTAGGATGGTGCTTCTCACCAGAATAGTAGCATCGTAACAAGGATGTGGAGAATATTTCAAAAACACTAAATAATGTGTTTAACATCCCAAGTATTCCATTCATTCCTTCTTTCACTTAATAATAGTATATTTAATGTCTTTGCATCAGTTTACATCTTTACTTTCAAACTATACTGCAATAGCTTTGAAAAGAAAACTAACTAAATAACTAACTAACTAGATAAATTTTCTCTCTTTGCCTTGTTTTATTTGGTTGTTTCTTTGCTTATTTGGGGTTTTCTTTTCAGTTTGTTTCATATGAGCTAAATTTAGTTTACATTAAATTTAGACACAAATATTTTAATAATAAGTAAATTAATGTTACATACCCATGACTGTTCTTATAGAGTATTTTTTTCTCGTTTTGGGTTTTCAAAAAGGATTAATATTTTACTTCAGTGTGAGAAACATTACATTAGACACAGTAGATGTGTTAAAACCTTGGCTTCCTCAATATATTAAATCATATTACAGTAAGATTTTGCTGACCTAGGAGACATTAATCTCTTTAAGGTGACTTGACATTACTTCCCAGTTCTATCATGCATACATTTTACAGTTGAACTCTCAAAAATCAATAATACTTTCCTCATTTAAAGTGTCTTTTAACTCATATTACTGGAACCATTTATTATATATAATACCATGTTTAATCTTAATGATCACTCTACGTAATAGTTTTTGCTATCCATTTTTCACAGAAGTTCAAAAAGGTTAAATAACTTCCCTGTGGTTGAACAGAGATTGATGCACATTTCTTTCATTTAATTCTCCTCGTGTTTTCATGATATATATTTATAAATAAACTTGGATAGGAAATATCTTAAAGTTTGTGATCATACTATCCATAGCAACTTGAAAAGAATAAATAAATAAATGCATTTTTGTAAATACCTATTACTATGATTTTTTTAAAAAGCAAGGACATTTATTCATAAGAGATGTCAAATAATATTTTGTTTCCTAGTATTAATAATCTTGCCTCTGAAGCAAGATAACATAAAGTTAAGCAGCATAGAAAGAAAGTTTTTTTTTCTCAATTATATGATACTGCTTTTTATCTTCAGAGGCAAAAGAAGCTGATGGTAATTTTTGATTAACAGCAATTTAGTGGAAGCTTTTCTTACCTACTTCAATTTAACCAAATCTTCAGTTAACTGATGCTCCCTACGGCTCCTACAGCACACCCTTCCCGGCCCCCACTAGTAGTACTGCTGTCCCTGCACACCTGTGTTTTTGCTCCTTAGGAGTTTCCTGCTCACCGAGACTCAGCTGTGCCTGTTCTGCAACCTGTGTGTACAATTACACGTTTTATTGTCACTACATATTTCAATGAATACTATGTAAATATTTATAAATGTAGTCAATCAAATTGCTACTAACTTAGGTATCTATAAGATAATATTAAAATATAAGAAAAAGTAATATAAATCTAAATTAGGATTGTGATGCTAATTGGCTTTATAGATGCCTTTAAGATCTTTTTTGTAATACTTCAAAGTCACTGAAATGGGAAATCATACTTTGAGTTGAGTCACTGAACCATGTCTTAAAAAATATTTTTAAAATAAGAAACACATCAATGTACTGGTCACCCTGATTTAAGACATCTTATTGAACTGCTCTCTTTCATTAATTAAATGTTAAAAGATAGCTTTTACATTCTTTTATTTCTATTAATTTCACTTGCATTTATTTTGCACTACTTGCAGTAAATTTTCCTTTCTTACTATTCAATGTATAATGCAAAAACATATATGGCAATAAATTCAATTTACATTAATTATACAATACTTAATGATCAAAGGACAATATTAACTGTTCTTTATACATAAAGTGACTGCATAAATTTTCTATTTTGCACATTTCCAACAGAAGACTTAAATAAAGACTATGTTCCATAAAGATGCAGTTTCTGCATCAAAATATATATGTATTTCTTAAGTATTAATAATACATATTGTCAGTCCTCACCTTCAGGAAACATGTACCAGTTTACATTAATAATAATTTAAAAAGTGAATATTTGGAGTTGGTATCTAATAACTAGGTCACCATGTTGGTTTCCTTCATTATTTTGTGATTCTCACCAAGCCCAAGGTTAATATACCCCAAACAGTCAATCACAACATTGCCTAAAATCCCACAAACTTGCTTTTTTCCAGTTCCTCTTTCTGTAGTCTGTATAGTTACAAACATATCTCTATATTCAGCTGAACTACCTATTCCCTAAACTGAGTCCAAACCAAATGTCTTTCATAGTTGTGCTTGTTGGAATGTCTCCATGTCATGAACAAAATGATACATTGAATTGTAGCTCAGATTGCAAACTGTTGAGTCCCTCACATTGAAGGTTCAGGCATCTTTGTGATTCTGCTATGTCCTTCAGACACTGTGGTTTTAACAATCCCCAGATTCCCCTTCAAGTCTGTGAAAAATTTCATTTCCCTTCTCCAAAATTCTTTCTACATCTTAATACATGAGTGTCACAGGCATCTGTTCATGATATAGTCCTTCCTGTAAGTCAGCTGGGCAACTGCTCAGCTAGCTGCTGCTGAGCAGCCCAGCACCAAGGAATAGACAAGAGTCCCACACAAGGTAACTATGCTATTCACTCAGCTTTTATTGAATACAGGTTCATTTAAAGTAGAACATCAACATATATTAATACCCTACTCACCCTCGAACAATACAAGAGACATATAACACACACACACACACACACAGAGCTATCAATGGTGGATAACGAACCCAATCCCAGACTCTGTCTGCAGGTCTGGGAGACAACACAGTAGGCAAGGGAGTCATCAATGTCTTGCAAGGAAGAACCTCCAGAGCCAGGTGGGCAGCAGGGCAGATGAAGTCCCTAGTCCAGTAGGACAGAGCCTCCAGTGGCCAATGCCAAGGGAGATCTTTCACCGCCCAGCATGGCATGGGGCAGCACCCTGGTGTGTGGAGCTCAGCTGTCTCAGCAGTGGTCTGGAGTCTGCCTCAGTTATACCTTGATAGTGGTGTACTCCACCTTCTGGGTCTTTCCAATAAATGTCTTTGCACCTATGATGGCAAGTGTGGAATTTCCCCAGGGGCTTTTCTATGGGTGGCCCCGCTCTGCAGACAGGGCTGTTCTGGTCACATGTACAGATATCTTCAGTGTGTCTCCTTGCCAGATGTGTCTAGTGTGACTTAGGTAGCTTCCCTCCTGAACCAAAGTGTCATGACTGACTGACAGCCCTCTTGGTTGACATGAGTGACTTTATTTTGTTTTATATACTTTATGCTATCTTCACCAGACCAATGCCATTTTATTGGTCCTGCTCTCCACAACAAGTCATTCCCAGATCTTTCCTTTATCCCTATTCTTTCTGTTATCGCTCAGTGAGAGGTGTCTGCTTTTCTTCTACTAAGACTTAACTACAAATGAAAAGTTCAACCTTAGATCACATATAAAAGTTCATGAACACTTCAACACAAGGGTGTGATCTCCAAAATATATAAATAACTCACATGACTCCACACCAGGAAGACAAACAATGCAATTAAAAATTGGACAAAGGATATGAACAGACACTTCTGCAAGGAGGACATACACAGGGCCCAGAGACACACGAAAGGATGCTCAGCATCACTAGCCATCAGAGAGATGCAAATTAAAACCACAATAAAAAACCACTTCACACTGGTCAGAATGGCCATCATAAACAAATCAACCAACAACCAATGCTGGTGAGGTTGTGGAGTAAAGGAAACCCTAGTACACTGTTGGAGGGAATACAGACTAGTGCAGCCACTGTGGAAAACAGTATGGAATTTCTTTAAAAAACTAAAAATGGAACTACCTTCTGACCCAGCAATTCCACTGCTGGGATTATAACCTAAGAGCCCTGAAATACCAATTCAAATGAACCTATGTGTTGGGAACCACCCTGCCTGGTTTCAGAGGCTGTAACCCCCCATGGTTAAGGCTGAGTCGGAGTTGGGACCATAAGCCACTAAGGAGACAAAGCTTGTCTCCCTGGCAGGTGTACCACCTCTCCCCACTTCATCCTGCTTGGCCCTGAGCTTGGCCAGTTAGCCAATGACGGGTAAGAATCCTCAAGGGAGGATCAACCTAAGACAGGCTCTCCAGGGATACCAGGAATATCCTTGGTCACCAGGGATAAGCTCGCAGGGAAGGACTCGGGGGCTGTGGCAAAAGGGGGTGATGGACCCTCACCTCTCAGCTTTGAAATAGCCTGAGTCCTCATTCTGTCTGCAAGAAGTCTCCTAATCTCTTGGCTGCCTTACTTCCCTTGCCCGATTTAAGCCTGAGGCAATAACAGAGGGCAGTGCAGTCCTGTGCTGGGAGGGGCGGATTCCCTGGGGAATCAGGCCTAACAAAAATACATACATTCCTGTGAAACCTACTAAATTTGTACCCTCTGCTTAAAAGATAAGGGTCCAGACCTGAGATGAGTCTGGCGCCTAAAGTTTTATGGCCCTCTAACTAATTGGCTGTAACTCAGAATAAGCCCTCAAAGTTCTCTGTAAATCATGTATTGTTTAACCCTTACTGGCTGACAATGATTGATGAGCTTTATCTGCATTCTTATGCGAATGAACCTAATAAAAGCCCATGGAGGGAAAGGCTCTGGGCCCTTCTCCTTTGAGAGATCGGCCACCTCTCCTCCCCAAGCAGATCATGTCTTGGTAGACTTATTCTTCACCCGTGGCGGACGGGGGTACTGCGTTAAAGCCCCCCGATACCTATGCACCCCAATGTTCATAGCAGCACAACTAACAGTAGAGAAGTGCTGGAAGCAGCCTAAGTGCCCATCAGTAAATGAGTGGTTCAAAAAACTGTGGTACCTTTACACAATGGAATACTACACAGCAGAAAGAAAGAAAGAGCTGCTACCCTTCAAGACAGCATGGATAGAACTGGAGAGCATTATGCTAAGTGAAATAAGCCAAGTGGTAAAAGACAAATACCATATGATCTCACCTATAAGTGGAACCTAAACAATAAAACAAACAAGCAAGCAAAATATAACCAGAGACGTGGAAATAAAGAACAAACCGATAGTCACCAGAGGGGAGAGGGATAACAGGGCAAAGAAGGGGAAGGAACATCAAGGAACACACATAAAGGACACATGGGCAAAGACGACAGAGCAGGGAGAGGACTGAATGTGGGGGGGTGGGTAGGGCAGGGGAGAGTAATTGGGGGAAAATGGGGACAACTGTAATTGAACAACAATAAAAAATCTTTAAAAAAAGTTTATGAGCACTTCAAATCTAACAAATTACTCAAATACACATATAAATCCTTCTAAAGTAAAGCAGATGTTGGAGTAAAAAAATACTGCCTTCTGATTTGAAACAGATTTGAAATATTTAGTAGTGTTGAAATTAATTTTAAAATCATAGTTTCAAATGAAAAATCTGTTTTTATTTGTTCTTTTAACATTTAGAAAGAACCTTTTGTTAATTCTTTTGGATTTTTTACCTTTTCAAAGAAATAAAGCAGCAATAAATATAAGAGCTAATTATACAGTAATAAAGTTATTTTTATAATATATTTCTCATACTTATGCATACATTACTAATAATAATTTGAAATTTATTGCAATACAGTAATTTACTGAAAATGTAGCAAACTAATAAAAAACTAGAAAACATGTCTGCAATTTGCATTTTAGTACATTTATTCCTCTGAGAAAAACATTTACATAAAACAGTTTAAATTATCATGCTAAACTAAGATGAACATTTGTTCATGCCTTATTTATAATGCAGTCGACATAAAAACACTAAAATGAATTAAGACCCCTACTAATAATAATTCTCTTACTTAAAAGTTTGCTTAATGTTTAACATTTCCAGTGAAAAAACAAGAGTATTCATTATTTAATAACAGTGTGTATTAATCATTTCATTTTCTACAAACTAAACCCCTATGAATCTGTGATAACAATCACTAGCTACTGCCTAGCAATTATAGACAGACTTTGTGACCACATGCTAGGTACAAAGGCATTTACACCAAGAGGACCAAGATTAAATCCATCTTTCACCTCCCAGTCTTTTTCAGACACTGGAAGAGTTCAGAGATCATTTATTATTCCCCCAACCCCTCTGAGGCTCTGTACATCTCACCTGGCCCAAAATCCAGAGGTACAGCCCCACTGTGACGAAAGTAACTAGCATTTACATGAGCTTAGCATTTATTTATATTTTTATGGAGTTAATCATTTCATCTTCCCAACAGTTCTTTCAGATAAGTCCTATTATTATCTTATTATTCAGAAACTAAGATAATAAATTATCTTATTAAGAAACTAAGGCCCCAAAATTTTAACTTGTCCCTGTTTAAAACTTGGAACTCACAGAAGTTGAACTAGAACATTGGAAATGTGCTCGAAGCCAGTGTTCTCCACCACAATGCACACTGGTCTACGGTTCGAGAAATACTGTGTTTGTTGTTACGCTTTATCCAAATCTCAAATATTCATGGATTTATCACAACACTTAGAATGAATAATTGCTAGTAAACCCCAATTAAGATGTAGTTTAAATACAAATAAGTATTTCAGTTATAGCCTGTTCTCTACTTTATAGATATTGCATTTAATGGTAAGTATACAGAGAATATTTCTGTTTATTGAACACTGTGTGGCCAGAACAACACCGCCATTTGTTCCTGTACCAGTAAGACCCTGGGGCATGGTTATCTAATTAGTACAAACACGGGGTAACATTTGTCTCACCCCTGATTCTTTGGTAATATTCTACCAGAGATTGTTATTTTTCAGTGTATACTGTGATGTTACTATTATCATTTATGACTGTAATTTAAATTTACAAACCTACAATTTACTGAGTATAATTTTCCTTCTTCTACCTCCTTCTCTGCTTCCTTTACATGTTAGTTGTTTTATAGCTCTGTCAGAATTATTAAAATATTTAATACTTTAAAATATTAATCAGAAATCATTACATATTCACTTGAAGACTTTCTGACTGACATGAAGGGAAATGAAAAGTGAAATATCTCCCATAAAGCCATTGAAAGAACCTAAAACTGCCTGTATTATGTCTATCCATTCCTTGAGAAGAACTCCCACAGTCCTCTGGACTTGAATTTATCCAACGTCTTCCGGATACATGTTACTTTGTCTTTTTGTGTTAAAATTTTGTAGTTTTCAATTACCGAGTTTTAATTCACTTTTAAATCTAAATTGCTAATTAATTGACATCAAACACGAAATTTCTGATGCATTGAGAACTTTACTTGCTTATTAAAAGTATATATGGGTACGCACTGCTGTGAAGATTATTCACTTACATTGACATGACTATTCGACTTTAATTCCCCATTCACAACATGCCCACACCCTGTCTCTTTCCAGCCCATAAAGTAACTGCTTCCTAACTTTGAAAAGCATGTATTAGTTTGACCTGCATTTTAAAACATTTCTATTTAAACAGATTAATGAGTTACTACCGTTTTTTTCTGAAAAAAAAAAAAACTTTTCCATTACAGAACTTTTACGTCTCTATGATTTTTTTCTTTGTGAAATATTCAGCCATCATGGATGTCAACATGCCCCAACATCAATCAAAAGTATTTTCATTGCATATGGAAAAGGAATAATCTAATTGTGTCTCTCCCTGTATATATCATCTTTCTTTTTGTAATGTTTTCATTTCATAATAAACACTAGGAGGCAGAACATCACAGGTGCATTGAGTGTCAAGTTCCCAAACTGTTGCCATCCGACGGCCCCTTCAAAATGGTCTGTCTCCTCCCAGGACGCCCCTTCCTGGTCTTGCTCTGTCAGACACCTGTCTCCCCCTCAGAACACCGATTCTCATGCAGACTTCTCAAGGGACAGTTGCTTTATGTATTTGTTTTTCTACCTTTTCTCTGCCTTACAATGGTATAACTGACATACAATAAATTGTATGTATTTCATGTGCACAATGTAGTAAATTTTGACATACATGTACACCTGCAGATCAATCAACACAATCAAGGTATTGAATAATATATCCATCCATCTTTCCGAAAAGTTTCCCCAAGGCCCTCCGAAGTAATCCTTTCCTCCTCCACCTGCGTTATTTTCCCTGTCCCACATGACCACCAATCAGCTTTCTGTCAGTATGCGATTTATCTTATTTTGTTTTTTTTCTCTGTGGGCTTCATATCACCTCCCCTACAAGTGAGTAAGACATCTCTAATTCCAGACAGTCTCTCTCCCTTTCTCCTTCCTCTGAATCTTTTAAAAGATCTTCCTTTCATTTGTTCAGCAGTGTGTTCTCAAAAGTCTCATGTTTATTTTAACATCTTTATATTTTCAAAGAAAGTGAGATTTCTCGAGGCCCGGAGGAGCCCATCCAGCTTGTCCTTGGAGCTGCCCTCCGAGCACTGGGTGCCGACGGCTTCCCTTTCTCAGACACACTGCCGCACAACTCACAGGCTTTCCTGGGCTGACCTGCGTCCTTCTCCTGCTGACGAGCGCGGGTCCACATGGGGAGAATAGGTGCCACCATGAAAAAGGCTCAGTTTCAACATGCTTTGTCTCAGTATGGAAACTATCTTTCCCAATATTCAAAGTGGTTTTCTTAGTCTTCACCGATTGTTTGTCTACTAATTTGAGCTATAGCTCATAGGTGATCACTGTCCCTTTTTTACTTCTATAAGATATATGGTTTGAGGAAATCTTTCTGCAACTGTGAGATATTAACTGTCACTGTTAGTTTTCAGGTGGTGAATTTTTGTTTGATCCCCTTCCCTTTGGTATTTTAGCAGTAAACAGTGGAGAATATGACAAGTACTACTTGTCAAATGTCATTTGAAACAGTAAATCTTGAAAACAACATTGTATACAATTTTTTGAGTGAATTGGAGCAATTTAATCATGTTGTACATTTTTTAAGAGATTGGAGGAGGGCATTGAAGCATGGTGTTCATAAGCCAGGGGTGTTCAACTCAAATACCCATTTTAGGTCTAGCATTTACACCACAATTCGTCTGTGCGCACTTCCCATGAGGGAGTTGGACCGCGCATAGTCACAGAAACTGAGTACTTCCTACAGACATAAAGCTTGTGTCATATACAAGAATCTCTAAGCCAGATTTTAATTTCAAGTGCATTCTATGCATCCTCTGTAATTAATTAACCTTCCCACCTTCTCCAGGGTAGGGAATATTTTAATTACCTTAAATAATACACAAAATGGTTTACGTTTACATTTTTTTAAATTTTCATTTTTATGTTTACAAGAAAAGGTACAGCAAAAGTACTCACGAATAGACTAAATATTGATATTACTTGCATTTCTAAAAGATTAATTAATTTTATTACATACCCTAGGAAAAGGGCACACTAAAACAAGATTTTAGATAGCTCCTTTAGCATGAAACTAATTCAAAATAATAGAAGAATAATTATCCCTGTCCGTTGCTCCGTGTATCACCTAATTAATGGATAAAATGTCACAGCAAAGAGAGTGACATTTATTTAACAGGAAATCATTAACTCTGTGTTCCTACTGAACTCAGGAGAAGCTCCCCCGTTGAACATACCTGACAACCTAGCGACGGTGTCAGTTCACTCTCGTCCACACACCGTGTGAAAAAAGACACATCGTTTTATATCTATGTTTTGGAAGCGTAAGTGTTTGTTTCTCCTGAAAAATAAATTATTAAAAACAAGAGTTCAGAGAGTTTTTTAAAATTAATTACACTTAATCGCTTCTCGTTTTTCTTGAGATTGTTAGCCAAGTTCGCTCACATATCAAAAGAAGCTTTGCTTATAGGTTTTGCTATTCAAAACTTAAGTGTAGTGTATCATTAATTTATGGTTCAGCCAATTGTTACGTATTAAAATTCTTAGTCATAACCTTCATTAAGATGAGCAATTACTTATCAAATTATCATAAGTTGACTATGGAGTTGGTTTTCATTACAAAACTTTAAAATACTTTTTAATTTGTTTTTCAAAATTGATAGTGAATTTAAACTTCTTTATAATTTAACTTCTTTACCTAACATGCACTTCATTACCCAACTAATATTTAAAAAACAGACAAGTTGCATGTAGAATTGTCATAAATAGATAGTATTCTTTAGAGATCCTACAATTTTCTTTCCATTTTGAGAAATGTAATCACTTTGCCTCTCATCTTCCTTTGTATTAGAAGCATCAATTCATGAAGCTACTTCTGTTTCCACATGTCTTCCCCTTAGGCTTCCCATAGCTGTGTTTTTTGAATAAAATGTGGTAATTGTCATATTTCAGAATCATTCCAACTACCCAACAAGTATATTCCCTTTGTCTATTTTTAATTTTCTCAGAATTCTCCATTTTCTAGAGTTAGTTATTATTACTAACAATAAGTGCTTTCTGTATGGATTTTTTTAGCTATTATTTTTTTTATGGATCTTCTAAATCTGAACCTGATGGACAGGATAATTTGGCAGTTTCAGAGACAATAACAAAAACTATCAATATATATTTTGCAGCCAGAAATCTTCAATGGCATTGAAAAGTTCAGTGAGAATAGCTGATCCTACTCCATATTTGCAAACATTAAGATAGATGAGTAATTTCTGAACAGAATAATAACAATGTGGCCATAGCCTTTGTTATTAGTTTAGTAGTACTCTGGGTTTTCCAAAGCTTATTCATGTGTGCTTTTTTTGTTAATTCCTTACGGTTGCCCCTTATATAAATGCTATTGCGATTTGACGATGATTTTCAGTGTTTTATGTGATAGCAAGCTGAATGAGCAGCTTTCTTTTGAATCTAAGTCCATGCAGAAGCCTTCCTGGATTCACCTAAGCTAAAATGGCATTTCTTGCCTTGCTAGTTTTATTGATTTTTAATGTTCTAGAAATTTAGTTAGGCTCATTTAAGAGTTAGGTAATATTATTACTATAAAATTACTCCCTGGCACCACAACTAAGAGTCAGGAAACGCAGATGCGAATCTGCTTTTGCCAATAATTCCTGTATTAATTTAGTCAAATCAAAGTTCTCTGAATAAAGAGAAGTTTGGATGAGAATCTCTCCATTTCCTTCGTGAGCATGAATGGAGGGCTTAGCTAAACTGCTCCCCGGCACTGCGGCCGTGTCACCCACTTGGCTTGGCCAAGTGGCCCCTCAACAAGCGCGTGCCCTAGAAGGAGGCCTTCAGAGTCACAAGCAAGTGTCAGTTTCCGCTATGACTTCTCTAAAAGCTGCTGTGACCAGCAAGCAGTCTGTCTCCACTGCCGCACAGCACCTTCCCTTGTGTGCCCCTTTGGGTGAGACTCTCATGGTGCTTATCAAAATCCCTCTCTTTGGGTTTGAATTGACCAATCAGACTTAGCCCGTGAACCTCTAAACAACCCCCACAGACCCTAATACAAACGTCGGCCTTGACTTGCCCTACAAAGAAGTAAAGGAGTATCTCTCTCAGACATATGCCCTTGAACATAAAAACAACATCAACATGAAGATTTCAAATATTTCCCGGTGTTCTTTTTAATATCATAAAGCAGATGAAATACTCCCGTTTTCTTTCTGAAGTATCACGCGATGAATGGCATATAACCCCACCAGAAAATTTTCCTAGAGTCCCCAGGCCATAAGAGGATCAAGCAAAGCTTCACTGAAAGAAGTGGCATTAACATTCTAAATCGATGTTGTCACGAACTTGAAGATTCTTGCCAAGGCCAGGCCGTGCGTGTAAATGGATTTTGCACCAGCGATACGTTAAATCAAAGAAGAGCGCTGGGAATAAAGTCTGGACTGTAACAGCCCCCTCCTCAGCCTCAGGTACTTCTGTAATATGCATATCAGGGCCCTATTTTATCAGATTGTTGATTTTTCAACATTAATTTGATATAAGAATGCGTATATAATGAGTCCTAAATATTATAAGTTGGCAGCTAATTAAAACAATGTAAAACTAAAGTACTAGCAACAAAAGATACCAGGGAAAGGCTATGGGCTTCGAATCCCTCCTGCAAACAAGGATTACTATTGGGGCCAACAAAGGAAGTACAGGGAAGGTGATTCCAGGCCAAGAGAGCATGTGCAAATGGCTATATATGCATGTAATACAATGCAACACGTGAAATAATAAAAATTTATAAAGGACACCATAAGACAAGAAATGGCAAATTTGATTAGAGGTATAAAAAAGCTGTATCATTCAAGGGCACTTTCAGTTTCACTGAGAAAATTTTAAAATTAATTGATAACATTACATCTCTATGAAAGTTCTTGACTCTACGATATAGTCATGAAAATAATATTTGTATCAATTGAAAATATATGGATGAAGTGATATATATTATAATTTTCAAATTTGCCAACCCAAAATAAATCAATATTTATATTCATCCAATGAAATAAATTATTACAAAATGATATATAATCACCAAGGTATAATCCATAAGATAAAGACAAAGACATCATATCTAACCATTTAAATTTAAATTATATTAATGCTCAGAAAGTATTTGGAATTTATTTTCCTTAAAAACATAATCTTTGTTTTCATTAAAACATAATCATCACTAGAATAGATGTGTAACATTTATGCATAGCACAAAATTAATTTGATTTAATTGAAAAAATTACAAATCATTTTAAACCATGATTTTTCAATTCATAATAGGATGTTATTTTTATAGAACACTTTCATTGTTATGTAAACTTAAAAAATTAACCTGCATGAAATTAGTAGGCTGAAAAATTGTAGAAGTAAAGGTATATTTATTATTCTTCTGTGTGAACTCAGTGTCCAAAATAAGACAAAGGCATTTGAACAATTTCATTTCCAACTTCTACTATACATTACTGAGCAAAAAATATTTAATATCCCCTCAGAGTAACCACTGTTCAAATTATTCTAGCATTTCAATATGTTTCTTGTTTTCCTTAGTTCACATTAATTGTTATTTCATCTTTATGAATAGGAGACCATTCTTCCTTTCAAGGAGCCAGACTTTAATATTATTTTAAAATTCCAGTGGCTATTTCTTTAAAGCTTGTTTGCTAATGAACACGTTTGAACTTTCACCTTTACCGATCCCTGCCATATTTCTAATGTTGTTTACTATTATCCTATCTTATTTCTGGTTTTAATTTTTCAGATTTTTTAATGTCCAGTTTAATAATCAAAATGTTATTGTCCTCTGAACACAGACTTGAACATTTTAGGTCTTGTGATATTTGTTGTTAAAAACTAAGTTATATATTTTAAATTATAGTTTGATGTCCTTTTTGGTCCAAAAAGTTTGTAAAGGACTTGTAACAAACATGTAGAATTGCTTCATTTTTTAGTTGTTTTATTGTTCATCTGGTTTTCATTAATCGCAATTTTTACTTAACTGTGAAGTCACATAATGATGAATTCTGTAAGATTATTTGAAGCATTGATTAAGTCTTACTCTGTGGATGCATGAATGATTAAATTTTTCTTTATTTCATGATAAAAATTAAAAGTGTTTTTCTGAAATTTTAAGTGTATTTACACATGCACAAGAATGTATTTATGTCCTGAGGATATAAAAATATCAGTTAGCCCCTTTCTTTTTTTGTAAGCAAAACTTTAATTGTTGGATAAATTTAAATTCCTGTCATAGCTGAGAACTTAAGAGTAGACATGCCTGCTCATAAGGGGCCTTATGCTAGCTACACCAGGGTTCAAACAAGTCAGGGGAACATTTTAGGAGCCTAAAGATGGGCTGTGTAGTGGGAAGCAGACAGTTCTCTTCTTCCGTTTGGACATGGTTCTGAGTCCAGGCAATGGCATTTGCTCCTAATCAGATATTAATCAATTTCTGGTCTGGTGCAGGTAAACTTGACCACATGCAATTGTGCCTTTAGTTTCCATCTTTAGACTCTCTCTCCTGATAACCCCTACGAGTGGTGCCTTTCTATCCCTGCTGCTACTGTTGCCACTGCACACTGTAACTGTAGCTACAGCTGCCATTGCTACTCTTACTACATCTGCACACACTCACACACACACAATCTTTGGCTTGCAATTAATTGCTGGCTTGTCTTCATCTCTTTACTTTGACCTTGTTTTGGTAATAATCAAATAAATCTGAATTTTGCTATTTACCTCAACTAGATAAACTTTATCTTTCTGATACAATGAATTTGTAATTGACTTATGGTCAATTTTATGTTTATAATATAACAATATAACTAGGCTAGCAAAATCCTGCCATATAACATGTTTGAGATAGTGCAAATAAATGCACTGCATTGATAAAAGCATTAGACAAGTCTGGTGTGTGTAGGTGTGTGTGAGAAGTTCTGGAAGCACTTGGTTGTATCACAGTGGAGTGGTCATTGCCCAGGTGAGACGGGGTAATTAATATTGTCCTGGGAAATCTTTACATAAGAAGGGCTTATGTTTTCTGTCTTCTATTTTTATCCTATCTTTATTTAGTCACTTTGGAAAATTTCCACACATTTCTGGGCATATACACAGGCCTGCTTATTGTCTTGATTTTGAAATAGGTATATTAACATCATTGTAGAGGGTTTTACTGTGTATGAAGTCCTACTTTCAGTGGCAGAAACTTATCCAAGCCCACCCCTTCCATCTATACCAATTTATAATCTCCAACTCATATGACGTTCAGCATCAGAGTCACTCCACCGCAGTTTTTCCAGCCCAAATTGCTGTGGCTTTGATGAGAAAAAGATATTGCCATTATTAAGTGGTTATGCTGTTATGGTTTTGCATTACTTACGAAAGATAGATACCGGTGAGCCCAATCTCAAGTCCTGCCAGTCGCATCTGCTACTTTAAGAGGCACGTAGGCAATGCGTACACGGGACATGGAGCTGCTCACACACTGCTGCCGTCAGACACAGTGGTCTAACTTTCATGATTCTGTGACTCTACCTTTGCCTGTGAATCCTCACTTCTCTTGGCTACCTACTATGTTAAATGCCAGCCTCGAAGAAACCCAGTTAACTACTTGGTCAAGGCCTCAGGGTATTTAAGTAGTAGCACTAAGTTCCACAGCCCATGATGGTGGTCCCCAAGTCTTTGCTTTTTCTTCTACCTCACACTGATACTCTAATTTTGTTTTGCTTCATTTTCTCCTGCTGAATTCTCTCTAAAAGTTTTCAAATGACACTATAACAGACTCCAATATTTAATAAGGCTTACAGGGCATGCCTGTGCCTTGCTGAATCCATTTCTCTGGTCTGACTCCATAAATCCCGCTCCAGCAACTTCTCTAGTGAGTAATGACATCATGTTTCTGTACACAGTCTTTCCGGTGTTGACTGTTCTGCGTGTTTGTGTCAGAGGCTGTGCATTTGTTGTTTTCTTGTCTGGGAATTCTCCTTTAGCTAGTGGAACCTTCTATCCTACTCCTGCCCCTTAAACTCTTCACTTCAGATAATCCATCTTCCAAGTCTGTGGTGACACACTCAAAAGGCACTCTTAGTCCCCAGCACTGATGAAGTGCTCACCACGCTCACGTGCGTGCGAGAGCAGTGACTGATCCCTCTTCAGTTAACTGCTTAAGTCCCGGCACAGTTCCCTAATTCTATTTAAAAATTATTTTACATTTAAGGCGTATGAAATCAGAATGCTATTTACAACCTGTAGCTCAGTTGTAGTCTGTTGGTTTTATTACACTGGTGCCAATTGTTTCCCTACAATGCTGCTATTAAGAAAAGAACATCTTATTTCTTAAGGGATATTAGAGTTAAAAAAAAAAGTCTACAGTGATATTTCAAAATAGCCCTAAGCAAAAAGTTTTCATGTGACTTATGAGGTTGTTATTCGCTCTATAACCACTTAGTAAGTGAGGAAACTGAAGCTAAAATGGAAGATGCAAAATCCATTAGTTGGTGAAGAGCAAATGCATAAATCCAAGTCCTTATGGGACTCAACCAACCCCTCTGTGACAATTAGCTCGTGCTTGCATATGTCAAAGTACTCTTGTTGCAGTGCCTTGTACCCCATCAAAGGTCAGTGTCCCTGGTCTTGATGGGGCTTTGTATTTGCCGCTCTGACCTTCCCACAAGACTGCTTCTCCCTCGGAAGCCTTTTCTTTCAGCTCATGCTGTGGAAGCCTCTGCTGCCCTCTCCCGGCTGCAGCTTTTTCTTAGGATTTTTCTTGGGACTTTTTTCATACAGATTCCAGTTCCATGTGAGAACAAACCAGGAGAAAGCAAAACGAAACAAGGAAATACCAAGCAGCCAATTACATCATAAAAGTACTGTGCTGGGTTCCCAAAGACGGTATGATGTTTGTCATACGATATATCAATTCAATGTTGTTTCTTTTCCTCTTATTTTATTTTATTTTATTTTTATTGTTATTCAGTTACAGTTGTCTGCATTTTCTCCCCATCCCTCCACCCCACCCCAGCTAAACCCACCGCCCTCCCTTACCTCCACCTTCCCCCTTGATTTTGTCCATGTGTCCTTTATAGTAGCTCCTGTGAACCCCTCTCCCCACTATCCTCTTCCCTCTGGCTATTGTTACATTGTTCTTAACTTCAATGGCTCTGGTTATATTTTCTTTGCTTTTTTCTTCTGTTGATTATGTTCCAGTTAAAGGTGAGATCATATGGTATTTGTCCCTCACCGCCTGGCTTATTTCACTTAGCATAATGCTTGAACAAGCGTATCTGTGTCCTGAGTGAATTTTGAGGGGCACTACAATGTACAAGACAACTGGATGGTTAATAGCCTTTCCCTTTTGCTTATGTTATGTCTACCAAATAAAGTTTGTTGATGACTTATAAAAAGGAAAGACATTCCAAGAAACTAGTACTGTAAAGATTGACTTTTTATTGCAATCTCTTCACCTGGTGTATTCTGACAGAATGGCACACCATTCAGTAAACCTTAATATAGCAACAGATGTAACCCAGGAATCAATGAGTTGGCAGGGTTCCTGTGCTCCTGACTGGATGTGACCTGCTTTGCCACCGACCTGTTGTGTGCTGTCTCCCAAATCCACACGTGCTCCTGAAACAGGCCACTGCGAACTACAACGGTCCTCCCCGCCCACCACCACCACCACCAATAGGAGCAGTAATACTTCCATCATGCTGATCTCCCATTTTACTATTATGTAACTCTTCTCTCCGTACACACCTTAGAATTGGTAGATGTTTTATTTTCTAATTCTTTCTATTTGTTTGGATTTTCTTTTCTTAATCTTTTTTGTTTGTGTTTTCTATCTTTTCTACAGCAAATGCTATTTTGTAATCAGAGGAGGAAAAAATTCATAAACCCATAAAATTTATTCTACAAATAAACAAGCTAAATTAGTTAACTAATTAATTAAGATAAACCCATGTGGAATTGGAAGGATGAATGGCACAGATGAGAGACAGCTTCAGTTTTTTCACTGATAAAATGGATATGATGTAATATACGTGATCACGTTGGGTTCATGGTGAGTTAATGCCTCTTTTCCACAGAGAAAAGTTTTCACTTTTGATAGTTCCATGAGTTATGAAAAATACATCTGGTTGCATAAATACCACTAGAGTTAAGATACAAAAGTTTCATTGCCCCTAAAATGTCCTTCTGCTGACCCCTCAGAGTCAACCTCTGAACACAGCCTTACTTCTGGTAGCATCTGGTTTGCGGCGGGTCTCTGCAGTGTCCCTTTTCCAGAAAGCCATGTGAATGGAATTACATGGTATGGAACCTTGTGTATCCAACGTGCTTTACACTTGCATTTGAGATCCGTTTGTGTTAGTGTACACACTAACTTTTTTTCCTTTTCTTATGAGGTAGGGTCTCAGATCACATATTATTTGTCCATTCACATGGTTATTTCTAGCTTTTGATGATTAAGAATGAAGTTTTTATAATTAATTAAGGCATTGTGTGAACATAAGTTTTAATTCTTTTAGCTACTTGTGTAGGAGTAGAATAGAAGTGTTCACATGGCCCTGGCTTGTGTGGCTCAGGGGATTGAGTGCTGGCCTGTGAACCAAAGGATCACTGGTTCGATTCCCAGTCAGGGCATGTGCCTAGGTTGTGTGCCAGGTCCCCAGCTGGGGGTCCATGAGAGGCAACCACACATTGATGTTCCTCTCCCTCCCTATCTCCCTCCTTTTCCCTCTCTCTAAAAATAAATAAATAAATAAATCCTTTTCTTAAAAAGGTGTTCGTAGGATAAGCATATATTTAACTCTTTTAATTAACTGCCAAAGGCTTTATCAAAGTCTGTGTAGCATTTTACATTCCTACAAGAAATTTGAGAGCTTCAATTGTTCTGTATTCCTTGCCAGTACTTATCATTATCATATTTAAAAATAATTTAGTCATTGCAATAGTTTCATAGTGGCATTAAATTGTGGTTTTGATTAATATTTCCCTAATTATTAATAGTACTGATCACATTTTCATATGCTTATTTGTTATCTGTATATTTTCTTTGATGTAGTGTATGTTCAAGGTCTTTTTACCTAATATTTATGAGCTTGTTTAGTTCTAACTGTTGATTTTTGAGAGTTCTTTATATATTTGGATACAACGATTTGTCTTGTCATTTTCATGGCATTGTCTTTTGCAGAGGAAAAGTTATAATTTTGATGAAGTTCATTTTATCAATATATTCATTATTGGGTCATACTTTGCGTATCATACCTAAAAAAATTGCCTAAACAATGTTGCAAGATTTTTTACCAATGCTTTCTTCTAAAAGTTTTACAGTTTTATATTCTACATGTCATTCTATGGTTCACTTTGAATTAATCATTGTATAAAGTGTGAAGTATGCATCAAGTTTCATCTTTTGGAAGGTATGGATGTGTGAATGTCCCAGACCATTTGCTGAAAGCAGTGTTTTATCCCTCATTGAGTTTTCTTTTTACCTTTGACAAAAGTCAACCGACCATGTTTGTTTGCATGTATTTTGAGACTCTCTATTCTATTGTATTTATCTATGACTTGATAATTATAGTATTAGTGTAGATTTAACTCAATATGACTACAGCAAGTATTTTCTTCCTTTTCGCAATTTTTTTTGTATCCCCTTTGCATGTCCACATACATTTTAGAAAGAACTTGTCAGATTCTACAAACAAATGCTGCTGAGGTTTTTATTGGATTGTGTGTAGGTTGTATGTAAAATTATATGTTCTTTGTATCTTTTTTCATTTTTAATTGATAGCTCTAGCAATTAAGTAAATGCACAACTAACCTTTAAAATTCTAATTAAAGTTAGCATTTACCAGTTCAAGAAAATGTTTATTTTTAAAGCCACATAAGTGCCTTTTTCTCCCTCATTTTATGTTATGGTTGTCATATATATATATTTCCTCTAAATATATTGAATCTCCTACTAGAAAGATTTATAAATTTAGTTTTTAACATTCATATTTTTAAGTAACAAGCTAAGAAAATAGTCATATTTACCAAGTATTTACCATTTTTTACCCATCATTCTTATAGTTTAAAGATGGCCTCTATAATCATTTTTCTTAAGGCTGAAGAATTCCTTTAACTTTTTTTTAGAGTGAGACTGTTCCCAAAACTTTTCATTTGCCTTCTTCTGACAATATCTTACTTTGGCATTTGTTCCTTAAGGATGCTGTCACAGGGTTTAGCACTCTGGGTTAAAAGTTTGCCCCTCGCCCCCTCCCAAGCAATTTAAATATGTCTTTCCAATGCCTTCCAGACTCCACAGTTTCTGGAAGAAATTCCCAGGGGGTTGCATGGTCACTCCCCCGTACTCCAAGCTCCTTCCTTGCTGTCTGCATTCGGGGACATAGACTCTTTATCTTTGGTTTCAAGATCTTTGGTCACAATGTGCCCAGGTATGATCTATTCTCTGCCAAGTTTGCTGAACTTTGATCTGTATGCTCATGATTTTTAAACCAAATTTGGGGAATTTTCACCATTATTTATTTATTTTTTTTTAATTCTAAACCAATCTCTTCTTTCATTCAGGGACTCCAAAGTAATGTGTTAAACTTTTTGATATTGTCTCCCAAACCTCTCAGACTCTATTTTTTTTCTTTTATCTTCTTTTCTCTGTTTTTCAAATTAGACAAGTTCTATTGCCGTACCATCAAGTTCTTTGACATTTTCATTTATCTTCTGCATTCTGCTGCTGTTAACCTTCAACAGTGAATTCCTGTTTTTGGTATTATATCTTTCAGTGCTACATTCGTACCTAGTTACTTTATAGTTCCTATTTCTCTGATAGGAATTCTCTATTTCCCCTTATGCACTTTCACCTCTACAACCTGGAGCACGGTTATAAAACCTACTCTAAAATCTCAACTTTGAGTTCGCAGCTGTTAAATGGTCACATTTTGCAGTTTTTATTATGTCAAGTAATTGGAAATTGCAGGATTGAGGGAGGAAGCTCACCTCTCACCGGGATCTCCTTCATACTCTCTTAGTCCCAGCGACCAATGGAAATGGATGATGAAAAATTTATAAAAGCAAAAAGTAGTATTTCTTGGTTTCAATAACATTTGTATTGTCAGCATTTCTGAGAAATGGGTCCATGACACATCCTTCTTCAACAGAAGGATATTTTTATGATGTCAAACCAAATTGGACATGAATAAATATGAGTTTCCAGATATTCAGAAGTCTACAAGATGTTAGCTCATAAAACTGTTAATAGGAGAAATATTTTATGAAAATGTATCTCAAAATTATACAGCACAGAATTTCTGTAATATTAACTAAATTATAAAGGATTTCTATCATGTTTGCATTTTCAAGTGTTAACATCTTCAAAGTTGTGTTTATATATTTAAAGTGGTCATTTTACATTATTTTTGTTTTGTAAAAATGGCATTAACTAATTACATGATTAATTAAAATAGACAAGGGGAATAGATCAATAATAACATAAATGTTAATACATACATTTAATGATATGAGGCCCAGGCGCACCTGAAGGGAAATACAGGTACTCGTGGTTCTTAGGTAGCTGATGTGGTTAAGAAAGGACTGGGAGCCAAAAAGGTCCAATGAAGTTTTTATTCAAGGCAGGACACTGCGATCAGGCAGGCTGAGTCCGAGCAGACTGCAGGGGTGAGGGAAAGGGGAGAAGGGTTTTTGAGGATATGTAGCAAACCCCCAGGGGGGTGGGTCACCCCGCGGATCTGCCCCAGGTGTCCTGGGTACACGTGTTTGCAAGATAATGTCCTCTGATTGGAGATAGCTGATTCGGGGACAGACAGTCTGGGAGATTTATAGGCCTTGTTTCTGGGAAAACCTCCATGGCTGATTCGGGGACAGAAAGTCCTGGAGATTTATGGGCTTTGTTTCTGGGAAAAGCTCAATGAAGAGGGGAGGGGCAGTGAGGATACAACCAGTTTCCAGGAGGATGCCAGTGACTTTGCCTCAGTTGCTTCCGATATGAGGAATCTCGTGGTCAGGTATTTAGCCAGTGACACACACCTTCTTTCTTCCAGCACAGGCTGTGCCCTAGGTCCTCCATGTCCCAGTGCATTCTAACAATGGTAAGTATGAATTAATATTAATCGTACAAAAATAATGAATACAGATGCACTCATTAATGTAATCACAAGACTTTTAGTAGATAGGACAAATAATGTGAGGATGAGTAAAGGTTTAAAAAGTTCTAGTCGGAATACTCTTCTTGAAGATTTATAAATGTTTTACAGCCCTAAAATGTGTTGGTCTTATTAGCAAACTGATGTCTTCTCGTATGCTTGGAATACTCTTCAGTCATAACACTTTATAGTTATGTATTTCATAATTAGAGAAAAATATGGAAGGAGAAGGGGGTGCAATAAAACTCAAACCATCTACATAAAATATGCTTTGAACAACAATGAAATACAAACTCACTCTATTTGATTTCTTTATAAAACTAAATTATTTTGTTTTCAGTAGAATACTAAAAACTAACAACATCCTTTAAATCACAATGGAGGCAAGAAATCCATTTATTAATTAAATAAGCATTTATTGAGCACTGTTTATTGCTTCCAATTAGAAGTCAGAAACCACATAGAATTTTTGAGAGATAAAGTTGAGTATAAGGTTATTGACTACAACAGGGGATTGGCGTAACAAGAGATTGGCAGTAGGAAGTAAAGAAGACTCTCACAGCGTGGGAACAGCAGATAGAAGCAGCACCGGTTGCAGGGCCGAGCTACAGGGCCGAGGAAGACAGGCCCCGGGCTAACCCCCAGGCCGAGAAGTGTTTGTGCGCAGAAGGGCGGAACTTCCTGCAGCTGCACCCTTTGTGGTACAGGAGGCAGCCATTCACCAGGTGGTTTCAACTCTGCTTCAAAACCACCCGAGGCGTAGGAGGAGCAGCTGCTGTCCAGGGTGCTGCTGACCACAACCTATGACAAACGTCAGGAGCTAGAGACGCTGCGTGTGCTGCAGAAATCTCGTGAGAGCAGCACTAGAAACAAGAAAGAAAGGAAGAGCCCTGCTAATCAATGATTTTGAGCAGAAATCAGACATTTAAAAGGGCTTGAGGTGTGAGTCATTTGACTATATTAGAAAAGAGGAGGGGAGAGGGGCCTGGGTGGGGGGAGGGGCAGGATGGGAGTTGGGTAATAACAGTTACAAGAATGACCTTGTAGGGGCGTACTTGACACGAGGAGCACGAGCAGGGTGGATGATGAGGAAACGGTGGGTGTTTGGTCAGAGGGAGAAACGGAGTTTCACTTTACTAAGCTTTGACAAGTTCCTTGGGATTCATTCTGTGGAAGACAAAAAGCCACTGGAAAGATTTAAGGAAATGAATGGTATATGTTTGAGAGATGTCACGCTGGCCGTTCTTAGGAGGGCGTGTCAGGGAAAATGAGGTAGAAATTTTGCAAACCACAAAATTAGAAAATTTTAGTCCAATAGCTTGACGCTGATTTTGTGACAGATAAAATCACCAATTTTATCTGGGGCCCACCAATATTTTTGTTCTCTTTTTTTTCCTCATCCTACAGATATACTACATTTTCTGGGTTCCCTTTTAGTTGGCAGAGAATTACTGATTTTTAGGAGGGAAAAAGAATGTGAAATTTGAGGGATTTTTATTTTAGCAATTAGTGGATATTATCCTAACTAATATAGAGATTGTTGCCTTAGGATGCTTTTTTAAAAAGATAATGTGAGAATTTTCAAATGGCCAGATTGAAAATTTAAGCCTCTGTTATAAAGGGAGATTGCTTAGAAGACACACCTAATACAATTAAGCCTGTATCTCTGAATGAAGCGACTGGAAAGAATTAGAATATTATGTTGTTTATCTTTAGCAAGATAATATGAGTAAGAAACGAGCTCAGGGAAGAAATGGCTGGTTTTAAACAATGACCAAATGAAATGGAGTCTCCATGTTCAAAAGCCTTGCACCTGGAAAGGATGAGAGTTACCAGACCCCAACAATAAGCAATCAGACTAAAACGATTTTGAGTCAAAAAGGTCAGTGAAATTCAGTAGAACAAAGTATTTCAAGTACGAGTCAAAAGGACATAAAGGGTCTCAAAGTACCTTCCATTAATGTATGAGATAGAAAAGCAAGAGAATAATAGTAACTTTGTGAATTGGGTCTACAGAAGCTTGCATGCGAAATTGTATAGAAGCAGACTCTGAAAGCCAGTACAACTTCTAGGAAACAGTATTGCCAAAGGAATCTCCAAGCTAGGATGAAAATAACCTTAGGCCAGCAATTTTCAACAGTTCTCAACTCATGGCACAGATAAACTAATTATTAAAATTCTGTGGCACACCAAAAAATACATTTTTTGCCAATCTAACTAAAATAGGTATACTTTTGACTCATTCACATTGTTATTGTTGTGTTGGCTGTTGTTATTTTTTTAATTTGACAATCTAAGGGAAAAGAGGTCAGTGCCCCTGACTAAATAGTCAGGTATGGCACATTTTAAAATTCTTGCAGCCTACCAGCTGAAAATCGCTGCCATAGGCAATTCAAGCCTGAAAACAACACATGGGTCCCCAAACTTGTCTGTGAAGGAAGCAGGCTGAAAAACCCTAGAACTATAGAAAAACTGTCACACACACCAAGGAGGGAACGCTCCCGCCCACCCGCTTTCCATGTAGCAAAGGGGGTTAAGGATGCAGAAAAGCCTCCTGGGATTAAACCAGGGTCTAATCAGGAACTCTTCCTCTTAGACAAAGAACCTCTCACAGAGGTGCCCAGCTAGATTCACTTCTTAAGGGCAGTTTTAGTTGCGCCTACCCCGGTTCTGATTCACATTCGTAATAATTGGTGTGAGAGTCCTTTGTCTTTCTGATTTGTAGGTCATCAGGTTCCAAAAGAGTGGAGCTCATCTGAAGAATTTTGAGTCCGACTATGCTGAGGAATTCTGTTTCAAGTTTGTTCAGCTCCTCTGTTTAAACTCTACCAGGGGGTCTCTGGAAATGCTTGTGACAAAAGATCAAACACATGGCGTTACAAAGAAGGGAACTTCGTACAACTGCCATCAACATAGGTCCTCTGACAGTTGATGTTCTTGGGTAACAAGTGCTGAAGGCACAGGGAGCCTCTGTCAGACGGGGTTTCTGAGTAAGTACTGGAGCAGAACCACTTCGACCGCCAACTCCATTGGGTTTCATAGTAACACCTGTATTAAGCTGTAGAGATTTCAAGTTTTATCAGTTATAGCAAGTAAAATTATCTCACATTAGTGAACTTGTTTGAATATTTTTATACTCCTACCTGTTTCTTTTCTGTATTCAATTAATGACTAAACCTGTGGCAAAGATGTTTTCTAATGAAGACCTTAGACGTGTTTGGGTTCTGTTACTACTCAGAATCTTATTATGAAGAGACTCAGAAGAACTGACATTACAACACTAATAGAGGAAAAAACACATAAATATTTTATCTTCCCCTAAAATTAATAATGTTTATTATTATACCCTGAAGTTGACTCGAATATTACTTCTTTTATGAAAGTCGCCACTTAAAATTTAAACTCATTTTTTCATTGTATTATTTGTTATAAGTTTATGTAATGATAATATAATTCTTTAAAGTCATCTGAAAATTAGGACATTTTCTACACTAGTGCAGTAATAGCTGAGAAATATCAGCTTCCTCACATGTGGCAATATCACTAATAATCAAGTTATTATTTTATGAAATTATATGATTTTCTAATTATTGGTGATGAGTTAATTTTGTGTGTGTATATATATTTGTATGTGTATATATACATATATATACATACATACATTTGTGTGTGTATATTTTTTAAACCTTTTGTATTAGTTTCCTAGGCCTACCAACACAAAGTACCACAAACTAGGTGGCTTAAAACAACAAAAACTTATTGTCTCATAGTTCTAGAGGCTAGAAGTTAAAAACTAATGTGTCAACAGGCCCATGTTCCTTCTGAAACCTATAGCAAGGCTTCCTCTCTTGCTTTTCCCTGGCTTCTGGTGATTACTGGAAGCCCCTGGTCTCCTAAATGCAGCTTGGAAGCACCTCATTAATTTATTCTGCCATCACACCATGTCCTCTCCCTTTCTGTCTCTCTATCTTCTTCTTATGAGGACACCAGTCCTCATATCTTAAGCAATGTCACACTGTCATCACTGAAACTCTACAAGTGGTTGAACAGGGCAGATAAGACCCCAGTTGTATTGGTCAGCACATAGAACCACGTGGCTTTATACTGCTAATAAATAAACAGAAAATAAGACCTTTATATCCCCATTTTTTTATGTTATGTTGATACAGACCACACAATTACTTTTATTTTTCTTAAGAGTAAATGCAATTAAATGAAGGGACGAGTCCATCAAACAGCACCTGGTATAGTAGCAATAATTTGATTGCATGCACAGATATAAATGCGTGTGCTGATTTTATTCTCTATTACCCACTTTATTGAAAAGACCCCTTTTCTGGGAAAACAGAATGAATTTATCGATTTACCTATCATCATCATCTATTTATTTTTCAAAGAAAAGGATAAATGTCGTAAGGTAATTACGCATGGTAATAGCAGGGTTAATTGCAACACAGAATTGCATCATTTTTATTTTTTTAACTTTATTCAATATAGAAAGATTTTTTCCATTCTAAAAAATATCCCAGGCCAAGTATGTTTCTATTTTATTATAAATAAAGGAGAGTTCATCTGTCCTTAGATAATAGCTCAGAAGCCATAGAAACTGCCAGTTTCTAATACCTCTTCTCTCCTTCCTCTTCATAAACCTTTCCAACAGAGTGAAGGTACATTTTGGTTTTATTAGGCCATAAAACTTGGTGCAATACATTTCATCCTTTTACAAATTGTCTTGAGAACATTTTAATTGCATTTCATTGTGCCTTAGTGTCAGATATGCTCTTTTATGACCTACTCTTCAAACCTCACTCATTACTCTTCTCAGTTCCTCTACTAACAAGTAATATTGTATTTCTTAACATCTCTTGTCAGCTCCAAAGCTGTTAACTTCTCTGAGCAAGTATTTTTGCTTATGTTTGCTTGTGTTTAACCAGCCTTCAATCTCACTTCTGATTCTTCTCCTAATTCTTATATATTCATCTCCACTTTTTATTCTGACAAATTTCCTTTATTTTCTCTTGCTTAAAAAACTCAACAACAGTCATTTTGAAAAGTTATTCATGATAATACAGTACATATTAATTTATGCAAATTAAAAACTCCCACAAATGACAGAAAATGCACAATTAAATGTGACTGATCACAGGGAGAACTATGAGAGGGTCACCCAGGCAAGAGTTAAGCTACTTGACTCAACAGTGTTTCACTATAAGTATCCTTAACATTTGGTTGCAGTAAATCTTCTTTCTTTCTGATCTATTGGGGATATAAAATTGTTTAATCTAATTATTGTTTTTATTTTTCTTTGATATTTATTAATGAGGATTCTATTAAATGCAGAAAGGTTCTATTAAAGAGATTGTGAGATTCATATTAAAATTAATTTCAATTTCCTTAAAAATGATACCAAAGTAACTTCTTTTTAGAGAAAAAACTAAAAATTGAGGACTCACCTTTATCTTTCTAGCATTTCCTCAGTAATATAACTGTCAGCGTGCTGTTACTTACACTCCAGGCTACAACATCACACCTCTACTTCAAACAAATTCTTTGCTCACTGAGGACATTTATATTTTTCTATTTTAAACATCTTAACTCTTGGTAGTTCAAGTAGAAAGCTATAGCTTAAATGAATTGCTTTCATATTATTCTTCCACCTTTAAAAATATCCTTAAGAAACTGTGACATGAAGGCATTTTGTTGTACACCATGGTGTTATAGAAAGACAAATGAAACACAACATTGACCTCACAGAGATTGGGAGCCTTCAGGATTAAAATCACTCCATAATTACCAGGAAATATTCTTAAAATTAAAACAAAAGTAGCATGAATACAATTTAATTTTTTTCATGTAGACTTATTTCAAGATATCATGGTGATTGAGTATATCACTTAGAATAAGTAAACAGTACTTGCTCTTAAAACAGAATAAAAGTTCATATAACAATGACCTCTGATTCCCAGTTTCCTCCTTTGGAGCTTCTCAGTCTATTTTATATAATGTTTATGTTTAATTAACTATATTAATATTTTTATAATGATCAATAGCATATATATTTATCTCTAAATTAATTTGGTTGAATAATTTAGACATGTAGAGAACCTCTTCCTTCAACAATTATTTGTTGTGTCCCTACCATGGACCGGACGCTGACTTCAGTGCTATGGATACTGCCAGAAGAAATCTAATTCCCTCCTCTCTGGAGCTCCCATTCTAAGAGAAAGTAAAGAGATGACAATTATACAACATATCTCTTATACACATGACATATATACATATATGTGTGTGTGCATGTGTATATATAGTTTTTGTTTTACTTAGTATGTCCAAGAGCAGTATTTCTGGACATACTGAATAGAGAGCTGAATCATATTTGAACAGAGAGCCGAATAACGTGAGCATGCCAGCCAGAACCACATGGGGGTAAGAGTTCTCTACGCAGATGGGACAGCAAGTGCCAAGGCCTTGAGACAGGAAAGTACTGCATGTGCACATGGAATATCAAGGGACCATCTGGCAAGAGTGAGGAGTGTGTGGATAATGCCAGGAGATACACTCAGACGATGAAGAGGGGTGAAATGACCCAGATTAAGAGTCTTGACTTTGATTTTGAGTAATATGGGACATTTTTAAGGAGACGATTTCTCTAGCTAACTTGACTGTGGGAGTGGAGGGGAATGGGTAGGAGAGAGCAATGGGGGAAAGGGTGGGACAACTGTAACTGAACAACGATTAAAAAAATAAAGAAGAATAGACTGAGAAGCTCCAAAGGAGGAAACTGGGAATCAGAGGTCATTGTTATAGTCTAGTCAGGAGTTTGTGGTGGTTTAGAGCTGCAGTGGTAGAGAAGGTAAGAAGACAGATTTTTTTTTTATTGTTCGTAGCTTTTATTTTCTTTTTCTCAATTAAGTCCATTTAACATTGCATATAATAATGGTTTGGTGATGCTTAACTCCTTAACTTTTTCCTGGGAAGCTCTTTTTTTTAAAATATTTATTGTTATTTAATTACAGTTGTATGCCTTTTCTCCCCATCCCTCCACCCCACCCCAGCTGAACCCACCTCCCGCCCCCACCTCCACCCTCCCCCTTGATTTTGTCCATGTGTCCTTTATAGTAGTTCCTGAAATCCCCTCTCCTCACCATCCCCTCCCCACTCCCCCTGGCTATTGTTACATTGTTCTTAACAAGAAGACAGATTTTTAACTAAATTGAAGATAGGGCCAACCAAATTTGTTCATGTCTTGGGTTTAGAGTAAAAGAAAAAGAAAATTATCAAAGACAAAAATAACATCATTTACCAAAGAAACTTGAAGGATTGTTGCCCACATCATAGGTAAAGAATAATGGTTTAATTTCTCTATAAAATAATAAGAAAATTATACATATATATGAATTCAATATTCAAAATGATGAAATCTGATTATATTACATTGGAGGACTCTTTAACCTGTAGTAAAATTAATAGTTGTATTTTTTCCTAAAGTAAGTTTAAATAACTTATTAAAGTAAACAGACCATCAGTATCTTTTCACTGAATATGCTGAGGGGGGTGGAGGGAAGTATTGGGAATCTAGGCACATATACAACAACATTGTTTAAACTGCTCTAAAATTATTTTGCCAATCAAACAAAATTACCCCAAAATTTATAGTCACTGATGGGTAGTTAAATCAAATCAAAACAGATGCATCATTCTGGAAACATAATCATATGCTGCCTCTTATCCAAGGATGCACATTATCATTGATAGATCTAATTTGCATAATGAGATCTTTAAGATGTACAGGCAGAAATAATTATTTTTGATAATTTTGGCATCTTCAATTAAATTATAAAACACTTAATGTAGTAATATGTATCTGTACATTTCTGAGAATATAATGTTTAAGGTGAAATGCACCACCAAATAAATTTGAATTCACTATAAAACATTTAAAGGTAATTCAATTTAGCATAAACAAAAAGGATGCATTAGGTGATTTAGAACTATTATTTTTTTCTGATATTCTAAGTATATTTTTTAATCAGTTTATAATTATAACTTCAGTGCCTGGAAGTAATATTATTGCAACACTCAACTTTTCTCATAAAAAGAAATACAAGTTACAAAGTCAGGAAGAATAATGAAACATACGGTTTACTTATAGGTAGTAGAATTGTTCAACAAAATCAAATTGTACTATAGATAAATATACACAATATTATGGTTTTTCCATATGGTTTCTCAAAGTCCAATGTCATAAAGGATGAAATATCACAATCGTTTAGTTTCTAACAGTGATGGATTATGTTTTCTTCCATTTTGTGAAGGCAATATACCAGGAAGTATCCATTCATTCATGGTTCCTGATAGTGTATAAAACTTTTACTTAATATACATTATTAACACTAACTGTGCTTTCTTCAAAGCTTAGAGTAAGCACACATGAACTGACGAATGTGAGGACCACATCCAAGAGAGAAATATACACAGTTGACCTAGAATGTGGGGCAATTTGGCATTACCAATAATACATCAACTCTATCAACATATCTATTTATCCAGTATTGTTAACTTTGATTGTTCTTATGAAAATATATGAGATTATCTTTACATTCTAATATTTTATTTCAGTTTCTATAACACCCTCTTACCTTAAATATGTTTTTTCATTTAATAGTTCATAGTAAACCAAAGAGGCAGAAAACTTGCTGAATGGAAGTTGAAGGTCTAGCTAAAATGTAAGCTCAGGGTTTAAGAGCAAGATAACCATTTTCCCTACAATATTGGACTCCAGTGTTTCTAAATGCCATTATTTGTTATTATTTTAAAGAGGTCATTAATCTAAAATATTTTGAAAAATTACACTTCCTTTTGCTAAAATGTTTACCATAGGCATGAAGTGGCCACACAGTCATACATGTGGTATACAGGAATGCAGATGAAATAATTAGTGTATAAGGATGCAGGCATTGCATTTAGTGAGTAGACTGATAAAACGTCAAATATTTGGGCAAATTATATTGGTCTGATATTGAGAAGATCATCCCATGGAGGGGCAGGGAAGGGGATCACTGCTCTACCTCACTCAGCATCTATGCTGAATGAAAATAAAATGCACACATAAAATACAAGAAAAGAAAAACAAAATCTGGTGACTGTCATGTGTAAGATTAATCAGGTTGACAGTAATTTTCAATATATTGTCTCACTGGACTTTTGTTACTGAGTCTGTGAATTGTTGAAATGAAGTTGAAATTCTAACTCTGTTGCTGACATACATTTGTCTCAGATCTTCCAGCTTTTACCTAACACGCGCATACATGCACCTTTATAATAGTGCCTATTTATAAAATAATACTTTCAGAATTATAAAATATTTCTTTGATCTCTGGTTCTGTCCTGTCTTGAATTCTACTTCCTCTTTTATGAAGATATCTAAACTAGCTTTCTCATGATTACTGTTTATGTGGTATTTATTCGCCATTATTTTATTTTGAGGATGTTCTTTATATTTAAGGTGCTTCCTTTTGATGGTGTAAAGTTAGATCCAGATTTTCCATCTGTTATGACAAACGGTAGTATTTAGAATATTTAGTTTAATGTATTTTTCAAAATTATAGGGTTTAAATCTATCATCTTGGTATTTGCTTTCTGTTTGCCACTTCTGTTTTCATTATTTTTTCATAGATTCTTTTGGATTAATTTATTATTCATTAGTATTTTACTTATTTCCTATATTGGATTATTAGCTATACTTCTTTCTTTAAATTCTTAGTGGTTGCTCTTCATATTTAATGTACATTTAAAAAAAATCAAAATCTACTAGCAAATAATAAACATAAAAATATATAACATAGAAAAACCACTACAGTGTCTTGCCTTGAATGTTGTGACTCAGGTGGTTGGGCATCATTCCACAAACCAAAAATTCGCACATGCCTGGGTTGAAGCTTCTGTCCCCAGTCAGAGCACATAGGAGAGGCAACAGATCAATGTTTCTCTCCCTCTCTTTTCCCTCCTTTCCCTCTCTCTAAAAATATATATTTTTTAAATGTTCCACAGTATTTTTTTAAAACCCATAATACATTATTATTACTGCTTTAAGCAATCACTTAAATTGAAACATGAGAAAATAGACATCTTTACTATTAACCTATGTATTTTCCATTTTAGAGCTGTTCATTTCTGTGGATAAATCTAATTTGCCTTATAATATGATTTTTCTACAGCAGTAAATTTCTATTAAATTGCTTTACTAGAGGTATAATAGGGAATAATTGACCTATTTACATCTAAAGTGGCTATAATTCATCTTTATTTTTAAAAAGATGCTATCATTGGATATAAAATTCTAGGTTGATGGAGCATGTTTTTAGTGCTTTGAAGATATTATTCCACTGTCCATTGACTCTCATTGTTTTAGATGAGAAATCAATGTAATTTCTTACTGTTTTAGAGCCATAATTTGTCCTTTCCTGGCTGCTTTTAGGTGTTTTTCTCTTTTTCACTGCTTTTTAGCATTTTAGTGGTGGAGTATTTTGTGTGTTTTCTTACTTCCATTTTCCCTTACACACCCCTCATGTATGTCAGGTTTTGTTTTTTGTTTTGTTTTGTTTTATTCATGGCCTGATATTTTAATCAACTTTGGCAATTCACAGATTTGTTTTTTGCAGCTGGGCTGTGAGAAAAAAAGTGTTTATTTTATACAGTAGAAATACCAATCTTTTTACTTTTTGTTTATAAGATCTACACCTTGATTAGAAAAGCCCCTCTATTTCAGAAAAATATGATCTATGTTTTCTGTGTAACATCTGAAGTTCAAATTTCACAATTAAGTTTGTGATGTCATTGGAAATTACCTGATATAAAACATAACAGAGGTATTTCTGTTTATTCTACAATTAAATAGCCAGTTTCCCCAACCTCACTTTTTAAAAATGTAGTTTTCTCCTCTTGTTTAATGTAATACATCTAATATAACAAATTTCTATATGCATCTCCATTACATTATTTCCAAAGGTCTTACATGATGCCCAGGATGTGCTCTAATTCACGAAATCAACACGCACTAAAGAGCATGCTCATCTTTCAGAACATGTATATTTCCATATATATTCCCAAACTGACTTCTGGAAAATAGTAAGAATTTGTACCTCTACCAGCATGTGTACATTTTTATGTATGAAAAAATCACCAGAAGAGGCTGGTCAACAATTGATAGGTAGTGACTAATTGCCTAGTGTTTAACTGGCACTGGTTTATTAACTGGTCTCACTATGGATGAAGCCACATACTTTATCCGCTGTAACTAGATCTTTGTTAATCTGTCCTTGTCCCTACTTTGAACATTTTCTGTTTGTCTCTTTTCCTCCTAATTAATTTATAAGACCTTTTTGTGAATTAAGAATGTTAATCTTTTAGTTTTCATTTATATGGTGATCACGTGGCCTGCTGCTATTTGCTCTTCAGGTGAGGTCAGTGTATCTTTGTTCTGCATAATTTGATTTGGCATAGTGAAATAATGGTGCTTTGTACGTTTGTCCAGCAGTCTTCTCTTCCCAGAATCTGGCCCCTGCGATCATCTTTTTCATAAAGAACAAGCACAATGACCATATAGGATAGAACCAGATGTTCTTGGCACAAATTCAGCGTTATGTAGAGCCCCAAACGTCTACACTGGTCATCCCAAGCCATGGGAAAGGTAAATTTACAGTAAAATAAGACACAAGAGGAAACAATAAACCATGATCTCCAATGCCAAGATTCTTGTCCTTTTCAATGAGGACAGAGAAAGGAATATTCTAGAGATCACATAGCCTTTAAGAAAGAGATAGTGATTTCCAGACATTTAAGTTTCCCAAAGGTCTATGCCTTATTCCTGCATCTCATTTCAATGAAATTTTCCTTTATCTTTTTATTAATTGTTGTCATGAATTAGAAAATTCTGCAAATGCCTATATTTTGCAGTTAAAGTCACAGTGACCACGTGCATTTACAGAGTCTGTGCTCTGTCCATGGGTCTGTCTAAGGGAGTGGGGAGCTAAGCCCATGCTCTCTCTAACAGAGCTCTGCACCGCCACTGGGAGAGGATGACACATGTTTTAAAGTTACGGAAAGGCGGTGTATAAACTAGCTAGTGATGGGCTTCCTTACTTGACCCCTGGCTGAAATGGAAATAAAAATTAGTATCAAATCATAATGCAGTGAGGATAGTGCATTATGAAATAGTAAGCTCTTTACAAATCCCCAAGCTGGTGTGTAAAGAATGTATTTTATGTCTTGTGCTGAGAAAAGAGCTCAATAATAAATTGTTTCCATCACGTTGTACTTCATGCCCAATAAAGGTGATAGATTGGTGAGATTAGTAGCCAAGAATAAGAATCTATGACTGTGTGTATCATTTATATTGGACTCTGAAAGAGGAGAAAACTGTTCCTGCATTCCTAGCTAGAAATCTATAAGTAAAAAAGGATAATTATGCCACATTATAAAATCTCATTAGTCTAAAGCAGAAAGTAAAACTATTTCAGTAAGACTACTAGATTTTAAATATGAAAACTAATGATCCTTTTTGACTTACAGTGGTCAAAATTTTTGTTGCTCCAGGTTCTTGTTACTTAAATGGACTGATTTTTGAAAAAGACAAGTAATCTGGCAATTAGATTAAGAATGTTAGGGAGCTACAAAAACTTCTGGCATTTTAAAGGGTATTTCCCTTTACACCTAACATTCCACCTCCTCGCACACTGATCTAGTGGTGTTCACTCTCATTTCACGGGCTGGGGAGGTTGGAGGGTGGAGGGCAAAGTGAAAATGCTTCCTGCGGTTTTCTCTGTCCTCGGTTCTAATAGGAGCCTGCCATGTGGACCACTTAGTGCATAACAATGCAGGAAGATGGAACTCTATGCCATCTCGTTCTTAAGCAGCAGCGCCCCCCAGCCATTTCCCTTCTGTGCCACACACAGCTGTTTAGAACAAGCAATCCCACTGTGCTGAGTGAGGACCAAGCAAGCAAAGGAAACATCGCAGGATCATACTTGCTCTTGATGTTAATATTGGTTCCCAAGTATGAATGTAACAGAAATTTCACTGATGCTTTTGGAAGGTCACGTTGCCAGGACACCTCATGGTCTATTGAACAGGGGTATCTCTGCCTAATCAAACATCCCCAAAGTGCAATCTTCTTCCTTCAGAAAAATGCCTACAGACTGGGGAAATCAGCAGTGCGTCACCTGACATGCCGTTTCATGACACCTATTGGCTCCCTGTGAGTGAATCCTGATTTGTGGAGATTGTTGAGAAGGGATATTATCTTAGCAGTCATTAATTGTCAGGGCAGGAATTTCACATTATGGAAATCAGTTCACTGATTTGTAAGCACCTGAAACGTGAAGTTCTAGTATAATAGTTCACAATTTACCAGAAAAACCACCAGCAGCTGTCCTCAAAGGATGTCAGTATATGGAATCTGTAAGTTGCTAGCTCGGAGGAAGTGGCATCGCTTTGTTCTAGATATAAAAGTATGATTGCACTCTGGAGAATTCTGTAAATTCCACTTTGATTCGTTTTGCTTTCATTTGCCTTCTTACTGTAGTTCTATTTGCATTACTGTTACACACAGAGCATGCTGACATCATTTTATCTATAGATAACAAGATGAGAATTGTGTACAGCTGATCCTGATTATAGGTATGTTTCTCTTGAGTACTGTGAAATTTGAGAGAAATGGCCCCATGGCATCAAATCCATATGCAGAACAGAGATAAGGTAATATTCTCCTTCCCATTCACAAAGTCCAACTGCTCTAGTGACTACTTATATTAGAATTGATCAATATGGAAGGCACTTGTGGGACTTGATGTATGAACATAAAGTTATATATTTCAGGAAGGAAAGATGTGAAATGTAGTGGATATGATTTAAGATATTTTACATTAGTTAGGTTTGCATTTGGCTACTCCTACAAAACCCAAGCACAATTTACGGTTTGCTTAAACAAGTAGGGTTTAGCCCTGGCTGGTGTGGCTCAGTGGGCTGAGCACTGGTCTGTAAACTGAAAGGTCATAGGTTCAATTCCCCGTCAGGGCACATGCCTGGGTTGTGGCCAGATCCCCAGTTATGGGCATGCGAGAGGCAACCACACAATGATGTTTCTCTCCCTCTCTTTCTTCCTCCCTTACCCTTTCTCTAAATAAATAAATAAAATGTTTTTAAAAATAAAATATAAACAAAGAGTGTCTATTTGAAACCCAAGTCCATTGGTAAGCCATTCCAGGATGACATAGCTGTTCAAGAAATCATCAAAGATCTAGGTTCTAGCTTTATTTTCTTTATTTTTCATCAGGAAAAAACAAAAAAAACATGTCTTCCTAGAAAGACTAGCTGATACATTTCCGTTTGCTTTAATTCCATAATATGCAGTTAATGTGCCTATTACTATCTGCAAAAGACTTGAGAAAGGTGACTTTGTTGTCATTGCTACCTGAAACTTTGTTCACTATGGCGAAGGAGAAGACAAGGGGCTCAGAAGATTAGCAGTGCTGGCCATATTATCTCAACAAGAATTCTTCTCTGTGGGAACTCTCTACCAATAGACATTGCAGAAGCCATTAGTTTAGGGGGGTCAGATGTCTAACATAGTATGCTATTAATACAAGGAAGAACCATTATATCAACATTTTTTCTTTTTCTTAACATTTTTTATTGTTGTTCAAGTATGGTTTTCTGCCTTTTCCCCCCACCCCTCCCCACCACCCCAGTCCCCCCCACCTCCCTCCCCTTTTTCCACCCCTCTTGTTATTGTCCATGTATCCTTTATAATTGTTCCTGCAAACCTTTCATTATATCAACTTTTCACAAACTAGTTTAAACAAATTGAGAAGAAGGTATATTCTGTGAGCCAGACTGAAAACTAAAATAGTACTAGGCTTGGCAACTGCTTGTAGCCAGTAAGATTATTATTAGTCAAACAAACATTTTAAAAGAGTAAAACTGTGAAGGAGTAGAAGTCTACTGCAGAAAGGGGTATGGAGCAGAACTGTTTGGAGACCAGAGATGAAAAACCATGTAATCCCAATAAAAAGGGGGAAAAAGTATCACTGCAACATATATTTTCAGTTATTCACATTTTGATTAATTTTTACAATATCACCTTATTGACCACTTACAATATTATTTTTAAATTAGCAGTAATTTTGGAAAGAGAAATGAAAATCCTAAACTTGAATTCTCCCACACAAAAATTAACTCAAGATAGATGAAACATGTAAATATAAAATACAAAACTATGAAATTCCTACAGCTCACAAAAGGAATAATTGATATATCGGACTTCATTAAAGTTTTAAAAGCTGAAAACACCAAACACTGGTGAGGATGTGGTGCAACAGGGATTCTCATTCATCGCTAGTGAGAATGCAAAATGGTCCAGCCACTCCGAAAGACAGTTTAGCAGTTTCCTACAAAAATGTACTCTTACCTTATGATCCAGCCAGCATGCTCCTTGTTATTGTCCACAGGAGTTGAAAACTTACGTCCACACAAAACCTTGCACAGAGACCTTTATAAGAGCTTTATTCATAATTTGTAAAACCTGGAAACAATAAAAATGTCCGTCAGGAAGTAAACTGTGGCACAAGCAGGTAGTGCAATATTATTCAAAACTGAGAAGAAAGGAAGTATCAAGCCATAAAAGGACACGGAGAAACCTTAAATGCATATTACTGAGTAAAAGGAGCCAATCGGAAAAGGCTGCACACTGTATGTCTCCAACTTTATGACACTCTGGAAAAGGCAAAACTATGAAAACATTGAAAAGATCAATGGTTGGAGAAGGAAATGCATGAATGAACAGGCAGAGCACAGAGGGTTTTTAGGGCAGTGAAAATACTCTGTATAATGCGGTGATGGATGCATGTCATTCTGTCTTCATCTAAACCCATAGAGCACAAAACACCAATGTGAACTCTATTGCAAACTGCGGGCTTTGGGTAACATTGATGTGTCTATGTCGGCACACTAGCTATAAGAACTGCACCACTCTGGTGGGAAATGTCGGTGATGGGGGAAGCTGTGCATGTGTGGGGTCAGGGGTAGGCGTGTCTTCCTCGTAATGTTGCCATGAGCCTCAATCTGCTCTAAAATATTAAAATCTTAAAAACTGAATTCTCCCTTTAAGGAAAAGTCATTTATTTCCACTTATTTGCATCATTATTTTATTCACTAAGTTTTATAGTTTTAAAAAATAAATTTAGTGTTGACATTCTTCAAAAGCTTTTTAGGTTTTTTGGGACATCTTTTTGGGTATTTATTTCCCATACAATATTTTAAATTGTTGTTACCACTGGAGTAGATATTTTATACTACTTACCAAAACTTACTCCCTCATTCCCTGAGCAGACGTACTACCCTCCCAGACTCACTTCTGTCCTGTACAATAAATGTAGCCCAAGCATGTACATTATTGCTCAGTCTTGACTTAATTCTTTGGATTTTTCCCTTCGGGTAAGCAGGTTCAAAAATATTATCTGTTCCTCTTCAATCCAGTGGGGCTTTTTTCTATTCTTTTGTGTTAGATTCTGCTTGCATTGCATTCAAAATTTAGAGAAATCTTAAATAAAAGAGATAATAATGGAAATCCGTATGAATTTCTGGGTTTCGTGGGAATGTATGTGTATGCACCAAGCTAGTCAGACATTGGTTACAAATTCACGTTCTATCTGATGTTCAGAAAACATCCTCCGCTCATCATTTTTAAGATGTACATATGAATATATTCTCAAATTCCTGAAATGTATTTTAAATATATTTCTTCATATATATGAGAGAGAATAGAATAATCCATCTCTTATCTATCTACTTTTTACCTTTATATCCCAATACTTTTAAGAGGAATCATTAAATACACTATGTGTGTGTGTGTGTGTACACTCATTTATATTTTTTGATTTTGTTGTTAGGCACATACATACACTTTTGTGAACTGCCATATCTTGTTAGAGAATTGATCCTTTAATCATTATGTAATGCTCTCTCGTCTATGCTAATTCACCTTGCTCTGAAGTCTGCTTTGTGGAAAATTAACATAGTTACTTTTAGCTTTCTTTTGATTAGTGTCAATATGGTACATCTTTCTCCATCCATTTACACTTAATCTATTTAGGTCTTTATATTTAAAGTGGGTTTACTGTAAACATTTATTTGGGTCTTGTTTTTTCTGACAATCTCTGTCTTTGAACTGAAATCATTAATATTTGAAAATTTTCAGTCATTATTGCTTCAAACATTTCTACATTCTTTTCTCTCCTCCTCCCTCTGGTCTTCCCATTACGCCTATGTCACATCATTTGTAGTTTTCCCATCATCCTTGGATATTTGGTTCTATTTTTACTTTGTGTTTTTTTCTCTTTTTATTAAGATTTGGAAGTTTCTATGGACATATCCTCAAACTCAGATTTGTTCTTCAGAAACATCTAGTCTTATAACGAGCCCATCAAAGCATTCTTCATTTCTTTTATGGTGTTTTTAAGCTCTATTACTTTTATTCTATTTTAGAGTTTCTATCTCTCTGCTGAAGTCACCTATAAGTTATTGCATGTTGTCTAATTTTTTCTATGAGAGACCTTCTCATATTAAACACAATTATTTTAAATGTCTTGTCTGATAATTCCAACACCCTTGCCATGTCTAACTATGGTCCTAATGTTCCCTCTGTCCTTCAAACTGTTGTTTCTGTATACTTGTTTGTCATTTTTTCTTGGCAGCTGCGCATGATGTACTGGGTGCGAGGAACTCTGGTAGACAAGCCTTTAGCCATGTGGTTATAAGGTAACTCGGAAGGGAAGGACTCCATAGTTCTTTAGGTGACTCTGTGTTCTTGGGTCGTGACTTCAAAATTGCCTCTACCCACCCCTCTCAAATCCCTTAGATGAGACAGGATGACTAGAGGGGGCTGAAGTTGGGCATTTCCCACAAGCTAGTTTGATTCTAATAAAACCCTTTGGTCAGCCTCTGGTAAAAGAATTTCTCTTGAGGGCTGGCCTTGCTAAGAACAGAATGCTATGGGCCTGTGAGAAAATGGCAGCTTTTTCCCTCCCCTGCTAGACAGACAAAGGGCTCTCTGATCTTCTCTGAGAGAACCTGGTAGGTCTCCTACAGATAAAACTCGTGAAAGTGTGGGGAGCTCCTCCTAAGAGTGGACCCTTTGGGCTTTTAACTCTTAGACTGGTCCACTGAGGGTACAGCAGTTCTGGTCCCCACAAAAATTTCTGCTCATGGCTTTCTGTTTCAGTCAGTTGTGATTCTCTGTATCTACCTGTTTGTCTCTCCAATTCTTTGGGCAACCATTTGCCTTGTGACCTCAATTTTCTGACAGATCTGAAGATAGTGTTGATTTTCAGTTTGTGCAGATTTTAACTCTTTTTAGAATGCAATGAAAACTCTTAAGCTCTTTACATGCTGGATAAGAAACTGGAAGCCTTTTTTTTTCCTTAATGAATCTCTATAATATGCATGTATTTTTAAAATCATATTATAGAGGTAATGAGCATGGCTTTAAAATATGGTATTCATATATTCTTAGGTAAAATATATATTAAAAAACCTCAGTAAGATGATTCAAGAAGGCATCAATATCCCTTAATACACCAACTTTTTTAAGAGCTACCATGTTACTCTACTACAAGTATAAACACAGGGAAATATTTTTTGATAGAAAGTATTTATGAAATATGATCCTTGAGATTTAAAACTATGATCTTGGCAAAATTTTAATTTGAGTATTCTCAACTTCCATAGACCTAAGTAAACAACTTAGTACAACAATTATTCTGGTCATAATGTGAACATCAATGTATACACAAACACAGATGATTTACAATGAAGAATGAGTTTTAAAACTTTGGTTATGTTAGTTTGATGTTAGTTAAAAGATATCATTATAAAGGACACATGGACAAAATCAAGGGGGAGGGTGGAGCTGGGGGAAGGAGGGGGGTTTGGGTGGGGTGGGGTGGAGGGATGGGGAGAAAAGGCACACAACTGTAATTGAATAACAATAAAAAATTTTAAAAAATAAAATTTAAAAAATTTAAAAAAGATATCATTAGATTCTAAAATGATAAATCAAAACTTATTCATATGCATATTATTTAATTTTAAATGAAGCAATATAATTATATGCTAGTGATTTGAAATACCCAGCAAATTAATGCTACCTATAATGTCTCTAATTAAATGATTAGGTAATTGCATTTTCTAAATAAGTAGTGATGTGGTAAGGGTATAGCAAGATGGATTAACATCTGGGAAGAGACATGGTAGAAAGTATTGATCTGTTTAGCATAGTTCTTGAACATTATGCCAGAGTTACATTGCAAAAAATAGTTAATATTTATTATCTTTTGCCTTTAAGGAAAATGTGTAACTGATCAAACACAAAAGAGAAAGATTTTTGAAGCTCTCTTGGCTGAAGCATGTTCTCTCTCAGTTTCTCATACACAGAATGTTTCCTTTTCACAGGTTATTTCTTAATTTATTTTTCCATTTCTCTTCTACTATTGATTAGCTTATCTTTTTTTTCTGTTCACTATATCTTTCCTACCATCTAGCAGCTGCTTATTCATAATATCTTTCCTTATAAATGTATCTTACCATGGCCTTACATAAAATCAACTCTAGCATTTTTACCCTGTTCATTGTTTTATATCCATTTCATTTTTTAAATGTTTCATTTGATTCACGTTTTCCAGTTTAAATTAATGAGCACAAGAATATAATTTATCAAGGTTATTTTTTATGCTCAATTACATTATATATTTTGTTAGTCTACATAATTTACTCTTGAATCACAATTTAACTCTGGTTAAATTAGGTATATCCATAATTATCATGCCATTGATATCTCAGGTAAGAGAAATCAATTAAGATGGACTGGACTCAAATTTTATTAGAGGAGATGGAGCCTGTGGAAATGATATAATACTTGCAGAGCTTGCAGGTTGCCATTAAACTGAAAAATTTATATACAAAATGGGTCAATAATGACTCACAGTTTTCTCATTCTTTCTTTCTTCATTTCCCTTCCTTCCTTCCTTCCTTCCTTCCTTCCTCCCTTCCTTCCTTCCTTCCTTTCCTTATAACCCAGAATATGGAAGTACCTTTTACTAGAAACTCAAGCACAGGAACAGAGTTGATTTAGAAAGTTGAAATAATTTTCACACTTACTAAATTTGTGACCTTACTGAACATTTAAATTGACCTGCTTAGTAGACAGATATCCCAGTGGAGGTTTCAGCATATGCCTGAGGCCAAGCACATAGCGTATTATTTTAAATTATGGGTAGTGATAAACAGGAAAAGTTAGAAATCTCTTTTTAAAAGGCAACAGGCAGCCACAGGGGAGTCCTTAATTTAAAAGGAAGGAAAATCCAGAACAGAAGACTGAGACTAAATTCCCACTGAATTCCCAATGAAGCCAAGAATGCAAAGATGGAGAAGATAGCCATCTGTGATTAAAGCATCTAGAATTTCCAGTATAATGACAATAAATATTCTTCATTAATATAGTAACATAGAAGTCACTGATGACCTTGTAATATGTAGACTTCTGGAGTAGTGAGGAGGTAAGGAGATTCTAGTTGTATTAAAAAGTGAACTAAAAGTCAGGAATTAGGCATAACACAGAAGTTTGATAATTTTGAAAAGTTTGTTGTGAAGTGGAGCAAAAAAATCAAGTTGACATTTTGTCTGCTAGTAACACCCAAGACACTAATTCAAAAGAACAGGAGCACCCTTATGTTCACTGCAGCGTTATTTATAATCGCCAAGTTATGGAAGCAGCCCAAGTGTCCATCAATAGATGAGGGGATAAAACCACAATGGGACGTTTACATAATGGAATTCTACTCGGCCATAAAAATAAGAAAATTTTACCCGTTGCAACAGTATGGATGAACCTGGAGAACATTATGCTAAGTAAAATAAACCAGTCAGAGAAAGACAAATCCCATATGATTTCACTCATATGTGGAATCTAATGAACAAACTGAACTAACAAGGAAAATGGGGACAGATTCATAGATGGAAAACAGATGACAGCTGGCAGGGGAGGTTAGAGGGTGTAGGGATTGAGCAAAAAGGAAAAAGGACTGGTGGACATGGACAACAGTGTGGTGATTGTGGGGGGAGAGGGGAATAAGGGGGCTGAATGGTAATGGAAAAATATAATAAAGATCATATATTAAAAATACATAAAATAAAATAAAATATATTTGAAAAAACAAATGTGCTGAAAACCATTAAGAAAATAAAAGTTAACTAAAGGAGGTTTAATATAAGGAAAATTAGAAGAAACACATATTAAGGGAAACACCACGATGGAACAAGAATCCCAGAAGCAGGGAGTCTGGAGGGAGTCCACAGTGTGGTAAGTCAGGGGTTCCAACATCATAGGCTTGACTCGTTTGCAGCTCTGCCCAGATAGTCTCAACAGGTAACCTATTCCCTGTGCATCTGCAGATGGGCTGTGGCCCCTCAATGTGTATTGCATCCCTGTAGAGCCTTATCTGAATCTCTGTTAGAAAAACAAGTGACTTTTCCCAGACAGCCCAGGGTAGATTTTCCCTCATATTTTATTGACCAGATCTGCACTATTTGTCTAATTCTAAATCAATCTGTCAAAAGAACTGGAAGTGCTCTGATTGTGAGAATGTTTTTGTCTTGTTTTTTGTTTTGTTTTTTACCTTATGGGGCTGCCTGTTAATTGGTGGTATGCTTTCAAACTAATGATATTATCTGTTGATTTTTCTACTAATTCACTCTAGAATGTGAGGATACCTAGATGGTAATTCCCTGGCATCATAAAGCATCTTTTAGGAAGTGACACCAAAAATACATTTAAAAATAAAAATCATTTAAATTTTAAAAGTCCTATGGAGGAAAACAAAACATTGTAATGTGATAGCTAACTCCTGACATAGAAGATGGAAACTATTTAGAAATAGTTCAGAGAGCTCTTATTAATGAGGTAATATGTGAGATAAGATTTGATGCACAAATCAAAGAACTAAGGAGAGAACATACAAAGAGAAGCAACAACAACAAATTTGAAATTCTTAAGGCAGGTCATAAAAAGGTGGATGTACAAACAAAACAAAGAAAGAAGAACTTAGAACTGGAATATAAAGAATGCAATAAAAAATATTTAGGAGATGACCTCAGAGAGGCAGACAGCGGTTAGGACCTGTAAAATCTGTTAGAAAATAGAGGGGAATTTAAAAGTTATTCTAATTAAAGTGAGAAACTACTAGCAGAGTTTAAGTATGGGGATACTGTGCTGCCACTTATCTTCTTAAGAGATCTGTCTGTTTTGTTGACATTGGATTGCAGAGGGTGGGAGTGAATGGCCAGATCCAGTTAGGAGGCTGTAGAAGTTCTCCAACAGATACGATGATATCTAGAACTAGCGAGGTAACAATGAATAAGCGTGATCTTTACTGTACTCACCATGTATTTGAATAATACTGCGATTGTATTGGGAATGTTAGAAAATGCTTATAATTATGTGTGATTCCAAGGTTTTGGTGTTGGGCAACAAGAGAGTTGATAATTTATTCCATTACCAGATGAGGGAATGCTTGGAGAAAAAGGAATTTGGAAAAGGGGTTAGAAACAATCTGGTAGAGAAAAAAATTGATAATGTTGGTGGAAAGGAGGACTATGGAAGAAATCAAAGTCTTTATAAAATCAGGGAAAATATTTTTTCTAGAGAGTAAATTGAATGATACCTCTACACAATTGACTGGGAAGAGGAGAAAGTTTGGGGAGAGAGGAGAAAATTTTGTTACCCCAGAAAATCAAATATAACCTACAAGGCCATCCATTTAAAAACTGCTGGGATGGGGACCATCGTTTGAACTCTGCGCTGGTCGACTTAAGGCACATCCAGTACGGAACACTCCATTCTTTCAGGTCACGTACCAAAAGGGTCAGGTATTTACAATCAGCCGGCGCTGAAGTGTTCCCAATTATGTATGATGACAAAAGACAGGGATTGTATACATTTTGAAGGGAGCAATTTAATGATAGACCCAGGGAACCAAGCTAGAAAAGTGAGTTTAAACTACAGGTGAGTGAGTTTGGAACAACTGGGTGGATAGTGGGATGAGGGGAGTGAGTTGAATGGAAAGCTGACTGTGGCTCAGTAATTATACTAGTGAGCACACTGGCATGGTATGGGATGAAGACATGGGAAACAGCAGCTGATGAATAAGGTATTGGAAATAAATGCTGTCAGAAGCTGTCAAATGCTGTCAAAATGCTGTGCATTTTGTCCTCCATCAAAATGCACAGACTGATGACAGAGAGGATGACACTGACCTAAAGAGTTGCTCTGGTTTGTTTTGGTTAAGCAAATCTGCAAGACATTTTTATTTTCATTCTTTCAGACTATCGTCTCCCGTTTGTCACAGCTCCCACAACCTTCGTTGGCCTTGCATGCATTTATGTCTACATCTTACCTGACACGTCCCTGGAGCCCTCTGAGAGTGAGCGGTAGCCTACAGCATGGCCATGCCGACAAATGAACAAAGACTGAACAAGTCAAAAACCTGAGGTTCCACGGTGGTCAATGGATCACAAAATCTTTGAGAGTTTTGACAGAAATAGGAGTAGACAGGGAGACAAATCAATATTCAAATTATCCATGGAGGAGTGAAAATTAAAAAAGATTCTGTAGGTCACAATTTCGAGGTAAGGAGAGGATTGTACAGTTGATTTGTGAAAGCTAAAAAATGGCAGGAGATTTTACCTTCATTTTGTAACTTCTGTTTTAAGGTATGTGGAATGTAAGAGCCAGGCTCCGCTTGAATGGGCAGCAACATGTCTGGGTCCTTTTAGGTAGGGTCAAGGTAGAATTTAGAAAAAGTAGGTGGAGACTATATTTTTAAAAAGGATTGGGATGAAGTTTTGTTAAACAGAATTTGAGGTGGACAGAACATTGTCAGGGAAGGGTTAGGTGAAAGAAACATGCAAAACCTATGAGGAAAAGAGTTTAAATGATAAAGGATACATAAGAAGTCTCGATTTTAAGGAAGTGACTAAAGCACGCAGGCATAACAGAGTGATCTGTGATCATTACCTAGAAGAAGCTGGGCCAAGTAGTGTCTCCTTGTCAGGACAAATATCCTACTTAGCGGCAACTGACTGCTTCCTGGCCTACACGGTGGAGCTGAGACAAAGGGGAAGCTTAATCAGTCCCAGCATAAGAGAAATAGAATAAAGCTCAACATGAAATTTGGATTGTTTGCCTGGCAAATGACAAATTCTTCAATCAGATTTTTAAAGTCAGCTATATATTTTATAATAAAAATACACCCACTCAACAGTAAAGCAAAGTGGAAGAGGAATGGATGGGCTGTCCAAATATGTGTCCAATAAATGCAAATAAATATGTGGGGTTGGCAAAACCAATATCTACTAAAGTGGAAGAGACAGCTGCCTTCAAAGAAAATCCCGGAGTGTTTTTATTAAACAGATCTCCACACCCTTCAAAAGCTAGATCAGCTATAAATCTTAGTGAACCAAATATAATAGTAGTAAAATACATAAAGCCAAACTCTAAAATTGCAAATACAAGGTTATAAGACTTTCACATAATGGGTAATTTTGATACACTGCTTTCACAGGTGTTTGACAATGTAAATCTAATTGAAAAATCATTTAGGATCTTTCAACAGCATGACCAATAATTTCTACTATCTGGAAGAGTGGACTTCATATAGAAGCTCTGTACTTCCAGTGTTCAGAAAACTTTACAAAAGAGGAATTTTATTATTCTCTTGGGGGATATAAATTACCACAGTATATTTAGACTATAATCTGACAAAGAACATATCCAACTTTAGGATACATTACATTTTGAAAATTCTGTTTTATAGAAATTAAAATAAAATCCATGTGTATGTTAATTAAAGCACTATTATAAATGCAATAAGAAATGGAAACTAATGTAATGGAGGGATAAATTTATTTTTTTATTGTTGTTCAAATACAGTTGTCTCCATTTTCCCACCACCACTACCCACCCACCGCCTTACCCATCCCCACCTTTCATCCTCAATACTATCCCTCTTTGGCTTTGTCTATGTATCCTTTATACATGTTCCTTGATGACCCTTGTCCTTTTCCCCCATTATCCCCTCACCATGTTATTGAGTACTATGTAGCCATTTGAGAAATTGAAGGGATGTAATGGGTTTTCAAAATAGGAAGACTGACTTAGAAGAATTTCAAAATGTCTTTAGGAAAAATGAAACATATTTTAGACTAATGAGACTGCTATGTCCTAATTTTTAAATTTAAAACCCCCCTACGCATGTGTGCTAGAATGGCATTCTGAGAGGAGCAGGACATCTTGTTAAATGCATACCAGAAATGTAAGTGTTGACCTCATGGTGTTAGCATTGGAGGAGGCGAATAAAAGACTTTGTAACTTCAGATGCTATAGACAGAATGAAGACAGATGGCAAAGCCATGGTTGCCACCTGCGTAAGGCAGGACCTAGCAAGTACCCATAAACTATTGATTCAAGTGTCATCAGACCAAGGTGAGTCTGCCAGACCAGTCTGGAAATAGGTTCTTGCGAAGATGCAAAAAAAGAATTTTGAGGACTCACACATAGAAGGATCTGAGGTATAGTGGCAAGATTTAACGGAAGGGTATGGATGCCCCTGAAGAAGCTGCTGCTCTGCCTGATCCATGACCAGGAGGCTCGCTCCATCTTGCTGTAGAAGAAGGCCAGCCTCTGGGGCCTTCTTCTACCCACCAAGCCTAAGAGGAAGGCCAGCACCCAGCGCTGTGTGGCATTAGTCTGAAATCCAAGGATTCATTGTCCTGTGCAGGCTCTGTTCCTGTCTGGCCCGCTTTCAGTGACACATTTTGGGTTGTGCGTCTACCACAGAGAGAAAATGCACCTGGGGCCTTTGTTAAGCTTTGTTTATATCTTCTTTGGCCTAGGAAAGGGTAAACTTTCTTTCAAACTAACCAATCTTCCTAATTCTTCTGAGCTTGTCCTGGGCCCCCTCCCTACCCAGTCTCTTTCCTGAACCTTCCTGGGGATTCATGCCCTCCTATTCATTTTTTCCCCCCAGATTTTACCAACCTAGACTCCTCTCCTTTATGGAGCCATTTCGACTCTCACTGCACAGGCCTCAGAGTTCTGCTTCATCATCTGGTTTCTTCTATGCACGCACCCAGCAAAGAAATTTCCCCCTAGCTGGTTCTTCCCCGACCAGGTAATCTGGCTGAAGGTGCCAGTTTTCGGGTAGGGAAATAGAAAACTGGTCTTTCCTGCCTGCTCACCATTAAGATCTCTTTGACAGAGGGTGCTGCTTTCCCTCCTGGGGTGTGTGTGAAGCTGCCTCTTCCTAGTTAATCAGGCATAATGTCTGTTCCATTTGCTCCCTTCCACTTTTAATAACTATCTACCTGCTGTAACACGAGTATGGACTCAGTGACTGCAGAGCAGGGAATCAAGCGTTCTTGTATGCTCCCTTCAAGTTCAAAATCTTAAGGAATTACAGAAAAGACAGATTTATTTTTATATTGGTAATAATGCTGGAAAACAAGAAATAGAGTACTGAGAAATATTCTGCACTTCACAAGACTAGTGCTTTAGGAGTTTGCACAAATTATTTGAACTATACTCACAATGCCTCTTTATGCTTAAGTCATTAAGTAATTTGCAGCCCTAAAATTTTATATACAAGAAAAAATGAAAGTATGATAGATTTCCTTCCTTTTCAAATGAAGACACAGCAAATGACACTTTGATAGTTAAAGGAAAGCAAATACAAGTTAGAATTTTTGTATTATCAACTTGGTAATAAGTTCAAAAGGAATAGAAAATTTAAATGTACATAAAACTACTTTTAAAATTTGAATGATAGAGTATTGATCAATTAAAATATGATCACAAATAATTTTTAAGTATTAAAAAATATAACTCAGGATTTTGAATGATTTTAGCCTGCCAAATGATACTATTACAGTGTAACATATATTAAATGATTTAATTCCCTTAATTCCCTGGGACACAGCAAAGACACATAAAGCCTCATCGTCGAGCCCAGGTCTACATATGCATCAAATGGAGAAGATGGTTCCAGACATCACATAGCACGACAGACACATTAGTAATCACCAAAAAATGTTACTAGTTTAAATAAAACACCTGTGGGATTTCTTGAATCAAATGACAACAAAGTTTGTAACTGGCAAAAAAAACACTGTATTAATAAAAATATCAGATATGGTATGATTTAAGATACCTGATATAAAAAGAAAAAAAGAGTGATAATAAAGTCTACAGTCCATCAATTAGATATAATAGCTATGAATTTTTATTAACACAACAGAAACTCAAGGTAAAAGGGACCAAATTTGAGTGAACATAAGGTAATAATTATAATAATCCTATATTAAATGCATTATTTTAAAATTATAAAATAAATTTAGTAGATTTTACATAAAGAACCAAAAGAACAACTATTTAAAACAAAATAAAATGCAAGGTAGGAAAATTAATGAAGATAAAGTCAGAAATTGATATAATTGAAAGAAATGTAAAACGCTGTTTTAAAACAGCTACAAAATAGATAAACCATAATTTTCAAACCAAACACATATCCTCAGCCCTGTGTTCTTCCTACCCAGACTTATTTTAGTAGCATTTTTCACATTCCAACAATTATATACATTTAAAAATTTTATATGTGATATATCTTCATATTTCACTACTGAAATGTTAGCTCTGTAAGACCAAGGTTATGAGCAATCATTTACCAATATGTTTCCTTACCTAGAAACACTGCCTGGCATGCAATAAGCTTTCAACAAATATTTTATGAATAAATATTATAGTTGAAGTAAAATAGTATGTAAGAAATTAATGTTAAAAAGAGATATTTGTGCACCATATATTTATGTGTAAGATAAAAAAATGCTTGGAGTAACATTCACCTAACACAGATTACATCTGATGAAGAATATCAAATTCTGAGGGAATTAAAATAGATGTTTACTGTTTCCTTATATTCTCTTGAAGTCATTGAATTGTAATACTCTCCAAAACTGTCAAGGTCAAGACAGACAAAGAAAGACTGAGGAACTGGTCCAGACTGCAGCGCACTAAGGAAGCATTACATCTAAACAAATCTGGTATCCTGGATTGCGTACTGGAAACAAAAAAGGGTGTTAGCAGGAAAGCGCATAGAATTTGAATAAACTTAGCACCGGAGTTAATAGTACTGCACCAAAGTTAATTTCCTAGTTTGAGAATCGCCCCATAGTTATGCAAGATGTTCACTTTAGGAGAGGTTGAGGGAAGGTCAACAGTGGCTCTCCCTACGTCTCTGCAACTGTTCAATTAGCATAAACTGATTTCAAGATAAAGAGTTAAAAGAGAATTCCAAAAACTTCTAGTCAAACAGCTTCATTGGTGAATTTCACCAAATGGTTAATGAATACACAATACTAATGTTACACGAACAGATTAAGCAACCAGACAAAAAAGTAACACTTTAACTCACTTTGTAAGGTAAATTTTCCCATGAAACCAAGATCAAACAAGACACTTCCAACAGACTGACTACTCAGCAGTATCCTTAATCAATATAGACAGATAAGAATATGACATCTTTAACAAACTATTAATGAATATATAATTTACTAACAGGGAGCACTATATATGAACAAATTGGTTTAATCCAAGGATACATTCATCAATTTTCAAAAAAGATCAGTTAATGTAAATTCACCCAAACAACAGTCTAAAAATGAAAAACCAGATGAACCTCAAAATAGATGCAAAACAATAACAATACATATTAGAATATATTTAACATCCATTCATGATAAAAGGAACAATAAAATAGGATTTCAATAGAACAGCCTTCACCTGAGAAAGGGAATCTATAAATAGTCTACAGCTAAAACTGTATTTAGATTTTGAACTAACTTCAATATGTCTCTTCTTTGCCTCTTATGACAATATTATCTTTGTTTTCTATCTTCACTGACCTCCCTTTTTTTATTATTGATATTCTTCATCTAGTGATACAGGCTTAATGTCATAAAATTACATTTTTCTATCCAGTTCTAATCACATTACTTGATTGTGCCTTGTACAATAAATATATAGTAATAGTACAAAGACTAGTTATTGCCTTTCAATTATAGCATTGGCCACTAATCAAAGCATTTTAGAAGAGAATTTAAGTGCAATAATATATAATAATTTAAAATTAAAAAGTATAGAGAAAAAATAGTGCGCAGAGGTTGCAAAAACAGTTAAGGATTTATTTCTTCCTCTTCCATAAAGAGAACAAATGAGACATTGCTTAAAACTGATGGGTTAGTAAAAATAACTTTACATATGATACTTAATGTCATTGAGATAACTATTAAAATAGCTGAAACTAATGTTACTTACTGTTGTTGGCAATGAAGCAGAATATTCTTCTCAAGAATTACATTTTGAGATAAATTTTGTATCTTTCACGAAAGGTCGCCAAGAGACAACGCTTACAGTTGATAACTTAAGAAGCAGAGGTACTCATTCATTGAATCACAGGTGATAAAAATGGTCTGAAATACCAGTGAGCAGACTTTGACTCTTCATTTTCTACTTTCACATTGTTTAAAATAGTTATGCACACAGGTATGCATGAACACACACAGTGAGTAAACAAAAAGAAGACAAAACATCTAATAAAATAAATATAATTTAACATTCCTTTTTGTAGAGTTTAGGCTGTTTTTATCCTTTTGAAAATACCTTTTTCCCCCCAAAACTGTGTGCATGATATGTGTGTGTGAGCGCACCCCATGAATTCAATTCTTTTCAATTTCATAAAATCTTTGACAAGGCAAAGGTGATCAGTTCATGCATATAAACAGGATTAAAACATTTAAGCTCTGTCTTCTTTGTTGGCTTAAAAAGCAACCACTGCCAGATACATATAAAGTATCTGAAATGACATTGATCATCTATGCAACCAAGTAGAGGTTTCATCTTTAAATAAGATGCTACACATTTCAAGGTAAAATTTTTAATTAAATCATATACAAATGTCCTCTGTATGGCTTTTGCCATGAGGCCTTATATATTCCAATCGTTATTATCATTTAATAGTCTAAATATTATCTGCTAAGAGTGAAATAATGTTTATGTAAAACTCTGTAGCTAAAGATGCTCGTTATTTCCTTAGATAAGTTAGAAAAGGATTTCAAACAGCTATATTTCAGACTTAATAGTTCTGTTATTTGACTTAACCATTTTACTCCTAGTCTTTATTATAATACAAAATTTCTAACATACATGTATGCATTCCTTTGTTGATTATATTTTAATAGAAATATTCACTTGTTTTAATCTGTTAGGTCAGGTTTTTAATTAAATTAATTGGGGTGACATTGGTTAATAAAATTTTATATGCTTCAAATGTACAAGTCTATGTTACATCATCTGTGGATTGCATTATGTGTTCACCAAAATCAAGTTTATAGCACTGTTTAAAGAAATGTTTTTATTAAAGAACAAATTATTTTTTAAAGTATTAACAAATTTATTTCTACTTTTTAAGGGAGTCTCTTAACAGATCCAAACATTTAGTTTTGTTTCAGAAAAGCAATTATAAAATCCCCTATCAAATAAAAAGTTACTGCATTTTCTGCTCTTCATGTTAAAAGAATCACAAATACTACCTTGTTTCTTTCCCAAAGACAACAAAGTCTGGTTAAATTTATTTCATGAAAATGTGGTTCTTAAAGATTACAAAGCACTGTAGAAATAGATAGCATCCAGGGACCAGGGAGGCAGACACTCTCAGCTATAGCAGGAGTGATAATCGTACTTCAGTTTTGCAATAAAATATTCTCCAAAATCTAATAAACTGGGCAAACACCATTTACACGAAACAATCGTATTTCAACATTAACATATCTCAGGATGCCTGGGAAGAAACAGGCTCCTGCAAGGACATTTACAACCCAGCCTCCCAAAGTGGCTACTAGGAAGAGCGGAGGAGCAACTGCCTGGTGAGGAACAGTTTATTGCACAGACAGAGGAAAATCACCAAATCAGAACTTCATAATCATATTGTGTACCCAACTCACACTTTCAAATTGATCTTGCAAAGTCACCAAAAAAGTGAAATAAAAAGTGTAAAAGCACCCCTGCCTCCAAGATGGTAGAGGTGGTGGGAGGGAGAGAAAGAGAAGAATTCAGGAAGCAGTAGGCATGAAAACTGAGAAGGAAATTTGCTACATTAAAATTATCTGATGTCTTGGAAAGACTTTACCTCTGGATGTGTGCTTTCCACCTTTGACAGACTGCTGAAATTAGTCTTGGTTCTTAGAGACAAGTACCTTTTTTGAGATTCTAGCTTGGGTGCCTAACTTTAATAAATTCTCTGTGATTGTAAATGAAACTAGACCACCTTCTTGCGCACACAGGAATAAATTTAAAATGGATCAGAAACTTAAATGTTAGACTTGAAACCATAAAAATCCTAGAAGAAAGCATAAGTGACAAAATCTCAGATATTTCTTAACAATTTTTATCGGATATATCTCCCCAATCAAGAGAAACAAAAGAAATAAACAAATGGGACTGTGTCAAACTAAAAAGTTTTTGCACAGCAAAGGGAATCACCAACAAAATCAAAAGACAACCCACAGGATGGAATGTATTAGCCGAGGATGCTCAGTCTCTGATCATCAGAGAGGTGCAAATTAAAAACACAATAGATACCATCTCACACCTGTCAGAATGGCTATCATCAATAAATAACAAACAAATGCTGGTGACAATGTGGACACAGGGGAACCCTAGTACACTGTTGGTGGGAATGCAGACTGGTGCAGCCACTGTGGAAACAGAATGGTATTTCCTCAAAAAACTAAAAATGGAATTGCTTTTTGACCCAGCAATTCCACTGCTGGGATTATACCCTAAGAATCCTGAAACACCAATTCAAATGAATCTATGCACCCCTATGTTCATAGCAGCACAATTTACAATAGCCAAGTGCTAGAAGCAACCTAAGTGCCCATCAGCAAATGAGTGTATCAAAAAACTATGGTACATTTACACAATGGAATGCTATGCACAGGAAAGAAAGAAGGAGCTCCAACCCTTCACTACAGCATGGATGGAACTGGAGAGCATTATGCTAAGTGAAATAAGCCAGGCAGTGAAAAACAAATACCATATAATCTCACCTTTAACTGGAACCTAATGAACAAAATAAACAACCAGAAAAAATATAACCAGAGACATTGAAATAAAGAAGAAACTGACAGTAACCTGGGGGGAGAGGGGAGGGGTAACCAGGGAAAGAAGGGGGAGGGTGCAGCCATGGAACCTGTATAAAGGACACATGGTAATGAACAGGAGGTTGAGGGATGACTGGAGGAGCAGGGGGTGGGTGAGGCAGGGGAGACCAACAGGGAGTGGGAAGAGCTGGGAAAACTGTAATTGAACAACAATAAAAAAAGAATGTTGAAGAAAATTAATAATCATTCCAAGAGAGGAATTACTGTATATGATTTGTCTGCAAGCGATTTGCAGTCATTATTGTCTAGTAGGAATCGGCGACTTTGATGGACTTTGTGCTCTCATTTACAAAAAAAAAAGGGGGACATGTGTTGAAACCAAGTAGACAAAATGCTTTGTTAATTTGGATATTACTTGGGTACCATAAAACACAATTTGATAATTCAAATTTTATTGACAGTTTTCTTCATCAATTTATACTTATTAGCCTTATGATAAAATGCTGCTAAAAAGAATGTCTGAGCAAAAAGATAGCCTAGAAAAATGTTTTCTTTTGTCTTTGTTTTGTTTTGGTTGATGTGAGACACATATCACCAACTGGTGATATTCTCAGTGGCAACTTTGCTATTTTTCCTGTTAGAATCTATTGATTTAATTGTATCCAAAGGTTCATTAGCATCTATGTTCCCTGAATCAGTATTTCATAATATCGAGGATCCCTTTTCTCACTAGCACCGTAACGTTGAATAACACAATCAGGTTAAGACAAAATTTTCTAGAAGTTTCATTCAACAAACAATAAAATTCGTCTTATATGTTAGCCAGTGGACTAAGAATTTAAGGTTGGAAAAATTAAATAAGATGCATTTGCTAACATCTTGCAAAAAAAGAGGTTAGAAAGAAAATAAAGCTTGTAAAGAGATATGTATCTAACATCTGAAAAATGCTACAAAGAAGTAACAGAAATTTACCTATGTAGTAAAACGATCCTTCTGCCCATCATCCTCAGTATGAACATCTTTGCACACAATGAAATGGAACATACAAGTGATGGCCAGTTCAACTTTCACCCTAATCTGAGTAATGGAAACCTGGATTAACCCTGATTTAGAGATCAAGACAAAGTAACTTAGTCACACCTATAAAAGTATATGAAGCCCAGCAATTTGTCAGAATCATTTGCATAAAATGAAAGGTGACCATTTGAGGAAACAAAATTACCTTTAATTAAGAAGGGAAAAAACAGTTTTACTAGAACCCATAGTTGATAGAAATGCAAATAAAAGATAAGTTTCTGAAATTGTCTTGGGTGTTAAATTGTACAAGGTCTTGTTTTTATCACTAAAAAAAGCATATAATGTTGAGACTTATTTAAGCTTGAAAAACAATACTTTGCAGTTCCTTGAAAATAAAAAAATCCATCAAAGGATCATAATCTATTAATCATTGCCAACTCCTCCAGATTCCGCTTTAAATGGCCAAAAGAATAGAAAGGTTAGCATAGATGAAACCAGTTCCAGAACTAGAACTGGGGTAGCTATGACATATTTATGCCAAAAGAAAAACTAAAACTAAAAACTTAATCTATAGGGTCCTGCACAAAGTCCTTTTTTTATTACATAGAAATATTTTATTACAAAATCATAAGTATGTACTTCTGTAATGTAACATCACAGTCAAGCACACCATGTGACGTTTTAGGTGAAATGTACACATTGCTGCCATCTTGTGCGAGACACTCACCTACCCCACCAACCCCACTCAACGGCGTTACTCCTGCTGGACCCTGTGTAAGAAACACAGCGCCCTGATGAAGGGAAGGTACAGTAGTAGCTGTACTGGGCCTCTTTCTTCAGCCATCAGTAAGAGTGCACCCTCTGTTTTATTTTGAGGTTCAAGGTCTTGAAGACAAGAGTGGATTCTTGTATCAACTGTCAGAGCTTCACTTAGACTAAAAAAAAGAAAGTGTGTTAGAAGTCACTGGGGTCACAGAATTTACCAATGAAGCCCATTGTCTCCTGGACAGGCCTGGCATCCACAGGCCAGACACGACACACTATATCAGCACCTCCAAAGAGGATTGTGGACATTGCTGGTGACTGCCTAGTACACACCTAAATATACAGGAAGTTAACCTTCCTGTATATAAGTGTCAATAATCCCAGCTTTCAGTCTCTACTCAGACTGCTGCTTCACTAGAAAACAATGTAAGTTGGAGTAAGCAGCCCTTGTTCATTAATCTGAAAGGTGGTTCCTTAAAGTAGTACGTGACAAAGTCCAAAGATCAACATACCCTTACTCTTGTCAAAGGCCATCCACTCCAGGGATGCGCTCCCCCAAGATGCTGTTCCAGCAGTTAGAATTTCGCTTAGCGTCATCATTTTTTCTGTTCACAAATTGTTCACATTAGCATTGTATTTTTTAAAATACCTTTAAATTTTATCATTGTTCAAGTACAGTTTTCTGCCTTTTCCTCCCACTCTCCCCCCACCCCAGCCATCCCCCCCTTCCCCAAATTCCACCCACCCTTGGTTTTGTCCATGTGTCCTTTATAGTTGTTCCTGAAAACCCTTTACCCTTTTCCCCCCATTATGCCCTCCCACCTCCCCTCTGGTTACTGTCAGATTGTTCTTAATTTCAATGTCTCTGATTATATTTTGTTGGCTTGTTTGTTTTGTTTGATTAGGTTCCAGTTAAAGGTGAGTTCATATGGTATTTGTCCCTCAATGTCTGGCTTATTTCACTTAGCATAATGCTCTCTAGTTCCATCCATGCTGTAGTGAAGGGTTGGAGCTCCTTCCTTCTTTCTGCTGCGTAGAATTCCATTGTGTAAATGTAGCAGTTTTTTGATCGACTCATTTACTGATGGGCACTTAAGTTGCTTCTAGCACTTGGCTATTGTAAATAGTGCTGCTATGAACAACACATCAGCATTTTAAATTTGCTTCACCATCTCACATATTTTTTTTTCCTTCTGACTCCACATTTACCAGGTTACCATGCCATTTCTGTAACTCTTTACGACCAATGTCTTGCAACTGCTGTAAACAACTAATGTGTATGTTTCTTCATTTCCCATGTTTTCTAAAATTCACTTCAATCAGGTTTTGCCCACCGTGACACCAAAAGTGCCTTAGTCAATTTCACTCACATAATATTAATGTTCTTAAACCTGTAATTTGGGGGCTTTTTTGTTTTTTTTTAAATTCAGTTACAATTGTCTGCATTTTCTCCCCACCCCTCCACCCCACCCCAGCCAATCCCACCTACCTCCCCCACCTCTACCCTCCCCCTTGGTTTTGTCCTTGTGTCCTTTATAGTAGCTCCTGTAGACCCCTATCCCCACTATCCCCTCCCCACTCCCCTCTGGCTATTGTTACATTGTTCTTAATTTCAATGTCTCTGGTTATATTTTGTTTGCTTTTTTCTTTTGTTGATGTTAAACCTGTAATTTGAACAAGAAGCTACCTGCTTTAATCACCCTGAGATCTCTGCACAGTGAAAGGTTTATGCTTGCTTGCTTGTTTGCTTCTCACTCAGGCATCACTAGAATAGGCTACTCTCTGGGTTGCTGCTCTGTGTGGTTCCACCATTTCAGAAAACTTTCCTTCCAGGGAAGCATTTGGAAATGATATATGCTGATTCAGTTCATTCTACTGATAAGAACAAATCCATGATCAGCCTAATTGCAAGAAGGGTTGAGAATATAGGGCAAGTATATTGATGGGCAATTTCCTACATAAATGCAAACTTAAACATGCTCATATATGTAGGGAAAAAAAGAAGAAAAAGGGTGCAATGTAACATCCATCCTTTGGAAGAGGAAAGAGCAAAGTCAGAAAAAATTTTAAATTGGTCATTGAACGTAGAGAATGAGGGACTATCTCTGAGATAATTAGCATAATAATTGAAGTCTTTAATATATGCAGGCTTCCTACAAAATATTGAAAACCTGATGGCCCTGATAAAAAAAAAAGTTAGCAAAATGCATGAATAAATAATGTACAACAATATTACACTTAAAATGAAAAAATTACAAATTAATTAGCAGTTACTATTACCAAATACTATCAGTGCAATTACCAACTACTGTTAATATGCCCAGCTAATATCAGCTACACATGAATCAGCTTTAGAAATACCAGCAAGCATTATGTAGCAAAACAGATGTAAGAGGCTGGATAAAAGGCAGAAGAGGAAAGAGCAGTCAGAAAAAATCATTTCATCTATCTAATAACTAGGGGGAGAGCAGAAGAAAGAGAGAAAGAGAAGAGGTTATAAGGCTGAGTATGAAGTAGCATTCCAAGAGAATATAGTGCATGAGAAGTTTAGGGTGACTACAGGATGCATTTTCATGCAGGTAGCTCTCCAGGCAAAGTGGCTCCCTTTAGCCAAAAGCAATTCTGTAGAGCAGAGAACAACTAACTGTGACTCATTGTCAGCTAACTCACAGGAGCTGGAACATGCAAGTGTGGGCTCAGAAGCAGTGTCTACTCTTGAGTAACATAAAGGTTAGGACTGTGACAATCACAGTCACACAAATCAAAGCCCTTACCCAAAAACATGTTTTACAAATAATTTTTAGGATACAAGTAATCAGAGGAGCCAGAAGTAGAGCGAAATCCAGGATAATCTACGCGGCTCCCCAGATACATTCCTCCTCAGACACAAGTTGATTGTTGAGAATGAGATCAGGTTTCTAAATAAAGATAACAGGCGCCTCACAAGAGAAAGCACTTTAGATTATGAACCATTTCATTTTACATCCAAATACTGACAAAGCTCATCTAAAATTTTCCCAGGAACCGTTTCCAATTAATCCACAGATAACAGGTTCACTTTCCATAGCAATTCTAAACCACACACATCTGGCCAAAGGCATCCCCTGCATAAAGATTCATCTCGGAAAAAAATCATTAGTTTACAAATCATAACTTCTATAATCAGTATATTTATATGATAATAAGACTATGGCATCTGACTTCTTTCTTTCCTGGAGAGAAAGAGATTACAAGACATCAGCTTCCAGCCATGTGCTATGAAAAATAGACATTGATTGAAGAAGATACAAGAAACATTGTACATAGGACAATGACATTTGAGTCCCCTTCAAAGTGGGCACCTTGGGACCTCACGCAGTTCCCCCATTGTCTCCTTCACTGTTCAAAACATACTGCAAAGTCCTTTTTGGGGATCAGCATCAGCTGCCCCTTTGTATTTTGCTATGACACATTTCATAACAAGATCCTGCATCAGCATCTCAGATGCAGTAATTTTGGGAATCTCCAGGTCAGCTTCTATTTCTCTCACACAGTCAGTCGCTGATCTTGGCTGATTGCAGCCCATACACGTTCAACATTCTCAGGTGTTCTGTTTGTTGCAGGCCTTACAGAATGTGGCTCACTTTGAACAGCTTCTTGACCATCTCTGAAGCATTTATGCCACATTTTTGTTTGCACTGTACTCATTGCATCACCCCCAAAAGCCTTCTGAATCATCCAAATTGTTTCCATGGAGGAATGTTCTAGCTTAATGCAAAATTTGATGCAGATTTGTTGCTCTGCTCACTCAGTCATTTTGAATGCAGTGGCCACACAGTACACGTGGTCACAAATGGTGTCTACTGCCCACACTGACTAGTACAATGAAGTTGTCATTGTTCACACATGCGCATTCCAGTCCACTCTCCTCGACTGATAGGTTACATCCATGTTGCTCAAATTGTTCTCATTTTTTTAACAATGACTGGACTTTTTTCAGACAGACCTCATATATATATATGTATACATATATATACACACACATATATACACATATTTACATATATACACACACATACGCATATATGCAGATATCAACATAAACAGCAGAATTTATAGCTAAGCTGTATACTTTCAAACATTATAAAAGTATTTATAGTATTGTAAATGGAGAAATTTTGCATGCAATCACATAGTTAAGTGTTTCAGAAAATTTTGAACATATAGTAAGACACCATAGAACCAATAGAACCAATACAATTTTAAATTTAGATTAAGTTCCATGACAGGGGAAATGAAACAATAAAGAATAGTAAGGAAAAGGATATTACAAAAGTTGGGTTATGGTTACTTCTGAAAAGGAAAGTGTATAACGTGATTGGAGATGGGAACATCGAATGTGTATAACATGAATGTGTATAACATGAATGAGTCTTCTGGGGGAGTGGCCACATTTTATCTCTTGACAGGCACTTCTGCTGGACAGTGTAGTTTAGAGTTACTTTTATCCTGAAGATGCACGTGTTTGCACATTCTGTGGGTATGGTCTCACAGGACGTTAAAACATAACCGGACATGAGCTGCATTTAAAAAACAATAAAAAGAAAAGTGTATGGATAACAAACTTATTCCCACTTACTCCAACAGTCTTAGAATTTTACATAGTTAATATGGTTGCTGTACTTCCTTCAACACTTTACATTTTCAAACATTTCTTGAAGATTTTATTTATTTTATTTTTGGAGAGGGGAAAGGACGGAGAGAAGATGAGAAACATCAATGTATGGTTCACACTTGCATGCCCCCTACTGGGGACCTGGCCCACAACCCAGGCATGTGCCCTGACTGGGAATCGAACCAGTGACCCTTTGTTTTGTAGGTCTTTGCTCAATCCACTGAGCTATACCAGCCAGGGCAACACATTTATAAACCTAATGTTCCTTTTAAGTGAACTTTTTTAAAAAACAAAAAGAACAGCATAAATATCATCAATCATCATTTCCAGTTTTAAAAAAATTATTTTATATCTTAAAATGGTTAAGAGGTACTAGTATTTGCCAAAAGTGAGAAAATTACCTAGGTTACAAGAGTTGGATATGACATTATCTTTGACAACTAGCCAGCAGTTTACTGCCTTCTTTTGTTCTTCCTGATATTGCCTTCAGTCTTCTTTAAATCATTTTAATAAACGGAAATTACAAATGCAGTATAGAGTCTGTCAGTTCAGGCATAATATTAATTTTATAATATAATATATTCAACCATGGATTAAGAAACATACCTTCCCTTATCAGTAGGCTTATGACTGTTTAACAATCTGAAGTTAACCACTTTCACTTTGCCAACAAGTTTTAATAAGACAAATTGTAATTACTTTGAAAACACAGTTTGCCCAGCGCTTCAAAACCGTGTGCTCTTTTGCTTTTAAAATATTCATAGGAAGCTACAGCCTTTTCCACTCGATTGTAAACAAGTTTTGATGAGAACAAATTGCCTTAAGTTTTGTCACATAACTAATGGAGGATTAAATGAAGACAGTATTACTTCAAAAATCATATATTTTTAACACTGTCTTAGTCGCTTTGCACTGCTATAACACATGCCATAGACTGTATGGCTTCAACAACAGACATTTACAGAACCTGGGAAGTCCAAGCTCAAGGTGTCCTTGACTCTGTTCCTGGTGAGAGCCCACTTTCCTGGTTAGCAGAGGGGTGCCTTCCCACTGTGTTCTCACAACAGTGAGAGAGTATCTCACTCATGTGTCTTGTCAAAAGGGCACTAATCCTATTCATGAGACCTATACCCTCATGACCTAATAATTTCCCAAAGGCCCCACCCACCTCCAAACACTGTCACATTGGGGGTTAGAACTTCACACAGGGATCTGGGGGGAAACAAACATTGAGGTCATAGCACACAGCAATCTCTGTTGCACTCTCAGAAAACTTGAAAACTTTTGAAATTCCAAATGCACTTTTTAAAATCAGGGAATAAAATTTTTCACAATTAAATATGTTTATCTATATAGTGTTCAATTAATATTTTATCTAATCATTTTAAAAAGAAGAAAACAAGATCTTTATATAATGCACTGGTTACTTTGATAAATAGAAGCACTTTAACTTTTTGAAAGAATTAAAAATAAATTCAACACCAGTTCTCATGATGCCCTTTAAATTTTCATTTTTCTTTTTGTTATTCAATTACATTTGTCCCCATTTTTCTATCTTTCAGATTCTGAAAGACTTTTTCTTATGATTTCAAAATCATATTTAGAGATAAAATGTTAGACAGTATTTCTGAAAACAATCAATATAGTTAAAATGCTTTACTTTGAACAACAACAAAAAAATACTGGCAGCTTCTTATTTAGAAATCAGTAGTATTATTATAATGAATTAGTTTAACACTTTGGAAATTCAAATAAATTTTATAAACAAAGTTCTACTGAAGGTAGAAATTTGAATAAAGAATGGACATTAGTTAATGTGAGTGTATTAATATTTATTTGTTAATTGTAACATAGGCACCAAATCATGAAAAACTTTAGTAATAGGCAAAACGGAGTATGGAGTATATGGGAACTCTGTGCTGCCTTCTTAATTTTTCTGTAAATCTAAAATAAAGTATATTTTAAAAATAACATTGGAAATTGGTGCACACTGGAGTCAACTAGATGAAGACCTTTTTATTTTCATTTTTTTAAATTATTTTATTGTTCTATTACAGTTGTCTGCTTTTGCCCCCCCACGAGTCCCCCCAACCCCAGCCAAACACACCTCCCTCGCTTGCTTCCACCCCCCCCCTTGGTTTTGTCCATGTGTCCTTTATAGTTGTTTCTGAAAACCCTTCCCCACACTTTCCCCCTCCTCCTCCCCTCAGGCTATTGTTAGATTGTTCTTAACTTCAATCACTCTGGTTATATTTTGTTTGCTTTTTTCTTTTGTTGATTGTGTTCCAGTTAAAGGTGAGTTCATATGGTATTTGTCCCTCAATGTCTGGCTTATGTCACTTAGCATAATGCTCTCCAGTTCCATCCATGCTGTTGTAAAGGGTAGGAGCTCCTTTTTTCTCTCTGCTGCATAGCATTCCATCTTGTAAATGTACCATAGTTTTTGGATCCACTCATTTGCTGATGGGCACTTAGGTTGCTTCCAGCACTTGGCTATTGTAAATTGTGCTGCTATGAACATTGGGGTGCATAGGTTCTTTTGAATTGGTGTTTCAGGATTCTTAGGGTATAATCCCAGCAGTGGAATTGCTGGGTCAAAAAGCAATTCCATTTTTGGTTTTCTGAGGAAATTCCATACAAATGGGACCTCATCAAATTAAAAAGCTTCTGCAGGGCTAAAGAAAACAGAGTTAAGATAAAAAGAGAACAAACTACATGGGAAAACATGTTTGCCAATGATACCTCGGACACGGGCTTGATCTCCAAAATATATAAAGAACTCATAGGACTCCACTCCAGGAAGACAAAAAACCCAATTAAAAAATGGGCAAAAGACTTGAACAGACATTTCTCCAAGGAGGACATACAGAGGCCCAGAGATATATGAAAGGATGCTCAGCATCACTAGCCATCAGAGAGATGCAAATTAAAACCACAATGAATACCACTTCATACCGGTCAGAACGGCCATCATAAACAAATTAACTAACAAGTGTTGGAGAGGATGTGGAGAAAAGGGAACCCTAGTGCACTGTTGGTGGGGATGCAGCCACTGTGGAAAACAGTATGAAGACCTTTATAAATAGGTCATACACGGGCGGAGTGCAGCCACTCTGGTCTGTCCCCATGATTACCTCCCTCGCACCACAGGCGCACACTGCCCTTGCCTCCCACCGAAACGGATGGCTCCGGGACTACAGATTTAAGTAGATTCGGAGATGTGAGCATGTCTTCCAAGTGTTGGGAACCGCCCTGCCTGGTTTCAGAGGCTGTAAACCCTCATGGTTAAGGCTGAGTCAGAGTTGGGACCATAAGCCACTATGGAGACAAAGCTTATCTCCCTGGCAGAAGTGCCATTTCTGCCCACTTCACCCTGCTTGGCCCTGAGCTTGGCCAGTTAGCCAATGACGGGTAAGAATCCTCAAGGGAGGGTCAACCTAAGACAGGCTCTGGTCACGGAAGAGGCCTGCAGGGAAGGACTCGGGGGGCTGTGGAAAAAGGGGGTGATGGACCCTCGCCCCTCGGCTTTGAAATAGCCTGAGTCCTCATTCTGTCTGCAAGAAGTCTCCTAATCTCTTGGCTGCCTTACTTCCCTTGCCTGACTTAAGCCTGAAGCAATAACAGAGGGCAGTGCAGTCCTGTGCTGGGAGGGGTGGATTCCCTGGGGAATCAGGCCTAACAAAAATACATACATTCCTGTGAAACCTACTTAATTTGTACCCTCAGTTTAAGAGATAAGGGTCCAGACCTGAGATGAGTCTGGCGCCTAAAGTTTTATGGCCCTCTAACTAATTGGCTGTAACTCAGAATAAGCCCTCAGAGTTCTCTGTAAATCATGTATTGTTTAACCCTTACTGGCTGACAATGATTGATGAGCTTTATCTGCATTCCTATGTGAATGAACCTAATAAAAGCCCCTGGAGAGAGAGGCTCGGGGCCCTTCTCCCCCTGAGAGAAACGGCCACCTATCCTCCCCAAGCAGATCATGTCTTGGTAGTCTTTTCCTTCGGCCGTGGCGGAACCTGGGGGGCTGCGTTAAAGCTCCCCGACATCCAAGAATATTTGGCCTGGGGTAAAGGGGAAAAAAATTAAAATCTTCCCCCCAACATGTAGTATACACTTCTAGGTATCATTTTGTGCATTAACAACAACTTAAAGTTTTAAAAGGTTAACAAAATTTTGGAAATTGATACTGCATTGAGATCCATGAAAAATATAACATGTAAAATTTGCTAAACTGTTCAACATGAGTGTTGTTTACTCAAAACAATCCTACGGCCAAATTTATCAAAACGTACACTTAGGCAAGTTAGTACACAAAATATCTCATTTAACCTAGTCATGAACATCAGCTAAGAGGAGTTGTTACTAGTATTTTTATGAATACTATCATAAAGAGATTTTTGAACATTTTACAGCTGACTTTCATTTGTCAGCAATCATCTTATGCCAGTTGGTTCTAACATTTGATTTCTTTAATAAATTATGAATCCATTCAAAAGTATAGGGAAAATATATCATTTTAATTGACATCTGTGGGAATAAAATAATACTCTTAAATAAGATAAGTGCTTTTTGATAAAAACACATACAGGCTTCTTCGAGCATTGTATAAATGGGGACACTTCAAATGAAGAAATTAGTAGGAATTTGTTGTTTCCCAAGAGTGGGCTTCGGAGAACAGTTTCAGGGCACTGAACCAGAAAGAAGAGGAATTCAGAGAAAGAGGGTTTGTGTAGAAAGAGAGAACTGAGCAAACGCATTGTATAAAATGACTGTTATTCCGGCCCCTGTGAGGGATTCCCTGCGTCAAGGAGCAGCAAATACATATCTAAGGTAGAAATTTCCTTAGCTGGGCTGTACAGAACTACCACTGGGCAAACACAAACCTTTGTAAAACCTGTTGCAACAGCGGTGTGTTAGGATTACACCCTTTTAGGTGCTGGAGGCAAAGAGGTAGTGGCTTTACGGGGACAGTGAGCAGGACAGCAGCTGGAGCAGCAGAGAACAATTAGAATCTTGAAGACAGTAGGCAAAACCGTGGAATGGATTTCGATGGAAACAGATGTTAGCAAATTCTCTTCCAAGAGTTCCCAGATGGCTTGGAAAATTTACAAGCTGAAACATGAGTGCAAGAAATGATGAAGAGAGACAAGGTGTCTGTCTGACTTCCAAAGTTTGTGAGTTGCTAGAACTTGCAGTGTGGTTATTACAATAAAGGATGGCACACGTAATTTGGAACTCATGGGCAAAATGTGAGAAATGTAATACAGACAACTTGAATTATATAGACCTTCATAGGACAAATAATTTCATATTATCCATCATGTAATTGAATTTATTAAGAAGTGTGTTTAGACTCACCACTCTTCTGTTTTGAAATTTTAGTCTTAAAATGTTCATTCTCCCACACTTCTCCACATTATCTTGAGAGAGAAAACCAGTACTTATAATGATTTATTATTAAGTTACTAAGAACTAGGCACTGTTAGTCATTCCACATTTATTTTCTTTTTCAATTTTAGACATGTGTACTCATTTATTGACTCTGAAATTCCCATATTTTCCTACTAAATCTTTTTTCTCCTATGTGTTTAAATAGAATCTTAGAAAACTTAAAGTAAATTATAATGAAGATTATAATACATGCATAATGAAATGCATAGACAATTCATATGCAATAAGGCATCTATAGCTATTAAAAGAAACAGGTTTGAGACCAGATAATGCTTTTTCATTATATTTGGGGATGTGAATTCAAAATGCATGCAGCTTAAGATATTATAGAATTCTAAATTTAATTCATTTTCTGTTCTCAACTTTCCATGCAGTTCATCTAAAGCATAGAAAATGATTCTTACAGCAATTCAGAAAATGACTAAATTAGAATTCTTGTTAGCATAAGCACTGTGCACGTATATTCACGACATTCTCCTTTCAACATTGGCTTAATACATTTGAGCAAGCTTATAAATCACTTCTAGAAATCTATGTCAAATATAAATAACTCTACTTCCCACATAAGGATTTTTGTGTTTAAATATGTGTGCTTTATCCATAAAGCAAGGTCAAAAGTGAATATGGAAAACAATCCATCAAACTTATTATAAAAGTTTAAGGTTACCAAATGTAGAACTTCTATAAAAAATATGTTATTGTACATTTGCTGGTGGCCTGGGATTTGAAAAACTCTTCTATTTTGGGCCCACATCTTATTAAATAAGTATACGTATCCCATTTAACAACAAAATTTGTGACCTCCTTTGCAATAGGTAAAATCCAATTTCCTTTTCAGTCAACAAAGTATTATACCGAATGTCTTTTATCCCACTCTGTTGCTCTCCTTTATGACTTGGAGTTCATAAAGCTATTCCCTAGCCTGAGAAGAAAATAAACAAGCAAATGGCAGCACTTAAGGAGCCCAAGGCACAACACCTAGAATAATCTGCAATATAACATTTATCAAGCAATAGTCAGTTACAAAACATTTGAGAAATTTGTTTCTGGAGGGAGTTGAGAGAACTCATTTGAATCCACTTTGTCTCATAAAGGAAACATTGTGTTCATAAAACCACAGGAACATTAGGAAAACAACTGTTTCCTTTCAGAACAGAGCAGCCACACCAGGTATAAATTTCACCAAAGGTATAGCTTAATCAAGTATCCCATATTATGCAAACTGCAATCCAGTCTGTAATTTCCAAATAGAAAATATTACAACTTTACATTTCCTAATCACAGTAAAATCTGTTACGTGGTCACAAAGAAACATTTGGCATTTTTAAGTTACTGACTTTGAAAGTGAAGTCTTATTTTACCTAATTTAATAAAACTTATTTTTTTTAATTTTTATTGTTATTCAATTACAGTTGTCTGCATTTTCTCCCCATCCCTCCACCCCACCCCAGCCAATAGAATATTTTTATATCACAAGAAATATTTTGATAAAATTTACTTTTACGAGCTCTTGCCAAAGTTTTTTGTTGATGTTACTGTTGTATATGATAATATTAAAAGAGAGCAAATGTAAAAATGTTAATAAAAATAGCTGAATGTGAATATAATCTCCCAAAATTGTTATCTCAAAAAAAAATTAAATGGAAATTTCTACGATACACTTATATAAAGTTTGGAATTAATTATAAGAAAAGTTGCTTATTTTGCTATAGATGTTCAATATAAAAAAATTACAATACTAATCAATGGATGTATTTTTATTTAGAAGTTTAGAAAACATGGTGTTGAAATTGATTTCATGTACCATTTGTTATTATCATTTAGCAAATAAATAAGAAACTAATTATTTGGGAGTGATTGTGATAAGGGACAGCACTTAACTTAATAATGAAGAACATTATTATTTGGAAAATCCACAGGTCATTAAGATTTGTTCAACTGTCAATTTTTGAAAAGAAAGATGTTTGGTGAGATGAGTTAATCAGACCTGATTTTTGAGAGCAGTATAGTTGAATCGAATAGAAACCATTGTTTGCATGCAATTGGCTGGGTTAAAGGAAAAACGAAAAGGCAAAGCAGAAGATAGAGTAAAACAAACATCTGTATAAGTATTCTGTTGTTACTGTTTTGGGTGGAAATCAGGATTTTTCACGGGATCACAAGGAAAGCATTCCAGGGACCCTATGGGATGTGTGGTCTTGTGATCAGGTTTATTAGGGTGGAAGAATGGCCCCGTCTCCCACCTGTGTCCGTTCTCCATGTCTTCAGCAAGGCCCAGACAAAGGCTACTGTCCAGGGTTTGTGCTTCATATTAAAGCTCAGCACTGTGGAGCCCACAAGGTCTGCTGCAAGCCCACACGCTGCACGACCCTCTTTGTTACATGTTGTCGGGGAGCTTTAACGCAGTCCCCCAGTCCGCCACAGATAAAGAATAAGACTACCAAGACATGATCTGCTTGGGGAGGAGAGGTGGCCGATCTCTCAAAGGAGAAGGGCCCAGAGCCTTTTCCTCCATGGGCTTTTATTAGGTTCATTCGCATAGGAATGCAGATAAAGCTCATCAATCATTGTCAGCCAGTAAGGGTTAAACAATACAAGATTTACAGAGAACTTTGAGGGCTTATTCTGAGTTACAGCCAATTAGTTAGAGGGCCATAAAACTTTAGGCGCCAGACTCATCTCAGGTCTGGACCCTTATCTTTTAAGCTGAGGGTACAAATTAAGTAGGTTTCACAGGAATGTATGTATTTTTCTTAGGCCTGATTCCCCAGGGAATCCGCCCCTCCCAGCACAGGACTGCACTGCCCTCTATTATTGCTTCAGGCTTAAGTCAGGCAAGGGAAGTAAGGCAGCCAAGAGATTAGGAGACTTCTTGCAGACAGAATGAGGACTCAGGCTATTTCAAAGCCGAGGGGCGAGGGTCCATCACCCCCTTTTGCCACAGCCCCCCGAGTCCTTCCCTGCAGGCCTCTTTCGTGACCAGAGCCTGTCTTAGGTTGATCCTCCCTTGAGGATTCTTACCCGTCATTGGCTAACTGGCCAAGCTCAGGGCCAAGCAGGGTGAAGTGGGCAGAAATGGCACTTCTGCCAGGGAGACAAGCTTTGTCTCTTTAGTGGTTTATGGTCCCAACTCTGACTCAGCCTTAACCCTGAGGGTTTACAGCCTCTGAAACCAGGCAGGGCGGTTCCCAGCAGCATATGTTCCCCTGGGCTCAATAGAACGCAAGAATGAACAGCATGGGTGCTGGTCTTTGAGGGGGGGCGCTTCTTTGTTGCCCTGGGATTATATATCTCAGGCTTGGGAAAAACCAAAAGCTTTTTCAATATAACCAATCAACCTCCTGAGTGTCTGTGGGCTTTTCATAGGTCCACTCCCTATTATACGGACAGGTCCTTATAGTCAAGCACCTCCCACTGTGTGCACCCAACAATCAGGTACCAGAGGACTGCTCCTAGAGAGATTTCCTGCGCTCCAAGGATTAAGTTTCCTCAGAGGCAGTCCCCTAGAGTCCATGCAAATGTTCTAGCTTCCTGGCTAAACAAACAGCCTTATGCTCCTCAGTTTATTAAACTCAATGTCTAACTACCTTTGTTCTCTTACTTAGTATTAACTAGTTAACTATTTGTAGTAATATTACTAGACCGTGTGATTCTTAAATGATGTAGCAAATCATCTTGTGGACAAATATGTAAAAAATGTCATTTAAAATAGCATTATCATTTAAGTTACTTTCAAAGTTTGCTATTATTACCACAAAATCATATTTTAATGGAATAGAGTGATACCAATATACATTTGGAACAGATCTGTTACTCACTATATAAATGGAGGATTCACTTGAAAATTACACACAATGATATTTTTAATATATGATATTTATGTTAAATAAGTAATGTACTATAGAGAAATAATATATTTCAATTGGGTAATTTAATTATATTTATTTTATTAATCCTGCAGATCATGGGTGGCAAACACAAGGCCCATGGGCTGAATCTGGCCCTCCACCTTGTTTTATCCAGCCCGGCACCTCGTTTCTACGTGGTGGCAGCACTGAGCTCCTTGCTCCTAGTTAAAGAGTAGTTACATTTATACAGTCCTAAAATTACATTCAGCCCTTTGAAGGCAACGGTGAGGCTGATGTGGTTCCCATTAAAAATGAGTTTGACACCCCTGCTGATATTACATTACCTGTGAAAATGTTTTGAAGAATCTTATTAATGTTTCCCATGAATAAGATTTGGGGGGGGGTGCATTTATAGTTTCAAGATCTTGACTGTATGCTAGGTTTTTAGATGTATGATCCTGCTTTCATCTCTGTTTTGTTGTGCTGTGTTCTAGGGGGGAAAATGAGAATGATTGCTCATATTCACTTACTACTTATTAGATAATAGATTTAGCATTCAAAAATATTTATTTGGCACACAACACAGTCTGGACATTATATTAAGGACTGATGGATATGAAGAACTGTGCTGAGTCTAGGAGTTCATAGCCATGTAGAACTGTAAGACTTTTTGCATCTCCAACATCATGAATCCTTTCTGTTCCTAAAAGCAACCCTGTGCTCTCCAACTACTTACTAAAGTCGAATACATGCTTTGTATCAGGCATTGCATTATGCAAGAAAGAGAGGCATAAAATGATCAAAGCCAGGCACCTGATTTATCTGCTTGTATCAGTCAGAGAAGCAGAGCTACTAAGATATGTCTATCTTTCCAATAAACTTCCCTATCAATGTTCTTATAGGGAGAAAAACACTCCAATTCAAATGGGCTTTTGCCCCAGGGAAGAGAAATTTAAGAGGCCTCATCATTGGAGGCCAGAGGCATAATTCAAGAACCTTTTTTGTATGTTTCCATTGCGAAAGCTGTAATAGAACTGTTGTTTATCTTTTGCCCTTCCCATCCATTAAGCATAAGAGAGAATTCTCCCAATTCTGGGACAGCCACCTATAGTCCTGCAGAGAAGGGACCTCTGTCTCCTCCAGGCTGCTCCAGCTGAAATTACTTAGAATCTCAGGGGGAGAAAGAGGAATCACAACTTAAAGATGTAATTGCCGCTGAAATTCAGAGAAGCTATTTCACAGGAGAATATTGCCACCTGCCTGATGAAGCCCCCAAGTACAGCACTTTAAAAAAAAAAGAAAGAAAAAGAAAAGCGGCAACAATTACCTGCCTTATTGAAACCAGGCCCCTGACTTACTGAGCCCATTTAGAGGTGAGTTGACTCAGATTCAACAAGTTAAGGGTCCAATATTCCTCAGTGGGAAGTTCAGGTTCTACACTCAAAAGCACAGCCAAGCTGGACCTAGAATCATCTCCATTTTACCTGAAAAAAATGTCAGTTTCGTTTGAGGGGAAGCTTGATCCCTCACTTTGCTTTCCAAAGAAAAACCACTAACTCTATGTGGCTCTTGATTTAAGGGTTATCCTAAATGCCTAGGCCTGGTTGGCTGCTGGCTCGGTTAAGATAAAAGCTCCTGGTGTCCTTTAGGTGGTAGCAGCAATCCAGCCTCCACGAGAACTCTGGAAGGCTGACCACTAGGAGCCAGTCAGCAGAATGGGATCAATGAAGTCATTTCCAGAACTTTAGACAATGCCCCTAAGGACCTGGCAAGTTCTATTACTAACACTGGGGCGATGGTTCACAGCCATCTGCTCTGCCACTTGGAAGTAAACAAACCATCAGTTTCAAATACCCTTCTTTGGGGTCATGACCTCCACTGTAGCCTGAGTGGTCTGAGTGACTCAGATTGATGTTCACATGTGGATGCTGATGAGATCAACTGGATCCAACTTGCTGATCAACCTGTGTGGGCCATCACTGCACCTGCTCCCTGAACCCATCATCGCGCTGGATTTGGCAACGTGTCCCCCTCACAGACCAGAAAAAAGTAGAAGACTGTTTCTGATCCAGAGCCACCGCCATATGCCAGATTTGTGACTGCGGCAGAAAGTTGTCCTGATTTCTTGCGGCAAGAGAGGCCACATCACATGGGGCGTTGTCTTCACTGACTCCTGTCGAATTGACTGCATCAGATAAAATCAAGTTCAGCAACAAAGCCGGAGCTGGAGTGACTTGCTCCCCTTGGGGTTATATGTCTGTAGATGGAGTGAGCGGTCGGTGGACTGTTTCCACTGGGTGTGGGAGTTTCTTAACGGGCCATTTCTTCTCCCCTATAATTCTTGGCAGGTGCACCAGAGATCAGCAGCTCACTCTCACTCTTCCCTTTGGGTTGTAGTGAACACAGACTGGCCTCAGGCCATCCTGAGTGTCTGAAGTAAGAAGTGCGGCACCCCCGGAACTTACTCCTGTGACTGAGACCCTGAGGGCAAGGACAGGCTGGGTTTGAAATCCCAGGCTTCTGGCAGTGCTGTCAAAGGCAGCCCTGATTCCCGCAGAATGAGATGAATGGGTCCCTGTCTCTGTGTGCTCTTCAAAACTGAGACGGTAAGGCGTTATAATTACTCTTCCTATATTGCTAATGTGTGAGTACAGTTGTCTCAGTGTGTGTTGTTTTTACTTAGATGCTTGTAGTGTTCTCTGTCTGTCCCTGATTTCAAAAATTCACAAGAGTGATTATACAGCTTTAGGATATTTCCTCCCATATCAATAGATCCTTTCATCTCCAAATTCAGGTATCTGTGGGGGTTTTTTTCTATAAAATATGTGATTATTTTTCAGCATGTCTGCCTGACCTCTTCTTGCTGAGTCTCTTATTCCATTTCTTGCACTTATAATTACTTACTTCATTATTGTCACCTGTTTCCTGTTGTTTTTATAGGAGGAGAGCACTGGGTTTGAACTCAGTGCCACCAGCTTACATTGCTGCAATACTAATTCATCTCTTTAGTGCTTTTGGCACAGATTTAAATTCCAAACTGCATTTTGATTTTTCTAACATATACTCCATGGGGATTCTGAGATGGTTAAATAATTAATGCATCTGAAAATGTTTTAATGTAGTTGGTATAATTTTTATCATTAATAGCATCTTTTTATTTCGTCTTCATATTACACATTCTCCCCATTTGTATATCTTTCATCTCAGTAAGTGAATTCCTACTTCTGAACTTCTTCTCTCATTTTTGCAATATACATTTACTTGTTTCTTATAATAAGGTAAAAGCAAAGGCTTCAAAGCTTCTATTTATCATCTTTTATAATCTTTCTCTGAAATACAAATCCTGACTTCATTTTAACTTCCTCTATTAATGTTGTCTTTATTTTCCAAGGCTTGAAATCAATGCATTTTCATTCATTGTGGAAGGAGAAATACCCCAAGTGCGGAATTTGATCACAAACTATGTGTATGCAGTCATGTGTGGTAACAGAAGAGTACAGATATTTATCATTTAGGTCTCAGACTTGACCCACTCTTTCTGGGAAAGCCTCACTGACCCACTTAAATTGGCCTAGGTGCCCTGAAAATGTGCTTCTCTTGAACACTGTATTTGCAACACCACAGCCTCCCTGAGAGTTTATTGTAATGGTTTGATTACTATTACCCTATAATATGAATTATGCTGAAATGACAGGAACTGCGCTTGTCTTGTTCAATGTTCTATCCCCCGCCGTGCTTGCTACATTGACTGGGCTATTGTGAGCCCTCCTCACACACTGTGAAAATGAGGGCAGCCGACTTGAATGCAGTTTGTTTGATGTGGTAGCTGAGGAAACCTTAGATTAGATAAGAGGAATCCGAGAAGACGGATTTTATTTCTGTTCATCATCTTCTGTGCATTTGACAAGGGTGATTAAATGAGAGGCAGATTTCTCTCAGAAATTCAGTTCAACCTGACCTTTACCAGGAAGAATGAAATAACTCCAAAATATATGTTCTTACATTCCATTTTGATGTCCTCACCTTGTCTCCCTTTGCTCCTGCAAACAACGGGTTAGGGGCTGTGACAGGACCTCTTCTATTTAGAACTTTAGGGACAGCGTCACTGTTGTCTTAACTCTTCCCCATCTTCTTGCATCAAACTAAACAACAGAATGAAAATTTTTTCATATTATGTATCTTTTTCTCATTACTCACATATATGCAATGCAACTAATTTCATGAATACATAGATTTCTTGAAATATCCTGTTTTATAAAATTATATAACAATAACTAATTATATTGTGTGTACCAGTCTGTATATCTTGCTGTTGCATTTAAAAATACTTTGCAAATTGTAAATCACAGTATATCCTTTCACTCTTGTAAACTGGCCAGTTCCTTTCTTTGCTCATTTTTCTTGAAGATCTTGCTAAAAAGAGCCAAAAGGAATTAATTCATACTGCTAGTATCCCACTGTCCACCTTGTCCCTACAGCTACAAGGCAACAGGGAGAGAAAATAATATTAATAAAATATAATGAGATTTATCTTCACCATAAATATTTCTGTTTTGTCCTGAAGATATTTTGGTCAATGTTAACATTATAGTCCTCATTATTCTAAATATCATCTATTAAGACAAATCTTTTTCATCATATTTTCTTCTAAAGTATTTCCAGCAAGTTTTCAAGAATTGCCAAACATATATGTTGTCCATATGAAAATGAAATTATTAATTAATTTGAAAATTCTGGAGGCGAAGTAGAATAACATCAAATACACTTACTAATGCTAATGGAATATTGACTTTGAGTATTTTAAAAACATTAAATCTTCCCTTCCAAAATTATGGTATAGATTTTTACTTGTTTAGGTCTTCTGTTAGATGTTTCAATAAGATTAATGTTTTTAAAGTCCCATAACTTTATTGTTGAATTTGACCCTATATTTTAGAGATTTTTAGAGATTCTTTGTCATTTTATAATGAGATCATCTCTATAGTTCATACAAACTGATCATTTTCAATATAAAAAAATTGTAAAGGATGTATACCATATTTTTTAGTCACCCTACCAAATGTTAACAATTATTTTGGTATTTTAGTATAATTTATCAGAAAACAGGTTGCCCCAAAAGTAACTTAGCTTAACAAAATCTAGTAATTTTTATGTTATTTTTGAAACAATAAGTCACTTATTTTATTTTTCCATCTTATTTTATCCATCAAAATTTTTAAGCTAATCTTAAATAACTACAACATAAGGAATTCTTTTTTTCTCTTACACAAAAATTGTTATTTGAATTCTCGTATTGTCCTGTGTAGTCATGAGAAAATGTCCCTCCCTCTTCTGCGGGGTGATGTGTACTCTACTATCCCTCTGACTTTGTTTTGGCCAAGACATGTGCTCTGTACAACGAGATGGGAGTAGACACAACTCAAGTAGGGGCTTTAAATGGGATTGTGTGTGTGTATATAATCTTCCAGATTATATGCATTTCATACAGGATGTTCTATATGTATGCATATATCCACATATGTGTATAAATTCATATGTATACCTTCTACATAACGTGACATGTATCAGATACGTGCAGGAGACAGAGGAAGAGATGGAGAGATTTACTGTAGAGAGCAGGCTCGTGAGATTATGAGAGCTGGCAAGGCTGAAACTTCCAGAGCAGGCCAGCTCTGCACTGGGGCAGGATGTCTACCATAGTCGGAAGGCAGAATTCCTTTTTTAAGAAACCTCATTCTTTGTTTTTTAAGCTTTCAAATGATTGGAGGGGCCACCCAAAGTATGGAGGATAATCTGCTTTACTTAACGTCAGCTCATTATAAACGTTGATCACGTCTAAAAATACCTTCAGAGTAAATCTAGTGTTGACCAAATACTGTAGCTTAACCAAGTTAACACATAAAATTAAGCCTCACAGAAAGAAAATCAATGTGGTTGTTGGAAGCCACTGAGATTTGAAATGGATTTTAATGAAGCATCATTGTTGCAAGAGGAACCTAATCCGAATGTCTAGAGTTATTGTGTGCGATATGTTTCTTCCATCCCAATGCCATCAAGACTGTTATTCGAAATAGTGCTTGGACTTTGACAAGCTCCCTTTATACACTTCCTAATAGATCCATTAATTTGATGATATAATACCTTAGTTTGATAATTTTTATAATATTGACTGTATCCTTCCACTTTAAAGAATGAGATTGTGATTATTCTAACACTTTACTTGACTTTATGTAATGACAATTTATTTCCCATTTTAATATACACTTACAATTAAAATAATGTATGACTTACCAGTACTTTTTAATATTTTTGATTGTTGTTCAACTACAGTTGTCCCCATTTTTCCTCAGTCACTCTCCCCTGCACCTCCCACCCCCACCTCTCAAACTCAACCCCACAAAGGGCCCAGAGATATAGGAAAGGATTCTCAGCATCACTAGCCATAAAAGAGATGCAAATTAAAACCACAATGAGACACCACTTCAAACCGGTCACAACAGTCATCAAAAACAAATCAATAAACAACAAGTGCTGGTGAGGAGAGGTTGTAGGGAAGAGGGAACCCTAGTGCATTGTTGGTGGGAATGCAGACTGGTGCAGCCACAGTGAAAACAGCACAGAATTTCCTCAAAAAACTAAAAATAGAACTGCCTTTTGACCCAGCAATTCTGCTTCTGGGATTATACCCTAAGAATCCTGAAACACTAATTCAAATGAATCTATGCACCCCTATGTTCATAGCAGCACAATTTTCAATAGCCACATGCTGGGAGCAACCTAAGTGCCCATCAGTAAATGAATGGATCAAAAAAACTGGGGTACATTTACACAATGTAATACTACACAGTGGAAAGAAAGAAGAAGTTGCTACCCTTCGTGACAGCATGGATGGAACTGGAGAGCATTATGCTTAATGAAATAAGCCAGGCAGTGAAAGACAAATACCATATGATCTCACCTGTAAGTGGAACCTAATCAACAAAACAAACAAGCATGCAAAATAGAACCAGAGACATTGAAATAAAGAACAAACTGACAGTAAGCAGAGGGGAGAAGGGAGAGGGGTAATAGGGGAAAGAAGGGGAAGGTTCATCAAGGAACATGTATAAAGGATAGGAATGACTTACCAGTATTAATGATATGTATTAGGTTTTGGTATAAAAGTTCTTCAATCTACAGAAAATAAATGTTTCTGAGGATAGTTAAGTAATACTGCTTTTTCAAAAATTAGATCTTAATTATAAAACCATCTAACATTACTTTATCTAGTAATTAGTAAAGCCTTATATTTCTGTAACACTGGTAATTTTTGTTGGACTATGGTATTACCCATTTTACTCTTCTTAACTTTGTTCCCATAAATTCATGTGTAGTAAATTATATTAATATGATTTGATCAATTATTTCTCTACCTGTGGCTATATATTCTTTTTTATTCCCAATATAATATATTTTTATATTATTTCTAGCTTTTATTTTAATGCACTCTTATGCCAGTTGATTTTGGTTTATATGAAGTTTTTAAGGTAAGAGACAAGAAAGATTGTTTTACTTTTCAGATTATTTCACCCCCCTCCTCTTGTCCCTACAAGAGAAGGATGTTTCCCTGCCCTTGTCCTGTGTGTTTCAGTGCTTCCAGATCAGTAATCTGTATGTCACAGGCCACATAACGAGTCCTGGCCTTGCTATTTGTTTGGTCAATGCAATCAGAGTGGGAAAGTGCAAACAAATGATTTAAATGTAGCTGTGTGGTGATTGGTTCTCCCTGGACCATGAAAATGGCATTGTCCGTGTACGTATTTATATCTCAACCTGGGTTTCCAAATTCAGTCTGCTCACTGTGGAGAGGAGGCCCAGCCAATGCAGCCCTCAGGGAACATGAGCAAGGGATCTTCGATGCTGTACATTGCTGAGATTTTAGGCTTATTTGTTAGTGCAGCCAAACTGGCTAATACAAGATGAGAACTTATCCCAATTACTTTCAATTTTGAATGCAAAGACATTTAAAACATATTTAAGTGGTCTATCAGTTTTGTTATTAAGTATATTGCCTTTGCCCTGGCTAGTGTGGCTCAGTGGATTGCGTGCCAGCCTGCGAACCAAAGGGTTGCTGGTTTGATTCCCAGTCAGGGCTCGTGCCTGGGTTGCAGGCCAGGTTCCCAGTAGGGGGTCATGAGAGGCAACCACACACTGATGTTTCTCTCCCTCTCTTTCTCCTTCCCTTCCCCTCTCTAAAAATGAATAAATAAAATCTTAAAAAATAACCTCTTAATATATACTCCTTTTCATTGACTTTCCTGATGATTATAATTTCAGACATATTTCTTTGGGGATTCAGCAGTTAAACCTTATTTATGAGAGTGTTCCTTATATTGAACAAAGTACTTCGAATTTTTATATCATATTTTTTAAATTTATGTCTGAATTTATTGAATTTATGGCAATGGTTGTAGCCTTTGAAAAATGTACTTTTTAAAAAACTTTAAGACTTCCCTTAGAGCTTAAGTACATGACTTATTTTGTAAATGTTCTTCAGATACTAATAAAAGATATATAAAATATATATATTCGATATTCATAGAATGCAAAATCAGATACTTACGTCTGAGTGAAGTTTATTACAGTATTCAATTCCTATATGTTCTCATTTATTTATTTCTACTAGACTTTCCTAATTCTGAAAAAGATATATTATATTCTCCTCATATATTCTGTTTTTATCAAGTTCTCCCTACACTTCTAACAGATTGGGCTTTATGTTTGGAATACTACATGGTTTGGTGCTTACAGTTTTATGAAGAATGTGTCCTTCAAGCAAATTTTCTTTTATCATAACACAAAATAATCTTTCACTTTCAGAGCTTTTAACCTTGGAAGAACACTTTCCTTTCCCCTTGCTCCAACTTATCACACTTAGTTTTTTTAAAAAATGAAACAAACCAGCAAGGAAAATATAACCAGAGACATTGAAATAAAGAACAAACTGACAGCAACCAGAGGGGAAGTGGGAGAGGTAGATAATGGGAGATAACGGAGGGAGGGGGGAAGTGTCATCAAAGAACATGTATAAAGGACCCATGGACAAAGCCAAAGGGGGGTAGTATCGAGAGTGGGAAGTGAGGATGGGTGGGATGGAGGGAAGAAGTGGGGGACATATGGAGACAACTGTACTTGACCAACAATAAAAAAAGAAAGACAAAAAATAAATAAAAATGATGTTATACTATTTAAAGGAGTTTCAATTTGTTGCTCACTATACAAATACACCATTTCAAGAAATTTTGCTTAGCTTTTATAGTAAAAAATTTCAAGCAGCTTGTCATTGCATTAACTATATATAAAGTATCATCACTCACACCCTTTTTTTTCCTACTTTCATTTGATCTCCTTTTAAAGTATTTTAAAGTGATGTACAGTTATGTAGAGCATTTTCTGAAGTATTTTTCATAGATGATGTAACTAAAATTGGGAGTCCCTAGTTTTTGTTTTAGCTCAATAGGTAAATTATCATTTATCTGCCCATAAGCTCCTTTGGTCTTTTTTGCCCAATGATCTACTAACATTTTTAAAGTACCAATTTTAATATACGTATTTGAAATAGAAATAAATTGTATCATCTATTTGAAAGATCCCATTTTTTTAAATGCTCAAAATTCAAAAATCATGGGAGATTGTCAGACTAGCCTTCCTTTCCACCAAGACTCACATATGCACACACTCAAAATTTATTCTGTTTTTTTTCCTGGGCATATACTTGCTTAGTAGCTTTTCCACTTTTCTAGCTTTTCTGGTAACTGTGCCGAGTCAAGTGCCTGCCCATGGAACATGGTTGGAGAGGTGCATACACCCTTCATTTTACACGCCTTCAAAGAAAACAGCTGCCCATGGTTTTTTTCCTCTTCCCACGGGCTGGAGCATGGGTAGGGTGGCAGCTCAGCTGATGGGGATGATGTTAACCACGATACAGCAGAAACCAGCTTCCTAATTTATTTCGTGAAACAGACTTTCCCTTCCAGATTACAGTAGTCAGACTGGTAGTGGGAGAAGAATGAACTTCTCTGTAATTTAACTTCTCTGCTTCGTTGTGGAGGGTGGAGTGAGTGGGAAGTCTTCTTCCTGGTGGTCCTCAAAGGGTGTTCTGTGGTTTGGTGAGGGTGCCAAAGACACTTTCAGGGTGTTTGTGAAATCAAACCATTTTCAGAATAGTACTAAGATGTCACTTGTCTTAAACATTGGTTTTTAAGAGTATTGTCATCAAACTGTCTAGGGTGGGGTTTTATTGTTCACTGCCAGGCATTCACAAGAAAAAAAAAGGCCAAATTCATTTAAGAATGTCCTCGTGGGAACAATAATTATTATTAATGTTATCAAAATTTGACTTTTGTGTATATGTCTTTTTAATGTTCTTTGTGAAGACATAAGAAATACGTGTGAAACATTTTTACCACATACGGACTTGAAAGTTCCCCCAGCAAATGGCTCGGGCAACTGTATGAGCTACCAGCTGAACCTGCTGCTTTCTTCATGGAAAACCATTTTTACTTGAAATAATGACTCAGATACAAAGTGTGGTTATTCAAACATGAATATTTGGCAAAACAAATACAGTTGACAGTTTTTATTGATGATGATGAAAGTTGAGCTTTCATGGAAAAATTAGAATTTTAGAAAATGTGTGCCCCTTATGAGACCTGGAAGCTTCTCAATACTGAGACATTTCAAAAATAAATGGATGTGTGTGTCCTCTGTGTGTGTGTGTGTGTGTGTTTAGAGCATACAATGAAATGTGTAAGCTATTTGAGACATCTGCAGGTAGGCAGTATTTTCCAACTGATCGATGCATGACGTTACAAATCTGCACGTGGAAAAAAGATCTATTTGATGTGCAAGATAAACCCATAGATTTAATGTAAAGAAGTACAAAAATGCATTGGTATAGATTTAGATTCTAGATAGCAACTAACATTTAAAAATTATTATGTCAAATTCTGGTGTAATGACAAAATAATCTGAAAAGTTTTAAAACACCCTCACTTTTCCAAATACACATGTATGTGCAGATTTTTTTCATGTGCTGCAACCAAAATAATGTATCATAACAGATTCAATATAGAAGCAGACATGAACTCAGTTGTTTTCTTATAGTCAGACATTAAGGAGGTTTTTTAAAATTTGAAAAAAACATCTCTCTTCTCACTAATATACATTTTTTTCATGAATACATGTTTTTATATCAACATGTACTAATAAACTAATAAATACATTATTTTTAAAATATCCATTTCATTTTCCAGTACAATAAATAGATATAAAGCACATAAACAAAGCTCTTTTGGATCATTAATGGTATTTAAGAGTGTAAAAAGTTTCTGAGACCTAAACGACTAGTTTGCCCAAACCACTATGTTTGAGGACTGCTTACCCATTCTTTACCAAAAACAAGACAAATATTTTTCAGGATATCACTAAGTGTGTCGCATTTTTCATCAATAGTTAAAGAAGTTAGTGAGTCCATCCAAATAAAGACGTGAATCGGTCAGGGATTTTTTCCCCTCTCCCATTTATTTGATTGTTCTCACTATGTCATCATCTTTTCCATTTTCTCCTTTTAGAACTCATCTTAACTCTAATTAATTCCATCTTGTTTTCATTTTATTTGTGATTTGAGGTATTTATGCTAACTACACCACACTTTAATACTTTCACTTAATACCATGCTTGTAAATTGGTACTTTGCCCACTCTCAACTCAATGCATTCTGGGAATTTTGTGTAATCTTGGTATTCCATTGCAAGGTAACATTGCTTTGAGTGTTAGAAGATGAGCTCCTGAGACAGTATGTGCTTTAGAGTGCAAACCAGTTGTCAATGTTTGTATTTGTTCAGGGCTACAAAAGAAATCTCCTCTCCCAATGTCCTCATTTTTCACCAAATTTAATTCTGCCCTCAGATACATGAAAAATTCAGCCCAGATTATTTCCAGAGTTTAAAGACACAATAGGGCTTCCTAAGGTCATAATTTACATCCAGGGAAGATGCTACCCTTTTTTCTCACAGAGGAGCCCAGCTTTCCCTGGGAACCATGAAATCAGGACCCTCACCGCAGGCCTCTCCCACTGGATGGTCCCAGGATCAGGCAAGTGTTGTGTTAGAAGAGATTAGGTTCTTCGTTTATTCTTGCACCTGCCTGGAATTTCTAAAGAATCTAGGGCTTTTCATTACAGGCTCTTTCTGCTTCCAAGTCTTAGCCTCCACTTTGCTCAGGAGAAGTCGATGTGTACATCTCTTATCCATGATGCTAACATCCAGAAGTCTGAAAACAAAAAGTCTTTAGCAGCAAAACCTGACCTAGTGAGACTATGCCTAGGTCCCGGTGCAGAACTATGTATGTGTTTGCAGGCAGGGTGATGGCCCCATTGCCTTTCCAGTGGTTTTTTTGCAATGGAAATTATACACACTGTATTGCCTTTGTAAACCTCAGAAATTTCTAAATTTTTGAACATATTTGACCCATTTGATATTGTGCTTCTGCACTTGAATGTTTCTGAATTGTGATGTTTGACTCTGAGCTATGGCTGCTTCTTTCAAATTACCCTTCTCAGCCACATTTGATTAGAGACTATACGCCCTCGGTGCTGCTACACTGAGTATGAAATAGCCTTTGCTACTCAAAGCATTATTTTATCATTGCATGCTTACTGCTTAGAGTTGAGAAAGAGTTTTTTTAAAATACAGAGTCCCTCAGTGCTTGACCTTCTCTCTATTACTTTTTGTTCCTGCTTATTCAACTCCCAAGCCAATGGCACATGTTTTACCTTGTTATTCATGGCTGTCCTCTTCTTTCTCGTTCTTGCATCGGCACAGAGACACCCAGCTATTTCTCATCTCCTGCACACAGTGTCTCCCTCAGAGGTTAACAGAGGGTCTTGGCTTATTGTTGACACTCAGGTACTTGGGCTGAAGAGGCATCCACCATCTTGAAAATTGCTAGTGTCCATGCCAGGAAAACAAGAGGACACTGTAAGGGCTCCTAGAGGTTGACGATTAAATTCACTAGTCAGTTCATAACGTGTTTCCCTGAATTTAGAATATGGCTTCACCAAAGCCCAGGGGGGCAAAGAAATGCAAAGGAACATTTACCCAGAAAAGGGGCAACCAAATCTATTAGATGAAAGGCACTACTGAGGACGTTAGAATGCAAGTCAAATATATCCTACTGATTCTGAAAGGCAGAGGATTGATGAGCAAGTACATTTACATATTAAGCTCATAGAAGCATTTGTGAATTTGAAGACATATACAATCAGCATAATTATGTGATTATGCACCATCTAAAACTCACTGTGTATAATAGGTATTTATTAGATAATTGATGTAAAGTAGAATGATACAGATAACACAGTGCATATACTCCTCATTTTGAATTATTAGATAAAAGTTCTTACAACAAAACCTGTACAAACACCAAGGTGATATTCATGTAATTTCTGCTAATTTTGTGATTGGATGCTGTGCAACCTCTGTCGTTCTCAAGTTCCAGCTACCCATTGGGTCACTTGTAAATTCTCCCACAGGTTATAAACTGCATTACGATTTAAGAGATTACATAATGTAGCTGAATAAGTTAATATTATTTTAATCAAAATATTATTCTGATCAAAATAAATCAGACACAAAAGTTAAGAACTTTTTGCTCGTATGATTTCGCTCATAAGTTAGATATAAAACTTAGAATAACAAATGAACAAACAAGGAGAACAGACAAAACTCATACACACAGACAACAGTGCAGTGGTTACAAGAATGAAGGAGTTTAGGGTAACAGTCAAAAGTAAAGGGGGTCAAATACATCATGACAGAAGGAGATTGGACTTTGGGGGGTGGGCACACAACGAAATATACAGGTGATGTATCATAGAATTGAACACTTGAAACCTATAAAATCTTATTAACCAATGTCACCCTAATAAATTTAAATTAAAAAATGTATAAAGATGGATAGCTAGTAAAAATAGTATGAAATTTCCTTGTTAAGAAAAATATGAATTTATATTCATGAGTAGATCTTGAGTTCAGATAATTACTTAAAAAATAAAAAGTATCATAGGTATTGAAATATGTTTATAATTCTTTTATATGCTGTCTTCTGGAACCTACAATTCTATTTATTACATTATTTCAAATTCCCATAGTACCCTGTATATTTACTTTATAATGAGTGGTGTGGAAATAATAAAATATCTATTTTTAAAAATTATATGCTAAGTGAAATAAGCCAGGCAGTGAAAGACAAATACCATATGATCTCACCTTTAAGTGGAGCCTAATTAACACAACAAACAAGCAAGCAAAATATGACCAGAGACATTGAAATTAAGAACAAACTGACGGTAACCAGAGAGGAGAAGGGAGGGGATAATGGGGGGGAAGGGGGAAGGGTTTTCAGGAACATCTATAAAGGACATAAGGGAAAAACCAAGGCGGGGGTGGAATCAGGGGTGGGAGGTGGGGATGGCTTGGGTGGGGGATGTGGTGGGGAGAAAATGGAGACAACTGTACTTGAACAACAATTTTTTTTAAATTTAAAAATGTATTATTAATTATCTATATTAAATCTCAAATAATTAATCTTCTCAGGAAAAGTTGCATTAAAGCAACTATTTTAATACTGCATTGCCTCTTCAGTTGAATAATTAAACAAAAGATATTCCAAGCTTCAACTTGCAACACATTAAATAAAAAAAACTGAAGCATTTTTATTGTTCTTACAACATGAATTTCCCTATGGAAAGAAAAATCAAATATCTTTATTATTTTCTGAAAAATGTTTTCCTTTGGTTCTTAGCATCTTTCCAGCTCTTCTCAGAGCAGTTATTATTAGCTTCCTCCTTAATAATTATGTATAATATAATCCACCAATATCAACACCAGTTTCTAGAAATACATATATGAGTACAAATTTTTTCTATACAATTGGTAATCTGGCAAAACATATCATTTTTCTTAATCTAAGGATATATTTACTAGATAGTTTTCTTAAAAATTTGGGAGAGAAAGTACAATCAACATTATACATATATAATCACATTATATTATTCCAGTTATACAAGAACACTGGACTGATAACTATATTTAAAATTGATTTCAGAGTAATTTAGAACTATTAATGGATATGCTACTTTTCTATCAGTTGTTTTATAAAGATTTGTTTCCAAGAGTTAACATTTATTTTTTAATATAGTGACATAATTGATTTATGAAATACACCAAAGAACGAAATACCCGGTATAATGAACACAGCACATAAGATTCTGAAAATCCTTCAATTTCTTCCTAAATCTCCTTCATATGAGTTGCAAATCTTTACACAATTTGAGTCCTACTATATTATCCCTGTTACTTTGTATCTGTTATATGCTCTCTTCCAGAGTCAATTTTAATGGCCTTACTCATTCCTTAGTAGTTTGCATGTTTACTCAAGTTACCGGAGTGTTAGCATTTGCCATTTTCTCTGCTTAAACTCTCTCTGACCCTGTTTGCCTAGTTACATTTTAGTAGACAATTTGCTGTTTTCACATTTACTCATTCCCAGTTCTTTATATGACATTATCCCAGAAGCCCGCTGGGAATCATTTGTCTACTGACCCTCGGCCTATGTGGTTTGGATGAGATTGCACCCCACTCCGTAGGAGAAGCATGTGTCCCTAAAGTGACTGGTCATCGTGATTGCATCCTGCTAGTCTCCGAAAGATTGTTGCAAGGATGGAAGCATGCCCCAAGTTGGTCCATTTGGAATAATTTCCAGAAATTTTATGAGAGTGCCTAGGACTCAGAACTATGATAATTACACTCAGGATGCCCAGGGGTTGGTAGTAGCAGAGAGCTGCCTGGGAAGGAAGCCAACATGGAAAAGAGCAGATGGAAGAAATGGAAATATGCAGACCTGATGGCCTCGTTTGGGCCCCAGACCCACGGATATAGAGCCTGTGTCATATTGTTCTCACCCACTTATCTCCAGTGTCTCTGGCACATGCTAGGAAATTCGTATATTTGTATTGATTTTTCACATAAAGATCAAAACTGTTAAAATGTTTATATATAGTAATCCTGTGCTCAGCATCGACGTTCTCCACAGTCTGAATTACAATCAATTCATCAACAAAGTCTCACTGTGGAGTTACTGTGTGCTCGGCAATTAGCATGGCCTTGTGGTGCAATGATGAACCACACTATGACCACGTATTCTGCTCACAACAGGCTTACAATGTACACAGTGAAGGAAGACACGGGGGCAAGCAATTGGAAGGGCTGAGAAGACGTGAAGAATGACATGGAAGGGAATGTTAATCTGGTCTGTGGGATGCAAAGACAGTGGAGGAAAGAAAACCTTCCCCGAAGAGGAGGCATTTAAACTAAAATCTGAAGACAAAAGGACGCGAAGGGGCCGGGTGGGTCCTCCATGGATGTGGTGTGAAGTCCCAGGGAGAGGACGGCTGCAGAGGAGAAAAGCAAGAGATGGTGTAAAAGGAACAGATGGAAGATTTGCGGAATATTTTCTGAACATTAGCCTAAGTGCAAAAGACGTTATAAAGTAGTTCAGACATGGGATTTTTCCTGCTGACTTTTGGGTGGAATGAACTGAGGGGGCAATGGTGAGACATAGTTCAAGAGTTCTCTCAGCGAGTCATATCCGAGGTATTTGGACTATAGTGGCAGACTACTGCAAAGGGGTAGCACACAGATGCCGTGTCAAAGTGTTAACATGCATAAATGTTTCTGAGAAATTTAATGAGAACGTGATTAGTAGTGCAACATGAGGCATATTTGGTGTTTGATAAGCTATAAGGAATGGAAAAAATAAGTATTCCCAGATTTTATCTCTGAACATCTATTTTCCATTTACTACAAAAAGGAAAACTAATATATAATTTGAGGGTAAGGAATTCTGGAAAGATGATCATTTTATAATTATTCTTTAAAAATAAATTGGCCCTTTAGAAGTCATTTTAACTCTTGGAACACCACAAAAAATGAATGGTTCAAGAGATCCAAAAGGTTTAACAGTTTATCTTCACAATTTTGAGAATTACTACATAATTTACATAATCTATCACTACATTTAATTTTTTTGACAATGTACTAAATTTAAACTGTAAAATTTTATTCAATGTAAGTTATTAAACTCATTTAACTGATACAGTGAAATATGTCACTTTGTCTTCAAACATTTGGTGTTCCTTTCAAAGTGGAGGAGTGAGCCAAACAAAGTACTGAGTGAGGGAATAAATAATTATGGGATGTCATGAAGATACAGATTATAAATGCTGACAAAAATCTTATGTGAAAGTAAACATTTGGGTCCCGAGTGCTAGCAGGACGTGCCGAGCAATGTACTCTAGGGACAATGAACAGACCGAGAACCCGCTGGTGTAGAAGGGCACAGTGAAAAGTGTAGGCAAAGCTTCTAGTCACGGCTTGAAAGGCAAGTTGCAGACCTGATGTTTGTGCTTCCTCTTCGCCGAAATCACATAAAATTAAGAGCACACGCATATGTGCTGACAGCCATCAAAGGGACTCCTGGATAGTCACCCCCTGAAAAGAGCAGGGGCGCAGCAAGTATGGGCCTCCAAAAGTGGTCATTATCTCGTACGCTGCCCTTTATTTCAAGTCCTCAGTGCAGAATCCACCTTCCACTCCGCAGCTCATTCACGTTGAATGTAAAGTTATATTTTAGACAGCTCGTTACGTGATCTTCTTTGGCCTTTCTGCACTCTCTGCCATTCACCGTATTTACCAGTCAGATTCTACTTCAAATCCTATGGACAGACTTTTTAGTTGCCCTTGAAGGGTCCTTGTCTATATCTCAGCACAGTTCAAATCTCTTTTTCAAATTTCTGCTCTAATGTCACCTGACCAGCAAGCACCCCTCCCTGACCTGTGACTCAGGACAAAGGTGTGGTCGTTGTTCCAAATGGGCTGGAGCTGGAAGGAACAGAATTTTATCATGCTGCTCAGAACAGAATGCAAATTAAAACTTATGAATAGTTTCTTTTCTCTGGAATTCTCCCTGTAATATTTCAGACCTTGTTGACTGGGGGGAACTGAAAACACAGATGAAGGGGAACTACTGTACGTGATATTACAAAAAAATAATGGAGACTATTTTCACTCTTGGTTAGCTTATTGTTTTTTTAAAGTAATGTCCTTGAGTAAATTCTGGGTGCTCAGCATATATACATGGAAGTAATTTTTATTAATTACTATGTCTAAAAGCGATTTGTTGAAATCAATCTTATGTGCAAAACTAGCCTTAGTTACATATTATTATAAAAAGGATAATATGGATTGGAAGTCAACCACCTATTAGAGGAAAAATATATTCTTATTAAGAACCTAAGGAAATTTTATTATTTTTAATAATACAGTATTTTACATCAAATTGAATCATCTAGTATTTATCATTTATTTTTAAAGTATTTATCTGTGACAAACATGCACTTTGTTGTATATGTCAATTAAGCAAATATGATTCTATTTATAGTTATACCTTATTACAACCCCATTGAGATATGTGCCTACTACAGTTCCATCAGGAAATTCTCCACTTATTAAAACTGGAGATGCTAGTGAGTATAGTGTTTCCACCTTAAAAATGCACAACACAACTCCCCAGAGATTCTGGGATGCTCACATCCAACCACCTTTAAAAAATTGTGCTTATAAAACTTCTCTGCTAGAAATAATTTAGAACAATAAGAATGTCAGGGAAGTGAGTATGAGAATATTTATTGCAGTATTCTTAAGAATTTAAAAGAAAGCCTGACAACAACCAGACTGTCAAATACAGGGGTCTGATAAATGGCCGTTCGGGACTGTAATGGAGCACTTTACTTCCAGAAGAAATGAAGTGTATCCATAGCACTGACATAACATTATAAAATATATTAGGTTGAAAAGTACAGAGCCCTCTCTATTGTATAATTTTTGCATAAATAGAAAATACATCTATGTGTTTTTTAGTGCATGTACCAAAAAGTATACTGAAAGTTTACAAAGAAAATGCAAAGGCGATTATCCTTGGGTTGATGGGCTGAAAGTCTAACGACAGGGCCAAGAGATACTTCCTTTGCACATCTATCTAGTACATGCATTGCTTTTATGAAAAGATTATCCAGGGTAATTATTATTAGAAAATGAAGAATGTTTGAGGAAAGTGATGTGTTGTGAACGTGCTTGTGGGCCTAAGTATTGCAAAAGGTATTGAAAAAGCTCTGTTGCTTTACCTAAATGGTAGTTATATAGCTATTATTTTATGTTATTCTTAAAAAAGTAAATATATGTTTATACATTCTTCTATCTATAATGTTTCACAAAATAAAATTTTATAAAATGCCCACATTAAAGCATGATAATATATTTCATTTGTATTTCTGCATGCTATTTTAAAACTGAGTCCACCTATGACTAAATTTTCTGCTCTCAAAATGTTAGTAGTGGTATTTCTCCTGATTTTATTTTAATTCATTACAAATTCTGCATCTCTACTCCAAAAGCTATCATTTTTATCATTGAATTACTGTTACATTTTATCCATAAATTATGGCTCACTATGAATATAATTATTATAAGTTGACAAAACTCTAAGATAAGCCTGAAATCTATCATATATTTGCCCCTTCTTATATGTCATTTTCTATTTGCTTTGATCCCATTTTACAAATATATATATAACACATATTCATTAATATTTAAATTCCATCGCTGGGTCAATGCTAAATATTTAGTTTACCTCTGGTTCTCACCACGTTCAGAATTTTCAGACCTTATTCTGAACATTAGTTATTGCCTTTCTCATTCAAGTTATCTAGGAATCCACTTACAAATCCCACACTTGCATTTCCCTCATCATCTATTCTTGGCCTCAAGTTAAGTTTTTCTGCATATCCTGGATTCTATTACAGCATTCAACCTTTTTTTTTTAATGCTATTAAGGAAAGTTTTGAGCTGACTTGAGGAAAATGTGTCATTAAACTTTCAAAGTATGAGTAGGAGAGAATATTTCATGTGTTTGGAATGACCTAAAAATATGGGATCATTACATTATGACAAAAGGTACTTACTAGCTATCCAGAGACATTATGTGCTCACCATGCTCTGGCACCTTCCTGAACATGAGGAAAACTGCTTTGCTGAGCTTCTTTTACCATTTGACTTGGAGCCCTGTTACTGAGATCGGTGAAATGTGGCCCTTATAAACCCAGGCCATCTTCTCTTTGCCTGTCCATGTCACCAAAGGAGCTACGTACTTGTTATAGCAGGCACAGGTGTATGTACATATACATGCCCCATGGAGCTCAGACCTTGGAGCACTACTCTGAAAGACACTCTAGAAATAATGGTGCTTCATTATAAGGCCTCGTGATATTCATTTGTGTGTAATTGATCTGAAACTACTTTCCCTACAAAACATCTTTAGGGGTGTTAAAAGAATCAGAGCAAAATAACTTTCATTCTTATGACAAAAAAATGTTTCTAATCTGATTAATGTTCTAAGGCTGTCAGTTCTACCTGAGGTTGTAACAGGGGCTGATGTCCCCAACCCTGTGCGAGTGGCAGCTTCCTTCTGTTATTCACATGCCATCAACTTTCAACAGTCAACATATCCATATTTTTCTTTTAAAAATAAAAAGTGAAAAACAGAAGAATACACTTATAGTTTCTGAAAACATAAATAGCTAATCTATTAGAAAGAAACAATATCAGCTATGACTGGTATGGTTCAATGGACTGAGCACCGGCCTGCGAACCAAAGGGTCACTGGTTCAATTCCCAGTCAGGGCACATGCCTGGGTTCCAGGCCAGGTCCTTAGTTGGGGGTGTGCGAGAGGCAACCACACATTGATGTTTCTCTCCATCTCTTTCTCTTTCCCTTCCCCTGTCTCTAAAAATAAATAAATAAAATATTTTCAAAAAATAAAGAAAGAAACAAGATCATGGAAAATTGACAAACAAGATGAAATATTGCATTTTTATCCTGAAAAAAAATCAGACATAAGATGATGGGTAGTCAATAAGACAAAATATTTCAAAATGTAAACAACCACCAAGTGTTATTTTGTAAAGATCAGAGAGGAGTTAGTCTTTATTAAATTGATTTCTATGAGTACTATTATAATGAGGAAGGTCCTGAAACCAGGAAATGGGAGACAATTGATGTGAGGAGGTGTCCTTTTTCAATGGTAACTTCTTATTGTAAAAAGAGAATGTGTTTGTTTCTATTCAATAAAAAAGAACATAGAAAAAGCTTTTATATATGTCCATAGGGAAAAATGATACAAAAGGATTCTATTTTAAGAAAATACAACAAATGAAATAATATGTGTGAAAATTATTTGTCATCATAAGACAATACAATGTACATTCAAGGTAGATATTTGAAGTAGCATAAAGATACCAGTTCTCCTTTAATATGATACTTGTACAACTAAATATAAATTTTATCTGTATCTAAAGCCCCCTCACTAAACAAAATATTTTAAAATACTCTCCAACGTGGTACCAATAAAAACCTTCAATTTCTTGCTAAATAGAAATCAAGGAAACTTGATAAGAATATATCAATTTGTCAAAGTGGTTCAGGACTGAATTTAATGTATCTTATATTTTTTAAATACAAGCTTAGTTGCATTTCTGTCCACCCTTAAACAATATAAAGCGAAGCACAAAAACTGTCCTAATAAATGAAAATTTGTAATAAAGATAACTATCAACCAGTCCTGACTGTCACTCTCATTCTTTGTGTCAGCCTTACTCTTATTTTTATATAGATGGAAGAAAATTCTATCAGGACATACACCTTATCCACCAGAAGTGATGCATAATTGATCAAAAAGCATAAAGGTTTCAAAATCATAAAAGACTAACTTAAACTGAATGAAAGAACATTCCAAAAATAAAGTGCATAAACATTTGTTGCAGTTCATTCTATGTAAATAAAGACTATCTGAATGAAAAAAAAAGTTCAGAGTAAAAATGTGCCAGATTGCTTTATAAGTTCATCATAGAACTGCTCAGAAAATTTAAAAACCATTACAGTCTGTCAAAATGCTTCTGGTGAAATTTCCTTATCAAAGGTTGCCTTCAACTGCTTAAACCCTTCCACTCTGCGATTTCTATGACAATGAAAGGCTTCTCTAAGCATTCCTCGAGCCATGCTTATGAACTTGCTTGAAACAAGAAAGCCAGATAGGTGAAAATATTAAAACTGGCAATTTTCATTGGCAAATGTGTAGCTTTTAGCCACTTTTTTTTTTTACTTATTCAATGTTAAAAGGAAAAACATAAAGGGGAGCTCTATTTCAAGAGAATCTAAATGTAAGAGATAAGGAAAGCAATGATGATGAAGTGGTAAGTGATTTTATAGAATTTGAGAAAAGAAAAGAAAACGAGATAAAAATACACATTATATTTACTTTGCTGACATTGCTAAGGGTGAAATTACTTAATGGCTCCATATCCCACACAGACAAATGAACAAACATGCTCTTGGCTATACCTTCATACAGGGAGTATCATAAAAATACGGAGTAGTCCACCGATTCTACACTCTACTGTGAGACATCGACTCAGTTTAAAGGCTAGAGGTTACTATGAAATATACACAACTGGCATCACTCGTCCCCATGCAAACATCTTCATCATTCTAGTTCACAAAACATTGAATTGTTGTCATAATTAATATGACCATTATTTTGTTCCATAGCATTACAGGTTAACTGTAAAACTTTTGGGAAAAAAATACAACATAGAAAGGCATGTTTCAAAATACTAAATATGGAGTAAAGCAGGTTGAGAGAAGCCCTGTGCCATATTCCTTAGCAATACTGTACACTTTATCTGCTGTCGGTAACCTTTGTTTCCACAAAACCAATCTGATCGCTGACTGTGACCCAAATCCCTAGCATACATTTCCATTTGTTGTGTGTATTGTTCAGAAGTCGCTCTCACTGACAGTTAACTGCATTAATGGAGCCAGGGCTCTGAGGGCTTGGGATTCAGGGAGAGAATCCGGAAAGTGTGATTGGATGTGAATGACCGCTCCACGCAAAGGCAGAGCAGTGACGGCTCCTTTAAAGCTGTTGGGAATGTAGGAGCTTTGATCATGAAGGAGCATCAAAGCCCAAGGATCCAGGAAGAGTGACTGCACAGCATTTCATGCCAAAGCAGGGTCCCGTATAAGGCAATTCTATTCGTGCTTTAGTGGAAATTCTGGGTTGAGAACATGACATACCGAGACATTATTTTTTAACTCAAAATTTCAGAGATGCAACTGGGAAGTCAAATCACGTATTGATTTGTCCTTTATTCACATGTATTAAAAAAATCAAGCAACTTCCTAAGCAATGGGGATACCAAGGAAAAATGCTGCTGACCTTTTCTCATCTTTAATACTATGCTTTGAAATTTCAGTGGTTCTAAGGGAAATTAGCCTCTGTAGAAACAAAGTTTTATTCTGTCCCCAGTTGGGAGTGTGGTGGGCAGACAGCCCTTATTCATTTCTCCTCTCGGAGCTGCCTCATTGGCACTCGGTGTCCAGTGCCGGCCAGTCATATGCAATATATATTGGTCCCATGAAAGTATTAGTCTAGTTTCACAGGTGACTAGTTTCCAGGCTCTAGCTCTGCCATGGGCCATTACGAAAGGCCATTTATGCTCACAGTGCCTGTGAGTTCAGCTGGGGTTTGCCTGTCACTACAGGGCAGCCCCCCCTCTCCCAGGATCCTCTCCTGTTCCCTTGCTTTCCCAGAGAATTCTCTGCCCACTAATATCTCTCTCAGGCACTGCTTCCCAGAGAACTCCACTCGTAATAAACCCAGTTCACCTGTATCAGTAGATGCTCCCCTTGACATTTCCCCTCCCCGTGTATTTTGCCCTCACTACCTATTTAGCTTCTTTTGACTTACCTTTGCTAGACAAATAGAACAGTCTTAGTCCTGGTAGCTAACGAATATGAACACCATGTCCCTTCCATTTATTCAGAACAAAAACTCAAGGGAACTGCAAATCGTGTGCAACCTTGACAAAGAATGCAGGTCCTAGATTCAAACCACGTGGGCTGCAATTCTCAAGGAACCTGCACTTGTGGTCTGTGAGAGTTAAATGTGGGGACATGTATGAAATACCTAGGACATGGTAAGTGACTTTTAGCATTGCCTGTTTAAGGTCTCCCCATTTGGGGCACTGAAAAGATCCATGACTAGGAAACTTCTCGGTCACAGGCAAACTGGGACAGTTGGTCACCCTATTGCCAGCACACATTAGCCATCATTATTAAGTATATAAAATCCAGACCAGTGGCTGAAAATTCTGTTGCATCTGGTACCTTCCACTAAAGGTAGCTCATAACATATTTTATGTGATAGTTCACACAAGATGCTATTAAAAATATGTCTTCTCACAGTTTCCCGTTTTTGCTTATTATTCTTGAACTGCAAGCAAAACTTGTAAAATTCCAGTTTTCAAATTGCAAACATTGTGAATGTTAATGACTTGGGACAATACTCCAGGCTCCCTGACTTTTGAGGCTCATCTCGACCAGTCATCAGCTCATTAGGAAAATCCTTCCACTATGGCCTCCTGCCACACCAGGCATGTTTCTCCTCGGAAAGTCACTAAGGAGATGTGAAGGCCCGTATCCAGGGAGCAGCTCCTCAGCGCATGAAAATTTATATTTTTATAACACTGAATGTGAATGAAGAACCGTATCCCTCAGAGAAAATACATCAAAGTCGTCTCCCTAAAATTTCAGTATTTGAAATGGTTCTATTTGACATAAAAATCAATTTTATAATTACTCTTAGGGATATTTCTCCCTGTATAGATTTATGCTTTTGGCAAAACCCCCACTATACTTTTATTGTCAAAAATTTACTCTAGATTCTCTGCAGCATTTACAACCACTGTTTCTCTTTTGAAATTTTAAAGTAATTCTAAATTATTTGTGCCACCCTGTTGCATTATGTTTGTTGTTGTCATTTTATGAGCTACGCTATCACATTTGTCTGTATGTGGACAAGGTAAAATTAAGTTTTAGGTGATTCAGAAGATCTCCATCCATGATGAGATTTTCAGTCCTCTAAGTAACAAGGAGAGGTAGCAATTCCTCTCCTTGTTACTTAGAGGTACAGCAGGTACCCAAAGTGTCACAGACTTAGATCTCTGTTTTCTATTTTACCATTTGCACAGAGTATTAATAACTACACTCATGTGCCAGAATTTGTTGTATAGCTGTCAAATAAATCTTGTATTAATCAAGGAAGCTATCTAAAATGTAGTTAAACCAGCTTCTCAAGATTAACATCATCAGTGACATGTGGAGAGTAGGTACCTTTAATATGATGTGATAAGAATGGCACTTACCCTCTATCGTCTTCTCCCCAAAAACTCATAACCTCATTTAAGCATGAAAAAAATCCTTGAAACTCAAGTGACGTGAAGTCCAAACTCATCCACATAAAGAGACAGCATGGAGAAAACGATGTGGACAGGAACGGAGGTCCCCAGTTGATAGCTGGTATAAAGCGCAATAATACATGTGAGTAAACAAGCTTCCAAATGCTTTTAAGTTCCTCACCTTGCATCTGTTGACTGAGGCTACAGAGGTCACAAAGCAAAAAAGGAAGACATCTCCACTGTGTCCCTTTGGGTTCCTGACATACAGATTTCATGAGCACAATTATTGTTAGGTGCTAATTAGGTTTTGGGTGATTTATTACACACTGGTAGTATCAAGGGGGAAATCTCAAAAATGTATTGAATGAAAGTAGCAAGACACAGGACAGTTCAGGGAAAAGTAACCTGTGGTAACAAAATGAGAGCACTGTTTGCTTGGATGCGGGCTTACTCAAAGGGGCGTGAGGTACGTCCTTGGATAATGAAAATACGCTGTGTCTTGTTTGCGGAGGTAGTTAAAGGTGTGTCCAATTTTTGAACTCATCAAACTCTACCCTTCAGTCTATTGACTTATTTTAATTAAAACTCAATGAAAAAAGTAGTAGGAAAGAGTTGTGGATTTGGGACTACATTTTTTAATGATAGCATAGTAGACTAAAAAGTACACATTTATTTATGCATATCACCAGATGAAATCCTTAAATATAGTTGGTTTACATATGTTTAATGTTTTCTAAAACTTCAATACTATATACACCAGGTTACTTAAATAACGCAGCTAGAGGAACCTTCTGTTCCTGCTCAAAGAGCACGTACCCAAACGCTCCCGTGGTGGAGGGGGCTAAAATCGTGCGCGCACTATAGCCAGCACATAGAATTCCCTTTCTGGTTTGTTTTTGTTTGGGGCCTAAAACAATTAACAAATTTAAAAAATGTATTTCCGACATTCAAGAAGTTAAGATACTTCATGCACCAATTTCATTTCTTTCTTCTATTAAACAAACAAATTTTGTGACGCTGGGACCTCATTCCTAGTAGCAATCATCAGCTGCGTGTGTATTATGCGCCACTGAGTCAGCTCTGGCTCCTGGGGACCCTATGACTGAGTGATGTCCACAATGGCCTGTCCTTACCACCCCTGATCAGCTCCTGTGACTCATCCCTGTGGCTACTCTTATGGAGTCAATCCATCTCCTATTTTCCTCTTCTCTTGCTGCCTTATTTTTCCCAGCATTGTGGTCTTTTCCAAAGAACTCTGCCTTCCGTGGAGAAAACAGCTGTCTTCTCTTTAGAAAAAGTACATTCCCTTTCATTCAACAGTGAATTGGTTCCACTCATTTTCTCTTCCTTTCTGTGCTTGGGGGCATTTCAGTTTTCTTCCTTTGGCTTAGGCTCTCCGTGTGCGTGAGGAAACGTGAGGACGTGCATTATCTGGATACCAGCACACACTCCCAACCGAGGACTGAATGCTGAGACACTGGAACACCAAGGTTGGTGTCTGGTCTTATACAGAAATTAGAAAGTCATTGCACTTCACCCTGCCAGACCTTACAGAAAAGGTCCTGGGACCATGAAGTTTTAAGCTGTAAAGTGGCAAGATTTCAAGTTTCTAAATTTTTTCCAAGGAGAGTTCTTAATCTCAGATTTTCCAAATTTTCCTTTCAAATCCTTTCTGGAATGAGATGTGTTAAAATGTCATAAAAATTAATATACCTGTGACATTTTTCTTATTAATTTTCTCTGTGGTATAATAGGCTTAACAAAATTCAGTACTCTAAAAAGGATTTTGTGCACTCACACGTGGAATATAATGAACAAACTGAACTAACAAGCGAAACAGAGACAGATTCATAGACAGAGAGCAGATGACAGCTAGTGGGAGGGTGGTTACGGGCTGGAGGGATTGAGCAAAAAGGAAAAAGCGCTCATGGATGTGGACAACAGTGTGCTGATTGCTGGGGGAGGAGGATATAAGGGGACTGAGTGGTAATGGGAAAAATACAATAGAGATTAAATAAAAAATAAAAATAATTTTGTCTATTTGACTGTGCCCTTTTCAAAACCATTCCCTGATTTAAAACAGCAAATAAAAAATAATGGCTGTTAAGAATGGTTATTGCAAAGTGATACACATGGCATTGCCTACAATTAGACCGAGAATGTCTTCATGCTTGAGGGCAAATTGGCCTGACTCCGGATGCCATGCCTGTGTATTTAAAGGTCCACTAGGTGATGGATTTTTAACAAACACCTGATCTGTTACATTCAACATTCATTCAAGAAACGCTTGATTGCATGTCTATGAAATAATAGAGATTTCCAGAAGCACAGGAGAGAGAAGAGTGAGTAGGGCAAGTTCTCTTCTCTCCATAGCCTATAGTGAGTAGTTAAAATTCTGTGTGAACAGTTTTATTTTAAGCTATTAAGTATTTTACATTCTAACTTCTCCCCTTTCAAGCTTTGCTGTTGATACTGATGAAGTGTACTACAGTTTCTTCAAAGACAAGTCAAAGGCTACAATCCTTTGATAAACCTCCAAGCTGATTCTTTGAACTGAAGAGTCAGTGACTTGGAAATGAAATATATATATCTCCTAACTTTTTTTCATATAGAATATTTTGAAATTTCATGTAACAAGATAACAAGATGCCAGGGGGCAAAATAAGTAAACTAAATGTTATTCTTCATCCTAGCTAAAAACCAAAATGTAGATGTTTCTTTCTGGGATGTCTATGTCAGTTTTTTAATTCCAATCAAAACATTAATAAAAAGAATTCAATAAAATGGATGACTGTAGGCTGGAGAAAATTAGAGGTTTTTGAAATCATAATAAGCATAGAAAGTTAAATTTTAAAAATCAAACTTGCATTCAACAACAGCTCTACTCAAACTATAAAATGTTACATCATCTTTGCCAGTCCATCACAAATTCTGTTTCTGCTTGTAGTAAAATTTGCTTAAAAATGGATACCAAGTTTAACCAATTCAGAGGGATAAAAATGTCTACTTGGTGAAGAATTTTCTTTCATATAAATCTTGAGCTTTAGTCCATAAAAAAATAAAATCTGTCCTCATCAAGATAGATTTAAAAAGCATTTACATATAATATGTTTATATCTAAAACCTTACATGTATGTAAATATTTAGAGGGAAATATTATCTTTCTATTGAATGTAATGCTATGGTAATGGGTCAAGACCACTTGGCAAAATTCAAGTTCCACTGTGAAGGCACAATAGTCACTATCAAATGTAAGGAAACTAGCCACTCCTTAGAGTAACAGACGTCTGACCCTGTCATATTGTGCAATGACAAGGCTTAAAAGTAGCATGACTATCACATCATACCCTTTTATGGTCGTTGAACCTAACTCAGACACAAGGATGGTTTTTGAATAATTATGTGAACTTGGTTGCTGACAGGTTAAGATTTAAAATCTTGTCATCCAGTAAGTTATTCAGTCGCATAACAAAATTAATTTCAGAATTATTTTTGGAGAATTCACATTTGTAGAAGAATAGCATTTTTCACTGCTCAGAAAGGTCATGAAAAGCAGGAGCAGCTTGACTATTCAGTGGTACCCAGTGCTTTTCCTGGAAAAAAAAAAAATGTTTAGGAGCTGAAGAAGGCAGTGTGAAGCCCTACATGCAGGTAGTAATTCTTCAAACTTTCAATTTTCTTTATGATTTCACATGTTTGCAGAATAAAAGTGAAGGAAAAAATCTTTTTACTCTATTTCCATTTAAATGAGACCTTTGAGACTGAACTTCATTAAAAAAAAAATCTCAAGCAAAACTGTGGAATGTGGGACTCTTGGCTGTTTTTTCTTCTTTAAAGTTATAACTCATTTCAAACTGAACTGCATAGTTTTCTCAAATTCTGGAAAACTCACTTAACTATGTAATATTCGAACTTGTCAACAGCTTTGAAAAAAGCAATTTTAGACTACAGAATGAGAAAACACTAAGGGGGGGAAAAGCTATCTTTTATAAATGCAATCTCTGTGTTAAGATGCATTTTTATTTCCTGTAATGTTACCCTTTGATGTATATATAATTCCTAAGGTGGCCAATTAAAAGATTAAAAAACCTTGTGGCCACATTATGAATTATAAGGATTTGAGCGGTCCAGTCCTCAGGTAGATAAATGTTTGTGTTTGAAAACTAGTTTGAAGGTAATGATGCTGGTACAGAGTGAAATGAAAATATGTGTTACTCGTTGAAGTCAACACGGCAACATAATTTCTTAAGCACTTTGTCTTTCGATGTCAGCTCTTTGACCCAGAGGTCACTGACTTTTAATTTTTTCAGAAAAACTCTGCAGATAAATGTGCCGGTTCCAATTCAAGTTGCACCACAGATAAGAATCCTAATCTGTAAAAACAATCTGCCCATAAGTGCTTAACACACACTCTTTTAGAAAGACTTTGAAGCATTTCCTCCTGCTGCTGAAATCAACCATAACCTTTCCAATCTGCCCCTTTTAAATCTGATTGCGATCTCTGTACTTTCCGCTGATGGCAGACCCAGGGATCCGTTCACAGTCAGTGGACACTCCTGTCTTTGAGGTTTACAAGCATCATTTTAGACATCAAAACTTTACCAGCAGCAATGAATATCTCATCTTTCTGGTAGAGCCTAGTGTCCTATCTCGGAACGCTTCATTTGGAAGTAAAAGACACTTCCCCGGTTAAACATACAACCTTTAAATTAAAAAATTCAATAAAAAAGAAAATTATGCTCACTTAGAGACTCAGTTCACAACATGTACTAATTCAGTATGAGATGTCAAATGATAGTTCTCCAAGTAAAAGCTGTAGTGATACATGCAAATTGTTCAATGAGCAACAAAAGAAAACTACTGTGGGTAGAAGAAGCATCTTTAATCAAATTTTATTAGAAATGCATGGAAACATTTTAGGCTTAATATGTTATAATGCAAGATATAGTGTCCAATTCTGTTCTATTCATTTATTCAACAAATATTTATTAAAACCTATTGCATAAAAATTAAATCAGTCCTTGAAGAAGATACTAAGGTATTTTTCAAATAATTCAAATTTGAAATACCCACCTCTGAAATTATAATTTAACCTTATGTTGAATTAACTTTACAGTAAGCAATAATTATTTCTGTAATGTATATATAAACCTATAATGATGACAATTATGATTTATTAATTCAAATAATATTTATTGACTATTGATAAAACCTACATGCATGTATTTATAAGATATGCTCTCTATATTTAGATATATATATAACATTTTCTCAGGATCTCATATAACATTTTATAAATTTATTAGATAGGATGATATAGAGGTTCTTTATTAAGCTTTAATGTTAAGAATTATATGCTACGTATTTTTAAAATTTAGATCTTAAACCTCCATCCACAGAATGTTGGATTGAAGAAGACTGACTTGAAGCCTAGGAATCTGCATTTGACAACTATTCCACACAGTTTTTGTAAGTAATTTCAGTTAACTCCACTTTAAGAAGCCACTGAATTAGGTTCCATTACTCCAACTTCACAGTCCTCGATAAAGATTTACTTAATAAATAAAAACTACATCCTTCTGCTCAAAAGCCTTTAAACTATATCACCCAAACATACAGAACTTTTATTATTCTTTGTCAAAATTAACTGTATAAACAGTATAAGAATTTTTAAAATAGGCATTGTTAACCAGATGTTTAGGCTCCTTGGAAGAGGACACTATGTAAGTTCTGATATTTATAGAGTATATATATGCTTTACAATGATTTACGATAGGGCCAGGATGTTACTTCAGTAGTTAATGTCTTTGGATACTATGGACACAGAAATAAAAGACATTTACGCCTTGTTGAGGCTTCATTTCATGTGGATGCACCCGGTGAATCCCTGTGCTCCAGGCTCCAACTGCAGAGCTGTTCTCCTTGGGTCCCTACTTCCCTGCAGAGGTTTGCTGGGCTTCATAAGATTATATGACCCACTCTCACTGACCGCCTGGACTTTTTTAAAGATTTTACTTGTTCATTTTTTGAGACACGAGGGGATGGGAGGGAGAAAAACATTGATTCATTGCCTCTCACACGCCGCTAACTGGGGACCTGGGCTGCAACACAAACATGTGCCCTGACTGGGAACAGAACCAGCAACCTTTCAATTCACAGGCTGGTGCTCAATCCACTGGGCCACACCAGCCAGGGCACTGCCTGAATTTCTGACATGCATGGTGTCCTGAATGTTCTTTTAGAGATATATACTAAAATCAGATAGCTTGACCCAACATGCTTTTCAAATAACTAACGTGATAAATCCCCTGGAGCTACAATTTAACTCATATTATGTGAGAACAAGAAGCAAGAAAATGCTGCTTAAAGTCCCCTCTTCCTTTTTCTGCCCTCTGGGACTAACTCAAAGTGAGTAAGACTAAGGGTAGGGACACTTCACCACCAAAAGTTTCATTTGGAGTCTCTAGCTTCTGCTAACGATCTGAGAACTCAAAAGTAACACATGCTGTCCCCAACCAATGTATTACATATTAATTCTACTGAAGATATAGTCTTCTGATCTCTGAAGTACTAATTAGATGGCTGAAAAATAGTTAATCATTCAATTTAGTAATTATAATATATACTTGTATAGGTATATATATTTACAACAAATAGGTTGGGTAGGGAATATAGTTTTTAAATTACATGTTACACCTATTTGAATATAATTACAACCCCGATTTGGGATGTGGTCATTTCAAATATAAAAGAGGTTTAGGTTTGCAAAGTCAAATGTTGTTAGGAGCTTCAAGGATCTAAAACAGTTCCTGCTGGGCAACACTGTAATATTTTTGTTCTTTGCCTCTGGAAGAGGTAATTTCAGAAGTGACAATGGAGTGCCACAACTTTTAAAGTTTCTTCTTGTACTTTGTTTTAGGGAAAAGGATATAAAAATCAGTGCTATCATCAAGTATCAGTTTTGTCTCCACCCCCTAAGTGATTCTTTGTGAATGGGAATGTAATATTTTTCCTAAGTAGTGTAGCTCCTCCCCATGATTTTTCAATCTGTTCACAGCTCAGAAAATAGCACCACTAAATCCCATGCAGCTTAAAAGAATAATACAGTGTCTATGGTGCAGAAATAGTTGAGCTGGTTTCAAATCCCGCATATGAATTCTGTAAGCTTGGCTTTCTGGCATTTGATTTTCCCACCAGTCAATAGGCATCATTATGTTGCCCAAGTCAGCAGGCTGCTGTGAATCATAAATATTAAAATGTGCATTGATGCACATCAACTTTTAAGCAATTCCTTTACCATCAGATAGGCATCTGTACTATATGAGGTCTGTCCAGAAAGTATCCATCCATTTACTATGAAAAATAGAGACATTTATTGAAGAAGACACAAGACACAAGTTACAAGAAACATTGTATACAGGACAGTGATGCTTTAGATCTGTTCACAGTAGGCACTTTGGGACCTCACACCGTTCACATCAGCTGCCCCCTTGTATTTTCCTGAATATCGCTGACAGTCTGAAATCTCTTCCCTTTCAAGTTGATTTTAGTTTGGGGAAAAACCAGAAGTCACAGGCCACCAAATTTGGGTTGTAGGAGGTGTGAGTCACCTGGGTGATTTGATGTTTCACCAAAAAACTCTGCACAAAATGTGATGCATGAGTGGGTGCATTGTCCTGATGAAGCTGCCAATCACCGGTTGCCCATAGCTGCAGCCTTCTGAATCATCCAAATAATTTCTGCAGAGGACTGTTCAAGCTTAACTCAAAATGTGATGCAGATTCATTGCTCTGCTCACTCAGTCATTTTTTAATGCAATAGCCACACAGTACACATGCTCACTCAAGGGTGTCTACCGCTCCCACTGACTAGTACAGTGAAGTCACCATTGTCCACACATGCATACTCCAGTCCACTCTCCTTGGCTGCCAGGTTACATTAATGTCACACAAACTGTTCTTGGTGTATTAACGATGGTTGGACTTTTTCCTGACAAACTCAATATATCTATATTTGTATCTTTGCAAATAGGGACACTCCAAGAGCCGTACTTAAAAAAAGCTCCATTTCCTCACTCTGCATCTAACTCAGAAGAATGAAATCTGTATCACAAGGGTTGCACTGTTCTAAAGAGGCCACAGCAGTCAGCACCGTCTTCACAGCTCATGGCAGCCCAGCTGCAGGAGGGCAGGGCCACGGCAGCTCTGTGCCAGGACCAGGACAGCGTGGTCTCCTGGAGGCAGGGGAGGCCCGCACAAGAGAGAAAACCCCATGCCTTTTTTTCTTTGGCCTCCTGGAATAATCTTGTAAAATATTTGCATTCTTTTTCAGAAACTACTCAAGTCAGAGCAAGTACAGAAAAGCGTCTTCTGTTCAACATCAGCAATCTAACACACACTTAGGCTAAAATCAGGTAAAAGCCACACAGAGCAAACACTTCATTTCTCTTCTCTTCATAGAGATAATCATTCATAAATTGTTTTGAGTTTCTGAACTAGAGGGAAAACACATGAGAGCTTTTCCCCAATCTCCCTCACGGTACATAAAATGCATTAAGCAATGCCCCGGCACGATTACTGGCTTCTTCTGCCACACAGAGGAGGTGAGACAACAGTAATGGGCTCTGTCGCTTTATGGCCTGGGAAGCACACGGAGTCGGTTAGGATGCGGATACTAACTAATGCAAGGTTGTTAGTCACAAATAGGTCCATAGGACTGCATATTTGAAAATATATCTGAAGTAAACTAATTTTCATGAAGTTATAGACAGTGTCATTCCCAGAATTTTTGGTTCTGGCGAGATAACACACAGAAATTCAATATTACACAATTGACATAACTATCAAATTAATAATTTACTTTAAAGTATGTGAAGGACCATTTCATGTATATGGGTTTTATTATAACAAACTATCAATGTAACCTACTTTTTAATATAGTGTAATACTGCAGACAAATTCTGGCACATATACTAATAATCTAATAAAAACACAGAAGTATATAAAATTCTAGGAGAGGTAACAATGACATAACACTGGCCTCAGAGCACTCAGTAGCTCAGCATGCTACAGTAGGGCACAATAGTCCAGTGCAAAGCAAACTTTACACGAAACTGTTTAATACGTCATGTAATTGTTATCATATAATCAAAAAGTCCTAAGTTGAACCACCTTCCATGTGTCTCTATAGACAGTAATATAGAAGATACCGAGAGATAGATGTAGATTTGCAGATAGATGTAGAGATGTGTATATATGCATACACACATGTATGTGTATGTATAGATGTGTGTGTACATATGCACATGTATGTATCAGTGTTGTACCACTGAGACTGCACAGGCAGCCTACCTGGACTAACGCCCACTTTCCAGCAGTGTGAAGAGCACCCGGCCTGTGTGAGGAGGCCAGCCTACAGTAAACATTCACTATTCAGTAAACCAACTATTTTTCTACAATGGACAAAATAAAAAAGTTCAATATGAACTCACACTTTAGGAGCTAGACAAAAGAGAGAGAGATTAAAAATTGTAACGATAATGGAAGAGCTTTGGAATTGAGAATATCTTGCCTGGGAGAGCAAAGACACACGGAAAGAAACATTCCGAAAAGCAAACATGTGTTTCATGTTACTGAAAATGAGAAGATGGGACCACACTCAAGATGCTGTTTGACTGAGAGCTGTATGGAAATCCAAGGCAGAGATGATTAAAGACTTATAAAGGGATGTTTAATAGCGATATAAAAGTTAAAGTCTAGAGATAATTTTCTGAAGGAAAAGACCATACAGTGAGCTTCCTGTTTCTTTAAACTTCCTGTTTCTTAACCAAAAATTACAATATATAAGGCATGCTTCTTTCTCATGAGAGAGCTCAAAAACAGTGAAGATGTAAACAAGGTTTTCTTTCATAACAAACCTTTACATACATAATGACAGAGAACAAGCCACTAAATCACTTATGAAGCTCTGCTGACCAATTTGAGTTTATCTGATAGTTTAATTGGAATTTGCATTAGTTTAATAAGTATTTAATGCCATAAAAATATACCACAAAGAAAATGTATGAATTGTATGTTTCATTATCCTAAATAATTATTTTTATTTAAGAAAATCCATTTCTCTGTTCAATTAAAGTTGAGGCATTAAAATACATTGAAATGGAAGAAATCGAACATATCTGTGTTTCAGCTTTGTTAGTGTGAACATAAGAACATAAAACAACAGTAGAACAGACTTAGAGTGACATCTACTGAACAACCGAATTCTTCCATTAGCATTAAATATAAAAGGACAACATATTTCTGTTTGGAAAACGGAAGAAAAAGGAACTTTCTTGAGTTTCCAAACAAATTTAAAATATGAGATTTGAAATCAGAAATCAGGTGTTTTCATCTCAGGTAACAATGTAACTAGGTCAACAAGAATTGATCTTGTTGACACATCACGAAATAGAAATTATTGCTAAAGCATGCTGCCAGGTTTCTTTATTCATGATCTTCTTTAATTTTACAAAAGTTAATTTAAGGGGATATATCTTTAAGTATAAAAAGATTTTTTTATGGCAAGAGCTGCTGAAAATGACCAATGCATATAAAAAACTCAAGAAAGTTCAAGAAAAGAATGAAACATAGGGGTTGTATTTATGAGAGCAAGCAAGAGTAGAAGACTTCTGATGGAAAAAAACTGAAGAGCAGTAGAAGTTTTTAAAGGTTATAAAGAAATTAAAACAATATTTGAAAAATTCTAAAGGAACTTAAAATGTATTCATAAAATATACACATTAACTGTTAATAAATTGATGCCGTATAAGTTTATGACATGGGTCAGTGACTAATAGAAAAATACTAAAATTTTAATGCTAGTGAAAATATATAGACTGATGAAAACTTTTAAATAATATTGCATTAAATAATTTTTGTAACCTACATTTTCATTTAATCAACCAAGTAACCCCAAAAGGTGGATGTCTATTAGGTTAGCTGGCAAAGAACCCTCGATGGCAGAAGCATAAGGGGCCAGCCTTGCACCAAAGGCAGGATGAAGTTATGAGACTTGGCCTTTGAAGGTCAAGCCCATACCCTTCACTCTGCACAGCTCCCATTTAGAGAAACTGTTACAGCTTCCAAAAGCTAAATACACTTAGAACATTTGTTATATATCAAAACTAGAGCTGTTAGAAATCATTGCTCAAAATAGTATGTTATGGCTCTGTGGCAGTTTTCTACATTCTTAAATTGGAAAATAAAATTGTCAAGTTTTTAAAAATTTTATTTTATGTTTAATTGATTTTTCTTTCTGCAATATTATATTTAATATTTAAAACTGTTTTAAAATATTCCATTACTACATATTATTTTTGGCATGAGTTTATGGTTATAAGTTATGGAAGGAATTATGTAAGAAGCCAGCCAAATTCTGTTTATGGTACTTTCATCGTCCGTTAATGTAAAACAGATGGTTTTAAGAAAAACCTCATGTCAACAATATTACAATCTAAATGACACAGAATAGTTGTTTTTAAATTTGCTTGAAGGTAAGTAGAAAAAGAACTGGTCTTCACAGAGTGTTCTCAACCAGCAGAAAATATCAGTGCGGGTGCTGGCTCTGATGCTCAGGGCGCCGCTACAGTCGCGTGTGCTGATAGAATTGGAGCGTGCCTCTTAATATCCTGGCACCACTTAGTATTAAGTTTAAATTTTGTTACTGCCTAGAGCAGCAAATGCTCTACCATTATGATGTATTAATTAAAATGTAATGTCTTCTTTTTTTTCCCATCAGTAAGCACATTTCCAAAGAAAGGTCTCTGAATCAAATTTATTTGTGAGGATTATTCTTTCTCTTGTCTTAGATTCCCTTTTCAAGTACCCTTATATTTTTTCAGGAATAGATTAGATGCGAAATAAATGTCTATGAGGATGCTTATTGTGATGATGGTGATATATAAAAACTCATGACTGCTATAAGAAACCATCGCACGTACGCTGCAATCACAAAAAGTTAGGAAAGCAAGAAGGGAAGTTTGTAAATTACCTCTTCCAAGTTGTCAAAAAAATAATGACATTCTTCCAAGACGTGCACTGTATACTGCTTCATCAACCTTTGCCCTTCATTATTCAAACTGAGTGTAACAAAACAAACAAACTCCTATGATTTTTAAAAACATTTTAATAAACCGTTAATTTAAGTAGCATGGATAATGTGAAGGTATCAGATTACCCCACTTGTGCATGATATATCTTAATTTAGCAATCCTAGCTGTGTCGTGAGAATTTTGTGTCTCCATTTACCCCAAGGAGATTTTTTCAAAAGTTCCTTCTTAAAATATTTTCATTTTAACTAATTTTAATTTCTAAAAATCCATGAATGAGTGAAGGAAAAACTGACTAAATTAATAAATTAATTAGTACATATCTATTTCTCAACACATTTTATAACTGGAAGAAAAAGAATACAGTCTGTTCCAATAGAAATGATGTAATGCTGGGATTCTAAAGAGGCATAGGTACATTTTCTACCTGAAGCTAACTTTCTGCTTGTCTTGCTGGGAATTCAAGCTTGGAATACTGGAATATTCATCCATGCTGTATTACCAAAACATTCTATTTTTATTTCCTCAGAAAACATGTAAAGAATAGGGATTTTGGTCCACTTTATGCCATCAGATAATTGAGGTATTGCTGCATAATTTATAAGGAGACAAGAGAAGGCCATAAAAATCTATGTAACTAATAGAAAATTGAGCAGCTGATAAAAGGAAAGTTTGGGAAACAAATAAAATAATAATGGACCAAATATGAATTTTCAAAACCACGAACTTACTTAAATGATGTGACTTACTTTTCTATAAATCAACTTCATCTCTACAAGGAGAGGCAATAGTAGTCCTAGTCAATTGCAGGAATGCAGTGTGTCTGGGCCCATCCCCTGGCCTCTCCCATTCACCCGGGGCAGCAGCGTACATTTTGGAGGGTGTCTGTGGTATCACGGCATCAGCTGGGAAACCGAGGGTGTGAGGGACCTCTGGGGGTAACCACGACCATCTGCTCCAAGTAGCCCTGTCATGTTGAGTAAATAGAATAACTAGTCACAATTTCCTGAGCCCCTACTCCATGCCATACACTGTTCTACATACTTCATTTATGTATTAGTTTACTTAATTCTGCCTGTATTTTATATCTAAGGGAACAAAGACACATATATTACGTTATCTGCCTACAATTCTACAGCAAGCATTGGGAGTGTGGCTTCCAACACTGAATTCAACCACTACCCTGTACTGCCTCTGCGGGTCTCCCAGGTGCCAGGCTGTAGCAGGCCGTGGATACGGGAGTAGGCCTACTTATGCTGGCACCACAGAGGTGTGTGCCCACCCCTCCCCACTCTGTCTCTAACTCCATTACGTTTGAACTGCTGTTGTCCATCCGGAAGACCCTAAGTTTTTCAGGTCTCCCTATGCTGTGTTTGTGTGTGAGTGCTCGTGGGTGTATTCTGTTGCTGCATCTCAGGATCCAGTAAGGCCGCCCCCTCTCACTAGGCACCCATGCGCCTCTGTCCATGCTCCACTCCTGTACCATGTAAACCAGAAACTTACTATGGGAATTGTCTTCCAGCACAAGACAAGAAACACAAGACAAGGACACAGCTCTCCTGTAGTCTCAGCTCTCCCAACTGTGTGGAGACCTCATTATCCTCATGCTGCAGAGTGAATGCTGGGAGTTAACCCAGTGCAGAGACTCTTGTCAAAGAAGCATTTATCTTCCCAGTCTTCTCAGACATGTTCCCCTGTGTGTGTGCGCATGTGTGCGTGTGCGTGCATGTGTGTGTGTGTGTGTGAGGGGAGAGAGGACTGGTGGCTGTGCTTCACCAGGCATTCCTCCTGCATCTGTTCTGTAAATGGGCTTCACTATCAAAGCTTAACACCAGGTGGTTCTACGTCTGTGTTCTCTCATTGACACGACACATTCCCACCGAGCAGGGGGTTGTGACGGAGTTTCAGGTTCGCAGGGGTTGAGGGAAAAACAGCAAATACTTCATGTGCCTTATCATCACAGTAAGGGCAAAGCTGACAAAATACAATCTTCATCATGTATTAAAACCTGCAATATTTAAGGCTCTTCCTTGAGAAAAACTGGAGGAAGGTTCAGATTGAGTAGCAGGCACAAAAAGGTCTACTCAAAGCACCTGTTGCTCTTGGGCCACATTTGTCCTCTCTGACCTCTTCTTTCCGGGGCAAGTTTATTCATTCACGTCAGATACCAGACATATTTGTTGGCTATAGTTAAAAGGTAAACTGAGTCATAGTTAAACATTTAAGAGTTTATTTGAGCAAAAATTGATTAAAAACAGGCAGCGCTAAACTGGAAGCGGTTAAGAGTGCTCTGTTAGCAGGAGCTAGGGCCAAGGCATAAGGAGACGGTAGGAAGCAACAACAGGAAAATCTTTGATTGGCCGTAACTTAAAGCCTAGTTGGCTATTTCTGATTGGCTGTCTTCAGAATTTTGATTTTGTATCCCTGAGGTATTTACAGGCTTTGGACTGGGTTTGCTGATGCAGGCTGCCGTGGCTTTGGAGCCACCTCGGTCTGACAGCCCCCGTACAACTAACGTAACATGCCGTGCTACCTGAATTCTGTGGTGGCAAATAGCCATGATATACCCATACTTGTCCCACACCAAAAAGAATAGTTCATGCTTGGACGTACAGAGATTAAAGCATTTAATAGAGTTTCAACTAATCTTTCAACTATGACATCAGGTATGGCTCAGGAGATAAAAGTAAACTGAACGGCCTCAACCTACACCTGTATTCTCTTTCCAGGGACCCAGAAGACACATATCAGTCCAGGAACATTGCGCTTAACATCGGGGGAAGGGGCCAAGATGCTATGGGGGGGATGGGGGAGAAGGGGGAAAAGGAACACCAGCTACTGAGCCAATAAGAGCAGTTTTTTCCTACCTTAATGAGAAGTGATTGAGTGGTTTTTATAAACAAATGGGAGAGACTTACGTTTCATAGAATACATGGAGTTTTAGTAAAATTTTTCATATCAATTAAATCAAAATCTCATATTCCTTCAGGAAGTTCTGGGGGGAGAGACATGCAGAATTTTCTTTCTCTGGACCTATGGTTGTTTGGTCTCTGAACAGAAGACATTCCCGTTTGCCAATTACAAGTTTTTCAGGGACATTTAACCAATATCCACTGCTTAAGTTACGATGAGCAAGTATCTAATACTATTTCCTAAGGGTGTCAAAGCATCATTATTATATTTTAAGATTTAAGTAGCTTTGAACACTCATTTGAAACGGTGAGCGATTGAGAGTTTTTTTTGTGATTTTCGCACTTTACAGACTGGAAGTGTGAACCCGACAGTCCCAAAGAGCGGCAGACGGTAGAAATGATCTAGGCTCTTGGATTTCAAGTCCTGCTTTTCTAGCCTGTGAACATGTCTGGGGAGAGGACGAGGTGTGTTTCTCCTGGACCAAAGCCAGCGGGAAGCAGGTTTTCCTCCAGCCGCCCAGGGTCAGGGCGGTTGCTGGTTTCCACAGGCTGCATGCAGATGAGGCCGTTGGTCTGCATCCGCTTTGTTTCTAAGCGCTGAGCGATTCCACGCACTTATCCTTTTCTTTTCTGCCTGTCTGGTTTCCATGGAAACGCCAGCTTCTTGGAAACAGCAACGCCTTGCTCCTCATGCACAGGCAGCATGTGTTATTTTTGGAGTCAAGTGAGCAGTGAACACATCCCCAAATGTCAGCACGAACAGGTCCTGGGAGGGGCAGGCAGACAGGCAGACGGAAGGTGCAGCCTCCGATTGTCTCATTACAGACAGAACTTCCCGCCAGCAGGGTCACAGCTTATCTGTCCTTCTATAAGAAATGCAAGATTTATCTTGGTAAACATTAATCTAGGCAGAGGGAGGAAAAAAAATACCACAAGCAAGGGCAGAAATTTAAACAGGTTTTTGTGGCTTCCCTACATGTTTATTTAATATGTCCTCAGTAATTACAGATATGTATATATCTGACACTCAAGTCAAGGTGTAAACAAAATTATTATAAACTTCCTATCTACCAACTTCTCCACCAGAATATATAATTTCATGAACAATTTCCCTAATACAGGTTAAAATCTATTTCTCCTACCACACACCCCCTCCCTTTCAAAAAAATAAAGTTTGAATAATAATTTAAGGGAATAATATTTTTTATAAAAAGAGATAATTGAAAAAACTGATGGGATATATAATGGAAAACAATGTTGTATTCTCTGAATTATATGCTGATGAAGAACATATTTTATTTTTATATATTTATTTTATATTAAATATTTTGTTGTTTTATTACAGTTGTCCCAATTTTACTCCCTTGGCCCTCCTCCATCCGTCCCAACCCCTTCTCCCACAGCCCATCCCCCCACCCTGTTGTCTCCATCCGTGGGTCATTCATTCATGTTCTCTGACTAGTGCCTTCCCCTTCTTTCAACCATTATCCCCTTCTCTCCTCCCCTTTGGTCACTGTCAGTCTGTTCCTTGTTTCCAGGCCTCTGGTTCTATTTTGCTTGTTTGTTTCATTCATTAGGTTTCTCTTACAGGTGAGATCATATGGTGTTCGTCTTTTACTGCCTGGCTTATTTCACTTAGCATAATGCTCTCCAGTTGCATCCATGCTGTCACTAAAGGTAGGACTTTCTTCTTTCTTTCTGCTGCGTAGTATTCCATTGTGTAAATGTACCAGTTTTTTTATCCACTGTTTTACTAACAGGCACTAAGGCTGTTTCCAGCACTTGGCTATTGTACATACTGCTGCTATGAACACTTGGGTGCACAGGTTCTTTTGAATTGGTGATTTAGGATTCTTAGGGTCTAGTCCCAGCAGTGGAATTACTGTATCAAAAGGCAGTTCCATCTTTAGTTTTTGAGGAAATTCCATACTGTTTTCCACGATGGCTGTGCCAGTCTGCATTCCCACCAACAGTGCACTAGGGTTCCCTTTTCTCCACATCCTCTCCAACACTTGTTTGTTGATTTATTTATGATGATCATCCTGACCAGTGTGATATAATTTCTCATTGTGGTTTTAATTTGCATGTCTCTGATGGCTAGTGATGCTGAGCATCTTTTCATATGTCTCTGGGCCCTCTGTATGTCTTCCTTGGAGAAGTGTCTGTTCAAGTCCTTTGCCCATTTTTTAATTGGGTTGTTTGTCTTCCTGGAGTGGAGTCATGTGAGTTCTTTATATATTTTGGAGATTAAAATCTTATCTGAAGAATCATTGGCAAATGTTTTCTCATACAGTCAGATCCCTTTTCATTTTAATGAAGTTTTCTTTAGCCATGCAGAAGCTTTTTAATTGGATATAGTCCCATTTGGTTATTTTTTCCTTTATTTCTCTTGCCCTAGGAGATATATTGGCAAAAATATTGCTGCATGGGGTATCTGAGATTTTACTGCCAATGTTTCCTCTGGGATTTATATGGTGTCATGAGCCTCAGCAATCTTGAGAAAGAAGAACAAAGTAGGAGGGATCACAATACCTGATATCAAAATATACTACAGGGCTACTATAATCAAAACAGTCTGGTGCTTGGCATAGGAACAGACACATAGATCAATGGAATAGAATAGAGAACCCAGAAGTAAACCCATGTCTCCATGGTCAATTTATACTTGACAAAGGGGCAAGAGCCTAAAATTGAGTAAAAATAGCCTGTTCAATAAATGTTGTTGGGAGATCCAGACAGGCAAATGCAAAAAAATGAAACTAGACCACTAAGTTATACCATACACCAGAATAAACTCAAGGTGGATAAAAGACTTAAATATATACATATATAAACATACCTTAAAAGTCCTAGAAGAGCTTATTTTAGTACCCACTTTCAGTTTTAACTCTTGGTATGTTATAGCTCTATATTATAACTGATTTTATCATAATAGCACTTAGTAAAGCTCACATAAAATCATGGTCTTTTGACAGTGGCTTCAATATAAAATGTTAATCAAAAAAAGATTTGCTAATTTCACAGTTAAATTAATTCTCTCATTGTGCAAGGTAAAAATTCAGAGATTTGCTCAAAGCAAATTTTTAATGATTTTTCTCTTTTCAATGTACTCACCATCAAATTTATTTATTATATCATAAACATAAGAAATAATAAATAACATAAAAGTACTGTGAGATAACCAAATCAGCATATATTGGGGGGAAAAATTACCAAAGCCTTGTTTATGTTCTTGGAGAGAAGTGAAGAGCAAATAGATTTTGGAAAAAACACATAATTTGGCTGAAACACAAAAGACAAAATGTATAGTCCACACAAATCACTTTAAAACTTTTGTTTTGTATTTCCAGGGAAAGGGAGGGTAACCTTGTAAATGAAACAAGAACTAAACAAATACCTAACACCCCAAGAGAAAGGAAAAATAACACTTTTCTTGTGAACTAGAAGTTAAAGTTTTGGTTTAACCATGATGATGGAATGAGGAAATAAAATTGTAACAACAAACCAATTTTAATAATTTATTGTTTTAATAAAGGGATATGTAGCTAGTGAACAAATGGTAAACCAGAACCAGAATCATATACAATACAATGAGTCTGAGAAGGTAATAAACTATAATAAACAGATCTTTCTTCAACTTTATTGAGACATAATTGACATATAGCATTGTGTAAGTTACAACAAACATATCTTAAAGTAAGGTATAGATAGTAATAAATTTCAACTAAGAATAGCTTCTTGAGGTTATTTCTAAATTTTTTATCTTTAATAAGAAACATGCATGCTTTTGATCTCATACATCCCTCAAAACTGTGTTTGTTTCTTTAAAATATAAAAATTTATCTCAAGCACCTAGGGATAGAAACAAATGCTATTATCTGAAGACCAATGCTGCCCATACCTAATCATGTCCCTTGCAATTTAATATTACAGAGGTTATTTGAGACTGAAGATGAACAACACATTACAAATGCCACTGGTGATTCAAATTCTATCTCAGAATAACTTATAGGTACATAAAATTTATACAACCAAAACTTTAAATGATGTTTATGACGCAGTGCCATTGGCTTTTAAGTCCTCCAATCAATTGAATTACACATAGAAAATAGGACAGTGCTCCATTGGAGAAGTACTGCTGTAGTCAACGCGCCAGTAACGAAACCTGCAGAACTGCACCCGTAAGCTTCCGTTCTTACCTCGTGCAGGCCGTCCCGTTTGTGCTCACGTTACACCTTTCCGTCCGTCCCTGTTCCGATTTGTTTATCCCTGTCCACGCCTACACCTAACGGAGGGCTGACAACTGAGAGAGAAATGGGACTTTCAGAAATCACAGGCCTTTCCTTCAGGTGTGAATCTTTCTGATGGGTATCATCACCTAGCTTAAACATTCCCTGCCTTCACGACTGAATGGTGAGAAATTTTGAAAATGTCCTGCCCCAAATACATCGTTAGCTTTTTCACCTTATCTAACAGGATGTAAATTGAGTTTGGAAAGTCCTATACTTAGTGAATTATTAGTTTCTAGTATTCACTCCTTCTCTTGGTAAGTGGTCCAATACTTTAAAATCATTTGTTAACTACCTGACTTGGAAGTTTTGCCTGAGAATGACACAACCATTTTCACAGCTTGCCAGCAGCTCTTCCAATCCGTACAAATCAAATATCACTAATACCAGCTTAGTGATGATAGCCTGGATTCCTGGAAAGGGCACTGTGCTGTGTGGTGCTCTCTCAATTTAAAGCAAATTTGACATTCAAATCTGCAAAATAAATGCAAAAATATTATATGTTTCAACTGACTACCTAATAACCAATACTGTCCTGGAGTTAGGCCAAGAAACATTTTATGATCTGTTTCATGGATTCTTAAAGGGTCTGGCTTGTGTACAACAAGGGATTTTCAGAGACCCTGATATCCTGACGTTGTCAGAGAGGCAAGCCAAGGACACTTCACATTCTCTACATTTATATAAATAACGTCACCAGCATGCCTGCAAACATGAAGTCTCCAAACACTACATGAGATCTTCTTTGTGCACTAACAGCACTCTTAACATTATTTAAAAGGTGGAGCACAAAAGATTTTCAGGATAGTGCGGGTGCTCTGTGTGACACTACAAAGGTAGAGTCATGACATACATTAGTCAAAACCCCTGGAATGTACAACATCAAGAATGACCCTAATGTAAACTATGGACTGGAAGTGATGATGTGTCAACATAGACTCACAGGTTGTAACAGCTGTACCCCTTGGGTAGCGGACGTTGATAATGGTGGAGTCCATGCATGCGTGGAACCAGGAGGTACATGCAAAACCTCTGCACCTTCCTCTCAATTTTGCCATGCTCTTAAAACTGCTCTACAAAAATGAAGTCTATATTTTTTAAAAAATTTATATCACTTATAAAAATCATGTCTTCCTTCTACAATAAAAGTGTAAGCAGGCACTAAGTCTTATTTATTTTATTTTATTTATTATTGTTATTATTTCATTAAACATAGAATGTATACATAAGGCATTGTTTATAGTAGTTTCTCAGTAATTTTGGTTGAATGATAACTGTTTCTTCCAAGTTTTGTGGTTTGCAGTCTAACTATTTATAAAACCCATAGTCATAACACTATTATGCTCACTTAAGGTTTGAATACACAGATATTTTATTAATCTTATTGATTCTTTGTATTCCAACTTTGCATTAGAATTTTAGCATCCTCCTTATATTAATTTATCAGTACATATTTTGTCTATTTATGAACATAAAAGCAGTCCAAAGAGAAGCAGGTTAGGAAAGACAATATTTATCAGAGATGTTAGAACCCGAGTTTCTGGTCTTAACCCATGTTTGACTTTCATTTTCAAGGCCACCTCATGTCTCAAGATAACTGCTGAAGCCCCTGCCATCAAGTCATCTTTCAGGCCAAAAGAAGACATTTTATAAAGCTCCTCCTAAAGGAGTGAGCATTTCCAGAAGCCTCATAAAACTCATCTGCTTAGATTACATTGTCCAGAATTTAATGACATGGCCACAGTGAAGTGCAAGCGAGATGAGAAGTATAATCTTTTATTCTGGCAACGTGACTCCCAAATCAGACCTCTGTTACTAGGGAGGAAAGTGAGACTTTGTGTTGGGTTAGCCAGAGCAGTGTGTGCCTCAGCTCTCTTCCGACATGGCAGGGAATCTTTCAAATGCATGCCTTACCTGCTTTAACCAACGAGTCCAAAAACATCCGTGGACTGCCTCTCCTGTTCCAGGGTCCTCCTTTTTGGGTCTGATGTCCTGAAAGCCCCTCCCTGGTGTCATCCTGCCATTCATTGTGCCCTGAGAGTGCAGGCCTCACTGTCAAACCCCAAGTGCTTTGTACCCAGGTCCTCTTGGAAGCCACTCATCCTCAAGGCTCCACAACAGATTTTCGTTCTAAGGCATATTGATGTGAGTGGTCTCTTCCCTAATTTCATGCAGCACTTTGTAATTTGGACACAAAGCCAAACTTCCTATGTTCAAGGTCTTGGAAATTTCTTAGGAAACTCTGGCAATGCCTGACTCCTTTCTCCTCGATGGCTCCACTAGAGACCAAGAAAGTACATAACTGTTTTGAAGTCACGTTCCTTCTCCACTCTCCTCCTCAAGCTTCCTTTGACCAAAATACAGCATATCTCAAGAAAGTCAGATCTGGAAGATGGAGTCGGGTCTGACTCCTCTTGGGTTCTTGTAGAATATCCCACTGAGAATACTTCCTGGTTATTTTTTCTGGAATATAATGTAAGTGATTTCTTCCATACTGTGCCTTCTTTCTTCATAAGTTTTCTTGCAGGTCATGAAAGCAAACTTGATGAATAAATATATTTCACTGCATGTTAAAGGTAAAACATCAAATTGGAAGCAGATTGTCATATGATTAGACTAGATTGTAGAGGCAGCTATAGACAAAGAAAGCACGTACATTCTATTGGTAAACACAGGCAATTAGAGGAACAAAAATAAACGTGAGGACTTGAAAATATATTCCTTTTTATATGTTTTAATGTTTTAATAATGAAGTTTAATCTCATAAGGCATTTCTTAGCCATATTAATGGGTCCTGCATACACATTAGCCAGGATAGAGTGACCTGTTTAGTATTGTGGGGAAATCTGCCAAGTGGCTTGATTCCTTATAGACGAGTTTTCAACACTAACTCATGTCAGCAAAAAGGTTGTGAAAATAAATATAAATAGGAAGATATTACATTAGAAGCAGAATAACCTTTATATTTAGGGAGAGACACTCTATAGAGTCAGATTGCCTAAATTCAAATAACTACTCAAATACATGCTCTGTGACTGTGGAAAAGCTCATCAATCTCTCCGCACCTCATTTTCTTAATCTAGGAAGCAGAAATAATAACATTATGGAAAATTTGGATTATTATGCATAAATATCTTAAAACAGCACCTGTATATATTCAGTATTACATAAGCATTAGCTATTAGTGTGACTAACTAGAAAAAGACTTCAGAACACAATAAAAAGTATCATAACTTGACACTTTTAGCAGAACACTTGGGCTCAAGGGGTGTCAAACTCATTTTCACCAGGGGCCACATCAGCCTCGCGGTTGCTTTCAAAGGGCCAAATGTAACTTTAGGACTATATAAATGTAACTACTCCTTAACTAGGGGCAAGGAGCTCGGCGTGGTGTCCAGGTAGTAACAAGGTGCCCGGCTGGAGAAAACAAGGTGGAGGGTCAGATTTGGCCCTCAGGCCTTGTGTTTGCCACCTGTGGCCTAGAATATATCAAATACATCCAGTTAAAATCTGCTTCCCCAAATGATAAAATATTAACAAGTACCCATCCCCTCAAATAAACGCCTAGGAAACCATGAAGAAACTAATATGCATCAATATCAAATATCTTCTCTGCATCTGTCATTTAGGCCATGATATGGCACACCTCCACAGGGCACCATTCCCCAGGGGTGCCGTCAATACAGACCCCAAAGTAACAGGATCCCCCCCAAAGCTGTGCAACACAAGAGCCGTGGGTGTTGTGCCAGCAGCGTACATCATACTCCAAGCTTACTGGTGAGGATGTACCCTTGCTGAGGTGAGACAACCTGCTCAGGTTAGCATCATTTCTGAGCAGCACCATCTCAGCAATGTCTGCTACCGTCTCTCCTCAGCCAAACCTGCAGGCCCTAACGGTGAGCCCAAATCGTATGGCTAGGCCAGACCAGGTCTTATAAAATTCTTGGAGTGTCCATAAGACCAAAATAGCCCCACTACTCTTCCTGGTAGGGAAAAGTTCTTTCAAAAGCAACAGACACCCACTGAAAGAGAAAACCAGTGATTGTGAGTAATCCCAGGACCAAAGCTACTCCTCTCAGGCCCCGTGTGAGCAAGGCGAGGAAGTAGAGGGCAGCCTGGGGCTTCAGAACCTTTTCTCCTGTTTTCCTTCCTCCTGTCTGTGCCTCTTGTGCGTGCCCCTCCCAGGATTTTCTCAGTATGTTTTCCTGTCTTTTCTCTTGTTCAATGAGCAAATCACATGGCTACTATGTAGACAGGCCCTAATAAATCACACCTTTTGCTAAGTTCTGGGCAGAGAGAAGAACAGAATCATTTTACCTTAGTGTAAGTTAGTTCAAACTTTGTAAAGAATGGATAAGAAAACAAAGACACCATATAGCCACATAGATGAATTTTTCAGCCCTTTGTATTAGTTTGAACGGGCTACATTGTAATAACAACACACTCTCCAAATCTTGGCTGAACCTAACGCGGGCTTATTTCTGGCTGATTCGAAGTCTCTCTAGTCCAGATAATTCATCATGGCTGCAGATCCTCTGGTCTCAACACGACGAGCCGAGTGAACAGAGCCCCTGACATGCCCTGGCCACAACATCCAGAACATGCGGGGTCCCGGGTCGATGCAGCAGGCAAAACAAGTGTGGACGGCCCCCATTCTGGGAGGGAATTTTCAGACCAGAAATGTGAGGAGCAACCTGTTTGTAACCAACTGCCCATTGCCAGTCACATGGTCTTGTTTCACCATCAGATAATTTTAGAGTAATAACTTTGCTCGCTGCTTGCTCAGAGCAAGAGAATCACAGCTATAAGTGAGCCTCAGCAGGGCCCACCCACACTGTTTTTGTGATCAGGGACTGATTACATGTTACATACATAACACAGTCTCCTCAAGTTAAACTTCGATAGCAGAAATTGGATGAACGCTGTCCTCAGAACCATTTTTATTCTGTTATAAAGAACTACCGTGGCTTTATTAAAGAACAGCTAACGCCTGTGCAGCTCCGCAAACGCTCCCGGGTGTTCTGCTTGTTTTTCATTCAATCACCGTATGTCTTTCTACCTATCAGTACATCGCACAGAAAAACGTTTCAATATGGTCATATTCCTCCTTGATTTTTAAGTACATTCTTCCTTATTTTTCAGGAAAAAAACCTTTGCTTTGTAATGAGTCTCAATATGCATGTGTGCACATATACATATACATGCAACCAGATCTCGGTCTGGCCATTTCTTTCTAACTTGTTTTATCGGCTCTCAGAAAACTACAGGCGACTGGAGCAGTTCCTACCTGGCAAAGCCGAATCACCTGCAACCACTGTGTTGGCTACAATGAGCTATGCTGTGCGTGTTTTCAAACACATATTGTTGGATTTAAGGTGCATATTTGACTGTACTGAGAACAGAAAGCACTTTAAATGTTTTGAACAATACGATAAAACTACTTCTCACAAATTCAATCATCTAGGGAGATCCAGGAGTCCCTGAAGGCTGAACTGACATTGAAGCGGATTCTTCCACCAAGTGCCCCTTCAATGGGGGAGAAGGATGTGAAAGCCCGACCCAGGGCTGAACCGGCGGGAGGAGAGTGAGCAGCCGTCCGGATGGCACGTGGGTCAGGGTGGCCAGAGCCTGAGGCTAGTCAGACAAAGTCTCACTCTGTAGCAGCGTCAGGCATGTTAGCTGAGCTACCTCTGTGCTCAAGTTCCCATCCACTCTACGCGCCACCTCGGGGATAAACTGGTGGGCGAAGGCTTTATGCACATGAACAGTGGGCTCTGCATGAGATCTTGCCTTTACTAGGAAGCAAAAATGAAGAAGGCAAAACTATGGGAACAGCAGACTGGTCAATGGTTGCCAGGGGCTAGAGGAGAGGGAACGGTGACTAGGGGGAGCCCAGAGGATTTTTAGAGCAGTGAAAATACTCCGTAAGATACTGTAAAGATAAATAAACACTATTTTACATTTATCCAAATCCGTAGACCGTGTAACACCAAGAGTAAATCACAAGGTTTAATGTAAACCTTGGACCTTGAGCGATCACGATGCGTCAGTGCAGGCTCACCGGTTAGAACAAATGTGCCGCACCAGTGCTGGGCACCGGTAGTGGGGAGGCTGTGCCTGGGGGCGGGGGGGCAAAGGCAAAATCCCTGCGCCTGCCTCTCAGCTTTCTGTGAACCTCAAAGTTCTCTATAAAAAACTAAGTCTTTGAAAAATGAAAAAAGTTTAAGTAGTATAAAAGGCCTAATCTAATAAAATATATAATTAAACTCTTCTAACTATGAGCCCTATAGATAGTTATAAAATTTAACCAAATATATCAATTACTCTGTAACCTAGAGCGCCGTAATACTGACAAATACTACATATCTTTAGTTCCAGACATAATTTATCTTTACCTTATATGTCTATTCTAAAATTGTTTAACTCAATATAAATAATTTCATTTTATACAGGCACATAATCCTATATACATCATGAAGTACATTTGTGTGAAGTCAGTATTTAAAAGTCTTTCCTTCTTTTTCTAAGCAGATATTAAATTCTCTGGTAAAGTCAAACTTTTAGATGCCACAAAGAACGATAGTGCTTTTTAAAATGATAAACAGTCGAGAAAGTAGTAGTTTTGAGAGTAAGTATCTTCCATGATGTTGGATATATTACACAATGTTGTTAGGAGTCATTCTGGTATACTGGTCAGTGTCTGTGTGTGTGCACGCGTGTGTGTCTATACCACCAATTGGCCACAAGATGGCAGTGTTACCTAATAGAAAACGAAAATGAAAAAACTTGCTTTAAATCCTGCTAATGCACACCCCTTAACTACATCTGATCAAAATTTTAAAACTGCAGAAAACCATCTCTCTATTAAAAACTTGGTGAGATGGACCAGCGCATCATATACTATTGCACGTTGCACATTTTGAAGTGAAAATAACATATTATTTCACCCTAATTTTAAGAACATAACCCCCAAAAGGAAATTCTGCAGAAAGGCCTAAAGAGTGTCCCTTCCTTAAATAAATGAGACGTATCAGAGTGCAAGCAGAGCCAATGAGCTACACACACTCAGACACATATTCACACACCCCCCGCCCATGCAAACGTAACAGACCGGGGACTGTAAATGAGTCTGAGGACGTCTGCATCCCCACACCCAAAGGACACCGCTACTCTGCACTGAAGATGCACCACTCTTCAATTTCAATACGGATATGTCTGAATCCGTTTAGAAGTTATGTAACAAAATAATAGAATAGTAGCAATTCATTATGAGTCCTGAATAATTTTGTGGATATAAAGTATATTGCATTAAAATTTTAAATCCCAAAGTTTAGGAAAAAATAACATTTACTGTGAAGACATTCTAATATATGTATCCATAAAGTTGGAAACGGTTAACTGTATGAAGAAGTACTTGGAGATATTAGATGTCACTGAATCTGATTTAAGTGTGCATTCGTGCATGCTTTGTTCCTCCTGGAGCTCATTCATTTTTACAGCTGAGGATTTGTCGAGAAATCCAAAATCTCCCTAAACGCGCTAGTCTATTTTCTTTATTTTGCCATCAAGATCTTGAACCAAATAATAATGATAATTGTGTTATATGTTGTCTGTGCATTGAAATTATTCCACGATTACTAAATAAAATTATCTACAATGTCTAAATTTGATAAAATATATACTGACCCTGTCACAAATTAAAAATTTTTAATAGTATATTGTATAATTGGTGTTTAATATACTTATTTATTTCTATGTTCTAAGAAACACTTGAAATGAAATGTGTGTAATACTGTCTGATAATGAATTTCCAACTTTGGTTTTTCATTGTCCAAAATGGTTTAGGCTAGAGGCATTTTTATGGTTGTCAACAAATTGATTTCACATTATGTTATGTTATTATACCACATCACAATATATTCTCATATACAAAAAGCACATCTTTCTGGATTTTTTCTCCCTACCACTTTGCTGGTTATTTCCCTGTCTCCACTGACTACGCTGGAAACTTTCTCTAACGCCAATTTGCCAGTTTTTCAGACCACGGCAACAGCCAAGGGGATATCCCTAACAGGATTTTCCACACCACAATGTATTCCCTGGGCAAATTTTAACTAGGCTCTCTGTGCTTTAGGGTGCGGTTCCACTTAGACCGCTGACTTACTCCACTTGGTGGCTCTTGATTCTGAAGAACTCGTACTTTTAGAAAAAGTTCAGTAAGACGGGGTGTTACAAAGTAGCAGAAGAGTATCTTTCACAATCACGTGATGATCTTCACAATCATCTGAAGATACTGCCCTTTCTGAGCCTTGGGAGAGCAGCACACGACTCAGTGAGGAATAGACTCACTGCCGTGGGTGAGGTCTGCCCGGAAGGATGGTTCTCAGACAGCCTTGGGACAGGCAGGTCCTGGAGAAGGAAATGACGCTTGACAGGTAGGTCGGGGAGCCTAAGCTGAGTTGGGGATAGAGGGAGGGAGGTCATGTGTTTTCTCTCTGCCTTCCTAACCTGTACATTCAGATTCTCAGATTGTGAAGTACCTTCCTGGGTGGCAGACTGAAGGGTCTTCTGCCACAGACTATAATCTTATAAGTGATCAAGGAGGCTGGGAAATTATAGAAGGGCAGAACCTGAGGGATCTGCTGGGTCTCAAGATTCTCCATTTCTCTAAATCATGGACCAAGTTTTGTAAACAGTCTAGCTGGACTCTGAGTTGTAGGAAATGGAAAGAGGGATAGGACTTTACCTTGGACCACTGCCGCCAAGGGGGTGAACCAGGCTTTTTCAGACCAAATTGGGAGAGGAAGAGACAACCTGAGGGTGTGTTTGGGATCCCAATCCTGCAGGGGGAAAAATCGTGGATGCTCCAGAGACAAGCACTGGTCTTTAGCCCAGGCAGCACCTTGAGTTGACTTAAGAAAATTCATGGATTTAAAAATCTACTCAACTGTTCACATCTACTTCGTGACTGTTCTAAAATTGGTCCCAAGGTCTTTTATTTTAGTCCACAAACAAAGAATTAAACAGCACATGAAACATTTTACCCATACAAGTGATACATATGTAGCTTGCCAAGTAACAACAAAAGAACCCCACGCAGTACAGACAAAAGATTATCTCCACCCCCTTGAAGTGTCTTGTGGCCCCAGCTTGACTGTTTTCTCCCCCACAAGAAACACAGTTCCTGTGGTTCGTACCCGATTTAGGGAGAACATGGCAATCCTGTTACTCTCCACTTTAAATATGAGTAATAATCAAAATATGCTTCATCATACTTTTTTCATTATTTTTGTTACATATCAGTGAGAATTCCCCTCTAAAACCTTGACATAAATCCAATTCAAGGGTAGAAAAAAGAACGATATGCCCCATCCAGGGAAGTAAACACTCTTTTCTACTGTAGCTTATACCCCCATGCCTTCAAAACTGTAAAAGTGAAATTTAATTTCAAACTTCAACATGCTGACTATACCTTCCACAGTACTTCTACTGCTTGGTTAAGGAAAGCAGGGCTCATTTTTCATGTACTTTTTGGTTCTTTTCTGCGTTAGGCCGTTAAGCTCCCAGTCTTTCCTAAGGGCTCTCTACCAAATTTAGAAAATGGACTGAAATTGGCAGCTGAAGGGAATGATGGTAGGGGAAGATGTCGATAAGAGCAAGGAATCGGGCAGCTAAATTGAAAGGCTCTCACCTCACTATTATTTATTCACAGCAATTCGCAGGGCTTTTGCCATGTGCCTGGAGCTCAGTACCTTGGAGGAGAGACTAGAAGGTACAGTGCAACCCCTCTGACTCACTTCCCCCAAAAGAAGTGTGTAATGGAAAAACTGTACTGTCTCAAAAACATTAAGGATAATTCATACTGATCTTTATTTATTCACCCCCAAACTAGACTGAATGTTGTTCCCTCTGAAATTCGTAGCTTGATGTCTCAACTCCCAGTACCTTAGAAAGTAGCCTCACTTGGAGGCGGGGGTCTTCAAAGAGGTGATGAGGTTGAAACGAGGTCCTTAGGGTGGCCTCTCATCCAGCATGACTTGGTCTTTATGAGAGGAGAAGAGATACCAGGATGTGTGCGCACGGAGCCAAGGTCACCCGCAAGCTAACGGGAGAGACCTCAGGAACAGTAACACCTGCTGACATCTTGATCTTAACTTTCTAGCGGCCAGAACTGTGGGAAAATAAATTTCTGCTATTTCAGCCATGCAGTCTGTGGTGTTGCTAGGGCAACTTTAGCACAGGAACAAAAATAACTAGAGTGACAGCTGGTTCAGAAAATACTTTATATAATTTGGATTATTGTCAATGAATTTTAAAATGTGCTGATATCATTCATTTTCAATATTACTTTACTGTCCATAACTTTAAACGTTACATTTTTAATACAGTTGTAATTCAGCCCGGTGCACAGCAGGGGGCAACCACGTTCTGGGCCTGTCTTGCATTTGTAAAGGATGGACTCTTCTAGAGAGGACTCTTCTAAAACCAAGTGACAATAACGTGCTTACGTTTGTGTGTTCCGTCAAACACAGCAGAGGCAGAAGCTCAGATTGCTGAGACAATAATGCAATCCTGTGCGTGAAGGACGAGATTCTCTTGTGAATCTTCTCCCTTCAGTGTCAGACAGAATAGAATCCTTAGTCTCTTTGTTCTGTAAAGAATCCATTTACTCTATGTAATTGTAAGTCAGCTTTTAAAACTGATTGTGCAGCCACAACACCATCCAATATTCATCAGTCTTGATATTTTAACATTTCTTATTGAAACACATTCACAATGTACTTTTATATATTAAAATATAAAAGTTATCATATTCATCAATATCATATTTCAAGTGGTTTTTTCTTTTAGTAATAGTAGTTGGAGATAGCAGTAGTTGGAAACAGCAGCAGAAAAATTGGTTTAAAAAAAATTCCCATATTCTTGGTTTTTCCCCAATTGGGTCCAAACCAAGAATATGGGAATTTTTTAAAAGCAATTTTTTAAACATTGTGAGGATATGCTGCATTCACTGTGCTTTCCACTTTTATCAACAAAGTGAAATGTATTGACCTCTACAGAGTCAGCATTGTTTCTCCATCAAGTTTGCAACAAAAGTTATTCCATTAGAAACAAACTTGCCTGTTGGGACAGATTCAAGATATTTGCATAATTTTTCAAGGCACAAATTCTCAGAGTTTTATACTGATGTACCTAAAGCTATTCTGGAAAAAATTTCAAAAATATGAAGAAACTATTCCAATGAAATTAATTACTTTTTTAAAAGCTATTCTGGATAATCACCATTGGTGTCCTCATTTGTGGAAGTGTTAGATGAGTGTGTGATGGGCTCATGTACATGCAGTAAGCTGAAGAGTATTAATACAGTGGGCAAGCTGTGGAGTGTCCATAATATGTGGAAATAATAGGAAATGTCAGAGGAGAAAACTAGGCAACACGTGACATGCTGACCCTGGCCGCCTCCACTGAGGAAGGTGCAGCTTAGTAAAACTCACCACAGGGGGACAGGAAGTCCAGCTACAATATGAAATGAGTTTGTTTATTCACCTTTAAGACACTAGACGTAATCTCCCTCTGTGGAGATTTCTGGGGTGCATTTCTGTGGGGATTTACTGTGGTCGCCCACAGAAAAGGGAGGTGTAGAAATTTAAGGTGGTCTTGCTTATGAATGGGTACAGGACTGGAGTTCCAGTTACCAAGAGAGAGGATCAGCTCTGTCCCCAGAGATGCCTTAAAGGGAGTTGGCATTCTTCCACTCTATCATACCCTTCCCTTCTGTTGGGTCAGACATGGGTGTTATGACTGCTAATGCCTAGGTTTTTATCGAAAATAAGGAGAGAATAATGGCATAAAAGTCAGATAAAGCATGGGGCAGTTTATATTCTGCAGGAAAAACTACCTTAATTGAGAAGCTATGAAATTACCATCTAATTCCCTGTTTCTTAACCATGATTACTCATTAAAATCACCTGGACTGATTTGTTTTCAAAATGTCCATATATGAGCCCTCGTACTAAAGATTTGGATTCGCTTAGTCTTATGTGGTACCTGAGATTCAATATGTAAATTTAAAGTGATCTTTTTAATGCGCTGCCAGAAATGAGAATCACTGTTCAAAATTCTTGATAAACTACTGCACCTATGATATCACTACAATTTGCAGGAGAAATCTAACATCTACAAGGTTGTATTTTATCTTTTTGATTGTTTGAATACTGTTAAAGAGAAAACCACAGGCCCAAAATGGAGTCATTTGTGCCAAAGCCCAAGACACGGAACCTAGGCCTGATACCTGACCGAACTGCAGTGTCATCCTTCTTCAGGAATGTAATTTTAATCGTTCGGTCTGGAATTTTCTGGTCAGTATGAATCTGTCACTTATGTCCTCTTCATTCCCAAAAGGAAGCCGAGGCAATCTGCCTGATAAGACCTCTGCCTTCTCCCAAGGGAAGGTGACCTTGCCTAAAAAAATTATTTTTTGTATTTTTGCTAAGAAACTTCTTGTCCTGCCCAGTTTCCTTCTATAAAAGCTTTCCACATTGTACAGCTTCTCAAGGCTCCTCTCTGCTTGCTAGATGGGATGTTTCTCACCTTGTGAATCACTCAGTAAGGCCAATTAGATCTTCAGATTAACTGATTAATTTTTTATCTTTTAACAACACATTTTTCCCTCTTCCAAATCAACTGTAAAAATGGAAAAAAGGATTTATGTTTAATATTATTAAATGCATTTTTCCTTTTTCTTTATTATTATTTTAATAGCATTCACACCTATTGAGGGTGCACATTCTCCTTTGCGCTATCATCCATCCTCATTGGTATGGTCAAAAATGATAACCCAATTCTCCGTAGTTCAGAACAGAGCCTTGCACAAAATAGATATTCATTCTTTGAAAGTATATTTCAATTACAATTATGTCACAAATAGAATATACTTCTTGTGAGGTAGCTTTGAACAGGAAGCTTTTGCAAAAATGTAGATCCTGTTAGAAGAGAAAACAAGATTCCAGAGGCTTAAGGGAGCTGTCAGGATTGCTATGCAATCCAAAAGAGGAAAAAAAAATTACTATTATAATACCAGCATAATCTTAAATGCCAGTTTTGAAATTAGATATATATGTTTTCCACATTCTTTTCAAGCATTTCAAGTTGCCACAGGCTATCAAGAATCACTTCACACCGAGCTATTTACAAACCTACGATGCTATTCAAAAGTTTAACACAGGCCACTAAAAGTACACATTGTTACATTACATTTTTATGATAATTATATTCAAAGAGAATATAATTATACCAACTGAAAATTGACCCATAGATGGTAAAATGCTGGTCATTTATTACTAGCAAAATGGTTATCTTAGAATGAATGTGCTTTGCTTACCTTCACTCTGGTTGCCCCAAATGCCACAAGAGCGCACTCATTCACAGAGAAGTCAAATGGTGCCCCCATGAGTTTTCCCAGCTTCCTCAGGTGTTCTCTCGAACTCCTATAATCTGATGACCTGACCTTACCACGGAGCTTTCCAAGTCTTCCCAAGCTCTAGCCAGCAGTGACAAGTCCCGCCATACCTCGTGACAAGGCTGCCTGTGTAATGTGAGTTCCAGAGAATGAAGAGAGTCGTTTGAAGCATACACGTTGCTGCCTACAAACACAACTCACATTACATTCCTTTTGGCTGAATTTTTATAGTCTACATCATGAACTCTCATGGAAATAACTCTTTCTAGAAGCAAAACAAAGAAGGGTGAGACTGGAGAGTCGAAACTGAAGGAGACAAGGGAAATAAAGTCTTGTATTACTTTCAAATCCAAATAACTTTGCTTTGACTCAAGTGTACCTCCTTGAAGGAGCACCTTTCATGAGTGGAGGAGCAAGCTTCAGGCCCCTGAGTATTTGCATGGGTTCCTTTCAAGGCCCAGGGAGAGACCCTAGCAATGTGGGCTACGGCCACCAGCTTGTTTTCAGTTAATAAAGGTACAATGAATTTTAACTACACTTGACAAAGTCCATTTCATCATGTCATTTAACTCCCCCCACATGCTTTCATGCTTTCCCTCCTGTCCACTCCTGTTAGGAGGTCCACAGGTATTACTGGAACTCAATATAGGATTGGCTACAGTGGGGGTAAACTTAGTTTGCGTTCAGTGCATATATTTATTACAAGGGGGATCTGGCCAGACCACTGGGCAATGGGGACGGCAGCCTGAGGCCACGTGAAAGAGCCTGCCCTCTTGGAGAAGGAGGGGTCAGGAAGCCCCAAAGGCGGCCTGGGACTGGAGCTGCAACCAGCACCGTGCGTGACGGAATACAGAAGCTACTGTGGCTCCTGACACAGCCAGGGGAAGCTTGCACAGCACATGCATGGGTTGACGCAGTCACAGCACATCACAGGAGGGGCATAGATGTTGGGCAGGCTGACCAGGTGTGAAGGATGCTAGCCTGGATTGGCTGGGAATTTGGACCCCTCACTGCGCATGGGATTTTGGGTCCAGATTTTTAAAAGGAAAGTGCCTGGAGACTCGTCCCTTTTCCTTCCCCTTGCTCAGGGTGTTGAGAGGCAAGGGGCCAAGCGTTCCTGGGCCAGTGGGCCCTGGAGACCGTATAGTCTGGCAAAGTTCCTGCGCCCTTCCCTGTGTGAAAAGAGGCAGTGGCTGGGGAAACTGGTGCTGCACTGCACGGTCCTGCTTCGCCAGGTGCATGGATGTACTGGCGAGCTGATGGCTGGAGAGGCAGGATGGAGGGACAGGATGCAGGCACTGAGCCAGCGGGCAGTGTGCAGAAGAAAGAGTGGTGCAGAGCAAATAGGACACCTGCGTGCACAGACTCCGAAAGACACCTGAAGCCTGACTGTGACGGGAAGCAGCTAAGTCACCTGGAGGGTTCTGCTGCAGCTGCCTGCATTTCCCAAAGGATGGTATTTTGAATGGGAGAAGAAACTCTATGGCCTAGGACTGGTCTGGCCTGACAGAGGGTGGCAGGGTTATTTTTCTTTGAGGTTTTAAAAGGAATAGGCTTTAAATAAGAGGCCTGCCACTCTTCCAAAATTATATAGCTTTTGAATCAACGACTCTTTTGCTTTCTCACCAAACCTCTGCCACTAGAGTTTACCTGCATTGGGCGACAGGAGGCCAAATCCCACTTTGCTGGGTAACGTACTATACTTACATTGTTCACAATCGCTTCAGGCACAGTCAATTTATTGCTTGTCTCCAAGGGTATCAGGGCTTCCATGAACGAGCCTGTGCTCCGAAAGCTGACTCACTTCGCACAGGTGCTGGCCCAGGGACCCATGTGGAGTGGGACACACCCCACGTCCCCTGGCATCAGGGAGCAGCAAGGTGTGGTGTGGACGGAGTCAGAAGGCAGCTTGGGAAAAATTATTCCTGTCATCAGCAACGTAAAATGTAATGATGGGTTCATTTCTGAACAAACTAGTCAAAATGGGAGATTGCTCCTCTTAGAAGTCTTTTTTAAAAGAATGTTATGCTCAGTGAAATAAGCCAGACAGAGAAAGACAAATAACATAGGCTATCACTTATAGGTGAATCTAGAAAGCAAAATAAATGAACAAACAAAATAGAAACAGACACACAGATACAGAGAGCAGACTGGTGGAGGTCAGGGGGGACGAGCAATGTGGGGTGGGGCAAAAAAGGGGATGGGATGCAGAAGTAGTCGCTGACAGTTACAGAAGCAGCGTGGGGACGTGGGGGACAGCATGGGAAATACAGCAGACACATTGTAATTACTACGTGTGGTGCCAGTGGGCGCTCTGACTATCGGGGGGACAGTCCGTAAGCTGTACGAGTGTCTGTGTGCCCTGCTGTACACTTGGAACCAACACAAAAAGTGTCGAATATAAACTGTAATAAAGATGAAATTAAACAATACAGGGCACAAAAGAATGTGCTAGACATTAAAAAAAATTTCGATGGAAATATTGCAAAACAGAATTCATTAGGATTCCTGTAAGTAACTGTGAAACTTGCAACATATGAAAAGAGCTCACGGGTAAGTAAATAAATAAACAAATAAAAATGTAAAAACGTTAAAATCCTCAGAGATTCTCTCAAACTGGCAATTTTAAAATTACATATAACATCAATAAGAAGGTGAGAAGGTGAAAGAAAATTTTCACTAGCAATAATAAAAATTAAATTGTGAATATGTATAATATTTGATAAGTATGATGTAAAAATAATTTAGAAAAAATTTTAAGCCAAAGAATTAGGTGGGGGAGTGTGGAGAGGTCAGAAAGTGATTAATAAAAATATTGTAATACCATTTTAGTTTTAATGATATTTTGTCAACTTTTGCAAATTGTAATTCCTACCTCTTTTCTCACTGTAAATAAATCTGATCATTTCTAGTCTAACACTGTGATTGTCATTTTGTATTCATTACCTGGTGGAGAACATCTAAAATTACATCCTGAAGCTTCCTGTGTTTTAGGAGTAATGGTATTGTTGTTACTGTTACTTAAAATAAAAAAGTCCACCTCTGACCGTGAGTGCTGTAAGTATGGAGTTTTGGATGACAAAACTGTTTCTACTTGAAAAATAAATGACTTTTATAAGAAAATTAAAATTCCAAATTAAAATGCTATGTTAAATAAATAATTTCTCTGTTTCTGGAATGATTTTATTAGGCAGCTCAACTGGTGCCAACCGAAATATAAGGAGAGAAGACAGCAATAACCCCAAGCAAAAGTTACTAGAAATACACTCTTCAAGGCTTCAAGTTGTTGAAAATAATGCAACTACATTACTTTCTGTTACTTAAGAATCTAGCCCTGAAGCCAAGGCTTCTGCATCTTCAGAGCTGAGGGAGGAATAAGCATCTCTGGGTCTGATCTCCCAGGCTTCGTGTTCTGCATCTTTGTTAAGACCCAGAGACACTGCAACAAGTTATCAGAAAGGAGAAGTGAGTGCTCCGAGCCCCAAGGAAAAATGCATATGATGTTGCCCCAAGTCCCCTGTACCTGGGCAGGGAGTGTCAGAGATGTGCCATTAGCTCACGTAATAGAGCTCAGAACATTTCCAAAAACTGAGCTTCTCCAATGGAAAGACAGATGAGCCTGGACTCCAAGGCTGCAGCGGGGAGAAAGCAAGAGCTCAGGAGACCCTGGTACCTGTGAGGCTACAGACTTTGTTGGAAATGACAGAGGGATTGTCTGGGGTTGGAATAATGCAAAATTTTTGCAGTTAGAGACACTGGCAACTTTCCTGCCTTAGTGCATAATTATTGCATTCATGGAACATTGCATGAAAATAGGATCTCCTGATGTTTATGGCCCAAAGAAACCTGGTAAACTGAAGCATGGGTTAAACCACGTTTAAACCTCATTCATACCAGAGACACTTACTCCAACCAGATGTAAGCAGTAAACCCACACCTATTCGATTTGTTTTCATTTTGGAGAAACCACCCCCAGATGCAGAGATCTAACTGGGCCATATCTAGAGAGATACCTTGATGTTTGTTCTCTTCCTTTGTTGTGATTTTTTGGGAACTTACTTTCCTAAAGGATGAAATAATCACTTCAGAAAATGAAACAGGCATTAGTACACGAAGGCAGCACTTCAGGTAAGACCTGCAAACCATACACAGCATCGATGCTATAGGGAAGGCTGTGAGTGATTAATCATTGCATAGGACCATATGAAAGCGCCAACGTTCAATTATTTTTCACCTACAAGAAATGGCAATTTCTCGTGAAGGTTGTTGAAGAAAACAACCTTCAATATTTGCTTTAAGATAATAAGCTGAATATATTCTGCAACTTCCTCATTCCTAGAAAATCCATGCCAACAATAGTAAATTATAAAAACACCTATATCCAACCACACGTGCATATGTTAATGAGCACCCAACTGGAGGACAGGAAGTGGAATTTGTCGTGTAAAATACAATACAGAGAGGAAATAGCAGTTAGAAGTGGCAGCGTACAGCCTGTACGAGTGAGCAAAGCAGCAAAGGGGTTCAATGGAGAGAAGAAGTAAATGTGGGAAATCAGAGAAGACCCAGGGCCATGCAGTAAAGTAAATCAATAGCTTCCGCCCTTGATTCAGAAAGAAGCAGCCAGGTTTCTGCTTGCACCAGGAGGAAGAAGAAAAGAAACCCATGTGAGAAGGATAAGACAACGTTCCTGACGTGGGGTGAAGCAAGGAACTAACAAAAGTGCTCACCTCCAGAAAAAAAAAATGCTACTAAGGTATTTCTTTGTGGCCCACTCTCAGACTATCACATCTCAGGTGAGGGTGCTAAAAATAGCAATGGCTCACAAACAGTCCTGGAGGCTGCTGTGCTGGAGGGAGCGCAAGCGGTCTCCCTGCAGCCATAGGGCGTGGTCAGGAACCAACAGATATTTAGGCAAAGCCGACAGTCTCAAATAAGAAAATAAGCTCAATTAGCAAGGAGAATCCATATTCAAAAAATTTAATAGAACCAAAAAAATAGGATATTAGGTTAAGAATAATTAATATGTTCTGAAAGATAATTGAATATGTCACGTGAAAGAAATTAGTCTACAACTAAAAATAATGTAGGTCCTGTATATCAATACTTACATATACATGTGCATATTGATAACTTTTCATGCTTAATGAATGGTCAGAATAATTGAATAAGAATACAAAGAACTATCAGCTGGAAGCTGAAGATGAGTGATTTTCTCAGGTTGCTTTGCAGAAATGATAAAGAGTCAGAAAATTAAAAAGAAAAATTGAATTAGATGTATCATGCTCAGAAGCCCTAGTACATTCCTTCTTGCAGAATTAAAGAAGAGGAATGAAGAAGTGGGTACTTAAAAAGAATCACAGGAGAGAATTCTGAAGAACTAATACAAGGGTTCACTAAATCTCTATGGACTGTCTTTTCATTCTCTTAACAATGTCTTTCACATAGCAATGATTTTAATTTCCATATTCATTTATATCCATATTACTTTCATTTAAAGCAAAACTACATAAAGTCTAGAATTCTTGGTCTAAAATTATTCTTACTAAACTTAAAAAGAAAAAGGAGCAAAAAAACCCCACTAATTTTTTAATATGGTGGAAAGAAACATTTTTGTAGAAAGGTTAATGAACAGAAACATATTAGATTGGAAATCTACAAGGCAGGAGGATACATTAAGTTATGCTTATGTAGTCGTAAAGAACATGTACACCGTGAGTTGGATTTAATCATAGTAAACATGTCAATTTCTTTGTATCGAAAAGAGACACAAAGTTAAAAGATTCATTGGCTTCATGGGTAACTTTTTCATGGACCAAAAAAACAAGTAATGCCTGAGAAAATTGAGGTATATCTCTACTTCTGCAAATAATATTGGGTCCGGCAGAAGTAACGCCTGGGACGGTGTGGTTGGTAGGGTAGTAATGTGGGTGTAATAATTCATAGTTTTAACTTGAACATTTCACCTAAAATGTCATATGGTGTGCTTGAGTGTGATAATGTTATGTTACAGAATTACACGCTTATAATTTTGTAACAAGAGATTTTGTAACAAAACAGGGGCGTTGTTTGTGCCGCACCCTGTATAGTAGCGGCTCTCCGCTATCCCAGAGCATCTACTTCCACTGCCGCAAAGACAACGCTGGGCTGTGGGCTGTGCACCCACAGTTAAACAGCAAGGTGACATTTCTCAAAATTTCAGAGAATTTGAAGGATGTCTCAGTACTCTGAGTAGAAATCCATGTAGCCTACATTGCTGAACTTCTGAGAAAATACCACATCTGGTATTTCAAAATGCATTTTGCTAATAAATCCAGTAGATGGCATAAAGGGCCCTCTTTCCCAGGTGTTGACGAGAATCAGTAATCGTGAGGAGGCTGCTATAGCCCTCCAGACAGGAGGAGGAGGGACAGGGAGTGTTCTGAGGCGCTGCTGAGAAAGCTGCGTTAGGTCTTGATTTGGAAATAGGCCTCAGCCTTTGTAAACAAAAACGACCCTCATTATCTGTTTGTTATTGGTCACAGCAGAGATTTTATAGGAATGGAGTTATGAGGTTCTGGTGTCCCTTATATATTTATATATCTTAAGCAAAATTAATCATTTCAGACACATATTTTTGAAAACTGGAATTACGAGTATTACCTGGTCTCGCTAAACTCATGGTAATTAATTGCTGAAGGCTTGTCAATAATGATAACTAAGTAATTTAGTTAACATGGGAAAGAATCTCTATTTGGCCCAGATCACATGATTCTAGCCAGCCTCACCTGCCTGAGTTTTCCTTAGTCGTGTAGCTCCAGTCACCTCTCACAATCTAAATATCCCAGTCCCTCTCCACTGTTTCTGTAGTTCTAGCTCTCTCTCAAATCATGCTGGTTATAGTCAACTGATGATAAAGCACTGGTCTTCATAAGTGACATTTTTCCATGTGTTTGTAAAAATGCACACACATGTAAAGAAACACACACACCACTAGATCACTTCTGTATTAGTGTCAGACCACAAAGATTGAAGGAAGAAGAAATTTATTTCTTCTATAGCAAAAGTCCAAAGACTGCTTAGATTGACTCATTGCTTGCCTATATCATCAGGACTGATCCTCTCTCTGTCTGTGAGGTCTTAAGGAAGTAAGCCAAACCTAGGGCCTGGAAAAAAGGGTTGAGCTACAGTCGCGGGAGCAGTGTAGAGAGAGCCCACATGCAAAACTACCGCCTCCAGCAGGTGGGGGGGAAGGCCACGTGCCATGTGAAAAGTAACAGAAGTCCCATGAGAGAAGATCAGAATTCAGTGGAGGAGGTGAATCTACAGGGGAAAACCATTTAAAGAGTTTATGTAATGTCCACGTAGGAAAAGGGAAAATCAGCAGATTATGTGGAGTAGAATCCGATTTGTAAGGGGTGTATGGAGTGTGACTTCGGGAAGGCAGCACATTTACCAAATGAACATAGACTGGTGACTGAATTGTCTTGATTTGAATGAAGCCTGACACCACTGCATAGTGTCTAATGTGACCTTAGCAGTGGACTCCACTTCTCTGCCTTCTGGTCTTCACTGTACAAATGGGAGCCTTCACAATGTGTCTTATAGGGTAACTGTGAGAATTTTAAAAAGAGGCATTTCCTTTAAAAAAACAAAAGTCTTCCTTGAATGTTTTGTCCCATTCTTAAAATTTATTTTCTCCAAAAAATACCTACCTTCAGCATTTTCTGAAAAGCTGCCACTGTGGAATAATGGGCCTGGAGAGAGCAGTGCCACCTCTGTTTGCCACCTCCCTGTCCCTTTGCTTCGGAGAAGGGGGTTTAAGGACACATCCCAAGGATCATGGAGACAAGCCAGACTATGCTGATGTGACATCAAAAATCAGAAGGCTTTCTGCAGCACACGCAGGAGCCACCATGTGGATTTCAACATTTTGACATGAGTGAGGAGAGGTACTGATGTGTGTGTGTGTGTGATTCCCCTGAGTGAGCTGGGGATGGGCAGAGGGACAGTATATATTCCTTTGGGTTATTGTTATCATAACCCCTAAGACTGGAGATGTGGATTTTACGTGTTTTTTCTGATCAAAACCTGGAAAGGAATACAGACTAATGGTTTGTAGGTTTCACAGAACAAGATTTGGTACTCCAGACCATGATATATGACGTCAGAGACAGAATCTCCTGGCCAGGTACAGAGTGCTTCCCATGAAGACCAGGACAGAATGTTGAAAAGATTGTTGATCTACCAAAAGAGCTGACACCAGAGATGTGGGGGCTAAAGAGAAATGTGTGAGCCTAGATTTGAAAAGTCAGGTGCTGTGACTATAAAAAAGAAGCTGCCAGGCCTCCTGAAGGCTTAAGTCTGAACTGGCCCAGGGTCCCTTCTACCCATTTCTTGGGTTAAAGCAAGTCGCAGGCCCCACTCTGACCCAATTCCAGTGTGTAGAGCAAAAGGTAAGACTTTCGTTCAAGCTAATATTGTGCTAAAGGTTGTACTGATAGTAGGTACTACAGCACAAGTGTGATTTCGTGTCTCATGTCATGTCAGCGTGCCCTACCTGTGAAGTTCACCAACATGTTCAATAAGACATTGAATGATATTGTTGGAAATAAGATAAAAGTCTAAGTCGGACAATTATACAGTTAGATGTGGGCAATTGATAGGTAATATAACTCAGAGGTTTAAAAACATTTTAATCCTGCTTTGTTAAATCATTTTATCACTGACTTTAATGTCTTATTGATTACATTAAAAGACTTCATAAAATGAAGTTAAATTCTCGAATGTATTTTATGTTCCAGCACATAAGTTATCCTTGAAATTTTTTAAGTTATGCTTTCAGACAAGGAGTGAAAAAACAGGAGTTATACCCTGGCTGGTGTGGCTCAGTGGATTGAGTGTCGGCCTGAGAACCAAAGGGTTGCCCGTTAGATTCCCAGCAGGGCACATGCGTGAGTTGCACACCAGGTCCCTAGTAGGGGCCATGCAAGAGGCAACTACACATTTATGTTTCTCTCCCTCTTTCCTTTCTTCCCCTCTCTCTAAAAATAATTTTTTAAAAAAATAATTAAATAAAATGTAGGATTTAGATAAAATAGCAATAAAATTCATAGAGTTTTAATATATTTTTATGAATATGTGATACTCTGACAGGGTATACTGCAGAAGTTCATGTTTTATTTCTATATAATTTCTATCCTTTACATTTCTGTAAATCTGAATTTTTTGAAACATAATCACCAGGGTTATATCATTCATAATTATTTATTTGAGGGATTTTTTCAGATATAGTTGAAGGAATTTTCCCCAAAGTTTATATTTTCCCAAAGTGTTTGTCTTACAACTGCCAAGTTGCTGATAAATAGATCACACTGGCCTCTGGTTCATTGCCTTCAGTTCCTAATGGTAAACTGTGTTGCATCGTGATTAAATATTATCATGTTTACACGTAAGATGCCTCACAGTTTGGCGTTTTCCTCTCCTTCTGGAAAGGTGACTGAATAAATATGGAAGAGGAATGGGAGGGCATGCATACATGAGCATGCTCAGAACGACAGAGGCAGCAGCAGGTGACGGGAGTGCTGAGGCAGGAGTGAGAGACAAACTACCGTTCAGATGAGCACAGACGCAGGGAAGAACTGTAAGGGAAGAAGCTTTTCCCAAAAGGTGAACAAGCGCCACGGAATCTCCAGACTGGGAGTGAGCAGGACGTGGGGAGCTGGAAGGTTGACTGTGCAGCATCTCCTCCAGCTCTGGTCCAGGTCTCTACATAGGCCGCAGAGGGGTTGCCCAGGACAAAACTGGATAACCCGTCCGCAGCCTCCAGACATGGGAAATCTACCTGAGGAGGCTACGGCTCTCGGAAGACATGAGGTACATGCTTTCGATCTGAATTGTGAGTCTTTCTTACATTAGAGAACTGTTATATAGTTCTTTGATTATTGTTTTTTTCTCATTTCTCTTTGCTCTCCCTTTCTGGAATTAATATTAGACAAAATACTGCTTCTGGATATAACCTCTAGTGTCTCTCTCCGTGTCTCTCTGTCTCCCTCTCACACATTCTTTTGGGGGGTTTTATTCACTTTTTCTTTATTGAATTCTAGGCAAATTACTCAACTCTATCATCATGATGATTAATCCTTCTGCCATATCTATTCTGGTATTGAGCATTTCCAGGTAGTTGTTATAAATGTTGTTATTGTTAATGTATAACGAATCTTTGATTTCTACAACTGTTTGTTATTTCGAGCAAGTTCTCATTTTTGAACTCTGATATTGACTAGAGTCTTTAATATAAGAAACAGATTTTTAGAAGTTTCTTTCTCTATTTCTTGCAGTAGCTCCTTTTATACCTCTATATATGATTACTTATTCTTCTCAAATAGTCTTTGATTTTTTATCCATAATTACACATATGTGAAAATATAAGTCACTTTGGCAAATGAGATGGGTTTCCTCAGCTGCTGGGATTCTCTGAGTAACGTGGAGGTCCTACCCACTGTTGGCTGCAGAGCCTTGGCTGTAGCGAGTGGCCTGGCCTATGAGGCTGGTCAGGGTCTCACACAGAGTTGACAGAGGTTTGGCTTTCAGGGAAGAGGTGCTCCTTGTGTATTGTGGGAGGAAATACCTGGGAACCTCCTCTGTTTCTCTTTCAGACCTCCATTTCTCATGTTGGAAGTAACAGGTGACTGACTTTACTTACAGACCTGCTCCTATAGCTTTACTTGAGGCAGCCATTAAGGCCTGGCATCCAAGACCGGGCTGGAAATTCAGATTTCCATTCTGAAATCTCCTCTCATAACCTCTCTTTTTGGTACATCGGACATGCTAGCCTAGGTCACGTTATCTCTGATTTGAGGGATTTTCTGTGTGTGTACACGTATCTCATCTTTCTCTGAAGGTTAGAGGTTCAGCAGTTGAATTATTTTTCTCTATCTTTTTGGACATTGTTCTGTTTCAAGTTGACTAATGATACCCATATTGGTTTTGTGATGGCAATGGATTATCTCTTATTCTTATCACTCCTTCATTGGCAATCAAGTAATGAAAAAAGATGTACTCATCAGCTTTTCTGAACCTGCGGTCCAAAGTTCATTTCCAAAATGTACACTCAACTGCCTCTACTACAAGGGATATTAAATCAAAGCAAACAATGATAGAAAACAAAAACCAAACCTATTCCTGAACACGAGCATTATGAGGAACACGCTCTCGGTTTCTGGCTAGAGCCCTGAGCTACCTGTTGAATGGCACGTTGAATGGCAATCGCTGTGAGGGGCAGCGGTAAACAAGAGGTGGGTTGATGGGAGTTTTAAAAATAGTCATTTGCTGGGATAAAAAATATTAGGGTGCTTGTGAAGCTCAACACAATAGGGATTTAAGAGAATTAAAAATAATAATATTACAACACTTCATCCTCCTTCATCCAAAAAAGTCATATGATGAGCCCTTTCCAATTTTTCCACGTATAAGTAAATTTACATGAGATTTTGAAACTCCATTTTATAATTGATTATGGGTTATAGAATTTCAAAGGAGACTAATGGGTTAATGGCTTACTTTTACCTTTTTAAATGTATTTATTTATAAGATCCTTTCTTTAAAATGCCCTGACCGGTGTGGCTCAGTGAATTGAGTGCCAGCCTGTGAACCAAAGGGTCACCAGTTCCGTTCTTAGTCAGGGCACATGCCTGGCTTATGGACCAGGTCCCTAGTTGGGGAGGGGGGCTGGCGTGTGAGAGGCAACCACACATTGATGTTTCTCTCCCTCTCCTTCTCCTTCCCTTCCCCTCTAAAACTGAATAAATAAATCATTTTTAAGATTATGGTAACCTTAATGCTTTCCTTAAAATTCCTTTTTATTTTTTGCTGGGATATTGAACTCTATTTCTTTGATTTTTATTATTGAGAAAACTACTAGCATTTTACTTCAGAAAGCTGATATGAATTGAACATAACATTTTAACTTATTTTTTCATAAAATCCAAATATCTTTCATTGATCAAGATTTACAAAACACATTTTTCAAGTAGTTGTACCCTGTTTTAGAATGTTTCTGCTAGATTTTTTCACCTTTCACTCTAGCTTATTTTAATTGAAATTCTTAGTTAATACACTTTTACTATAATACCTATAATAACCACTTCTATTTCCAGCACTCATTATTTTATCTCTTCATTTTCCAGCACAGTGAGAATAATGGTATCATTTTCAAATTTATAATCATATCTGTATTTATGTTTGTGTTTGATATTCTTAATGTTTCTATTCTATCTTCTTCACTGTTTCCTGACCCCCTGAATGGAAGGAACACCCAGAGGAAGTGCAATGGTAGTATCCAGTACTAAAGATGCCATTATAACCCACGGGATTCCCACCCTCGAAACACTTAGGACTCTGCCCATTGAGCCAGCTCTCTCAGGTTATAAGCTCTTAGTGACCTAAGTAGAAAAAAAAATCATACTTTCTTCCCTAATTCACTGAGGAGCTTTACATTACCACCACTTTGCCCCAAACTGAAACCAAAGCACAACATCCTTTCTTCCCTGGCTCACAATAGACAGCGTTACGGCATTCCACGCAGACTGCACTCACAGTAATTACCTTTGCCAACAATTTCATTTTCTGCATTTTCCCTTGTGTAATGTCCTAGAGATTGTGTGTGGTTGGGTGCTCTTCCAAATGGCTTTCATGCTGAACACATGCCTCAAATTCACTTAAGCACGTGGGCAGCATGGGAATCATCTATTACTTAGGCTGCTCTCAAGACCTCATTTCCATTAGTGAGATAACCGTGCCCTTTGCAATATGAGAAAAAAAATTGTGTAAGGTTGTAATGTGTGTGAGCTCAAAACAAATAACGTTTGAATCCTTCAAATATATCATTGTATCCTGAACATTTAAATCATTTAGCTTCTGCCAGTGTAGTAGGAGATGTGAAGATTTAATTAAAGTCTCTCTAATTTAGTTATACTTACTTTACTTTGATCATTATGTATTTCCTCTTCCTTTTCCCTTTCCTATTTTATTTGTTTGTTTCAGGAAAGTAGTGCATAACAAATTAAATATTATTTTTTATATTTTTAAATGATTGTTAAGGTGCCCTATAATTGTTATAAGGTCCAAAATTGTTGATGTCAAGTGATCAAGTAGGAGCTCTTGCATATATAAAAATTGTCCCCAAATTTGATATAAATTATTTACATATATTTAATTTTTTTTAAATATGCTTATTGATTTTATAGAAAAAGAAAGGGGAGAGAGAGAGAGAGAAACATTGATGTGATTGGTTGTCTCCCATATGTGCCCCAACCAGGGATTGAACCTGCAACGTAGATATGTGCCCTGACTGAGAATTGAACGCCCAACCTTTTGGTGTATGGGACAATGCTCCAACCAACTGAGCCACCCCCGTCAGACTGAAATATTCTTATTTTATCACCTCTGATCCCAGGAATGAAAAAATAGAATGTTGAAGATATGTTAAAAGAAGCTCACATTTCCAGTATTAAAAATGTTCCGTTGAACAAATATTTGGGGGGAAAGACAGAAGTATACATTTTAAAGAAGAGCCTTCACATATTATTTTCAGTATAAAAAACACATTTTCATTCTCACAGAAAGAGAATTAAAAATTGTATTTATCTAGCATTCTCTGTTTCTCTCTTTCTTTCTGTCTCTCTTTCCAGAGCTCTAGTTGAGTTCTTATTTTGCAGAATGTTTTATATCTTTCATTTATTCTATTTAAAAGAAAATATTTAAAAGTTTGGATGAGACTACTTCATTTTACTGAATGGATATTAATTTATTTTGTTTTTCTACTGCTGGGTTTTTACAATTTGGGAACAGATTTCTAGGTGTACCTGAAAATCTTTCTCCCCACTCTTTCATAAGAAGATTAGGCTACAGTGTCTTCCTGATTCCTGTTATATGGATTTGAAATTGATCATGTGGGTGAGCACAACTGCCTAGTGGTGGTAGAGAGACAATCTTGACAGAACCTTCAACACTGGCAAATTTGAGGAGCAGAGTAATTATATCAGAACTCAATTTCTCCGTGCAAATATTTTTAAAGGAGCCTCCATCTATCAAGTCACTATCAACCCAATCCAAAGTGAACAGTAGTTAAGAGGGCCCAGCTTCCTCTCTCGCTCTCCTTTCCACTCTCCAGGCTGCTTGCTCTGCACCAGGGGCTTTTACTGCTGTCAGTAATTCTCATAGGAAAACAATGACTCACCTTAGCTTTATGATGGTCCTAGACATTTGCCTTCTTCTATTACAAATGGGAAGCTCTTACATCATCTGCCTTTCACATTTTACCCTCACCTCTAGCTCTCACTAGAAAAGACAGACCTTCCTCCTTAAGTGCCCAGCCCTTTCACAGAAGCTTGTCACTCAGCCTGTGGGAAGGAGTAGTAAAAATTCAGCAGAATGGCCTGAACTGCTGGGCCATTCACGTTTTTTCCAGTGGGCCTCCGTGACTCTATTGTAAATAGCAACTACAGCTGGATACCTGCTTAAGTGACCGCAGTCATTTCATAAAAGTTAAAGAAATTTATCTCACCTTCCCAAAAAAGGAACTTCGGAGATGCATTGGTCATATCCCTGGACCAGACTGGGTATCTTGCTAAAGATCTACTGCACCTGCACTTGTATTACCAGGGTCTGCAAAATGTTATTTAATTGGTTCCTAAACTAAACATGATTTATGGGTCAGAGTTCGCAACTTGATCTGAGTTAAACAACATAAATAAGAGTATTCCAGAAATATCAGGCGTTTTTGGCCTAATCCCATGCATGGCAGATGTGGCTAAAATTCCCATTATTTTCTATTGCCCTCTTACCCCTCAAGGAATAGGACTGGGTAGTTAAATTTTGATATACTGTGTGTGCATCCAGAAATTACATCTCACAACCTCTTTGTAGCTGAAAGCGTGTAAATGCAGTTAGGCATTTGAGTGAGTTTTGGTAGAAGGGCCAGAGAAGCACATGTGATTCCTGGGCCATCTCTTTCAGAGAAGGTCCAAGGTGACATCCACCAGCCACACAAGCTGCATTTCCTTCACAGTGAATTTCACTTTGCTCCGCTACCAGCTCTCTGGTTGGAATACTGGTGTTTTCTTTCTTTTCTGCAGGCAGTTCATAGAGCACTCCCACCATCTCTCTAGGAAAAATACTGCTGTATTTCCCTCATGTCTTGTCATGCAATATTTTGTGGTGCTCCCTGCTTTCAAAATTTTACCAAAGAAAAGCAAGATCCTCTATTCAGAGACCCCTGCTTTCAGAAAGAATCCTCTCACTGTTCTTTATCTCTTTCTTCTTTTTCAGATTTGTCCTGAGAGGGTCTGAAGAAGATCTTCAGACCACCCTGCTTCCTCTTTTTCTTTTCCTAAACATTCTCTTCCCTCATGATGGAGCTTGTTGATAGCACCTTTAATGCATGGCTGGTGGGAGCAGAATGGGAGGATGACAGATGTCAGAACTTTAGACTTACATATATTCCTAAGGTCTTTTGACTCATATTTCATACAGTGTCTGTGATCTAGCATTTCAAAATGCTAGATCTCACTTTTTTTCCCCAGAAGTCCATTTATGGAGTAGTTTTGAGGGAAAAAAAATGTCTTTTAATTTATCAAGATCTTAGACTGCTCCAAATTATTTCATCATGTCACATTAAAACAATGTGACTTTTAAATTAAAAAGGAAAGAAAGCAAGCAGATGATTAACGTGTAATCTTCCCACTCTATCTCCAGCCACCGGATAAAAGAAAGAGGTTTTGCACCCTTTGCATCCCCTCATTTTCCTCTGTATACCTCCCTTGCTCTCCTCCTCTCCTCCCTTCCCATTCCCTGCCTTCCACTACATGCCCCACCTTTGAGTGCTCACTCCCCTTACTGTCAGCAGAAAGGCATCATCAGCAGACAGAAGGGCAGCGTGAGATAAGGCTGGAGAAAGAGGGAATGCGCTGGTGAAAGATGCTGCATGGATTTTTGTGATATAGTTGATGGGAAGAAGGAGAGAAAAAAAGGAAGAGGAAAAGGGGAATCTGTTTAAGCTGGCAGTGGCAAAGAGCATTTTGAGAGGAAAAGTAGTGGTTCTTGACCATTGTAAATAAGACAATATCTGAAAAAGAAAAAAGAGGGTATGAGAAGGGTTGCTGGGGCAGTTATTCATTCATCATTCCAATTTATTCTAAATGATGCAAGGTAAACACTATTATTATTATTATTATTATTACTATTGTTATTATTATTATTATTGCGTGGTTGAGTATTTCTTCAAATGGACACCAAAGGAACTGGAAATTGTGAGTGTTGCAGTCATGTAGTCTGCTTGGAGGACTTTTGTTTGGGTTTTAAGTATGTAGGTATAACTCCTGGCTCTGCTTCCTCAGATCAAGGTCACCATGTTACCCATGAACAAACTAACTTCAGAATATATCTAGATTATTACAACTTGTTACTATCTCTGCTATTTCCACCTTCATGCTTAATCAAGCTTTCACACCCTTCCCCTAGATCATTGCTATTGATTGACAGTTTGTCTCCCTGGTCCACATTGCCTCTGCCCTTGCTTCCTAAGTATACTCTCCAAAGAATTCATAATCCTATTTAATACATAAACCAAATCATGTTATTACTATGCACAAAGCTCTACAGTAGCTTCCCATGTCACTCAGAGAAGAATCCAATGATTCTTGCAATGACCTGCAATCCCTGCATGATTTACACTCTGACTTTAAAGCGTTTTCTCCTACACTCTGACCCTTACGCACAACTCTTCATCCATAGCGGGCTTTCTAACGTTTTCCTGTTTCTCAAGAATGCATTAGCCTCAGGGACTTTTGGTTCACTATTTCCTTTGTCTGGAATTTCCACTCACTGTGCACCCAGTGAGCTGCAGATCTTCCTCTCACATTTTTCAGGTCCCTGTTCAGGTATCAAAGCATCAGGGATATTTTTCATGACTACCCTACTTAAAATAACAAGTTTATTTTCTCCCTATATTCTTACTTCTGCATACCTAGTGTTATTTTTTGTTCATAGCACTTATCACACTCTAATATGTTTTATAGGTACTTACTTGTTTTTGTTTGGTTTTCTCTCTCCCAAAATGACAATGTAAGCTTTATGAGTTTTGCTGTTTTCTAAAAACCCTTTGATAAAAAAATGCACAACACCCAAAAAATGTTTGTTAAATGGGTGAATAAACTAATGTCATCTTCTGGTAAAAGAATGCAAACCAGTGAGGGAGTGAGCCAGTCCAAGCCAAGCAGCATTCGGAAGATGTTATAAAGTCCATGGATGAGTTCTGGGAAGGTGGTGGTAAGAGTGGCATAGTTTCTGAAAATGCTTAATTCTCACTGAAAAACGAACAGAGCAAGTTAGATAACAGCATCTACCAACCCAAAGATGATACGTATAATAAAACTTGTGGCAATATACCGGTCCGTAAGGGCAAAGCTGAGCAACTACAAGACTCACGTGCTGTGAGTACATGTGCTCAGGAGATCAGGGAAAAGCAAAGGTATCTGATGGACAAGAGAAGAGAAGCCCTCTTGTAAGAACAGAGCCATCTCTGAGAAGAGCAATTGAAAATAGGAGGGTTTTAGATAAACCCTCCTTTAGCTATTCCTTTAGCTAAAGGAATACAAGGGGCTCATAGTCAGTTGTGAAATTCATCTGGGCTCTAGGTACTTTTGAAACTAAGAGTCTGAAACAGTCTTCCAAAATAAAGTCCAGCACTGAGGAAAAATATTCTGATATGTAAAATATTCAGGTCAAAGAAAACAGATGATACAGATAAAATTGAAGGAGGAATAAGGAAAGGCAGATCTCAGGAAGTAAGGGGTAGAAATGAAGAAGTTATCTTGTTCCTTCCCTCCTATTGAAAGAAAGAGAAAACTTATTTCACTTAAAATCTTTAACACAAGTAATTGCAATCAAATTCTATACACAAATATCAGGTACAATAGAGTCATTGCAGATAATGAAAATACTAAAAAGACAAAGCCACAGAACAAAAAATTGTGACCTAAATTTCAGAAGGAGTTAAAGGCATTAAAAACATAATGGAAGCTAAGAAAAAATAATATAATTTCAATTTTTTTTCTTCTCTGTGCCTGTTGGTAAATAATGGCCAAGACACCATGAGTGTTTTTTTATAATTTTTATTCAATTCATTTAAACTAAAAAAAGTTAAGATTTCTTTTAAAAACTCAAAATGAGGGGATTGCTCTACATAATGAGTTGAGAAAAATATACACAAAAATCAAAAGAAAATTTTTATAAAGAAAATATTTCAAAACTCAAGACAAAAATTAGAAAAAGCACAAAACGATTTTAGTTATATAAGAAGGAAAGGATAATTTTAAAATTTAAAAGTAAATCAAAAGGAATAAAAGTGGACATGGATTCAACATAAAGTAACTGATACAAAAAATAGATGAAAAGATCAACAAGTGTTTAATGAAAGTCCAAAAAGATTTAAAAAATGGAGCATACACATATTAAAAACTATTATTCGATAAGATATTTATAAAATAATAAAAAAGCTTTAAACTACATAAAACAACAGAGCAGACACATACTAAAAACTCTTATTCGATAGAATATTTATAAAATAATAAGAATATTTTAAACTAAATATTTGACAACTGACTGTATACATAAAATATTCTGAAACTTATATATACAAATAAATGGAGACATAGCCCATATACATGGATAGCAAGACTCAATATTGTCACAATGTCAGTTCTTCCTAAAATGATCAATAGTTTCAACACAATACCAAACAAAATCCCAGCAACTTATTTTGTGAATATCAACAAACTGATTTCAAAGTTTACATTGAAAAGAAAGGACACAGTTGTCCACTGAACTTTCACAGACAACGAAGTGGATGGATTTGCATTAGTCAACTTCTATACTTATTATAAAGCTATAGTAATCAAGGCGGTGTGGTATTGGTGAAAGAGTAAACACATAGATCAATTGATAAGAATAATATCCAGAAATACACCCACACAAATATAGTCAACTAGCCTTTGACAAATGAAAAAGACAATTCAAAGGAGAAATGTCATTTTAACAAATGGTGCTGGGCAATGGATATCCACATGCAAAATGAATAGATAGGTAGATGAATGAACTTGGACACAGATCTTATATGCTTTCCAAAAATGAACTCAAAATAGATCACAGACCTAAATGTAAAATGTAAAGCTATAAAACTCTTGGAAGACATGTAGGAGAAAATATAGATGACCTTGAACTTTCCAATAAAATACAAAAAACACACACCACAAAAGGAAGAAATGATTAGTTGGATTTCTTTAAAATTAAACATTTCTGTTCTGTGAAAGACACTGTTAAGAGAATGAGAAGACTAACCACAGACTCAGAGAAAATCTTTGCAAAATACCTTTCTATTAAAGGATGGGTATCTAAATATATTTAAAAAACTGCTTTAAAAATTAACAATAAGAAAACAAATAACTCAGTTAAAAATGGACAAAAGACAAGAACAGACACTTTGTCAATGAGATATACATACTCAACATCATATAGCATTAGGAAATCTCCCAGAAACAAGCAGCAATGAGATGTCACTATGCACCTATTAGAAAGGCTAAAATTCCAAACACTGACATCACCAAATGCTATGATGATGCGAAGCAAGAGGAACTGCTGTGTATTTCTGGTGGGAATACAATTTGGGGGTCTCTTACAAAAACAAACACACTCCTACTCTGTGATCCAACAACCATATTCTCTGGTTTTTCTCAAAGGAGTTGAAACTTATGTCAGTACAACACCTGCACATGAGTGTTTACAGCCGCTTTGTTCATAATTACCTAAACTGGGTGCACCCAAGATGTCCTTGAGTCGGTGAACTGATAAACTGTGGAGCATCTAAACAATGAAATACCATTTAGCACTAAAATAAAATGAGCTATTGAGCCGTGAAAAGACACAGAAAAATCCTAAATGCCTATTACTAAGTTGAAGCCATTCTGAAAAGGCACATGTATGACTCCTCCTCTCTGACATTCTGGAAAATGCAAAACTCTGGAGACAGTAAAAAGATCAGCGCTGATCAGACATTGAGGGAGGGAGGGAGGGAACAGTACGCAGAGCACAGATTTTTAGCAGTGAAGCTAGTCTGTACGATATACTATAATGGTATTTACATGTTATTAAAATTTTTTCAAAACCCATAGAATGAACAACACCAAGAGTAAACATTAAACTATGGACTTTGGATAACTATGATGTGTCAGTGTAGGTTTATCAATTGTAACAAACGCACATAATACTCTGGGGGAGGATGTTAGTGAGAAAGGCCATGCACGTGTGGGGGCAGGGGGTAGATGGAAAACCTCTGTACGCTCTGCTCAATTTTGCTGTGAACCTACAGCTATACTTGACCTTTTGCAATAGTATGTTATATTTGTTATAACTGGTGAGTAAATATTGACATATTATTAGTAAACTAAAGACTCTAGCTTGCATTAGGTGTCACTTTTTGTGTTGTACATTATTTGAGTATTAAGGAATATATAATAACATGTATCCACCATTATACTATGATACAGAACAGTTTTAGTGCCCTAACGATCGTCTTTGCTCCATCTGTTCATCCCTCCCTTCCTCTCCCACCACTGATCATTTCCTTTGCTAAGACATTATATAATTGGAATCATACAGTAGGCAGCCTTTCCAAATTGACTTCCTTTACTTATCAATATGCATTTAAAGTTCATCTCTGCCTTTTCATGTAAAAAGTAAGTTGCAAGTAGAAAACACATCTATCTCAATGTTTGCCACTAAGAAAACAATGAAAAGCTGGTGATGAGGAATCTCATGTAGGTGAGTAGGAAAATGAAGGTTATGACCAATCATTTATCTTGGTTATTAACCTTTGAGCCTTGGTGCCTATTAAGTTCCATCCTAACTGCAGATTTACAAACACAGTGAAGAGGTGGTGGGATAAATATGAGAAAAGTAAGTATGTCAGTAAGCCAAGTCTTCAGGGACTACCGCATCTGAATCCTTCCTGGCAAAACTACAGTTAACTAAAATCTGACTCCAGTTCCAGGAAACGAATATAAGTTATATTTAATAGGCTGGCAACTGAGTTCCATATTAATCACCATGGAAACAAGATGCATCCAATCACTGGGCAAAATTTATGACAGTCATTGCTATATCTTTCAAGTCCCATGCATAAGGACGAATTTAATTTGAAATATGTCTTCAATGGGATATAGGTTTTCAGAGGGGATATATGAATATGCATATATGGAAAGAAGAAGACAAAGTACAAAGTTATTATAAGATTTAAAGTATGCCAGTGCAGATATTTTTAACTATATTTAAGTTATGCTGATGTTGTTTATGGCAATTAGAATTCACACTGGTCAATCAATTATTGCCGCATAGGGGCTTTGAAGCAGGGGCACTGAGATGCATTTTTCTCAGCCAGACTGCCTTCTAAAGTGATGTCCACAGCTGCTTACCACAAATATCTTCAAGTATTTCTGAAAGAAAGACAAGACATCTGCAATACTTGGCATTCAGTGGCCATAATAATATGATAGCAAAAGTGGATATAAATGTCCAGTGGGGAATTTAAACACAAAACAAAAACACTCACACAACTTGGCAATGACACTTCACATTCCATCTCTAAATATGCCTAAGAAAAAATGCTGCAGTAGAGGAAAGCCACGTGCAGTGCTTGTGATTGAAGCAGAAGGGCTTGGGGCTTTGTGTTAACAGTTAACTCAGTTCTGTAAGCTGTTGGGATTTTACTGATATTTAATTCAATGATTGGAGACTTTTTTCCAAAAAGCATAGTATGAAAGGTCAAAGAGTGAAAAAGTCAGTGAAAATACAATGAAAAGTTGCAGTGTTTCTGAGAGTATACATTTTATTTTTTTATTTTATGATACAATAAAATAAATAAATTCATATGATGATAAAATATTTTTAAAGAGATAATTCAATAAGAACATGAATGTTTAAAGTGAGCATTTCCCCCTTGTGCTCCTGGAAATTTAAGCAAAGGAAAAAGGAAAAAATAAAGATATGCAAATTCAAATGTTGATGAAACTAGAAATAAATTCAAAAATTATTTGCAAGACTGCAGAAGCCTGTTGAGTCTCTGCAGGAGACACATAGTAAGAAGTAGAGAGAAGCAGAGAAGGAGGGCAGTGCCAAGAGATCTCTACAGAATTAACAAATATGTATTTACGGAAGGTGAAACAGCACCGTGCAAATCTGTATGTTGTGTGTCAACAAAGCGGGTATGGAAAGTGACATAAGGGAAGCACCTTCAGAGTCGATATAGTTTTACAAACACAGAATAGGTGGAGCCGTGCAAGCCCTGATTTTAGAATGCAGCCTGTCTCTGAAGAAATTGGAAGAGATCCTTAACACTCTCCTGCTTTTTAGTCCATTGCAAGAACCCCCAACAAATAGCTCCTCCAGAAACCCAGTCCATTCAATTATAAATAATTAAAAGAAGCTAATGTCTATATACAAATATTTTATAAATAAGTGAAACAGAAGAGCATGACTTAATAACAGAGAAAAACGCACCAGATACAGGTTGCCAAGTAGGAAAAAACAATAAGAATTACATATTTTCCACTCATCAAATTTAAAGTAATGAATTTTGAAAAGTACAAACACAATGCAGAAATGCAAGGATTCATGGAAGAGTTGGGCAACAGCAGATGCATTTGAAGTTAAGCTGGAAGAACTCGAGAAAGTAGTATTAAAAAAGGAAAATTGTCAGGGAATTAAAGTAAATTGAAGCAGCCATAGATGAAAAGGCATTAAGGAAAGCACAACAATAAACATATGAGGTAGAAATTTAAAAAGTAAACAAATGTGTTGGAAATAAACTTTTTTTAAAAATCTGAGAGTAAATTATAGATATAAAACACAACGTTGATTCAATATATGTATAACTGGAATCCCACAAATTAAATTCAATAATTATGCACAACAAATATTTATAATTCAGGAACATTTTCTAAAATAAAAGGTACCTTGATATTCTACAGAAGAACATCACTATTTCAGGAAAAATTGATATCCATTGTGAACACAGGGCTACGTATTAAATTACTGAACTTCAACATTAATTTTTAAAAATTTTATGGGCAGCCAGGCGAAATTATTTTAAATGGGCAGCACATTTAAAAGGGGGGAAAGTCAGGCTCTGGAAACACCTTACTAAACTTGAAGAATAGATGATAAATTGGGTGAGAGTTCTAAGATTGTTAATAAAAGAAAGTGTGAGCCAAGGATGAATTTAATAGTCCTCAAAAACAAATGCTATCATTGAGCAGTTTCGAACATTCAAGCTTTTCTTTGGGAGAAACTGCCTCAGAGCACCTTTAGCCAATGCAAACATTTTTGGTGAAACTATAAGAAAATTTAGTGCCAACAGATCTGCACTATGGAAAATGTAAATGGAATTTCTTCATACAGAAGAAAAATAACACCAGATGGAATCTTGGGAAAAAAACCCTCCAGAAATAGCAAGCTGGTATGAAAGGATAAAAAATATTTTCCTTGGGGGATAATGGAGACAACTGTACTTGAAAAACAATAAAAATATACATTAAAAAATAAAAGACAAATGAAAGTTTAAAGCAAAATAATAATAATGTATTATGTATTTATATTATATTTAGAGCTAAAATGCATGGTAAAAGTTATACAGAGGTGGGGTGGAATAAATGGAGGTATAATGATGTACAGTATTTGCATCACATGTGAAGAAATATGCCATTATGTGAAGGTAGGTTATGGTATGATGAAATGCGTATCATTGACAGGAGAGTGACCACGAAAAATTTGAACACAGAGACCTTTAATAGGAAATATTGAAGATAAAATAGAATATTAAAACATACCCAATATAAAGCAAAAGAAGAAAAAAGAGATGAATAAAGGAGAATCAAACAGATAGAAAACAAATAAGCAGATAGTACATAGAAATCCAATTATACAACATTTAACATTAAGTTTAAATGGACTAAAGCACTCCAATTAAAAGACAGACTTTCAAATTGCATTAAAAAGCTAAATCTTGCTGTCTAAAAGGGCTCCATCATTTTAATTTAATTTTAGAGAAGATGGGTTAAAATAAAAAGAAAATGGATGAGTTAAAATTAATTATAATAAATTTGGATAGTCACATCAATAGCAGGAAAAACAGACTCAAAACATAATATTATCATAGATATTGAGGAAAAAATTATAATAAGGGATTAATTATTCATCAAGAAGATATAATAATCCTAAATGCTTATTTACAAATTTAATAGCAGGCTTTCAAAGTACATAAAGGAAAACATGACAGAACTAAAAAGACAACAAACAAATCACAATTTTAGGCAGAGATTTCAACACTCCTCAGCAATTGTTAGAATACAGAGACAATGGGGCTATGGAAGACTTAGCAGCTCCGCCCAGCGTGGATTAATGGGTGTTTGTGGGACTCTCCAATGACTTTTCAAGTCTGTGCACTATGTTCACCAAGTGGACAATAATCGGGGTGATAAAATACGTCTCAATTAATTTACAAGTTTAATATTGCACAGGACACGTTTTCCAACCACAATGAAATAAAATTATTAAATATACATTTGGTAAAATCTCAGGTATTTGAAATAATTAACACTTCTATGTCATTGTGGTGTACACCTTAAAGCTATGCAGCACCATTATGTCAATTATGTTTCAGTAAAACGGGGGAAGAGTAAATAATACTCCTATATAGGATAGAAAGAAGAAATAGCATGGGGAATTTTCATACATTTTGAATCAAATGAAAATTAAAATGCAACTTATTAAAAATATGGGTTGCAGTACTTTGCAACAAAATTTTAGCTTTAAATGTTTATATTAGAAAAAGAAAGGTCTAAAGTCAAGCATTTAAGTTGCCATCTTAACACACCAGGAATCAAAGACATGATTACAAGTAATGTAAATAAATACACAAGAGAAAGAAAAATAAAAAAAAACAAGATTAAAGACAATAAAAGAGAAAATGAAAAAGAATAGAAAAATCAGTAAAACCAAAGACTGGTTTTTGGAAATGCATTAGAAAACAGATAAACAGGTACATATTGGTCAAGATAGAGAGAGAGAATACATACATTACTGATAACAGGAATGAGAGAAAAACAGGGTTATAGACGTTACACTGATTGTAAAAACCTACTATGAACAACCTTATACCAATACATCAAATGAACAAGTTCACTGCGGATCAATGGATAAGTACAGATGAGATGTAACATCAGATGTCTGAGTTTACATCTCATGCTTCTAAACATTGTACTTAGTGTTGCCAAGTTTACTGCTTTTTAACCTTTGGGATGATTTAAAGTTCAAAATTGTTGGACACTTAGATATAACCTTTCTAATCTCTTATTTTACCTATATATGTAAGCACAGATTTCATTTAATTATTTATATTATCTTTAAACAATAAAACAATGAGAAAATTATATGTCTCATAACATTTAATCATCATCGATGTTTAGATCTTTCTGCCAAAGTGAAAAAGACATGAACTCAGTGGGATGCAAGGGCAAGCAAATAAAATTGAAATGACAAAATGTGAGAATTGTCTAATGAGATAAATCCTTCTTTTAATCTGAGAAATTTATCATTAAATCAATGTTTACAACTTTGCAGTTCAAAGAGAACACTGAAGATAGTCTGTGTATCCCACAAATATTAAAAAAATGTAGTAACAAATTCCTCTTATTATAGGCTTCATTTCAATGACACTTAAAAATCATTGATTTTTAGGACACATAAATGAATGGGTAGCTTGTGCCCATTTAATCATGACAGGAAATTGATTAATTTATTGACTGCCTTCCTCCTATGGGTAGAAAAATTGTTTTGTCTCTCCTATCTGTCCCTCAACAAGTTAACAAGAATGAACACGTACAATTAGAACAAAAATAGTAACTGCGAGAGGAAGTGCTAGCTAGTGCACAGGGAGAAGTCTAGACAGCTGAATCATCCACCTTCCTCACGCTGCACAGTGTGCTAATTCGAAATACAACTGAGCATCTAGTAAGTGTTTTGATAGGTGCCGTGATGTAAATGCTGCATCACATGAGCTCATAAGCAAGATGTTTTATTAATAAGTAGCCACACCATATGTTTAGATACCAGGGCCGTTCTAAGACGCCAGGACTTGGAAGTGAGATCACTTTTCAAGATAAGGAGCCTGAATGTGTTCTTGTAGAGATTGTTGTTTATATGGAGCCTGTAATTGTTACTAAACTAAAGTGAGGTTTGGCTGCCCCTTGCCTAGAGGCAAAGGCTGACAGAAAAGAAAGAGGCTTTTATTTAGATACTGAATGATCTGGAAGAATGGGAGATTCCCTGACTCAAAGCTCATCGCTTCTGCAAAACCCAGACAAAACCCAGCCATAATAAGCAAGACCAAAACAAAGGGCAGTGGCCAGAATTCCCGCTCCATTTGAAAATACTGTCCTCGGGAGCCCAAAGTGGCTACTAAGCAGTCATCCAGGTACTTTAGCTTGCTCCAAGTGGGTGCCCAGCTTCAGACCCCCTCCTGGAGTCTGGTGGTGTCTGCATGTGGTGTCCACACGGCCATGAGGCTTCTAGGACCACAAGGCGCTCTGCTCCTGGGCTGCAGGGAGCATGCAAAGGCACTGGCAAATGTTCCACCAGGTCAGCAAGTGAAAGTGACTCGCTCCTGGAGGCCATGGTGAGCAGTCACGTGGCCCATGGAGAGGTCAAGCCAGTACACCGCCTGAGCGCAGGACCGAAGCAGTGAGCCACAAGCAAGAGAGGAATTTCTTTGTTCCTCAGGGTTTATATTAGCGTGGGGTGTGGGTCAGGCCAGGTGCTTTCTCAGAATGACCAATTAACTTCCTACACTTTCATACACTTTGGGTGGGTCCATTTCCTAAGCAATCCCTAGTTTCCCCTGGCTAGACTGGCAGCCTCTTCGGTCCAGCACCTCCCCCTGCTGCCATTTTAACTTCCAGAGCTCTGTGCTTGCCTTCTCCTGGTCCTACCCCCAATCTGTTACCAGAATGGGGTAGGAGGGCATTATCTCTCTTATCCAATTATCTCACTAGCCTCGCCTGTGCTCAGTGTAAGACCTTCCTCCTGCCACCATCTCGTCCCTGGGTCGGGAGTATGTGCCCAGGCACCTGTGCAATGCGGCCGCACCCCCAGGAACTGGTGCTGCCCACCACGGCCCCTGGTGCTTCGTGATGTCCCTGGTGGCCCCTCCTGTTCCCTCCCCTGAGCCCGCTCCCAGCAGTCCAGGCAGGCTTTTCTACCAGTATCAAAATGAAAGGCAGTTCTATCCAACAAGGAGTCACGGGGATAGAAAGTATCAGGTAGCAAGCTGAGGAATTAATTATATGTAGGCAAGTGTGTATATTCAAGCATGTGTGTGCAAATACATCTACACTTAAGAAAGTGAACAACCCAGTAGAAAAATAATCCATGACTTTAAATAGGTAATTTACAGAAAAAGAAATACAAATAATTGACATATTTATAGAAATGCTCAATCTCTCTAACAATGAATTGAAAGGAGAACAGAATGCTAGCTATTATTTTTGTTTTTTAATTGTTAAAACTTAAAAGCCAATGTTGGGAAGGCCATGGGAAAGCATACAACTCCACTGTGGAAAAGAGTGTAAAGTAGTACTTTCAGACCCAAGTCTAAAAATGTAGAATCTTGTATTTATCAACATCTTCTACCACATATTTGATGAGATATGCGATAATCTGTTAAAATGAACACTTTTTGAGAGTAAGATCAGTGGCAAGCATCCCGGGGGACGAAAGGTTTTCACTTCCTGCACCCTGTGTATTTTACACTGAAAATATAATAGTGTGGTGTCTGCAATACGATGATTTATAAGAAAAAATATATTTCATTATTTACATGACCCAAATATGTTTCTTTTATATATTTAGTCTTTGTTCAAGATTCCAAGTAACAGCTCCCAAAACTCTTGGAATTTCCTAAGTGCTGAGAGTGATAACACTGTCCTTTGTTATGTGTCCGAGGTGGCTTTCAGAAAGTACCTAATGACGGGGACTGGTTGCCAGAGGAGCCGGCCTTGTGATTAGAGGATTAGAACTTTGAGTTCCAACCACTGACCTGAGGGGGGGGGGAGGGAAAGGGCTGAACATTGAGTTCAATTAGCAATGGCCAATGATTTACTCAGTCATGCCTATGTATAAGCTTCAGTAAAACGCCAGAAGGATTAGGTTCAGAGAGCTTCTGTTGGTGAACACCAGGAGATATAGGGAGAGTGGCACCCCTGGAGAGGACACAGAAGCTCCAAGGCCCTTCCTCCATACCTTGCCTTATGCTGCTCTTCCATCTGGCTGTTCCTGAGTGATATCCTTTTATAATAAATTGGTGACTTAGTAAGTAAAATGTCTCTGAGTTCTGTGAGCCACTCTGGCAAATTAAACAAATCCAAGGAGTCACTGAAATTTCTAACACCCGGGACTTGTGACTACATTTTATATCATTTTATATCACATGATAAAAAATCATTCCAAAGTACAAATAACAGTAGACTTGCTCCAAAGTACATGAAGAGCAGGTTTACAGAATGTGAAGTCAAAGAGGGGATCAGCCGAATCCCCAGTGGATAGCTAGTTTGTCGGAAACACAGGGGCAACCTGTGCATTCAAGTGCTGTCTGCAGGGGGAGTGAGGGCAGTGTCGTAGACTGAACCCTTAACCAGTGGGATCTGACACTGTTTCTGGGTAGACAGTGCAGTACCGAGTTTAATTGCATGTCACCCAGCTGGTGTCAGGGCATTGCTTGTTGGAAGTGTGGAGACCCCACCTCTCTCTCTCACACACAAACACACAATACACAAACATACACACATTGAAATTGAGTCCAGAAACCCACTTAGTGAGCAAAAATAAAGATAAATGCACTACAGAAGTGAATATCTTCTCAAATTTTTAATTTAAACAATTTTTCATGATAAGAAGTATGTTTCGCTCTGGCTGGTGTAGCTCAGAGGACTGAGCATGGGCTGTGAACCAAAGGGTCGCCGGTTCGATTCCCAGTCAGGGCACATGCCTGGCTTGCGGGCCAGATCCCCAGTAAGAGGCACATGAGAGGCAACCACACATTGATATTTCTGTCCCTCTATTTCTCCTTCCTTTCCTCTCTCTCTAAAAATAAATAAATAAAATCTTTTAAAAAATATAATATTTTCAAAAGTATATGTTTCTTTTTTGTAAATTTTAATAATAAAATACTGGGATTTCTTAGAGTAGAATGTAGCTGTAGTGTACACTTGTATAGAAGCACAAAATTATAATTTTAAGTGATTTTAAAACACAGAATGTGAATTATAAGAAACATAAATTTGTAATGAAAAGAAAACTATAGCTAAATACATATTGTTACCCTATCTCATAGCATCACACATTGTATTATAACATGCTTTCGTAATACACAGTGTCCTCATTCACGTCTCTGAGAAGGTGCTAAGAAGAACACGGGCTCCAGATTCCTTAAGGAGAGGCTTAGAACCCTGGTCCCGTCATTTTCCAACTAAGTCACTCTGGGTAATCTGCCTGTAGAGGCTCTGCCCTTGCTATTTCCTGTGAAATACACTAACTCGATCAAAATCACGATTCTCTGCCTCACTTACTCAGATCTCTACGGGGATGCCGGCACGTTAGAGCTGTCAGCCCCAATCACCTTTTAACACACAACACCAGCTTTCCTTTTGTTGCCAAGCAAGCATTCCTTGTTCTGCCTGAATTTCCCTCCTAACCCTTACCAAGACCTAGAACATATGTTTGTTTTTATTGTCTGTCTACCCTGCTACATCGTGACTCCATGACCTTAGGGATTATGCATGTCCAAGGTAGTCAGCGTAATAGATATTCAATGACTATTTGTTGAATAAATGGGGAATAAACAGTTCTCGGTCTCATATTTATCATTTACTAAATCAGGAAAATAATAACTACTTCCTGTGGGTGTTCTCAAGTTTATGTATTGATATAATTAAATGTTTAGTACATTAATTGGCCATATAGTCAGCATTCAACATGAATTGAAATTTTTATTTTTCATGCTGGTTTTCTACAATTTCACTGATTTTCCTATTTGAAGGAACTAATTAATAAAAGTTATTTTTAATTCTTTCTTAAGACTTGCTTTTCCTTCTCTATTGTTTGTATGTAACTTTATTTATTTTTTTAAATTAGGCATTTTGCATTTATTAATCTACCATATTTTAAAGTAATTGTGTAATTTGTTCTCATATATCATTGTTTTCCAGTTTTTAATTGCAGTAACTTTCCTTAGGAAATTATACTAGAAGGTATTGGGCAGTGGGGTGGATATAGTGTAAAAGTCTATGACAGAAAGCTCCTTACTCACCATTGTTACAGGAATTAATGGTCGCCGTGACTAACGGGTACAGACTGTTTATATGAACAATGCACACATTTCTCCGGCAAAATCTACTCTATATCAAGTGATAGAAAATCATTCCAAAGTGAATAGAACAGTGGGCTCACTTGTTCCAAAGCACATAAAGTGAAGATTGCTATATCTGATCTTGATATTTTATTGGATATCTTCCATGTTCTCTAAGAATGGCCATTACAGTTAAAATTATCAAAGTAAAAATACCTGTTGTGGCATTCAAATGTTGAGAGGTGGCCAAGGGCAGCTGCACCCTTCTGTAATTCATTTTAGTGAAAGTCAGATAGTGGCAAAGGAAAGTTAAGAAGTATAATCCCATCCCTAGAGGATATTTGGCTTTACATCATTCTGTGTTCTAGTGAACGAGCCCTGAGAATCAGGCCACCTTAGAGAGACTTTATAACCTCAGACGGAATCTATCTTTGAAAAGTCATTTTCCTTCCATCTTAGTCTCATCTACAAAATGCTGACTGGTAAATAAAGATCACTTATCCAAATCCACTCATTCACAACTTGCTCTTAGAGCTCCAGGATTGAAACACTCAGTTCTGCATAACTACCAGCAAATCCTAGTTAAAATTTTGGGAATGTCTTTGGGTGACTGATTGGTAGATACAGTCAAGGAAAACAACTTATAAAGGCAGTGTGTCTACTATTGAAAGTTTTAAGTGGCCGTATAGAGTAATAATATTTTTTTCTCTAAGGACTACTTGAAAATGTACTTCTTCTATACTTTCATATTAGTCATAGCATTATGACTAATTAGAATTTTAGTCAGAATTTTTCTTTTCTTCTGCTAATTCCTACAGTATTTAAATGTATGCATCTATCACATGGAACATTACAGACACTGCTTCTTTAGTCTGTCTTTGACCTAAATTATTATATTAGATCAATAAATCCTTCTTTATAAGCAGATTTTATGAGATTGCTGCAGCCACTGTGGAAAGCAATATGGAGTTGCCTCAAAAAATTAAACATGGATCTGCCCTTTGACCCAGAGATTCCAATTCTGGGAATACCTCTGAAAGAATCCAAAACACTAATGCGAAAGAACATAAGCACCCTCATGTTCATTGCAGCATTACTTACATTCACCAAGATGTGGAAGCTGCCCAAGTGTCCCTCAGTAGATGAGTGGATAAAACAACTCTGGGACATTTACATAAAGGAATATTACTCAGCAGTAAAAAAGAATAAAATTTTACCCTTTGCGTGCAACAGTATGGAATGACCTGGAGAACATTATGCTAAGTGAAATAAGCCAGTCAGACAAAGACTGATACCATGTGATCTCACTCATATGTGGAATCTAATGAACAAAGTGAACTAAGAAGCAAGATGGGGACAGACTCGTAGATGGATAGCAGATGACAGCTGGGAGGAAGGGGAGGGGAGAGGTGGGGGCACTGAGTAAATAGGCAAAAGGACTCATGGACGTGGACAACAGTGTGGTGATTGTGGGGGAGGCATATAAGGGGACTGAATGGTAATGGAAAAAATACAATAAAGATTAAATTAAAAATACATACATTCAAAGTCAAAAATTGAAAAGGTATTTCTTTGAAGCTTATATTGACACATTTTCTAAGTTTTATCACAATCTTAAAGATAATCAAATTTCTTAAAGCTTGGAATTAAATGTTGGTCTCATTGTTGAGAATCTAATACTCACTTTCAAAAACTGTTTTAAGAAACATTTGCCTGACCATATTAATTATCATACAAGCTCTTGGTAAAACTCTATGGCAAAGAGCATGATAGGAACATATAATGAGTGAAATTTCTCCATTTGCAATGGTTTAAAAAATATTTTTAGCCATGAAATTTTGGCAGCCGAGAGCATATCTCCCCATCACTATCAGGAAGGAGTGACAGCAAACTTTACCTCATTAGAAAGGACCACCACCCGCCAGACAAAAGACTTTTCAGAAATACTAGAGATCTGATGAGCCCAGTTTGAATAAATGCAGAGAAAAAAATGTCTTTCTGTTTGGAGAAGAAATGGGCTTTTCAAATTGGGCAAGCAAATTAACAGAGGTACAGGTGGAGGAGTCCTCCGCTGGTAGCTTTAGGTTCCAAAAGGCGCAGAGTTCCCTCCGATGGCATTGCTGGCCAGCGGATGATGAGAGAGTTCTGTTCTTTTCTCTCGGGCACTTTCCACTATCTTTTCTACTTGTTCTTTTCATTTTCCAACATGAAAGATCTTAGAGATGTGCTTTCGTAGCAAAGAATGCAGACAGGTCTTTTCTGATTGCTGTGAAAACTAAAGTTTTAGCACTTCAGGAGATTCTTACAGACCTCTTAGCATTTCGTTTCCCTTCACATCTTAAAGAAAAAATACTCTGGCTTTCCCTTTCATTAAAAAGGATTATCCATCCTTTTTTTTCAAATCTTGATTCTCACTAAAGGTAGTGAGAAGAGAAAATTAATGTAGGGGAAAATGTGGTTGTCTTCTAAGGTAAGAGACAGGGGCCGTCTGTGTGCACAGCCTCAAGCCAATTTCTGCCTCTCTCCTACGTTCTCCATGAATGGTGGTCTGACTACACAGGGTGATTTTTCCATGATAAGCTGGAGTCAACCACACTTCTTCCCTTGCTAAAAGTTACAAGTGAAGATAATAAGACACTAGAACCCACCGTTTTTATTGCTTTGTCTGTCTTGTATTCCTTTCTACTTCCCACAGTCACCAAACAGGCAACCTTGTACCATGTATCTCTTTCCCCTGTTTTACATTAATATGACACTCGCACATGGTTTGTGTCTTCTGGGCATTTCATGGGATGAGGGTGAGGATTAATCATTACTACATAGCAAAAGGCTTTGTGTGTGGGCTTTTCTTTCTCTTTCTTTTTTTTGGTCTCCTAAGTATTCTGTTACTTGTGTGACTGGAAGAAAAATGTTCCAAAATATGTGACTTTTTTAACAGCCATCATAATCAAATCTTTCCAAAACCTCAATGCATATAGGCAAGATCTCTAAAAGGTTCTAACAGATGTTCAGATGTTCTTACTTTTTCATAATACAATAAATTTTACAATTTTATTTTCTATGTCCTAACTGGGTTTTCCATCTGAGTAAGAGTATAATCAACATGCTCAAAGGTTGGGTTAAAACGATTATTTTCAAGTCTAATTTATTTTGTCTTCCCTTTTCACATTTATAAACAGCCCTATCTTTTACAGTCTCTAAGAGTTCTAGTGACTTACTGGCTGTTTAAGAATATGTTTTAATTAAGTAGTATAGATATATTATCTCTTGATTAAAGTCACCTTAAGAGAAAATGTTCTGAACATCTAATTTGGAAAGAAAATAAAGATTTATTTTTCTGTATTGAAGTTATATAAAATTTTGTTTTTCTATATGAAATTAACATAATACAATACTTGTCCACGAGTGTTCATTCAGTGATAATGTCTTACTTACATCCAGAGCCACAGTGATTGATTGGATCCAAATGGTTTTCTCGTACTCCAAATCATGACTGTCAGGGACTTTCTCAGCAGTATTTCAATCTACATTAAAAGAATTGTTACTCTTTTCTCTTTTCTGGAGGAAAATTCCATGTGATTCTGGGCTTACAGATAGCTATAACTTCTGTCATAGGAATAGATTCCAGAAGGTGAGGCAGAAGAATCTTCTTCTGAGTTGAATTTATGGACATCCTTGCCTCTTGTAATTGCTTGAAATAAGTTTCAGTTTATGCCCAAGCAAACTGAATTGGTCTTTTGTCCCCTTTAACCAAAAAATTGGATAGCATATAATTTTAAAAACTAAACCGAGACAAGGAAATTAGATGTTTTTCATCTTTAGAAAGATACACTCAGGATTTTTTCTTCTTCTTTTTTCCTAAAGGAACAAAATAGTAAATATACAAGCACATTCTACAAAACAGTTATCACTACTCCCTAAAACTATCAAGGTCATTTAAAAAGGAAAGTTGAGAAACTCTCATAGTTAACTAGAGCCTAAGGGAACATGAGAACTAAATGTAATGTGGAATCCTGGGTAAGGTCCTACAAGAGGAAAGGGGTATTAGGTTAAGACTTAGGAAATGTGAATGATCTATGGAATTTAGTCAATAAGAATGTACCAATATTGTCTCATTAATTTTGATGACTATATTAATGTATAATATTAATAATAGGGGCGACTGGGCATGGGATATATGAGAACTCTGTATTATTTTCTCAATTTTTCTATGAACCTAAAACTATTCTACATTCTTTTAAAATTTATTTTAAGTCATTACTTAAAAATGACTTAAAATAGCCATTGACTATTATAAAATAGTCAACTGTATTATAAAAAGACATTGCCATCAAAGAGCCTAGAGGGAACCCATGCAGAAGAGTCCAAGCCAGAGTAACATCCATGTGATACTCATTCTGGCATTGAGTGTTTCTCTCCTATTTCCTGGCTTCTCCTGGATTTGACAATAGGCATTGCCAGTGCTTACATTGTGCTTACTTTGGCTTCACCTTTAGTATTGTTGCTGGTTGTATCAGCCCCCATTCATGACTCACATGAATGGGGGCTGATACAACCCCATTCATGGTCCACAATGGTTTAGGAATGAGTAGTTTTTACCATCTTTCTTACCCAATGTCACCATCATATCATTCTGGTCTCCTAACACAAACAGTAATTTCAGGAATCAACATTCGCAAGTTTCCTAGATGTCAAAAGTACCTGGGATTTCAAAATATAAAGACTATGTTGATACGAGTTATCTAAAATAGTCCTGTTACAATGGTTAGGTGATTGCAAGATAAGTAGTATTACATGAATATAATAAGATCACACTGTTTTCTTTCATTGGTCTGCATCCACTTTTTAAAGTGTATCTTTGGTGTTTTAGACTTAATTTGTGATTTCATTAAAGAAATATTTTTGTGAGTGCCTATATGTGCACATATGTGTTGTACAAATGCATATAAATGTATTATAAATGAATATAAATATCTTTGTTATAAATGAATTAAGGTAGAATATCTTAGCCATCTTCTACAGGGTGAACTTTATTTCTTTTTTTTAAATCCTCACCCAAAGATATGTTTATTGATTTTAGAGAGAGGAAGAAAAAGGGAGAAAGAGAGGAACATTGATTGGTTGCCTCTTGTACATGCCCCTACTGGGGACCAAACCTGCAACCTAGGCATATTCCTTTATCAGGAATCGAACCCACAACCTTTAGGTTTACTGGAGGACACCCAACCAACTGAACCACATCAGCCATGCCAGACGTACTTCCTTTTTCACGATAGATTTTACCATAATATTGAAGTAATTCTCGGTGAAGCATGTGTGGGAATTTGAGCTTGTGGTGCAGTGATTTGAAATCTTAGAGTGCTGGGAAAAATGCAATTCAAAAATTATTTTACAAATACCCCAGAATTTAAGTTAGCTCAGAATTTAATTAGCTGTTATATATTAGATATTAACTCTCCTTAATATAAATTATGGAGGCCCATTAAAAGTAATAAAAGGCATAAATATGTGACAGCTTCTTAAGTGAAGTTCTATAGATTTTTTTTAATTAGGTATTAATTAGCATAACTTCATTCCTTAAAATAATTCTTTATGGTATTTGTCAAAAATGACATTTAATTTAATTTTTGTATATTAATAGTTTGCATGTATAAAATGATCAAGAAATTAATAAGATGATTCTCAACCAGATTTGAACATCTGTCTTTTCTTGAGGGAGATAATACTAATAATTAGTTTTAATTAATATACTTTATTTGAGCTGCTTTACATTTATAAAAAATTGAGCAAAAAGTATGGAGAGTTCCCATGCATCCCCCACCCGCTTCATACACACAACTTTCTCTATTACATTATTAACACCTTGCTTTAGTTTGCATATTTGTTATAACTGAATCAATATTATTAACCAAATTCCATAGTTTACATTTATGGATCACTGTTTGTGTTATACATTCTGTAAGTTTTAACAAATGTACAATAACATACATGTACCATTAGAGTAGCATACAAAATAGTCTGACTACCTTAAAATTTTTCCAGGCTCCACCTACTCACCCGTCTTTTTCTCTCTCTCCCCCTGAACAACTGACAACCACTGATCTTGTTATCTCCATAGTTTTGCCTTTTGCAGAATGCCATCCAGTTGGAATCATCCAGTGTAGCCTTTTCAGATTGATATTTTTTGCTTAACACTATTCATTTAAGAATCTTCTATATCATTTTTTGTCCTGATAGCTCATTTCATTGTATTATTGAATAATATCCTATTGCTCAGAATTATCATAGTTTGGCACTTCAGTTTACTGTATATCAGATGACCTGATTTTGTCCCATGGGTCACAGGATTGTTCAGTTTATATAGCTTATTTTCTTATGTGGTCTAGTCCACTGATGTGTTCTTTGGCAGTGTCAAATCTGATTTTAAACCCATCTAGCAAACAACTAACTTAAAAAAACTTAATTTTCAGCTCTTGAATTTAAATTTGTCCTTTTTAAGAGTTTCCATTTCTTTTCTCAATATTTTTATGATTTCATGTTAATTCTTGAACATGTTTATAAAGTTGTACTTAAGTTTTGTCTGATTCTGCCAGCTCTGTCATTCTCACATCTATTTCAATTTATGTATTTTTTCCTAATTATGGTCTCAGTTTACTGCTTTCTTATTTTCACTTTAATTTTTTATTGAATGTATTGGGGTGACATTGGTTTGCAAACCATGCAGGTTTCAAGTATACAACTCAATAAAACACATCTGCACACTGTATAGTGTACCCACTGCCTTTTTAAATGTCTGGTAAACATTATGAATATTATCGTTTGAATGATTAGACTTCCTGTTATCTTGTAAATATTATTAAATATGTTTTGACAGACAGTAAAAATACTTTTCTAAGTTATTGTTATTTTAGAACTCTTTTACTCCCACTACTAAAATGTAACTATTCTGGTGTCCTTTATGAGTATCCTTAGTGTTCCTGAGGTCTCTCTACTCTGTCTGGTTAGAATTGAAACCTTTTCTAGTAGCTTCTAAGTTCTGGGGAGTGCTCAGCTTACTAGTCCTTGGGAATTGGTCTTTGCCTATGCAGCTTTATAAAGTTTTGTGCTCACCTTAAATGATGTCCCAGTAGTTTAACACAACTGGGACTACTTTCTGTTTTTTTAAAACCTCAGATTGTAATTCTTCTTTTAGGTGTATAGTTTCATCTGACACACATCCATACCACCATATCACAGGCTTTCCTTTACTTTTTATTTTAATTTTAGGTGTAATTTTTCTATAATTCAATTTGTCAGGTTGGGGGTGTTGTTTTATTTGTGGATCATGCTTTCAGTGCAAGTTCATGAGCTCTTTGTGTAGCCCCAAATCCTGAAGACATTCTCTGATTCTTGGTTTTGTTTTTTTTTTTTTCTAAAAGTTTCAGAGTTTGGAAGATTGGTGCAGTCACTATGGAAAGCAGTATGGAATTTTCTCAGAAAACTAAAAGTGGAACTGCCTTTTGACCTGGCAATTCCACTGCTGGGATTATACCCTAACAATCCCAAAACACCAATTCAAAAGAACCTATGCACCCCAATATTCATAGCAGCACAATTTACGATTGCCAAGTGCTAGAAGCAACCTAGGTGCCCATCAGTAAATGAATGTGTAAAAAAAACTGTGGTACATTTACACAATGGAATATTACGCAGCAGAAAGAGAGAAGGAGCTCCTATCCTTTGAGACAGCATCGATGTATCTGGGGAGCATTATGCTAAGTGAAGTAAGCCAGGCAGTGAAAGACAAATACCATATGATATCACCTATAAGTGGAACCTAATCAACAAAACAAACAAACAAGCAAAATATAACCAGAAATAAAGAACAAACTGACAGTAACTAGAGGGGAGGAGGGAGGGGGTAATGGGAAAAAAGGGGAAGGGTCATCAAGGAACATGTATAAAGGACATGTGGACAAAGCCAAAAGAAGGTAGGATTGAGGGTGGGAGGTGAGGATGGATGGAGCAGAGAGGATTGATGGGGGGGAAGATGGAGACAACTATACCTGAACAACAATTAAAAAATAAAAATAAATAAAAATAATTAAAAAATAAAAGTTTCAGAGTTCGATGTTTTATATTTTAACGTGTGATTGATTTGAGTTCATTTTGTATAATTCATGAGACTTAGATCAAATTTATATTTTTGCCATTAGGTATCTAATTCCTCCAGTATCATTTGTTGAAAAGACTATCTTTCTGCCATTCAATTGCTTTGTGTCTTTGGGAAAAATATGTTGGACATATTTGTGTGGGCATATTTCTGGAATTTTATTCTAGGGCGTTGTTCCATGTGTCTGTCTCTCTGCCAAAAAAAAAAGTCTAGGCTTCCCACTTACTATTCTCTGATACCACCCCAGTGAGAGCAGGGAGGACATTACATGGGGGAAAGGCTGGTAGATTTTGAATTCTGGGCTCCTCACTCCAACCTAGCTGGCTAGGATGAGAGTGGGGCCCAGTTTATTCCTCTGACGATTAGGGTCAGTATGACTAGATAGTGTCTACAAATTCTGTCTTCTAGGCAGTCCATTTATGGTTCTTTGGCTACAGAGAGCAAGATTTTGCTGAGGTGTTTGCCTTTGCCACTGGTGCTTATGAGTTGCTGACTTTGTCAAGGTATATGAGCCAAGAGAAACCCCAAGAATGTCACTACCATGTTGTTCTTCAGCCACAAAGTCCTTAGCCAGTCTGCTTTGTTCTGTCCACTTTTCAATGTCTTCTTATGTTTGTTCTATAGATAACACCCATGGATTTTAATTGTACTTAGTGGGGGGAGTAATGTTTCCTCTGTCTTCTCATAAACAGAAGTCTTTAGCTCTCATTCTGCTATCTCGAATGCTATTACACACATTCACAGAGTAGAACTGTTCATGTGTTTTGTTTTGTCCTGCTGCCTATGTATTTGAGCATGAGAATTTTGCAAATAATAATTCTGCCTGACATGTTATTGAAAACACCATGGTTAATTTTCAACAAATGTCCAGAGAAATGCATCTCAATTTATTTAATTTCATTATGTCAGTCATCAGTTTTATTCCACATCTATCCCACTGGCTTGCATAGTACCTGGTTAATAGTAGATATTTACTAAATATTTCTTAAATAAGTACTGAAGGAATAAATATTTGTATCATAATAGTGATGCCTAGCCACATGGTTACCTTGTAAAATAAACTATTCATCATATTAAGTAAATGATTGGTTCTTTTTATCATCTTTTGAGATCATGTGGCATACAGACAATTCATGATTAATATTTAAGATTAAGCGAAGATCTAATTGACATTTAACCTATGATTTATTGCTCAAAATGCCATATCAGCATCTTGGAAGTGACAATATTTTGTCCTCCTTTCTATTTGTTTCTGTCCATAACTCTCCAGTCTCAAAATACACACTTAATTAGATCAATCTTGGAGCTTCACTCCTCCATCTTAAAAACTTTGCATTTTTCCATGTTATCTCCATTATGATAGCCAATCTCATTATTTGTCCTTTAAGACCCTTCAAATTCCAGCCACCATATACTTTAATGCCTTCTCTTCTACTAATCTCTGCACAGACTAATGCTATGTAAACTGTTCCCCAAATTAATCATGTCAGTTCCAAATCATAGGTCTCCAATTCTCTTTCTGTCAAAATTATTATGAAGTCCTACCACTTCAATTTTTATAACTTAGCAATCTTCTTCTTCAAATTTCCCCCAAAAAATCATAAATTTTCCTACAGAGCTGTTTTGCAAATATTTCAAGATAGTTCTGTTTCTTCTGCTCCAACCTACTTACCTCATCAAAATGTCCACATTCATGGCACTGCTACAATTCCCAAAACCCCCATTTTGCTGGGCATGGTTTTTCTCAGCATTGACCTCCAGTGCCACCTTTTGCTGCACTAATGTATATCCCTTTGTAGAAGAAATATGGTTGTCTCTATTAGTTACTTCAAGTAAGTCATCCTTTCTTTAAAAAACATCTACAGTACAACTGAAACCAGGTAGTACTTCTAACAATATTTGATGAAAATATTATGGATTAAGACTGAGAGTAGGGGATACACCACAGAAAGGTGGTTTCTGTGTTACTTCTCCAGCCAACCCTGGACTAAGAGTTCCATGCAGTTAATCATGTACCTTACTGTCACATGTAGGCTCATCTCCACACCACTTCCTCATCTTCACTCCAGACTGTCTACTCTACCTCTTCTTGGACTCAGATAAAGGGAGAGTTGAGAAGGGGAGGATTTTTAATGATTAAAAAAAAAATAAGCTTTCCTTGAGGAAAACATTGGCAGGAAAATCTCAGACATTCCACGCAGCAACATCCTCACAGACACATCCCTTAAAGCAAGGGACGTAAAGGAAAGAATAAACAAATGGGACCTCATGAAAATAAAGAGCTTCTGCATGGCTAAAGAAAACAGCACCAAATTACAAAGAGAACCAACAGTATGGGAAAACATATTTGCCAATGATACCTCAGACAAGGGCCTGATCTCCAAAATGTATAAAGAACTCACACGACTCCACTCCAGGAAGACAAACAACCCAATTAAAAAATGGGCAAAGGACTTGAACAGACACTTCTCCAAGGAAGACATACAGAGGGCCCAGAGACATATGAAAAGATGCTCAGCATCACTAGCCATCAGAGAGATGCAAATTAAAACCACAATGAGGTACCATCTCACACCAGTCAGAGTGGCCAACATAAACAAATCCACAAACAAATGTTGGAGAGGATGCGGAGAAAAGGGAACCCTAGTGCACTGTTGGTGGGAATGCAGACTGGTGAGGCCACTGTGGAAAACAATATGGAATTTCCTCAGAAAACTAAAAATGGAACTGCCCTTTGACCCAGCAATTCCGCTGCTGGGATTATACCCTAAGAACACTGAAACACCAATCCAAAAGAAGCTGTGCACCCCAATGTTCATAGCAGCACAATTTACAATAGCTAAGTACTGGAAGCAACCGAAGTGCCCATCAGCAAACGAGTGGATCCAAAAACTATGGTATATTTACACAATGGAATTCTACGCAGCAGAGAGAAAGAAGGAGCTTATACCCTTTGCAACAGCATGGATGAAACTGGAGAGCATTATGCTAAGTGAAATAAGCCAGGCGGTGAGGGACAAATACCATATGATCTCACCTTTAACTGGAACATAATCAATAGAAGAAAAAAGGAAACAAAATATAACCAGAGACATTGAAGTTAAGAACAATCTAAGAATAGCCAGAGCCGGGGGGGGGGGGGGGGGGGGCGGGGACAGTGGGAAGAGGGGATTACAGGAACTACTATAGAGGACACATGGACAAAACCAAGGGGGAGGGTGGAGGTGGGGGAGGGAGGTGGGTTCACCTGGGGTGGGGTGGAGGGATGGGGAAAAAAGGCATACATCTGTAATTGAATAACAATAAAAAAAAAGATAAAAAAATAAGCTTTAAAAATTACTTGTAAGGAAAATATGGCTTGTATTTTTGCATTTAATTACAGGATTAAGATGTATAAAGTCAGTGAATTCAAAGGAACATATTCCACAGGGCATTTAGTCAGACTTTGAAAGAAATAGACATGACAGGGAAATAGCTGTAGAATTTTAGATTTTTTTTGTTTTATTTTATTTTGTCTTTCTCTTTCCTTGCAAAAGCAAGATCTAAGTGAGTGCACAGTTGCAGCTAGCCAAGGAGAGCAGGTCTGGCAAAAACTAAAATGACAGTCACCAAATCCAATTATTTCAGTTACAACAAAGCCCCAGGAAAGTCTCATTATGGATAAATACGTATGAAAATGGAGCAAAGGATTACTTGATGCAGAGGGAATTTTCATAGATCCATCTTGATGGAAGATCCAGGTAAATGTTTGAGAGTCTGAATAGGACACAGAAGGAGACCTCACGCAAAAGCTTGTGGGTGGTCAATTAGAGGCGTTTACTGACCCCGTGTGCTAGGTGAACCTGCTCCTGCTCTCTGCTGATCCTGTCTCTTGCTGGCACAATTGTGTCCTATACATACAGGTAATCCAAGGGTTTGTGATTTTTGCATCACATTCTCTTTCTTCCTAGTCAACATGACAGCAGGGTGTGAGGGAGGTAGGGTGGGACTAGAGTGGATAGGGTAGGGGCAGAAATAGATCATTGTTTTGCTTTTAAATGTAGATGCCCTTACCTATTCTTCATTTCTTACTCCAGAATTAAGCTTTCTCCAGAAGACTGAAAATAAAACTGATCAATTCCTTAGGGATCAAACTCACCTATTCACTGTGTTGACTTTTTTGTAATTTTGATACAAGGAACACTATCTAAATATATTCTTGGTAAATTTTTAAAGTAATCTTTCTGTTTTATTCACAGTCAACTCTTTAGGCTTACTGAGTTAGTATCTGCTTTTAATTCCTGGCCTGAAATCCTGGAAGGAACAATAGACTTGGAATCAGAGATTCAGAGACTGTGGTTAAAATCTGACATCACGTTTAACAACAATAAATCAATACATACTTTACTCAACCTAGTTAACTATTTGTCTGTCAAAATAGAATTTTCAATGAATTGATAATGAATATACATGAAACTATGGATATGCTCAATGATAAAGATTCAGTTATTCTTTTTATCAGTCTCCTAGTACATTCATTAGTCTCAAACCAAAATGTCAGTCTTTCTTTCAAAGCTTCATAGATCAGCATTTTAAGTTTTTATCCAAAAATATGCATTTCATCTGATGCAGAGTTACTAAATAAGGCATTTCCTTACACATTAAAGATATAGCAAGCAACCTAATTATGACTACTACAATTTTTATTCCTACTTCAGAATGCATTTAAGCCTCTTTCATACTAAGAAATGTCATCACAAATCTTGACATTTTAAAGATTGATAAGTTGCAAAAGATGTACAACTTATCAATCTTTTTAATCTTTTACAACATCAGTTACCAGCCGTAATTTTTTAAAACTCCCCCAAGGACCTTTTTTTATTATTATATTTTTTGAGAGAGAGAGGAAAAAACATTATTGTGAGAGAGAAACTGATTGGTTGCCTTCCTGCATGCACCTCAACTGGAGATCCAAACCGCAACCTGGGTATATGCCCTGACCAAGAACTGAACCTGTGACATTTCCATCTATGGGAACATGCTCCGACCAACTGAGCCACATGGGCAAGAGCCATAATTTTTGTTTTGAGATCAATATATTTACTTGTTATTTTTAAATGACCTTTTGAACTTTGATTGAACTTTTAGGTCAAACAACTTATTTAAAAATTAGATTCTGTATCCATTCTTTGTACACATTTTCATTTACACAGAAATATGCTGTACTTTAAATCATTATCACTGTGATTTTAGAGGCAAAGAGCTCTTCCCATCCTCTTTTACATATTCCTGTAATTCACCATGTGTTTAATGGTTGAAGTTGCAAATCAAATTTATCTGCAATGATATGTAGCCTTTGATCATCTTCAAATTTTTAGAATACTTTTACTCTTTCCTTCTAAACTCAACTTTTAAACTTATGACTTGTCCATGCACTAGACAGCCTTCTCATCAAAAATATTTCTGAAGCAACTGTGGGTTATGAATATAATCTGGTCAAAAGAGTAAAATGACTGAACTAGACCATAAACATGACTACTGGGTAAATAAATGGTTCAGCCTAATTGCTGGTGAAAACAGTTGCTTCCTAATGTGTGAAGGATGCAGAATTTAACAAAATTATGTAGATGAGCAGTACTGACTTATAGCCACCCAATGAATTAATTCACTGCTGGAAGGAACACATTACCTCTCTTCACATGTCTATACATGAAAAAGAACTTCCACTCTGGGCCACAGGAGAAACCAAACCAAAAAAAAGAAAGAAAGCAAGAAAAGAAATGTGTAGAAAGAACCTTCCTAGCCTTAATTAGCCCCATAGTCTTTCCTCCATATGGAATATGGGAGAAGTGATATCTGCTCAGATTTGGGAGAAAGATTTGAGCATATATCCCAGGTGAACCGTCTGCAACACTCCTCTTAGATGGGGTAAGAACACTAGGTCTCCCTACAGAAACTTTGCGGTTGTCCAGTTTGGTAGTCATTGGGTGGACACGTTTGTCTAAATCAGAGGTGAAATCCTAGCAACTCCAATTGCATATGGGTTTAAACATATATATTTTTCTCCAATCAGCTTTATCAAAGTAAAATGGAAATTTTATTTCTATATTCCTCTTCTGTCTCATTTCTCAACTAGCCCCAGAGCAATGTAGATATGATCCAGTTTTTAACATATTGCCTAAACAGAAAATTGAACAACAATTATTGCCATGTTTGGCTTAGGAAGTTTCCATCTCTACACAGCCTGTCTTTCTTGATTGTTTTGGAACCAATGAGAAATATATAAAATAAATACATAGGCATCATAGACACAAATTGTTGTAAAGAATTATGTAACATGTAAAATGTCAACATTATCCACAATTGTCACTTATATTTAAACCATAGTCCTGGCCCTGGGCATGTAATCATTTCCATATGAATTCCTTGGTTGAAATTTTATGGAATTAATAAATTATATCCTTCTTTCCAAAGAGAAAAAACCTTCAAAAAATAGACCCAGTAGTTAAGTCATATGGAAATCAAAATGCCAGCCCCATTAATCTAATAGCACATCAGAGAATGTAACCTCACATCTACAGATACGCAGGCTCACCAACACTTTACCTGTGACCCACATGAAACTGTGAGCCGTTAGACACAGAGACTAGCATTTCCCATGGAATTTCTGCTGGCTCTGAAATAGGAAGGCTTGGGTAAAACACGCACAGGTACTTCTTCCAGATTAGGTTAAATCACTGTTCAGATAAGGCAATTTTTCTGTCCCACATGAAAAGAATGTGAGGGCTAGGAAGAGAAGCCAGGAGTGTTTTTGCAGTAAATGCCTTTCATATTTCCAAAAGGCTGGAATAATGGAGGTTATTCACCAACTTCTCAATAATCTATTGTTTTAGCCTCGATGCCAGTGCTTTGAAACTGTTAGTTACTCGGTCTAATCCCGAACCACTTGCCAGACCCTGGCTTGCCTTCTTGTCCTCTAACGCCTCTCTCTGTCTTACCACCTGACTGCAAATTTCTAGTCTCTCTATGGTGACTCTGATCACTCTGCTCTGACTGAGGTTTTATTTTATTGATTTCTTGACTATGTAGCTGCATAGAATCTTCTGCTCCACATTGCATTTTGTTTCCTAAAGGTGGCTTCTAGGCACTTTGACTTGTAAAACTTGACTTCTGTAAAGTTTTCCTCCACCGCTTTTTGAATTTTGGACTGCCATTTTGCAGCTCAAGTCATAATATGAATGGTCTGTGTGTGCATGTGGGTGTGAGTGTGCAAGTGCATGTGCATGTTTTCTGATTGTGTACTTTGTTCAAGCACTTATTCTTATTTTCTTAAAATACTCTATTTTCTTTTTTCTACCTGTTACAATTCTGCTATTTCTTCATACTGCAGATAAAGAGGTATCAGAGTGATAGATCCACTTTACATAATCATGCCTTATTTTCCTACAATCTCATTTCCTCCATCGTTAGTATAACATTTTTATAGTTAATTAATTATATGACCAAGAGTATAATAAGCTCAGGGGATTTCACATTATAGAAATTTATTTAGATTATTTTAATAAATGAATGTTCAGCAATAAAGATGTAGAAACTGAATGAATTAGGTTAAAGTAGTCTGTCAAATTTTCTAGGATCATTTAAGAAACTTTTTTTTTACATAGTTATTGGGCCCTGGTATGAACACTAATGCATAGAGGTAACAAGAAATGTTGTAATTACATACTTTTCTCTATTCTTTGAGTACAGATTACATTGCATGTAAGAAAATAATTATGATAAGGTGAACTAAACAATTTAAAAACTATAAACCATTATATAGTCTCTAAGCTGTCAGAAGATAATACCAGAAGATTACTGAGAAGTTAATGGTTAAGAAGAGACATACAAATCTTCTAACAAGAAAGACTTCTAAAAAATAAAAATAAGTAAATAAAATCCTTTTAAAAAGAGAAAAAAAGAATTAAGGCGTTAGCTTTACTCCCAATAAATTATAAGCCAAAAGAACATATGTTTAGCAATTTATTTTTTTAAAGGAAAAAGAACTAATAGAATAAAGAAGATAAATTAGCAGGCTATTCTCATCATGTAGGCATCATTTAATAAACTATAAACTTAAAAAAAGAGAAAGATTTCTAATCATGGAAATCCTATTGTAACATTTGAAATATGATTAACCTATTATACATGGTTGTAAGATTATATGGGTAAATATTTGTGAGATTTTAAATTTCTATTCAAAAATCACATCCTCACAAGACATAAAATGGAAAGTATTAGTTTAAAATAGACAATGAATGATTTCCTTACTCTCTTTGTTTCATGTAAACATACGTCCTAAGTGAAGTACCATTGCACACACATAATTTGGTACCAAGAAAGGTATACTGGTAATCTTTCATTTATCATAAAAATAAAAACTATTTGATGAGGAGTAAACAATGTGTTTAATAGTAATAATTATAACGTTTTTTGAGTCTACGATGCAGGCTCTCTTCTGGGCACTTCATAGACCTCAACCCATTAATCCTCACAAAGATACCCTGGCCTTGCTATTCCCATTACCAAAAAGAGCAGGGGGTGGAGAAGTGTGAGGGGACACTTAACACGGCCTTGAGATAAAGAAATTAGAATGCATAGTGCCTGGGTTTAAGCAGCTCATAGTATATTGGATGGAGAAAGAAGCCTATGATTCCAATTCAGAGGGATAAATCTGATTCAGATCTATCCCAGATGCTCTCTCAGCTCAGAGGACACAGCAAAAAGGCATGGCCAGCACCCACACATCTGCTGAAGAGGGTTAAACCCAAGATGTTGGAAACCTGGCAAATTGACCCTTCAGTTGCCCTGAGTTCTAACATAATCGTACCATCCCAACATCCTGTATATTCATTTCCATTTGGGGTTTTATCGCTGAGACATTTTTTTACTCACACACAAAACATGGTTCTTCTTTTCCTTCTTCACTTTCACCTAATCAACCCTGACAGGAATTTTTTAATCACTTGAAGTCAGGACTTACAAAATTTGCTGTCTATAAATCAAAATGGATTCATCATGTATTTGTCTTGAAAGAATCTCATGAAAAATTCCAATTAACTTGGAATTTAAATCCCTGCCTCCAGAAAACCAAACACTGTAATGTTTTATCTTTGGCATTTCTTATCTTCTCTCTGTAGTTTTTCTCCAGGGGAAATGAGAGAAGATGAGGGAAAGAGATGGATTTTGTCAGTCCCTGAAATACAGATGTGGCTACAAGTCTATATGACTTTATGAACTACTTGTCTCTATGTGGTTTCTTACTTTTATGTCCACAGAGGAAGATGGAAATAGGTTCAAAATTTAGGTTGACAGATAAGCATGTTTAACATTAGCATTTTTAAATGAACTAAATAAAATGCTTTTACACTTCTAGTCATCTCTTTTCACGTATTTTCTCTTAGCCTTTATCAACTCAGCAGAGATTGAGTAACTGTGAACTTCAAATCTACAAGCAATGCCAAGCTGTCATTAGTGCTTCAAAAACCAGCTGAAGATGGCACTTTGATGAATTTCTTTCTCTGCTATCTTTGCTCTAGGCAAGAGGCTTTTCCACCTGTTTGAGAAGAAAATTAAGTGAAGCTATTAATTTCAAAGCTAACAGCTTTCTAAATGCATTTATATTATATTTTGAAGAGTGTCAAATACCTTCTAAAAACAGTTTTTCTTTTGTTTTGTTAGTTTATGTATGTTTTCCCTAAAGTAATGCCTGATGATTAAAAGGATTTAAGGGCATAAGTGTAAGGTTTTATGAAAGTGCCTAAGAATCTCTCCTAAATACAATTACCATTATCCCTGATTTCTAAGTGAGGTTAGTATTTGATGTAAATAGCACAATAAAAACTTTACAAGGAATTTTTTTCTTTACTGTAAATATTCATGCATAATGCAAAAAACATTGAGAACAAACTCATGTTTAAATTATTTCAGTAGACAAGTTAAAAATTATTTTCACCCATCATGCACAGTGCAATAAATACAAGGAAAATATTTTTACCTTTTTAGGTGAAATAAAGCAATAAGACATGTAGAATTCTCCTATAGTTAAAAAATAGCTTCATAGATAATGTGTTTTAATTGAACTGGGGGCATGGAGAGAGACTCAAATTAAATAGTTTATTATGAGGCCTGTCCATGGAAAATACACATGACTTTGAGTGACACTAAATAAAGGTGTTGTGATTATACAAATAGAAATGGTTATTTTCACATATAAGTGAAATTTCTGTCCATAGTTATTACTTTATTGTACTTTTCTGTGTGTTTTGACTTCTCACCCTTTATTTTAAGCCTGTCTTCTGTAGCTGGTCTGGTTTTTCTGTCTAGACTCCCTCCCTTCTATTAAAAAATCTACTGCTCTGTTCTGAGGAGCTATTTCTTCCCCATTACCCATTTTACTGATGGTCTTGTAAGGCACATTTATCTTCAGGCATAACTCTGACCTTTTCTGGAAAGATGGATTGGCCTAACAGTAATCATGCAAACCAAGCCAGTCTATCAGCATCCTTTCCTGGAATTTTTGACATGCAGAATCCTATTTTCTCAGAAGGTGAAGTTGGAAATGGGCAAACTCCCAGTTTCCGAAAACCAGTGTTCTGACACTTTGGAGAAAGCAGAGGTGATGCCGTAGTAGTCCTAGCAGTGAGGTTCCCTACAGAAAGCGGACAGTTCTCCTGAGACCTAAACATATTGTGTGTGTTTGTGAGTGTGTTTTGTGATGTTGAATAAACCCTGCAAATCAGAATATGTGAAGAAGGGACCTACTAATTTGTTGTGCCTTTTCTATGCTTTATCTACAAGTTCTGCTCTAGCAGAGGCAGCTGGTGAGTGACTTCTCAGATTTTCTGGGCTAAGCAGGTCTCCTCAGGTTCAATGACATTACCAACCAGTCAAGTGTCCTGAGATCTCATCCAAATCCCACGGCTGGTATTTCTTCAGGGAGAAGAGATTTCATACAAAGCTTCATTTCTGCACGTTGTTCTTAAAGTTAGGTGAATCATTTGTTTACCTATGCAAATATTTCTATGAAACTGATCAATCTGCATGCAAAATAACAACTTTCCCTTACAGAGAATAAAGCCACTATGAAAAAGAGACAAAGATGAGCGTGGAAAGAGTCGTGACCCAGCTCACGTCACTCTTTACAAGGCCTACAGGTGCCAGAGTTGTTTTGTCCGCGTCTTTCCTGCACCTGAATGCCCTAGTTTTCCTTCAATGGAGAGCACTAGCAGCTTCCCAGTTAATTCCCTTTTATTCTTGCTTTGAGGTGTGTATCTTTAAAAGTCAAAAGAGTCCTGACTGATAGAGAAATTATCAGGAGAACTGGGACACTGCAAGTGACAGAGTCTAGAATGTGCAAAGGGGACATAAAGTAAGTTTCTGAGGCATCAGACGTTCAGGGTTGGTAAAGAGGATAAATGGGTGACACTCTCATAGATGAGTTGTCATTTTGTGCCACTGTTTTTCTACATTAAAATGTAGTACTACCCAATATCTTACCTTGACTTCAGTTAAACATAAATTCAAAATATATACATATTAGTTCTTTTTTGTTACATAGCAGATGATGTACTTTTTTTTTTGAAATTCATAGCAATAACAGCATGAAGAAAATGCATCTACTAACGTGTTGATGGACAGTATCTTCCAAGTCTGGGAAGATTTCCAGATGCATTTCAAGGAAGTTAGTTTCTCAACATTGCTGGTAAAGATTGTTTTGAATGCCTTTAACTACTGTCAATTTAATATTCAGTTTATGATAATAAACAACTCATATAGTACATGGAAGGGCTCCATTCCTAGTTTGATTCTCTGTTCTCACCATCTTGAAGTTATTAATATTTTTTGAACAAGGGGCTTCTTCATTTTATAATTTTAATCCTACACTAGGCCCCCAAAATTGTGAAGCTGGACCTCTGAAAGAGAGGGGGAAGGGGACCTCAAGACCATCTGCAAGGCTGATAAATTCCTTAACAAAATCATTTTTATAACCTCATTAGACAAAAATAAATGTGACACATTAAATTAAACACATTAAAACAAAATGTAACTATATGACATGCAACACCAAACACTTAATATTGATGATTGTAATAAATGTTTTATATAGACCAAAAGAAAAGAAAAAGAAAGTATCCATTCAAATAAGAAATTTTACTGAATTTAAAGCTAATAAATTGTTCTATCAAAAGAGTTTCTAATCACATACTATTTTCAGTGAAAGATCAATATTAATAGAAAAGTACTTCAAACATAACTTTCATCAAGCAGTGCATAGAATACAGAAAGAATTCCAAAAATCTTATAAGACAGCATATTATTTTATAAACAAGAGACCAAGTGAGTTAATTGATCTGTTCAGCTTTAACAGCATAATTCATGAATGTTTCAAATTTAATTGTGTACTGATTTAATAACTGTTGACATTACAGTTTTAAAAAGCATTTATATATACACATACACTTTCAGAATGTATATATGTGCATATATGTATGCATTTGTATACATATGTACTTATTTGAAAACAGAACATAAAACATAAAGTAAGTATCTTTGGAAAGTGCCAGGGGGGCACCAGAACTGGCAATTAGGCTGGAGAACTAGGATAATAAAAGGAAAAGATTGTCCAGGACCGCAGCCTAAGAACTGCCCCGCAGTGGTGGCCCTGCGCCGTTGAGCGCCACTGCTGGAAACACAGAATGCTTTGATGATGGTAACGAATTAAAAATAAAATTTTGCTTCTTTGTGTCACTTGAATTAGATTACACCTCCCAGGTGGGATCATCCAATTGGTCGAGCTCCAGAAAGTGACCACGCTGTAATGTTTTACTACCTTTGTTCATGGAAATCAGATGCCTGTCGTTTGTAGATTCCTAATGGAAGTGAGGACTGATTTCCATGAAAATTCCAGCAATGATGTGATCCCTACATATAGAAAGTAGGCACAGTATATGTTTAAATTAAATTTGCCTCAAGAATATGAGAATAGCATTTGACAATTCCACCCATATATACCCACTTCTCATATTTCTTCTTCTCAAAAAAACCCAAAAAGCAAAAACACATCCTGCTTGTCATAACTACATTATCCCTTATATAAGCAAAAACAGTTTCACTTGGAGGAGACAAGCTAAATCTCATCAGTGACTGAATTCGCCTCCAAACCTAAAACCTTGATTTATTGATCTTTTTCCTTGAATTCATCAAGTCCTGTCTCTGCATTCTGTCATCTCCGAGCTGAATTACAAAAGTTTACTACTTTATATGTATATGGTCTGTACATCTGTAGCTATTCCAAGGGCTGTAGACAGTATTTATGCATTTGTTCCTACATTATCCGCTTCATGAACATTTTGCTGCTTGTACAAAACATAGCTACCTGACATTGGCTACTTACTGTTGTGCTGTTACTTTGCTTGAATCCCCACTTGCATTTCTGAAGATTCTACTCACTTGTACACAGGTCCTTTCAGCACATGATCGCACAAACTCCGTTTTGCACCTGCAATTCTACTTCCATTTATTAGGCATAACTGTCCACCAAATCTTCACAATAATGCAATTCTTCCTTTGTTTAGGTGAATTGGGTGCTTATACTTGCCAGGTTGCAATGTTAACTCTTAACAAGACCACTTTTGTTCACTACATAGAAACATTGGGGGTAAAATCTCTTTGGGGGTAAAATCACAAATAAAGAAGATCCCACATGAGTGAGAAGAAAAAAGGTGTATTTTCAAGTAGATCAATAGGTGGACTAGTGAGAAATGTTGTTCACTGATTCCAAGCGTACTCTGCACCCTATATGATGGCATCCCAGTCTCATAAACATCAAACACCCTGCTAGATCCGCACCTAAATCTTTTTCAGCCATCTCACTGCTGTGTGTAAGGGGAATTCTGTTTATAGGAGCAATAAGGAGAGGTAAAAATGCATTGTGCTGAATGGAGAAGGCTTTAAAATTCATGTGTACTGAGGAATTACTCAAAGAGAAGGTAGTGTATGAGTTTTGGAAAAGAACATTCGGAGGTGGAGATAATGCTATTGGTTTACCACATGTGTTCTCAAAGCTGTCTCACTCGCTCAGACAGTGCTAGCCACAGTTCCTTCCGCCCATCCATCTGTTGCCAACAGTTGACTAGCTCCTCTTTGGTCTAGCCTTAAATGTAAACAACTTGCTTATATCAGAGGTCATGTATGTTTGCAAATAATATAATGTCCGCAGTTTTAAATAAAATTAAAACTAAAAAAGGGTAGGAAAAGAAATGAAATTTACATGTTAGCTTAAGGCAATAGATTGAATGTATTTAACAGCAAAGTTTGTCTTAAGACTATAGCAAGGCTATTATGAAAAATGATGCTAGCCTTTATCCTGTCATAAATCACGGTGGTTTCCAAAGTCTGCTAATGGTTACATTTAGAAATATACAAGGAAATTGGCAATGAGATTTTCAGAAAAGTATGGGATAATGTTACTGCCATTCAGTTAAAGGGGTTTTAGTGTCTCAAATTATAGCTATTACCTGAAGACAATTTTTTTCTGCCAAATACTTTTAGGAGATAAGAATATTTCATAATTAATTCCAAGTTGTTTCTCATTTTGCTTCTAATACTAGATTTCTGTACTCTAATGGGTTGGGATAGTAATTGCAAAACAAATGCCATCCACGTTTTCCATTTGTCAAAGCCTTCTCTTTGGAAACATAAAACATTTTGAATTAAAATGGGAAGTTAGGTAAATTATATCAAATAAATAATGATTGGTAAGGATCACATCTTTTACCCGGTGTTGGTTTGGTAGAAAATTAACTCTTGTTTATATCAATTAGTCTATGGTAAAATTATATTTATTATACATTAAACCTTTCCACGACGTTAAGTGAGAACTTCCTGTACTGTTCCGTCAGGCTGATACCATTGGGGGGTTGATACAATCCGTTCTGTAATTAAGCTGGATTCTGTTTTCTTGATGCCATAACCTCATTGGTCCATAAGCTTTAAATTCTCCCAGCAGTAGAATGCCACTCCCTGGTTCTTTATATTGGTGCAGTATCTTGGGCTCAAGATTAAGATAAGAACTACATCTACCTCTGCCTTGAAATCAATATGTCTCTGTTTAGTTTCTGTGGGTAAGAAAGTTGGCTGCCCCTTTCCCAGTGGCTTAAGGACTTTGTTTCATGTGAAAGAACATTTCAAACAAAGGGAATAAGGTCTCCTGACTGTTCTGCTGTGGCAGCCAATCACTACCCTTTTGCCTCAATTCACCCACTCATTGCTCCCAACCTTTCTCATGAGCATCTGACGGAGGGCTGTTAAAAAGGACTTGCCAGCTGTACTTGAACAGCAGTAAAAAAAAAAAGAAGAGTATAGGAAATGGAGAAGCCAGAGAACTTATATACATGGCCCATGGACATGAACTGGGTGGGTAGGGACTGCTGGAGGGGACGGGGGGATACTGGGCAGAAAAGGGCAAAGGGAGAAAAATTGGGACAACTGTAATAGCATAATCAATAAAATATATTTTATAAATAGATAAATAAATAAAAGCATACAGCTTAAAAAAAAAAGAACTTGCAAGTAATTGCAAAGCCCCCTTGTGTCTGGACTCTCACTGATAGGTTTGCTCTATTGGGTTCCATAGTGGCAACTGAAAATATATGTCAACATCCACATTTCCAGAACCTGTGAATTTTAGGTTATTTGGAAAATGAATCTCTGCAGATATAAATGAAGAATATTGTATAGAAACCATCTTGGATGGTCTGAGTGGGCCCTAATTACAATGACAGGTATGCTCACACACGGAATGCAGAAGAAGGTTGAAAAGAGAAGCCACGCACACACAGAGGAAAAGGAGACTGAACAAAGAGGCGGAGATTGCAGTGATGCGGTTATAGTCCAGGAAATGCCAAGTACTTCTGGCACTTACCAGAAGCCAAGAGAGGAGCATAAAAGAGTTTCTCCCTTATAATACCTTTCCAAGGAACCCACCCTGCTAATGAATTAATTTTAGGGTTCTGGCCTCCAGAAATCTGAGAGAATAAATTTCTGTTGTTTCAAGCCACTCAGTTTATGACAATTTGTTCCAACACCCTAGAAAACTAATATGCTTGACCTTCAGAAATTCACAAGTATGTTAGCTCGTTTCTTCTTACACGCTGCAATGGTGAACCTCCTCTCCTGCACTCTGCTAAAGGTGTCCAGTCTCTCCTCGGAGGGGCTTTTCACTCTTGGGATTCTATTCGCTTGCTTGACTAATAATATCAGTTTCTTTGATAGGCTAAAGAAAAATTATGATGACATTTTTCTGCAATTTTCTCTTTGAATGAGAATGCTCTTCTCTTACTGCCTTCTCTCTAAAAGCCATTCTTTTAAATGAAATTCCCATGTATAATCTCTAAAATATCTTTGAGTAAAAAAAAAAAACCCATGACAGATTATAGGTTTGAATGTGAATTAACAAAATACTAGGTTGTTTTATTTTTCTTTTCTACGCCGTAAATGCAAAAATTCCAAATATACCAATCTTAGGGAGGGAAAAAAAAGACAATATGTGTTCCCACAGGAAATATTGAAGGGTGTTAGTAAGCAAGTATTTACCTTAAATATGGAAGTGTCTTTCACTTGTGCACTATAAACTTACTACTTTATATTCCATGGCACGCTGCCTCTCATTTAATTGAGATTTTTATAAAAGATAAAAATCTAAATATTTATATGTTCCAAACCAAAACAGTTCAAACTAGTGGTAGGTAACATTTCTACCAATTGGATTTACTTCCCAGTATCCACACGGTATGCGACAAAACTAAGGAAGGTCGAGGCTGTGTGAATGCCTTAGGCATATGGAAGCTGGAGAGCAGGAGGGCTCAGGAGCCACACTGCAGGCTCCTTAAGAAGTGGTGGGAGGGGGAGGAAATGCAGACAACTGTAATTGAACAACAATAAAATAATTTTTAAAAAAGAAGAAGCAGCCTTTTGTGAAGACAAAGCATCAGACTCACAGAAGAGCCTGGTAATGACAGCTGTTGTGCTAGGCTGAGTAGATTGTACTTTCTCTTCATAAAAAGATAAAAGAAGTGGACTAATATGACATTTCACAGAGATAGATTTGACATGATTTTAAAGCGTTAAGTGAACAATGCTGAAATCAAGCACATAATACCAGGAACTGTGACTTTCTGCCACTTAATTTAGAATTATCTGTATTTGTGAGTAACAGAGTAATTTATATCTGTATGTGATCTTTTACCACATTGATAAACGTATGAAAAATCAATAGATATATCACAAACTGCCTGCAGATGCATTCAATTGTTTTAAAATAAGTTGAGTTTGCTAATCAGCTTAAGAAGTCAGATTATTAGAATGAGAAACAAACACATGAACTTAACGATTTGAAATTAATATGGTATACAGGTGGCATCCAATGGAAGGTAACCAAGTCTAGTGAATTTGTGATAAAAATAAGCATTTGAATATTTATAATTGCTTGGGAACAACAAATACCAAATTTATTTCGTTATTAAAATGTTTAACTACTCCAATAAAAGGAATTAATTGCAGCAAAATTTGTGTAAAAGCACAAATCAGTTTTATGTAACCAAAGAATATGAAAAACTTCTCTTTTGGGATGCAAGCTAAATCAGCAAACACCAACAAGTTCGAGACAACACCTAAAATGCATGCAGAGCATCCAATGCCAGGTTAATGGGCTTTATTAGGGATTACAAAACAGCACTGTTGCACTTAGTATGTTGCGTGCAGCACTGTGTTAATCTCATCCTATATCTCTTTGGGGTTTTTTTCTCTCTTTTCTATTAAAAAAATTTCCTTCAGTGATACCCATAGGCACTATTCTAATTAAAACTATGGAACGTATATCCATGTTTTTTGTCCAGTAGTAAACGGCGATGGTGCCATAGCGACAACGGCCACCTTCTAGTGTGTAGCACTTTCAGCTAGTGCTGGTCTAGGTTAAATCATGATGTTTATTTTTGTTAACCAAGGCTATCCTTTTGAGACTTGGTGTTTTTTTGTTTTGTTTTTTTTCTGTGTCACTTAGGCTGCTTGGCCCATCCTAGCGCTCTCATATTAAGCATTTCATTTTTATAAAGAACACGCTGACAATAACAAGAGGGGAGGGGAAAGATGGATAATGGGGGGAAACAGGGGAAGAGTCATCAAGGAACATGTATAAAGGACACATGGACAAAGCCAAAGGGGTAGGTTCGAGGGTGGCAGGTAGAGATGGGCAAGGTGGGGGAAAGTAGAGACAACTGTACTTGAACAACAAAAATAAATAAGTAAGTAAATAAATAAATAATTTTTAAAAAGAAATCCTTCAATAGTTTTAAGGATTTTAGCCCTAAATCCTTAGTAGTACACACCAAGAACTTTGTTTTGGCTCCTGCCTTCCTCTCCAGGGCACACTTTTTACCACTGTTACCTACTTTATATCCTTCACAAGAAGCTGTTTATAGTTGTCTTGAAGATGTTGTATTTTCACTTTTTTGTGTTTCTTACATATGTCCCAGGTTCGGGTTGCGTGCCCTTCCTCTGTGCTTGCGTGCCTGGTTGTGCCTGCATCTTCCATAGCACTGGTAAGGGGTTATCATTGATGATGCATTTGTCTTTCTTCCCACCAGGCTCTAGCCTGTTAAGTAAAAAGACTATTTTCTTTCTTGTATCCCCAGCATCTATTAAAATGGATTACCAATTAAATGCAAATTTGCTTAAAATGAAAAAAAGCATTTCATTTTAAAATATTTTCCCATAGTTTTTATTAATATCATGTTACTCTTAATAAAGTAGATTAAAAAAGGTATTCCATTCTTAAACTGTCAAAATAAATATTTGATTGCTAACATCTCAGCATGAATTATTATTCTCACTTTAGTATAGGAATACAAATTTGACTTATAAAATTGTGAGTTGAAGGTTTTGAAAATGAGAGCCATATAAATGTAATAGATTTAAGTTCTGTGATATCACATAAATTTTTTCCTCTACTTAAGAAAACAATTTTGTTATAGCCTTTAGGAAATATATTCTTACTCCACATATAATAAAATACAACCCAGCCCTAGATGCTAAGAATTTGACATCAATGGAAATATGCCCTACTTGCTTATGTTTTAAGCCATATAATTCTGTTTTATAGTAGAAATATCCCAACTGAAAGCATCTGAGTGAAGCAAGCCTCCTTTTATGTGAAGCTTGAACACATAAACAATTTTAGAAAAATGCCAGCAAACTCTCATCCATTCTTACTGTCAAGCACATTCCCAGAGATTCTCTCGGTTTCTGGAATAAAGTCACTTCTGAAAAATAGAAGTGTGTTTGTTGACATTATACTCTTCTCAGTAGTAGAGTTGGGAGAAATGGTTGATAACTAGGCACCCAACTCGGCAAGAGTGACCTGAAAGACAAGGATGTCAGATGGCAGAGGCTGTGGAATACTGGCTGAGAAGGGAAGCCTGGCTATGTGTACTTTGAGAGTGAACTTTGAATAACAGAGATGTTGGCAAGCTGGTATGTAGTGGCTCTGTTTCAGGGAAATGGAAGGACCATCTGCAAGGCTAAGCTGAAGTGACAAGCTTTTGAGGCAGAGAGAGTAAATGTTCAATCCATTTGGCAGACAAATCAGGTCATGGATTGGTTTATTTAGCTCCAGTGTCACATAAACAATACACAAGCAGCGGCAATGAACCATTGCTAATTCAACAGGAAATTCCATTAGAGGTTAAATCTATGCTCAAGCTTCAAATGGTCTCCGTTCTCCCACTCTATCTCCCTGTCGAGTTTCTCTCTGCCATGGCTGCCAACGTGTTTGGGTAGTTCAGACAGAAAAATCTATTTTCATAACACATACACACCAGCCAGAGGATAATCTGAACCATCACCATTCCAAAACTTGGCTAATTATATTTCTGAAGTGTATCTGTAAAGGTAAAAATATAAAGAATGTTTTACACATTTATGAAAATAATAGTTGATTTATGTATCTAACCATGGGAGGAAGGTACTCTCCTAGCATTTCATGGCCATGTGCCCATAGCAATTTTAAATAGCCTTCAGTGCCCTCAGCAGCCAACCACCCACGGCGTCAGCCATGCTTGTCTTCTTCCACCTTTGATCCTCAGGCATAATTTGACTTTACATTGGTTAGTGTAATGCAATACTAGCGTCCAGTTCTGCTTGACATTTTTTGTACCCATTTTATAGAATTGTGTGCCATTCTAGAGAACAAAGGCATGCTTTCTTTTCAATTTTGATGGAAGAATAAGAACTATATTTCACTTTCATTCTCTTTGTGAAGGTCAAAGTTCAAATATGATAGAGCACTAAGATCCAAGTTCTTTTTCTAGTCTCCTTTGATCCAAAACAATACATTCAGCTTAACAACTTAATTAAAAATAGCTGTTTGTCTTTGTTCTATCAGAATATTTTATATTAGTTGAATTATAATAACGTAATATCATAACAGAGGCAGAAAGACCCTGTTTACTGCCATTCCAAAAATCATAAAGAAAAGAATGTTATTTAGTTTCCCTTTTATTTTGACAACACATTTTAAAAGGATTTCCTTCTCTTCTCCTGTAATTATTTATTTTGTTTTTTCCAATATAGACTAGTCTCAGGCAATAATAAAACCTATAAAATCCTTAATTTATTGTTTCTGTATTTTGCCAAATTTGAGCATCAGTTTATTTACTGCCATAGGTAGGACCAATTTCACACACACACACATTCATACACATTCTGTTTTGCATTGTATAATGATTTGTATCAATAATGTTTTTAATTGTATATGTTGTATTATATAATATTTTGCATTATATAGTATCTATATCTAACATAACACTTTGAGAACATTATAATTTGATTCAATGTGAAATCAATAAAATGACTTGATGAATGTGGCACATGAGATCTGTCTGTGAGAAAACCACATGTATTCAGCTACACTTTGTTGTCAATCTAGTAAAAAATATTGACCCACATGTAATTAATATAACTTATTTTGCACTGGTACAGGCTATATTCATCATTCGTTCCCACTACCATATTATGCTGCATCCTAAGCTGATCATCCTTCTGGACTGAGGGAGTTCTAGTTCAGATCTTGGGGATGCTGCTGCCAACTGTGCTCAGCTATTGATCTCCAGCCCTTTCTCGAAGAGGGGTACCATGCCCAAGTTCATGTGTCTCTGCAGCAGGCAGCCCACACGTAATGCCTGGGACATGAGGCTATAAAACCCTGTTTCTCCTCCCAATTGCCAGAGAACTCTGAAGAGTGGTGATTCTGAGTGGTCTAGGACTTTATTGGGATAGCATTGAAGTCCTAATTCTCCTTCTGCCACACCCTGCTTTCTATTGTTCCTTCAAGTACTGTTGAGGCTAAGAATACCACCATGTAAGTTCCTTACCCTCTAATCTATGTCTCAAGGGAAACTGACTGCAACAGTATGTACCAGGATGGGCCCAAGAAAGTAAATGTTACAATGGGATGTTGGAGCCAATTACTCAGCATTGCCACCACCCAGGTGGCACTGAAGACCTCAACTCTGGTAATGTGTGGAGCCTGAAAGTCCCAAGTCCTCAGATTGAAATGCAATTGCTTAAATTTCAATAGTGGTGAACTGGGATGGTATACCTGTGGAATGAAACACACTGGTGAATGTAATAGAAATATAGTGGAAAGAGTAATATTGACTACAACACAATGGAATTGGATGGTTCTTGTTTAGGGTACTTACGATGTAATAAGAACAAATGTATAAGTCAGAAGGTCTTCTTTTCAGCATATAAAGAGACTCCCATCTTGTGAAGCTGGAAAGTAAGGAAAGCTAAAGACAAAACATAGAACTCAATCATAAGAGCTCCAAATAAGGATAAATTCTCAAATCTGGCAGATCCACTATGTTGAGGTCAGGACTGATAGAAAAAAATGGGACACTGATACAGAGGATGGTGACAACTATATCACTGTCCTCAAAGCTTTTGCATCCTATGAACCCACCCTATTGAGGGAGAGTGAGTGCCCCTTCTTCTCTGAATATGACCCTTAGAATGTCCCTCACAATAAAATGAGAGTTCCCTCAATATCTGCTCCTACAGTTCTGCACGCGGTCATGACACAGCAGGTCTAGAGAAGCTCTAGACATTTCTTGGGGGGGGGCGGGGAGAAGCTATGTGCACAAGGAGTTAGAGGGCCTGACCAAATTGTGTCAGCAGGAGACTAGCAAATGTTCATAGGACTGTATCTTAAGGCTGATGGATCAAAGAGGAGAGGAAAAGAAATTTGGCAAGAGAGTGTTTATCAAACTGGGATCGTCTTCCAGGCGCAGGATCTAAAGTCCTGACAAGAACCCTGGCAGACAGAGTAGATATGCTATTAAGATTGATCAAAGCGGCTTACAGAAAATGATGGCCCACATGTGAGGCGTAAGTATCTGAATTATAGTAGACAACAAAGGAAAGGGTTACAAGACTTAGACAGTAGGACATAGATAGAGTTTTTATTCCATAGAAGGCCAAGAACTCCACCAGGTGACCAAAGGATATTTCATGAACAAAGCAGTGAGAACAAGTGTCAGGGGCACCAGTCCCACTGGAGACTCAGCGGCAGTTGTGTTCTCTAGGCAGGACTACTGGCTGTCTAGAAACGAGCACCCCCATCGCAGCGGAGAGGTTGAGAAGATGATCAGAAAGGTAATCGCAGTTGCCCTAGTATAAAGTTATGTTCCTTTGCCCAATTTCTAGACCTGGACCAATTCTGAGACCTAAAACTCACTGTGTGAGAACCTGTCAGGTTCCTAGGCAAAGAGCCCCGAAACACCACAGAATGTACTTTTGAATTAGTTGAATGTACAAGGGTGGGCAAAAGTAAGTTTACAATTATTTGTATTACAACTGTAAGCCTAATTTTTCCCACCCCTGTATAATAACATTCCAGTCTTTTTTCAAAGGGATTCATGGTGACCTACTTGAATAATAGCACAGACAGGGAAAGAGAATGTCCAGGTATTTTAAGGACAATTGGACATGCACTAAAGTTGATGTAGATTCTCTGGGATGCAAACCTTACCATGACTCCTCTGTTACTGTTGGGTCGAATGGAGGCCCAGTAATCGAGTCCTGATGCTAGTCCATCCAGCATGGTATACTGAGACCATAGATGCACCCGGTGGCGATCTCTCTCACTGCCAGTGCGTTGCTGGGATGGACTGACTAGGGAGTAGGCAGAATTCGCATATTGGTTTTTGTGTGGACCAGGATTTACCATCGAAAAAAAGTAAGTTGAAGTCTCTGAAACTTTTTCCTTTCACTCTGAGAAAGAAGGTATATTTAAAAAAGTTTGTAACACCCCTCTATAGTAGCAGATACTAAATATAACCCTGTAAGAGTTATCTATTTTCCCACTGCAAGATTTTGTAGAAACTATTATAATATCTGCTTGTAAATCTCTTTTCTTCTATGTCTTCACACAGGTTACTCCTGGTGTTTTGAACTTAGCTCACTCCTCATTTCCTTCAAAAGCTGTCTTATCCTGCTTTAATTAGATCACTTCCTCCTCTTGTTGCCACCATAATGTCACACACCTTTACTCTGTGGTACTTTCTTTCACATATATATTTATTTGATTAATGTACTTCCTCATCTACTGGAAAATAAGCTCCTTGGTGTTTAGGTGTATCTCAGAATCCAGGATGAATTTGATCAATATTATAATGAATAATCTAGTTATTCTATAATTCTAATACAGGGAATTCTACATTGTTTTAAACTTGGGTGTATCATAAAAAAGATTCTTATTGCACATCAAAGTCATAGATTTCATAATACTTTCTTAATAAAACAAATACTGTATAACTTCCACTTTGAAATAGGAAAGAGAAATGAATTTAAAACCATTTTATAAACTAAGACTAGATCCTGGAAAAGTTAAATAAATACAAGTAAAAAATAAATATTACAAAAACTCTTATAATGAAATTCTACCTATATTGAGTGGCGAATGGATAGATGGATAAATTTAATGTAATGTACTTAATATTCTAGCAGAAATTCATGTGCACTTCTATGTGAGTACAAAAAGAGGAATTTGTAACTGTGCATTAGCCAGGGGTGTTGGCCTGGGGAAGATTTTTGAGAGGGAGTCAGAATCCCAGCTGTTTTTTAAATGATGAGGGAGGTTTTACCTGTAAAATATAAAGGGAAAAGCAGGAGAAAGTATCATTTACTTAGCACAAGGCACAATTTGAATTGCCTTATCAACATAAACTTAGTTACTATGCACAACAACTCTGTAGATTACGTTCCATGCTCCTACTTCATAGAGATAGCAAAGAAAGAATTAATACTTATTGCTCTGCAATGGGTACTGTGCCAGCTCTGCATGCATTCTTGTTAATACTCAGAACAACACAGGAATATAAGTATTCTTACTGCTGTTTTATATACAAAAGCATAACTTAAAAAGAATATTTAATTTGCTCAAGGTCCAGAACAAGAGTCAAGACAGACTTTGAACCCATTCCTGTTTATTTGTGCTCCACCAATATGGAGAAAGTTTCTTTAGTGCCAGAGAAAATCACGTGTGAATTTAAAGAGTTAGAGACAGACTTGGCAGAACATCAGGTTTTTATTGAATATATTATTCTACCTGCTGTGCACAAGATTTCTTGTATAAATAAGTGCTTTGTATGAGGTCTATAGAAATCAATTATATCTCTGTGTTTAGAAAAACATGCATTATCATCAAAAAGTGATAAAATTTATTCAAAGTCTTTCTATATATCATTTTTATAAGATTTTTCAATTATGTATGAGATAAAGTTAGGAAAATATAGATGTAAAGAAAAATGATACATAGATTCAAATAAGAAAATTATCCACATATTTTCAAAAAGTACATAAATATTTTAATGTCTTTGCTTCCAAATTACAATGCAAAAGATTTCAATTCAAGAATAATGTGCATAATAACTTATCTAGTAAATTGTGTTACTTTTAAGGAAGATTTTTTATTTTAAACTTTCATTAATATTACATGAGTTTATCTTATCATAGTCACACCCAAGCAATTAAAATATAGGACAATGAAAAAACCTAATATTTAGGAACTTAAGACCTTGAATCCTGTAAGTTATTTATGAGCCATCTGGTTACATAAACATGATAATATGGTCAAATGTTCTTAAAATGCATAAAAAGAAAGAATTGTTTGGAAAGAAATAATTAGATTTTATGAGTGAAATCCCAAGGTAAGATTAAGGTAACACAATTTTCTTTCAAGTGAAAAAATTGTATAAATATAATATACATAAAGAACATTATGTAGATATAATAGAATATTATCATATATGATGCATATATACATATACATTTATATATACATATACACACACCTATTGCATGATCCTGCCATATATCAAGAGAGACTTGGAGCTACAACATTTTTCTATGGGATTATGAATGCAAACAGAAACAGGGAGTATGACTCATTCTGGGTTCCTAAGGGATGGCAAGGGAACCCAAGGGAGTACTGCCTTCCTTCCATTTGTGTTATTACCGCCATTCATCAAATTCTACCACCCCATCTGTCACATGTCTTTAATGAATGAACATGTGCAAATGCATGTGCAGGGTTATAAGTGAGGTGTGGTGGGCGGTGTGTGCAACAGTTCAGTGTTTGTTGTATGAATCCCTAAGTTAAGAACTGCTTATATGTGGGTAAGACAATTTTTTTATGTATTTCCATCTAAAAGTCATTTTAAACTTGAAATAATATATGCTGTTACATTTTCTGTTAAAATAGCATGCACTGTTATAAGTAACTGTTTAAAGTATTTTTCCTTTCGAATTCACTTTACATTTATTGACTCTTCAATTTGTGCTTATTTAGATAGGAAGTTAATGATAAAATATCCAAGCTATGTATTTTCATTATTCATAACGAAAGCACTGTAATTTTCTCCTTAGTCATGTGTCAAATTCTTACCAACACTTCCAAAACAAGTAGGACATAAATTATAACAAGTCCAAAGTCTTATTCATAATAAAAAATGACACTCTAGACTATAGCCAAAATAAAGTGTTCTCCAGTCTGTGATCAATGATGCAAGCCAAAGCAACTAAAATTCAAAACAAAATTTGAACAACTTCAGGACATCACGGACACAAATTAGATAATAAGTTGGAAATATTCCATGTCATAACAAACCACTATACATGTTGAACTCTGCACAATTCCATTACCCCATTCACTTTCACTGTGATTTTTATGGTGCTCCCCACCACCATTAAATTCCATAACATGGCAGCATTATTCAATAATGCATTATGGACACTTCTTGTATCTATAACAATGAAAGCAAAATCTTATTAAACTCCATGGAAGTTTCAGAGTCTTTGAGCTTTATACAACAACAAACACACATACCATTTATTTTTTTCATCTTATTACCTGTATTTTTGGCACTACCAAAGCATACTTTTAATGTCAATTGAGTAATATAAACTTAAATAGTCTGTATAAGTAAATAAATATGTGTAGAAAGTAGATGTTGATTCTTACTTCAGCAAAAAATAAAGTTGTTTTATATACCCAAGAATTTTTGGGTGAGAGAAAAAACTTACAAGTATATATTTGCAAGTATTTATCATTTTCTCAAAATAACCTTATAATTTAAATAATTTATATTAGTATTCATATATGCAGTTTAAATCTAGCAATAAATAATGGAAGATACAGTGCAGAAATTATCAGTAACAACTTATTCCTCTATGTTTATTTCCTGTAAAGTGTAACAAAACCATCCATAGCCCTCATTCCACTGAGTCCCTTCTTCGTTTGTCCTGGCAGGGGGAGCTCATGCTGCCACTTCTCTACTCCAAGTCACTCTCTTTCAAATACTAGAACTACCCTGCAAGACAGGTCTTTGATTCCTCATTAGCTTCTTTATCTAATCCTCTGTCAGCTGAGAACCATATGATTTCACTTATACGCAGGATATAAAACTGAAACTCATAAACACAGACAACTGCGTGGTGGTTACCAGAGGGAAGCAGGTGGGAGAGAAGTAAAGGGTAAAGGAGGTCACATATATGGTGACAAGCTGATTTAACTTGGGTAGTGAGCACACAATGAACCTATATGATCTTAATAACCACGTTCCCCCAAATAAATTTAATTTTAAAAAATTGGAAAATACTTGGGATGAATGAAAATGAATATAACACATCAAAAGAAATTTATATCTATAAGTTATATATTAGATAGATAAATAGATAGATAGATAGATGATAGATAGATATAAACTGCTAATCAATAACTTGGCTTTCTGCCCAATGAGACTAGAAAAAGCAGAGCAGACTAAATTTAGAGTAAGCAAAAGGAAATAAATGCAGATTGAGAGGAAATAAGCAAAACAGAGAATTAAAACAATAAAGAATATAAAAACCCCCAAAAGCTGGCACTTTGAAAAGCTCAACAATAAACTCTGCTTTTTAAACTTAATTTTAATTGAAGAATAGACTCTAATTTCTTGTTTCAAAATTATATGTGTGAACTAGCAAGTGGGAAAATATGTTCTTGGATGTGGAGTTAACTGGTACTCTTGGGAGCATATGGCAGAGTAAATTTATGGCAGTACAAATATAAAAATGCAAAAACATTTTGGGTGAATTGGATTTATTGGTATCTTTAGGACCAAAGTCACAAGTACAAATTTATTCTAAATATGTAACACAATTCCTGAGGGGAGGAATTAGTGTCAGGGGTAGCTCTATGCATGCCTTCTTGGAGCCAGACAGTAATGTGGGATGAGGCATGCAAACGGACATAGGAGGATTGCACAGCAGCTCAGAGACAGAACAAATAAAATTTTGCTAAATTTTCCATGGTTCTCTGGCTTGCCAATCTGAACAAGAGTAATGAGCCAGTTATTTTTCCTGAAATATCGGTTATTTTTCCATTAAACCAAGTTATTATTTCAGCTATTCTTTTATTACCATTTTCTATAAATAGAATTTTTATCACTTGAATGATGGGAAAAACATACGTTTCCTGGGTTATACTAGTTTATCCATAGTAGATTAAGGCTATAGGCAGGCTTACCAAAAATATGCTGATTGAATTAGATCAATTACTAGTATATAAACAATATGGATAGAAAAGTTCTTGTGAAGCTATATCTTCAACATCTGGGAGAGTGCTTGGCATATAATTTGTACTCAGTAAACATTGGTTTAATAAATTGATGGATCCATGATGTCAGTTCAATATATTCAACACAAAGAGCATGTGGTATTTAGATAATCAACTAGATGATGGAGATTATCATCTAAAAGGTATAAAATACTTCAATGAGTTGCAATACACCAAAATTTGTCAGTCATTGCTGACCTCTCGCCATATTTTTTCTGAATTCATGTTTTCCATTTTATTTATTATACCCAGCTATATAACACTGTCTCCACAAACTTAGTGGCTTAAAACAGCACACGGTTGTTCATATGGCGTAAGTGTATCCTCTCCAATGGGCTCAGCAGGCTGCAGTCAGAGATCAGCTAGGACTGGATTCTCTATCTGGAGATTTTCTGGGTTGGATATTCTTCCATGCTCATATGATTATTGGAAAAATTTCATTTTTTCCATGTGGGAGCTTCTTTGATGGCTATTCTCACACTGCCAGCTCCTGGAGGCCACGTGCAGTCCCCTGCTGTGTGGGGTCCCACAACTTGGTTCTTTGCTTCTTTCCAGCCACAAGAGAGAGACTGCAGCAAGACCAGGACTACAGCTTTCTATAATATACTTATACATATAATTATATTCATATAATACATAATCCAAATATAATACATAATACATATAATGCATAATCCAAATTGTCCATCACCTGTTATATTCTATGGGTTAGAAGCAAGCCACAGGTCTTGCCTACCATCAAGGGAAGGGATTATACACGGTCTAACAGTAGGAGGCAAAGAATATGGCAGCCACTCTAAAGTTTGTCCATTACATGTATGTAAGGGAAAACTTAGAGCTATGTACAAATATATTTCTGTCATACTGAACTTTAAAACAAAAATAATAAGATAAACTGACCAAGTATATATATAAAAAAATTTTAAATGGATGTCATGATAGTTGATGTCAGAATTATTAGCAAATTTGAAAAGAAATTTTTTTAAACAAAAAATTATAATTAGCTCAGAAAATTAACAACTGAAAAAAGGTAAATAACTTGTTTACTTCCTTCAGCCCCAATTGACCTACCACCTATGGGCATAAAGAAATTGCTTCCCTTGAAGATGCCCACTGAAAATACAGAGGTTAGTAAATAATGATGAAGAAGTATATTAAGTTGCAGAACTAAGACTTAGCTAAGCCAGAAATTTTAAATCATAGGAAAAATATTCAAGAAAAAAGGGAGAAAATTTGCATGAATGGAGTAAAAAGAAATACACACACACACACACACAAAGACAAATTAGAACCTTAGGAAGGTGATCTCCTAAAATGTGAAAGACTCAGAATACAGGTAAAGGATCCTAAGGACCCAATTAAAGAAAGGAAGCCTCCCTGTTGAGGTCAGTCGTGGCTGCATAGGGAGTGACTTAGTTCACAGCTGTTCTTTGGCTCTCTCCTTGGAGGAAAACAGCTTCAGCTTCTTTCAGATGTATAGGCAGAATAGTAACTGACTGTGTTTGTAAGCCTGTTTGAGAATTCATGAACATTGTAGGTATTAAATCAAGTGATTGAAAAGTCTTACAAAGAAAATATTTTGAATTTGAAAGCAATTTCTAAGCTGTTGTATAGGTGTTTAAAGTGACATAAATCACATCAATCATTTGTCTAAGACTTCTTAAATGTAGTTACATGTTTATGGATCTATAAATAGAATAGGATTTATAAATAAACATGACATTTTAAGAAAGAGCTAAGGCTTTCCACTTGTGTTTTAATAAATTTAATATTGAATATCAATAATAAAATTCCCAGTAGTCTTTTTCTAAAATAGTAGTTGCTAACCTTTTAACTAAAAGCAGGTATTTTAAATCATTGAAAATTAGTTTGAAACTAGCAATTCTCTCCCTGGATTAAGCCTCGATTAGAAAAAGTCTTTGCTTGAGATTAATAAACAGGGCCCTAGCATAGCAGAAAGAATTGGATAGATACTGAAGGGTGAGTATGTGTAACATTAGCTGGAGAGAATCAGGCACAATGTTCCCTCCCCTCCTGGGTTTTGGATGCCCACTGGCCCATTAGTGTACCTACCATAACTTTACTGGAGGATACCATGGCAACAGAGTCAGCATGTGATAAAGTCAACCATTAAAATATGGTTTCAGAATTATGGAAAATATTCTTGCATATCAACATTGGGTTATCATAGTGTTTAATAGATATTTTTCCTCAAAATACATTATCAGATCAGAAGTATCACTCCCTCAGTGCCAGAATATTGAAACAGGACTCCCAGTCACAATTGTTCCAATATCAACTGCAATGAGCTGTCAGACTTACTCAAATCTCATATATAAGTATGTTAATTAACACTTATATAGCATTGACTTTGAAAAATATGCAAAGGCTAGACATATGGAATCCAATCTTTCTATTAATTAAGAAACTGTGTATGTTTCTCAAGACCAGTTTTCTACATCACAGTTACACTTTGAAGTAAAAAATCTATATATTTTTTTCAATAATAGGAAATCTTTAAAGGTCCTTTATGTCAAAAATATATAACTCTTCTCCTGATTCCCATATAATGCATTCTGCATTCTCCCTTCACCCCCTGCCCAAAAAAGACCCAAACAATAAAAGCACTGACTCAATTTAGATTTCTCCCCATGACTGGTGGCTTAAGTGGTACCAGAAATATAATAGCAACACTTCAAACAACATCAGCCTATGAAGATAGTCCTCTGAAGCCCTTTAGCTTCAAAACTGAAACACTGATATGCCATCAGCAGGATCTCCACTAAGACACACCCACAGGGGTGGCCGTGGATTACACAGTCTGACCTATGGCCAAGTCCTTCAAGGGTTGCTCAGTTGTTACCTGCTCAGTGGGGTCTGCACTGACCTTGCTATTTAAAACTGTACTCCACATTTGACGTTATGATTTCCCTTACCATGTCCTTTATGTTCCCAATTTTCTCTAATGCATTTCAGCTTCTAACTTAAAATATATGCTTTACTTACTTATTGTGTTTGTTGTCCATTGTCTATGTTTCCCAACATAATGGAAGTAAGCTCTACTCAAAGAGATTTCTGTTTTGTTCACTGACATCCGAAGTGCTTGGAACAACGTCTGGCACAAAATCGGTGCACAATGTTTGCTGAGCAAATGAATAACAGAAAGTCCGTAAAGTTGTATGTAAGTCCCTTACCCAAGCAGAAATCAATTAGCCAACATCCTCGATATTTATGAACAAATAGTGTTCAAATGGGTTTGAAAACTAGAGTAAGGATGACTGCTACTCGTCCCAAATCATGAACATCTCCACTATATTTCCAATATTTCTGAATAGAAATATTAGTGAAAGACTACTTTAATAAGCACTCACATTTATGTGAGACAAGGAAGGGTGAATTCTCTCTCTAGCCACTGGTCTCTACATTCTGGTCAGTAGAGTGACAGCCAACCTCGCTTCCACAGTTGGAATTAGAAAGAAGGGGTCAAGGCATTTCAGAAAGAAGTTTTTGTTGTTGTGGTTGTTGTTTTTATAATTGGCGTCCATTTTCACACCTCAGAACAACTATGGTAAATATTTCCTTCCTGGGCTCTGCGCCCATTTATTTCTGGAGGGGTTTGAAGGCTGAAGAATTGCTTTGGGATCTGAAATATCACCAGTTCCTCTCTCTCATATTTCTGGTGATTTTTTTGGCAGATAAAACCTGGATGGGTTGACAAAAACTTTCCATACTTTACACTTCATGTTTTAGTAAGGGAGATTTTAAAAAGATAATTTGCAAGTCGTGGTCCTTGAACTTGGATCTAGCCTTAAGATTTTTGTCTCTCAACTACATGGTTGGTGCTCTGTCCATCCTCCTAATGCTTTATCTGCTAACTTCTCAAGAGCCGTGGTAATTGGGCAGGGTAATCTGCTCCTGGCTTGCAGGCTCTTGACCTCTAATAAGGTGGGCACTTTGCTCAGTTTTGGTAGGAAAAGCACAGAATTCCCTTAGCTCAGACTTTTTCTAAGAGCCAGTTAGTAAATATTTTTGCCTCTAAGGGTCACAAAATTTCTATCACAACTACTCAATTCTGCCATAACAGCCCCAAAGCTTCCGTAACAGCATGGAAGGAATGGGTGTGGATGTGTTCTAGTAAAATTTTACTGATAAGAATGTGCAGTTGGCTGGATCTGACTGCCTGCTCGAACCGTCTTTAGTGGGAAGTAGAGATTTTGGCTTCTCCCACTGTGTTCAGTGCACACTTACCTGCATCTTAGGCATTGTGGGATGTGAATAGCAAACAGAAAAGCAACCTTGGCTTTCATATTGGCTCTTATGAGCCTCTCAGTTTTAGGAAAATATGAGACTCTAATTATGATTTGTCTTTTTAAGATTGGAAAGGGAAGTTTGTCCCAGCCTGATTGGCAATAAAATAAGTGAATACATTTTTGTTAGTTTCCTTTGGTTTAATTGTATTAAAATTATTGTTTGTCAAATTCTTGTCACCCAAACCAAATTTGATAAAATTTCTCTATCTTAATGAATGTGATAGTTTCTATTTTATTATGCTTACTAAAGATCCTTTTTATGAACTAATTGTTCCATATGGTTTGAAAATATTTTGATAATTAAATAAGGTATAAATGAGAGTAAATATATAAATTAATCATGTTTTAAATTTAATATCAAATGATATAAAATACCCAGCTCTTAGCTAAGATTTTATTAAATTTACATAGTTTTCTAAATCTCAAGATTGATTTTTTAACAGTGTTAAGATTTTCAGTTTATTTGTTTATCTTAGTGAAACTAGAATTGCTGTAAGTAAAAGCAACTCCTGAATCTCAAGCAAATTTTAAAAAACTATGTTTGAATGATTTACCCCATCCTCCTTGGATTGAACAATGTCCTTTTATTGCAGGAACTAATTGCAAAATGAGATAGGCAAAAATTACAAAATTCTGAAACCTTTCTACTCTGTTCCTAACCCCTTAACCTTGGTAGGCAACATGGTCTGGATAAGGTTTATTTAAATCAAGTACTTTGGTACCACGTAATAGGACCTAATAATTTCCTAAGTGGGAATTATAAACTTCTTAGTGCCCCACACTTATTCTTGACTCAGAAAAGTCCATACAATTTAAAATGTCATCATTAGTGCCTGCCTCTTCCATTGTATTCCCCCAAACAAACAAGTAAACAAACAAAAAAACCCTTCCACCTATCAACTTCTGTGTTCATTAGGGGTCTTTTATTGCAACTGAGTAGATGAAGCCTGATTCAAATTAAGCAAAATAAAAATTGAGGGGCCCATTAAACTGAAAAGTCCAGGGGTAAAGCTGATTTTTGCATATTGGATACCAGGGATTTGATGATGTCAGCAGAATGCTGCCCTTCTGTGTACTTGATGTGGCTCTTCAATCATCTATTGCACTGGCCAGAAAGTTTGTTTTCCCCCAGGATGGCTCTAGTAGCACTTAGTTGTCTTTAACTTCATTCAAAACAATTTTGTTATATTGTATTGTGGCAACTGTCAATTAGCGAGCAGTTAAAAAAACTTATCTAAATTGGTGAATTTTTGTGTAGCCGTTTTAATATCAAAGGTGAAAGAAAATACACCACAGTCTCAGAATGTCATGCTTTATTTCAAGAAAGGTAAAGACACAACCAAAATGCAAAAAAAAAAAAAAAAAAAAATTATAGTATATGGAGAACATGCTGTGACGGACCGAACATGTCTGGTGTGGTTTGCGAAGTTTCATGCTGGAGATTTCTTGCTAGACAATGATGCTCCATGGTTGGCTAGACCAGTGGAAGTTGAGAAGGATCAAATCGAGACATTAACTGAGAACAATCAGTGCTCTACCACATGGAAGATAGCTAACATACTCAAAATATCCACATCAATAAAGTTATGATGAAAATTTAAAATATGTCTTTTACATAAAAAACTCAAGAGACTTTTTGGACAACCCAATATAAAGACTTTCAGTTACAAATAAAGGCATATTCGCACTCTAATAGTTCAATATATAACACAACATATCATGGGACAACAAGAAGGTCAAAGATAAGAAGCCACTAATTCTGGTTCAGCAGCTCATAGATATTGGACCAACAGCTTTGCTGTTCTTTTGGTCCTTTCCTCATGATATTGAGATGGGAGTCAAGCTCTAGCTACTACATTTATATTATAGGAAAAAATATGTGAGAGTAAAAGTGTTCGGTGATATGACTTCTGTTTAAAAAGAATGCAGAAACATTGCCAGAAGCCCCTTGGCAATTATACATTCGCAGGGAGCTGGCCAGAACCATCTCACATAAGTTTACGTGCTGATAAGGGACATCAGGAAAGCACACACTATTCAGCCTTTTTAAAGAAGAGGGGTTTGCGAATGGGTGCTCAATCAAACCGTGTATGCCAACGTGCTCTAAGAATGTGACAGAACACGTGGATATTGGTAGTCAAGGATCGGGTCACACAGGATGAAACGGAAAGAGAAATTTCTCCTTACCTAGGCTGACAGAAAAGACCGGGAAAGATACTGATTGGTTAATCTTGGTTCATTTTTCTATTTCTGAACTTATCATTATACTCAGAGAAATGGGTACACTGAGAAGGATTAATTTAAGATCAGTTCCAACTGAATCATACAAAATAGTTTCCATACTGGAATGTGGGATCCTTTTATCTAAAGTCAGTAGAGGAGATAGAGTGCACTAGTTTTCGGTTGCTGCGTACCGAATTACCAAAATTTTAACAGTTTAAAACAACACCCATTTATTATTTCACAGTTTTCATGGCTCAGGAATTCAAGCACAGCTGAGCTGCATCCTCTGTACGGGATCTCAGAGGACTGCAATCCAGGCATTGCCTGGGGCTGCGCTTTTATCTGAGGCCCAGGGGCTTCTCCCCAAATCACAGGGCTGCCAGCAGAATTCACTCCCTGGCAGCTGTGGAACACAGGGTGGATTGCTTCTTCAAGGTCAAGAGGAGGATGGTGTTTCTAATCCTAGACCCAGAATAATCTCTCCTTTGAATAACTTTAAAATCTACTGATTAGGAACCCGAATTGCCTCTTAAAAAAGATGCAATCTTCACCTTCAGTATCTTCACCTTTGCAGTATTATATTACCCATATTTTGCCCTGTATAATGAGCACTGTTTTGTCCAAACTGTTGAGGGAAAAATAAGGATGCACATTATACATGAGTAGTACTAATTCCATAACTGTGTAAATGATTTTAATCATTTTATTTATGCTTATGCATTAAAATTATAACTCTAGAAAACAATGATATCTGTATACAAAATAATACATGAACACGATAATCAGTTTTGTTTCTAAATATTAATAAATAAAATTTGAATTAAAAAGTTAAAATGAAAGGTTTTTTTCCTGAAAGTTTGGGCCAAAAACATGGGTGCACATTATACACGGCAAAATACTGTAAAAGTGATTTCCATCATCTCCATGGTACCGGTCCACACTGAAATGGAGGGGAGGGGTTATACAGGACATGTGTTGCAAAGAATGGGAATCCTAGGAATCTTCTTCCGTTTCTTCCTATGACATAGGAAGAAATTTCCGCCTTCTTGTGAAAATTAACATCTCACAAGAGTAACAGGAAAGAAAAACGCTGACCCTATATATTCAGCAGTGTGCATAAGAGTTAAAAAATTGAAAAACTGACTTTATATGGTAGTCTACTTTACTTCACATGTTTAAATGACCTAGAAATACAAGAAAGTTTTCTTAGAGTTCAGTTTTTCCAAAATGATACATTTATTTACTGTAAGCTTAAGTGGCAAAAGCAAAAAAACAAAAGTTAGTTGTTTGTTACTTGGTGTCTTCTGTATAACTAATATCTTTGATGTTGATTAAACAGATTTTATATCATAATTAGGAACAGTCTATTTGTGCCTAAAGGAAAAGGAAATTGTCACAGTGGTATAAATTTCAATGAGAACAAAAACAAGCTACAATGATTAAAAAATGATATTTTCTCTTACCAGGAATAAGCTCAGAGATAATCCATATGGTAGAAAATATCAAAATCTAAAACAAAAGATACTTTAAAATTTAACTCTCTCAGCACAAGACAGAATTTTTCTAATTTTATTTTTGAAAGATTACTGTTGAGCCCTGACTGGTGTGGCTCAGTGGAGTAAGTGCCAGCCTTCAAACCAAAGGGTTGCCAGTTCAACTCCCAGTCAGGGCACATGCCTGGGTTGTGGGCCAGGTCCCCAGTAGGGGGTGCATGAGTGGCAACCAAACATTGATGTTTCTCTCCCTTTCTATCTCCCTCCCTTCCCCTCTAAAAATAAATAAATAACGTCTTTTAAAAAGATTACTGTTGAAGTGAGCATAGAAAAATAAAATATTTGTTGAGCAACTGTCCATAATAGCCTACAATATTATAAAGATATTGAAAAAATATGTATACTATATAGAGGTGGGGCACTTAAGTAAAGATTTACATCCACAGGAATTTGGTGAGAGAAATAAAACTTTACATTTACTCAGAAACAGATTTTGCATCCTGTTAAGTTTAAAATGTCCCAATTAATATATGTAGTTCTTCTGTTAACATAAGCCAAACAGTTAAAATATATATGTATCAGTAGACCTTCTAATAACCTTACCTGAATTCCCTGTTAATGGTAAGAAGTCATCTCTGACACTCCAGTAGCAATTTGCATATGATTAGAAGCAATGCTTTTGCATTTCATCCTGAATATTCCTTTTTTACTTGTTAAGTATTGCTCCAACAGAGTGACCCTGCATACTACTGAGGATCAGGAGTAATGCTAGTCACTGCAAAGGCAATTGATTGGCCTGAATATAACCAATTAATTCTAAATCATGGGCCACAGGGGATTTTTTAATATAAAGAACAAATAAGCAAAAAGAAAAAGTTAGAGAAGCATTAGAAATGTCTGATACACAGCACCATGGTGGGACCGAGAGCACATGTCAGAAGCAGAGAAACTATTTCCTTGCCTTTTCCAGCCTTTGCACACAGCCAATTCCTTGATTCAGACTGCCCTTCCACTTTCGAAGCAAGGGCCAAGAGGCCAGTGGAGTCTTTCGCACGCTTCATTGCTCTAACATTTAGTCTCCTGCTTTCCTCTTTCGCCTATCCAGGATTATCTTTGTATTTTAAGGTTATTTTATTAGTAACCTTAATTCTAACCGCAACTGTAATTCCCACTTGCCATGTAACTTAACATACTCATAGTCCCAAAGTTCAAATGTGCACACCTTTGGAGGGCTCATTATTCTGCCTACCACAGTGCAGCATTAGCCCAACTACCATGCCTAGTTTTAGTTCTCCAAAACAAAGAACTGAAGGTATCATCTATAAAATTTGAGTCTAAAATACCTTTTTAAAAATTACATAAAAAAGAAATGTCTAATTGACAACATACACGTAAAACAAAATATTTAAAGGTAGTGTGTTCCCTTGGGGAAAATATTTCCATGTATTCCTTATTTCCATGTATAAGGTTTAGTGGTCTTTATAATGAAAGTCCTATCCTGTTAGCTGTGTTAGACCATTTATTCACTTTCATTTTAAGTCATACTCTTTTAACTGATGCAGAATTTACATATGCCGTCTCATTCAAGTGGGTCTTTAAGATGCAGGCTATGTTACAGGGTTTGGAAATGATCTTGAGACATCTGTCTCTGAAAAACTTAAGGAGCTAGCTACTCCAAACAGACCCACACTTCCCATCAGAATATGTCCCTGATGCTCAGCATTATCATGAAGAAAAGCTTAAAAGCAGAATTGTATCATTGTGTGGGTAAGGTCAGTTCTATCAGGTTTACGGAAGCAATACAACATCCATCCATCAACTCCAGGGAGAAATGATCCTGTTTTGCATTGTTATTCCTATCCAAGAAACTCCTAGCACATTCTAGAAAGAAGGGAAATGGAATTTTGATCTAAAAATCTAAAATCCTGTTATAGGAAAATTTTATTTAGGTTTAATTCATAGTATCCTTGTTGGTCTGATCTAGCTGGGTATGGTGAGGGGAGCTATAGAGAACAGAAAGCAGGATTTAATTTTTATGGTAATTATATTTAAAAACAGTTATCTGTAATATTAAATTTTTAAAAATCACTTATGAGTTACAGGCACAAAGGAGTCCGTGAGTTCGTGTGCCTGTATTACCGACGATCAAAAGTATGGAGAAAGCCGACATTCGCCCAAAGCAAGCTGATGATGAAACGCCCTGAACCTGATGTTATCTCTTGTATTAGTTCTCTATCACTGCTCTAGCAAATGTTCACAAACTGCAGCTTAAAACAACACCCATTTATCACAGCTTTGTTGGTACGAGTCTGGAGTCTGGGTGGAGTTGACTGGGTTCTTAACTAAAGATCTCACCGGGCAAAAATCACTCCCTTAGCTGGGCTGGGCTTGTACTGGAGGCTCGGGGTGGGGCAGGGGTGGGGAAGATGTCTGCTCCCAAGCTTCCGATATTGTATTTACAACAAGAAATTAGATTTGGCCTCCATCCTCATTTCTGGCACAGAGCTCCTAAAACCACTGGAATTTCCTCAATGAAGACAGCAATAAAGTTGTCTTTTATATTAATAAGGTGATACAGAAAACCCCTCAGTAGCCTAAAGATGAGAGCTGCTTGCCAAGAGCACCAACCTCCTGATTGGAGTATTGAAACTTTCATCTCCACCTCCCTACCTCTGGGAGGTGAATGGGGCAGGAAGGTGAAACAACCACCAATGGCCAATGCTTTAGTTGATCACACCTATGTAATGAAGCCTCCATAAAAACTCAAAATGGCAGAGTTTGGTTAATCAGACTTCTGGGTTGGAGATCAGGGGAGAGCGGCATGGAAGATCTATGCCTTTCCCCCATAACCTCCCCAAAGCATTGCTTCCATCTGGCTGCACCTGAACGATATTCTTTTACAACAACCAGTTACATAGTTAGTAACATGTTTCTCTGAGTTCTGTGAGCCTCTCTTGCAAATTAATTAAACCTAAGGAGGAGGTTGCTGGGACCTGTCATGTACAACCAGTAGGTCAGAAGCACAGTGACAACCTACATTTGCAGTTGGTGTCTGTGGAGGGTTGGGGGAGACTCTTGTGGGACTGACCCCTTAGCCAGTAGGATCTCATACTATTTCCAGGTAAACAGTGTCAGAATGGAGCTGAATTGTAGGACATCCAGCTAGTTTCAGAGAATGGCTTGATGATATGGGAAAACATACCCCCCACACAAACACACATTGGAATTTTGGCCCCAGAATCATGAAATTTGTTCAGATTTTTGCAGTACTCAGCTCCTTGCTATTGTGGGACAAAGGTTCTTATTTCTGCCCTGGCTGCCAGCCAGAAGCCTCTCTTAACTCTGTAAGACCCCTCACTTGCCTTCCCATGTGAACCTCTCCATCTTCAAAGCTGGGAATGGCACATCAAGTCCTTCCCAAGCTTCAAATCTCCCTGACTTCCGCCATCAGCTGCTTTTAAGGGCTCCTGTAATTAGATCAGGTCCATTCAGATAATTGTCCTATTTTAGGGTCAACTGTGCCATATAATATAACAGAATTATGGAAGTGACGTCTCTTCACATCCATAGGTTCTTGGGATTATGACTGGACATCTTTGGAAGGCCATTTTAGAAATTCTGTTTATCACATTTCTCTTCAAGGAATCAGTGATACCCAGCAATGTCTGCCCTGTTCCACAGTCCTTTTCTCTCCTAATTCTCCAGGGTCAGAGGTACTGCACCAGCTAGTATTGCATTTCAGTTCCCTACTGGTGAAGGTTTTAACAATGGCATCATCACAACTTGCAATGTGGCTATCCAGTGTCTGCCTAACTAACATCAGTGATGGCATCCTCATTGCTGGTTGGACAGCGAGTGTTTCGGTAATAAAATCACATTTTATGGTCAGCTTCTTAGAAGCATTGCTGGAATCACCATGTTAGAAATGCTTCAGTGGAAACAAACTGAGAGCAGACCACATACAGAGATGCTGGAGAGAGCTCTCAAGAGATACACCTACCAGAAACTATAGAAGACAGAACTGGGCAAAAAGACAAGCTGGAACTCAATGTAGAGGCAAATGAGGTCACAGGTGAAACTACAGCAAGTTCTGAATCAAAGCACAAGGGCTGGGTCTGTGCATCCTCACATCATCCGGTCCTGGGAGGTACTTCCTTACAGTAGTGAGTGATTCCCAGTGGGGTATCAGCTGGAAGCCACTAGGGGCTGATAAGACAGAACACTACAGTATTTGTACCTGGAGGCTCTGGGGGAAAATCTGCTTCCCAAAACATTACAGGATTTACTAACACTATGGTATTACTAACCTACCTATCCACTAACCCTCTATTATTACTACTGTATTTACCAACACTCCAGTATTTACCAACACTGCAGGATACTAACACTATCATATCTACTAATACTATGTAATTACTACTCTTTTTCCTACCACTCGGTATTTATTAACACTACAGGATTACTAACACTACCGTATCTATTAACACTGTAACACTTACACCATTGAAAGGAAGATGGTATCTTCATTGCTTAAGTAGAAGATTTTTGAATTCTATGCCAAATTAGACAAAATATTCTTGATGTTTTAAATGCTTATTTTATTTAAAAAACAATGGTGCATCACACTCAGTTGCCATAGGAGAGTCAAAGCACAAATAACAATAGATATCATGTTTTAAAAATTGTGTTCTTTCTGGTAAGAACCTGGGAATTTAAATATTCTTTTATTTAAGCATTTTTTAAATCACAAGTTTTTTCTTCCCTCTAATTCCACCCACTAAATTAGACAAGTATCACTTCCTAACAGAGTTGGTTTGTTTCATACTTAAATTCAACAGCCTCCATGCATCAGTAGAGGAAGGACTCTCCGCCCCAGAGACCTAAGCTTTAGCTCTTCCTATAAAGTGTGACCCTGAAGAGGTCATCTAACATCATCTTTTTTTTTTCATGTTTAAAATGAAAATATTGAGATAATCTTTAATGTTCTTTCCAAGCTGGAAACCATAAGCTAGATAATTGATTTATTCTTCCTATGAAAAATCTTCTCCCTTGAGCTTACATTTCACAATCTGTTTTCCCCATTTGTCATCTTCACCACTTGAGCAGCCTTGACTTGAAATATGAGGCCACCCCCAGACAAGCTGTTCTGCTCTGCCATGCTGCCCACTCTCCACCCCACCACTGAGTGTGAGTGTGCGAGTGTGAGTGTGATTTGCATATCCTGGCAATAGGAATTCACCGCAGTTTTCATTTAAAGCACTAAATAGCCATGGAGGGGTTAGAAGCTCCAAAAGGATAAACTGTCAGTAAATACAAAATTAATACAATATAAATAATATCTTTTTAAAGAACATTTTTACATTAAACAGGCAAAAAGTTTTCTTTACTAAAGTTGTTGATTTGGGTCCTAAAAATTAGACTCATTCCTTGACAATGGCTAATTTGGGGGGAGTTCACTGGCTCCCAAGGGAAAGTCTGTCCGTGGCTCTGCTTGCCAGCGTCCTGGCATGGTTCTGGTCACACATGGCCTCGCTTCCTTTCCACTCACTTACATTTCAGTCACTTATAGCTTTCTGTTATGGTTGGAAAAATACACTTATAAAGGAGAAATGATCTCATCACCTAGAAGTAAACACTGGTAACATTTCAGTGCGCTTTTAATTATTATGATGTTTTCTCATATGCTCAGTTACAGATTTTATGCCATCAAATGTCTGACCCTTTGGAGATTCTTTTAAGTTGGAATTATTTTTATTGTTTCAAGAAAAAGAATAGTTATGTGATAAAATCACATTGAGGAATGTAATATTCAAGATATAACTGGAATATGAATATATATATACTTTTATATAGCTAATGGGACTTGATAGAACTTAAGTTGCACTAAATTATGTACTTCAAAGATAGAATATCATAACTGATAAAAGACCACAAACTTTGGAATAAAAAAATATTGGTTCAAATTCTGGCTTTGACAATTATAATATGTGTGACTTTTGGCAAATTGTTTAAATTCACTAACTAATCCACACTGATGTAAATAAAATGTACATTTCCTAGAACTTTTATCATGATACTTATACATTTTACATTATAAATTCCAAGAATAAAAATGTGCTCAGTATATAGTTTTGTCAGAGCAATAATGATAACAAAGCCGGATACTGATTTAGCAGTTGCTAGGTGACAGTACTGTTCTAGGCACTTTACATGCTATATTACTTCTGTTAATTCTCACAACACTTCTATGAGGCCAGTACTCTTAGAAGTAAGCCCCATTTTACAAGTTAAAGGAGTGAAGATCAGAGAGGTTAAGTAACTTTCCCAAGATCACACAGCTGTTAAGTGGTAAAGTCAGGATTTGGATATAGCCTGTACTTTTACCCACTAGTCCAAACTTCAAAAACTACTTAATCAAATTTATTAAATTCATATTTCAATAAAACCTCATATATTAAGCATGATTTAAAATAAAAAATAATACCTAGTAAACACGGTTTAAGTTTATCCATTTTGATAACTAAATAAGATAGATGCATAGATTTATTTGTGATTGGCTAATCAATTTTATCATCTGCTTGGAGAATGTTTAAAATAACATAAATGTTGACCTGACTGTTGTGGTTCAGTGGATTGTGCACCAGCCTGCAAACCAAAGGGTCACCAGTTCAATTCCCAGTCAGGGCACATGCCTGGCTTGTGGGCCAGGTCCCTGGTGGGGGCGCACAAGAGTCATCCACACATTGATGTTTCTCTCCTTCTTTTTCTCTCTCCCTTCCCCTCTCTCTAAAAAGAAATAAATAAAATCTAAAAAAAAACAAAATAAAATAATGTAAATATCTATGTATTATATATCTTAATCTAAAAGTATTGCTATACTATTAATATAAACTTTTGTGGAGAATATGCCTGTATTATTATCAATTTTACATTATTAAAGCCCATATTAAGAAAGGTTAAAAGCCAAACTCTAACTTCAGGGTGCATAGTGACTGCAGCGGACACCTGTGCGTTTATGGAGTGGTCCAACATTTACCACTTCCTTCTGGCAGCAGCATCTCGACTTCTCTTCGGAGAACAACTTCCCCTTAGTCTGAGCACAGTTGATGTAGGTGAGGTTGAGCACACCCTTCTGGACATGAAAGTGGACCTGTGAACTGCACAGTAGGTTGCAGGAGCTCCTATCCTCTGCTCCCTTTTTGGCCATAACCCTACTGACACATTAACAGACCTAAGAAAGGATGGGCCCATGACCTACGCCAGGCAGTGAGACACGATGCCAGACATGTTGAAATTGTCCAGAGGTGCATTTTTTTCCCTCTGTATTTGACAAACTGAAAAGATGTGAACTGGGGCTTTGGGAGATCACTATCTGGGGAAGAAAGCAGAGGTAAAAAATGGAGTAAGAGGAACTGAGTTGTGTTGATCTAGCATGAATGTAATAAATGATTTTTAAACGAACATATAACAAAATAAATAAAAATACAAAGTTCTGAGCCTACAGATTCTGCAGTTGGAGCTGGGCAGAGCAATTTCAGGCAGGAACAGAGGACTTGGTGTTGGGTGCATCAGTAACCAGTGTAAAGAAATCCTGTTTTCATACTGGCAATGAAGTACAATCTCGTGAGCTCAACTCATTTGATACTAGGCACAAAAGGGGATATTGCAATCTCTCTTGGTGATTTTTATTTAGAGAAAAATGGTTTTATTTACTTATTGTCATAGAGACACATACTGTTGATAAATTGTTAAAGTTTAGCTTACCTAAGAAAATGCTATTTTAATACATTTTCTAACAATATAAATATAATTAATATCATAAAAATAAATCACAATGTTGTGATATTCATATGACAACAGGTGCATGAGTATAGGCTAAGGAGAGAAAATTTTGCTAATTTCCCAATGAAAGACAATAAAAATAAAACTGAAATAATTCTAAATCATTTATTACTTTAGTCTATGTGGCAATTTACTGCAGCTTTAGAGAAAGAGAGCAGGGACATCTACAATAAAATAAAAATTTCCTATAACTATGCTTATGTAGCACTGCAACGATTTTTATACTAATGTAGTATTTTAATGTAACCTTGTCGTATATGCAGTTTATGAAAAAATATCAGTAGTAAATTAAAATGTGCTTCTACTTTGAAGAGAAAAAAATCACTTTCTCATCCATGACTTGTCTTCCTCACTTACCCCATACTGCCCTCACAAGTGAGTTGCTTAACCTACCAACAGAATTTCATGTCCATCTTGAGCTTCTGGTCACTCTTGCCTATAAGCAAGAAGAATTAGAATAGTGGGTTCTTGCTGCTGTAACTGGTCTGACCTGGCCTCCAATGCCAGGTACTATCCCCTCTTGCATTGCATACAAACCTCTTTTTTGAGTCATCGACCACACCAATTCCAGTTCCTTGGTTCTGCCTTATTGTCTGTTAACACTTCTCTGACTTGATAAGCTACTAAATAACCCAGTTCCGTGAAGACCATGCTATTCTTTTGCTGTTTCATCCAGGATTAAGGTCCTAAACCATCACACAACCGGGGTCTTGTGCCCTGCTGCTTGACTTCATTAGCACTCACTACTACCACCTTGCCATCCTACTAATTTGTTTCCGTGCCTTGCAGAAAGCAGTCATTGTACCCACTAGTGGTGACATCAATTCAAATCAAGGTAGATTATTTCTGATCCCAAGAAATTCATTATCAAATGGGGAATAAAATCATTACAAAATGAGAGGTCAGTGAGAAATGCTAAGAAGTGGCTAACATGAATTATCTTCTATGCTTAGTCCATAAGTTGACTCGATGAATTGGCAACCACTGAAGGCTCTAATTGCAGAACTGAGTGTTGTAAAAACTGCGGATGCAAAAATGATGTGGAGGACAGAGCTGGGAGAAGAGAAAAGTAGGTGACACAGAAACACTTCATTTAAAATAGATCAAGTCATTACATAAAGTCTAATGTTGATGAGCGAAGGAAATAGAGGATCGAGTACATCAAGTAGATCAATAAATTTAACCAAGAGAAGAACTAAAATTAAAAATGTTAACTAGCAGAGAGGCAAGGATATGGCAGAAATCAGTTTATGTAACTGGGACTTCTCATGTTTCATAGATGGAAGCAAAAAATATTGTTGAAAGTTGGTAAATCATGAAACAGAGACATGTATATTATTTATACTAAAGAAGAGAAGCATTGGGAAAATGTGTAACAGAGATGTTTAAAATTGAAACCCTTTGAAGACTGGGACTGGGACTGGGTTTGAGAAAAGTAAGTGAGACTTTTACTTTGTATTTAATATCCTCCTTTACTATTTTTGGTATCAGTTTGTGTATTACCTCAAAATTATTAACTTATTGAATTAAGTTACATAGTAACTATAAAATTAAATTATGAAAATCATTTAGGAGTGCAACTACCTAAATTTGAAACAAGCTGCCTGAGAAGGATGTATATCCAAATCCCTGATGTAGATATTCTCATTGTCAACATTTTATAATTTAAGAAACAGAGGCTTAGTCATTTTTATCTAAATTTTCCAAGGCTTAAAAGGTAGTGAGAAGAATTTGCACCCGCTATCATCTCTACCATTCTGAACTCAAAATGTACATCACCTTGTAAAGCTCTTCCAAAACACGCACTGTTCCGACTCACTTTTGTGCCCGCCATCCCATCCTAGCAGCAGTAACCTCCCCTAGGCAGAGTATTCGGTGAATGATTGTTGAATTATTTCTTTCAAATGCGGTCCTCTTAAGATATAGCCTACCTTTAAATGGATATTGCTTTAAAAACATTCATTGAATGCCATCTATGAACTAAGCACTTGTCAGATTTTAAAAGGGAATATAAAAAGATGCATAAGATAATGCCCCAGAAACTCGGAACAAGAGACCACACTGTGCCGGCCAGGCCCAGGTGGAAGAAGGAGCAATCAGCAGGGCATGTGGTCTGTTTTCTCACATGGTTTATTTCCAGAAACAGGAACTAACTTCAAAGTGCAAAAATCTACAATAACTTCCAAGCCATGGAAACAGTTTTTATTCACAACAAGGTAAAAATGCTACTAAGACTCTAATCATACCTGAACTTCAAGTCCAGACATTTTTCAAAATATTTCCAATATTTGACTGTGTTTTTTGATTTGATACATTTCCTGCCAATTGGAAACTGTTAAACTGTTTAAGTATATTGATTATCTTGCTGAGGATAAAATCTTTCCTCTTTTGTCAGGTTAAATGGTTTCTGAGTTTTCTCAGTTGACATCCGTTTGCGAGTCACTTTATTTTTCTTGTTTTATTCCCCTTTGATTTTCATAAAAGAATAAAGAAGATAGGGTAAAACAATTTTCTAATTTTTTAGTAGAACACATTCTTCAAGCCAAATATGGCCTGGAGAGCCAACATGGTACTATGGATATAATGGAACCTCTTCATTTCCCTCTGTGTTTCCCTTGGATATATTTGAGGAACTCTGCAGGAACTCTGGGCTACAAAGAAAGCAGTAAGAAATAGTCCGCAATGAAATACTGAAATACAGGCTCACAGAAACCTCCCTATTTCAAGATGACAGAACTTCTGCATGGAGTCGTTTGCTGTTACAGCAGGACACCAAAGGATGGGCCAAAACCGTCTGACCAGGCGTATTAAAAACACTTTGAGTGTCAATGTTTAATATCCTAATGTTTGGGTTGCTTGAAGGTCAAAAGTATAAAATTCCAGGAACACCTCTATGCGGGAAACCAGACATAGTCACTGAGGGCCAGCACTCTGGGAGGATTCAAACACAGACAGCTGGACTAAGACCATAAAAAGAGGCATTTCTACATCTTGGCTGTTTTCCATATTAATCATTATTTTCATCTGTTTCCATTTTGGTCCATCTTTCTCCTTCTTGTGCCATATAGCCTGTATGCCTTTGTTTTTAGAGCAGCCATGGCTAGATTTTTATTTATATCCATCGTCCAAAAAAAAGAGGTAACATCATCTCGTCAGCGAATATGGAATTATTTTCTTGCTTTTGAGTCAATTATTTTCACCATTACTTACTGTAATATTTAACCTCCAGTACCATCCCTATGCCAGATAATTTGAGTTATAAGGGTTTATGTACTCCTATATGGATGTGTACCATTTGAAGTTAATCTGGGCAATAGCCACTAAATACAAACAAAATAAGGATTCATCAGTCTTTACCAGCTTCATCATTTTGATAGAAGCAGTGTGATGTTTTGGGAAAAATATAGAGAGAAGAAAAGGCTATGGTGTCTATCTTTAGTTTAATTGTCCAACATGTATTTGTTTATTGATTTATTTATTATTTATTTGTTATTGAGGAATCTTTCAAAGTCCTTTACATAAGTTACCTCATTTCATTTCACAACAATAGGAGATGGTTTATTCCCCATGGTTCTGATTACAAGCAACAGATGCACACACTGCTTAAGGATGCCCAGGCACTTGCAGAATTGCTGGGGAAGCTGGAGACAAGACTCAAGGTCTAAGCTTTCCAACTAATTCCCGAAACTATGAGCAGAACTCATTAATGAAGAAATAACTGCTTTAGCCCAGCATCCAAGGAGACAAATCATATACTAAGCACTTTGGTGACAGGAACTCAATATTTTGCAAATTCTACTCATACCGGCATACAAGTTCTTTACTTCTGTGCCAGGAACTCTACCTTGCAGCTTTGCTGGTAGCGCTGTGTCTCTTATCCCAAGAGTGAGCTCCCCAATTGTTTTTCTTGGTCAATACCTGTGCAGTGAAAGTCTAGCATAAGTAGGTTGTTTGGGAGAGCAGAGATTAGATACCTCTGGTCTAGCTGAAAGAGAGATTGAGTGAGCGGGCAAAGCAAATCTAGTATGTGCAGCTACTACAATAGAAAGGCAGTCTTTGTGCCCTCCAAAGACTTACATAACCAGAGAATTTCTTCATCATAAAAAGAACTTAAGATTTCAAGATTTTTTAATGCCTCTCCCTCCTCTTCCTCAGCTCCTCCTTCCTTGAACCCTCCCCTCTCCATAACCTTAGCTAAGTAACTTAGCCTCTCTGTGATCCGTTTGTATCACATATTAAGCGAGCATGGCAATGACCCCTACCTCACAGGATTTGCACAAAGATTATACATATTCACATGAAACAGTGCTGACACCTACAAGTGGCCACATAGGGGTTCGCTACTTTTCATTAAAACTCTCATTATTAATATTTACTTTTGTAATAATGAGCATTTATTTACCCAAATATGGCAACGTATAAAAAATCAAGTTGGCATTTACATATATTTCACTATGTATATTTGACATGAGATTGGGATTGTGCCAATGAGTTTTTTCATGAAGTGGATTTTTATTCTCCATCTAATAAAATTTTCTGAAGCCCCCAGTTTGAGCTAGACACTCCCCTAGACATTGAGGAGACAAAGATTTACAAGAAAATGCTGACCATTTAGCTTTTTTAATCTAGTCAAAGGAGGCACAAAGGCATTGGACCAAGTGCTAACAAAAGAAACTGAACAAGTGCTAACAAAGGTACATAAAATGCAAAGGTAACATCTAAACCCAGGAGATGAGGCAAAGGTTACATTTTTACTTTTCCTTAACATCAATTTAAAACAAAGACCTCGATCCTTATGTTGCTAATTTAGTTTTTATGGTGAGGAGCTAATTTTAAACTGAGCCACCAATATGTATCTAATATAGCAAAATAATTTTACAGTCAAGATTTGGCATTACAAGCAGATACTAGCATTGATAAAAGAAATCTACAGATAATACAAGGGCTGCTTTATCCATTAATTTGAATATTACCCATAAGCAGTGCTATTTACCATAGCTTCCTAAGCTGCAAAAATTATAAAATTGAGTTTTACTATTCTATATGCTACTTACACAGAATTGAAGGTGTCAATACTCACAACGCAGACAAAAGAGGGGAGCTGATAATTAAAACCATTAAAAATTTAAGGATCTTAGAGATAATTTAGTACAAATCTTTAATGTTGGAGACACAGGCATCGAGGTCCCAAGTGGCCTTGAATCAATGTCACTCAGCTAGTTGGTCACAGAGCAAAATTGTAACCCAGGTGTCCAAACAGCAATGCTCATTAATTTATCCTAAAGAAAATGACAGCTGTGCAACATTTCAGACACATAAGCTTTTCTCTCATCCTCTAATGCATTCCACAGTTCAAGGTCAGTAATTAAAGGGAAGCTTTTCCACCAATGCATTCACTCCTGGAGAAAAGAACACAGAAGATGGGTGGTGGGGAAAGAATGGTGAAAACCCGAGGGGTTAGGATTTGGTTGTATAATGTGCAAAGAACTAACAAGCACAGATTTTAAATTAAGCTAAGTCAACAGAAGCAACATAAAATTTTAAAGAAAGAACTAGGGAATGAGAATGTTTCAAATAATAAATTTAACTTCTGAACTGATATATATGAACTAGTATTCATTAAAATGAATTTACAGTTGAGCAGTGAAAACTGTTGGATGCCTAGAAAGATTATTATAACATTATATAGATATAAGTATCTTCAAATTAATAGATTTTTCTCTTCTTTCCATAAGGACATATGTTAATTTTCAAGCAAGTAAAATAATTTTTCTCTGATGGTCACATGCAAAGGTTATACTTCAAAATACATATACGTATAATATATAACCTAATATACTTTGTTTAAACTCGTAGACAAATATCGCTGAGTTGAATGAATAATTCTTTTACCATTTTCTTGCTTACTATTAGGTTACTTCACATTTACATTTTACAAAACATAAAATTAGTAAGAATTTATAAGATCCTTTGTATTTGAAAATCCTGTGTAGTTGTAGGGATGCTGAAACACCACCTAGCTTCTTTAGTTAAAAGCACACCCCTGAATCTAGATTTGTGATGGCTACATTCTTCATAAAAAATTGCACGTAACTCCTTTTTATTTTATCACTTGTCAGTGGCTGGGTAGACCTTCACATGTGATGGATAGTCTCTGGAAAAATCTCTGTAAGTAATACGTCATATTAAATGTGTGTGTTTTTATGCTCCCAGTTACATAACATTACACTTAGAATTAAGCTCATTTAAAAGGTACTAGCAACCTAGAAAACCGATCAAGCATAAAGACAAAATTGGGCTTGTCCCAGAATTTATAGTAAGATTTACCTCCTAAACAAATCAACACATTAACTAAATTAAAGAAAAAAAACATGCTTAGCTAATGAATGAACAAATCTTCTGATTATATTTAACAACAATTTATCATACCACTTTTACAAATCATATCAAAATTTAGGAATAAGAAGAAATATTCAAACATGTGATAAATATATTTAATTTCTTAGTAAATCTAACAATAAATCACTTTGTGTTCTGGAAGACACTTGGTGTTAGCTTAGGTCATTTGAAAAAACTTACTAGGCTTTCTGAGACCATGGTTACTAGCAAGGATATACCAATGAATTGTACTCCAGATTTGTATTTATCCAAAACTTTCTACCATGACATTATCCTACCACTTAACCAAGAGAGTCAAAGTATGTACTATCACTTTCTTTTCAGCTTGTGAATGAGATCCTTTAAGCTGCCAAATTTATACATAAAATTCACTGGATTCTGTGGAAGAGAAGTGTCCAAATGTTTATTGTTTTATTTTTCTTTCAGTAAAGATCATTTTACATAAACTGTTTTTCATAACTATATTTAGACACCTATTTATCTCTTTATTCCCTTTTTCCACTCTTCTCATGGCCTCCATTTTACTTTGTCCATACATTCAGTCCACCCATTTTTCCATGCTCCATTATTGCAATTGTTTTAAAGAAATAAGTTACAAGCTGTTGTAAATGTTACAAATAGTAAAAGTAAAGCTGAAAGAAAATAACTGAAACCATTTCATGAATAGAGTGATCAGCATCCTTTTTTTTTTTTTTTTTCTTTGAAGTAGACATTGAAGCCTAAAAGGAAAGCAAAAGAGGTGGGAATGGGAAGGCAAACCATTTTTTAAATTTGCTAGTTTACTTCTTTGCACTGATGTTGGTTGTTACATTTTGCAGCACTACCTTACCTGGCCTCGCATAACGCCCCTTTTCCATTATCTAAAGCTCAACAGCACTGTACCGCCCAAGTGGCTCTGTGCCTCACCTGGACTGGCCTGTTTAAGGGCAGGATTCAAATCAATAGCTCTTTGTTTAAAGTTTATTTTCCTATCGTTATTTTTTCTTTGCTATTCACAACAATGAAAGTTCTTTGTAGAAAATAAGAAATATAGCAAGTAAACAAAAAATGCATTTTAAAAAATCACTCCATTCAGCAAATTTCACCATTGATATTTCGGTATATATCTTTTGGGAAAATTTACTATGAATTTATATATAAAAATAAATGATGTCATTATAAGTGTATCTTTACTTAATAACTATTTGTTTTCACCATAATAAATACACATATCTTTTTAATCCCTCATGTGGATGTGACTGTTTTGTTTTGTTTTTACCAGTTTTCCATTGCCCTTTTCCTATTGTCCACCCTGATTAATGAGGTTGCAAAGAAGTACTTACACACACATATTTGTGCAACTCTCTGATTATTTTCTTCTTATAAGTCCTTAGACTTGGAATTTTGGATCAAGTAATATAATAAGCTATATTTTAATGTATTATTAAATTAAATTTCAGGGGTGTCATAGAATCTTCCATTTTCAACAGAGTGATATGTATTTGCTTATTTCCTCAAGTTATACTCATCATGAAAATTGTGATTTTTTAAAAAATCTACCAATCTGATATGTAATGATATACTTCCAGTATTGTTTAAAGTTGCAGTTTTTCTTTTAAAATTTTTAGTTAGGATTTTTATATGCTTTTTAATTATTTTTATTTCTTGTTTTTAAATCTCTACCTATTTTTTGTCAATTTTTGTTTTGTAGGTTATTCATTCCTTCTATTAATAAATAATATAATTACAGCTTTATAAATTAAACCCTTTGTATTGTTTTAAGTAATTTTTCATGGATCTTCTTTAAATTTTATTTTATGCACTGAGGTTTTAAAATTTGTGTTCAAATCTATAAATCTTTCTCATTTTTTTGTGTTGTTTTGAGAATTAACATATGTATCCATTTATATGCCTTAATTTTTACTTTTAACCAACTGTTAAATCTCCCAAGAACTGATTTTGAAATTTAGTGTGATCAAGGAAAGTAATATTATTTATTTTTTCCTCCAAATAGATGGTTGTTTTAACACTATTTAATGAACAATCTATGTATTCCCATGATCAAAATATTATCCTAATTATGTACAAAATGTATACATAAATGTGTGTATGCATACATACATAAAGTATAAAGAATATACAAATGTATACTCATATTTTGTTTTATATATCAAATAAATATAAATACATCATGTTTTCTTTCACTGATTTGTCTATTTATTCTTTTGTTATTATATTTTAACAGGTAATGATTTGAAACCTGATTTATGAATTGATTATGCAAGATTAGTATGCTTTCTTTAATTTTTCAACTATTTAATGACATCTTATACATATAGGCTAGAAGAATAATTTAAGAATAACATTTAATTGATCCATCTCTCACAAAGGCCTTAATATTTTCTCAGAATTGTGTTAAACACATAGAACTTCAGATAGAATTTACATCTTTACAAAACGGAATGGAATGAATATGGCATGTCATTATTTGTTATTTACTTAAATTACCTTTTAAAATTCTTCAGTAATGGTAAACATGAATGAGTGTGTACATGGCTGGAAAAGTGTATATTTATGTAAGCATTTTCATTCATACTATGAGTAGCTTATTTCTCCTATTGTGTTATTTATTTGGCTATTAATCTTAAAAGAAAATTACTGATTGGAATGATTCTTTGGTATTCAGCCACCTTGTTGTAATCTATATTAATTAACAATGTTGAATTGTAGATACACAATTATATAATCTAAAATTTGGTGATACTCTTGCTATTTATGTTTGCATACTGAACTAGAAGGACGGCTAAGCTCCTTTCATAACTATACAGAGTCCATCCATATGTGCCTAATAATATGGAAGGCCCATCTCTGCCTGGAGTTCTGCTGAAACATTCCCCTCTTTGCAGGGCAGGTTTTTTATGTTAGAATTAGCTATGGTTCTCCATTAAAGCCCAAATGGGAAATGATCTTTTTTTCCTTTTAGTTATAAAGGCCTGTATCTCTATGTGGTGAAGTATTTTCTAAACCTCCCTTCCAAATATAAATTCTCCTTCTTTGGAACCCTGGAAAAGTCCTTCCACTGAATGCCATTTCTCTCACTCACACATTGAATCACAGGTTGGTGAACAGTGTGGTTAATATAAGTGAAAAACACAGGCATTAATGACGAAACAATGCCAGTTGAGAAACCTAGATTTCTTGTTAGTTCGTTTGATTTTCTGTCCCATGTTCCCAGGATACAAGAGGGCTCACGAAAGGAAGAGAAAAAGGAACAAGCGTATATGTGTTAAAAATCTAGCCTTTGGGCAATGCCCTTGATTTACACTGAGTTGGAGTCGTATTTCTCGGTTAATTCATAGACCTGTAAACAAAAATACCTCTTTCACCTTTAGTCTGACCAGTAATGACACCTTTCACAGACTTTTTGCTTTTCTTACCCACAAATAGGACACTCTAATGCTGCCTAATAATTGAAAACATACAAACATACACTTACAAATGCACAAACATAACACATTATTTCTTTCTTACTGGCTTAGGATTATACTCCACTTTGAAGAAATAGTCTGTATTTATTATTAATCAATTCTTTTCAGATGAGCAAAATCTGAAAGTATACATTTTGAATGTAAATTTTTAGGGGAGCAAACTAACAATTACTTTCTTTTATAACCACAGAGAACAGATAATATCCTAAGAGAACAGATAATAACTCTGGGAACTAGAATTTATATTCCATGTATATAAATGGAATCATGCACTACCTTCTCTGTTTTACATATGTACTTATGATTATATATAAACTGTAACTGAATAATCTGTTTAAAAATAGATTCAGTTATATGTTTTGTAAAGTAATGGATTTGCCCCTATTTTAGATGGTAATGGCTTATAAAACACATCTGTCACTAATCTGTATTTAGGTACAATTTTATAGGGAAGACCTCTGTGTATTTCTAAACCATACTTGTAACAAAAGAATTCTTTGTATGTGTAAGAATTCTGCATTCAAACATAGGAAGAAAGAAGATGATAATTTTCCTTTGGTCCATTCTAGAAGTATTATGTATTGAATAATAATGATAAAATATATATTACATACATGCACACATACAGAAGTATGTTTACATACATGGGTCTCTTTCCCCATGTGTACAACATGTACACATGGAGAATGCCTGACTCACTGAACCTACATGGGACTTATAATTAGGCCTCAAATCATTCAGAAAGTTGTGAATTTTTATTTGTGTCTATATTTATACCTTGAACGCTTTATTTTTAAAAATTTATTCAATTAGAGTAAATTGAAGGTGGATAGGTTTTTCAGTATCAGGAATACTAAGCTCATTTCAAAATTTCTTGTATTAGCTATATAAAGAAAAATACATGAGTGCCCTCACCTTAAGAATGCAGAAGACAGAGCTAAATTATATGTACTAGTCCAATAATGTATAAAGGTTGTTCTGACCTTCCTTCACATACTCACTTAACCACTTTTTCAGATATTCTCATGAACCAGACACTGTGCTAGGTGGGAGAGAACAAGCACACACTCAGTTAGGTCCGCTGTGTTTTCTTCCAGGCTGCAGGGAGATACACCCGGCACGGCAGGGGTCCCAGGAAAAGGGCTTAATTATTTTCTATTCATTTTTAGAGCATTGCTTTCTCAGAAAGAGAAAATATATAATATTTCAGCTGAAACAAAAAATATTGGATTATTAATAGAATTACAAACTATTTATTTCTATACAGCTAGTGCCAATATAATTGGAGAAGTGTTCAATAGGCCTGCTTTATGAGTAAGCAAAACTCAACTAAACTAATAGATGAGTGAAAAGAATTCTGACTATATATGTCAAAGAGACAAATGGCTCCCTTATTGCTGACATAAGAAGCCCATTACTGGTATCCTGAGGTACCAAGCAGTATAATTTTATAAAATGTTTAATTTTAGATTGTCTACCAAATGGCAATGTTGCATAACTACTCTAGGAGCATCCTCTACTTCTTTAAATCGTTTATTGGAATTATATTCAGCCCTGGCTGCTGTAACTCAGTGGATTGAGCAGCGGCCTGTGAACCAAAGGGTCACCAGCTCAATTCCCAGTCAGGGCACATGCCTGGGCTGCAGGCCAGGTCCCTGGTAGGAGGTGTGCATGAGGCAACCACACATTGATGTTTCTCTCCCTCTTTTCCTCTCCCCCTTCCCCTTTCTCTGAAAATAAGTAAATACAATGTTTTAAAAAATTATATTCAAAGTCCATGCTAAGGAATTTGTGCTTTGTTTGGTATGCACTAAAAATTATTTAAATGTTGTTTGATCTGGGAAATAGCATGATCTTATCATATAGAGCCTAGAGAATCTTATTCCAAGAGAGATTTGAAGAACAGAATTAGAGAGGAAGAGATGGAAGCCCAGAGCACAAAGAGTACTTCCATAGCACAGATGCTAGATAACAAGAGCACTTCTCTTACGGAAAATAGAAGCCAAATATAAAAGAATAAAATGCTCAGGAGTTTTGAATCTTGATTACTTGTAGAAAGATACTTATACTAAAAATTATGCAAATTTAAGAGAAAAGATGCAACTGGCCTTTGTTGTTTATCCTTTAATTTTTAAGAAAAAATGAATGTGTTTAGATATAAACCAATAGAAAAGAATATCCAAAATGTTGATAATGCGTGTTAATATTTTAACTACTTATTATGTTCCAGACACTAATCTAGTTGCTCATTTGCTGCTTTCCACAAACCCATTTTTCAGATGAGGCAACTAGATCCCAAAGAAATAATGGGACCAATGTTAGCTCCTCAGTGTCTAGAGCTTGAGGCTAGACATTCTGGCTATAAGTGAGTGTGTTCTCATTTAATTTTTCACTTACATGTACATGTCTCATGTGAGGCTGAGGGAAGGAGTCAGAGGTGACTGACTTTAGATAGAGGAGAAAGATAATTGTGTAAAGGAAGACAGAGCAATTGTTCTCAACAGTGGCCAATGTACAGCTTTACAACCAGATTCATGGATACAAACACAGGATTCTTGATCAGTAGGCTTTGAGTAGAGACTGACATTTCTATTTAAAAGAAGGTGCACAAGTGATTCTGATTCTCAGGCAGGGTGAGAATCCCAAATGTAAGAAGGGAATTGTAGAGGGCAGAAGTGTAAATATTGAGAATCACCATGTGCATTAAGGGCTCTACTAAATTGTCATTAATTCTGTATACCATCCCTACATCTCAAGTTTATCAGGGAATAATAGAGTTTAAGCTTCGTCCATGGACACACAACAGCTAAGTGTTCAGCTGAGATTCAAATGAAAATCTGACTGTAAAGTCTATATTTTTCCAGCTAGGCCAGTGTGTATTTTTTTTTATTGTTTTTTAAGTACAGTTGTCTCCATTTTCACCCCACCATGCCCCTCCATCCCTGCTTCCCACCTTGAACCTGCCTCCTGTGGCTTTGACCATGGGTCCTTTACACATGTTCCTTGATGGCCCTTCCCTATTTCCCCTGTTATCCCTCTCCCCGCTCCTCTCTGGTCACTGCCAGTTTGTACAGTCTGAACATGTTTGTATGAGCCAGGTCCTCCAGCTCACCACGTTTCTCACTACTCCTGGTGTTCGCCCTTGTGTTACCTACCTGATCCCTGTATCCACAAAGAATACAAATGAAACATCACTCTTTTTAAGTAAAGGAAAAATTGTATGTGCATGTGAGTGTGTGGATCATTTTTAATCTATTCGTACACACAGTAAAATCTTCCCTCAGCCTACCACCACAAGGATTCTCACTCCTTCTCCCCCATCACTTCCAGTTAAAAATATTTTTTGCCCCTAAAGAAGCAGAACTCTGACTGAGCCTACCATTGATGCAGTTACATTGTGGTTCCCATTATACTCTTTTACTGGGCACAATAAAAACCAACAGCATACCTGTAGCTAGTGAACTATAGAATCATATATCAGTAGATGACTTAATACTTAACCAAGTTTCTTCCATCTGACCTATATATACATGTTAAGTAATGTCTCATTAAATCTAGGTTTGGTGGATATGTTCATCACAAAATAATTGGAGTATTAATAGCAAAATTTTTAGTTTAGAACACTAGTGGTACCTGGAACTATTAAGGTCACTATATTACCAAAACCTGTTTGGGGTGTTGTTTTTTTTTCTGGAGTACTAGAACATAAACATAAAGTCACAAATGAGAATAAGAATGAGAATAATAAATTATGGAAATGAGAACTAATTGTGATTTCAGGGGTTTGATGGTTTATTATTTTTTCAAACAGAGAGAAAAGCTGGTTTTTTGCTTGTGCAATGCTGAGATGAATTACCCATGACCCTATGTAAACCGAAAGCTTGTATTGACCAGTTGAAATGAGAAAGCTGGTAACCATGGCAACAGAGGACAGTGAAATGGGTTTTTGCTGCAGTTATAATTAAGGAGGAGAAACCAGTGGACCTTTCCTCCCTCAATTTTTGATCAAAACAATGCGACAAATGAAAAAAAACCATTTTCCTGTTTATGTTTTTTCCAGTCATAACATTCACATCATATTTTGGATGAAAACCTCTACAGAGGCAGACTGTGACACAACATGGGAAGGAAGGGAGTTGGGGCGTGGAGACAGGGAGTGAGGAAGAGTGAGAATGATGCAGAGGAGCACAGGCAATGTCACTGCTTAAATAATTCATTCTTTCTTAGTCGCGTGATATAGATAATTGCAGTTGTAGGGCAGTGCATTGCAGAATGCCTAAAACCCCTGAAGCCAAAGGGAAAAGAGAAAATCATCAAGCTGTTTCAAATTTTTATGCTTTATGTCTCTTTTGGCTAGAATAAAATGGATACTAAGTACAGTATATTTGTAAATATATACATATATGTAATAGTTGTGCTTGGTTCTACAATCAGTGACAGATGAATATGGCATATAAGGCTTCAAAGCATGAATGTGTACAGGCTTAATGACCACGATGGTTAATTCTGTTAATTCTTTTAAATTAGAATTTTAATCAAATACCTTCCAAACATTGGAACCTCTTTCACCCAACACTTGGTGGCACTACTACTACATAAGGCAAGTCCCTGCAAAGGATTCCCAAATCTCCAAGGTTTTGAAAAGCACCACGCCTGCCATTCTACAGCGAAAACCCTTCAACTGTAACGCCTTGAATAAGCAGCTCAAGGTATCGATAATATCCCTGTTTTTTTTCTCACAACAATACTGTTGTGGTGATTGGAAATAATAATAGTAACTTGTTACCAGCACTAATTTTGATCACACTAGATTCATAGGAAGGAGAATCGGAGGAAAGGCACTCTAACAGAACAGCAATTGAGTTGATGTTATGGAATCGACACTAACGAAGCCGTGTGAGATGAAGGAAGACTGTTGTCTGGCATGTGGCCACGAGCCAGACTCAAATGTTAGCTAGTGCAAAAGTAAAACAGAAATTTCAAAAATTTTTATGAAATTCAACCGAAATTTGAATAATCACAACTGACCAGAGGCTACCGTCTTGGACCACACATGGGCCTTGCTATGCATGAACCTAAGATGTTGACTCAAGAAAGAGGGCAGGAGGAGATGCAAAGTATGATAAAAAAAAAAAAGAAATGCTGATAGTACCTGTTCCTTAATCAGTGGGAAGAAATATAACAAAATTAAATAAACCACTCTCTGTATAATAAAATCAGCTCATTATCTTTTCCCTTCTCAGGAGGGATGTGGGGGGTTTTTTGCAGTTGTATATGAAGTGATTAGACCTTCCTTCTAAAAATTCCTCCTTCTCAGAGATGTTTTCCCCACCAATATAATAGTTAAGGGAGAAGAAACGTTTAGTGACAGTCACTTTGAAGCATGAAACTCTAAAGATGGTCCCCTGGAGCTCTGCATCACTCAGGCCTACTCTTGGTGACCTAGGCCAAAGGACAGGATGGAGGCTCTCCCAATTAGTTCTTTCTTATTCCACTGAATCCTAAGTAATCAGAAGATATGGATGGTACACAATCAGTTGCAGCAGTGAGAGGCCTGGTTCAAAGATGCAGTTTGTCCCCAGAAATTAAGGCATATTTGGAAGGAGAATAAGAGTAATGATACTCACAGTGTTGCCATTTGTGAGTCCTGGACTGGACCATCCTTAGCTCTAACAGTAATTTTTCCCCTTACTTCTTTAGCAGACTTATTCAACTTTTATTAATTTGAATTCTGTCTTCCTTATTGGAAGGTGGGCTCTCAGAGAAAACAGGCTGGTCTTTTTGTTTTCTTTTCTTTTCTTTTTTTTTTGCAAACTCTGTCCCCTAACCCCATACCTTTACAGTGATTCTTTTCCTATTGGCACATGAGGTAAAGGGATTAGGAGAACTGAGGTGTCATGCATGAGAATTCCTCTCCTATAAAAGCAGTGTACCATAACAACCTCCTAACAGTGACAATGCAATTAGTCTACTGACAGTTATGGATGTGCAGGGATTGCTGCCAGAATCTTGCAGGAAATCCATTCTGAGTTCTAAATTTGAACAACTGTATTGCTGTGATAAGAAATACTGTGGCATATCAAGAGTGACTCTACAGGTGACTGGATATTTTTTAAAATTTTATTCTGCAGCTCTATCACTTTCATTTATAAAAAAAAATCCTTCTGAAAAGATGTTTTTCACTCATCTGCTTCCTGTTGCTGTCGCTGGCTCAAAATCTGCACTCTATTCCTACAGACCATATGCCAAGGCTACTCCTCCACTTTCATCACATACAATTTTTCTTTTTCTCTTCCACATCCCTATAAATAATCGAATCTGTTTATAATCCACTTCTGGTTCAAAATTGGTACAGAATTGACTTGATGATTAATTTATCCTCACATTTTTCCTCACATTTTCATTGATCATTTTCTCTCTTTCTCATGTCTCCAATCATATATCTCAAAGAATCACTGAATTTTAGACCATTCATGGATTTAGAGATACACTGGTTAAACACTTCTTAGGATCATTTAATTTCCTGAAAATTAATTGTTGTTGGTGTGAGAGTATTTATCAGTTAGGGCCTATTTAACCGAAGGAACGCTAACTACTTGAATGGAGAAATTAAGTAAGGAACTGTTAGCAAAGTGTAGAGTGTAAAAAGAAAATGCTAAGGTACCTATCATGGGGGGAATGACTACAAAAAACCACCAGGAGCACCAGTGCTCAGGAAACAAGGGAACAATGACAACACCTTAGAAAATTAAAGAAGGGGCAACCAGAAGCTAAACTCAGACCATTCTAAGGGGCTGAACTGGTACTTCTGGTTGGGAGGCAAGATGAGGCTGATTTCTTAACTGCTGGCAAAATTGTTGACTGAAATTCAAATGTTACTGTGGAAATAATTGCTGCTACCAATGTGAGGAAATACAGCAGTGATTTTCACAGTAATGGCAAGCAGACAGGAAGCCCCCAGGAAGCAAACAGGAAGCAAATGGAAATGGACAAGTTGCTGCTTCTTCCAGCCTTGCAGCCTCCGTCTAATCTTTCTTTTTTTTATCGGCAGAGCCAAAGAGGAAGATAGTTTGCAGCACAGAAATGTATAGTCTGGGTCCAGCTCTACAATCAGCAGAGTGTGGAGAATGGATTTGAAGCTGAGCTTTTATAGCTTCAAAATTGCCACTGTGTGTGTGTGTGTGTTCACACATACATTATATAGATACACATATATTAAGGAAAGATTATTCGTAATTTTATTAGCTTCTCAAAGGAATATGGGACTGTCAAATGATTAAGAATCATTGAGTAGTCAGTGAAGACAAAAGAACCTCACGATGGCAGGCATAGCCTGGTGTTCTTTACATTATCCGACACCGCTTTTTCCATTCCTTGGGTGGTTACACTCTCACTAATGAGGAGGCATCTTGATGCAAATTTGAAAACATTATTAGTGCTCGCAACGCTTTAGTTTTGGAATGTTATAAACGAACAAAAATAAACCAACAAACACACATTCTTCACAGCCTAATTGATTTCTATGTCCACAAAAAGATTTACAAATTTCCCAGAAGACAAGTTATTATTTTAATTATATCAAAGTCTACAACTTGTCTTTTGTGTTTAAGCATTATTACTGTGTTTGATAAACTAAAATGATGATGAACATATGAATCTTTTAAGAAACAATATAATGAATTTTAAAACAGTAATTAAAGAATACTCTGGGTTTTTTTTACCTGATAATGCCCAAAACAGTCCCTTTGGAATGCTTGTTGTTACTCATGCATGTACAATTGCTTGGGCGTGCTGGAAACTCAGAGGCTTGTCAGAGGAAAGGAGAGAAAATCAAGAAAAGAGTCAAGGTTCGGAGTGTTCATCTGTTTGCATCATGAAGACCATACATCATAATGAAGCCCTAGGTAGTGTGGAAATCTTGAACCTGATGTTCAAATAGGGCCAATAAATTGTGTGTAGTCAATTTGTACTTGACATTCAAATGAGACTATTTTGAAGTGTTAAACAGACCTTTCTGGAAATATAGATGCTCAAGGTAAGTCGGTAGTGTTGTCTTATTTTATAAAAAGACCCTGTAATTTTAGAAATAAGGTAGAAGTGGAGAGTCCTGGGGATAGGGTTGGCATGAGGGGGGAGCAGGCAAGAGTTAGAAAGTCTATTTCAAGTCAAGAAAATTAATTCTTCATAATAACAAGTCTCTAGTCCTAAGGTAGAAACTGTAGAAAGAAGGGAGAATTCAACCAGAAGTGCTATCATATGGACCAAAATAATTCTGGGCAGATTAAAATAAATGACTACAATTTAGCTTATACTCAGATGCCCAGGGTACTGGATATGAATTTTGGCACAACAATGTTAACCCATCAACCATTGGTAGAAAAGAGGCTTCCAAACACCGTTGGGCTTTGTTTAAGAATTAGACTAAGCCTGCAGGAGATATTGAACAGAACTGGAGAAGGAAGGGACTCACGGTCATAACCACAGATCATTAGAAAAACCATAGCTAGACTGATAGATCTGAATGTAAAATGGAGCATCTCATTAACTGAATTGACAAGTGGAACCCCCTAGTAATTAAAATTAGAGTATTGCTTAGTTTTATTGTATTCAGGGAACTTCTCTGAGAACATTCCTCTATCTCACAGGCAGAGAAATTCCACATGGACATCTTTCCGTCTATTATGTCTGAACCCTAAATGTTCTTCGTATTATAAACACAGTGCATATACTTGTTTGCCATGGCAATCTCAGTTACAAGATTATAAAAATCCCCCAGTGTAGGGCATATGTTCCCTTTATCTTGGATCTCTTGTTACCTGGCACTAAGCCTGGCATGCAGCAGGCATCCATGCAGTTGAGTGAGTTTGTTGAATTTCAATCTGTCTTCAAAACAGATTCAATTGAATCAAGTGAAAATGCCCACTTGCTCTCAGTGATTTGTTATCATCACTCTTAGACAAAAGATCCAATTCACTAAATTCTGTATTTCAAGGCAGGTAAGAACATGAAAAGTCATCTATTTTACTGAATCTTATTTTTTCACCTATCTGTTTATGTCCATACAGATACAAACATAAACTAAATGTATATGTACATTCATACATTTTACATATTATATATTTTAATTTACATTTTGTTGAGTGTTTTTCCCTAAGTTTCAATAATTTGTTTTCTTCATTTTTTTAACACAGAAAGGTTGTGCTCAAATTTATATTCAAGAAATCATAAAAAGTCAAAAGAAGCATTAGTACTCATTAGGTTTAAGTAAATATTATAAATCCTAGCTGCTTTTAGAAAAAGAACAATAGTCAATGAAGAATATTTTATTGCAGTATCAACCTAGTATATGAGGCATCTTTTTATATTTTATACCCATTTGTAAATAGTATTGACAACATTATTATTGTGGATCTAATAAATGAATGAGTAGCAGAAAAATATTTTCATAAAAATGATTTAAAAATTGAAATGTCAAAACACTGAAAACAAAAATAAGACTAAAAAATAGTAACAAATTTGACATTTAATCAATTTTAATTTTTAAAAAAGAAAATTGGAAATTGATACTGCAAATTGATGACTCTTGAAAATGCTGTTCTAAACAATTACATCATGAGCCATTGTCTGGAAAACAAATATTCATTCATTCAAGAAACAATGATTTCCTATTTACTAAACAATTTGACCTTCAAATAGGACCAATATGATATTGTAGAGTGTTTAACAGAACTTTCTAGAAATAGAGATGTTCAGGGTAAGTTGGAAGTGCTATTTTATTTTGGAATGATCCAATAATTTTAGAAATATGGCAGACACTCAGAGTTCTGGGAATAGAGTTGTCATAAAGGAAAGAACTGGCAAGAGTTAGAAAACCAATTTCGACTCAAGAAAATGGATGTGTCATAATAGTATTAATCCCTTCCTCTTCCAGTACTACTCAATGTCACCTGCAGGCTCAGCCGAATTCATGACCAAAGCCCACTGGTATGTTGGAAGCCCCTTCTTCACCAGTGGCGGGTAGGTTAACCTTGCTGTGCCAAAGTCTATATCAGGCTCTAAGGATAAAATGGTAGGTAACACTAATGAGGTTCCTGAACTCATTTAACTTATATTTTAAAGGAGAAAGTATACAACAAATAAGTTTGCTTCATGTAAATTAAGCTGTACATAAATTAAGTTCTGAAAATTATGGACACTATAAATGAAATAAATAGGGTGCTATAATATTGGACAAGGGACTGTATAACTCTAGATTTAGGACGTAGAAAAAGATTTGAAGTAAGAAAGGATTTGGGAGCACTTGGAAAACCGGGACATGTCTGAGGCTTAGAGTAAAGCATGGGAGATGCTGGGAAGGGAAGGTGAAGTGAGACTGAAGAGAGCCTATAGGCATTAGAATGGCTTTGGATTTTATTCTAAAGGGAATTTAATGAAAACTTTTAAGAGAAAGGATCTGATGGATGTTTACAAGAATGACTCGATATTTGGGGAAGAATAAATTACAGGAGGAGAGAGGTGGATATAAGGAGACCACACAGATTATTTTAGAAATCCTGGTGAAAGATAATTTGACTTTTAATTATGTTCTTGCAGTGGAGACAGGAATAATTAGGGAAATTGAGATAAATTTTAGAGGGAAAGCCCAGGGAATTGTCCTGAATTTATCTTGAGTGTCCAGGTAAGATGATGGGTACTGCGAAATAAATAGGTTTAAGCATTGGTAAATAAAGCAAGTATATAATGTAAGAAGCTGGACATAAGAATTCAGAATGTCAAAGTGTGGAGCGAGACATACATTTAAGATTTTTTAAGCACATAGAAGAATGGACAAGATGGTAGATAGAAATGAGGATGCTATGCTAAACACAGCCCCAGCAATTCCAACATTTACAAGCTTAGTAATGTAGGATGCTCCAGCATAAGAATTTGAGAAGGGAAGAAATCATTGAATTAATAGCTAAAACAAGAATCTATGGCGTTAAAGAGTCCTGAGTGGCAGATTGTTCGAAGAAAAATAAAGGTTGAGAGGGGGATGAGAGAGATCACAACATATGAGGAAATGGAACCACAGAGGTCAAATGACCTTTACAACAAATTTTGGTAGTAAAATCAGAAGAGAGCCTGGACCTTGTGCATCGAAAAGTGGGTGGGAAATGAAAAAGTGCAAAGAGTGAGTCAAAACAACTTTGTTGAAATATTTTTGATGTATATAAAGTAAAATTGTGCAGGAGTTAGAGAAGAGCATGGGGTGATGAAACGAATACCAACTCATTGCCCAACACAAAGCTCTCAAATGACCTACATTGTTTATAACTCATATTTCATGGCCCAGCTATAGTTTTCAGTATTTTCTCACACTTTTCTCTGCAGGGCCCCAAATACTGTGTCAGGTGTCTTTCTTTTTCTGTGCCTACTTTAATCATCTGGTTTCACTTCTGGTTCTAAACCTAAAAACACTCTTCTACCTCCTATTTGCCTGTGCTCTTCCAAAACTGAACTCTCTTCTCCCATTCACCATGAATGCCTCCTTGTGACTCTAATTAGTAATGAATGTCTTATGCACCTTGACCTCTTACTGCCTGGCCCTTCTCAAGTTCAGAGACAAAGAGAGAATTGTGGCCGTGAATCCAGGAATTTCCAAATCATACATGGTCAAAAGCAGAGAGAATGAAAGAGAAGGAGAATGAAAGAGAGAACCAGCTTTACTTGGGAAATTCCAATTTGTTTTTCTACTTAATGGAGGTAGAAAACATAAGAGATACACTTCCTAGGTGTTTTTATGACTTGTAAAGATGAAAACATGGGAAGTCATTTATAAGAGAGAAGAAAGAAGTAGGAGAATAAAGTGTACTTTGGAGCCCTGAAATAGATTTTTTTTGCTTACAGTCTCGCCAAATCCATATCTCCATCTTTGACCAACAATATTAGCAAGCTCTTCTCTTTTACAAAATACTTAAGATGAGTCTGGTGTAAAAATAGAAAGAAAGCCTATCCTTTTCTGGCCATGTCTTTGGCCTTCACCAACAGCTCTTATGGCAACTCATTTAATATGCTTTATCTTTTCTTAAAAACAATGTATGCTTATAGTCAGCAAGAAAATATTATAATACATCTGTGTAAGTATTTTTGCTACATTTTTATTTCTGTACAGTCCTGTAAATTGAGTATTGGTTTGATAAGTCAAGAGATTTAAAAGTTTTCAGTTTAATTCACTACATGACTGGCAACCAAAAAGCACACTTATGGGTAGAAATACTTTCCTCTATATTTGGGGGTGATGTTATATATATATTAGACACAATCAAAACTCATATGCTAGACTGCAATTAATTCTCTGTCACCCCTGAGAGCAAGTTATTGAGCATCTTGTTTTCTGTGACCTAGTAACTTGGTCAGTATACATGACGGATTAATAGATGGGCTGAAATGCTCCCTTAAGTGGGTTGCACCTTCAGAGAGAGAAATGTATAAAAATGTGAGCTCTTCTAATATCTTCCTCAACCATACTCATCATCTATCTGGATTAATTTATCTAGTTGTATTAAAAATGGATAATTAAGAGCCAGAGTTATAGTTAATATATCAATTGAACACACTAAAAAATGAGATTTAGAAAAGCATTTCCCAATTTCTGGAAATGTGAGTTGGTTTATGAAAACAAAAAGGCTACCAAAATAAAAGAAAAGCATGAGTTACTAAACACAATGTGCATTAGCATAACATGGTCTGAGAAGGATACCTTAGATGTGTTGAGCCAGTAAAATCTTATCCCCTGATTTTTCAACAGAGTCTATTGTTCATTCTAACTTTCATTCCTTTGCTCATGTTGTTCTCTGCTTCTGGACCTTTCTTAGTGTTTTCCAGGATCAGTTAGGTTCAGTGTCTTAACATAATAATTGCATTACCAGGGGAGATGACTCTATAGGGCAGCCCTCCTCACAGCAGCCTCCAAGGCAGCAGCTACCATGCTACTCAACCACTTGTATTTTACTGCTAAGTCATTTGACCACGAGAACTCCATCTTTGCCATGACATTGGAAGAAAAACCCTGAAAAATTGCTTGGGGACTTTCAATTGCCTTAGCTTGGGAGAGAATCACACATCCCTACTTCTCACTTATGTTTGGAAAAGGTCAGTCGTATAGCCCTGCCTAACTGCAAAGAGGCTGGAAGGAGGAGAGAAAACAGATGTTAGTGAGAAATAGAAATAGCTATTGTACCTACAAATTTTAACCATGTTTTCATGATGAAGTCACCATATCTGCAACGTTAGAGCAGCTATTCCAGAAGCATACTTGCCACAATGAAATGCATTTTCAATCACAGTACATCCTCTCTACTCATCCATCACCATTTCCAGTGTCTTCCTATTTTGGTAGTGTGTATTCCCAGATCAAAACCAGTATTCATTCACTTGTTTATGTGTTTGTTTTGCCACTTGCAGCTCAGGATCTGAAATCAAATGGCCTGATTTTGGATCCTGGCACCAATGCTTACTAGCTATGGGACCTTGGGAAAGTTACTCAACAATTTAGTGCTATGAATCCCTCACTTGTAAAGCAGAGACAATCACAACTTCTTGTTGGGTGATTATGGCAATTAAATAAGAAAATATATGTAAATATTAACTAGTATTAGTAAAAGTCTTTAAATCTTTGACTCTATCTTAAGGTATTTCTACCACCTTTGCATTTTAACTGAAAACTGGTTTCCACTCAGTGAAGCTAGGTTTTCTGTTTCACACATTTTGTGAATATCCCTTTATGCCACAGTGACAGAAAATATGGGAAGTGTTCTCTCCTAGCTCTCAGTTACCTCCTCTAAACAATTTGTTTCTCCACCTCCTCCTCTAGGAAAGAAAAAGTCCTAAAACTTTGAGCCATAGGCTTTCAAGCTTACTGTACCTCTTCCTTAATTCTGCTAAATACCCACATCTTTGTCACCTCTTCATGTTAGAGACTTTAACTCCTGACTCCTAACGATTCTTGGTCAGCCCAAAATCCATGTGGGTGTCTCCTTTCATGTACCTCTTCTCCATCCTGCACGTCTGATGTCAGATAACTTTTATTTCCATTCAGGTCCAGGTTCTGCTCCCATAATTATTACTTACACACTTCTATCACCAAAAATGTTGTTATTTGAAATATCCCAATCCTATACTCTTATCTTGCTAGTTCATTTGTTTTTATATCTACATTTCAACAGTGATTTTACTTCATCAAGGTACCCAATCATGGATCATATCAACTTCTTAATGTCGATAACCTCATCTTATTTTCATGTCTTTTTTTGACCAAGTTATAGTTTCTGATCAATTATTACAATTGCAACACTGAAGAACAGTTAATTCCCTTACCTCCTTTATTCTTTACATCACAGTAAAGGAGAACCTTATTAAAAGGATGACCGAATACCATCCTTTCCTTTACTATAGGAGAATATTTCAAAGAAAGTCATACAACCAGCTGAGCAGTTTCAATTTAAATGCTTGATCAAAAACATGAGAAGTGTTTCAACATTTCTTAGAAATGCTTCATTGTTTCATTAGCATTGTCTCTTTCTTATTCTCTTTTAAAAATTCACCTTGTTTCTCCCTTTCCCGTACTCTAACACCTAATTTATTAGCAAGCTCTACTAATTCTTTCTGTAAAACATAGGGTCTGGCAGAAGTAAAGCCTGCTTGAGTGTGGTTGGTAGGTTTATAACATGGGTGTAATAATTTATAGTTTTAATTTGAAAAATTCACCTAAATTATCATATGGTATGTTTGAGTGTGATATTGTTATGTTATAGAATGACATGCTTATGATTTTGTAATAAAAGATTATATAATAAAAAGGGGTGTTATTTGTGCCAGACCCTGTATAGCTGGGCCTTCCCAAATTTTCATAGCACCATTGTCACATTCCCAGTGCACGTCTGCTTTCTCCATAGTCCTTGCAATAGCCTCCTTTTTACTGTCTATGTTTCTACCTTCACTCACCTTTAATCCACTTTCCTCCCTATATAAAATGATGTCTTGCACATATATTGTATATTCTAATATTTAATCGACTTGTTTAACTTATTGGTTCTCTAGGGTAAGGTGAGAACTGTTTATAATACCTTGCTTAAATGGGACCCAGCTTATATTCCAGGCTATCTAGTGATATTACCCACCCAGCTCATTCCATTCCTGATTCACTGGCTTTTTATTAGGTTCATACAAGTGATCAATTCTTTCCCAACTCAGGACTTCTACTTAAATCCCCTAGTCTTCCCTCTTCCCTCAGGTCTCAATTTACATATTGCCATTTTGCAGCAAACAAGGCTAATGAATTGCAATATGTTGCTAGACATACATGCAATGATCCATTTGGAGAGAGCGGTTCCTTGACCTAAAGAGGGAATAGATTGTTTACCTAAGGTTCTTTTTTTTTTTCAGCATATTTGTCAACCTTTTGCCTTAAAAATCAACTACATTCTCTGATAGAAACTATACACAACCTCTATCTGGACATCTTTTGGTAATGGATTAATTTGAAACCTCACTTTCAGCACTCCCACTGGCTAAACTCAGGCGTAAGGCAGTTCCAGGTGTAATTACACACAACAGCAATCTGGGTCATCTAGGTGACTGCCTTTTAACTCAATGCTTAGAATTCGCAGACCTCTCAAAGTGCATGTCAGCGCATGCCACCATTTTAAATTGTTATTTATTTGGCATATCAGAGAAAGAATCAAATAATGATATGTCCCGAGTACGCTTTTGCCAGATCATGACAGATAAGATCTGCCTCGACCTTTGGATCTTACAGAATCAAGAAAAATTAATCTTCTTTCTATATAGCAACCCCAAAACCATGATTTGGGAAATAAATAAATGCTGCATTCTTTCACAGAATTTCAAATTTGAGGAAGGTTTTTGTATTGTGAGAGAATACTCTTGCCATTATAGAGCATAATTTCAACATGCCTGAATTTTCAAAAGAAAGTGAGATACCCAGAGTGAGGAAGGATTTTTTTTTTGAGATTGCATCTTTCTGTTGTTTATTTATTTGTTTATTTGTTTATTTATTTAAATTTTTATTGTTATTCAGGATGTTTTTTTGAATGAGGGCTTATTCTATCTTTTAATTTCTGATCACTAATCTCAAAAGATAGTGACAGATTATGTAAAAACTGAATGCTACAGAAAGAAAGCAGTGCTTGAGATTTAAGCATTTAATTCCATGGTCAAGGAAGAGACTAGGACAGAGTGATTCAGTAATTTTAACAGAGCTATTCAAGGCATGCCAATCACAACTCCTGGCATGCAAAGGGACGAGGGTGGGAGGAGAAACTGATGATGTCACAGAAACACCAGACAAGCTGTCATTCCAGTGTTCCTGGCAAGGGAGACAGAGTCCATTTGATTATAATGTTTCAGAGCAACTGCCCAGAAAAACAGAAGGATATGAATCTTGACAGAGCTTTATAACTTACTAACTAAATTGGATGGTAGTGTTAAGTTGGATAGAAATATATAATGTAATTATTTAAACAATTGCTAAGGTTCCAAAGAAGTTCATCATATACCTGTCATTTCTACCCACTAAGCTCTCTTCATTCTCTGGTTAGTTCCAGTTGCAAACTACATTTTATAACCTCATCAATGTGACATCAATTGATGTCCGAATTCATAACACTGCATATAAAATTTCATGGAACACAACTATTTCGGATAATAAACAGTGTGACAAAAGGGGCCTGGGCGAGTCAAGGGAACAGGTGGGTGAGAGAAGTGACAGTTAAATAAAAAATGAATTCAGCAGGAGATGTAGTTTAAAATTTTAATGTGAAATATGGCCACCCAGATAAGCTAGCAATCAGAATGAAGACATTTGGCCACTATTTCATAGTGCACAATGATAACCAGCTGCTGTTTACAGCATATTTGATTCTGTTAAAGTCAATTTTTCATTACGTCTGACATTCATTTCAGCCTTTGCCTGGGAAAGCCTGGCATAGCACAACACCTCGAGTCTAGTTTTATTTACTCTGTGATTTGGTATCTTTAAACATGTGTTAAATGTTATTCACATGATAGTTATAGAATTTTTGCAACTAATTGTCAATAAATTTGGAAAAGAAAACTGCTTTACAACCACAGCTGTGTAAAATGGCATCTGTAATAAATTAAATATTCTCCCGAACTACAACAAATTGCAAGAGTATCTCATGTGTAACAAGATGCTAAAATGTTCAAATGAAAAACACGAGCAAGTCTTTAATTCTATAATCAACTTGGTATTAGTTTTTCACATTTTTACTGAATATTCCATTGAAGAGTTGTTTTCTAAAAGCAATTGATGCCTAAAACTATGAGCCTGCAGTGTAGCCACTGAGATCTGGGCTCATTTTGGTTACCAAGGAAACCATTTCATAGACATTTACATAAATAAACTGTAGAGAGTTGGAGGAAACACCACAAATATAGAAACAGATTCACTTGATTTTTAATTTCTATGAGAAAAGCTCTCTCTCCCTATAACCATACATGCACTAAAACAAATAAAACATAGAAACATGAGAGTAATACCTTTTGCCTGTCAGATGTAAGCAAGGTAATACTATGTTTACTTGGAATATGAGAATTAAGAGTGAGAAGTTGGCTAAAATTGCCAAAATTGTCAAAGATTAGAGATGAACGTCAAGAAGAGTTATCTTCACTGGGATTTCAATGGGGCCTCACTGACACATTCACCAGAACAGGTCCTTATATTTTATTTCTTTTCTACACCTATCTCTCAGGAAAAACAAGTACAAATCATGTTTTCTCCTAAAAAACTTGGAGTATTACCTATCAAACAGAAGCCCGGGAGTATGGTAAATTTATAGCCTCAAATTTTTGTCTTCATTGGCTGTAGAAGTGAAGTCGGCTTTATCAGATCTTGAATCACATATAATAAATCAAATATTTCTGATTCCTAAAAACTATAAGACATTGACATACAAACAAAGCAAACAAAAACAAAATTGGAAAAAAAATTTAGGGTTTATAATACCAGTTCTAGGAATTGATGTTTTCTTCCTCTTTTCAAGGATTTCTTGGCAACAGGTACCTACCTTACCCCAATTAACCAGCCAATAGAATGGGCTTTCTTGTTTTTACTGACTTGCCACACTTCCCCTCTGTTTTCTTTGCAGCACTAGTGGCTCCTTCATCCGTCACATTTTCCCTGGGGTACAGATCTGAGCTTCAACTCAATCCAGTCTTATTCTCTATCGGTGTAACACAGCATCTTTTTTGGGACCCAGTTCTTGCTATGAAAAATTCTGATGTTGCCTTATTATTTGTCTCATCCAAGGTCTGGCTTTTCATGGTTTCCTTTAATTCTATAAGCTTCTCATCATTCTTCTATATATTCACTGTTTTCCTTAAATTAGCTAGAGTAGTCTTCATTTGAGTTGGGCCAAAGAACTCCAAAGAATAATCAGTATTCTGCTTCTGATTTGCAGTAAAAAGAAACTGTTTTGGTGTAATAACAATTACCCTGGCTTCCTCACAATAACCAATACAGAAAATGATCTTTATTCACTAAACTTCCTTAAATGACTTTATTCTGTCTATGTATTATTTATATTTAGCATCTTATGCAGAACTAAGTAGAAACCTTCATTTAAGTTTTAAAAAATAAAACCTAGTTCTAGAGGTCTAACTAGAATAAAAAGTATACATTCAGTGTCTCTATGTCCTTTGTTATATTGAAAGCTAAAATTTTACTCATCCTCAGTAGTGAAGAGAATAATTAGTCTACTAAAAACTTCAGATTGAGCCCCAAATGGATGTCAGTGTATAGAAAACAATATCTATATTTAGAAAATATCTATAAACAGGGAAAATGCCAATTTGTAAGGTGGTAGTAGCAATATGATATATTCACAGAGAATTTAAAACAAGGTAATGCTTATTTCCATTAAAGTAACTTATAATTTTAAAAAGTGTTGGTATTTTATGAATATCACTTTATGTTTTTATTCATTCATTCATCAAGTATTTGTTGAGTGTCCTTGTGATCCAGATGGTGCTTCCATCCTGGAGATAGAGCAGTGAACGAAAAGGACAGAAGTCTCTACCCTCATGATGGTTAAACTCCAATTAGGAAGCCAGACAATTATGTAACAATATTGTAAGAAAAGCAAGAGTATGGTTGATCATGATAAGTCCTTAGGGAACAAAAGCAAGGAAGGAGACACATTTCACAAAGAGGCCAAGAAAAGCCTCAGTAAAGGAAACTTTTCATTAAGGATCTGAACTAAGGAGGGGGCAGGGAGAGAGAGAACTGTTGTTATATTTGACAGAGGAATGAAGAACATGCATTTTATCCCTGATTAGTTTGTTAAATTCTTCAACACGACCATTTAAAAGATGATGTAGCATAGAATTGTGCACTTGAAACCTATATAATTCTATTAAGCAATGTCACCCCTGTAAATTTAATTTTAAAAAGAACACTTGAGAGAGCATTTCTGAAAAGACGACTAGCAAGTTCAAAGGCCCTGAAGTCACAAAGAGTTTGATGTATTCAGGAGAAACATGACCCAGGGGGACCTCCTAAGGATGACATTTTAGTAGAGCAGGAAGAAGATTAGGGTGAGATTAAGTTGGAAAGAAAGGAAGAAATATGTAGCAAAGGGCTTTGGAGGTCTTGTTGAAATGTGGTATTAAATTCTACATGAGAATACATGCAAAGATTTTGAAGCAGAGAAGTGATATAACCCAAATTAATATTCTCAAAAGATTACTCTTAATCTTACAGGAATTGGAAATGAGTACATGAAGCAACACAACCAGTTAGAGACTGTTCTGTTTAAGCCAGATTTGCTCACTCGTGTTGAACATGTAGTTTTGAGAAAAACTCAAGGACATAAACTTCTTTTCTCAGAAACAGCCGATCATTGTTCAATCTAAACATACAGAGAGGCCTTCTTTAGCCACGCCCAGCCCAGCACCAAACCCTTATCGACCAAGATGAGAGCAGGCGTTTCTCAGCGGCAGCATTTGTCGCCGTCCGTATTCATCCTTCATTCACGGTTTCTCCCCTTCGCCACAATGCAGGCTCCATGAGGGTGGGAACCGGTCTATCGTAGTTATTTTTTATTAACAGACTTTTTTTCTTTTAAAGCAGTTTTAAATTTACAGAAAATGTGGATAAAATGCAAAAACTTTCCATATATTCCCCTGAACACACCCTATATCCTGCGTGTGTTTGGTACATTTGTTGCAATGATGAGCCAATATCGACTCATTCTTATCAACCAAAGTCAATAGTTTACATTTTGGCAACTCTTGGTGTTGCATACATTTCATGGGTTTTGAAAACGTATAATGGCATGCTTCCACCATTAGAATATCATACAGAATCATTATAGCGTACTGCGTTCCACCTGGCCATTTCTGGCAACCACGGATTAGTTTTCATAGTTTTGCCTTTTCCAGAATGTCATATAGTTGAAATCATACAATATGTAGCCTTCCTCAGATCGCCTTCTTTAATTCACCAATATGAATTTCAGGTTCCTCCATGTCTTTTTGTGAACTGATAGCTCATCTGTTTCATCACTGAAAAGTACTGCATTGTATGGATGTACCACAGTTTGTTTATTCCTTAATCAACTGAAGGATGTTTTAGTTGCTTACATGTTTTGGTAACTGTGAATAAAACTGCTATAAACATTTGTATGCAGTTTTTGTGTGAACATAAATTTTCAACTTACTTGGGTAAATACCAAGCAGTGCAATTGCTGGAAAATATGGTAAGAATACATTTAGTTTTGCAAGAAACTGCCAACTGTCTTCCAAAGTTGTTTTGCATTCCCACCAGGAACGAATGAGAGTTCCTGTTGCTCCACATCCTTGCAACTTTTTGGTGTATTTATTTTTCTTAAATTATATTTTATTGATTATGCTGTTACAGTTGTTCCAATTTTTCCCTCTCTGCCCCCCTCCACCCAGCATTCCCCACTCCCTTAGGCAATCTCCTCACCATTGTTCATGTCCATGGGTCATGGCATAAGTTCTTTGGCTACTCCATTTCCTATACTGTACATCCCCATGGCTATTCTGTAATGACCTATTTGTCTTGCTTAATCCCCTCACCTGTTCACCCATTCCCTTACACCCCTGTCTTATCTGGCAACCACCAAAACACTCTCTGTAGCCATGATTCTGTCACTGTTCTTCTTGTTTGCTTAGTTTGTTGGGTTGTTTTTTTTTTTTGAGGTTTAGAACACAACTTTATTTATTTATTTATTTATTTATTTAAGACTACACTGAGTTTTTTAGACCTCTGGTTTCTTTCTTTTCTTTTTTTTTTAGATTCAATTATTGATAGGGATGTATTTATTGCCATTTTATTGATCATAGTTTTGATCTTCTTTTTTTTCTTAAATAAGTCCTTTTAACATTTCATAGAATCCTCAATATCTAGAATGATGCCTGATAAAGAAAGGTGCGTTTGAGAGAGAGAGACAGAAACAGATAATTTTGTAAAGGGAATCAACCTGAAAACTATCAGAACTAATAATGAGAAGTTTCAGATATTTTGCGCACAAATTGAAAGTTGTAGTATTAACAGCAGAGAACCATAAATAAAATGACCAGAAATTTACAGACAAAGTATATAACTGTACTGAGAAGGATAAAATAGAATTTGAATATATGAACAAGCATATAGAGTTCTTAGATATGACAACTAAAAGTTATAGAGAATTCTCAAAATAAATTTAAAAGATAAAGTTTTTTGAATGAAAAATCCAAATAGTTTTTTTACATCGACTAACAGACTATAATCAACTGACTGACAGATTATATCAAGGAAAGAACATGCTAGTGAATACTGAACCAGTTGCTCCTTGTCAATCGATAGTGCCTTCTGTGAAGGGAAAATATCATAATCTCATCTCTCTGATTGCTCTTTCGTCCATGATTCAAGTGATATTCTTAGTTGCCTTTCCCATGAAGTCTAAATAGAATCTCACTTTCTATCCATTTTTGAAGCATCTTGTTGACATTAAAATCACACCAAATATCCTTTAATTAAAGTTAAAAATATTTGGCTTTATCAGTACTAATTTTGACAAGTTTTCTTTTATAAGTGACACTACTAGTCTAAGAAATGTGTCACAAAACTTACACTTATGAATGAGTCTCTTCTGTAGAAGAAGGGGAAGAGAAACCCACTAGTAATAGAGATAAGATTCGGAATTTTCTTTGGGGCTGATACAGAGCTAAATGTTTTGCCTCCATTATCTGACTAAATCCTCACAGTAATCCATGATTTCATTAATCCGTGCAATTAATCTCATAGTGTTAAATTATGTCACACAGATAAGATGGATGCTCATAGAGTGCAGGTTGCACAGAGGTGCACATACATACTAGAAAGTGTTACAGTCAAAATATGCAATCAGGTCTGTGAACAATACTGACATCTTTAGGAAAACAGTCCACAAGAGATGCAATGACATTCACAGGAAAGCATCTGGACATGAGCCTTTTCCTCCCAAACTCTCCAAACACTGCCCCCATGTACAGCCTGTTGTCTTAATAAAGGACAGAAAATCCATTTGTAGAAATCATCTATCAAGTTACATATTAGGATTATCTGCCTTCTAAGAACCCTTTCATACAAGTCCAACAAAAGGAAAATGTCACCCTGCCAAAGCCTTGGCTGGGCCAGGCAACCCCAAGAGCAGCTGCTTCCACTTTCTTGTTTCACATCTGTGTCTAATAATTCATGCTTGACTTTGATGTAGTCCTTGGCAAGTTAACATTTCTCAAAATCCAGGGCTTAACCCAAGAATAAAGCTTCAGGCTTTGTATTTCTAAGAACTTAACCCTTTCCCCTCATTTACTTTTTAAGATTTTATTTATTTATTTATTGAAAAGGGAAGGGAGGGAGAAAGAGAGGGAGAGAAACATTGAGGTGAGAGAGAAACATCAATCAGTTGGTTGCCTCTGCTATGTGCCCTGACCAGGGAAGGAACCTGAAATGCAGGCACATGCCCTGACTGGGAATCAAACCCACGACCTTTTGCTTTGTGGGATGATGCCTAACCAACTGAGCCATGCTGGCCAGGCCTTTTTCCCCCATTTAAAACCCCTTATTTCTCTTAATGCAATAAAACATGCCTAAAATGACTGAACATATCCCCAATACGAATGCACATTATTTGCACAGGTCAGTCACACGCCCTCTGCCCTATACTGGCCTCATTTGTTCCTGACCATTCATAGACACTCACAATTTATTCTGACAACAGCTTTCCCTGTTAGATCTACCCTAATAGGTAACACTTTATTAATAGAATCCTTTATTCAAACTATCTACTCTCATATAAACTTCATATTATCTATAGATAGGATATCATCTCATTCATTTATTCACATGGAAAACCTATTGAAAGCTCCACATTTTTCAAACACATAAAGGAACTAGAGATTTAAAATAAAAAAATTAAATGGCTTCTGTCACTAGATACATGTTGAGGGGAAGAAGAAAATGTTGAAGGAATAAAGACAACATTCGTAAATAAAATTAGAACAATAACTATCATCTCTTGCATCTACTATGTCTCAGATATGTGGAAAGGCCAGAATTTCAACCTTGATTTTCCACAATCCAAAGATGGTTCCCTAATTCCTCTTGGCTTTGCTTATCACTCTGTAAATAGTGCGAAAGGGGGAGTTGCCAGGGTACAATACACCTGGGAGGGGCTCCCAATAGAGGGACGTGGAGAGATGGAAGCCCTCATGGAAAATTCTCATGTGTGCAGGGTCTCTTTGAAATCAATTTTTTCTAAGTGATCTCTGCACATTCATATTACTCTATCTTTATACTTATGTTTTTTAACTCTTTTTTTATTGTTGTTCAAGTACAGTTGTCTCCATTTTCCTCCTACCACTCCCCCTCCCCAGCCATCCCCACTTTCCACCCTTTATGTTTTTATGGCTCTGCACTTTGATTTCCCTTTCCAACATAAAATACAATGTTATACATTAAAAATTGCTGCAAAATATTGACTAAAACAAGGTCTTCAAAATGTCACTACACATCTCTCTATTGCTACTGTTCAGAAATTATTTGCTTTAATTGCAGCTGTTGAATAGTACCCCAATGGTACAGCATTTTACACTTTATTTCTCTGCTTTGTATACCAGACATGTATAAGAAGCCTTGTCAAATCACTTGCTTTCAACTCTGACATTCCCTTGGTCTGTTGGTCTAATAAAAGAAAATTTGACTTGTCAGTGATTGCTATCTTCTCATTTTACTCCCAGAAAATATTTCTTCACTAATGCTTAGGATTCAAGTTCTATGAGGGTTTTGTGTGTTTGAATCAATGCTGAAACACCATAATCAGAAGAGCATCTGGCACAGAGTAGGTGCTCACCCAATGTCAGTTGAAAGCAATGAAGAAAATGAAGCCTGTAGTAAATTTATTCCAGAGCACAAAATATGAGCTGATCTAATGTTATGAAATACAGGGTCTGGCACAAATAACGTCCATTTTTTATTACAAACTCTTTTATTACGAAATCATAAGCATGTAATTCCGTAACATAACAATGTCACACTCAAGCATACCATATGACATTTTAGGTGATGTTCAAATTAAAACTATAAATTATTACACCTATGTTATTACTCTACCAACCACACTCAAGGGGGCCTTACTTCTGCTGGACCCTGTACACCTTCCTGTTCATTTTGAAAATCTGAGTTACTTATTCTAGAGGCTCCGGCTCAGAGGAATAAGAGGTGATCCCAATCATGAACTGCAGATGATATAAAAGCAGAGTACACAATACAAGCCCTGTTGAGGGAGGCTGGACTAGCAGACAAGCCAAGGAGACCCAGAACTTTTCCGTGCCACTTGCTGTGAGCCCAGTCACAGTGGCATTCTTCCCTAAAGAGTCCACATGGACATATACAATTTGTATTCTTACTATATAACATTTAAAGCAAAGCTCTTTATTGGGGTGAAGTGAAAAAGCAAGCAATGGAACCAAGAGCCTCACCTCTAACCAACTTTGCCCTGAGTTTTGATGCAGGTTACTGGGATGGCCAGCCACAGTGACTGAGCAAGACAACAGCTCCTGCCTTCTCTTAGATCTTGCCTCCTTTGCTATTTCAAGGGAAGTCAGAGAGTCAAGTCATGTTAAATCATCATCTCAGTAAGGAATATGTACATTTAACCACCCTGATCTGGAACAAGGGCTCAATTTTTACCCCTCCATCAGAAACACGGGTTTATTTCTAATTCTTCCATTGCCCTGAAAGTTGCTGAAACAAAAGCGCATCCTCTTCCCTGGCAAATTGGATACTAATACATTTTGCAGGTAATATTTATGTACCAGAATAAGGTTTTGCTTATTTTCCTAAGAGTACTTAGAGAAGTGTTCACCTCTCTAGTTTATTTCTAATGGAATAAATAATCTCATAAAGGAAGCTCTTACATATCTACATTTGCAAGTGTCCTTGTAATATAAGCTTTAAGAGCACTGATACTGGTTGGAATCCATATTCTCAGGCCCTCTCAGTAACTAAGGATATGTTAATCTTGACCAGCAGGACAAACCAGTTCTCACAGAATCCTTTCAAGGTTTGCAGGAGGTTGCATCAGAGTAACCAATGTTTATCCTCCCCTTTCAGATCTGAAAATCTGTTTCTTTCAAATCAAAGATGAAAGGTAATGGGAGGTAAAGAGGACTTCTTCCTCTTTCTTCCAGCATGTCTTAACATTAGTTGGGAATGCTCATTTTTAAATTCTTTAAAATATATCGTTCTTCAGCAGCATTTAAAGCCCATTTTTATCCTGAGTAATTTTTAAAACATTAACTCATTTTAAAATTTAGTGTACTTGCTACACTTTTCATAGATACACACCCTGATATTATTCGTTCTTGACTTGGAGTCCAACTTTCCATGTTACACATGGAAGTGCCCGATGATGCACTAGCTTACCTCAGTCCCTGTAAGCTTTCAGGAAATCTCAGAGACCTCTTCACTCCTGATGTCACAGCGCCTACAGTGACACATTCTAATCCCTTCCAAGAAACAAATCCTGACTGTCTGCCCTAAATTCAGATTTTAAACATCATTAGTCAACATTTTGTCAGAAATATTTTGTTTTATCATACATTTCCCAAAGGCAGACAATCAATTATAAAAGGCAATAAGTTAATGAAGTCAGAGAAAAGTAATAATGATTATTTTAAATTATATAACCAAAGCAGCTGTTTGAAAAAATTATTTTATAAAAAGAGACTGGATATCTGTAACTCAACAACAACAAATAAAAATAAAAATAAATAAAGGAAACTTTAGAAATATTTGATTTATTTTTAATAGATACAATGCATCTTCTGCATCATTACAAACAGTATTTTGGAAATGATGCTGCAAGCTCAGAGGGTCACCTTGACAGAATTGAGAGCTTTCATGTGGTTTAAAGAAACATTTTCATGTTAGAATTTCTGTTTTAACTATCGCTCTTATTCTTATTTATGTGTCTCCTAGGAATACAGGATGTATATAAGCATTAATTCCTTTTGTTTCTCTGGACTAGATGTGGTTCTGTGTCCTCTTACTAGGTCACAGTCTATTCTTCACAATTAATTTAAATGTTTAGTTGAATTCTTATCAGTGTCTGGTCACATCTGCCCCATGTAAGCAAAAGCTCACTTCCAGTCTCTTCTTGAAGCTGGCTTTCTTTCCTTAGATTGTGGGTTATTTGGTGTCTTCACATCCTCAACTCTGATGAGCTCAGGAGAAGCTCTGAATCCACTGATTGTCCAGGTTGGGCTGGTTGGTGTTGGTGGTGTGGTTAGGGTGGGCGTAATGTTCTCTCCAGCTTTCTATTTCCTCGGCTGGAGCTGAAAGTCCACACGAACTGGAACATTGCAATGTCTAACCAAGTCCACTTTAAAAAAACAAACCAAACAAGCAAAGAAACAAAACAGACAGTGTTTTTCTTTTTTAATTTGACATAATCCTTCCAGACACAGGTTCATATCTTTCCACTCCTTTACAGCTCAATATCTTCAGAGCTGACAGTTCCATTTGTCTCCATTTCATGTCATACACACAATCACACAAATCCAATTCAGTCTGCTATCTGTTCAATGTTTACACTGAACACTATTCACTATTAAATGAATTATATGCAATGGACATTTTTCATTCTCATCTTACTCGATCTCTCAGCAACATATGACCCTCTTAATGACTTCCTTTGTTACAAAAACCCCTTCCCCTAGCTTCATGGCCCCAGTCTTCAGGTTTTCCACCTGCATCCCCATCCCCAGTTGCAAATTCTGAGCCCCTTTTGCAGGCTCATATTCTTCCTCCAGGGCATTAAATACTGGAGTTCCTCAAGGCTGAAATGAAGGCTTTATTTGATTCTCTTTCATTTGCTCCTACGGTTTCAACTGCTTTCCTTACACCAAGGATTTCCAATTTATATATCCAACTCGGTCTTCTATTAATAACTCCCATTCTTTTTTCTCCACCTTTATTGATGTAAAATTGACAAACTTGTGAAATATTTAAAGTGAAGAAGGTAAATAATTTGATAGACATAAATATTGTGAGAGGATTCCCTGTATTGAGTTATTTAACATATCCATCACGCATATTTACTTTTTGGGGGTGGGGATAAAGACATTTAAGTTCTACTATCAGAAAATTTCTATTATACAATGCATGTTATCAACGTCAGTCACCACGTTATACACTAAATCCTCAGACCTATTTGTCTTATAACTGGATGATAACCTTTTATCATCCTCTCCCAGTTTTCCTTACCTCCCCACCCCCAGCCCCTAACAACCACTTTTTTACTCCCCATTTCTTCCATAGCTCCCATTCTAATAAACATTTTTATCTGGATGAATTTCAGAAATCTGAAATTTAAGTGCTCTAAACTAGACTCATGCTCCTTCATTCTTACTTACTAATAAGTTTCCATTGAGCTGTCTTCACAAGCTAGAATCATGTAATTACACTTTAATACATCGATCTGTGAGTAGATGGAGTTCTGACCCACCTGCTTGGTAGTTTACTCATACATCTGGTCCTGTTTATGCCCAATCCCAAACGTGCTACTTCCATTTGTGATGATTTGTTGCTTGGGCTACCCATCATTAGAACTTAGTGGGTCTGACAGAATCTGTTTTTGACCACATGGTGATTTGATATCCCATTGTCAAATAAGCCATCCCTACCAGCATGCACTAGCACACCACGAGCTGGTTTGCAAACGGTGTATATTTACGTGCTGCAGATGATATATGGCTTTGTCTGGGAATCCCAGGGGTTCCACATGTGACCCTTCTGTTGGTGCGGGGCCAGCTATAAAATTCACACAAACATATTTTTTTATCGTGGCTATCTCTAAAGTAGAGAGTCAGCCAGATTTTATGACTCAAACAGCAGTTCTGATTATCCCACAGCTTGGACTTGCTGCAGAATTCTTTTCCTATTTGGTCCAATCTGAAGCTGGCAGACTTCCATGATAATGGGCTGAAGAAACGCAGGATATGCTGCCTTCTGAACTGAAACATGCTTACCAAGCATTAGGTTTCTCTCTTGGTGGCAAGAGGAATCTAATGCAATAATGTGTCCTTTAATAAGAGAGGATGTCCCAGCATACCTCAGCTCCCTGGACCCCAAAGTACTTATGTGACAAGCCCTAAATCTTGGCATGATTTACTCCTCACATTCTTAGATTTTTTTTCCTTCTTTACCAAAGCTTTCCCTATACTGGTCATGTCTTGCTCATCTGGTGCAATTCACATGATGGCAGCACTAGGGTGGACTGATGTGCTGTTCTAATATCCAGATGGTACTAGTCCCTTTGAGTTACATTATAACAGAAAGCAGAAGAGTTGCATAGTTCATAGTCCATGTCGATTCACAACCAGTATGCAACAACGCTTGGATAGTTCGTATAATTACGGCTTAGTGCATTTGCTGTGATGTGACAAGGTCTTTTCTCATAGACATCCAATCTCTCCTTCAATAAGTGAGTCACTTCTGAGTCTGATAACTTATTTAGGACTATGTATGAGATCATAACTTTTGATTTGATTGTATAAATTGCCTATAAATAGAGTGTACTGGATCTGCTCATAGAACAAAGTCAGCTGATGAGTCTTCTAGCTTCACATAGCCTTACATACTTACAGGGTCTGGCATGACCATTTTAGACACATTCCTCCACCATTTGGCATTTCTACTTATTGTGAGCCATTGTTTTTGCCAAATTTTCAAGGGCTATGCTAGCAGCATAATTGTACCATCATCAGAGGTTCTTGCCAAGGTGTTAAATCTTATACTGCAGAACTAATCCGGTTTTTATAAATTCTCTCATTCAAATTTAATATTCTGCATCTTTTTGTCAGTACCTTGGAATTCCTTCCTGTGTGTGTTTTCCCAGCTTTAGCTGGCATGTTTTAAACATATTCTGCAGCTCCTGCAATGTATAATATTTCTGTTCTGTTCTGTTCTCTTCTCTTCTCTTCGAAAGCTCAGCATCTCCTAATTCATATTGTGCTGAGATTCAAACTTTGTCATTGGTTGGGTTGACAACAAGAGAGATGGGCTAGATCCTGAGGTATGAGCATTCCCTTGAAAAGCACCTTTCAAAATTAGTACTTTTCATTACCTTCAAGTAAGAGACAGGGCCAGGAATAGGGTGAGGCAAGTAAGGTGCAGAGAAGCTCAGGGTCCTAGGGGGTCCTGCTTTTGCACAAATTTGAAAATGAGTGCTTCTTTAAATTTTGTCTCCTGTACACCTCACTTGCCTTTGCCTAGTCCCAGCCATGCAAGAGGAAAAGCACTATCATCTAGCAAGTGTGCATGTATGTGTGTTTCACTTGTACAGGCCTAGTGGGTCCGGTAGAGTTTGGATCAGCATTTTGACTGCATCTCCCCAAATATCCCCTTCTCAGTCTCTGTGGTTCTACTCCCTCCCTGTTGACCTTTGAATGCTAAGAAAAATTCTAGGGCTGAGCACTCAACCTTCTCTAAAGCTCTGCTTTTTATGATTATGATCTTGAGCCAAGCCCTTCAATTTTTATTTTGCCCTCCAGATGTAAGAAATTAAGGTTTCCTTAAATACTAACAAAAAGACTCTGCTTTCAGTTTCTCTTGAAATGGTTATTTATCACCCCAAACCTGTCATTTTCTCTCTTCAGTGAATCAATGGTACTCAGCAAGAGTCACCAAATTCCACTGTCTACAAGTATAATTTCTTTCATATTCCTCAAATGCCAGAGATATTATACCCCCAAATGCATTTCCATCCATTTGTATCCTAAGTTCACCACCACAGTAGCATCCCACAATTTTACTGCTATCATGTGTCAGGTGTTGTCCCATATACCGTTTTTTGTCAGTGATAGAGTCCTTGGTGCCAGCCAGAGTGGCAATTTACTTCTAAAATGTGAGTCTCTATGTCCCTTCTTGGCAGCAACTCCCTTAAATCAAGTTCCCTAGGAACAGACACTAAGGTGAAGAACTTCATGTAGGAGCTATTCAGGAGTACTCTTGGGAGATATACCATTTAAGGGCGTGAAGAATTCAAGATTAGGCACAGGGAGATATTGTTAGATAAAGGGTTCACCTGGTAGGAACGTAACCTTGAACAAGGCAGTTTCTTAAGGCTGAAGGTAATCCCAATGAGGAACAGAGAAGCAAGCCATCAAAAACACAATTTCTCAGCAGCACCTGAGGATGAATGTGCGGGTCTTGAAGAGGGTATAACCTCACCAGTTTCCACTAACAGCATACTTCATTTTAGTAAAGATGATCGCCACATTCAGAATATATCGCAACACAATTGTGTTTCAATAGGCTTGTACTTCTTCTGAAGGGAACATGTGTCGATATTATGACAACAGCTTAAAAGAAGATACAGGACACAAAAAATCATTTTCAAGTGTCAAGTAATGCAACTTTTGACATCACAAGATGACTTTGGGTACCAGGCAGTGGTTGTGCTTGGTGGACCTTTAAGTTTTGAACTCTGAATATGTTTCCAATGATCATGCTACATTGTGTTCTAAACTACTTGAAAACATGTGCCTGGAATGTGAAGCAACAATTCATTGTTGGTCATTCTCCAACAATTCAAATTGGCATATCAGATAGAGAGATAGATGATGATGATAGATAGATAGATAGATAGATAGATAGACAGATAGACAGAAACCTAACTGATTATTAGTTTTGCTGACTCACATTTCCTTCAATCCACCGGATATCTCCCACTCTGCAGAGAGGTAGCTCCGCTCTTACGCAGACAAAGGTGTAAAGGGTTCAGTCTGGGGAAGTGTAGCACAGCCATGGTGTGAAGTACTTCAGGGAAGAAATAAACTTATTTTTATACAGGGTGCAGTAGGTGCAGTAGGCATCAAGGTTCCCAACACTTTTTCTTAGAGGTATTTCATAGCTACAAAATCCTAATGAAATAGAATGTCACAGTTCCCAAGAGGACCCATGAAAAGGCGGGCAAGGAGACCTGTGACAGCACAGCCACTTGATGGTCCAAATCCATGGCACTTGGGGATGAATCCTGGCATTGATTAGGAAGTGAAGGAGACAGGCAGTGATTTGAGTTTGTGATGTGTGTGATGCTGGACCTGGCACTTTTTTAATCTTGGAATTGGTACTGCGTGAGGCTTGAGAAGGCTAATTAATAAGGCTGTCACACTTGGTGTTCAAGCCGACTAGGGTATTGCTTCCTCTAAACTAAAAATTACATGGCGGTTGTTCTCACTTCACGGACTCCTGCAACTGGAAGAGACAGCAGCCAGTAGTGCCACACACTGTACTAATACTGCAGATCTTCTCACACTTTAAACCAGGAAAGCACGCGTGCTCCCCAGTGCATTTGTTTGGGCCCTGGGGACGCAGTAAGGCAGAGCTATGCCCGCCTCTCCGGGAAGGCTAAGTATGATACTAATTCTCCCTGGGTTTCAGGACCTCATCTACTCCATGAAAGGATTGCACTGGAAAATGATTTATAAAATAACTTCCAGTTTTAGCATTCTGTGATATTTTTAATGTGATCCAGGCCTTTGAATCTTCTAAGAAGAAGTTTGTATTTCAGCCTTGAAATGAACCCAGATCTATTGTTCCTCTCTTCCCCACTATGCTGCCTAAGGACTTTGCTTTTCTTTGCTGGCTGAGCTACTGAGGAGACCCAGCATATACACACTTTGGTTTGGAGATCATTATTCAACTTTTCCAATAAAAAATGTCATATTTTAATACTTAAAAAGCAAATTTTAGATACCAGTGGACAGTTTGTAGACTAACTATGGATACAGAAATTAAAAAGATAGCAAAGGAAACATTATTTAACTTACCTATCCATAAAAAAACTATTTTATTACTTTCAAAGATGTAATATACCACTTAAAATGTGATTCAATTACTCATGATTGTTATTTAATAAATATAAACAAAACACAATTATTTTAAAGTCCAATATTTGCTTTAATACAAATGAACATAAAGATAGCTATCACCAAAACAGAAAAGAAATATTCAGATGGTAAAATTATTAACTACACATATAACATCTTTAGAATTTTTCAGTCCAAAAATGTTTATTTAATTTTTAGCAATTTATTTCTAAAGAATTAGAGTGGGATTTTTTTCCTGATATATTCAGTGATTTACAAAACAAAACACTCCTCTGAGCTAGATCAGGCAGTGTGAAACATAACTTTGATTCTAACCCTCAATTAAAAAACAAAAACATTCCTTACTCCTTATCATTTTTGGCCTAGTTCTCATACAGAATAGGACACAATTTTCATTAAAGTATTTCCTCAAACTACTGAGACCATCTTTGTTTTCTCTAGATTCAGGTATGTGAGTTGACCTTGGTTTGTACAGATCTCAACCCTTGGGTCAGGTTCTGTGACTCATAATTTAGAGCTGAATCGTCAATTAAAACTTCATGTTGATGTTTATAAAACATAAGTATGTACTATAAACTTACTCAACTATATGACATCTCTGTAAAGGATTAAATAGTATCACCCCAAAATTCAAATCACCCAGAACCTCAGAATGTGCCCTTACTTGGAAGTAGTTTCCTTGCTGATGTAATAATGAGTTAAGATGAGGTCATAATGGATTAGAAGGGGTGGCCCTAGACTCAATATGACTGCTCTCCTAATAAGAAGATGAAAATTTGGACCAAGAAACACAGACACAGAAGGAAGACAACCATGTGAAGTCACGTGCAGACAGAGGAGTGATGCAGCCGCAGGCACGAGAATGGCTGGCCATCACCGAAGCTAGAAAGAGACGAGGAGATAGTCTTCCCCAGGACCTTCAGAGAGAGCATTTGTAAAGAAAGAATTGACCCTAAAAACTAGCTTATGATTACAGTAAATGAAAGTCAAGTTTTAGGCATTTATCTTAAAAGAATAACATATGGAGGACATATGAAATAACTGAAAAATTCACAAGAAGTTTTTCAATCTATTGTTTCAATATTAATTATTTTTATATATAATATTACATGGCAATGCCTTAATAATTAAATATCAGAAAGCACAGACTTCAAAATGAAGTTACTCTCAAACATGGTCAAATTCTCTGAAGACGCTTCAAGGACTGCCCATGTGGGGGTGGGGCAGGGCCAGCGAGCCTGACCAAAGGCATTCAAATCTCACTCTAACAAGAATACCCTGTTTTTTCCTTTTATGAAACTGGGATTTCACATACAAATTTATTTGAAAGAATGATTGCCATGATAAATATTTCAAAACCTCTGGTCTCTAAAAAGGAAGTAGAGTTTCCAATGTACTGATCAAACTGCTCGGGCTGAGACGTACTGAGATCTGAGCACTGAATTCTTCAAATATATGCAGTGAGAGTTATCTCAGCTAATTCTACGGACACGTAAACCATAGTAGATGAGACCATTTAGCGTGGATTCAACAACTATCATGGGTTTTGACTAACCTGCTGGGCACTGCTGATTCAAGACTGACAAAAAGGAGACAGAGTTTCTTGGTTGATGAAGTTGACATTCCAATGGATGAGAAAGAAAAAAATATGTAATGAAATAAGTACATTCCTGATGCAATGATAATTAACATTATTCAAACCGAGTTAATAAAATGTCCCAGAAAAAAAGGTAAAATTTCTAAACTTTAAGTGCAATTTTAAGTGTATCTGGATGTACTGAAAACTGAGCAGCCAATTCCTACTTTAACAAATTCTTAAAATGTCCTCAGGTAGTGATGTTTATATTTGCACTCAAGTCAGAAATTAATATCCATGACTGGTGATGGAAGGGATTCTTCCTCTCTACTTTCTTCCTTTAAACACCTTTTTAGAATTATATTTTCTTACACTCTTCTTAGCTTTTGTATATTTCTTTTATTCTGTATAATGCATAAAAGGTTAAAGAAAAACAACAAGTGAGAGGATAGGGGCCATGAGCTTATTAAAATAAACCATTCTTTCTTTTCATTTTTCAATTTGCAAAGCATATGGATATCCTTCATGAAATATAACACTTCTGTCTCTTTCAATAGATCCGGACTTGCCTCTGGACAGCAGCAAAAGTAGACAACATTGGAGAAACCCTAAAAGACCTCTCCACTGCCAGTCGATGAAATCATTGGCGAGTTGGGAACAGCACGTCAGGCCCAGCTGGCGGGGGCATCTGCGGCTGTGTTGATTGTCAGGGCGTGCTCCAAGCTCTGGCTAGCTGCAGGGGCGTCTCCTTCCTCCTCACCTATCTGCACGTGTTTCCCGAAGGCTACCTCCCAGCTGAGGACACTGAAGGTCCGAAATAAGAGTACTACCATTGTTCAATGCCAGGACATTCCGAGCCAACTTTCCTGCTACCCGAACCCTGGCTTAACCAAATTTAGTGGGGAGAGAAGAGACTGTATTTAGTGGGGACAGGAAAACTGTATCACATACTGAAGCGCTAATGCACTAAAGGGAGCGGCCTGATCCTTATCAATCAACTTAAATTGGGGGTATATTTGTGAGTTTTCATTTTTTTTATGAAAAAATGAGTAGAAATAAATTATTTTAAATTTTGAATCTCTCATTATTTTACCTATCATTTTACTCCAGAGACCAAAGTGTTTTGTAAGATGGTATAAACTTTGTAGGCATGTATATAAAATGCCTCAAACTTGTTAGAATATTTTTAAAAATGCAATTAAGAAAGTTGTGATGAGATGTACAGAAATTGATTCCGTGAATGAAGATGGCAAGTAAACTATGTACACTCTCAAGTATAACCTATATAATCTGAACTGTGATATTTTCCCATGTTAAGTGCATTTTTCTATGTATCTGGGGTCTTTTATCACCCAGTACTCTAATTCTGTATTTTAAATGCAATATTTTCAAATTAAATTTTTAAAAAATAGTGTAGCATAGCTTATATGAGTTTGTGTTATAAATAGTATTTAAACAGTTTTGCAATGTGATTTTTAAAAGCTTTGACCACAAATTGTGCTACCAAACAACTCACATTTTTGAAATTCTACTTTTTCTTCTTTATTAAAAATAAGTTTTTCCTAAAGACATCAATATAAAAATATTCTGTGATGAACCATTTATTCTGATAAGGTTTTTAAAATTCATTACAATAAAGATGATCCAGATGAAATCTGGATATATATATATATACACACACATATCTACGCATACACACGTTTTTTGAGAAAAAATATGACAGTTTTTCCTTTTGTTGCTACCAGAAAAATTTGTTTTAAGCATTTTAACTTCCATTACAGAAATATATGTAGCAGAAATGTATTAATGTAACAAACATGTATTTGATGCATGCTAAAATATCTGAGATGCAATGACTAGATGGATTTCATTAAATATAAATGTCATTGCAGTAGTGGGAACATTTTTCATGTGGGAGCTCTCAATTATTTTTATTTTACTACAGCTTTATTGTAGCAGATTTTTTGTTTGTTTGTTTCTAGGCAGACCTAATAGTATCTCCAGCTGAGTGTCTCAAAGTTTCAAGCATCCAAGGCACAGGCAATAGACTGGATCAGTACTGTGACCATCCATTTCATTGAATCCAGTGATCAGCAATATCAAAGGAACAGGGGTGCAAGGTAATGTTTGCCCTGGAGGGAAGTCTTCAACCATTTACAGATAGAAAACCGAGGTTCAGGGAAGATGTGCATCTAGCCTGGACCTGACACAAGAAACCAAGCTTCTAGACACCCAGCCCCAGATGCCATCGAATGGGTAGGAGAGGACTGATACAGAGATTCTGAGAAGTATTTGGTGATTGAAATCACTCCTTCCCTGCTTTCTAAGTCAGAATTAATTTGGTGAACTTTACTTGGCCAGTTCCTTCAGATGTACAAGGTTCTTCTAGTACCTATGTTTTGTGATTTATTTCAACTTATATTTTTGAGCATCTAGTATGTCCAAATCAATGTGTTTGGCCCTATGAACTAGAGGAGTGTCATTGAAAATCTCCTCCCTTCCTGAAGCATATACTCTACAGGGAGAAAAATGAACTACATAAACTGGTAATAACAAAAGGCCACATGCAAATGTAAAACCTCCCATTTTCATTCACTCTGGATGTAAGGTTCTAGGCTTCATGTTTTGTTTTTGCTTTCGATATTGGTAACAGTCAATGCCTTGACGTCTAATGAATGCCGGCTACTCGATTCATCGGCACAATAAGCATATGCAGCTCCGTCCAACCATCGCGATAGTCTCTGGGCTGCATATTAACTTCCGCAAAGAAAAGGAGGTGGAATTTCAGATATTGGATGAATGTTAAGTCTGAGTTTAAAGATTTGTTTCTTTATTTACGTACAAACAAAAGAAGCAAATGAAGTATAGTCTAAATTTTTGTAGTTATATTCACATGTCCCTACAAAAGAGAATTTCTTTCTTACAACACTTTTACTAAGTTATAATAGTTTTAAAAAATCAAACAGCACAGAGAGCTTTATAATAAAAAGGCACAATCTCTATGCATTTTCGTTGCGCCTCTCAACCAACTTACCCTCTCCAGTGGAGACCTCTTCTCACAACTTCTACTTACAGCTCATAGGTAGCTGTTCCGTTATCCTAAATACCATGCTTATCCAGCTCTTTCTTGATTTATACTTTTGTATAATGTGTACCTATTGACTTCCTGCTAAAAAAGAATGATATCATTCTATAAAAGAATGATATTTATCATGCTTCTATTATACTGAATATACTTAACCTCCTGTTTATACCTTTGTTTCTGATAAACTTTTTATTACTTTTAAATATTGGGTTAGCCAGAAACTTTGTTCAGTTTTTTTTCATATGATGGCTCTAGTACTGCTTAGGTGTCTTTAACTTCATTCAAAACAATTGTTTTAGATTGCATTATGACAGCTATCATAACAACGTGCATTAAAAAAAAACATCAAAATCGCTGAATTTTGTGCAGCCATTTTAACATTGAAGATGGAAAAAGATACACAACATTTTCACATATTATGCTTTATTATTTCAAGACAGGTAAAAATGTAACTGAAACGCAAAAAAGAAAAAAAAAAGATTTGGGCAGTGTATGAAGAAGGTGCTATGACTGACCGAATGTGTCAGAAGTGGTTTCTGAAGATTCTTGGTACTATCGACATCTTGGCCAAATAATTCTTCGCTGTGGAGCTATCTAATGCATTAGAGGATGTTAGCAACTTCCCTGGCCTCTACCCACTAGAAGCCAATAGCAGGAGATAACTGACATACTCAGAATATCCAAATCAATAAAGTTATTGGTGAAAATGAAAAATGTGGCATTTATTTTATGGAAAAATCTAAATGGACTTTTTGCCAACCCAATAATATGCATAAGCTTCTAATTTGGGTTCCATTAACTGAAGACAATATTTTTCACTCTACCCTTGATAAGATGATCCTGCTAATCCTTCTAGTTTCTTTCTTGCTTAGTAACTCCCAAGTCTTGTTGACAATAAATTTGCTTTCATATTGCCAAGGCTGGTGTGCTTGCATTCTATTCTGTCACATGCCCTCTTCTTAGGTTGTATGTATAGGTTTAAAGTCAATAGAAGAATATAAATAATCTCATGGCATTTAAATCCTTTAATTACATGTCCTTCCTTTTAGCTCCAGTATTTCAATCCTGCGCAACTTTAAAGTAAATATAGGCAAATGTTTTTTTTTTTCTTACACTGTACGTTTTACTTAAAATCAAGCAATGTGCTAACTTGTTTCATATCTAGACTATACTTACTTCCACAATCGGTCGGTCCTTTTGTTATGGATTGTTTCCTCAAAAAATATCTAATGGCTATTCTTTCTTGAAAGGTAAATGTACGTTTAAAGCCATGTGGAGAACATCTTCCAGCTTCTTATTTATTTTATTTATTACCAAGAGTCCAGTCTTTCTTGTATGTAAAGCTTACTGGCATCCTATTTGGATCTAGCAAGTTATTTCATATTGCAGAAATGCCTTTCTTTTGCCTCCTTTTGATTTTTTCTGAAACCCCTACTTGCATATATTTTGTTTGTGCCCTTGGTCTCAATTATGTAATAAAGTTTTTCTCATTGTTATGGAAGCTCTTAAGTCCAAGATCAAGGTACAGATAGGTTGTTTTCTCCCTTGGCCTCCCTCCTAGGGTTGCAGATTGGTGCTTTCTTGCTTGTGTTCTCACAGGGCCTTTCTTCTTTGCACATATTGCTGGGATTTCTTTCTCTTCTTACAAGAACACCGGTCTTATTGGATCAATGTCCCACTCTTACGTTCTCATTTAACTTTAACCACCTCTTTAAAAACCCTACCTTCAAATAACAGTCACATGGGGGTAAGGCCTTTAATAGGTGAGTTTTGAGGAGACCTAATTATGTATATCTGTATACATATATACATATATAGAACATTAATACTAAAGTATTTATATACATGAAAATACATATTATCCATTTAGTCATTTTAAAGAAAAATCTAGCATTTTTTATTATTTTTTGAGAATTTTTTACACAATTTATTTTTCAGAATTTTATTGCATTCAGTCAATATTTTTTCAGTTTTACTGAGGCACAATTGACAAAATTGCAATATATTTAAAGTATACATTGTGGTGATTTGATATATTTATACATTGTGAAAGGGTTAATCACTAATCACTAATTTGATTAAGGCATCTATCGTTTATTTACTCCCCTCCTCTTTTGGTTAAAAAAATGTAAGTTCTAGTGTCTTAGACAATTTCAATCATACAATATAGTGTTATCAACTACTGTCATCATGTTATATATTAAACCCTCAGACTCTTCATCTTATAACTGAAAGTTTGTACCCTATTACCAACCTCTCCTTATTTCCCCATCCCCAGCTCTTGATAACTACTTTTCTACTCTGTGGCTATGAATGAGAGTTTTTTTAAAAAAAGATTTCACATGTAAGTGATACCATCCAGCATTGGTCTTTCTCTGGCTTTTTTCATTTGGCCTAATACCTTCCAGGTGTGTGTACACACACACCTATGCACACATTTTCTCGACCCATTCATCTGTGAATGAACACCAGTATTTGCATAACTTATGAGTAAAGACATTTCCTATGTACTGTCATACACACAAAAAAATAAGACAAGAAGACAAGATTTTTTCAAGGAGGCAGGCTGTGGAGTGAAAGCAATCATACAAACTACTAAAACTTACTAGAAATGGTATAAAGATATAAAGCAATGTGAAAATATCAAATTAAACACATGCACGTGTGAACGTGTGTGCGCACACATCCAGTTATTTGGAATAAGCCAGAGCTTCATGGAGAATCAATAGAAAGCCTGGAAGCAAGGAAGATACAGGCAACATTGGAGAAAAGGGGTCACTGCGTGAAGGTTTTCATCAGAAACTACGGTGATTTACATCTTTAAAAATTTCTTGTAGGGTTTTGGACGACTGGAATTTAACCTGCATCAATTTTTAACCAAGAGCTGAAGTGTTGTAAGGGATCTTTAGAAATTTCCTTGCTGTGTGCAAGTCCCATCAGAGCAGTTTGTAAAGGCCCTCACTGGTTTTGTGAAGGCACAAGTTGAAATAGCCACTATACTCGCCTCTTACTCCAAAATTTATAAAAAACATGGAAATAAAAGGTCAAAGATTATATTTTTACTCAACTAACTCTCATAAAGAGCTCAATTTCTATAGGATAAACCACACAAAATTGTCAATATCTGGACATTTTTTTACCTATCAAACCCAGTCTCATCTGGCTCAACTTAATAAATAAAATTCCATTCATAAATTATAGTTCTGCTTTCCAAAATATTGTATTTTGGATATATTGTAAGTTCTATATGCAATTAACTTTGTAAATCATCCAAGCCAGTGACACAGTAATTACAACTTAAAGGCAAAGTCTCATGAGTCAAATATGTTGAGGTTAAAGTCATCTAGAAAATAATACACTATACATCTAACACTCTACTGACTCAGGTATTTACTGTGTGCCAAGGGACAGAATATGAATGTAATAAGCAAAAAATGAGAAAAATTACATTTTAGATAATTCATAGACTGGTCCAAATGTTTTATAAAAATAGCTTTCCTTCTCTACCATCCTTTGTTATATTTTTAGCTGGCTCATGTAATGACTGAGGACATCTCAGGAGAAATATCAGACATTCAAAGTGCATTAGTGTTTTGATGTTCTAAGACCCATCTCTTTCCTGGTGCACATTACACTTTTAGTATCATGCAGCGGGCAGAGTGAGGTGCTATGAAATAGTCATTTAAATGTGAATTGTGCTTCAAGCTGTCACTGGTAACAGTGGACTTAAAGAAATTTTCTCTATTTCAGAAAGTTAACAATCTCTGGAGAGAAATATGCTCAGGGTCACTTAAGATGTAAGGCACTGTCTTGTAGTCCATAAAAATTACACCTCCCAAAGCAAACCCCTCCTACGATGTATCCATGACCCTTCAGATACTCATAAACTTCATGAAACTTGCTGACCTCAAAATCGATTCAAACTTTAAAACCTAAAATAAAGAAACTAATTTGTTTTTTCTGTCTTTACCCACCTAAGCTTAGGTATAGAAATATTGCTACATATAAAAATTCTGGAAATTGTTGGCAATTTTACAATATCTACCTTTCACAGCCTACAGAATAGTTCATTGTTAAAGCAAGTCGAGTCCAATTACAGATTTTCAAACCCGAAGATATGATGTAAAAATATTATAATACTATTTGAATGCCTCTGATTAACTTACTATAGAAAGAGAAAAATATTACATATATAAAGGATGTCCTGAATAATAATTCATTTCTGTTCATTTTAAATTACTTATAATAGGTATGTTATCTTTATACTTTAACCATCTTTTTGGAAGTTATATGGTTTGTATAACCATGAAAATTGTTGTTCCTATTTAAAAGGAACAAACTATTATAATTAATAATGTATCTTATTTTAATCATTTTTATGTTAAAACTGGACAGGATTTTTTAATATTGTAAAACCCTTTAGTGATCACTTTGGAAGATTATTCAATATATGTGTGTTTAAAGAATCCCTCTCCCTTTATTAGTGTAGACAATGGACAGAAAATGCCTCTCTTAATAAGTGTTGAAAGTTCTAGGTACTTGGTTTTCCAGCTTTCTCTGCACTTGATCTGCGGGCATGTGACTTAAGCCTTTTGAAGTAGGTGAAACTGGCCTGACTCTGTGTGACACCTGTAGAAGCGGCTTCTGTAGTGTAATATTCCCTCTCTCTCCCTCTCTTTCTCTCTCTCTCTCTCTCTCCAGAGAGATGAGGCATCTTAGCAGTTGCATGATGGTGCAGCAGTAAAGTGCAGCTGGGTTCCAAGTTCAGAAGAGACAGCATGCATACTGTAGCATCTAGCATTCAGTGGAAGGAACAACTTTCAGATAGGGTTTTTTTGGTGTTTGGGGGGCATTGGTCTGGAAGCATTGTACTTGGTTATTCCTCCTACTTTCTCACTGATTCAGGCGCTACCCAAATATCCTTTTATTGAATTCCTTTTCTCCCTAGTTGGCCAGAGAAGTTTCCTGCTCCAGGTAGCTAAGAAATCTCACTGATGCAAGTTCTTTCTGTATGTTTTTCCCCATTTGAGCCTTCTGTATATCCTAGTCTATTCACACAGTAACTATGCCATTTGGTTCTCAGTAGAGGCCTGATTTTTTTTTTTTTGTTGATCTGTTGGTTGGTGGGCATTTTTCTAATCAAGATCTAAAAAGGAGCTGAAAATCTAATACAGTTACTTAAAGAGATTCCCTGGTTAATGCTATAATGGTGGCTTTGAATATCTGAACTTGTATTTATGCCCTCCAGCATTTCTTAGGAAATGTTGCTGAAGCCTCCAACCAGATTAACACCTTCAAAAACCACTGACTCTCCCAGGTTTCTCAAACTCAGCACACCTGACATTTGGGGTTGAATTATTTTTGTTTCTGGGAGTCTTTCCTGTGCCTTATGAGGTGTTTAGCAACACCCCTGGTGTCTACCCACTAGTTGCCAATAGCAACCTACCCTGTCCAGTGGTAAGAATCAAAAAATGTTCCCAGACATTGCCAAATGCCCCATGTCAGTAAAAAAAAAAATCACTCCCAGTTGTGAATCATTTAGATCATCAGTGATATACAAGGAGTTAGTTATTCATATTGACCCTCTTAATTTATTTAAAAGAGTTGTGGAATTCCTACTATAGTGAAGACTTGAGAAATAAGAATAAAAACTCAGCTCTTACCCTCAATATTGTACAATCTTGTAGAAGCCTTAAGCATTTAACAAGTGAAGATCTTATTCAAACATTTTACAACAAGTTAAGTTAACAATACAGAATAGGGCTCAGGAGAAAATGATAATAGCAAAATATAAATCAAGATGAAATAATTTATTGAAGGGAATCATCTCTTCAGGTAGGAGACATCAGGGTGGGGAAGGTTAGATTTGAGCTGAGTTGCAGATAATAAGATGTATTTCAGTAGTAATGAGAAATTGAGATAGCATTTAGGTATTTTAACAAAATTCAAAATGGTTTGGGAAATTATGACAAATCATTTTAAGATATAAGCACAGTGTTGGTTGGAGGAACGTAGGAAGGCATTGAAGAAAGTTTAGTTTGGGGTCAGATCGGAGGTAGTGCTAGACTTCCACATGAGAAAAGACGTTGATAGCCCAGACCCCAACTTGAGGCTACATTCCATGGCAAATAGTTCACTTTACTTTGATGGCTATTTTGTTCAGTGACTTAAAATGCTAGGTGGGGAATTAAAGGGGCTAAGCTCAACCTCAAACATCCCCTTGGCTCTACTTTTGTGTCAGATAGTAAAAATTTTGAGGGTCATGCTAAGGATCGAATATTTTTAAGCACAGGAGAGACATCAACAGGGTTTTTAAATTTGTGACCTGGTCCAGTGTGCAGAGGTTAAAAGGAAGAAAGATGGATATGGAACTTCCACATAAGAAGTTACAACAATAATCCAAGTGTGAAATAAAAAGAGCCAGAGTTAAGGGCATGACAATGAATATTGGAGAAGAGATGAAAATGAGAGAGAATCAAAACTAAGGGTCAACTCAAATTGAAAATCCATAACAATTTAGATGAAGTGGAGAAAGGGCTCTAAGTTTGCCTTGCTGTTTGAAAATGAGTGGCACAAAAATGAAGCTAAAATATATATCTATAAAGCTTTAATGATATGTAGGAGAATGCACGCCAGTGACATGAAAATATGGGACTGATGCCTAGGAGATAACACAAAGTTGGAGAAATAAAGTTGGAGAAATAATATACATCTATAAATGGCATGTTCAGTGATTAGATTTGTCTCTATGAATTTTCATAAATTTAAATCATTAATGAGCATTTAACATATTAATTGTGAAAACAATATTCAAAACAGCGTGATGTATGATAATTAGACTATGGAGAAAGACAATTATACATGTCAATAAAATTGTGTCAGTCAAGAATGTTTTAAATATCAAGGTGGGTAACTCAGCCCCATGATATACAAATTAACTTTGTCCTACCTTCTAAAAATTAAAAGTTCAAACAACAAAGAATATACTTAATATTCTACTTCCCTAAGCAAGAGTGGTGACATCTTTACAGATCTCCAGTCATATAGTCCCCCACATTCTCCTGGATTGGTACCTGACTTTCTTTGCAAACATGTAATAGAATCCTGTTTATTTTCATTAAGTTTATTGGGGTGGCATTGGTTAATAAGATTATATAGGTTTCAGGTGTGCAACTCTATGATACATCACCTGTATATTGCATTGTGTGCCCACCACCCAAAGTCACATCTCCTTCCGTCACCATACATTTCACCCCCACTACCATGTACTATGCTCTTACCCCTCTTTCCCTCTGGGAACCACTATACCGTTGTTTGTGTCTATGAGTTGTTGTTTGTTTGGTTTTCTTATTTATTCATTTGTTGCTTTCAGTTCCATATCCCACATGTGAGCGAAATCTTATGATTCTTGACTTTTCCTGACTTCCCTTTGCAAGATATTCTCAAGATCCATCCGTGTTGTCACAAGAAGATGGGATATGCATACACAATGGAATACTACCTGGCAATAGGAAAAGATGAAATACTACCATTTGAGATAATGTGCATTTTTTTAAGTACACATTTGGCCTCATTTTCTTTTGACTTTCTTTGTTCTCAAATTCACATTTGAACATCTTTTCAAATGTGATAGCATTTTTAGGAAGTTTATTTACATGTGTATACAAGAACTGGTTTCCTTGGAAGGTGTTAAGAATATATTTAGGAGGGAAGAGGGGAATCTTAGCTTGTTCTCTCTGTATAAGATAAAATTAAAATGTTATCTGTCAAGTACAGAAGTGCAGAGGTCTCTGGCCTCTGACAGAGTTTCTCCATTACTTCTTTTTTTTTAAATTTTTATTGTTATTCAATTACAGTTGTATGCCTTTTCTCCCCACCCCTCCACCCCACCCCAGCTGAATCCACCTCCCTCCCCCACCTCCACCCTCCCCCCTTGGTTTTGTCCATGTGTCCTTTATAGTAGTTCCTGTAATCCCCTCTTACCACTTCCCCCCCCCCCCCCGCTATTGTTAGATTGTTCTTAACTTCAATGTCTCTGGTTATATTTGGTTTGCTTTTTTCTCCATTACTTCTTGTGTGCAGTTTTTCAGTAATGACAAAAGCTCTATTTCAAATTATTAAGTCTAACATTTTTTCCATACAAGCAAACATCAAAAGAATTTTGTTTTTATTCCTTAATAATTACCCAAATTATGATGCACTTTATTTGACCTTTGGCATTCTTAATTTTTCTAAATTTTGCATGATTTTTTATGTTGAAAATTCATGCATATGCCTCTTTCATGACATCTTTAAATCTTCCAGATTTCTAACGATGCAGCTCCCCTTGACTCCTGATGGCATCGCTCACAGAGCTCCTAAACGCTCTGGTCTGGACGTACTGCTTTCTAGGATGCAGCACAGCTATCATCGTGCCATTTGGCAATGTTTGCATTGCACAGCTTAGTTCATCTTTCCCTAGACTCTATGTCTTGTTCCTTTAAGGATTATATTTATTTCCTTCCTGTGAGGTTATTTTCTTTCCTTCTTTAGGTTATTTACTTTGTTGTGTTTGTAAAATGTTGAATTTCTAAAAATATTGTATCTGCCCTCTTGTTAAAGGAATAGTTTGGCTGACACGAGAAATCTATGTCCATATTTTGCCCTTAGAACTTGGTATTGTCTAGTATATGGCATCGCTAATGACATGTCTGACTCTTCATTCTTTACAAGTGACCATTTTGATTGATTGTTTCTTTGAGAACGCCTTTAGAATCTCCTTTTTGGTCAATATGTTCTCAAATTTTACAAAGATGTGTCTAAATTATAGTATTTTTACTTGGTTTTAAACATGGTGCAAAATTTTATAAATCTATTAGTTTTTAGAAGAAGTTTCTCTCCTTTGCACACTTTCCCAGAACCATATGAAAAACTCCATTCACAGGTGCATTTAAAGCTCAAAATGATAGAAATCATAAAGAAAAAACTATGTTTATTTGTTTTGCCCTCAGGATTAGAAACTTCTAGTATCTGGCATTGCTAATAAGTCTAAATCTTGATCCTTTTGATTGGTTGACTGGTAAGAAGTAGGCATTTCATAAATAAATATTGAATGAGGGAAGAAATAAATGTACTCATGAATTAAAAACAGAATAATATGCAAATCATAAAGGGTCCAGAGTATGCAATAAATCTGATGAAGGGCCTAAGATGTGGGGTGAGATGCCAGGTCAGGAAATCAACTGAGGCTGAGAGCTCCATTAGGAAAGCATCTGGTAAATTGAACCATGATATTTGACTATTTTGAACCAAAAAAATGGCAATTTTGTGTTACAACCTAATATTTTTTATTAATGGTTCATGAGTATTTCATACTGTTCATTAATTTCACTTATTCTATTAACTGATTGTTACTCTTAGCTGTATTTGTCAAAATCTTATGAAAATCCCAGTGAGAAATGGAGTTTCTAGCAGAGAGATAAAATGTTTTATTCTGTATTTTAAGACGTTTCTATATGTACAATGTTAAAATAACACATGTTTGATAGAAATAAACCTAAAGTTGTTTTCCTCAGAGCTAACTCTAAGCTTATTTCTAATATATGTACAAGACATAACTTTATAATATTATACTATCACATTTTTCTATGACTACTTGAATTTCCCAACAATAGCTAGAGTAGCCTAATTGCACCTTTGGGTAATTAGAAAAATATGGGACTTTCTTTGGAGAATACAGCTGCAAGGACAAATGGCTTGAATAGTAAGTAGGTCCCAGGATTTATTTCAGCTCCTCATTTCCTTTTTCTCCAAGCACACATGTGCAGTGAACAACCTGCACAACCACACATTGACAACTTATACGTTGTATTGGGTGTTTGTCAAAATCAGAGATTATTTTCTTTTCGTAACTGGTTCTAACTCCAGTGCCTGACTGTAAGCAATAAGGCAGATATCACAGGGCAAGAACATATATAAAACACAGTCAAAAGGCCACTGTACTATTCAACTTTTTAATATACAAAATTATACTAAATAGCATTCAGATAGCACCACAGTAGATTTAACATTGGTAACTGGTAACATTGCTTTTTTTTAGTCAAATCTCCAAATATGTCTAGAACCCCCACTTTTTGTTATGTGTGGTATGGCTAAACAGGCAGGACTTTACCTAAAACTTGAATTTGACTTCAAATGAGTTCCCATTCATGACATCTAGATTATAGCAGAGTAGAATTAATTGAACATAATGAGATCCAATAATTAAATCAACAGAGGCCAATTAAATGGTATGTCCTTATATCCAATTTAGCAGAAATATTAAAGAAAAATATGCCAACCGGTATTGACCAGAGAGAACTCACAGGAATTCTGCGATAGTTGTGTGAAATGTATCTTTTTGAGACACAGATACACACTTGAAGGCAATATTAGTGGGTACAATTTGGTACTCTCAAGTCCCCAAAAGAGAAAAAAATGAATAAATAAGTAAATAAATAAATAAATATATAATAGTATGCAGGAGATTCAGGTATATGTGTGTATATGCATGTATATGTGTGCGTGTGTGTGTGTGCTTCATAACCCTCAAAAAGCAGGGGGTTATGAACCAGCTGAACCACCATAAGGCAAAGTTTCATATCCATAAGTTTGAATGTTGAAATTGACACTCTAATTTTGAAAGTTTTAATGTATTTTCAAAATTAATGTCTTCATTTTTATTAAAAGCTGTATATCATTCAGAAATTATAAACATTTGCTTCCTGATATCAATATTCACTTATTTTCTCAATGACACTTAATAGTCCAATGTCTCATCCATCTAAGTGAACTCTACACACTTTAATAATTTTTTTAAAAGACTATGGTATTTAAAGAAATACTAAACATCCAAAGGGAAAGTCACAATTCCTGAAAAACTTCACTCACTTTAATTATTGTATTTTATGAGTATAATATATTCTCATATATATTTATAAACTGGATTCTAGGGGAAAATCCTACGATCTTTAGTTTAAGACCTGATAGTATATACCTGGGATTCTGCAAGCAAAAAACAATGCAGTCTTGTGTTAATGTTGAAGGTGTTTCTATATTTACATTAACTTTTTATTACAAATCACAGCATTTCAGGGTATAAAGTAATAAATAGCTTTGTAATCAAAAGATATGTAAGGGAAAGCTGACTTCATATACCTTCGAGTAGAAATGTCTGGTTAGGCTTTCTTGGAGGCTTATAGCCTGCTTACTAACCTTCTAGTACAAAGATCATTTCTTACATAGTTGGACTGGATTTGTTCTTTCCTGAAACCATCTATTAAGGGAATAACTACCAATCTAAGAAAAGCTTCAGGATGCTAGGAAAAGGATGGTGGGTCTAATCTATAGAGTTAGAAACATGATAATACCTAAGAGGTGATTTCTAATTTTCACTAAAGCAAAACAGTTTATTTAAACGTGTATATTTCTACATCAAGGACACTAAAGCAAGAAGGAAGCCTAAAACAACTCCAATGTTGTACAAGCTAAAAACAGACATTTATGAAACTGCATTTATAGAGAGGGAATCCATAGTACCCAGAGACTGTATAACTAACTGGCATTTTTACTTTTTCCCATTTGTAAGATGAATACATTTGGCTTTCATGTTAACTATTTATGAAACTTTTAAGACCTAATTTTAATTTCCTCATAATATGTGTCCAGTTTTGAGATGCTGTTTAAAATAAGGTGAAGGGATTACTCAAGGAACATATATAAAGGACCTGTGGACGTGGAAAATGAAGTGGGGATTGACTATGGAAGTGGGGGAGCAGGATGGGCAGAGTGAGGTAGAGGAGGAAATAATTCAAACAACTGTAAGACATAAAAAGTCCAGAAAGTATCCATCCATGTAATGTGAAAAATAGAGACACTAATTGAAGAAGATATGAGATATAAGAAATATTGTACACAGGACAATAACACAGTCCCTTTCAAAGTAGGTACCTTAGGACCTCACACACCACTATCAGCTACCCATGGTATTTTCTTGAATCTCATCGATGGTCTGAAATCTCTTCCCTTTCAAAGGTAATTTTAGATTTGGGGAAAGGCAGAAGTCACAGAAAGCTAAATCTAGGCTATAGTGGGGCTAAGTCATCTGGGTGATTTGACTTTTCACAAAAAAATTCTGCACAAGACATGATGCATGAGTGGGCATGTTGTTGTGATGACCCAGCCAATCACCAGTTGCCCATAGCTACAGACTTCTCAGTCACCCAAATAGTTTCCGCAGAGGAATGTTCAAGCTTCACGCAAAATTTGATGCAGATTCATTGCTCTACTCATTCAGTTATTTTGAACGTGACAGCTACACAGTACAGATACTCATTCAGTGGTGTCTACCACCGCCACTGAATAGTACAGTGAAGTTGTCATTGTTCACACATGCACATTCTAGTCCACTGTCCTTGGATGCCAGGTTACATCAATGTCATTCAAACTGTTCATGTTATATTAACAGTGGTTGGACTTTTTCTGGGAAACCTTTGGTATATAATGGATATAATTTGTTTAGTTCCTAAAAGAAAAAACTAGCTTCTATACTATTTTACAATTATTTTTCATATAATTATTTCTGTATATACACATTACTGAGTTCACATAGTAATATGTACTTTAAATAAAGATTAATAAAAGAATAAAAAAGTGAGGTCTATAGAATAAGAATTTTGAAATACTCTAATATATGTTACTAAAACTGATTGAATAAAGAAACAAAATGTTATTACAGCAATAAATCGTGGTGCAACTTTTTTAAATGTGTCTGGTAAATACTGCCTTAACATTCAGCCATATTAAACCATACTGGAGGAAAATATTTCAATTCTGTTGAAAACATTCCAATTTATAGAACAAAAGGAATGCTTCAAAACCATTTTACAGAGCTTCAGTATCGCAATTTACGTGACCAACACCAAAACCCAATGCAACCCTTAAATATAGACTTTAGTTTACAAACCAAGATAAAAATAAAAATGAAATATAATCCAAGAATATATTAAAAGATAAATACTTCATAAATAAAAGGTGCTTTCCAGAAATGCAAAAATGAAATATTTAAAAATCTAACTATATAATTCATCACACCTCTGAATTTTAAAATTTTGAATAGTATCTAAATATATAATAAAATATCTGAAATTAAATAATACATTTCTAGTAACAAACTATAGAAGAGATCCCTGAAAGTATAGTCTTGAATAATACATTTCTAATTTAAGTTTTTAAAATACTATACGAAGAAAGTTCATTTTTATTAAAAAGGGTATTTTCCTCCAACAGTTGAGAATATTTATAAAGATAAAACTCTAATATATCACAATTGTTTTTAGCAGTGAGTCTCTAAAAGGAAAAGGAAAAGAAGGAAATAAAGGAGAGAGGGAAAGAAGGAAAAGAAAGGAAAGGAAAAGGGAAAGGAAAGAAAAGAAAAGAGAAGAAAATGAAAGAAAAAAGAAAACCTTACTTGAAAATTGAATTAGACAAGAATTAAACAAAGTACTTTTTGGAGTAATAGCAGGAAGAACACATGGAGCATCAGTACTGTCACCTCGTCTAACTTCCCACCGCCCCACTTCCACCCGAAAAATGACACTAAGTGGTCAAAAGGTACTTTCATTCCCCCACTCAATAATGATTCCCGAATGTGGGCCCAGGCCATAAATTCATGACAAAGAGAATGATTCAGGATGAAAACTGTTACTCCCCTGCCACACTGTCACTTATATCAGGGGTACATGAAGTTAATTTATTGAGAGCATCTGAGTGAAGTTTCCATAAACTACAAAGTCCCAGGAAGAAGCAACTTCTTTATTCCTCTGGATGTTACCATCTACGCTGCGCGGCCCTGAGGCCTGGCAGCCCTATTACCTGTCCAAAGATGAAGTCGACCCGCAAAACGCAGGTGCACAGGATTAACACCACCCTGTAGCCATCCTCCTTCTGGATGTCCATTGTTTCATCCAAGGAGCCAGTTTTTGTTGGGTTTTCTATTTCTTATAGTTTTCTGTAGAAGTCAGCAAACTCCAGGAAAGAACCTGGCAGTAAGCATTTCAGACCCAGTGGACTCTATCATCTCTTACTCAACTCTGCTACTTTACTGAGAAAGCAGCCCTAGGCAATACATACAGAGAGCCTTGGCTGGGCTCTAACACATCTTCATTCACAAAATATAGACCATAAAGACTCTCTCCTAGGTTTTCTTCTATAACTTTTGTAGTTTTAAGATAAACCTTAAGGCCTTTGACCATTTGAGTTAATTTTGGTTCATGAGGCAAGTGATGGTTGTGTTCCAGCCCGGTTTATTTGTTGAAAAGATTTCCCTTTGCTGAATGTCTTTTGCATCTTTGTCCACATCACACTGCTGATTGCTCTGGCTTTAAAATAAATCTTGACAGCCTTAGCATAAGTTCAATGAGCCAATCATAGAAAAACAAGTACCACGTGATTTAACTCAGATGTGGAATCTAATGAACAAAATAGAAACAGACTCATAGATAGGGAACAGACTGACAGCTGTCAGAGGGGAAGGGGGTACAGGGATAGGTGAAAAAGGTTAAGGGATTAAGAAAAAAATGAATTCATAGACACAGACAACAGCATGGTGATTACCAAAGGGAAAGGGAGGGTGGGGCAGAGTAGAAGAGGGTGTAAGGGGATAAATAGGGGAGGAAGGAGACTTGACTTGGAGTGGTGAACACACAATATACAGATGATGTATTATAGAATTGTAAACCTGAAATTTATAATTTTATTAACCAATCTCACCCCATTAAATTCAATAAAAAATTAAAATGAATATTGAATAGGTAAAAAATAAAATTGACATAAATCTTGAAATCAGGCAGTTTCAGTTCACTTAATCTAGGATAATATTGGATAAATAAAAGCTAAGTTCAGTTAAATTTTTGATTGTTTCTATTAGATAGACTTTGTATGTAAAATCTATTTTTGGTCTTGTAACCTTGCTAAACTCCCTTTTTAATGTTAGTAGAATTTTTATAGATTTCACAGAATTTTCTATAGACTTTCATGTCATCTGTAAATGGACTATTTTAATTCCTGATTTATTATAAGGATGTCTTTATGTCTCCTTTCTAATCTCCCTAAACTAAGACTTCCAGTACAGTGTTAAATAGATATTTTGTAATCTCTCTTGCATTTTTCAAAAGACTGCTGAGAAACTCCAGATTTGGAATTCAGAATTAAGGTCTCAATTACTAGAACTGAGCAGTATTAACTGGGGGATGTTTAAATAAACTAATGTTCAGTGGTCTGATATTTGGTACATTATTAAGTGAGAAATTTGAGTCTCAGAAATATATATCTGTGTGTGTATCTGTATGTGCAGAGAGAGACATCCCATATATTAATGTATTTTAAAAGTGCTTCTATAAGAGTATTATATATCTCTGTGAGTATTAATATCTCTATCTTTCTATCATTTATTTATATATCTAGGAATGCACAGAAAAAATGTCTGAAAAAATGCACTAAAAATTGCTAACAGTGTTTTCCTATAGAGGCTGGGCATAGGGAAGGAACTCATATTTTACTACATATAATTTACTACTTAAAATCTTTTTACTTTTATTGATTACTTTTACTCATGTAATTAAAATACATTTAAAAATAAAAGCAATAAAATAGACAAAATATGGACAAAGATTTTAAAAGTGGCTCCCTGAGAAAAGTATCATTATAGTGTTTTCCATGATCTTCCACATGCTTCTCTGCATGTTATTTTTTGTTATGATGACCATGTATTGTGAAAAGAAATGAGCTTTTGTTCTTAAAAAATGTGCCCATGAGAAAGTACACCATCACTATGAAAGTTAAGCAATTTCATCAAAACAATTGACATGGGTTGATTAAAGAATGAGAAACTAAATTCTAGGTTATTAAAATAAACTGTCAGAATCTGTTTTCCAAACCAGAAATACTTCCTCTGAAATTCAAAGTAGCAAAAACATCATCTTACATTTTTATAAGAATTGAATTTTAATCAAACACACTGACCATCAGTCAATGTATATTCCCAGCACTGGTGCTCCTGTGGAGATTTTAGAACCAAGATATCAAAAACATGCAAGCAGAATTAACATTCACTACTCATATATTTTCTGTGGAGTTGTATACGTCTTTCAAGTGTATAAGTTAATCCTTATAATACATATGACATTTATTGCCATTTACCCACTCTAAAATGGCAAATAAGAGTTCAAAAATAAAGGCTCTATTTTTTATTATAGTGTTCTTTACACTTTTATATTCAAATGCACACCCACACACATTTTCATTAGTGTTGTTAATTAAGGTCAATCAAGATTGTCCAGAGGCAATAGGAATGCAAGCTGACAAAACATCGCTCTTCTTGCACATTTTATCAATGCTCTAAAATGCTTGGCAGTCTCCCTCTTCCACTGCTGTACCTTTAAACTACACATTTCCTGAAGTTCGTGTGTAGCAGTATTGCTCTTTACTGTTTCAAATTACGTAGGACCAATGCAATGTAGGAATCGTTTCTGAGTCCTCCTGTATCCTGCTTTTGGCATCCTTGTCTACCACTCCTGGTCTGTGCAGCCTTGACCTTGGTTCCTGTGCATATCGTTAGGGAAATTTCAAATCAGGAATGTTGAGATGAGGAACAGAGTGAAAACTAAAAGTGTGAGTCTCCTCTAAGACCAAAGTCCACGAGATTAGGACTTACATTTTATTCTGTGTAATTTATTGTTTCAGATCTTACAGTTAGGTCTTTGATCCATTTTGAATTAATTTTTGTACGTGGGGACAAACTGTAGTCTAGTTTCATCTTTTGCATGTGGCTTTCGAATTTTCCCAGCACCATTTGTTGATGAGGTTTTTTCTCCCCTCAGTTGCATGCTTTTGACTCCTTTGTCAATATCATTTGCCCGTATATATGCGGTTTTACTCCTGGGCTCTCAATTCTGTTCCATTGGTCTGTGTGCCATTTGCGACAACGTGGATGGGCCTTGAGAATAATATGCAAAGAAAAGTCAGTCAGAAACATGCAAAGAAAGAGGGGTACGTGAGTAGTAAAAGGTAAAAGGGGCCAAATATATAGAAGAAGATTTGATTTTGGGTGGTGGGCACACAATAAAATATACAGATAATGATCATAGAATCATACACTTGAAAGCCACTTAATCTTATTAACCAATGTCACCCCAATAAATTTAATTAATTAAAAATAAGTAATAAATGAGTAAGTGTGAATGTCTTTCATTTAAAAACCTACCCGGCCTCTGCTGGCATGGTGCTCTCCTCTATGAAGGCCTCAGGGAGCCTGGCTCCTTCCAGCCTGGTGGCCTAATTTGGCATCTTCAACAATCCAAACAGCCAACAGAGATGGAAAAGTGATGAATGCAGGGAGCAAAAAGTTGCGTGGGCAACCGTACGACATTTTCTCTGATATCCCAATAGCCATAATTCAGTCACATGGCCACATCTAGATTCAAGGAAGATTAGAAATGTAATTTTAATTTCTGTTGTTTATCTGTTTAGAAAATTAGTACCAGGGGAAATTATCACCGTCTCACTGACCCACTCTTACTCCCAAGTCTCAAATGTCAGCCAACCTACTTATTTCACAATTTAGCCTATCTTATTTTGCCATGTCTCATTTATTTTAGTTTGATGCAATCTGACATGTGTGGTTTCCTGTGTATCAGGACTTTCCAGGGATTTTATTATTATTATTCAGCTTCTTAAATCCCACCCCAAATCTGTTGAATCAGGTTTTCGTGGGCTCATTTTGCATTTTTAATGGTAACCAAAATGTTTTTTAAGAGACCTGCTTTTTGTGCATGTGATGAACAAAAAATCACCCTCAATATGTCATAATACAAAGAAAATAGAAACTCACATTATTTTGCATCTGTAAATCACCCCTATATTGGGCCCAAATGTACCTCCTACCTCCCTTGTTTCATTTCCTTTATCTCTATGGGCATCTCATTCTTCCACTTTCAACTACATCACCACTTGAACTCAAGGAATTTTCTTGTGTCCATATGAATTCCTCTGCAAGGACTTGTGCTTTTGGGACTTCTCCCTACTTAGCTGGTGACCCGGCTGGACCTCTCTCCAAGTTATCTCAGGTACGGGCCAGACATGGAGAAGAAGGGATGTGTGAACCATCCCAGGGCCCCTACATCCCTGCCAGCAATAACGCCTGCAATCATGTCGAGGTGGAGGATATTTTGAGGCCTTTTTCCCTCGAAGTCTATGATGTCATAGATGTAGATGTTTTAGTATGACAGCTCCGAACATACGGAAATGTCATTAGATGAAAGTCAGTCGTTTATTATAAAGCAAAACTGAGTCCTGCATAGTAGATCTAACCCATCTCCTTGAAACATTCGGATTAAAGTATTCACCATGAATAGTTTAGTCTGAGACTAAATAAATGTACATGAAGAGCAGATACTCCTGCTATACTGCTACTAAATAAACACTTCAGTGTGTTCTTCATGGGGTCTTTGGTGTTGAACTGGATACACCTTGCTCTTCTCCGGTCCAAATGAGAAGGAGCGCTAGTTAAACAAAATTGGTGTTAAATTTTACCAACCTCCTGCTCCCACTGAGTTTTACTAACTTCTTGATTGAGGAAGCAGTAAGAATAAAGGAAAAGGTTGAGAATGCATGTTTTAAATAGGCCAAGGAGGATATTTTCTTCATTTTATTCAAACCCCATGCTGTGGTTTATTCAAAACCCTCTGTGGTTTTCTTGTTATTTCATGATTTTCAGGGGGGAAAAAGCAGCAGGAATCATCTTCAGACTTTATTTCTGTTTATTTCACTTTTTAAAGTGGTTTTCTTCAGTGAATAGCTTTAAGGCCCAAATACTTAGCTAAGCAACAAACTATTAAAAATAAATACTTTCAAAATAATGATTTTTAATAACAGTAATAAGAAAGAGCTCGCTTTGATTTAAATTGCCACCCAAACTCATCCTATACCTAATAAACACATTTTTTCTATGTCCAATTATCCTGTGTCCTGCCTTCAGATTTTCTGCCTTCCCTACCATGTGTCTTTCTCATTTTGAAAAAATAACAACCAAAAAACCCAAACTATCAAAAACAAACAAGCAAAGCTTAACAATGTAGCTAGAGGTTCCATGTAAGGCAATAAAAATTAAATATTTGCAAAATGGATTATACAACACAAAAGAACTCTGAGATTCTTTGGAAAAACTAGAAAGTATGAGATCCAATAAATCTGGGAAGCCCAATGCACTATATTCTGTTATTGCAGACATCAGCCAGGTATTGGCTGAGGAGAGGTGATATATTTACCAGTGTTTAGAATCCAGACTTGGGCTTCGGTCTGCTTTGGCCCATACAACCCCTTTAGCAGTTAATGTCCCTGTAAACACAGGCAAATTGTATACCCTCACTAAGTCTAAATATCTGTAGCCCTAAAATGGGGTTGATGATAATACCTACCTCATATGGCTGTTGTGATGATCATGTACAGATTCTACCATAGTCGCCTGGCCCAGAGAAAGCACTCAATAAGGTGAGCTATTAGTCATTATATTAGAAGCACTGAGAAGTCTCCGTTTAAGAAAAAAAGTCTTTCCTTAACCTAATATTTTCCGAATTTACAAATAACAATGCTCTTTTATTTTTCACAGTTCATCTAATAGCAACTCTAAAATATAATGGATTAACCTCACCCCTGCACATTTTGGAAAGTCATTTAATATAATTCGTCAAAATATACTTTCCCAAAAGAGAATAATTTAAATCCTTAACAGTTCTAGATTTGTATATGTTTCTCCTTTAAATATCATGTATTAGAAGTATGTTTTTGTCAGGGGAAAATTCCCATTTATATCTTCTAGTCTACATTTGGCATTGGCGCATCCACACTATCTAGACAGCAGCATATGCAAACTTGATTGAATCCCACATTTTTTTCTCTTTCCTTTTTTAAACCAAATGTCACATAGTTGAGTTATGAGTTTTTACTAAGGCAGCCTACATATTTTCTTACCAAAAAAATCTAGTCCTTAATTAATTATAGTGTACTTCTTAAAAAGTTAATTTACAACATCTAAAGGTTACTTCTCATTGCTATAAAACTGATGCATGCAAATTTTTTGTTTTGGGGTGCTTGTCGCTTTATTTGTTTTTAAGACCCCTCTTTTATTTGGAGAAGATTCTTGCAAATGTTTCCTGGTTTTAATTAAGGAGATTCCTGGAACATGGCCCTGGCTGCCCTAGTGCCCTTGCACTTGGATTTAACTCTTCCTGCTCACATCACGTTGAGACTTAAACAAAAACCAAAACATCAGCCCCTGCACTGCAGGTGTGACATGAGGGCAGTTGGGACCCTCCCACAAGGACAGCTTGAGCTCAGCCTGTTTCCTGAGCTGCAGGCAAACTGGCCTGGACCTGTGGTCCACCCCCCTCAGCAAAGGTGCCCCATAAGACTGTGTGAGCCACATGCTTTCAGATGCAAAAAACAGAGCTTCACTGGAGTGCCCTCAAGCCATAGGGGCTTTAAGCTTGTGCCAGGGGGTGCGGCCCAGCAGCCTCAGGCATTTGGGCAGCTGTGAAGATGGACCACCTGGAGACTGAAATGAGGGCTACTTGGAGCTCTAGGCATCCCCAGGTCTCAGCAGCAAGCCCAGGAACCTGCCCTCCAGACCTCACCATCAGCTTGGTTCTCTGGGCTGCCCCCCACCCCACCGCTCCTCCTCTGCCCTAGATGCTCACACACGCATATCCTATCACTTCAGTCCTGACCTTCCAGGCTCCCTTAGAAATTTCTGCTCCCACTTCTAACTGCCTCATTCTCCTGCCTTCCCCCCATTGAAGTTCCAGAGGGGAGGGATTCCCACTGTGTTTGACTCCCCACCCCATCTTTTCCCATCCAGACACATCACAAGTTGTCCTTGAGTTTTAATCCTGTCCTGTGCTAGGAAATGGCCCAACACAAGCTCCACCTGTGTCTCGGTTTCTACATTTGCAATATAGGGATAATAACAGTACTAACCCTATAGGGCTATTGTGGGAATGAAATGAGTCATCACAGTTAAAGTCTCAAGAAGTGTCAGGCAATAGTTAGTAGTACTATTGTTATTATTCACAGACAACAGTTGCAACAGCAGGTGTTGACAACAGAATTGGGAATTTCTTTAAGCTACAGCAACCTAGTAGATGAGCAGACCACATCTGTTCTAGTATACATGGATTCACCTAATTTTGCTTAACATATTCATGGCACATAAACCACATATCCACAAAAATGTTGAAGAAGAAAGAAAATATCTATGTATCCATTAATGCTCAATTAGAAAAAGGATAGAATATACTTGAAATATAATTATTCCATTTAAACAAAGTTAACATTAAATTTTTGATGTATTTTTCAGTCTTTATGCAAAGGTATATGTATAAATACACATACACAATATACACACATGCATATGTGTATTGTACTCATATAAGTGTATGTTACCGAGCAGACTGGGGCCCATTCATATGTCACCATGGTGTAAGAACCAACAATTAATGCTGGAAGGAGCAGGTCTTTATTTACAGTGTTCCAGCCTTGGGAGAGCTCAAAGCACCTCAGCTCAGAGTCCTCCTTTCCCATGAGACCCAGCACTTTCCATGCTCCCCACCAGGTTACTAGCCAAAAACATCTCCCAAGACTTTCCCATGTTCTTTTTATCTCATCTTAATCCACAAACAATTCTCCAGTCCCTCTGGAAGTTACCAAAGTTGCCATCCTCACACAGCAGCTCTCTCTTTCGGGATCTGGGGTACATGGTCAGCAGCCTCTATGTAATAGTCCAGAAAAATGTGTGCTGTGTTCTCTGGATCATGGTGAAACTCAGGAAAGGCACAGGTCTCAAAAGCCCAGGTAAAACCCAGGTGCAGCAGGTCAGGATCTTGCAAGGAAGTCCTCTGCAGCTCCGGAGTCAGCTAGAGCAGGCACGATCACAGCAGAAGCATCGCCTTTCTTATTAGTCCAGGCCACATGGCCTCCTTCCTTCCTTCCCACTGTAAACTACATAGCTGCTTGCTTATCTCTCCCTTCCAAGCTGCAGGGCAAAAATGCCTTACTTCAGACGGCATGCCTCCTCCCTCACTCCTCCTGAATGGCCAAGAGTGCAAATGGCTGACATGCTTCAGTTAAAATCCTCACCCTGCACCTCCTCCATAATCCATTTCCAACTCCTCCCACAATGGGCTACATCTGCCCATTCCCTGTATCTTCTGCCTTTCTCCAGCTGCCATTGCTAGTCCATGAAAATGTGACCCCGAGACACAGAGCAAACCACCTCCAAGCTATCCTGCAAGCACAGCAAACCCCCAGCTACATCACGGGTTAAGGTCACACCCATCGCCTGGGCCCTGAGTGTGGCAGGCACAGGTTTTTAGCATAGCTCTGAAGCTAGCCAAGGTGCCATAGATATGTAAAGTCGCTCAATCACATGCTCCACTTCTCCCATCCCTCAAGCCAGGTTAGTGGGGGTCCAGGGGACTTTTTTTCTGGCCCCTACTCTACCCCCATTATATATACACACATACATGCAAGTACACATATAAGTACATATATATAGTTATATTTTGCTTACACCAGTTTGTGTCCTGTATTATAGCATTGTCACAACCATTTTCTCACTGTTTCAAAATTTACAGAACAAATATTTTAAAGATACAGCATATTTCCTCATATTTATATATATATATATATATTCTATTTCTAGGGATCTAGGTTATACGTAATACTGACTGATATACGTAATACTGTGATGAACATCTGAGCATTAAAATCTTTATTATAGTTGTTATTTTTAGAGAGGTTTCCTAAAACAGTAATCATTTGACATTACCTGTCAAAAGGAAGTTACACGTGACAATGCATTCGTTGAGAAATGGCTCTCAAGCAGTGATCAATTTATACCTCCATTATCACTGAGGAAGCAACTTTTGTCATCTTTCTTCCCCTGAGGCTGCCCCTTGGCATTACACCCCTGGCCCACCAGAACCAGGGGAATTTGGCCAATGGGAGGCACCAGCAGCAAATCAGAGGACAGGTGAAGAGAGAATTTGTGGTGCTTCTTTGTGTGACTCCATTCGTGGCGGAGACAGAGGCAGTGCCCCTTCCCTGTAGGCCATCGCTGCTCTCAGGCAGTGCTCTTCTATAACTACAGGACTCGGCGAGGCCTGAGAACCAGTTCTCAGGCTTAAGGGCAACAGTAGTTTCCTGCTGCTGCTGGCCTAGGGGTGCTGCAGTCTCTGGTTCCCGTGAATCCTGCCCAAACCATTATAAATGTCCTTCCATTATATTCCCTTCAACCATGGAGATACCACTTGTTTTCCCTCTGGTTTGTGATAGAATATAGTGAAGCCTGATATAAAATGATATCTGATGTTATTTTTAGCTACTTGAATGTATTAATGTCAAAGATGAAAAATACATATTTATTAAGTACCCCTAAAAAAGAGATACATTTATCAGGGGTTTTTTTAGTCTTATACCCTTCCTCCAGTCATATTTTTTTATTATTGATGTCATCTGGCATTATGTACTATTACATTATGATATATAACATATGTGACTATTATTTATAATATATTATTACGTTTAAAGTTATTTGTATTTTTACTAAGCAAATTTGAGAATTGTGTATAATTGTTCCATTTAATTTGTTCATGATGGTTATTATTTAGCTCTCAAAAGATGGCTAACCAGCTTCAGTGCTTGGCGTGACCCTGTTGTAGCATTACTCCTTCTGCTGTTGACTTTCTGCTTTCCTTTGCACTCCTGGTGGGCTTCAATAATTTTTTGAGGGGTAGGGTATATGAATGGTATGTGGCATAAATGTTTCCAAAGCAAGAAAAAAAAAGTTTTTTGCTTCCATATGTGATCTATGTTATTCCTATAAAATTCTTGCATCGAGGATTTTTTTCTTCTGAAATCTCTCTAGACATTGTGCCGTGGTCGACATGTTAATATTGTGACAGAACAAAATAAGGTCACTTTGATTTGTTTCATAGGAAAGATATTCTACTTGAGTTATTTTAAATTTCAAAATATAATATGCAAAAGTTTCAGCAGGATAGTTTAACATGGGTTGTTTTCCTTCTTTTGACTCATACTATATAGTAGACCCTTATTGACCACTGCAATCTGCAATTCAGGATTTCATCTCAAAAAAGTTATGATTAGGTATATATTTATTTATTGCTTTGTTGATTTCTCTCTTCCTTAAAAGTTATTTTCTGGTCCCCTATGTGTGTTCTAGGCTCCTTATATAGCTTATTCTTCACCTATTGTAATCTTTCACAATTAACATGCATTATATAATTCTACTTTAATTTTTTTTGCTTTTGGTATTGCCTTATTTCATAGGGTAGTTTTTGTGTTAGCCTAAAAACCTTTCTGTTCATCTAAAATTATAGTTTATGTATTTTTGATGGTGTCAACTTCACTAATTTTTGAAATCTCAAAAGGCAATGATTTCTAAAGTCTTTTTCCTAAAACAGCCTTTTTCAAAAGTGTTCCATGTTTATGCTTTCTAGTTCTGATGTTCTGTGTTGCTAGGAGTTCCCATATTGGCCTGTCTCCATTTACTTAATTGGAAATAAGACTTCTGGTTCCTGAAAGTGGACACATTGTTACAGCTAGAGGTCTAGTCATTTGTGATTCTTCCAATATGAAACAATGGACTCAATGAAAGGCACTTTTGTCTGATCTTGGAAGACTATTTTTAGGCATTAAAAGTTACTCACTCCAGAAGAGCAACTTTGGATCTGAACTGCTATATCCAGAAGAGACTAGGGCGCTACCTACAATGGTTCACTGGGGGAAAAAACAAACCCTTATGCTTTCACTTTTCTCCTTTTTGGTCTCTGGTAGTAACTATATTTATAAATTCCCAAACTCTGCATATATCTATGACTTTTTTTAAAAAAGCGTAGATTTATTGAGGTATACTTGACACCTAACATTATGCAGGTTTAAGATGAATTGTGTGACGTTTCGATACATGTATATATTTCAAAATGATGACCACTGAGGATTGGTTGACACCCCCCGTAATCTCACATAATTACTACTTGTTTTTTTGTGGTGAAAGCATTCAAGATCTACTCTCTTAGCAGCTTTCGGGTATGACACAGTATTGTTAACTATGCTCACCATGTTGTACATTGTGTCCCGAGTATTTATCCATCTTCTAACTGGAAGTCTGCCCTTTGCTGACATCTCCCCATTTCCCTGGCCCACAGCGTCTGGTAGTTACCATTCCGCTCTCTGTTTCTATGAGCTCAGCTTTTGTAGACTCCACATATAAGTGACATCACACAGTATTTCTCTTTTAGGTTGTGTTTCATGAACAAAACAAGCAAAAAGTTGCTCATGTTTGATAAGTGGTGGTGATACTTTCTTAGTCATTTCATTTTACAGTAATCTTGAATGATAAACAAAATGTGGGAAATAGTTTACACGACAAGTATCCATTATAATCAGATTTTTGGCAAATAATTTACATTCATATAGCTGAATAATAAATCAACTTCATATATTTAAAGTGGAAAGTTGTGTAGAAAACAATTAGAGCTTTGTTGAAAAGAAATAGGACCAACAGGATGACAAAGTATCAGTGCCAGTTTAAGGACTTGGGTTTAATTTTTCTAGAGAAAATATTTTTGTCTTTCTTTCACTTGGAATTGCTAAAATGCAAGAAGAATTCTCTGGAAAGTAGGGAGTTGAAAAAAAGCAACCGGATGCATGAGGAAAATTAGAAAAATGGACAGTAGCTACCCAGAGAGGAAGTGAAATTGGTTGAAATTGAGATAATGTCTATAAATTGATGAGATGTTACAACAATATAGAATACTGATTGAAGATCATGCTCTTCTTTGATGTCTTTTCAAAGAATTTGAAAGTTTACATTTGTCTTATGGCACATAATTTATGTATTATTTGTTCTATTTGGGTGCAAATGATCACTTCATAAACACAATAAGCTCCTCAGTGGGGCAAAACCATATCTAAAGCATCTTTATATCTTCAAAATATAACAATAAAATGTGAAAGAAATTTACAGTTTTAGAAATGAAACTAGGAGTTTGTTAGGAATGATCTAATCTAACTCCTTCCTGCAATGATAAAGAAATTGAGATGCAGAGAATGTTGATGCTGTGTTCAAAAATAGTTACTGAACTGAAATATGATGTCAAGATTTTTAATTCCTAGGAGAAATCAATTTTTATTGTAGTAAGCTGAATATTTTACTTAGAAAATGAAAAATTACAAATTAAATCTGAATGTATATATATACACACACGTATATAGATAGGTAGATAGATAGATAGATACATAGAGAGACAGATAGATACACAGATACATAGATAGATACATAGATAGATCTATCAGTTGCATTCCTGGGAAATCATCATTAAACAAAAACAACAGGTTTTCTGAGCAGCTTTTTATTCAATAAACATAATTCTGTAACATGATTTCAATATTGAGTTCTATTTTATAATTTTAAAAGCTTCTTCAACATAGTAATTAATACCAATACTGTTTAATGTTTGGTTCAATGTTATAGTTAATGCCATACTTTCATAGTAAGAGTGTAAAAGCTATCAATCAACAAATGCATTTGTGAAGTCACAATTATTATATTGGACATATTTACAAGGATTATTACAGAAATATTGGTAGGAATATAAATGCCATATTTTAAAGTTCAAGAACATTAAAAGGTTCCTGTAGCCCCCTCAAATGATACAAGTACATACAGTAGATCAAATTAGATAGAAATGTTAATTCCATAGTTACAGATGGAAAGATTTGAATATGTTTACTATAGCTTTCTTATTAGATATACTCATATAAAGTGGATATTTTACTACTTCATATGTGTGGATATTTACATGTCAATTACTCATGTGTACATTTTATTTTTTAAGGATTTTATTTATTTATTTTTAGAGAGAGGGGAAGGGAGGGAGAAAGAAAGGGAGAGAAACATCAATGTGTGGTTGCGTCTCATGCGTCCCCAACTGGGGACTTGGCCCATAACCCAGACCAGTGCCCTAACTTGGAACCAAACTGACCACCCTTTGGTTCACAGGCCGGTGCTCAATCCACTGAGCCACATCAGCTACATTTTAATTATTAAACCATGTTGGAGACGGTATATTTTAATACAATTTTGTGTAGAGAATAAGAAATCAGCCTGCTTTTTCTCAAAAGGGAAAGCAAGCTGATGGAGCCCTCAAATTCATCCTTCCCTTTTTTCTTAAGAAATTGCTTGCCTTTCATTTTACTGTTTCTCCTGAAAGCTAAATTATGGGGGAAAGGTAAGATCATAAAGAATAGAATAGTAGCTAAAGAGGAGCCTGGATTAGGGAATGACCTTGTAGAAGAAAGAATACAGCTGCTTACCACCCTGGACCATCTACCTAACCTTGAACTACTACACAAGAGAAAAGTAAGCATCTACTTTATTTGAGATGCTATACATTGTGGTCTTTTTATTACTGCAGCTTGGGCTGTCCACTAAATAGTACAAACCAACACATACAATTGAAAATGCCAGGATAAATGATGATGGAAGGAGATTTGATTTGGGGTGGTGAAGACACGATACCATACAGTGATGTATTATAGAACTGTACATATGAAACCTATATAATTTTGTTAACCAATTTCATCCCAATAAATTCAATACAAATGCTTAAAAAAGAAAATATCAGGAAGCTTGGCAAATAGAATGGGATATTCAGCACCATAAAAGACTTAAAATATAACTGTTTTCTTGTAATCAGTTAATAAATCATAAATATCTAGGCCATGTTTCCTAAAAACCAATTATATGTTTCAAATCTTATCAATGTTAAAAATTCTCCACATGCAAGAATACTCAGGTTGAATGTATTCAAACTTAGCAGGAATACTACTGAGAAAACTTAGCAAAATGAAATTTTTATTCTCACATAATGGATTTCACTGCTGCAAAATTCAAGGCAGATCCACCTGTGAGCACCATTAAATGCTGGATAATAGCAACGTAAGTGACTATGTGGAATTCATTATTTTCTCCCTGAGCTACAGCCACAAGAGATAGCGGGAGAAAAGGCCAAACTCACATAATGAGTACAGTCATAACAAACTTTTTAGATAGAAATTTGAATAATTTACAAGTCCCTAAACTAGCTTTATGTTAACGTGACTGGCAAAAATGTGCACCATAAAAATTATAAGAATCTTATATTAGTGTTCTTTCTTTAATTTACTTTTGGAATGTATTTGGGAGCACTAGACATACTCATATTGCCTATGTATTGAGATGTACTCTGTTTATTTATTATAAGACAATTTATTATAAGAAAATTAGAAAGGTATCTAAACAAGCCCACATGTGTTCCCTGAAGTCTAATGCATTCTAACTAGTCCACTCAGTTAAACAATTAGTTTCAGTTTATATAACACATATAAGGGGAAACCCAAAAACTCCACAATTATTTTCTGGAGGGCAGGCCTTTTGTAGAACAGGCTTCCTTTCCTAGGTGAGTGTTTTAGGAACCCATCTGCATCAGTGTACCAGCTGGGGTTGTTATGAGGGGCTGTGTTTGACCTTAGTGAATTTGTTTTGAAGACTTTTTCAATGCATTTACCCATTTCATGGTGGGTGATTTACGAACACACCTGCCCACACTGTGCTGAGTGTCCATCAGTTTTGGGCCAAAACCAGCATGAACCCCAGGCCCCACCCTCCCCCTATTTACCCAATCACACCCAGAGCAAATTTTTTTTGTTGTTTCCTGAATGAAAAAAAGTCCTCAAAAGGAAACATTTTGCCAATATGGAAAAGGCAAACAAGAAACAGCAGAAGCACTAAACGGCATCAAAATCAATGACTTCAAAAATGTTTGAGCAGTGGAAAAAATGTCTCGATAGGTGCATTGTCTCAAATGGGGAGTACTTTGAAAATGACTGAAGTTTAAACATGTAAGAATAAATACACAATTTTTACAAATAAACTAATTTGTGGGTCCCCCCTCATAGAAGCTAATCAATGTTTTTCTAATGCATCATTTTAGATGTGCAAAGACGCATTAATAGTGTCATCAGACATCTGTAAGGGACAACTCTATGGAACACTTTGCACCTTACAATCTGCATGAAGGGATGAACGGAATGTGTGCATGAAACCGGGAGAGCTGGCACTCGTGCCGCCTGTCACCTACCAGACCCAATAAGCAGAGACAGGGACCAAATCTTTATGGGCGCTTTATTCAGAGGGCCAGTGGTCTCAGAAGATGGCGGGGTTGTACCCTAACAGACCGTCTTCCCTTTCCTTTCAAGCCAGCCTTTCTTATAAGGGTGCCAAAGTGTAGGTAAGAGATTTGAGATTCAAGGGGAAAAAGTGCAGGTGAGGGATTTGGAATTCAGGAAAGAGGTTAATCAGATAAAAGCTGCAGTCCAGCAATTTCCCCAACATCCTTTCACCTGCTGACCAGTCATTATCTTTAACTGTGTCCTGTGTCCTGTGTCCTGGGATGCACTGTCTCTCTCTGGAACACAGTGGCTCAGACACCACCTTGGTCTCTTATGGTCTCTCCCGGAGCACAGAAGTCAATCACTTGTGGTCTCCTGGAGTCAGGGTGGGCCGTACCTGCAGTTCCTGAAACAACAGTTTTTCATAGGCATTAACTACTAGGCTTATTAACTGCTACCTTAAACCAAAGTTTTCCCAATCTTGGGTCCCTCGTCATACCAAGAATGGATATAATAAATGTCAGCTCTAGCAGACTGACATTTATTGTATCAAAAATAAAAACATTGAAAATAAAACATGGTTTCATATCCCAGTTTCAACCTTTCTCACTTTGGTTTTTAATTATATTATAAGTCATTTAAAAAGGTTAAGATAAGAATATTAAAGACTGCATCTTAATATTAAATTGAAAGCTAAGTAATAAACTGAATATATAATACATATGGTAATGTATGCTTTCTGTTTATTAGTGGGACTTTTGCCCCCACACAGGGTGGGGCAAAAGTGGGTTTACAGTTGTGTGTATGCAAAACCAGAGTTTAATCTTGTGTTACTATTTATGAATTGTTGCATTATTTTCTGTATGAACAACTATAAACTCACTTTTGCCCCATCCTGTATGTAACTCCCATAAAATTGGCCATAAATTGCTTACGTAGTAATATTCACGAGCTACTACAGCCAAGAGGCCCATTACAAAGCGCCATCATGCCAACGTTTCTGCTCAGCTTTGACAGAGGCTGTTGTCCTGTCCTTGCTATGAAAGAATTAACAAAACAGTCCCACTCAACAGCTTGGCAAGTCCCTAAAATGTGCCTCAGGGAGAGACAGGAAGCTGCCAATCCAAAAATCAGAGAGATATAAGCTATTTTCAGGTTTTAGGTCTTTAGGACTAGGTTACTGAGAAGACTTTTGGAGAGTTTTGTTGGGAACTCTTTTTTTTGGAAACTCAGTATTTATAATACTGTTTTCAAGAAAAAAAAAGGCAACAATCCCAAAATGAGCAGTGATGCTAAATCTCATGTCACTACACCAAGACTTAGGATTTCTCTCCCAGAAATACAGTGTTAAACCAGTCAGTCAGAAATCGCCCGTCAGCACTAGCTATGTCATCTGCCTGAGAGGCCCCTGCCATCCCCAGGGAAAGAAAGCAACCTTGCAAACACCTACCTGCTTTTCTGCCTAGTGTAACTCCCTTGTTCCTGTTCCCCTCGGGCTATAAAAGTCTCCTCTTGTGAAGCATTTCAAGCTCCTTTCTCTCTTCAGTGTTGCCCAATTCTAATCAATCTTAGCTCACATAAATTCTCAAAATGTTTAATAAACCTTGGTTAAGCTTTTAACAACTCACGCTGAACAGCTAAAAAAAAAAAGATCTAAAAATTGCTGTAAGAGCCTCGTAAGAAGCTTGTATTCTCCTGTCAAGCATGTTCGATTTGAAAAACAGCAACAACAAGTCTTATCCAGACTGGGAGCCACAGCTAATTGCTTTTATAGTTTGTGCGTTCTGCAGCTTGATAGCGGAGAGAAATGAAAGGTACACTAGAAAGCAAAAATCAGTTTCGAGGGATGGGACAAAAATTAATGAGCTCTTAGTTTAGGGAGAATTGAGAGAAGAAAGCTGGAAGGTATCCCCTGAGGGGCTGAAACAAAAGCAGGAGGAGTTTTATCAGGCATTTAACAAGTCCTTGTGGAGATGAAGGAGCCTAGTCAGTTCAGACAAGAAAGGAACAGGGTAGCACCAGCTTCATGTGGTGAGTGTGGAGCAGAACACAAAGAAAGATTGGCAGAGCATGAACTACCAAAACAGAAGAAAGAAAGAATCAAATCATACCAAAAATGATCTTACTGTCTAAAATTTCTTTGCTCGGTAAACTGTTAAAAATGACACGTAGAGAAAATTGAACATCCCGGATGGCTCAGCTCACTGGATGAAAGAACCCAGAGTCTAGAAAAACCCCGCCAGGAAAGCGATAATTTTTATGAAGTGGTTTTTACAGTGCGGTTCCCAGAAGGACCAGCAATATTAGCATCACTGATATCTTGCTAGAAATGCAAATCTCACCCCCATCTTCACACCGGATAAATCAGAAACTGGGGGCAGGGCCCAGGGACCTGGATTTCCATAAGCCTTACATGTGATTCTGATGTGCACAAAAGTTTAAGGACCTCGGCTCTATGGAATATTGACTTACTCGTTATGGGTTTGTCACAAACTAAAATGCACAAACGATTTCATGTCAGTGCTCTGTCTAATGCTTTCATTCTCATTAGAATGCAGTGTTTAACTAAGAAAATAAAAATTACTCAGAAATTAAATATGTATAAGATGGTTTCCAGTAATTTCCCAGAAACACTGAGAGTCTTTAATGAACTAGGGACTCCCTTTATGAGATCATTGACACTTTGGCCTCCTGGGCTAGCTTCGAGAGGAAATTACCAATTTAGGATTAGTACCCACCACTGCCTACCTTCATTTACCTGTTCCAGCACTACCTTTGTTGAAAAACCAAGCTGCCAACACTGACCAACACTGAGTTCCCCATGTGATTACCCCACACCTTAAACACATCAATCACCCACTTTGTGGCCAGTTGGCAGCTGAGGTGCCAATAGGCAGGCAATACTCTTTAAGGGTAAGGTGCCATTCTTCATAAAGAAATATTTATACGCATGTAGAGACCTTTGTGTGGTATTGCCTCCTTACTAGGAAAAATTCACAAGTCCACGGACCACTGGGTGTAAGCAGGCTACGTCCATTAGCATCTGTACAAATGATCTGCTAAGAGAATGTGTACTTCTCACTCATGCAATTCTTGCATCCTTCTCCTCAGTGGGGCTGAGGGACAGAGCAAAAATCCCATTTATACCATATGATCTCACCTTTAACTGGAACATAATAAATAGAAGAAAAAAGGAAAGAAAATATAACCAGAGACATTGAAGTTAAGAACAATCTAACAATGGGCAGGGGGGAGTGGGGAAGGGACAGTGAGGAGAGGGGATTACAGGAACTACTATAAAGGACACATGGACCAAATCAAGGGGGAGGGTGGAGGTGGGGGAGGGAGGGGGGTTCGGCTGGGGTGGGGTGGAGGGATGGGGAGAAAAGGCACACAACTGTAATTGAATAACAATACAAAAATTTTTTTAAATAATAAATAAATAAATAAAAGCTGTAGTTGCCACCTGGACACTTTAAGCTCCTTGGGTTCAGGGACCAGCAGGGAAGAAAAGCGGTGCTGTCTTACCAGGACAAACAGACCATGACCATCAGACAGACGTACACAGTGGACGCAGGGAGGGAAGCACTGAGAGCCAGCTGACTTGTTTGGTGCTGCTTTGGTTGCCTTTGTCCAGTTGAAACTATAAGGCCATAGGTACAGCAGCCACAGCCTCGAAAGGACATGGCGATCAGGGCTGAGGTCCTACAGATAAGGGTATAGGTTAAGACCAAGAGGCACTATAAAATTTGAAAAGACAGAACATTAAGGAAATGTAAAGAGATATGAGACAGAAGACATGAGAGATTTAAGGAAACAACTGAGCAGGTACAAATAATAAAGATGGAAAGAAATCTAAGATAGTATTTCCTATGTAATGAGAATGTAAATTAATAAAATTCCTGAAAGAGTTAAAATAGATTAAAAAAGAAACAGAAAATATAAATACATCTAAAACTACTCAAAGAAATGTAAATATTAGTAAAACAGTTTAAAAATATGAGGTTTAGAGAATTTAACAGATACGTTGTATGAAACATTCACACAAATGTTAGTGTTTAGGTACATACGCTTCTCAGGTACAGAAAAGGAGAGAAAGTGTCTCCATTTCTTTAATTAATCTGGTGAAGCATTCAACCAAAGACAGTCTGAGAAAATCTCAGCCAATTTCAATTATGAAGGCAATGTTCATTAATAAAATATTAACACATTAAAATGAGTGATATATTTTTAATTGGGTTTTAAATGTTTTTTAATCTCAGGAATGTAAGGGTACATTTACATTAGCAATGCATTAATGTAATCTATAATATTGATCAATTAAAAGAATAAAAATAAATCAGACACAATAATAAACTCTGATAAAATCATATATCATATACAATTTTAAACTCCTTGGAAAAATAAATACATGAGAAAAATTTTAAACTTGATAAAAAGTATACATCAAAAACATATGTCAAAAAGTGTTGTGAACCTTGAGAATAAACAACATAAAGATGACCACCGTTATCATTAATCTTCATAATCTATGGGAGCTTGAGGCAAGGCAATGCAAAAAGACAAAACAGATACAAATAGAAAGTTTTGAAACAGGGAAACAAATTTATACTCAGTTCTGTTTGTCTAAACAGAAAATTCAAGAGACTATAAACTACTTGAAGTAAAACAATTTAGAAAGTTTGCCTGATACAGATCAATATCCACAATCAATAGTATTGTCATACACGGTGAAAAACAATCAGATAATTAATTAAAAATATAATGTAAACAAGATTATAAGCAAAAGCCATAACCTTCTTAAATTTAGCCTAACAACAACAAAAATGTTTAGGGAAAAAGTATACTAATTATTGTCTTAGTCCATTTAGGCTGCTATAACAAAATACCACAGACCGGGTAGCTTATTAACAGCAGAAAATTATTCTCACAGTTCTGGAGGCGGAGATCAGGAAAGGCTTCAGGCTTCTAGGTTGCAGGCTTCTCTTTGCATCGGCCTGGCAGAAGGGGAAAGGAATACGTGAGGGGTCTCTTTTACAAAAGCTCTCATCCCATATGACGTGGGGGCTCTACCCTTATGACCTCATGAGCTTCCAAAGGCCCCACCTTCTAATATCATCACTTTTGGGGGTTGGAATTTTAACCTATTTTTGGGGATACAAACATTCAGACCATAGCAGCTACCAAAAAACATAAAACATAAGTAGAAAACATTTTTTTAATGAAAGGAAGTTAGGATTATAAAGATGATAGTTCTTGTGATATTAACTACAAATGTAGGTAGTATAATATTTAAAATTCTAAAGAGTTTCTCACAAAGCTTAACTAATTGATCCTAAAATACACAAGCAATGAGCAAATGTGGAAGGAATAGCCAAGGAAAATTTAAGTTTATTAAGGAAAGATTTTCATTACCAGTTAACAAGATTGACTATAGTTAGTAATTACATACTATCATGATATTAACATAAAGTACAGAGTTGAGAATCAGAAAGAAACAAAAATTTTGTGTATGAGAATTTGACATCAATAAAAGATCTTGGCACTATTAAATAGTGTTGAGACATATTTTATCAAAAATGAAACTATATTTATATAAATCTATCAATTTCAAATCATTTAAAAACTCCTGTAGGAAAGGGAAAAGAGAATAGAGAAAGTTTTAAAACTTTTAGAAGATAGTACAGATGAATGTCCTTATGACAGTAGAGTGAGGGAAAAATGATTGTTAAATTGGCCACATTATAATTTGAGTATTTTAAGATATCATAAACTTATTTAAGAGTTATGTTATAATTTGAAAATATTTTAATGCACATCACTGTTAAATGACTATTAACCACAGTTTATAATAAACCACAGTAAGTCAATAGGAAAAATACTTTATCTAGTGGGAAATTGGAAAAGCATACACAATTTAAAGCACAAGAAATTAATATGTCCAATTAACATAAAAAAAATATGGTCAGACTCGTTAGTAATCAGCAAAATGCAACTTAGAAGAACTGCAGTAAGTAGAGTAATGTCTCTCTAAAGATCCCCTGATCCCTAGGAACTCTGGGCTCACATGACAAAGAGGACCTCACAGATATGATCAAGGGCATGGGGTTCAAGATAGAGAGAGTAGCCGGGATTATCTAGGTGAGCCCAATCTCATCAAATGAGCCCTTAAAGCAGCGGACTTGTCCAGCTGAAATGAGAAAACGCATAAGGAGAAATCTGAGAAATTTAAAGTGTGACAGAAACTGGACCCACCATTGCTGGAAGGGAACCACATGGAAAGAATGAGAAAGATGGCAGGCAGCCTCTAAGGGTCAAGACTGGCCCCTGACTGATTGTCAATAAGGAAAAGGCAGCTGAATTGGGCCAACAACTTGACTGAGTTTTGAAGTGAATTTACCCCCAGAGAATCTGGAAAGAAACACAGACCTGCAAACACCTTGACTTTTCCATTGTGAGATTCTATACACCAGACCCAGCTGAGCCATGTTGTTCCCAGACTTCTGGTCCACGACACTCTGAGATAATAAATGGTTGTCGTTTTAAGCCACTAGATTTCTGGTGATCTGTTATGGCAGCAGTAGAAAACTAATGTAAGACCAATTAAATATTTCACACCTATTGACTTGGCAAAGATTAAACCAAGTATCGATGACGATGTGAGGAAAAGGAATCTGTATATGTCTAGAGTGTTGGTAGGAGTTTAAGTTGAAATGGTGACTCCAGAGAACAATTAGCCTCTACTTGTTAGAGTGAATATGTGTATATCTTTGGACCCACAGATTCGACTTCCAGGTGTCTGTCCTGGAGATAGGCACTCAGGAAGACATGTATTAAATGCTTGTTTATTCTGCAATAATTATAAAGGTAAAAAATGAACAAAAACCTAATGATCACTCAGACAATAGAAATATTGTTTATTTATTTAATGGAATGCTAAACAATGATCGCGAATACTTCACACTTTGTTTAATAACAATTATAAAAAGAAGATAAAAATATTTAAGAGTTTTGAATGCTTACTCTACACAGGGCACTTGACATTTAACATATATTAACTTTTTAAATCTTCACAGTTCTTTCAAGTAAAAACAATAGTTATCCTAATTTAAAAATGAGAAAACCAAGACCAGTGGAAGTCATGAGTTTTCAGGACTCCAGGTGTGACCACTTATACTGTACTTCATGTGAATGGTGTCCCACAGAGTTCATCGATACATATGATGCCAGGCCCTACATGGAGGTCTTCAAGGTAAATATGGTTCATCAGTATTAGAACTTGGACTCCAGAATCGATACTTTCTTAACTGCCATGCTACAAAAGCTTCAGTAAATAATTATTAAACCACTACTATATTCCAGGCACTGTGTGAATGAATAGTTAACAATGTCACATTTAGTGGACAAATAAGGCCTTAGTCATGTAGAAATGTGCAGTCTAAGGGGCAGGTGAATAAGCAGTTATCACATAATGTGATGATGTTCAGAAAGAGATGTTTCGGTGTAATGGCAACGCATGGCAGGAGACCCCAGCTTAGGCACAGGTGCAGGAATGGAGGAAGGTCTAAAACTAAAGACACTGAAAAGAGTCCCATTAAAAGACGTGTTCGCCGCAGATGGAAAATGCGTGGGAGTGCCCATGCTGAGAGAGAGAGCAAGAGAAAGAGTGAGCCGTGTATTCTAGGCTCTGAAGCCCCGAAGGAAGTTCAATAGCCTCTTTCTTCCAGTTTGTGTTCCTTGTAGAATGTTTTACACACATCTGTAGTTTCCACACAAAAAAAGCCCCATAAGATCTGATCCTTTCCTAGCCTACAGATGTCGCCATGAGTGGCGTAGAAAGTCAAAGGAGATAATTTACACTCATGCACCATTTACATTCACACTTCTTCCTGTGAAATAGTGAAGTGTACGTGTGAGTGTAGACCACAGAAAGCCCAAAATCTCAGTTAGCCATCACCTAGCCTTTTTTATTATTATTAGAAATGTTTTCAAACAAACCTCATGATTTTTTTCACCTTTGGAGTTGAAATAATGTGTTTGTATGTGAGGCAGGTGGGTATTTTCATTAAGAAGCATAGGTTGTTTTTCCTTGATTCGCAAGAAAGAGAGCCTGTATAGAGAAAGGTGAGGCACCTTTGTGGTTAATCTGCTGAGTGGTCTGCTGAGCCCCATCGCAAATACATGCCTCAGCAAAATTACAAATGAATATAGATAACCAGCAATACCACTCATGAAAATTTAACCTGGAAGTGCCGACAACATTAAACATTATTTTGGACTTTTAGGAGAAATTTGCCATGTTCTATATACAAGTAAAATATCTAAAATTGTTTCACAAAAAAAGACAAGACAAAATGAGAAACAAAACTTTACTTCTTATAATGTTTTTATTGATAAGAAGTTTTAGTGTTTGACAACTTTCAAAAAATAATTGTGCAAAATTACATTACTACATGTTTGATCTTGGTGAGTTTTTTCTTTGTTTTTTTAAGCAATACATGTTGGGAAAAGGCAATCCAGAGCATTAGGGCTGTGATTTTTTTCCCCATTGCCTAGCAACAAGTGCAAATATAGATCTGCAGAAGCAAAATCAGTGACTTCTCTTTTGTGCCTGCCTGCAACATCTATAAAGGCTCTTCGATTATTTTGGCGTTTCTCACAAATTTGGAAGGCGCTCTAGACATGGACGTCATATTGTATAGATTTTCAGTGTATACATTAAATGAGCCAAGAGGACAATTATCTCTCAGGAGAAAAAGTGGAAAAACAACAACAAAAAAGAACAGTGGTTACGTATTAAAAACTACCATCTCTAATTACATCTTCAGTAATATATCTGACTTTAAGAACGTGGTGGTTATACTATGTAGTATACTAGGCAAATCTATAATATGAATTCTTAAGAATAAATGTGTTAATATTCTATTATATTATGAGAGTATATGCGTAAAGGGCTTTTCCAGAAAAAATAAAATATCACAAGAAGTCTTAGTTATAAATTTGGTAATTAGTTCTTCTCCTAGAAAAGTCAGCTATTGTTTTATACACAGTTGGTAGTAAAGCAGATTCACTCCTCTGAGAGCCCTTCAGCAATATCTGCTCAAGGTAAAGACGGGTACAACCCACAACCAGCAAAGGCAGCCCCAGGTACCTATCCCAGAGAAATGGTCATGCACATGCACACGAAAATATATAGCAATGTATTTGGTTGTATCTGTCTGCTGTTTCTGTGTAACAAATTACCATGACGTTAGCAGTTTAAGTTAACACAAATTGATTATCTTGCAGTTTTTATGTGGGCCAAGACCAGAACCCTTGGCTCAGGGTCTTCCAAAGCTGAAATCTAAGTGTTAGCCAAGACTAAATTCTGGTGTGAGGCTAGGATTCCTCTCCCATGCTTATCTATACTGTGAGATGAATTCATTTTCTTCTGCTTGCTGACTGGGAGAAACTGGAGAGTGCCCCTCCACATAGGCTGTTCATAACATGGACATTTGCTTATTTAAGGCCAGCAAGAGAATATCTCTCATGTTTTCAATATCTTCTTCTAGGAAGGGTCTGGTGACCCTTCTGATTACGTAAAACCCACCTAGCATGATCTTTCTTTTGATTAGCTCAAAGTCCATTGATTTTCTTTTATTTTTAATTTAATCTTTATTATATATTTTTCCATCACCATTTAGCGCCTTATGCCCCCCAGGATTCTCAACTTAAGCCCAATTCAAATACCCTTTACCTTTGCCTTATAATTTAAACTAATCAGAGGAGGGAATCTAGTATACATATGGTCCTACCTACAATCACTAGTAAGGAATTATCCAAGCTGCATACAGCAGGGGTTGGAGGTCTTTGGGCCGTCTCAGATTTCTGCCTATCACACTGCTTTATGAAAAATAGAAAAAATACATGAGACAAGCATAAGAATGAATAATTAATTACAGTAGATTTATACAATGAAATACTATTCAATACTGAAAATAAATGAAATAGAGCTACATTTCTCAACATGAATGTACCCCATAAAATAAACTGATTAAAAGTACAAGACACAAAAGTGGTATGGGCTATATAAAGTTAAAATTCAGTAAAACTACATAGTACATTGTTGGACAGATACACATGGGAGTGACAGTCTCCAAATTCAGTTCAACGGTCACCTCTGGGCAGGACAAGAATAAGGTCAAAAAGGGTACAGAGAGGTCTCAACTTATAATGCCAACGTCTTCTCCCTTAAACTGGGTTGTTGGTACATTGGCACTTAATGTAACATTTTGTATTCATATTTTCTCATTAGATATATTTACAATAAATATTAAAACATATAACTAACCAGAGAAACATTTCATGATCTACATCCATAACACTCAGTCAGAATTAATGGCTTCTTTTAGCTGCATGGCCTTGAAACAATGGGATTTCAATTCCTGTTATACTGAGTTATTTCTTCAAATGAAACGAATGTAGAATTTGAATGGAGAAACTGATAGAAAGCACAATGTGCTCTGATTGAACCACGGAAAAGAGGACATGGGGGAGGGATGGAAGGCCCCAGAGCTTCACTCTTTTGTTGTTTCCACGAACACCATCTGAGTGGGCTTTCACAGTCCTCGGTGCGCAAACCACTATTCCATGACTTTCTGTATCATTTAACGTGTGCCTCCATCACAACATTACCCAGGCGTAAGACTTCATTTCCACCCGTGTTTGTCTGCCCTACTGACTTTGAGCGCTTTGGATCTTTTTACCTCTACATGTAGTATATTTCTTTTGATGGTGGTGAGGGGTGTACACTGGATGTCAATTAATGTTCCTTAAATGTGTTTCTGACAGCTTCCTGATGACACTTGGACTCAAGCGTGCAAAACATCTTGAATACTGAATCAGAAAAGAATAACTTTTATTAATTTAACATTCTTAGTTCATATTAACCATGATTGAGTGGACTGAGGACATAGTATGATAATGCAAATACTTCAAAGGTATGAAGGGAGGACTTTTAGTAAGTCTTGTTCATTGGAATCATCATTCAACTGAACATACGTCCAAGAACACTCCGTTATAGAGCACACTGTCGCCCATCTTTAGCATCCTAATTTCTCACTTGACTTCTCCCTCACCTCAATTCAGCAGCTTCATTTTAATGCTGAGACAACTTCTTGTTCCTCCCAGGACTGGATGCCACTTAGTTCATCAGCTTTCTCTTTTCTCCAGTCTTCTATTATATTGGTTTTTCAAACATCTGCTCATATATTTAATTACCATCTAAAAAAGTGAGGAAATGAAGGAGATGGTATATTCAGATAAACGCCACTGAAATCCAGTGACTTGAAAACACACTTCTACCATTATGATTGTTCCAGCATGGTAGAACCAAGTGCAAACTCTGAGGAAATACCCTTCAGGGGGTAAGATTTTTAAAAATTACAAAAAACAGCATAGATATCTTAATATCACACAAAAAGTACACTCACATCAATAAAAGTTTATATGTAGCTTGTCACCTTAATGAAATACTAATAGAAATCATTAAAAACAAAGGGTGAGAAAAGCTATTTCTTACTTCATGATGCTGCCTTAGTTGCTCCTTCATCATGTTCTCATTGCAATTTATTCATCCCTTTATCACAGCATTTACAATATTGTGTTTTAAATGTAAGTTTTCCTTCTTTAATTTTTTTTATTTATTTTTTTATTTCATGTCTCCTAGCCAGTCTAAACCAACGTTGCTCTTCTGGCCTTGTGACTTAGTTCTGGATTATGGAATGAGGGCTGAAGGGATGTATGTAATTTTTAGATCACATTTCTTTTTGTCCACAGATTGGACCTTGGTATGGTTCTGGAAAGCACTCTCCATCCTGACCAAGACCAAGGGCCCTCTCCTAGGGGGTGCTCAGTCCCTGATTGAATCACGCACCTGTCCTGGACTATGTCTTGACTCTCTGGGATCAGAACAGTTTAGCTTGTGCTGTCATCAAAACAGATTCTAAAATACTTCCCTTTCATAGTTTTTCCTCTTTTCTTTATGAGCTTTGCTAGTGGTTACTATGAGTTAGGATGTAAACATCAGAAATATTTGGAAGCTAAAATTGCAGAAATAATTTTAAAGGCAATCAAGATAAATTAAAATTTGTGGTCAGTCACTGTACCCAAACTTTATATACATGTCATGTGTTGCTCAAATCAGCATATCAAGGTGACACTCTCATTCTAAGTTTATACGAAATAAAAACATAGTCTAAGAACTTGTGCCCTCAATGTCACAGAAAATGAAAAAAAATATTGGAGATACTATTCAGGGAAAGAAACTATGACTTTAAGATTCCAAAGAGCATGTATTTTTCCACTCTACAACCTTTTCACCTACTCCTATAGTAGGTGTTCACAGGGAACTATATTCGTCTACTGTTGACTTTTCCCCAGTACCCCTTACTAGGTGGTGTCATAGGAGATCTCTTGAATTCTCAAAAATTAATTATCAGCCACTTCACATTTTCTTTGGGGGCAGCTCAATCATGATATCAACAAATTACTTTGGGTTATATTTTGTTGATCAAAGTTGTAAGATATAATGAGGTTCATGGTATCTTTCTGCAATTTTAGGTAAATATGGATTTCTTCACTAGCATTAAGTTGAAAAATATAAAAAACAGTATAATAGAGCATGATTTAATTTTGCATATAATACTCTAGAACACAAACTAAAAAAGAATTAGGATTACTAATATATGTAATAAACATAAAGTTAACTAAGACGTAATGTATAAAGAAATTCTGGAAAGAAGAAGGATTTCCATTTCTATGTAATGTAAAGCTAATCTTTCTGAAGCAATTATTAGAAAGAAATAGATAAAATTTGAAAATTCATAGTTTAGAGGTGTCAGAGGCTTGAGAAGCAAAAAGAGATAAACTAAGATTCTATGCAAGGAAGAGCCTTCCTGAGTGAGTTGATGATCACTGGCTGTTTTCACCCCTGGAAGCCTTGAGCAGTTTTGGTCACAGGGGAGGATCAAGCTTAGCCCAGGCAGGGAATCGCTAACAGGGGAAAAGAGAAGCCAACAGAGCTATTGGTTGTCTCAAGGGGCTGACACGACACACCGGAAGCCAAAAGAACTCTAGAAAATAGCCAGTTTTCTCTATAGGCCACAGGCTGATTTCTAGGGAAAAGGGGAGAATGAAGAGAGGTGGAAGATTTTTAAAAGGGAGAGTAAAATACCCCACATCCTCACAGTGTTTAAGAGAAAGTTTGGACAAGAGGTAGCAGCCCACCACGAAAAATGGTCAATATCCTCTTAATACATAAACTATAACTTGAACTTCCATGGGAAGGAAGACCTAGGAGCTAAGCTGATAACCCACAAAGGGCAGAATCAAACCTGCAGTCATCCAGGGCTGAAGGGAAAGAGACCAGCCAGAAAATTTTTCTTAAAAAATGTAATTTATCAGGAAGAAATATGCACACACACAATCACACACAGTTCTTTTTCTGCTCAAATATTTGAAAGAGATAAAACATCTTGACACTTCACCTATGAATATTTTAGCATGTACCCTAAACTGGGATATTCTTCTACAGAATTACCATATGTATCATTATATTCAAGACATTTAATTTTAATTCAACAATGACATTAAATAAATGTTGTTGAATATTTTAGAAATATTATTTTGAAAACAACTTACAATCAAGTTTCATTTATCCTCAAAGTTCTCCTGTTTAGCTTTTTACCCACCCAACACCTGAACAAGGATCACATATTATGTTTGGTTTTCATGTTTAATCTCCTTGATCTATCTAGAGTAGATTGCTATTTAATGTGCCCAGGCAATCACTATGGCAGAGTAGCTCATATTCTAAGGTCATTTGCATAAAGTGACTCAGGTTAAACCTTTTTGGCAGGTCACACTGGACATGGGACTTTACATTGCCTCACTCCATAAGACTTACCGTGGTCGGCAGGTTGCATGCTGTGAGGCTAAGTTTGATGACTTGTTTAAGACGGTCCCTCCCAATCTTCTCTTTTGTAAAGCTCCCTTTCATGTTGTAATTATTGAATAATCTGTGAGGTGATATATTTAGGCTCTGTTAATATCCTGTTCCTTATCAACCTTTTATACATTGGTTTTAGTATCCTCTGATGACTTCGCCCGAATCAATTAATACCAAGGTGTTAGCAGATGGTAATTTTTCTAAACCTATCATTCCTTCTACATATTAGTTAGCTCTTTCTCCTCACCAATCTCCCTGTTTGAGTACCAAGTAGTATATATGGATTCTTTGTTTTAGATGTGTTCAAATTCATTACCATCATTATTCTTTTTGATGCTCAAATTAGATGCTCAGTATGGAAACCCTTTTAAACCAAATCCATGTTGTTGTTTTTAACATGTGCCCATCATTCTTTGAACATATCTTGTTTTCTGGCATGACAAGGTTCACTTCATCATTAATACACTCTATATCTGGCATCAGATATTTCTCTCAGGTGACTGGTTCCCCTAGAGGAACAAGGATTTTAGAAAACAGTCTCCACTAGTTCAGCTTTGCTACTAGTTATCGCTTGTAGGCTCTTTCAGGGGATGAAGATGAGACACATATTGTTCTAAAATCCATGCATTTACACTGATATCTCCAACTGAAATCCAACACCACAGGGCTCTTCATCTTCACTCACTTCCTGTGTAGACATGCTTCTCCCGCAGTAATAATACTAATTTCAAACAACATAACACATCTGTTCATTTTCTCTATCTACATCATACACAAACCTCTCTAACAACTTTTAGCTAAATAACACCCACACCTCACACCTACTAATAATTCAAGATTTATTCACAGATTTTTGTCCTTAAGATTACGTTATAAAGATATAAAATTAGAGTAATATGATCAAATATTACTTTATTAATTTAATTTTGTGTCTGCTTACATTATCTATTTGATATAGGGTTAGGATAGATTCATAAAATGAGAGAAATAATCTGCTATGTATTTAGTGCTCTGTGGTTTGTGGGGGTTCTCTGAGAGCTAAATTTAATGCTCACCAGTTATACTGTACCAAATTATGCAATTTATATAATTTACAGTGTAATTTATATTATATTACCATAAATCTTCTATGTAACTAATTCTCATAAATAATAAAAAATAACATTTTTCCTTTTGTTTCCTGGGAATTAGCTAATCAAATCTTTTCTTTGAATATCCCCTTTATTCCATAAAGCTCTCAAAAGAAATATGTGTGTTTTTAACAGTATCTGTTTCCAAATTATTTTGACTGATCTATAAGAGACTTAAAGTCAAATACATTTTTTAAACAACCTGCAGAAGTCACTTCCTTCAAAATGAAGCAGTAATAAATAGAATCTGCAAAACTGGGGACCTAATATGAGACTGCAGTGAAAGAACTCTCCAGCATGTCATCCTTGTAGCCGGCCTTGAGAGCAGTCCATGCTAGGATAGAATCCAAGTGTGAAGATAAAGGGTAAATGGGAAGACAGTGCAAGGCAATGAAAAGGATCAGATACCTTGTCAGGCAAATTACTGCAAAACTTTTATTGAGAATCAGAATACACAGGTGATAGAAAGAATACAAAGACTTATCTCAAGATTTAAGTAAATTGAAAAGTTTCCTAACAGAAAGTTCTAAAATAAAATATACAGTATACTACTTTTCTACAGTTGTTATGCCATGGCATGATCACCCTGCTGTTTATTGTTGTTTCAAGCATCATTCATACGAACGTTGCTCTCAGATGCCACACCCATGAATATCTTTGACATACTTCTTACTAACTGTAACCTACTTGTTGTGTCCTTTAGTTAAAGGCTGTGATTGGTTTCAGGAGATGTTCTCCTCATTTTGAACTCAAGGTGCACATAGTGCGGGAGGAGGAAGATAGTTGGATGGTTGCAGTAAGTACCAGGCAGCCTTTAATGAGTGTTGAGTCCACATTCACTTCTGAAATGTTGTGTAATGTGCTCATTTCTCCTAAACAGGGTTCTCTGTTTCTTCCATGTTGAAATACAGTTACACTTCATTTGGTAGGAAGTGCTGGGAAGTTATAATCCCCTCACAGTTCTTTCTATTCTTGGAGAATTGTGATGCTATTATAAACTTGTACTCTAAAAAATGTCACTAGGTTATTCCACTGGCTGATTCTTTCACCCTCCAGCTTGCCTCTGTCCAAATCAGAAGGTTTGAGAAACAATAGTTTGAATTCTGTTAATTTATTGACTTCATCTACTATCCCCTCTGGAAGGGGGAGACAGAATGAGTTGTGCCATAACATACTTGAATGTTTTATTTTCCGACTGCTGCTTTTCAGAGTATCTTGATGACTGAAGATGCCTCATTTCTTCTTTTATTTTTATGGTGCTTATGCCTTTTATTTTTGATTTCTAGATTTAACTATGTGTTTTTGTTGTTCTTCCATTAACTCCAAAAATAATGAATAGGTCATTGCTCTCTAGCTTTTTGGTGGAAATCAAATATTTTTAAGAAAGCATTTGAAGTCAACATAAATTGTGGTTAATTATTGTATATTTGTTATGGTTGGAAGGAATTTTCTCCCCAGCTAAGGTTTGAATTAGGGTTGGTTCAGTTCATTTTAGATGGGCAATTGTTTGGCTTATTATTCAAATTTACAGATATTTGATTATTAATGTGGGCATAATTAATACACACAACAGAACAGTATGTGAAGTCAAGGATTGTCCAGGACACACCAGGGTATGTAATCATTCAAGGTACAGTGGAATATATGAAGTCTGTCTGGAAAAACTCCAGCCATTGTTAATATGAGAATGGTTTGTGCAACATCAATATAACCAGGCAGCCAAGGAGAGTAGACTGGAATGTGCACATGTGAACACAAACAAGTTTACTGCCCTAGTCAGTGGGGGCAGTAGATGCTCTTGAGCGAGCATGTGTGCTGTGTGACCATTGCATTCAAAATGAGCAAGGAGAGCAATGAATCTGCATTAAATTTTGCCTTAAGCTTGAACATTCCTCCTCAGAAACTATTCGGATGGTTCAGAAGGCTGCAGCTATGGGCAACTGGTGATTGGCAGCTTCATCACAACAACGTATCCACTTGCACATCACATCCTGTAAAGATTTTTGCTGGAACATCAAGTCACCCAGGTGACTCAGCCTCTGTGCAGCCCAAAGTTGGTACCTTGTGACTTCTGGCTTTTCCCAAAAACTAAAATCACTTTTGAGAGGGAAAAGATTTCAGATTGTCAATGAAAGTCAGGAAAATATGACACGGTAGCTGATGGTGACTGGGAGAACTGTGTGAGGTCCCAAAGTGCCTACTTTGAAGGGGACTGAGGCATCATTGCCCTATGTACAATGTTTCTTGTATCTTGTATCTTCTTCAATAAATACCTATATTTTTCATATTACCTGAGAGATACCTTCTGGACAGACTTCATGTGGAGATGATTTGCAGTTACTTCTTTGAATGCCTAAGTAACTGCTGGTCATCCCAAAGGAACTGCAACTTCTACTAATACTCCCGCTGCACATGGTGCCAACTTTCCTAGAATTATGACCTGAAAGTGCAGGGCCACAGGTCACATGCATTGACATAATGCATTGTGACATAGTTAATTCAGCATTTTTAATTTTGTAGTCTCCTTTTTCAGTAGGTGGCCCTCAAAGTTCTCTCAGCTTCAGATTTCACGAAACCTGGAGCTGTCCTCACATGTAACCTAACTGTTTTGGGTTCAGTCTTAATTCCAAATCCAACTCTGCAGTGGATTGCCTGTGAAAACCTGGGCAATTACCTCATTTTAAATTCCCTCAAAAGGGGGTTGTTGTGTGGTTTAAAAAAACAAAATTTAAATACCTAGATCAATGCCTAGAAGTTTCAAGCAACTTAAAAATTATAGTGATTTAAAAAAAAATTATAGTGATTTTAACTCTGCATTAGTAAGCAAATAAAGACAGCACTAATGAGAGATATTATCAGAAAAATACCTTAGGTTCCCATTTAATACAGAGCAAAGGGAAAAGTTGTTGTCCTGGAAATGTAAAAAATGCCATCTATTCCAACTAATATTGTAAAAATATTTGTTCTACTCTAGTTAGTGAGTTTTTTTAAAATGCCTTTATTAATAAAATTGGCTACATAAATAGGTTTTCTTATTCATTTTTCCTAGCTGAGGTGGGTCAGAGTGTTGTTGGTGGAAATCAGGCTCTTCCACAGGATCTTGAGGAATGCCTTCCAAGGACCCACACCCAGGAGATTGTGGCATGGTAAGGTGGTTTATTAGCATAAAAGGCTGCCCCTGTATACCGCCTCTGTCCATCCCACTATGGAAAAAGTCCAACAGTGTCTTGGGTAAGGCCAAAACAAAAGCCAAGGTCCAAAGCTTCTGCTTCATCTTGAAGCTCAGTCCTTTTAGAGCCCACACCATTTGCCATGGGCCCCATTAGTGGCTAGCCCCAAATAGTTGCATGCTCCCAGGTGAGAGAGAAGATGCAAACACGTAGGGCAAGTGTGCTACCTGGGGGGCCAGAGTTTCTTTGTTCCCATGGGATTATATTAACATGGGTTTGGGATGGACCAGGTATTTTTTCAAAATAACTAATTAACTTCTCATAAGCTTTTGATAGGTCCACACCCTTAGATTGTCTGACATACCTTTTAGGTCAAGCACCTCAAATGTGTCCCCCAACAATCTAGTGGGGGAAGAGTGTCCCATTCACAGAGAAATGCTGTAATCCCTTGGGGTGTGAAGCTGTAACTTCCTGGCTAAGCACACAGGCTTATTCTCCCCAGTTATTAAGCTCAATATCTAATATCCTTTGCTTCCTTCTTTTTTATTAATAATTAGTCCTCCTTTTTATCAATAATTAATTTTCTTTTTAATTTTTTAAAAATTGTTATTGTTATTCAGTTACAGTTGTATGCCTTTTCTCCCCATCCCTCCACCCCACCCTAGCCAAACCCACCTCCTTCCCCCACCTCCACCCTCCCCCTTGATTTGGTCCATGTGTCCTTTATAGTAGTTCTTGTAATCCCCTCTCCTCACTGTCCCCTCCCCACTCTCCCCTGGCTATTGTTAGATTCTTCTTAACTTCAATGTCTCTGGTTATATTTTGTTTCCTTTTTTCTTCTGTTGATTATGTTCCATTTAAAGGTGAGATCATATGGTATTTGTCCCTCACCGTCTGGCTTATTTCACTTAACATATGCTCTCTAGTTCCGTCCATGCCATTGCAAAGGGTATAAGCTCCTTCTTTCTCTCTGCTGCATAGAATTCTATTGTGTAAATATACCATAGTTTTGTGATCCACTCATTTGCTGATGGGCACTTAGGTTGCTTCCAGTACTTGGCTTTTGTAAATGGTGCTGCTATGAACATTGGGGTGCATAGCTTCTTTTGGATTGGTGTTTCAGGGTTCTTAGGGTATAATCCCAGCAGCCCAAAACACTCAAAATCATGGAGACTGAATAGCATGCTATTAAACAATAAATGGGTCAAGAACGAGATTAGGGAAGAAATCAAAAACTTTCTGGAAACAAATGAAAACGAACTCACAACAACCCAAAACCTATGGGACACAGCAAAGGCAGTCCTAAGAGGGAAGTTCATAGCAATACAGGTCTACCTTAAAAAGATAGAAACATTTCAAACAAACAACCTAACCCTATGCCTACAAGAACTCGAGGAACAACAACAAAGACAGCCCAGATCAAGCAGAAGGAAGGAAATAACCAAGACCAGAGCAGAGTTAAATGACATAGAGACTAAAAGCACAATTCTAAGGATCAACGAATCCAGGAGCTGGTTCTTTGAAAATATAAACAAAATTGACAAGCCTTTAAGTAGGCTCATCAAGGAAAACAGAGAGAGGATTCAAATAAACACAATTAGAAATGAAAGAGGAGAGATTACAACTGATACTACAGAAATACAAAGGATTGTAAGAAATTACTATGAAGAACTGTATGCCAAGAAATTTGAAAACCTAGGTGAAATGGACACATTTCTAGAAAAATATAATCTTCCAAAACTGAATGAAGAAGAAGCAGAAAACCTGAACAGACTAATAACAGCAGACGAAACTGAAGCAGTAATCAAAAAACTCCCAACACACAAAAGCCCTGGACCAGATGGCTTCACAGGAGATTTCTACAAAGCATTTAAGGGAGAGCTAACCCCTATCCTTCACAGACTATTCGAAAAAATCAATAATTAATTAACTACCAACAGCAACAAAAAGATCTAAAAAGACTTGGAAAAATATTCCTTATAGTTTTGTATTCTTTATTCTCTCTCCAGTATTTGTGACTTTTACATAACAAACAAACAAACAAAACCCTACCATTTGCAGACGTCTGTTAATTTATTAAAGACTTTGAAATTCCAAATATAAAATAAATCATTTGCTGGCTTTTAGAATTTTGGTTACATGTAAAATGTTTATGTTTTTGTTACCCCCTTTTAACAAGACCAATTTGAATTTTAGCAATTATGTGAGAATTTGCATGCTGAAAACTGGAAGAGAGCTCATTCAAAACATTTGTTGAATGAATGGGTATTTTAATGACTAGCTGGATAAATAAATGAGTACATTGTTTCAGATATACTTTCCATAAAATTGGATAAAATGAAAATTTAACTGTCTCTCACTGCTCTATGAAATATTTGATTCAGATGTGTTTTCCTCCTTTCATTTTCCAGAGTATTTTAGACCTATTTTTACTCTCAAAGAAAATTATGCAAATCATACTTAATCACTCTATAAAACAGTTCTGAATGAAGTATTTCCAGTTATTCATAATTAGTTTAATAGCTACGGTTATTAAACCAGTTTTCATGCTTATTTTATCTTGCTATTCATTCATTTGCAATTTTTGAGGCTTTTATAGTAATTATAGGGGAGAGAAATTATTTATAATATATTAAAATACTCTTAGATAAAATAATTCCTTACTAGTGTCCATATTTGCCTCAAAAGCACACATACAAATAAAACCTCTCTGCATAATTTAAACACATGTCATCTGAGGCATGCACAAGTATGTAATTTTTTTGGTACAAAAATCTAGACTACTAATTAGGCCTTTATTTTGTTAAGTTTATGGTACTTTGGGGTATAAATTATAGCACCTGGATTCTTTTATTATGATTGTCCTATAATTTATATAAGTTGATATTTCTCATCATCTTGATCGATAAAATGAAAATAAATAATGTTTACTCTTGGTAAGTAATGTTCCTGAGTATTCTGATGTGAATTCACTATTTCCTTCCCACCACCATCCTCCTACATCAACACATGGACAAAAACAAACATGCTCTCTTGAGCTAAGAAATGCCCTGTCCTCTGTTCTCAAAACTTAAATTTTCCAGTCGTATGTGTACTCTTCTCAGGTAACTTTTCTTTTTTTATAAATAATTTATGCACTAGAGTTGGTTTATTAAGTCTCCTAGGTAATATATTTTACCTAAAGATATTTCCCCAGGAATATTTAAGTCATTTGGGGAGTGCCTCAACCCTCTTAGGGTTTTAAGTGTGTGTCTCCTATATTGTCTCTCTTAAACCATACAGCTAAGGATGCTAGGGAGTTGGTGCTCAGAAGTCTCAGCAGAAACTTAAAATAGATAAGGGGTTTCCCTGGAGGCATTTGTTAAGTTACATTTTGTCTAAAAGAGTCACAAATCATCAACAGAAACCTACAAATGTTATGAAAGAATGGCATTGGCCTAGACTGAAAAAAGATGAAACAGTTCAAACAAAAACAGGTCTTGGAACTCCAAACTTCTACAGACAGGAATCATACTAAGTATCCTATTGTCATAGATTGACAGTTTATGTTCCCCCAAAATTCATATGTTGAAACCCAATCCCTAACATGATGGTACTTGGTGGTGGAGCCTTTGGGGGGTGAGTAGGTCATGAATGGGATTAGTGTCCTCATCAAAAAGACAGCAGAAAACTCCCTTGCTCTTTCTACAATGTGACAACACATCCAGACTATGGCCATCTATGAACCAGGAAGCATGTCTTCACCAGACAGACTTGCTCTTGAACTTCCTGTCCTCCGAAACTGTTAAGAAATAAATTTCTGTTGTTTATAAGCAGTCCAGTCTGTGGTACATTATCATAGCATCCAAACAGACTAAGAGACATACTCATCTATAAACATGAGCTGTCTTTTATGGAAAAAGACTAATAACCTAAGATTTGGGAGGTTTAGCACTTAAAGGTGGGAGTAAGAGCTACAGAGAATTATTACTGGAGACTAGTAGAACTGAGTCATAATCAAGGGGCTGCCAACAGATGTCCAGGAGGTTTCAAAATTGCTATAGAACAGCAACTCATGGGTACTTTTTGCTTTTCCCTTTTTGAATGAGAATATCTGCAGTAATGATCCTAGTCTTGTACCACAATTGTATGCTGGGTGCATGACACAGGGGAAGGCAGATAACATCTTCTGAATGCACAGGTCCTTCCACCTAACAGAGCAATCTTGAGGAACTGTGCTGTAAGAGACATCCTTCCATGCCTGGATCTAGTTTAGATAATGAGATCCTGGACTGAGAACTGCCGCTATAATAAGATGAGACTTTTGGGGGCCTCGGAGGAAGATGAGAGTATTTTCAATGCGGGAGGAATGCAAATCATTGGTGCTCAAAGGGCAATCTGTAATATTCTTCCTCAAAATGGCCTACAGTGATCCTAGCCTAATGGAGTATACAAATTTGAGTAGTCTGCTCATACACAGAGTCATGGCTGGCTGCCCGATGTTAGTGCGAGAATACACATGCACATTATAAAAAGTATTGATAGGACTGCACAGGTGAATACCATAATGTATATTTATTTAGTCAGAAACAAATGTCTTAGGAAAATGATATCTTCACAGAATTTTAAGCCCCAGAGTTCAACAAATTCTTAAGTAGTCTTCAATAGTCACATCTTCCTCCAAACCCAACATGGCAATTTTGATTACTACTATATGACAGTATAGAAAATGGGTAAAAGGGAAAGAGTTAGAATTAGAATATCTGGGATTCTTATTCTACCTCTGCTATAATTTAGAAAACTTACCTATACTCCATTTGAAAGTTTCTATCATTAAAAAAATTAAATATATCTGGTCTAATTTGAAGATTATATTATAAAGAAGAAAAAAGAGAGTTGTATGATATACCCATTCAAAACTAGAATGGTTATGCACTCTAAAGAATAGCATTTTTAGGAAATCGAACACACTTATGTTTTATTCCAGATATGTATAATTATAGATACAGAATTTCCAGGCAATTGTTAGAATAATGCAAACATTTTCAGAACTAAACTCTTCATGGTAACAGTCAAAGGTGGTAGCCAAAAGGTTTTTTCCTCCTTATTATAAAAAACCACTTCTTAGTGATCCACACTGGTCATTATTGTAAGTTAAATGTTTTGCTTGTGTTACCCCATTATCTACCAATTAAAATCTCTGTAACCTTTACAAGATTCTATCATCTTTTTATGTATCTGTCAACACTAAGAAATCTGAAAGGAAAAGGCATCTACATAGTCCAATTACATATCACTGAAAAGGTCAGCAAGACATCAATATTACAGGATTGTCTGGAAAATCTCATGACAATTTTTAGTCAAGAGTTCAGAGTTAAATTGTTGGATTTCTAACAGCCGAATCTCTCACAAGAATAAAGTGTAACAGCTTCCATGTGGATAATGAGTACTGGTTTGACTATGTCCCTGCTGTAGAACAAAGCTTTGGAAAAAAGTGGCACCAACCAATGCTTCAAACACATTATATTTCTTCTGGTGACTAACAATCATTTGTTTTCTCATATTTTTTCACATTATAATGTGCATTTGACTTGTCATTAATACATTCTGGAATAAGTTTCCAGTTTATCCAAAAGATCTTAAAGCTTCACCAAATTCTATAATTTAAGTTTTTAAAATAATAATTAAAGATATTTGTAATTGTTTATTACCAAGACAAAAAAATCATGATGCCCTTGTTTTATTTTACTTGTACTGTTTGTGATTGATTTTGTACTTGAGCACATTTACTTACAAGGTTTATATGAGCTTAGGGTAAATTTGACTAACTCAGACACACATATTGCCTAAAAATAAAAATACAGCAAACATTGCCTAAAAATAAACATATAGCAAGCATAGCCTAAAAGCAAGAGCAACTGAATCAACTTTAAAATTATGAGATGACATAAAATCTTATAAGTGCTTTTTCAAAAATCTTCCAGTGATACTCATCTTAGCAGCTGGGTCAGCATGCATTGTCCCTGAAGTGCATATGTGCCCTTTTTGTGGGCTAGTCTAGCATATTTCAAGATGTCCAGATCATGAATATTCATTTAATTTCTGTCATATTTAAATTTAAAATCATTTTAACAGTATATATCTAAGTTTTGTGTTGCTATTGTAAATGAAGGCATGACATAACCATCAGAAATTGCTAGGTGCAGCCACATTGACAAGAGATTTGGCAATTAGTTTAAAGTTGGACACTTACATACCACATAACCCAGCAATTCTACTTCTGGATATTTACTTAAAATATATGAGAACATTTCTGCAAAACAACTTATGCAAGAATGTTCATAGCAACTTTTTAAGTAACTTACAATTGAAAAATCCCAAATGTCCATACATGAACATGAGAAAAAAAGATCATTTGAGACATTTTCATATAATAAAATGTGAATTAGCAATAAGTAAGGGCAACTTAGTGATACACAACCTGGATAAATCTCCAAAAAAAATCATGTTGAGTGAAGGAAGTCACACAAAAAGAGCATAGTATATGATGCTATATAGCTGAAGTAAACAGAAAGACTATTCTGTTCTGATAAAAATCAGAAGTAGGGGCCAAGTGCAGGTGATGGTTGATGGGAAGAAGGTATGAGGGAACATTCTGGGATGACGTAAGGTGCTATAACTTAATTGGGGTGGTGTTTGTTGGGTGTATATATACTCTTACTCTAATTCATTGAATGACATCATTGAGATGTGCATTTCACAATGTATAAATTTTATTTTAATAAAAATGAATAGGAAAATATAAAGTGATGGACAAGTAAGAGGACACACACTTCCTCACACACTTGACAAATGTAATTAACATCAAGATTTTTAAATATATATACTTCGTAGTCCTAAGGAAGCAATTGTGAATATGTGTAATAAAAAGAACTGTGTACATTTATTAATTTAAACATAATTTAGATATTAGTGACCATTAGAGAAAAACTAAATGAACCCTCATGCATACATTGGAATACTAAGTATCCCTTAAAAATATTTCTTCTTGGGTGTTTGGTAAGAGAAAACTATTTAATAGTATAATATATCAATGTATTAACATATTAATGTTATTTGTTAATATATAAATATATATTAATCAATTAATCTTATGTTGTTTTACATATTATATACATATTAGATTGTTAAGTAAAATAAGTACAACATGAATATCATAGTGTCATGTGAATAAATGTGGAATAGCCAGACACATGTCTATATAAATGAACCTGTATATATATGTACGTTGGAGTGCTTTATCCCTAATGGTTTAAAACTGAATTTCTGCTCCAGTTTTTAGAAATCCTTACTATAATTGGCTTAGAAAATTAGAGTACATCTTTGCAGCTGGAGTGGGCATCAGTCACCTTGACCCCGGCTCTACCGGGGTTAGAATCCCAGATTTGACACTTGCTCTCTGTGAACCTATGGCAGGTTATTCAACCTCTCAGTAAATTCACGGTAGTGAGAGCATCTCGTAGAGTTTTGTGAGGAATGAGTACATTTAAAGTGCATGAAACTGACTTGGCATTCGTAAGGCTCCTTAACATAGCTATTAAACTCATGTTTTTTATTACCATGAGATCTAGACCTTGTAGGGGTGGGTCCCAAACGAAATTACACTTCTGTTAGGTGGAATGAACTGTATGCTGGTGGTTAACCAATGAAGACTACCACAAATTATTATCTCTTAAGATAGACTATTGAAAATAAGAGCTTGATATATTTTAAAAGATGTCTAAGGCTGTCATTGGATGTGTAATTTATAAAAATTATTTTGATGAAATTGACAAGTGAAATCTTGGTTAGTCATTCAACTATTTGGTCAAAATGGTGCCCATATGTCTTTTCTTACTGTTCTATATAAAAGGGTAAAATTGTAATGAGCAAAATTACATGTGAGTCACACAAAATAATGACTAATTCTTACAATCCATCTGGATTTTTCAATTGATCATTTTAGAGACTTAAAGTCTTTGGAAAACTGAAAAGAAATAGGATTTTCAGTACATAAGACTGACTTTAAGGAGAGTTACAGCTTAAAAGTCAGTTACTTAAAAGAAATGTTTTAATTAAAAATAAGTAAAAAACTAAAATATATGGATATGAATAATTTCTCAATCATCTAATTTGCTCTCCTAAATTATGTTCACTTCTGTAAAGTTTTATTAGCTAGAAAAAATAAGTACTTTGCAAAGGATAATGGAACTCCCTTGTTGGCTTAAACCAATCTTAATATCTGGAAGCTGGGTCCATGGATTGGGGAATATCAGTTAATAGTATTTCCCATGATGCACTTCTAAGTATAAAATAAATTAAAGCTTACTTTTCAAATATCACTAAAAACAAATATGTATATAAAACATAAATATTTATGTAGTGTTTAGTTATTACCAACATCATGATAGATGGCTTTGTATACTTTTCCATAAGGACAATTCTGTGATCTTTCAATATTCTTCCATATTTAAATGATCTCTTCATTTGTGCACTTGTTAACTTGGACTTGTTATAAAAAATAGATAATATTGGAAGTGGTTCCATACAATATAGCATATATTATTAAGTTTACCCACTATATTGCTTTATTTGAATAGGTCACATATTATTGCCTGAAGATAGATGGATAAAAGTAAATGTCTAAATTATAACCAATAGTCATTTGGGGAAATACTTTGCACTTAAGGGAAGTAAGAGTTGCAAAATTTTTAACAGCCCATAGAATGTGTAAACACGACAATAATTTCAAAAGTGTCTTAACTGAATCTTAATTAAATTATTTTTATATTAAAGAAATGAGTTTTATTCAATAAAATACATGCTTTATGGCCCATTGACCTCAGCATTTTTACATATAGCTCATTTGGACAGTTCCCTTGTCAAATGTGAGGTCAAATGAAATACCTGCAAGCAGTAACAAGTGTCACAGCACAAGTCTTCCATTTATTCAAAAAGTGTGAAAAAATTGTAGAAGTCGCTGAAGATACAATTATCCAGAAAGTCCAAACCCTTAACAATTTTTTACTTCTACATTTAGGACTGTTAATATTGTCCAATGAAAGTAACCTTAACAAAAAGACATTTTATTCCCCTTTTCTAGGTGTGTGCATGGGAGGGGAGGATGGCCCAAGGTGAGAGGGACCCACACAAGCTTTGAAATTTTTAAAAATAATATGGAAATTAAGGGCTTAGAAATATTTCTTTCATGAAACTGACCAGGCAAGCTAAAATTGAAAATGGACTGAAAAATGAAATGACTTAATCAAATAGGGGCATTTTCTCCCCTGCAGCCCACCAATATCACAGCCCTTTCACAGGTACACAAACCAAAAGCCATGGAGATCAGTGTTAATAACACAATTTTCATCTTCATTAATTATCTATTATTATGTGAAGTGGAACTAATACAATTATTTTCAATAATATATCTTGAATCCCATCAGCCTGAGAACTTTTTTGGTTTAGAATTTTATTCTATTTAGGCTTTGAACTGAATGATTGGAGTGGAGTTGAGGCACTGAATTTTGTCAGGATCTCTTCTCTACTCCAGCAGCCCTTTAAGATATTCTGGATCTTTTTGATATTTTTTGTTCTATATGTCCTCCCAGTGTCTAGAAAAATACTTTTCTACGTTGTTAAACATGAAAACACTTCTCCTGTATTTTTAATTTTTTTACATAAAATTTTTTGCATTGATACAAAATTTAATAGAACATAATTACAGATAAATGTGTGCCTTTGGTATAAATTAAAAAATCAAATTAGCATTTTGCAATATGAGATATTTGATCTATGATAAATTGCCCTTTTATTTCCCTCTCTAATTCAATCCTTTTAACTTTTTCTCAGTCAGTCACTACACTGAAGGTGTTCTATCTTCTATTTCTATGGTTTTACATTTCTGTTAGATATTTGCTCATCTACATCAAACTCTAATGGTACAAATTCCCAGTTATAAAATGAGTAAGTTCTGAACATCTAATGTCCAGCATGATCATATTTAACAGTACTGTAATGATACTGTGTCATACTTAATAATACTGTAATATTGTATTACATTATATAGTAATATATAATACTGCCTTCAAAGATGCCAAGAGCATAGGTAAATCTTAAGTATTCTCTCCACAAAAGTAAAGTGGCAATTATGCGACTCGACGGAGGTGTGAGCTAGCGCTGTGATGACCATCGTTCCTCAGTACATAAGTGTATCAAAACAACATGGTGTACAGCTTACACTTACACAATTTGCATGTCAACTATATCTCAATAACACACAAAAGGTATGTTTTAGAAAGATAGAGACCTATTTTGTTTAATGTCACATGCCTGCACATAAAATGGAGCAATATATGAAACATATAAACAAGGGCTTATATACAGCTTTATACAATAAAAGTGTAAACTATATTTCCCTCTTTAAAGAGATCTAAAACTCAGAAAAGTGCACAAATCATAAATATGCAGTTCAGTGGATTATTACTGAGTGAACTCAACTGTGTCACTCATGACTCAGATCAAGAAATTAAACAGCAGTTGCATTGAGAAGCTCCTCTCTTGCCTCTTAACTATCTTAACTGTCATGGCTACCCAGATTTCCTAAATAATAGATTAGTATTGCCTGATTTGAACTTAATATAAATCAAGTTAATAAAGCACTATTCTTTTGGATGGTCTAACTTTCTTTCAACATTATATTTGTCACACTCATCTGTGTTGTCATATGTAACAGTGATTTGATTTTCAATTGCATTTAGTGTATTCAGTGTCATATTTAAGAAATATTCTTGTACTCAGCTTTTTTATCTCAAGGTCATAAATGCAGTCACTGATACTATTTTATAGATACTTCTTCACTCTGAAAATTCAGGCATATAATGCAGTTAGGACCACCTTTAATGTATTATAAGACTATAATGTATAGAAGTAAATGTTCACTTTTATCCATATAGTTACCTATTTAACATAATATCATTTATTTTAAAAAATTAGCATTTGATGTACCACCATTTAAGTAATGATTGTTTGTAGAAATTGATAATTTAAACCTAAAATTTGTATGAAAATGAAGAGCCAAAATAGTCCAGGCAATCTTAAAAAAGAACCAATTTAGACTGACACTACCACATGGAAAGGCCCATAAAAGACTTATAGTACCAAACGCAAGATGGAATTGTTGCAATGACAAACAGTCCATTAGGACCAAACAGACAGCACAGAAACAAGCCCACACGTGCATGCTTGTGCAGTTTATGACGAAGACGATGCTACAGTGCAATGGAAAACCTCCTGCAATTTTCTTACCAAACCACTTACCCTAAATCAATTCCAGATGAATTACAGATCTAAGAGCAAAAGGTTAAAACAATAAATCTTTTAGAAAAAACAGGGTGGTTTTCTTAAATAATGTTAAAGATGAAAAGTATAGCAAAAAAGGAAAATAGATAAATTAGATTTCGGCAAAATTAAAAACAAAGAAATGTTAAAGATCTCTTACATACAAGTTTCAAAATTGATAGGCATAAGTGAAAAGACCACCTTATTCAAGGAAAAAGGCAGGCTGTCTAGTGGAAAGAAATATTACCAAAACACATATTAGAAAATAAACTGAGTGAGATTATAAAAATACTTATAAAACACTAAGACAAAGGCAATCACAATAGAAAATATTTCAATAGACTTGAAAAAAATCTGAATGGCCAACACACATATGAAAACTTTCTTTTTTTATTAGTAATGAGGAAAATTCCAACTAAAGCTGCAATAACATACAGTGTATGTCCATTCAAATGGCTAAAATTAAGGTGCAGTCAAAATCGCATTTTGACGAGATGTGAAGCAATTACATTCTGGTACACCACTGACGAGAGTGTAAATCTGTCTAACCTATCTGGAAAACAATTCAGCAACATCTGTTAAAGCTGAACCTGCCAATCCAAGAGATCTGTACCCAAAACATACGTAGGTATGTTCACCACAAGATAGAATGTGCATTGCATCCCCAAACTGGAAACAGCAACAGCCATCTACAGAAGAATGACTAAATAAATTGGGATATACTCACAAACTAAACTAATAAAAATGAATAAACTGCAACTAGTCGCAAAAACATGGAAGAATCTCACTAACGTGGAATTGAGTGAAAAAAAAAGCCAAACACACATAAATATGTACCGTATGGCTCCAATTATATAAAGCTCAAAATTTGGCAAATTATTTTGCTAGAAGATAGCACATTGGCTACCTTTGGTGTTAATAGTGACCAGGCTGGGGTTGCGGGAGAGCCTATGGAGTATCTAATATTTTGTGTTGTCCATGGTGCTGGTCACGCAGGTCACCTACTTTATAAGATTCACTGAACTGTACACTTGTGATTTGTGCACATTTCTGTAAATAGCTTACACTATCAACATCTCATTATAAAAAAAGGAGTACAACCTATTTAGATTTCTATATTAGCTTCCTTGGTAATTATTTTAGTATCAGTGTAAAAACTTTGAGAAGAAGCTGGGGCCGCTTGAGGCCAGTGTACCAGCTTTGAGAATGGAGGAGCATGAGGCAGGTGCCAGAGTGCACCACCCTGGCTGGTGGCTGCTTTGGTCAGGCTCCCTTCACCAGACAACGGCCTACCTCTGCCCTCCACCTTGTTGACATTTGACACGACTGTCATCTCAATCACAAACTAATGTTTTGTTAAATCTTTACATTGCAAAACTTAGACAATAGGCCTTGAAATAATTTAACAACAGATCCCATTTTGTTCCCCTTGGAAATCCAACTCCTTAGCCAGTGATTTGTGATAAAGGAGAAGCTCACAACCACAAAAAAAGAGCACGTGTAGTATTTCTGCTAATTTCCATGATCACACATGGAACAGCACAATTTTTATTTCACTCAAGGGTAAAGTATCTATCTCCTATAAGAAAGGTCTGTGTTAAGTCAGATGAAGCCCACGCTCTCCAGACGGATTTTGGTGAGGCAGGACTTGAGCAGCATGGAGCCAGCCTCTACATGCTGTGAACACATTCATATCAGCCTCATGCAAGTCCCAGGACTGCTGAGCCAACAGCTGCTCTCTACCAGCAAAGCTCCTGTTATTGTTGAGCACGCTTTTCCTGGTCGCCGTACAATCTTTGTATTGCACGGGGCTCCACTGCCACAAGGGCTCATCACCAGCCAGGGACTGTTTGAGCCGACAGCTGCCCAACATAAATAGCAGTAGTTAAGTGGACACATCATACATGCAACAATAGTCATCCCAGATATCGATATAGCAGCAATAGCTCAATCACAAATCAAATCATAGCCAACATGCCTGAACAATGTGAATTGACCAGAAAGCTCATTTTAAGCATGTAAAAAATAAATGTATCTATTAGCATGCTTAGAAGAACACAAAATCTTAATTGTAAAGCACACCACATCACACATTTTCTGTAACTCTGCAGAGTATTTAAATTGTATCCCTAAGTATTTTACGATGCCTTCTTCCTCAGTGAGTCATGACAAAACAAGTTTTGTACAGTTACTTGAAAATTAAATACAATTCCAGAAATGGAAAGATCATAGGACTAGAAATCAGGAGACACTGATTTCTAGGCAGTATTTCATTGATTGCCTGGATGGCTGTAGGCAAGTCACTTCTGTGTTAATGGAGATGATAGCTGTTGCTACCGTAGAGTGCTGAGAGAGCACATGAAATAATGTGGAAGCCCCTTATATGCTGTAAAGAGCTATTAAAAATTAAGGTTTTAACATGGCTATAACTAAGGCAATCACCTTAAATAATCTATATTTGTATTTCTAGGACAACTTACGTGATTGTTACATAAGTCTAAATCAACATTTTCAACATTTTTTTCAACTTCAGAAGCTAAGGGGTATCACTTCTTATTCATAATACATGAGTACACTTAAAAGATTCTTTTTTAAAATCTGCATAATTAATGTCTTTTTGTCTCAGCATAATACTTAACACTCTTGAATTATACTCTACAAACAAATCCAAGCATACGTTTTTATAATCTTGCATACATTTACCAAGATTTCCAGAATGTTCTAGATGGAACTGACATTTTTGTAATAAGTTTCAATGAAAGGGATCATTGCCACTCTCTCTCTCTCTTTCTCTCTTACACACACACACACATTCACTCACTCGCAACAGCAAGCAGTAAAAAAAAATGATCCTTTTCTCTTTCCAAAATACATGTCCTGTCAGCCTTGCAGGTAGCCATGCTCTCTCTCAAGCTTATTGTACAAAAAGGACTACGCAGAACATGTAATTTAATTTTTTAATTAAACCTTCATTTCTATTTAATTGCACACTACACCTTCTTCAGTGCAGAAACATATAAGAAGGAAGCGATCTCAAACGTATTTAAAAGTCCTGCACTGCTCTAAAGTAAAACTAGTCTCCATAGCAACCGGCATACCACCCTCTATTTATTCCAAATACTAAATGACAAATCAAAAGTGCAGCTGTAATATCAAGGGATTCTACTTCTCCTAATGCAATACAAAGCTACAAATACCTCTATTAGCATGGCTATTGTTTGTGATAACCCAATAAATGAGAAAAGCAGGTTTTCACAATGTAGTCAATGGTTGCAGTTTTTTGCAGTGAGAAGACTGTCGCAATAACCTTGACTTCTATTCTGTAAAATGCCCTTGGGTGAGAAAGCAAAACAGAAGGCATTATTTTCATGATGTTAGATATTTTACACTGCAAATGAGATTTGTTTGTCTTAACCTAAGAAGCAAATCAAATTCCCAATTACATCATCTAATAGCTACTGCTGGGAGACACCGTCAACAGGATTATTGATTTGGAAACCCAACATCTGCAAAACGCAAGCCTGGTCTATTAAGCTAAACAAAGGCTTTGAGGCTCAGCTGGTCCCTTTTTGCTGTCTTCATCATACTTTAGGTTAAATGAGCTCCAGCCCAGGAGACAGGATGAGAGGCTGCTGAGAGTCCATCAAGTTAGTGGCCAGATGGATGAACATCAATCCTACCTAGTACAAAACCTGCACTTCCTCCCACTCAATCACATGAACTCTGTCTCTTGCATGTTCAAATATACATATATATATGCATGCACACAGACACTCCTTCCTTAATAAACGTGACAGGTGTAGTGATGAGAAAACCAAATATCTATACCTTTCACATTTCAATTTATTTTTAAGTCCTCTCTTGAAATGTCAATATTATAGAAAATTAAATATGCTTTCACATATAGAGAACATAATCTTATACCACTTTCTCTTAAAAGCTAAACTTTACAATCAGAAATATTAGTATATTTATTCATCATTGTATTTACAAATATGCTTAAATATTTAGGTGTAAGTCACCTAACTTTGATGAGATTGTGATCAGTAATCAACAAAACAACAATATTGTTTATTTGCCAATTGGAAAGTTAAAAACTCCTATTAAAACACACATGTGTGCACACACATGCATTTTGGTGTTCTTATCGTCTACAATAAAGACTGAGCCCCCCTTCTGGAAATCACCCGGCCACAGCCCATTGTCACCTCCTGCCTGCCTGTGCACTGTGCAAACACGACCCGTGCTTGCGTCAGCAGTACAGGACCCGGGTCAGTCACTTCACCCAGGTTTGTCTGCAACACTGCTCCCTGCGCGTATGAACAGATGGATGAATAGAACTATTTCATCATAATCCCTTCACGATTCTTTGACGCCTCTGCTTGTTTTTGTCACAGTAATATACACAGACAGAATGTATTCTGAGATTCTTCAAAACAGCTCACCCAAAGTCCTGAACATACCAAAATATATAGATTCCTTAATAAACACTAGTTTCAACAAATCTTCTCTTCTCAGAAATGGATATACTACACCAAAACCAGTAGTAGATCTATTTAAAGTAATAATTATCAAAGTCTTACAAAAAGATATAGCAAAATATCAACTATATGTTAATCAGTCTATTAACTATTGTTTTTTGCTAAAATCACATGCTAAGATTTAATCAAATAGGAACGGATAAATCAAATTGCCTTATAATTAGCTAAAAATTACATTAAAAATTCAATACTTAGCAATTTTTAAAAAATTAACCACCTCCTCTCACTCTATAAAATAATGCTATACTATTTAAGTATATCAAAATATCAAATTCAATAAAATAGATATAAAATTCTAGACTTGAACATTTTACAAGAACAAAACTGAAATTTAAAAACCTCCCAGCTGTCTATTTTTAAATGAATAAATGTAGACAACATTGTATTGTAATGTAAAGAAGATTGACATTTTTAATTAACACAATGAAAGAGGTTTCCAATTAATAAATGAAGCATATTTTACATGTAAAGGATTAATGCTAAGCAAGGCTTCCTTTTAGAGCCAACTAAGTCTAAGCTTTTTTTTTTTTTAAAGATTTTATTTATGTATTTTTAGAGAAGGGAAGGGAGGGAGAAAGAAAGGGAGAGAAACATCAACGTGTGGTAACCTCTCGTGTGCTCCCTCCTGAGGACCTACCCTGCAACTCAGGCATATTCCCTGACTGGGAATCGAACCAGTGACCCTTTGGTTCACAGGCCAGGGCTCAGTCCACTGAACCACACCACCCAGGGTGAGTTGAGGCTTTTTGAGTTAGAGAAGACTTTGGTTTCAATTCTCACTTTGGCACAAGGAGGTTTGATTTGCCTGAACAAATTATTTAACTTCTCATCATTGGTCCCCTCCTCTGTGAAACAGGTAAGCAAAATCTGTCTTGCAGTTTTACTGTGAAAAGTAAGTGAAGAATATAAGTAAATAATCTCTGTACTGTCTAGCTTACAAAAAGCTAAGTGAATTTATTTCCAAAAGAACTGGGCAACCAGAAATGTGAAAGATAGTTTTCACAGTAAGAAGAAAATTATGTCAGAGGTTAATTTGAACATTTCAAAGAATAAACAGGTTTAGGAATATAATATATGTTGGTAAATATAAAAGGGTTTTTTGTTCCTTTGTTTTCATTTCTTAAGTTATTGGAAAGAGCATTGACTATAAAGGAAAAATAATAAAAAATAAACTAACTCTAATAAAACTGTGAGGTTTATAACATCTGAAATAAAATGGATGACAACAATAACAAAAATGAAATGTGGAAAATAAAAGTATACTTTAGTAATATTATTATACTGCAATGTATATGTGTTGTTAAGGTAGGCTGTGATTAAGTAAATAACGCATATTGTAGACTCTAATCACTGGGGGGGGAAGCTGTAGATATAAGATGATGGAAGAAAAAATGAAATCTCCCAAAGAATTAATTCAAAATATGACAGCAAGATGGGGGAAGGGGAGCAAAGAACACATGATATGAGTAGAAAACAAATCAGATGGTGGAATTAGATCCAACCGTACTGATGATTATATTAAAACGTAAATAGACTAAACACTCCAATTAACAGACAGGGGTTGTCTTGCTTTAAAAAGCAAGAGTGAAATACAGGCTATCTATAAGAAACTCGTTTTACATATGAAGACATGAGAATGTCAAGGTAAAAGAATAGGGAAGTCATAGCATTCAGACGCTAATCAGAGAAAACTTGGGAGGCTTACATCAGAGTAACTTTCAGAATAAGGAGTATTAAAAGAATAAAGAAGGGCATTTCATAAGAATAAAATAGTCACTCCATCAAGAAAACTTAAGAATTTCAAAAATAAATGCATTTAATGAAGAAGCTTCAAAACACATAATGCAAAATGGACTAGACTGAAAGGAGAAATAAATAATGACACTTGGAGATTTTAACATTTCTCTCAGTTATAGACAGAACAAGCACAGGAAAAAAATCGATAAGTATATTGTAATGGCTTTATAATGTGTCACTTTTCTCTAGGCTGAACTTCGTTTTCCAGTATTTTCTTGCTTGCTTGCTTCCAGTTCCTGGGGGGGTCACTGAGAAGACATTGGTGATACCTGAAGGATGGAAGGGGAGATGCAGCTCTTTTGAAGCCCATTCACCATCACTGCTGACCTGCTAACCACTTTATTAGCATAAAACAGCAGCTGGGTCTGCAACTGCTGTACATTTTCCTGGATCCTCCTTCAACTTCTCTGACTTCGGGACCAGGTATGCATTTTTAGCTCTGTGGGGAAGAGGTAAAATACTGTTAGATACCACTTAGGTAAAACAGTCTTACCTAAGGTCAGAAAGAACAAAAATTAGTCTGGCCTTGTGGAGTTCCAGCTCAGGCTAACGGGGTCCACCATGCCCTGGATCTCCTCAGCCTTAAATTCATCTTCCTTTCTGATGCCCTTGCCAGGGAACTTCAAGTTCCAACATCAAATGTGAACACACAAGACTTACAGAGACTGTTTAACCCAATCTCACAGTTGTGTAAGGTGAATTCCTGGGGACAAATCTGCCAGTCTGTCTGTCAGTCTATCTTCCTATTGCCTATTGATTTTGCTTCTCTGGTTGAACTCTGACTGATATAGTTATAGAAGACTTAAACAACATGATCAACCAATTTGTCCTAATATTTATAAAATATTTAACCCAACAATTCTAAAGAAAAAATGAACAAACAAAAAAGAAACAGACTTATAGATCAGAGAACAGACTGATGGTTAAAGGGGGCATGGGAATGGGGGACTGGGTGAAAAGGTGGAGGGATTAAAAAGCCTAAGTTGGTAGTTACAGGACAGTCACAGAGATGTAAGTTAGAGCATGGGTAATATGGTTAATAGTATAACAACTATGATGAGGCCAGGTGGGCACTTAAAATATAGGGGGACCACACTGTAAGGCACATGATTATCTAACCACTATGTTGTATGCCTGAAATACAGAGTAATATTAAATGTAAATTGTAGTTAAAAATTATACTTTAAAATGCAAACAATAAAAGAATTTGCCTATTTAAAATCAAAAGTTTGTTAACCTAGTATCTGCAAATCCTTTAAAACAGATTGAAAGTTATGTGTATAGTTACATGTTTTTCCGGTTGTAAAAAGATGTCAATAAATTTTATTTGTCTTGAAGCCTTCTGTGACCTAAAAAAAAAATGCAAGCCACTATGCAAGACAATTGGCATTTGCTAATAACAAAATGAGAAATCATTGCAAATCTCATTTTTATTTGTAACAATCAGCAATTTGTGCCTTGGTGCTAAAGAAAGTTGGAGTATTAGCTAATTGTAAGTATGGTTTAAATATAAATTTGAATCTATTCATTAGTCAAATAATAATGATGATGATAGTAAATACAAGGTCTGTCTGGAAAAAGTCCAGCCATTGTTAATATAATGAATGGTTTGCAAAATATTGAGATTGAGGTAACCTGGCAGCCAAGGAGAGTGGACTGGAATGTGCATGCATGAACAATGATGACTTCCCGGTACTAGTCAGCAGGGCGGTAGATGTCTTTGAGTGAGCATGTACACTGTGTGGCCATCACATTCAAAATGACTGAGCAAGCAACAAATCTGCATCAAATTTAAGCATGAACATTGTTCCATGGAAGTTATTTGGATGATTCAGAAGACCACAGATATGGGCAACTGGTGATTGGCAGCTTCATCACAATAATGCGCCCGCTTATGCATCATGTCTCATGCAGATTTTTTTGGCAAAACATCAAATCACCCAGTGACTCAGCACCTCCTAAAGCCCAGATTTGGCTCACTGACACTTCTGGCTTTTCCCAAAATTAAAATATCTTTGAACTGGAAGAGATTTCAGACCATCAGTGAGATTTAGGAAGATTTGATGGGTAACTGATAACAATGTGTGAGGTCCCAAGGTGCCTGCTTTGAAAGGGACTGAGGTGTCATTGTCCTATGTACAATGTTTCTTGTATCTTGTATCTTCTTCAATAAATGTCTCTTTTTCATGTTACATGGCTGGATACCTTCTGGACAGACCTCATATTTTATAGCAGATAATATTCTAAGGGTTTCATATGTATCATCCCATCTACCTTTCACAATAAACTTAGGGACTAGGTTCCATCACCACTCCCTTTTACAGATGAAGGCGTGAGCATTTAAGTGGCTTGCCAAGACCACACAGCCAGCTAGTGTCACAGCAGTAGTGTCGAAGCCGGGATTCAAACCAGCCTGTCTTGCCCTACAGGCTGCTTCAAACCAACACATAAGTTGCCTCTTAAAGGCCATATGCTTTGAAAATTGACATTTAATTTTTATACCAATTGGTCATTAGTATGCAATTTACTTGAATTAATGTTGTAATAGTTGGTATCACTTGTATGGACAAGCATTTTCATTACAGTAACCAAATTTGATTTTGAAGAATTTTACCTTATATATTTACATTGATTTTTAAACATACCTTCTGTTAGGGAAAATAAAATGGTGTGATTCTTCATGTTCTGCACTATAGCATAGCCAATCAGTAATCTGAATTGGCCCTTTACTGTATGTAATAATTTATACATTTAAAACTAAGGTAATGGCTATTTAGGCTCATTTATGGCTTTTAGTTTTTATGAGATTAATGTATTGCTTTTTTTCATTTGTTCTCTAGGAGCTAAATTATTTAATTTTCTTTACATACAGCAGTTTGGATAATGACATATCCTTGAATCAATGGCAGTTTTTTAAGGATAATATAGCTGTTTTAGAGCTGCAAATCCCAGTATATGCAATGAGTACAACTTTGGACAACAGCTGATTTCCTAGGGCTGAGTATACTTGTACAACAGAAGCTGAAAAATTCCTTTCCCTGGCAAAATTGTTTCATAGGTTAAGTATCTAGTTCTATGATGGTAATATAGTATGTAAGTAAGAAATATTTTCTGGTTCTTCCATGAGACATCATAAAAGTTAATTCTTTGCCACTAGTAAGACTCAGTATTTTATAGAGCTTGAATTTAGGGAGCATTTGGAATTTGTCCCCATATTCCTATGAAATCACTATTTTAATTATTTGAGTTCACTAATTAAAGGCAAATATATGCTATTTATTCAAAAAGTAAGAAAATTATAAAATGTTCAAAAAATCCTCATACAATCTAAAATCTGCAAAATGTTGTGCCCTAATTTATAAAACTATAGAAGTTGAAAGAAGGAGATGGAAGAGACCTGGTAGATTTGCTCAACTAGACCACAGAGAGTCTGGAACTTAATGCTATGCTTGGGTCTATGGTTCTAACAGAGACATGTCCCCTTTCCAGATGGAAACAATAGACTATATACATATATGCATTGTGGGTTGTTTTTCAAGAACCACCAACCTACCTAGTTCAGTCCTTTTATTATATAGGTAAGGACACTGGTCCAGATAAGTTAAATAAATCTGATGAGCAACGAATAACTAGAATCAAGTCTGGTTTTTTCCTAAATTCCCAGTTCCCTATGTATAATTTTAACTAGAGGCTTAAAGAAACCTCTAGTTAAAATATACCAATGTCTCATTGGTATATTTTTAATGTCTTAAATATATTATTTGACTTACACTTCCTGCAGAATTTTGCATTTTGTCAGGCTTCATCCCACAAGTAGTCTTAATCATCATCTTATATGCTGAATCTGTGACTTCTTTAAATATTTTTACTGTGAGGAAAATATTACAACTAATTTCATGAAACCTATTCTTTTAGTTTTTCCTGGATGTGGTACTCAGAGAAGTGACAGGAGGAAGTTTTATTTAGCACAGAATATAATTGCCAATTGGAAAAAAAAAACATTGAAATTCCTTGACTTCTAACAAGTTTGAGTCAGTGTTAAAAATCAAAATTGGTTCCCACAGTCTCAGCCAATACCAAGAAGCTTCCTAGATAGTGTGATAACATATGTAATCTGGGTCTCATTTTTCTGTCTCATCTGCTTTGATCTCACTATAATTATAAACTTTAGAGTTGGAAAATGCTCTTGTTCTTTTAAACTGTATTCCATATTGCAGTATATGAAAACTTTAAGTACATTTTAATTGTTTAAGTTAGTCTAATTAAAAATTAAATACAGTAGAAAATCCATTACATAAGAATACCACTCTCAAAGTAGTAAGGGAGAAACTGCTTTAAAAGGCACTAAATAAACTGTAGTCATAGTAAGATGTATAGGGGAGAGTTTGGAAAACTTCCAAACTCCCAGTCACAGCACATGTAGCCCATCAATAGCTTGGAACTGACCCCTCTCCCTTCTTATGCCCTGCACCCCCAACTTTCTCTCTTTTGCATTCCGTATTTCAGTATCTAATTGCTTGCCAGCACATTTCTTACTATTAGCACCACACTGCTTGTACCTTATTGCATGTTAGTCTTTTATTTACTTGTCATTCTTCCCTAATGACCTAAATCATCTTAAATTCAGAGATCAAAATTGTGATTTCTTCTCCCCACACCCACACTGGGTTACAAGAAAATGAGGGCTGCGAAGTAGGCATCTATTATTTAGAAATCAAGAAGTGTCATAAGAAGACTATAGATCAAAATTTACCAGTTTGTGGTATGAAAAGATTACTTGGGTGAGGGGTGGAAAAGAACAGGACTTGGAAAATCAGAACAAGCTTTGATTTAGGAAGTGATGTTTCAGTTATGCTTCAACTTATATGGATGTCAATGGAATAAAACAATGGGCAATGGACTTAAGATTAAAGACCGAACCAAGAAAAACAATCAGGAAAGTATGTGTAAGAAGGAATTACTCCTGGCTGGCTAGAATAGCAGGAAGAAAGCCGGAGGAATAAAATGTTGATACCAGACTCTAGAACACCTTGGAATTTAAGGATTAGGATAGATTCTGAACAATAAATGAATGAATGAACTGTGCTTCAGGAAAATCACTTTTGCAGAATTTTTTAAATGTGGCTTAAAGAGGAAAGTTTGAACTATTAACAATGCCAAGCTGGCATTCCAGTCCATCTCTGTACTAAGGAAGCCAATAGCTGAATGGATTGCACATTCCCAGTGATTACAAGTCATGCAGAAAATGAGATAGAATTAAATTTGGAAGTCTGGATTTTGCTTTTACTAACTTTGTGAACTTCAGTGGTAATTAAACCTCTCTAAGTTTTAGTCTTTATAAATTAACCAATATTTTGCTTGCACTATATGGTTGTTGAAGGGATCACATGAGAAAAAAATAAATTGCTATAAAAATTACAATTTAAAATAGAACTAATTGTTTTTGCAATACTGGTTTAATGAAACAGAAATACCTTTTGACCATATGGAGTCCAGATTATAAACTTCAAAGACTAGATCCTTTTCAAGTGTATAACATTATGTAAAAATATATAGTTAAGAAATCCATCTTGATATCACACCCATGGGAACAAATGGTAGGGAACTCTATAGCTACACATTTTTAAATATTTTTAGGTATTGTGAAGTTATAAGATCAAACAATAAACATCCGCTTTAACATTCAAACTTATTGGCTTGTATTTAATTTTATTATAAAAATGCATGCTTGTCTCCCCAAATTGTATAAATATGTTGAAGCAATCTGGTAGAATGCATCAGAAAATAACCTGGAATGCATATGCTTAGTTAGTTCTTAGGTGAATTTAATTACAATGAATTTAATTACAATGAAAATAATATGAATGAGACATGACCTGGAAGTAAGAATGTCATAATTTAAAAGCAAATAGTTCAGAAACCCAAACCTACTCTCCGACCAGACATCCTTGTGATTATAGTAATCCAAACCTAGTGCCCAGAAAGTGCAAGAGTCTACAATACTGTTAACCTTCTGTAACCAGAGGTGGAGACCATTTACAACTCCAGAGTCAACTGTAACACTTCCAACGCTTTACCAGACAAGTCAAGTATAAAAATAAAAATACCTCAAAATAACTTTCAGAGTCCACGACCATTCCTCTCAAAATTAATTGTAAAGTATAATTTCCTTGTCAGTGTGAGTTTTATCTCAAATTGACATATTATTTTACCATTAATAAAACAATCTCTGATAAATGATAAATAATTATATTTAATTACAAATAACTCCATGGTAATTTAAGTACAATTTCTACTTATGATAGTGATTTTATTATTTTTCTCAGGCAATATTCATCCATTTATTCAATCATAGCACACAGTATACACTTGGTGCAACTGCTGTGCTGGCTGACAGTAACACATGCCACTGCCCTCAGGAAGATTATGGACATGCTAGAAGTGTGATATCACATTAAGATATTTAATTTGGGCATTCTCAAATGTTATAACATACTATAGAATTGTATAGATTTTATCATCCTTGGAATAGTACTCTTAGTAAGCCTTCATTTGCCTCCTGTTTTGCATCCTCAAAATCATGTTTTTGTTTTTATTTTCTGCCATCCTCATGGCCTTATGTTTAAAAAAAAAAATCAAGAATGAAATGGATAAAAAGCTAATTCTGAACACTGCCAAGGATGTGTCTAAGGATATGACACAGGAATTGTCATGCACCCATGTCATTTAAAAAACAAAATAATAATCAAGCCGAAGATTATAAACTATTTTTCCACATTACTTTAAAAAATATTTTTTAAACATACTTACTCTTTAAACTACAGCTTCATAGCTATGGAGAGGGAAAAATTATCCAAATGCATATATTTATTACATAAAAAGAAATAACCCATGTAATGTCGGCATACTATAAACTCAGTACAGTCACATTCAGGGTGGGGCAAAAGTAGGTTTATAGTTGTTTCTATGGAAAAATAATACAATACCTACTAAATAATAATACAGGAATAAACTCTGTGTACTTCAAACTGTAAACTTACCTTTGTCCCACCCTGTACATGTATAAATGCTATTCTGTGTTCTAAATATCCAGAAGAGATTTTTGTCCCCAAACATTATACACAATTGCCTAATTAATGGTGTTATGATATTCCATAGTAATTAAAGAGAAATGAGTAATCAGAATTCACTTGAACTCTTCAGTGAGAAAACATACCAATGGAAAATAACCTTAGGAACTAAAACCACAGTGACTGGAACCAAATTGTCATCTCTTTTGAAAGTTGGGAGACTCTATGTTGTTTTCCCATGATCTCATGGTGTCTTTCATTAAACATTGGCATTCTCTTTCTAACCACTTCTACATCCAAATAATAATGTAGATTTTGTTACGTCTGTGGTATGGCCAAATGAAGGGGAAGGAAAGAAAAGAGAAACTGCTGAATTCCACTATTAATATAGAATAATTCTAATAAAGATGCCCACAGCAGAAAAGGGGATTTAAAATAATAGAGACAGAGACTTGACAAACCAGCAAACCGGAGAACAATTTAGACATTGATAGAAATATAAACAGGTTGAATTTCAAATAAAACGAGGCTATGTGCAATCTAATTAGAGAAATTGAAAGGCTTTATCTCAGAGATTATCAAGTCCAGCTTTGAAATTTGCTACTCATAAAATTAGTCTTACTCTTAGAACAAACACATCATACATATATATGTTATATATAGTTATGCTTGACTTCAGCCTCTACAAAACATCAGTAACCCACTTCAATTTTACTTGGTAAAATGAATAACCAATTTAACTGTATAGATTGGAGACTGTTGTACAATAATAGTGTATATTTTTAAAGGCAATCTTTTTAAAAAATTAAGTCCTTTTTTAGCTAATTCAGAATTATTTTATTTTCAATGCTTTTATTTTTTCCCTCTGAAATACAGAAACAGATATTTTCTCTCTATTATTGCAAATAACTACAATTTCTTAAAGTCAGGTCTTTGACAGAGAGGGCAGATTGGCCTCAAACCACTCTGGAAGCGATGAAGGACGGGGAATGGACTGATTATACAAAGGGAGTAACTGAGGAAAAATGACTGATAGAAAATCCTAGTTTGGCAAATTTATAATATGTTGTGTCAAAGAAGTTAATGATTGCATTTGTGAATTTTGTTTTTTATCTGTTTCTTATAAAATACTGTTGTTTATTCTCCCATTAAATATTTTCTGTGTTTTATGGATACAAGATGCCAAATGTTTTTTTTAAAAGATAAACATGAATGACAAAACCTTTCTAAAGTTCTTCATCTTGTTTTAATTTTTAAAGCTATTTTTAAAATATGGAAATGAATGTGAGACTTTATATAGCCAAGAACTATATAGCCACTTAAGAATATAAAACAATTTGTTATTTTAATTGAAATCATTGAAACCATAGTTGTTGACTACACTGTATCTTTTCTGGATGCTTTATAGGGTTCAGAGAAATGACTATTCATTAAAGATATGCTAGATAATAAGATAACTCAAGTAATACATAAGGCAATTTTATCACTTTCTTAAAACTACACTAGTACAAATTCCTAAGGCCTTAGATTCTCAGTAACAATTTATAAGAAATATATCCATCATCTATATTAATAACCAAGCAGTTTGGAGCCAAGACTGTTGGCCAGAATATTGGTGATTCCATATTCAAAAGCTTCTTAGGATTCAAAATCTTGAAAGAATAGACTAACAAGTAGGCACTAATTCCCCAGTTATCAGAAAAATGGGTTGTTGAACATTTTTTATGCTGGTAAATGGAAAGTAGTGAGATGAGAGTAAGTTTGAAGAATCAAAATGTCCGAGTATCTTCAGGGATCTCTGAGGCCACAATTTCTCCAACATTTAAAATAAAGTCTTGCTAGGCTGGTGCTTACTTTTACTCCTAGTACTAATGTATAACTCATTCAATTTCTCAAACCATTGGTGCCCTCTCTACATGAATTCAGCGAATGAGGGATGGGCATCAAGCTTGCCAGAGAGACATTCAGAAATTTCCACTGCCACGGAATAAGGAGAGCAAGTTTCTTATTCCAGCTGAATAAGTTCTAGCAGAACAAAAACTGTGGACGTGGTCAAGAAGCTGAGGTCAGCATGCTAGAGGAAGGAATCTGGATGATTTGCCAATGAAGGACATTCCAAATCAAAACCCGAGAGAAATAAGCTACACCTAGGGAATTAGAGTCAAAGGGGTAAAAACAGGGCATGGTGTGTTAGACTACTCGTGACTGATGAAAACCAGAGTTTATTTGCCCAGTCTGGATAAAACTTAGCATGACTATACATGTTGAAAGAGCCAGATGGAGTGAAATTTCATCATTCCCGGTATAAGCCTTTCCTTTCTCCATCGGAACACCTTTTCTATAGCTGATCTTTAGCTTTAACTAGCCCTTTTTACTTTGCCCCTAAAAATCATATTACAGGTAAACTCACCACTTCTTTCTCCCTATATTCTGGATCAAATTCAGCCTGTGCAGCACACCATTTCCTCCCATGCTTTCTTCAGGAAGACCTGCTGCTGTCTTGGTTTGTTTGAAGAGGGGTTAGTGGGCAATGGCCTCACAGTGACAGTTCCACAATGTCAACTCTCGTTTGTTGCCTTCTCTCTCTGGTCCTCGTGTGTTCAAATAAGGTATTGGGTACTGCATGTAATTAACAGTATGATGATTTTGACAAGAAATAAAGAATGTTACTGGATTTTTTACTAAGTACATTTTACCTAATCCAGAGGTTTAGAGAAATCAACTTTTGAAAGTTGTCACTTCAGATGAGAGTCAAGGATGAGCAGGAGATGGCTCAGTGAATAGAAAAAGAAGAAGTAACAGAAGAGGGGAAACAGCAGTCTTTCCAAGTATCCCTCATTATTGAAATAGGTAGAAAACTGAAACTTACCAACTATCTGAGGAAAGCCTTTTGTAAATGATAGAGACCAAACCTTACAAATTATCCAAGAAAAGCCTCTTAATATTAAAGGTAAAATACCAAGAGGTGGAGGACAAAGAGGAAACAGGAACTATAAAGGAAAGAGAAACCTTAAAAGAAAGTCATTAATATCTTCAAAGATATTGAGATATCGAAACCATTCTTTAAATGAAAAAAGCATCCTATGAAAGGGAGCATTTAGACATATGATTATAAATGAGATGAAACTAAACTGCATTGGAAATATAATGGGACTGAAGGGATAAAGAAAGAGAAGGGGAAATGATTGGTGTGGAAGACAAAATAGGAAAAAGGGAGGAGGATGGATCAGTAACTGTGGCTAAATGAGTTTAAGAACGCTTGTCTTCACTTTTAAAGATCTCCATATTGCTACAGTGCTAATCTGTTTTGTATCACCAAATGCTCAGTTTATTGACCACACAGCCAACATTGGTAAACACTTTTTATCTCTCAGTCAAGGAAAATAGTGGAGTCCCATGTATAGCTCTAGAGCCAGCACCAAAATGGAACATCATCTATTCTTAAAGCATTGACAGCAGAAGCATTGAGCGAGAGTGGGTCATGAGAAGTCAACTGTTTTGGAAATACACTGACCTCTTAGGAAAGTATTAGACTTTTAACAAGTCATGGTCTACTCTTCTGGAAACAAATTTTCCTTATTTTAAGGAGCAAGGGTATCATAAAAAAGAGAAAGGCTAATGACATTAATAAATTTAGACATCATCCAACAGCTAACAGTAATTTGTTAAAGCAGAGTAACTTATTAAATTTTGGAATTTGGTTGTTTCAATAATCTGTCTTCAATATTGTGGAGAGATTTGTTAGAGACAGGTCTACAGCCAGGCAAACTGGTTAAGAGGCTGCTTCAGTAGGGATGGAAGAAAAATAAACATATTTGAAGATTTGAAAGCTGAAACCAGTAAGTGTGTGACTGAGTACACGTGAGAGGTGAACGTGGGAGAAGAACATGGACTTGCACACAGATCTCCAGCTCTGGGACTACATAGCAGGACTGCCAGCACCCCAGTGTTCACTCTATGACCCTGGAGCCGTCTGCTCAGCTGGCTCATGGCTACCTAGGAAACCTGCTACATTACACAGCTTCCTTTGAAACTTCCTGTGGGCACGTGACCAAGTTCTAACCAGTGGTCTAAAAGCAGGAATGGTGTGTGTGACATACTGGAAGCATCCTTAAATGGAGCAGACGTGGTCTTCTTTCTTTTCCTTCTGTCTGGAGCCTGGTATCATGATATGTGGTTGGAAGCATCACCAGCTATCGGTGACAATGCTAACCAGGAGAGCAACATAAGAGTGGCAGAGGAATAATATGAAAGAAAATTATTTCTACAAATGCATGAACCTGTCATACAAGCCCAGAGCTGCTAATTTCCAGACCTTGTATATGATAGAATAAAATCTAGGATGGTAAACCAACATCGGTTTGTGTTTTCTGTCATATCTATCATCTTAACTAAGGCAGCCATCTCTGACATTGTTTGTTGTTAAGAAATACAAAAAGGAGGTTTCTCAGGGAAGGGAAGAGTTCAGTTTCAAATGTACGGCATTTCAGTTGTTTGTGAAACATTGGGACACAGATCGATTAGATGACTAGGGGACCTAAGATAGAGACTTTTAAAAAGTAAAAAATCGGGGGAGGGGGTGTAAATAATAGTCTGATACAGAATGAAAGCCAGGAGGGAGACTAAAAAATAGTAGCTCATAAACCATGAAGTTTGAGCAGCACAAAAGCCAAGATGGGAGCTTGTTTCAAGAATCAAGTGGTCAACAGTGACAGATGTTGAAATGTCAAGAAAAGTGAGCACCGAAGCCTGTCTCTTGAATTAAGGGGTAGGAAAGTTATGAGCAGCCTAGGCGAAAGTAGTTTCATTAAGAACAGATGGTAGATGGCAGACTGCAAGTGGGCTGGGGTCTGAGTGGCCGGGGAACCAGCAGAGACGGGCAGCACAGTGGCATGGCCCAGCCCCATCCTGTCCGTTACATGGCACCACCCTTCCAGAGACTAAATCTGGTGCCCACTCCTCTGTAGCCATAACACAAAACTTCTTGCTTATTCTTTTGTAGTTCAGTTCAATTTTGTCCATTAAGTTTAGACACACTAGATTTTCAGCCCACAACTTTCCACTGTGGGAAGGTCATCTTAAGTGTTTGGTCATCTTAAGCCCTTCTATCATTCTGCTCAGCAGCTATTCCAAATTTAATCTATTATCTTGACATTGCTACATAATCCTCAAGTCCCTGAATCTGAAAATAACATCCTCTGCTCACTCGTAAAGCACGGTTCTGAACTTCTGCACTCTATATTTTGGGCTAAAATATCCTTTTGTATAGGGGTGGGGTGGGGGTAATGTTATATATTACAGAGTGTTTAGCAGCATCCCAGGTCTCTACCCACTTATGACAGTAGAAGCATCCCTGAAATTTGTGACAACCAAAAATATCTCCAGATATCACCAGCTATCCACTGGGGAGGCAAAATTGTCCCCAGTGTACAAGCACAATCATAGGGTAAAAGGGGTAATTTATCAAGAACTTTATCAACTTTCTTCCCCCACAGCTACAGATTCAACACCCCATTCACATTCTTCACCCAGAGACTCAAATGGTAGCAGTCCAGTCATTTTGAGAACTCACTTTGCAAAATTTTGTGCCCTTCATCTTTTCCTCTTTATGGAATTGCTGTCAGCCTATATGTAGGTAGACTCACCCTAATAAAATAATGATCAGTCTGAATCTCTTATAGCAATCAGAAGATTCTAACCTCCTCTAATAAATTCTTCTTAACCCTCTTTAAGTCTCCCACCTTGTTTCTTACATCCTATTGTCCAACCATGCTACATCCTACATACCAACCATGTTAAACAACTTAATAGTTTACATTCTTGCCTCACTTGTTCAAATATTTTTGCCCTTCTTTTTTTTCTACAAAATATATTCGTTTCTTCTTATTCATGTACCCAACCTCATGCATTCTTAAAAATTCAATCTAAGACATTTTCCTGGAACTAATATAGGTTGGGTTCCTTGCTGACATAATTCAGAAAACCCTGGGTTTACTTTTATCACTATATTTATCAATAATCTTTCACCTTCAGTTGACTCTTCCTGTCTCTGTTTTCACAGCTATGGGCTCCTTGAGGGTAGGGTCTGTCTTCTTTTTCTATTGTGCTTAGCTTCCCTGAATCCAAAATGAGCATGAACTGTGCCATATTCCCACACAGAAGCAGGCTTCGTTCTTTTGACTTGATTTTACTCTACTGTGTAACACAATGGAAGCTGTTAGGAGTTTCATTTACACCTTGGTGCCTCGCAAATGCATCATCTTCAGCTCTGTCGATTTTGGTCAACTCATTTTTTTCTATCCATTTATCTACTCATCAGGAGAGAGAAAAGTAATGAAAATAACACATCCTGTCCAGAGACTGGTTAATAACTGCTGTATTGGACGATGCAGTAGCAGCTTCCCAATTGGAACCAAGCAGCTTATTCATTGACTGATGACTCAAACGGAAATTGTTTCCTTTCCTTTTCTAGAGAGTTTTGCCACAGTTCTAAAAAGAGGCTTTGCATAAAGGTAATCAAGGATAATGGATAAAGCATGCTTCCTGTCACTGCTGAATGTCCTAAACAACTCATTTTCATTTTTGTTCATTTGAGGTTATATGTGCTGGGTGGTATTGAAGTATAACAGTATTAAATGAGTTTGAAACCAGAAGACAGCATGCACTTTGCTATGTATTATTAGCCTGGCAGGAAAACGTACACAGTTTAGTTTTTATTTAAATCCTAGGGAACGGAAAATTTCACAAATTAGTATTTTTTATAACAAAAATCTTGCAAAGTTAGAAAAATCCAGCCTCATACAGTTAACACAATTCATTCTTACTATTTACTCTTATAAAAATATATAATTTATCCAAAGATTATTTTGTCCTAGTGTTATCAGAACTTTATCAAAATAATTTAATCATATTCCTCAAACAAATTTATTCTAAGTTGTTGTAGGTTTATCTAGCTCAGAAATTTGTAACTCTGTTTCATTGCTTGATATCCTAGGACAGAAAACACTGGTAAATAATAAGAATATCTTTATACTCAGACTAGCAACGTTGCCTCCTCTGTTCTACTTCCTTGAAACTGGAGAAATTTATTTCAAGATGTATTTAGAGAATGTTTTGCTTAGGTAGATAGCCATGGAGAGGGACTCATTGAAGCAGTAAAACATTTCTCCACCTACCCGCTATTTTCCTTTTTTCCTTCTTCCTCCATTTCACAATAGCAATGACATCTGAGTCCAGGGATGCATGAACAAAGAGCAGATAAAGTTCTAACACTGACATAAATTTAGTCATTTTTTTTTCCCAGAAGATGTGTTAAACCAATACGTTTTCTAATCTATTAGTCTTGACCAAAGACAAGATGTTACTTGAAATGTGTTAGAGTGTTTGATAGACTATTTTTATTATGACTTTATTCTTTGTTAATTTGTTTGTTTGCATTATACCTCTCCCAATATAATGTATATTACACAATGGCAAGGATTTTTGTAGGATTTTGGGAACTGGCACTATATTCTGAAACTATATTCTAAATCTATTTCTCCAAAATATTAACAGTCATATGCACGTCAGTGTGTGGCTCTATAGATATCATTAGCTCCACTCCAACCCCGACACACACAGACACACACATGTATAACCTGAATTTGCTGGCTAGGTAAATAAGACTGGACACAGAAACGGTCTTCATTCCCTTTGACAAGGAAAGGAGGAAGAGGACATTCTACTTATATACAATCCATTACACTTCATACTAGCTTGGCTGTTTGTACCTTGTTTGGCAGATAATCATTAGTATTTTATCTCTCCTAGAAAGGATTCAGTTATTTTAGAAATTTCTATTTTAAGATATAGACTTAAAAATCACTTCCCACAGACTTCCTTGTTTAAGTTTTCTCAGATCTGTCACTTGGAAAACTGAAATTTGTCGGTTTTTAATTTATCTTCTCTACCTTCTGAAAAATTGCCCTCTATCTTCCCAGGACACTCAAAACATTACATGGAATAACTTCATATTTCTTCTCATTATACAACCATGGAGATCCCAAGTCAACCATGAATTCTGAGAGTCTGTCTCATCACTGATAATTCTCTCACAGTTACAGACAGTGATTTAAGATCCCTTTGCTTTCATTATCTAGCCTATTGTTTTGTATAACAATATTTACAAACATGAAATGCATCCTCTTACACAATGCATCTTTGTACTTTTTAGTATATTCTCAACACTCTTCAAACATAACAATTATCTAATTTGAGAATATTTCATCACATCAAAAAGAAATTTAGTAGCCATTAGTAATAAATCTACATTCCTCTCTGTTCCTTGCCCCAGAGACCACTAATCCACTTTGTGTCTCTGCAGATTTGCTTGTACTATTCATATAAATAAAATCATATGTAGTCTTTTGTGACCAGTTTCATAGATAATGATTTTCCATGTTTATTTTTATGGTAACATACAGCAGGACATCATTCCTTTTTAGTGCTGAATAATAATTTATTGTATACCACATTTTGTTCATTCATTACATCATTTAATGGATATTTTAGTTGCCCTCACCTTTTGGTGATTACAAGTAATTCTGTTGGAGTCACTAACACCCAAGTTTTTGTGAATATATGTTTTCTTTGCTCGTGGGTATGTACATAGGAGTGGAATTGCTGGGTCATGTGGTGACTCCATGTTAAACGTAAACATTTTGAAGAACTGTCAAAATCTTTCCAAAGTGAGTGCATCATTTTAAAATTTCATCAGCATTTATAAGGATTCCAACTTTTTCACATTTTTGCCAACATTTGTTATTTTTCTGGCTTTTTAATTTTTGTCATCCCAGTGAATGTGAAATGGTATCACATTGTGGTTTTAATTTTTATTTCCCTTGTGACTAATGATGTTGAGCATCTTCTGTGGAGTGAGGTCTATTCATATCCTTTGCCCATTTTTTAATTGCGTTGTTTGTCTTTCTCTTGTTGAGGTGTAACCAAAAACATCGTTATGTGATGATTTAAAAGGAGGGTTTTTCTGTAGCCTATCAGCGCAGAAACATCAGAACGCCTAAAAGAACTTCACATGCTACTGGGTTAGCATAGTAATGATCAGCGTTTTATTTGAAAACTTTCATTTGGGATAAAGCAGTTTGAGAAGGGAAATTGTACTATTTCATTTCATACTAAAATTTATTTCAAAAAAATGCACACATTTTAACTGAAGAGAATTATTTTGCAAAAGTTGAGTGCCTCTTTCTGTGGCTATCATTTCTCTAATGATATTGATGAAATGGAAATACACAGGTGTTAAGTTGTCTTCATATACATTAAACAACAACAGTAGCTTAGTGAAAGATGGCCTCTCATTTATGAGGGAATAGCCACGTCTGAATAGAATTTGAAAGAATATAGTTTGAGAATTTCTATGTTCAACCCTCATTTTTTAATAAATGATTACAGATAGCACTGGAGTTTTTCTGCCATTGGCTTCTAATACATGTTGGTAACATAAAATTTTCATCACTTTTACACATAAAACAAAAGCCAGAAAGCACTATAGAAACGTTAGCGTGAATGTAGATATTAAAGGTTTCTTTTGCTTAAACATCATTGAAGAAAAGTTACTGGAGAAGAATTACTATGTAAATTTTATGTACATTTCACATTGTTGTGAAACTAAAATAAAGTCAATTTGATAACTTTAGGCTATATCTTACTGTAAATGACTACATCTACTTTAAGAATGAGAGCAATAGGCCAAATTTACAGAGGTAGAAACTATAGGTCTGATAATGACATAATTTCTCAAGGTGATGGCATGAATTATTAACAGAAGAAGAAACAAATTCCAGATGTTTCTGACTGACTCCAAGTGCTGTACCGCTTCCATCATAAAACAATGCTTATTCAAACATCTGTGATAAATCCACAGTAGGAATTAAACAGCAATGTAAAGCACTAACATACTCATGGAATTTCTGTATTGGTTGACAGTTCTGGTAGTACAATTCATTTGTTTTTTTCCCTAAAAAGTAGCCAGAAACAAGTCTGCAACTGACCCTCCCAAGAAACTACAGAAGTCAATTTTAATTGTTTCCTATTTTCAAATTTACCCCAAAACAAGCAGATTCCCCAAATAATAATGATTTTAAAGAGGCATGCCCCTACATTACAGAAGGCATAATGATGATTCAATAAATGGAAAAGCTCAAGAAAATAGCCTAATGTTTTCTAAAATATGGAAGATTAAAGGCCCATAAGTTAAGGACTTACATTTTCATATCACCAAATAACTGTGTTAATTATAAAGCATTATAAATGCTTAATATTATTCCTCCTAGTATTCATACTTTATCCTTATATAGTCCTGGTTATTGTAAAATGTTGCTAAAGTTTTAATTATGTCTTAGTTTTCATGAGAAATTTGGACACAGAATGAGCTTAATATAACATGCCATGAATTCTCTACATCGCTCCCCAGGCAGGCACAGTTAGTGTCCTGGGAGGTATGTTGGAAGGTGGGCCACCACTCACTGCTGGTCATAGTTGCCATCAGGGTAATCTGAGAAGCAGCGCATGTTATGGCTATTGTCCAAAGAACAGAAGACTGTCCAAATAGGTAATCAATCTGTTGGTTCAGGCAGAGAGAAAGCTTCCAAGTAATGATGCCAGTACCAGAGGAATCCGGGAGACCAGACTGAAGAGTGTTCAAAGCAGATGGTGAGAGTTGTAGCCACCTGGAGTAATCCTCTGAGTCAATTAACCAAAACCAGTGCTGGATTTTTGGATAATTCTTCAAGCCATGAAAGGGAAAGTGCCTGCCTTCAAAACACAGTTTGGATTTTAAAATAAGGAGAGAGATTTTTTTAAATTTATTCTTTCTTTTGATCTTTTGTACCAGCTCCCTTCTGTCATCACCCCATTCCTCACTCAGCCTAGATGATTATCTTAATTTATCCCTACAAGGAACCTCATCAAATTTGCCAATGTTTTGTTTTTGTTTTTGTTTTTGTTTTTGTTTTCCATTACAGCCATAGCTCAAGAGCATGCACTGACTCTATTTCTAAATGTAGGCTACCAAATACTCTACACAAAAAAAGAGGAAACATAAGGATTGTTGTTAGTACGGATTTTAATGTTCTAATCTAAACCTTTACTGTAGTTTATTGTCTTTCCTGTCATTGACCAATTCCCTCTACTAAGTAACAATTTTAAAACTTTGCCACTCGATGAGTTCTACTACTACCACCCATCACCTACGCAAATGACCGCAGGGCTTGGAGAGAAGACTAAGGAGAAGATTTCCTAAATATTCTTGTATGATGTAGGGTCATTCCCTAAGGACACCCAGTTGTTTTCCTCCTTCAGAACGTTCTGTGTCTATGGACACATTGAGGCTTTATCTCATATTGAGAGAAGGCCATGTAATCGAGATCCCATTTGCTCAAGCCCCTCTCTATTCATGAGTGTTGCGATCCTCGTGTTAAAAGAACTGAAGCACCATGAGTGCACTGATGCACTAGAAGAAAAGAGCACCTTGAGTTGACCATCACTATCACTCCTAGATACCTTACCATCAATTAGCCAGTGTGAAAGAGCTCAGCAGGTCATACGAATCTCAGAGATACGTGTATACTGTTAGTCCCACCTTCCGTTATGAAAATCACTTCTGCTTAGCCCTCAGTGGCAAGTACACTCCCTACCCATCTCTGCCTCGCTGTGATTGTCCCATCCTCACTGACCACAGGGTACCTGTGTCAAGAGTCCACAGATTCCTCTCAACCTCAGCTGTCTCCAGGGATGCCAACCACAGCCACCTCCACCAGCACACAACAGAAGTGACCCAGTCTGTGTGAGCTCTGGCCAACTTCATGTAAATATAACCTGGCAGTGCATTACCTCATGCCAACATCCCACTTCCTGCCCAAGGCTTCCCTGTGGTACTGCAGATGTAAAACCATGCAAGCGGTCTTAACTTCAAATGCAAAATGAAGGAGTGCAAGAGAGACAGTAGTTAATGAACAAATTCTTCTTCCTTCATCCTCCTGGTTGGACTAGCCTGAGATGTGGTTCATGAGACACTTCAGCAAGATCCAGTAGTCAGTTTTATTTGATAGCAAACAGTGGCCAGTTTGTTGTCAGACCCTGATATTTTTCTCCCTCCTTCTCTGCCTACTCTTGCTCTCTTGGTTTTGCATTCCTTAATATCAGTATTTGCCATAGGCTCTTCTCTCTGACGTAAGATACATGTGATGAATTTAATCCAGAATTTGAATAATTCTTCTTATATTTTTCCACATCTTTCTGAAATCTCAGTGTCTGGAATAGATCAGAATTAAGTTTGTATTGTAAGGGACTGCCACTCAATTCTTATGTACTTACTAAATGAAATGCCATGCCTCACTTACCCTGTCCTTCCAGGAGCTTCCCATTGTCTTTGAGACAAAAATCAAAGTACTTTCTAGCCTCATACACATGATTCTCCTCATCTGGCATCTGTGTGTCTCTCTGTCTTTAACTTCTGTGACTCTCAGCCCTGTACTTTACAAATTATTTCCAGTTTTCCACACACATCATCTGCACATCTGCTAATGTAATTCTGTTCATGGTGTTCCTTATTCTAGGAACTTCAGCTGTACACTTGTTCTTTCTGTAAACTTTTCATTCATAAAGTCTCAGTGTAACTTCATTTTCCTCTAGGAAACATTTTCTGACTCCCTCCACCAGTCAATGTCACCCTGAGGAACTGGGTTACATAATGACATCGAAGTAAAGTCATTTGCCTCCTTGATGTCTCTCCAAATATATCAACTTCTTTGAGATCAGGAACCAAGTTTTATTTATGTATGTATTCCTAGGACTCTAAACAATGTTGACTATACAGAAGGTGTCAAATACATAGTCACAAAATAGTCAAAATACACAACAGGGGAGATTCAATGGAAGTCCATTAGATGAAAGTACAATCGACCAAGTATGTACTTCAAGAAAAAATGTTTCGATTTAGCTACAGAAAAAAAAACGTGGTGTGGAAGACAGGCAATAGAGATCTCGAAGAAACCAAAGAAGAAGGCAGACACCACAGTTCTTCCTCATCAGTGGTGCTTTCCTAGCAAACACCATCTCCCTCAACATGTCTCTATGATGAAACTTCTTGGCTTTATTATAAACCCTGACGCCCAAAGTGATTCCACTTCAATGCACCCTGTAGTCCACAGGTGGCAAACACAAGGCCCACGGGCTGAATCTAGCCCTCCACCTTGTTTTTTCTGGCCCAGCACCTTGTTTCTTCCCAACAGCAGTGCCCAGCTCTCGCTTGCCTGTGAAGGAGTAGTTACATTTACACAGTCCTAACATTACATTCGGCCCTTTGAAGGTTTCCACAAGGCTGATATGGCCCCCGGTGACCGTGAGTTTGACACCCCTGCTGTAGTCTATAACATGGACTGAGAAAATCTTTTGTTCAATGAATTCTTTATTGTGATTATGATTATGTTAATGGAAAACCTCTTTGTTTTGTAAAACTTTGGACACTTGAACTTAAAAACTCTGTTTAGAAGCATTTACCACAAAGATGTTAGAAACAACAAACCCCACAAAGATTAAAACAAATGATTATGCTAATTATCATAGTTGCTGTTACGTATCAAGTGCCTGCCACATAGGAAAGGTTCAGTACAAGATCATTTATATTTAATTCTCATAAATAAACTATAAGTATCATTTTTCACTTTACATCTAAGGGAAATATATCTCAGAGAAATTAAGGGATTTGATCAAAGCTCATATCTGTTTGAGGTGAAATTGATGCTATTAAAAGAACCAAGGGACATGTCACAATGGAACTAACCTTAGTATAAATGGATAGCTTTATGATTTATAACTTTTTAAATACAAATAACAATTAAATTTTCAACATTCAGTCCCAAAAGACAGGATTTCTGAAGAACCCACTGAATGTATTTCTTCTTGCCATTTACTGCTGGCATTCATTTGTTTCATTTGCTTTAAGTCTTATATTTCATTTCAAATGGCTTCCTCTGTTACTAAAAATGAACTTAGAGCATAAAGAAAAAAAAATACTGGCAAGTTATTTCTAGTTCCGTAGATGAGATTTCAGGACTTCTGTCATTTTAAAACAGAATCTTTCCTTTTTCCACCCTTAGAAAATTACATCACCAAAGATTAAAGTATGATTATGGTTTTTCTCATACGTTGGGAGATTGGCCCTCACGATCTTCTATTCCCCTCACCCCCACTGGTCTCTCAAAATATTCTTAACGGATTCCAACAGATAAAAATATCCAAGGGTTACATCTTTAATCTATTTAAAATTTAGATTTATAAATGGAAAATTCAGTTTTTGTAAAGAGCAGAGGGTTTTGTTATTGCTCCTGAATGAAGACCAAGGTTTAATAACATATTGTTCAGAATGAGAACCCCATCTGATAGACTGAGATTGCTCCATCCCCGGTGGCAGAAAAGGATATCAAAGTTCCCAGAGAGGGAATTTCGGTGTGAGGGAGGGGAGGTCAGGGCTCGTGACTCAAGTCACCCGCCGAGGCTGCCTCTGAGAAAATGAGCGGCTGTGGCTGGAAGCCCAGGTTGGACAGGCCATCCTGGCTGAGAACCATGCTCTGGAAAAATGTCTGAACATGTGAGTATTAACCACCGAACCTGATCTGAGAAACCCACGCATAAGCCTCTCCGCATTCTAGGCAAGCAGGGTCTGTGCCAGACTGTGCGTGTCGTCCCCACCCTGGACTGCATGCAGACAGCTTGCAGGGGAGACAGGTTATGGCACAAACAGGTAAACACCTGGTCCCCCTTGTGCACTGACTGAACTCTAGTTTGTCTTTAAATGGAACTGAGAAGCTGGAATGGTATTGAGTGGCTCTGCGGTAACTTAACAATTCAGGCAGCAAGGAAATTTCTCTAGAAGGAGGCCAGGCTGCTTCCCATTTTTAATTAAAAAGATAGCTCCACACTTGCACTGTGATAATGGTAATGTGCCATACTGATATATGTTTCTGATAATCAAGTAGTGTTCTATTTGATTATATGTAAGTTACTTAAGTCCACCATACTCCTTCATTGCTTTAGAATGGGTGGAACCTCATTATCCATTAAAAATCAAGATTACAGTGTCCAGAAGGAGCAAAAATCAAGTACCACTATCCTTACAGAGTGTGCTTTTAGAAAAATTTATTCTAGTCTGATTGTGTTACCCTTTAGAAAACCATGATTTCCATGCCACTGGAAAGCTCTTATTTCAAGCTGACCGCATGTCAACAATCTTAAACAAAATTTTCTTTCCCTGAGTTAACTGTGATGAAATCCTAACATCAGTACCACCATATAATTATAAGCTGCCTGGTTCGGACACATATCATATTCCGGACTGATAATGCAATTGTTTATAAGAACATGGGTTCATGAACTTGTATTTTGTTAACTGCTATATGCTTTTGTAATGCCTAACTGGAGAGTTCTTTCGGGAATGCACAGCAGTGTATCTGTATTTCAAAGTAAAATTTCTGATTAAGTATTTACATTTAAATTTAGTATCTAAACTTTATTGAAGATTAGACTGACTCATTAATTGTACTATTGTGCTTAATATTTACATACCTCATTTTTGATGAGAAAAAAATATGTATGATCTACATATTTGCAAATTACACTTCTTATTCATGAACTTATTAAATCTTATCATTGGTTAACTTTGAAAAAAATGAACTTTATTCCCTAAGTTTAGGGATGACAAAACAGAAGAGTTTCCCTAAAGTCAGGTATAAACCCATCTCTCTATGCCTTTGGGGGCTGTTGCTGAGCTAGGAAAACTAATATTTACAATTATTCTGGCTTGACATTTAACCTAACATGAAGGTCCAAGAGTTCAGAGAGATTGGGATCTTCATCACAATAACCAGTTCATCAACAAATATGCCCACCAAAGTCCTCCTAGTATTAATTAGTCCTTCGGCAGAGGTGCGCATCAACTCCACTGCTATTAGAAAAGGAAGCATTAGGTGGGTTACCATGCATGATCCCTCCTCCTGATAGAACGAGAATGCAATGCTGTATTGGCTGGCCACTGCTTAGTGGAACAGGAAACATTTTCTCAACAGAGCCCAAAATCAAGCTTTATGCCTAAAAAACAGGTTTCCAACACTGACAAGGACTAAGACCCTTAGTGCAACTGCTCTGCCAAATTCTAAACAAACAGCACATCCCGACTTTTTGTTCCTCCATAAAGTATTAATTCTGAGTTTCTATAGAGCTATCTAGCAGTAAGCTAGGCATTTGTGAAAATTCTCAAAAATCTTTAAGGCAAAAGCACCAATCTGAGCAGGTTTTCTGCCAGATGTTTTTGGGAACTGTCCAATCAACAGCACTTTCCTAAACTTTGCCAACAGACATGTGAGTGCTATCAGCTAGACACATGACATTTCAACGTCTGTCTCCACATCGCAAGACACGGAGCTCCACTGCCTCTCCATCTCAGCACTGCTGGCCAGAGGAAGAATATTTCATCAAAGAAGCGCATTCACCAGGGGCTTGACTTAACCTGAGATTGAGTTCAGATAAGAAAGTATGATTTTGTACCTAGTAATGTAGTGTTTGTTACTTTCACATAACAATATATTTTCTCTTGCCCATCCACCTTTAGGGGTACGTGAATGCCTGTGCTTCTTCAAAGTCATGTTAACAATTTCCAAAGTAGCAAGCCTAGTTCCAAATTTACCTCTATTTGTAAAGTCAAATGTTCCACTCACACTGTCCCAATAAGAAAAAGTAATCAGGGTTATGTTTTTATCAAGAAAAAAAATACTTATTTCTCCTTAATTGCAAAATTCATTTTCCTCAAATGCCAATATATACAGTTATTTCTATGTAGTAAAGCACATTAAACTTGTTGCCTTGGAGAATAATTAAGAAACTAATAAAATTTTGGTTTTTTATAATAGGTGAGTAAAAAACATAAAATGCTTATCAGGAGAGAATTTTCTGCACTGGAACTCTACATGAAAAGAAGATAATATTGGAGTTAGTTCTCCAAGGACTTGTCATTTCTCACAGCTTTTGAGAAAAGGTCACTGACAACTTTACTTAGGGATGCTTGCAAAGCTCTTCCTGGGCAGGGGGCAGGCTCGCTTAAATTCCCATCTCCTGACACATTTCAGCGTAATGAAGAGATAGCGTCTCTGAGGGAAGTTTAGGCAGATTTGCTGGCAGTGTCTTTTTATAAGACTGGGGCTTTCTTAAAGTCAGTGTTTTTCAGGTATAGCAAGAATCCACTGTGTGTGCAGCATTCATCTGGGCCCACCCGTACCACCGCCCTGGGCACTTGAGGACAGGGGAACCAATGCCCATAGAAAGCCCATGCTGTCCTCTGTGCCATAAGTAATACCCTGTCTACACCCATTTGGGTGCATTGTCTCCTTACGCAGCAGTGTGGTGGGCCCACCTGGCAGCTTCACTAGTAGCTGCTGGTCAGGAACTGCTTGAGCGCTCGACAGGTGGATATAGACAAGTAAACTTTGTAAACATTGAACTTAGAATTACACTCTTTGCTCTGTTAAAAAGGGGGAAGCCAGAAAGTGTGTAACAAGGCATAGTGGTAAAAACCGTGGAAATGAAGTTTTCATAAGAAAATATCTGCCTATGGGCACAGAATTGAAAAACATTCGTGTTTGCTAAGTTTAAATAGAGAATCCAATGTGTGTGTGTGTTCATCTCAAGCACCCAAGTTTTTCCCTTCAGGATAGTTGACTGGATAAGAGGAGTATTTCGAGTCAACAAATCTGAGATGTAAATAAATGTAAGGAAAACTAAACTTTTACTATGTATATCATCAAACACACATACACATATACACAGACATTGATAAATTGGAGAAGAAAGATTCTAAAAGTGCCTGTTGACCAAAGGGATATAAATTAATAGTATTACCTCCTATTAATGTTATTTTACAATATATATAATCATATTTAACTCCACTTAACTTTATGACTTGCTTTTCATTTTATGTCCACATATCTTTATACATCTAGTCATTTCATTGACCTTGCAGCCCATTATTCTAGCCCAGTTTAAGATCTTCGATGAGCCTCCTAAAAGGACAGACCTGGAACTTCAGCACTGAGAAAGGGTTAATGTATTCCACACCAGAGGAAAAGGTGCTGATTACAGTTCACCTTTGACATTTGGTTTTACCACAGTTTTGTTTCTTGTTTTTGTGGGTTTTTCTAAATCTGCATAATTCCAAAATACCCAGTGCACAATCCTAATTCATTGTTTAGTAAGTCACAAATGACTTATAAATTACTTTTTTGCAGCATGTACATTTCTACTGTTTCAGTCCAAATGTTTTAGAGTTTGGTGAGAATGTAAAATTCCTATTTTGATTAACTTGAAAACACTAACTGTTATTTAATTATCTTTAAAGGCAATAGTAATAATAGACTATTAAAAAAATGTACACAAACTAAAGCCAAGGGTTTTGTTCTTTTAGTTATATTTTCAAAAAAATACTTTCTTAAAGATAAAATTTGATTTAATAAATGTGTTTATTGTTCACTTTAAATTTATACTTCTGAAAGAAAGCAAGTGACATGATTGTATCTGGGTTATATAAAGAGCTGCAGTCATTTCCGCTAATGAATTTATATTTGAATCTGAATTGTAAATCATTATCTCCACCTCACCAATGTGTCATGTTCAAAAAAATGTCTTGAAGCTAACTGAGCTTTACACCACGTTTTCTCATGGAAATAAGAATCATAACTTAAGCTTCTGGACAAGATGGAGGCATAGGTAGACACACTGCGCCTCCTCGCAAAACCAAAAGAAGGACAACAACAATTTAAAAATGAAAAACAACCAGAACTGACAGAAAATCAAACTGTATGGAAGTCCGACAACCAAGGAGATAAAGAAGAAACACTCACCCAAACTGGTAGGAGGGGCGGAGACAGGCAGCCGGGGCAGAGAGGACTCTCAGCAAGGCTGCACCTGGTGGACCCAGCGAGATGGCGGATTGTGGAGTGGGACAGGCCAGGCTGCGGATGGCAGACTCTGAGGCCCCACATTTGCGCATAGATAGACCGGGAGGAACGGCGGGGGACTGAAGCAGACTGCGTAATCCAGGGCTCCAGCTCGGGGAAATTAAGCCTCAAACCTCTGATTGAAAACACCCGTGGGGGTTGAGGCGGCAGCAGGAGAAACTCCCAGCCTCACAGGAGAGGTCATTAGAGTGACCCAGAGGGGCCTAGAGCATGCACAAGCCCACCCACTCGGGAATCAGCACCGGAGGGGCCTATTTGATTGTGGGTAGCAGAAGGAGTGACTGAAATCTGGCAGAGAGCAGAGCAAGCATCATTACTCCCTCTCAGCCCCTCCCCCACATATAGTGTCATAGTGCAGGGACCTGCGTTACCCAGCCCCCGGTGGACAGCTAAGGCTCCACCCCTTTATGTAACAGGTGTGCCAAGACCAAAAAAAAAAAAAAAATGGCCCAAATGAAAGAATAGATCAAAGCTCCAGAAAAAATACAACTAAGCAATGAAGAGATAGCCAACCTATCAGATGCACAGTTCAAAACACTGGTAATCAGGAAGCTCACAGAATTGGTTGAATTTGGTTGCAAATTAGATGAAAAAAATGAAGGCTATGCTAAGAGAAACAAAGGAAAATGTATAAGGAACCAATAGTGATGAGAAGGAAACTGGGAGTCAAATCAATGGTGTGGACCAGAAGGAAGAAAGAAACATCCAACCAGAAAAGAATGAAGAAACAAGAATTCAAAAAAAATGAGGAGAGGCTTAGGAACCTCCAGGACATCTTGAAATGTTCCAACATCCGAATTATAGGGATACCAGAAGGAGAAGAGAAAGAACAAAATATTGAAAACTTATTTGAACAAATAATGAAGGAGAACGTCCCCAGTCTGGCAAAGGAAATAGACTTCCGGGAAGTCCAGGAAGCTCAGAGAGTCCCAAAGAAGCTGGACCCAAGGAGGAACACACCAAGGCACATCATAATTACCTTCCCCAAGATTACACAGAAGGAGAGAATCTTAGAAGCAGCAAGAGAAAAGGACACAGTTACCTCCAAAGGAGTTCCCATAAGACTGTCAGCTGATTTCTCAAAAGAGATCTTACAGGCAAGAAGGGGCTGGAAAGAAGTATTCCAAGTCATGAAAGGCAAGGACCTACATCCAAGATTACTCTATCCAGCAAAGCTATCATTTAGAATGGAAGGGCAGATAAAGTGCTTCCCAGATAAGGTCAAGTTAAAGGAGTTCATCATCACCAAGCCCTTATTATATGAAATATTAAAGGAACTTATCTAAGAAAAAGAAGATAAAAAATAGGAACAGTAGAAATGACAGCAAACTCACAGTTGTTAACAACCACACCTAAAACAAAAACAAAAGCAAACTAAGCAAACAACTAGAACAGGAACAGAACCACAGAAATGGAGATCACATGGAGGGTTATCAACAAGGAAGTGGGAGGGGGAGAGAGGGGGGAAAAGTATAGAGAATAAGTAGCATAAATGGTAGGTAGAAAATAGACAGGGGGAGGGTAAGAATAGTGTAGGACATGTAGAAGCCAAAGAACTTATATGTATGACCCATGGACATGAACTATAGGGGGGGGAATGTGGGAGGGAGAGGGTGGGCAGGATGGAGTGGAGTGAGGGGGGGAAATGGGACAACTGTAATAGCATAATCAATAAATATGTATATTTTTTAAAGTCCTCAAAAAAAAAGAATCATAACTTACACTTTGAATTCTAGACCAGTAAACAAATGTTATTTCCTCCTTATATACAGACTTCAGTATAGGAATGATACTGTCAATCGTTTGCCTGCTAAGTATTGAGAAACTCCATGCCTCTGAAGAGCATCACCTCTCTAAATATCTGTGTCCCAGTTCATCTCTAAGTCCATCCAATTTGTTGCCATAGAAGATGTCTTACAAGGCCAAGGTCTGTAATTGCAGTAGAGGCCCAATTACACAGTAACTGGCCTATGAACTCCCCCCTTACTCTTCACAGCCATGTGTACAGTCACATGAAAGAGGAACCAAAGAGTAGAAAATAAAATGTATCCAGGGTAATCTGTTACCACTTCTCTGTATACAAAATCCATACCTTATTCTATGTAGTGCTAAGAAAGAACACTGCTCAAAAATGACAATAATCTACTAGGCTAGCACCAACAAATTGCTATTAGTGTGTAGGTTTTGATTTTTGTAAAATTCAACTATCCCTAAGAGGAACAAAAAAGGTAATTATTATTAAAACTGATAATAATGTGTCAATTTCTGTTTATTTGGTAATATTATTTGGGGGTAAAAGGGAGCAAGAGAACAGAGTATTATAATCAGCACTGGAATTGTTGACCAACTAAAATTCCAAGTGGATGAATTGAGACACAAGGTCATCCTTCAGCATTATTGCTTTAGATAGAGTTAGATCTGACAGAAGCTATGCCAGAAAGATTCATTTCTAACTCAGCTAATTTGACTGAAGACTTTTAAGGAGCCAAAGGTTTCAAATTAATGACATACTGGTGTTTGCTTCCTGAAAAAAATCCTCCTTTTTTTCCTGCCTACATCTCATTTGTTCATTTAAATATCCACCTTTGATTTCCACTTTTTCTCCTATTTGGCCAATCACATCCACTCCTTAGACTAACAGCAAACAAGGTTCCCTGGAACATTTACACTAAGTAAACGACTCCAAGACAGAACAGACCTGAGGAAGTTGTCTACAAAGAAAGTGAATGCTGTGGATTAGAATTAAACATACAAAATAGATGTATGCATTTATATGATCTGCTTTTAAATTATTCATTTGTCATTTTCTTAGTATTTATTATTATTTATAACTAATTTTGCCTAAATTTTTATCGGGAGAATACAAATTTCACCATGAGGTCAGTCATGCATTACCAACTTAGCCTTCGTGAGGAGATGCCATATCTCTCTATATCTACGAGCAAATTATGTGATGACTGGCCATGAAAATATTGTTGCTGCACATACGTTTTTCCTGTGTGGTCTAACATTCTAAACTTCATATAAAAAGAAAAGCTTTTTAAATTTTTCTCTTATTTTTAATATAAACAACACATTTTAATAAATACATACATCAGGCAAAAATTATGATTGTTAATAATACCTCATTTAGTATCTATAAGGAAGCTTTTTTAAATAAAATAATTCAGTTTACCGTCTTCTCAAAGGTAAAAAGGAACCAACCATTTTAGGTTATAAGTGAGTTCTGGAACATTGACAAATTGCTGGTATAAAATTGAGGGATAAATATTTGAAAGATATAAATGAAATTTAAGCTCTTACAAATCAAATTGTAGTATAAAGATATCAAAATTCCAAAATGTTCATTTATTACTAGACAGAGTATGTTTTATTTATACTTTTTCAAAGTTGAATAACTTTGATTAAAATCTTATGTTACACTCATATTAAATGTTTATCTGATACAATTGTTCCTTCCTGTGCTTCTTAATTCTACTATATTTTCTCCTATTTATATGAATAACTTGCTTCTGATATATTAAAAATCTAATGTCCTTTTTATTGCTGAACCAGAGTCTTTATAATTAGCATTGTAGCTAAAGAAAATTCCCCTGCTCCAGCAGCTAACACGTGTGCTGTGGGGCAGCTTCTCCTCTCAGCATCTACCATTTCTTTGACTGCCCAGAGCTGGCTGAGCAGGTTCTCAGTGAAAAAGAGTGGAAAGGACTCCCAGCAATCTAACCAGGCTCCAGAGGATAAGTTCTCTCAAAGATCCCACATGTAGGAAGGTATGGAGCATCTCTAAGAGATGAAAGAACTGGTCCACAGCAGAGACAGGACTTGAATACTGGGGCATTTCTTCAGGGTAAGTCTGCTCACAAGAGGTCTCTGGGCAATATGATTGAGCTCCCAGTATTTCCAAAACTGTGACTACCTGCTGTTTTAAATCTTACATAAGACAGTTTCCTAGGTGCAAATCATTCCCAGCATGACTTAATCAGAAACACTCCTCCTTTCTTCTCTCCTCCCATATGCTTACCTAATCTAACCCAATGGACGCCTCTTTCCTTGAAACATGTGATAATATTATTTCAGGGCCTCCATTCACTTCCTTGTCTCTGTACCTTGGTTGGATCCACCTAAATCTATTTCAAAAACATTTTCAAAATTATAAGTCTTGAGGACAGATGTTTGGAGACTATTGGTCACTTCCTCCCAATAAAATATAAGCCCTTAGACAAAGTGAATCAGCCTGCTGTGGGCTTGGGACAAGCCCAAGTACAAGACAAATAGACGGTTCCAAATGGTCCCAATATTTTCTTTTCTATCAGAGGGTTAGGCAAAGCAGGTTGACAGGTGTAAGTATGCAAAACACAGAAATTATTTCTTGTATTATTATTATCGTATTTTCCCCTATGAACAATTGTAAACCTACTTTTTTCCCACCTTGTATGTTCTGCCAGCCTCGCTTCTATTCAAAATTATTTTCTAACTTTCTTCCTGAATTGAAGAATAAAGAAATTTTTGGTAGATAAAAAAGAAAAAAATTGCTTTTGTGTTTCATTTCATCTTACAACTAAATACCAGACAAGAATATGCAAGAACACCAAAGGCACTTTGTAGCCCTTTAAAATCCATTAATTTAATATAATTTGGCATAGTGATTTGTATGGCATCTTCTAATTCTTTCATATAATTAACAGATTTAGCATAAAAACTATAGAAAATTCAGGTTTATTTGGCATTTCTCAGGCCTTTCTATGAAACCTAGAGCCATAATTCATAATTCTGGGTTTTCAACTTAAAAGTGTCAGGTGGTTAATTGGAAGACAATTCAGAGAACAATCTGATTTCATTTTGTTTGGATGTTGTCTTTGTTTTTTAATGACCAACATCAGTAATTCTTATCTCATTGGTACTATTATTCTCTAAGATGATACAGATAGCAATGGACTCTTTGGTGTTGCAAAGGAGACACTTCACTTTATTTGCTACTCTTCTCTGGTAGTTTTATATCTTAAACTCATGCTTAAAATGTGTTAAATGATTACGTAAGTAATTGTGCATCTTTCTAGTCTCTACCTTTTTAAAATTCCAAGATAACATTTCTGAACACAATGTTTCATTTTCCTCATACTATTCTTAATATAAGAGAAAATACTCAGTAATACTTAAGAAAGTGGACATGTTGCTTTTTAAATATTTTCCATCTTGCAGCACCTCCTTCTAAATAGCTAATCTATCACTTAGAGAAAAAGAACATTAAACATCATGGTTAGTATTATGTATAGTTAAGATATATATTATTATACAAGATTTTATGAGGTTCAAGAAAAACTTTGAGTGGTTAAATTTGCTTTAAGTTACTCTTAGAGAATTGGAAATTATTTTAATTTTCATAAACTGAACTTACTAAAGAATTCCATTGTAAACTCAAAAATTTTAGTTAACTTAAACTCAGCAAAATTAGCTTCCAAAACATTATGATTTGATTCAATGATTTCATGAGACTTGGTGTGTGTCATGTGTTGTGTGTGTCAGTGTGGTTGTGTGTGTCTGCACTTACTGAAACTACTTACTCTTTCTTTTTCTAAATATATAAAATTGAATTTATGTGCATTTCCCATATTTGAAATAATATATTAATGGAAGATTAAAATATGTTATTATAGATGTTGTTTAAATGTGCTTTTACCAATTGATGTCATCATAACTACACAGATGTGTTGGGATGGTAGAAGAATTGCACTTAATTAGCACAGAAATATGGAGAATATATATGTTAACTACACTCATAAATAAAACACTCTATTTCAAAATATGGGAACATGTATGTATTTAGAAAAATATCTTCAAATAAAATTTATTTGATCTGTCCAATATTAGTGACACCAAGCATTGAAATGAGCTATGTTCTTCTGGAATGAGCTGTGACTTACACTTCCTTACACTAATTCATATGTTCTAATTTATATAAATCAATCTATGGCCCAAACTCTATTACATCATGACTTAAATATTTCCACATAAGATTAAAATAGCTAACAAAGAGTATCTTTAAAATAAACTCAACAATAAAACAATTACTCAAAATAAATACTATGAAATAGAGAAAATGGGGCAGATTCCTCACATGTAAAATGAAAAAATATATTTATCATGCAGGTTAGGTGAATGAGAGGGTTGAAAACTCTTTTATGTGAAAGAATTATATATGAATATAGAAAATAAAGGGTTACCATACAACTAGAATGTATTGATTGTCACACAGTTCTATTCTATATTTATCCCTTTAGGTCTATTTTTTAACCTTCAAGTCTTACTGTCAAATGAGATCTTCTTAAATTAAACATTAAATTACAGCAATTCATCGAGATACCACGCAGTTCCCCATATGGTCCTGTCATCACATTCCACACACTACTATCTCAGACTTTTGCACATATTCTGTTGCTATGGCCAAAAATGAGTAAATTTAGCCTATGTGAAAATAAAGGTCCCCTATCGCCACACGCAGGCATCCCACTCAACTAAGAGGCTTCCTTTCCTTCCCCATCTCAAGGAGAGATTTGCAGAAGAAGTCCTGTATCCTCTTGAGGCAGCATAGAAGTGAGGGAAAGCTCCCAAGAAGTAGAATGAGGAAGTAAGAATGGACGGTACAGGCTGATCAGCAGCTAGGTCCCCTCACCAGAGCCCCCACCCCCATGCATGATTAAAGGAAGGGAGTTTATAGCAGGAAATTCCTGTGGTGGTCACAGAAGCCAACAACAAGAACTGGCTAAAAACAGATCCATCCAGAATGGAAGAAAAATTGACCAGAAAACAATCCCAAAGCTTGTTACACCATCATTATAATGAAAATTGGCACCACAAGTACATGGGTGGCCCAGAAGGACTGAACACTGTACCACTTCTGCTATGGACCATATGACGAACAAGACCCCCTCTCAACCAGAAAGCAGAGACAGAATGTGGCACCACAAAGTTCAGGAACAATCCACCCTTGGTGACACATAAAACTTTGAGAACTGACTGACCCCATGTGCGACTCACTCCTGAGTTCACCTGTGTCCACTGGGATGTGTACTTACACTTCATTCACGGAGGCATCCTGCGAGACTAGCAACTAGGGGTGGGGAGTGGGCAGCAGCTCATCCCAGGCTCACCCCTGATCGTGTCTCCAAAACCTGTGTCCTAACCTCTTTTTCTCAAACTAAATAAAACCTGTTTTCCCTCTCAGGCTCCATGCTGAATTCTTTCCTGCGTGAAGTCAAGACCCTGACGTCCCAGGGCTTAGTGAGAAACCAGCCTCTTCCACTTTCGGTGATGCTCTTCAGTTGGCAACCAAAAAGTTGTATAGATAAATTATGCATAAAGTCCTCCTAATCGTTATAGCAGTGAGGCTTTCTAAGGAACAGAATTTGTATTCCTTTAATCACTTTGTATTGAGTGTCTATTATATGGCATGCACTATGGCAGGCACAAGGAATATGACTGTGAATACAAGATACAGCCTCTATCTCAGAAAACGTTGTATATGCAGAATAAGATATTAAATAATCACAGGGATGAATTTATAATCATATAATGTATAATGATTATTAGTTTGCCTGTTGCCATTTTTAAAAAACCACAAATTGGGTGGCTTAAAGAATGGAAATTTATTCTCTTATAGTTCTAAAGGCTAGAAGTCTGAGATGAGATCAAGGTATTGACAAGATTGGTTTCTGGCTTTGACTGTAAGAAAAAATCTGTTCCCTGCTTCATTCCTACCACCCTCATCTCTAACTTTATATGTTTACATGGTGATCCGTGTGTGTCTCTGTGTCTGTATGTGTGTATGTTTATGGGTGCACATGTGCAAATTTCTCCTTTTTATAAGGACATCGTTCATTTTAGTTTAGGGTCTCACCTAACTACTTCATTATGATCTCTTCTTAACAAATTACATCTGCATTGACCCTCTTCCCAAATAAGGTCACAGTCCGAGTAAGGTACTGGGAGTTAGGACTATAACATGTTAATGGTGTGCTGGGCAGGGATGCAATCCAGCCCATGGAAGGTCATAAGTGCTGTTAAAGACAGGACCACATTCCGTAAGTATAGAGCAACTTGGACAAGGCTATGAGGGTTAGAGATTGGTTAGGGATAATGTGCCTAGAGAAAAGAAGTGACTCAATGAAGGCAATATATAGGGGAAAAAAGTTGAAAAACAAGTTGAAAATGAATGCAAAAAGAGAAAAAAGATGATCCTAGACACTCCTTACTTTCAAGGTGATTTTATTCAATGGTGCCCATTACCATCGGAAACTGTCCCACTGAAACACTGCCTGGGCCAATCAGACTCAGCGATAAATCCTTGGTGAGCTCTTCTACTGAAGCTGAAATGAATACCTATGAATGTTTAAGGTATAGACTACACTTACAAACAGAAAAACTATCACAAACTTGCAAGTAGAAAGAATAGTTATGGATGCCATGGTGAGACTGGAGAGGCTAGAGTCCCTGGAGAAAACAAAAACAGAAATATATGGGGGAAAATTCAATGATGAGACCAAAACGTGCAGATCTTCAGGATGCGCAGTTAAATTTACACCACATGTGCTGGCGTCACAGACAAGGGCTAAGAAAAACAAACCGAACATCAGGGGAACTTCACAAGTTAAGAATTGGCTAAATAATCACAATTTAAATATCCTATAAGTCGATATAGTAAGGGGAAGACAGAGTAATTTTGTAGAGATATGATACAATTAAATTTGGGGGAAAGACTGAGTGAGAACAGGGAGAAGAATAATTTTGGAACTATTAACATACAGCAAAAATTTCTGATAAAATCTAAAGCATATCCAATGCAGATCTTTATGCATAGTGACCTTATAAGACATTTTTTTAGTTAATTGAGGAAATTTTGTAAGAAAGAATGCTGGTAAATGGTCAATAATTGGTTTTCTGTGTATCCACCTATGTGTGTATAGATATAGATATTTATATAGCTAAGCAAACCTCTCTATTATAAATTTAACCAATCTAAAGGATGTATAACATATATTTTGCAAGTAATAATGTATACATTACCTTTAATGTAAATTCCTTATAACTAAATGATTCTCACAAAATACTTTCATTGATTTTTGTCAGATTTTTGTATAGCCCATCTAGGTTTTCAGTTAAATGAATGTAATTCCTATATGATTATTGGCTGATATGAATGTTGGTTTGTTAATTACTAAGATAACATTGAAACAACATAGACATTTGTTGGAATTTCACTTATTTTTCAAGGATATGAATGACTTCTTTGCTGACTGGATAATAGTCTTGGATATCAAAAGAATACTTTCTGTTTGTGTTAGTCATAATGTACAGCAGCACCAGTCACAAGGTATTTTTAAACTTCAATAGCATTATTAACATTTTCTCCATTTCATCCTTCAGTCTGGACAGTCAAAAATAAATTCAGGAGCCTCCAGATTGGTGAACACATTGAGGTACTGGGAGACTGGTGTGCCCAGAGAGGGCATGGAAGCTTCATGTGCCACTCCCTTCTCCCCACATACTTTGCCCTGTGCATTTCTTCCATTTGGCTGTTTCTAAGTTTTATTGTTTATAATAAACCAGCAATGATAGATGACAGATAGATAGATAATGAGACTCTGATCATTGTTTACCAATATTCAAAATGTAAATACTCTCCTATAGCTGATTTCAAGCTATCAACCTAACATCACTAAATGCAGTTGAGAAGAAATGTACAGAAATATCACATTATATATTTTACCATACAGATACAATTGACATAAATCAAGAACATAGATAATAGTAAAATAATAAGAAAGTCATAAATGCTGAATATTTATTACTTTAAAAAATTTAATAATAACCACGTTTAACACACGGCTCAAAAATTCCTAAAAATTTGGCAATTCACTCTCATGAGCCTGTGAGAGCCATCCTCAGCATTTCCCTCACTAGGAGACACTCACACTGAAAGTGGGGAGTATTTGCTCATCTAAATTTGGTTCAAGAATAAGAGAGAAAAAAATATTCTGGCAAAAAATAATGTCTACCACTCAGAGCTTGTTTTTTGCCAGAATAACCCATAGACACGGGCAACAGTGTTGTGACGGTCCAGAGGAAGGCAGGGTGAGGGCTGGGTGGAGGCGGGCAAAGGGGGAAAATGAGGACATCTGTAAGAATCTCAACAATAAAAAGAAAAAATAATAGTACTGTCTTCCACTCTAATTAGTGCCAATACATAAACTCTGGACATTTTAGAATGAATTGCAATAAAAGTAAAAACTAAGAGCTGTTGCCTTAAAATAAGAATAATATTTGTTTATTAAAACATTAAATCTGAAAACGGGGTCAGGATACAGAAATGCAGAAAGGTTTCAGTATTTCTCCAAGGAAAACACGCAGACTAAGTGCAGGTAAAACAGCTAACTGATTGTCAGTAAAACCCTAAGAAAAGCAAGGCAATAACCATCACTCAAACACCAGTAGTTTATCAGATTTACAGAACTCTTTGCACATGAAACGTAAAGCTGACATCCAAAAATCTGCTTCTGTTAATGTCACCAGTGACCTTGAAATTAACCAATATAGTTGACAATTTTAGTCTTTAAGTGACTTGAGGTTTCATCAGTATGTGTCATCGATGTCTGGCTCCCTCTTCTTGAGGCATCCCATCTCCTGTCTTCCATGGTGCCTTTGTTGTCGTCATTCGACTTCTGCCTGGCCCTTCTCCCATGCACCTCACTGACACACTTTAATGCCAACCTTTCCCAGACATCCGCTGTCAACTCTCCTCTCTTACTTTACATAGTTTAGTAGTTCTCAATTGGGAAATTTATTTTACTCCCAAGGGAAATTTGGCAATATCTGAAGACGTTTTTTTTTTTGTGCAACAACTTGGGGTGTTCTATTGATTCCTAGTTTGTAGATGCCAGGGAGGTTGTTAGTCACCCTCCAATGCATAGGACAACCCCCACCATGAAGAGCTACCCAGCCCAAAATGTTATCTTCCACCTACACGTCGATAATTTTCGAACATGTGTCTCTAAGCCAGAACTGAGCTTGAAATCTGCCTCTCCCTTTATGCACTGCATTTTGTTCAGTTTTGAGTCCTATAGGAATCTCAGGAAACATGTAAGGAAAAAATGTATCATCTCAATATGCTTCTCCCCATGCAGTCTCTAATTTTGCTGTGGACTGCAAAAATAAGACACATTTATCTTAGTCTACTCCATTTCCTTTGCCCTTCATATTTAATCAGCCTCTAAGTCCTGTAGTTTCTGTCCCCTGTGCTTCTCTCAAAGTCACTTTCTTGGCCTAAGTGCTACCTAATATTTATCATATTATATTAAGAAGCTTTTAACTGATTACGCTTTTTCTAGCTAGCTCCATTTAAGCCAAGCTCCTACACTACATTCACAGACATGTTTCTGAAATGAAAATCTGAGTATGTTATTCCTTTATGAAGAACTTTAATGGTTTTCCAACCTTTCAACATTCAGTCCCCTTAATATGTATTCAAACATTTTATAACTCCCAACCTCACATTGACCCTCAACTCCACGCTCAATTCCAGCTCTTCTGAAAAATACAGTATGTCCTGAGAACAGTATTTCCTCTGTACTTCCATGCACTTGCCCATGATTTCACCTTACCCATTCTCCTCCCCTGCCCTCAGCTGCACAGCTAACACTTATTCATCTACGGTGACATAATAGAAATACCACCTGTTTTCTAATAGGATGGCGATTTTTAAAGATAATATCTAGTTGCTAAAAGTATGAGTAAAAGAGCATTTTTATACACTATTGCTAGATGTAACAATTTGAACAACAATATGAAGTACAATTTGACATTTAAAATGTTAATATTCTTACTTTTGGCAATTTTAAACATTCATTTCATACACAAGGTTTATGTACAAGAATATGTTTTAAATGATGCCCTTTGCAGAATTATTTGTTAAGGAAAAAGAATAGAGTCAACTCAACAGAATGCCTTTAAAATATGCAAGTCAGCATTATGGAATAACTTGCAGGCATTTTTACAATGAAGCAGATTTATGTATATCGACCTGAAAGGCTACTGTCGGGGGAGAGGAGGGTAGGATGTTTGTATGATCCTATTATCAGCAAAAGAAAAAGGGATTTTTTCATCTTTTAAAAATGTATGTTTTAGTTTGGAATAATTTTAAATTTACAGAAACTTTTTAAAGGTAGGACAGAGAGTTTCTGGACATCCTTTACCCATTTTTGCCTCTTGTTAATATCTTAAGTTTTCAAAATACATTTCTCAGAACTAAAAGAACCAACATTGATCTATGACTATTAACTAAACTCCAAAGTTTATTTAGATTTCATCTGTTTGTTCACTAATATTCTTCTTCTGCTCTAAAATCCAACCCAGGGAACTACGTTACATTTAGTTCTTTCCTCTTCGACTTTATGTAATTCTGTAGTACTTGTATTTCTTTTTCAAAGTCCACATGCAACTTTAGCAGTGTTAATAAACACTCAAGTGTTACTCTCCGGAAGTCTCCCCTGTGTGAGTCCAATGGCTCTCTTCAGTTCCCCAGCAATCTCGAGCACCCTACCAAGATCGCACACATTATATCTTATTATAATCATTCATTTACTGTATTCAAAATCAGTTTTAATGAGGCAACTCAGAAAAAAGATAGTTCTCAGTATTATTAGCTTATTTTGTTTCTTCACATCATGATATCCTTAGAGACAATATGTGAGCACATTAATTTTAAAAAACACAATAACGTAAATAAATAATAAGTATCAGACATTGCAATAATAGAACCAAGGTATAAAACTGCATGAAATATTTATACCTACATCTTCACACATGGTAATGAAACCACTGAGTGCTGAGTGGAAATGTACAAGTCTCACCAGCAGAGGTTCAGATCCAGTTGACAAAATTTCCATTTAAAACTAATTGGATCATGAAATGATTTCATAACCACATTTCAATGTCATATAAGGTGTTGATGAAACCTGATTATAGGATGTGATAGCTAAAGGTAACATGTTCATAGCAAACATGCTTACCATTTTCAATATGTGACAAATATTAACACTAATCATTAAAAGGTCCTAGTTGAGAATTTTAAAATGTTCTTTCAAAGAATGATCCAGGAACAATTTTATTGATTAGGGCTTTTAAAAAAACCTTTCCAGAACATTATGCTTCTGACCATTGAAGGAATTTGAAATGTCCCAAGGAATAGAATAACCTCTGCTTTTAGAATCCTGATGAGTTTCGTAAAGTTCATTGATTGCAATTAGACCTTTTGTTTTAGCACAAAGTGTTACTAATCTATTGTAAAGTTTGTAATAGTCATACAAGTAATGAAAAGGAGGTAAGAGAGATAGATAAAAACTCAATGACTATGATGAGAGCAAATAATTTACATAATAGCAACAAAAGTAGTAAAATTTTCAAAATGGCTAGTATTCCGTTTCATTTAAAATTGAAGTAAATCTTTTATATGAAGGGCATATATAAAAGTCACTCTTCCTTAAAGAATTCCAGAGAAATAGATATGACTTCAACCAATTCTTTTTGAAGTGTGATGTGTGTTGTGAGTCAACATGTAATTAAAGTACTAAATATTACTGAGAGCCAAAGTCTTAGAAGAGCCCTGTCTGGTATGGCTCAGAGGGTTGGGTATTTGCCCTGCAAGCTGAAAGGTCACTGATTCCATTTCCGGTCAAAGCACATGCCTGGGTTGCATGTGGGCCAGGACCCCGGGTGGGGCCATGCAAAAGGCAGCCTATTGATGTTTCTCTCACACATCAATGTTTCTCTCCTTCCCTTTCTCCCTCCCTTCCCTTCTCTCAAAATATAAATAAATAAAACCTTTTTCAAAAAAAGTCTTGGAAGAAGGAAGTTAGTATAATATCATGGGGTTAGAAGAATTAGGCATGGACAGCACCTTGTAAGGAAGTCATTGCTGGAACTTCCACAATAAAACCCAGTCCAAATAATTCCACTGTAATGTAAATAGTAAAATTTCTCCAAAGTCTATGGAGACTCATGCACCAACCCAAACAATTCAGTCATTCAATTTTAAAGATAGGCTAGACAGAGCTTATGAGCAAAGTGGTACTTTTTCTCTATATTATAAAATAATCACTTAAACAATAGCCATAGAATAATATAAGTAAAGTCTAACAATTTATAACAGACCAAGAAAATGTCCTGTCATGGATGAACCAAGGCACATCACCACATCTCAAAGTCAAACCAGATGTACCTTTTGTCACAGTGCCCTTAAACTTTCTTTTTCCCTGACAAAATGCCATATTCTGTGGTTCTGCTTATCCCATCACATCTGACAAGAACTGTGAAGATCCTGAGATTGTACTCTATGTGCATTATAGCAAGTGAGCAGCTACAGGGCAATGGAGGCTGACCAAGGACACCAATCACCTGGGACAGAAACCGAGGACTTTATTACTCCTGGCACACAGGAAGCATGAGTCTCACAGCTGTTTTGGTCCCTTTTGCTCTCCAGGTTTATGGGGGTGACGTAGAGAGGTCCAAGTTGATCCTGTGCATGCAATGGATTTGCATCCAAGCTGAGGGACCCCAAGTTTAGGAAACACCAATCTTTTTACATAAAGGGCTACAAGCAAACCAAACCTTTGCTTCAGAGGTAAAATTATCTCTGTCTCCCAAGGCTGATTGCAACACAAATACCCTAGAAAAGGCAGCCCAGAAACAAGGTTGTCATTGCCACTGCTCACAAGATGTGCAGAGCTGTGACAAATCTATGGAGAATTATTTCCCAATTATCCCGGACTTAGCTCAACACCTACATAATAATGAAGAGTAGTCACCTGCCTAATCTCGAAAACATGAAATGGTAAAGGCAAGAAGTGTTTTCTCTAGCAGGAAAAAATTAAAACAAAGTGATTTATAGAGCTTCCAATTACAGATGACATTGTATTAGGACTATATGAAGGTAATCACCTGTTTAAAAAATTGTTTGTTTCCTACCTACTTCACCTTACATACATCAGGAGTAATGTTCTAGGAATATGTTTATTCACATTGCTATGAGAATAAAATTCTGCTTTAAAGACCAGAGCCGTTAAGCAGATTTCAACTGGAGGCCTAGAAATAAAGAGATAAATGATAGATAGATGAATGATGATTTTTTTTCAAATTGCACACTAATGCAAAGCATTTATTGAGTATTGACTGATGGCCTATTATTGTACTATGTCCTTGGGGAGAGAGAGGGAGGAGAGATTGAATTAGGAGATATGATTGTTTTCAGCAAGGACTCAATTTCTCTATGTCAACAAACAAAATTGTGTTTACTCCTTCACCTGTGTTCACAGATTCAAATTGAATGTCTTAATTTACCAGTAAGAGAAGGATAAAAATGAATTTAATAAAAGAGGGCTCAGTTTTTGTTTAAAGTATGCATAAACAAACAACTTGGCTTTTCAATGAGGTATTTGTGCATTAAGGCATTTAATCTATATTTTTCATAGGTGGGGTTTTTTTGGAAATATTAAGTTTCTGGTATTTCACATAATCCAGTTTAGATGTATGTAAAACTATGGTTAAATGTCCAATCGGTATGGACTTTTCATGGAATATAAAGGCAATGCATTTAGAAATTCATAAATGTAGGTGAAAATATGGAGCACAGATATTGCTATGGATGAAGTAGCAAGAGCAGAGCCATGTGACAAATAGCCTCTGAAGCTGCCAGAATGCAAGGCTGCAAGGGGGAGCCCTGCACCTTTAACGTGGCCCTTTGATGTCAAAATAAATGGAGACAGCGCGGTGATTTTCAACCGCTATGCGAGGCACTCTAGGGTGCTGCGAGAACTTTTAAAACATGCAGTATCTGACTATTTAGTCAGGGGCACCGACCTCTTTTCCCTTAGGTTGTCAAAAAAAAATGACAACAACCAACATAAAAATAGTTGGCCAGGGTGAATAAATCAAAAATCTATTTTTTTGGTCAGGTCAGCAAAAAATACATACTTTTGGTGTGCCTCAGAATGTTAGTAATTATTTTAAGTGTGCCGCCATGAGGTGAAAAAGCTTGAAAATCACTGGGGTAGCATAAGGAGTCGCACTCAACTGTGCACTGATGGCTGAGCAAGAAAGAGGGTGAGACCTTTCTCTCTACTCCGCGGACGTCATTTGTGCGGGACCTCCGCTCTGAGCAGAAGCGCACAGCCCATCCACAAATGGACCCAAAGGAATCTTGCCCTACTTCACTTCTGAGAGTACATTCTTACTTGGTCTTTCTACCCTTTAAATAGAACAATCACTCAGAATTCGGCCATCACACACAGTTCTCTTCTTTTCACTAGTTACTTTCCAAAAATCTATGTGTGAACTATGAAAGTAAATACCTTGTACCTACCAAACTTCAAAGAAAGGAAGACCATCACATGTTATCTTTTAACTGACTAAAGTTGAATAAAAACATAGATTGGAATATTTAAAGCTGCATACATTTTCATGGCACCGATATTCTGCATTTAAGAAATTCAAGATGTAACAGTTTTCCCATGAACAAACTCCCATTGTGTGTGAGAGTAGGAGTGTGAAAGTAATCACACAAAGCCATCGAGTGTAAACTCATGACCTAAAATAAAATCTAACAATTACTTCATTTTCTACAGTGTTTTTTGATACTAAAATCACGACCTTACCTCAGAATCTCCTACGTACATATATTCATTCTTACATAAAACGTACATGAAAAAAATTAACACACTAGGAAGGATTTGGTTGGCCATTAGAAAGAATGAAAAAAAAAAGTGCTTATTTGGTTGTAGGATCATCAAGCAAGCATGTTGCTAAATTTCAATCATTCCAGAAATACTTTTGTGGAACTTCATGCTGCTAAAGACTTAAAAAAAATGCTTCCAGCACAGAATATGGGAGTTTGTTGAGTTGACAAAGTCTAGGGATTTGGGTGATTGACAGCTGGGAGAATCCTAGTGCTTGTCAGGAGACAGAGATACCCCGCCCCCAGGTGGATAGCTTGCATGACACCACTAAAAAATTATGCTCTCTCCTACCCCTTTTTCTAAAATCTTTTATTAGTAAACTTCTCCCGCTATTCTGCCTGAGCCATTAAACACATTACAGGCTTGCTTTCCCAGAAAGGAGAAAATAATGTATTAGCTAAAGTTCACTTTTCAACAGCAACACCTCAAAAACTGAACCACAGTGATGTTTCAGAAATCCAGGTCAAATTCTGCAGATGAAGAAAGTTTAAAAGACTTTCACTTGTTCTTTATTTCTGAAAAGATGCAAAATATTCTAAAATCCCCCCAAATTTGATATTCTCTTCTTTCTTCAGTCTTCTCTGATATGAAATGGGTCTTGGATATGGTTGGTGTTCAAGACAGGAAAGATATATAATTTATCCTCCCAATGCCAATCCTTTTTCCAAATAAGAACACAAAATTTTGAATATAAAAAATATTAGCACTCATCCTTTGGAGAACACTTTATTTGGAACCATGGGACAAAGTGAGCCATGTTATCAAATGCATTTAAAGACAAAGGAAAGAAGTAATGCTGATGTGTTAGCCAACTAGATAGAGTGCATTTTAAGATTTATTGGTTCATTGCATTCAGTGTTAATTGGAAGAGCTGGTTCCTAGGGGCAGGAAAAGCAATTGAAAGCCAAATTCTTTGGTCCAAGATGAATCATATGAAAGCCTAGACTAGGCTAATGATAGAAAAAGAAAAAGATTAAACTAATTCAGCAACCACAAATGCAGCAATAATTAGACAAACAACTTATTAGGAATACATAGAAAGCAAAAGGCTAATAGATGTCTGATTTTTGTTGCCTGGACACTGACATAAATAATATTTTTAATAAGAACAGAGAAAACTCCTGTAATAACCTATTAACACCTCTGTAAGAGCCAGGAATTGATTATTGGTTTTGCCACCTTCTAGGAAAAATTAGTTCATTCACAGTAAAAAAAAAAAAAAAAATGAGGGAAGGGATTTGTCAACAGACTCAAATTTTTTCTTTGAAAATAATTACATAAAAGTTTGAACTATGAAAGAAATTTTGCTTACTCAGTTTTTTCCAGATATAATTTACATTTAGTAAAGTTCACCTTTTTAGATATGGAATTCAAAGTGTTTTGAACAACATGGTCACATAACTTCTGACAAAATTAAAATACAGGTTATTTGATTTTTCCAAAAATTTCTTTTATACCATTTTGTAGTCGATCCCTTTCCCCGTCCTTAGCCTTTAGTTTCTGATAATGTAAGTTCTGTCCCTATAGTTTTTACATTTTCTACAGTGTCATATAAACGGAGTAATAAACCACGTCGCTTCCATGCCCTTGTCCCTTAGCATGGTACTTTTGACCTACCTAATGTCATTGCATGTATTAGTAGTTTTTTTTCTTTTATTCCCCTATATAAGTACACCATAATTCATCTCTTCACCAGCTGATGGGTGTTTAAGCTGTTTCCAATTTGGGGGAACTATGAAAAAGCTGCTATAAACATTCATGCATTGGGCTTTTTACAGACATATGTTTTCACTTCTTTTGAGTAAATACCTAGGAGTGAGACTGCTACATCATACAGTAAAGATATATTTGACTTACCAGAAACTGCAAGATTGTTTTTCAAAGTTATTAAAATATTTCATAAACCTAATTCTAAAACTACAAAACTTCTAAAGGAGCTGAGGGAAGAAAATCCATATAACTTCAGGTTAAGCAATGATGTTTTTACATCTGAAAAGCAAAGCACCAACCATCAAAAAATTTATAAATTGGAGTCATCAAAACTTTTGCTCTTTGAATGATACTACTAAGAAATGAAAAGACAAGGCACAAACTGGGGGGGAAACATTTGCAAAACACATCTGATAAAGCATCTAGATTGCATTAGATATACCTAATGTATCTAGATTATATTAAAATAACTTTCACAACTTGATGACAGCCCAGTAAAACTTAAGCAAAATGTTTGAATAAACACTCACCAGAGGAAAAACTAGAGATGACAAATAAGAACATGAAAAAAATGTTCAACTAATTAGTCATTAATGTTTCCCTACTTAATCACATTAGGAAAATGCAAATTAAAACCATAATTAATGGGGTGGAGGGATTGAGCAAAAAAGGAAAAAGGACTCATGGACATGGACATGGACGGCAGTGTGGAGATTGCTGTGGGGAGGGAGGTGTGAAGGAATTAATGGTAATGGAAAAAATAAGATTAAATTTTTTAAAAAAGAAAAAACATTTAAATACTGCACTGTACATTTTAGAATATAAACTTTTTTGAAAAAGTGCAAATGAATGGAAAGAGCAACTGGAACACTCATAAGGCGTCTTGACTTCTTTATATTTTATTTCTCATGGTGGGTTGGTACTCGTGATAGAACAGTCCTCATTGAGAGATAGGAACTTTTCCTCCATAATATTGCTCAAAAGCCATTTTGTGGAAATTAGTAGAAAAAGTGCTCTTATTTTTAGCAATCTTGTTTGCATAAAATACTTTTCTCAAGACATTCATTATGGTCTTTATTGGGAATCAAGGCCCTCCTAACTACTATCTACAATAAATAAATTCAGCTTAAAAGAGATATAAGAGACAGAGAGACACAGAAAAAGAGGAAAGAAAGGAGTAGGAGTGGGAAGGAAGGAATAAGCTAGGAAGGGAAGGAGTGAGAGAAAAAAAAAATCTCATTCTAACTCAGAGGCTTGAATAATATAGAGCTAAATGTGTCCATTGGAATTTTGACTTTGTGTTCCTGAACTATCTAAATCCAACAGGGAAATTTTAAAATTTGGAACTATTTTGCTGTTGCAGATTGCTTTAAAACCAGAATGATACCAGTTGAAATGTCCTCTTTTTCAGTTATCTTTCCTACAACAGATACTTGGGTTTCAGATTATGTCTTCATTGTCTCCACTCAGTGCATTGGACAGTAATTGCGTGCTCAAAATGGCAGAAGTGGGAACTCTCTATTGCATAGCATATCAAACCCTGGCAGTACAAAATTAAGAGCTCTGATCAAAAGACTCATTTTCCATATACCTAAGCCACACTAAAATGGATGTTTCTACCTTTGGCAAGAGTCGTTTGGGTACTTATGCAACCTTCCATTTGCTTTGCCTACATATGTCCCCACTGAGACCTATTGCCAGACTAAGTGAACTATACACTAGGAATTTGCAGAGTCAGTACTAAAAAGCAGCAAGTGAACAGCAGGTTCAGTTCCTGGTAAAGACCCAGGTCACAGGAGTGGGCAGGGGCAGCCAGGGGTCAAGGGAATCCAGAGCCAAGTGGGACAGATGCTAAGTTCCATGGTCAAGAACTGGAGCCAAGGAGTCATCAGGGAGCCCAGGAAGTATCCACAAGGACACAAGATAGGTAATAGTTTCTGGAGACCAAATTCTACAGGATGCTCCTGGAAACCTTTATAGGTTATCATGCCTGAGCCAACTCCTATTCTGTGACACAGGAAAGATACATTAACTATAAAACCTCGGGCTTGCTGTGGATGTTTCTGTTATTGTTTTCGTTGTTTATAATAATTATTATTCCTGTGAATGAACTGAATCATATAAATAATTTTATATCCCCATTGCTTCTTTATTCAACCCCATAATTGCATACTTTTCAGAGTCAGATCATGTTTACATTTGCAGGTTTTTCCTTGCCATATTGGTATATTGCAAGATTAGATAGTCATTACTAGTGCATTGTTGGTGGGAATACAGACTGGTGCGGCCACTGTGGAAAACAGTATGGAATTTCCTCAGAAAACTAAAAAACACACTGCCTTTTGACCCAGCAATTCCACTGCTGGGATTAAACCCTAAGAACCCTGAAGTACCAATTCAAAAGAATCTATGCACCCCAATGTTCATAGCAGCACAATTCACAACAGCTAAGTGCTGGAAACAACCTAACTGCCCATTAGTAAATGAGTAGATCAAAAAACTATGGTACATTTACACGATGGAATACTACACAACAGAAAGAAAGAAGGAGCTCCTACCCTTTGAGACAGCGTGGGTGGATCTGGAGAGCATTATGCTAAGTAAAGTAAGCCAGGCAGTGAAAGAAAAATACCATATGATCTCACCTATAAGTGGAACCTAATCAACAAAACAAACACGCAAGCAAAATATAACTAGAGACATTGAAATTAAGAACAATCTGACAGTAACCAGAGGGGAGGTGGGAGGGGATAATAAGGGGGAAAAGTAGGAAGGGTTTTCAGGAACATCTATTAAGGACACATGGACAAAGCCAAAGGGGTAGGATCAAGGGTGGGAGCTGGGGATGACTGGGGTGGAGGGAGTGGTGGGGAGAAAATGGAGACAACTGTACTTGAACAACAAAAAAAGAAGATAAAAAATAAAATGAAATGAAATATTTGTTAAAATTTTAACTCATATTTAGACAGGTAATTCTATGTAGAAGAAGCATAACTATAGTAGAGAAAGATTATTTGGGTTCTAGTATTTTCTTACTATGTATTTTGGGAATTCTTTAAGTTTAATCAGCCTCAGGTTCCACATCTGCAAAATACAGCTAAGTAAAACTTTGGTTACCTGATCATAGAAGATAAGACCAAAACATCTGATAGCCACAAAATGGAACAGACTTTTTGGAACGATAAAAGAGAATTGCATTAGTCTTTGCAGAAATTGTATTTCAGGTCCTGAATCTTCCAGTGTGGAGCTGAGTAACTGTAGAAAATATAGAATGCATTTGCATACCGTGTCATTCCCAGAGATTAAAAAAAAAGGGAAGAAGAAGAAAAAAGGTCTCAGAAGAACAGGACCATTAATCCAACCCATTTCAATGAGATACCTAATAAATCCCTTGCTCTCTGTCACTGTGAACCCAAAGATCTTGGACAGACTTTACCTTAACTCTATAATTTACTTGAAAATTGGCAAAGTGCATTTGTGATCTATGAGAGCTTAGAGTGTCCTGGAAGGAAATGGTTGGAATAAGGAGCACATAAATGAAAATCAAATTATTTACTAAAGGAACTCACATTTCAGTTTCTTTTTGATGACATGTTGATCTTGATTCATTTCTTCTTTCTTAATTTTAATTTTCAACTACTGATTACATATAAGAAAAATGAAGAAAAAGACATTGTACTATCAAAAGACAAGAAACTAAAGGATTTCTTAATGATAGCAAGTGGATATTATTCATTACTTCACTCAAGTGGACAAAGTTACCCTAAAGATTGAGTGTAATATATTTTTCAACAAAATAACCCAAATCAAGGTTAGAAAAAAGGGCAACAAGGAGGCCATGAGGAAGATGACAGAGTAACTTCAAGAACTGCCTCACTTCTAGACATACATGTCTCTAGCATTTACACCTTTCTTGAATTTGGATTTGGCTGATCACCAAGAAATGTGGGAATTTTGCCAAAGCAGAATTCAATTATTGGTGTTAGGAAAAAGAGAAAAAATAAATAGTTCTCCAGCTAACTTCCAACCACCACACATGCAGGATAAAATGACTCAACACAACAATAACATCTCCAGAAACTTTAATTTCTACAGTAAATCCTTCCATACAACTCTAAACCCCTGACAACTAAAATTTAAACCAGAAACAGACACTCCTAATATCTCACCCTCAAAAGATGAAAGTTTGGTTTAAAAAGAAGACACTGGGGAGCAAGCCAAAGAACTTTGACAATTCTCCAACAGCCAGGGGGGAAAAAATGGCTTCTCAATGTATTATGTCTTGTTTTCCCAAAGTGAAGAAAATCAAAACAAAAGAAAAACCCAAAGTATTTGTATACCTAAAAGACATGCCTATAGCAATGCAAATTGACTTTATAATAGAGGGAAGTTACACATATTTACCTCTTGACAGAGCTACACAGACTCGTAGCTCAGTGCTACATGGAAGAAGTCCACACCAGCTGCAACATATGGATCTGCACCATCAATTCCAAAAATCGGTATGATTGTTAGATAATGTGATGTTGGAGGACACTCAATATCCTGAAAAGAAGCTCAAACAAGGACAATGAATTCTCAGTTGGAATTGAGAACAAATTGCATCCATAAATCAAAAGCCAGATATTATTAAAGATGAATCAAAAAGAATCAAAATTTAAAAATGTTAAGTGCTGAGGTTTTAAAACATTCCACTGAAGCAGCAAAATACATAATCAATGTATATATTTCTTTTTTTCTTCTTCACTTGTATGTTGTCTCTCATTCCAACATGTGTTCCATAGTCAGTCTCCTCCCAAAGGGTATGGGATGGCAATACAATAAAAGTAAAATACAAATTAATATTTTAAGTAAGTATAATAGATGAAAACAAATAATTTTAGGTGTTAGCATTATTTTTATTTTTATATAGGAATAATATTGATAAACCATTATTTTTATTCCATTTACTTTTTATCTTCCTTTTAAATAAATGTATTGATGTGACATTGGTTAATAAAACCATACAGGTTTCAACTGTAAACCAATAAAACATCATCTGCTTACTGCATCGTGTGCTCACCACCCAAACTCAAGTGTCTTTCTATCCCCATACACTGCCCTTTGCCCATCTCCACCTCCCCCATCCCTCTTTCCCTTTGACTATTCCATATTGTTGTCCATGTCTATGTGTTTAGATATATATACTTTTTTTCACCCAGACCCCCAACCCTCATTCTCTCTAACAACTGTCAGTCTGTTCTATATATCTAGTTTCTGTTTCCATTTTGTTTGTTAAATTATTTTGTTGTTTAGATTCTACATATAGGCAAGAGCATTTGTCTTTCTCCAACTGGCTTATTTCACTTAGCACAGTAATTTCCAGGTCCATTCATGCTGTTGCAAAAGGTAAGATTTTGGTTTTTTTACAGCCAAGTAATATTCCATTGTGTAAATGGACCACAGCTTTTTTATCCATTCATCTAGTGATGGACATTTGGGCTTTCCACATATTCCTATTATAAATTAATACTGCTATGAACATAGAAGTGTATATATTCTTTCAAGTCAGTGTTTCAGGTTTTTAGGGTAACTTTCCAGAAAGGGAATCACTGGGTCAAAAAGCAGCTCCATTTTTAATATTTTGAGGAAACCCCATACTGTTTTCCACAGTGGCTGCACCAGTCTGCATTCTCACCAACAGTGCAAAGAAGATTCCCTTATCTGCACTCCTTGCCTAAGGAGCACTTGCTGTTTGGTGATTTATTGATGATAACCATTCTGACAGGCATCAGGTAACATCTCATGGTGGTTTTAATTTGCATTTCTCTCATGATTAGTGACGGTGATCATCTTTTCATATGCCTCTTGGGCATCTGAATGTCCTCTTTGGAGAACTGTCTATTTAGATCTTTTGCCCATTTTTTATTTGGGTTGTTTGTCTTCTTGGTGTTGAGTTATATATGTTTGTATATACTTTGAATATTAATCCTTTACCAGATGCATCATTGGTAAATATGTTCTCCCTTCCAGTATGTTTCCTTTTCATTTTGTTGATGGTTTCTTGTGCTATGTAAATCTTTTTAGTTTGATGTAATCCTATTTGTTTATGTTTTCCTTTGTTTCCCTTGCCCGAGGAGATACATCAGCAAAAATATTACTATAAGAGATGTCTGAGATTTTACTGCCTATGTTTTTTTCTAGAGTTTTTATGATTTTGCAACTTACATTTAAGTCTTTTATCCATTTTCAGTTTGTTCTTGTGAATGGTGTATAGACCAATGGAACAGAAAAACAGCCCCAAAATAAGCCCACACCTTTACGATCGATTAATTTTGGCAAAGGAGGAAAGAACATACAATAGAGAAAAGACAGTCCCATCAATAAACAGTGTTGGGGAAATTGCACAGGTACATGCAAAAAAAAAAAAAAAAAGAAACTAGACCACCAACTTATTTTTTTTTTCAAATACAGTTTATTTTCAATATTATTTTGTGTTAGTTTCAGGTGTACAACATATTGGTTAGACAATCATATACTTTACAAAGTGTTTCCCTTGATATTCCCAGTATCCAACTGACATCATACATAGTTATTACAATATTATTGACTATATTTCTTTATGCTGTGCTCTACATCCCCATGACTATTTTGTAACTACCAATCTATACTTCTCAATCCCATCACTTTTTCACTTAGTTGTCCTAAACCTCCTCCCCTCTGTCAGTCTACTCTCTGTATCTATGAGTCTGTTTCTATTTTCTTTGCTTTGTTCACTAGATTCCACTTATAAGTGAAATCATATATGGTATTTGACTTTCTTTGACAGCCTTATTCACTTAGCATAATACCCTCTAGGTCCATCTATGCTGTCACAAATGCTTAAGATTCTATTCTTTTTATGGCTGAGTAGTATTCCATTATATATATATATATATATATATATATATATATATATATATATATCACCACTTTTTTATCCATTTGTCTATTGATGTGCACTTGGGTTGCCTCCATAGCTTGGCAATTGTAAATGATGCTGTAATGAACATAGGGGTGCATATATCCTTTCAAATTAGTGTTTTGGATTTCCTCAGATGTATACCCAGAAATGGAATTGCTGGGTCATAATACAGTTTCATTTTTAACTTTTTGAGGAAACTCCATAGTGCTTGCCACAGGGGCTGCACCAGTCTGCATTCCCACCAACAATGCAAAAGGGTTCCCCTTTCTCCACATGCTCGCCAGCACTTGTAGTTTGTTGATTTATTGATGATGGCCATTCTCACAGGTGTGAGGTGATATCTCATTGTGGTTTTAATTTGTATTTCGCTAATGATTAATGACATTGAACATCTTTTCATATGTTTATTGGCCATCTAAGTGTCCTCTTTTGAGAAGTGTCTATTTAGGTGTCTATGCTTATTTTTTTAATTCAATTAGCTGGTGTTTTGGTGTTGAGTTGTATAAGTTCTTATAAATTTTGGACATTAACCTCTTATCAGATTCAAACAGACTTTTTAGAATACTAAAAAAAATGAAACCTTCTTGCAAACATTCTCAAGAATTAAGAAATAAGAAAAAAATTAACTGTAAAGGCAAAGAGTTCAAATTTGTATGGAAATAAAGCATAATATTACACCAACAAATTTGTAATTATAAACATTTTATTGGGAAATACAAATGACTAACCTCACCTAACAAAGGATTTAGAAAACATGAATAGACTGATAACAACAAAGACATCAGATCCATAAGTCTTTACAGGTGAATTTTAGCAAGAGGTATAGTTCTGTATTTTGCTCCAGAGCATAGGAAAAAAACTTTCAAATATTTTTATGAAGCTGATATAACTCTAAAATACAATGAACAAGTTGACATAACACTATGAAAGATCAATATTATATACATTAGCTGATTTATTAATATTCTAAAGGTATTAGTTCATAAATTCCAACAGAAGTACAAAGAATACTGTACCAAGAAACGAGTAGCAATCATTTGTTCCAGAAATGTAAGAATATTTTTCTACTGAGGAATGTAGTGATGCAATTCATTGTGTTATATATTAATAAGTAATGTTAAACTAAGGCATTTAATAAAACTAGGCATTCATTATTAACAAATACTCACAGTTATCATTTTTAATATGAATTAATGTTCTAAAGCCCTTGTCAGTGTAATTTGTTAAGAAAAAAGTTAGATGCATAAATATTGTTATCAAAGAATAAATATTACATGAAAAGCATTACCTGGTAAGTCAAAAAGTATTAAATGGAAAATATTTAAATAAGGTTTGACTAGGTTGACAGTTTTTTTTTAAATATACAAAAATTGACAGCATATAATTTAAGTAACAATTATCACTTATATAACATTAAAATAGATTTAAATTCTAAATAATACCTACATGAAATATACCTAAAAGACATAATATGAAATGCACAGTTCCAAAATAAAAGGTTAAAAATTTAATAACAAAATAAGATTAGTTAAATGAAATGATAGATTTTGTGCAGTGGAAAGACTCAACATTGAAAATACTTCATTTGCCAAATATTTGCATAAATTCAATGTGTGTATAATCAAAATTGCTACTTCATTTTCTGAAAAATAGCTTTATCTTTTTATTTTAGAGTTCACTTCCAATAGTAAATCACTGGCATTAGGTAATAAAACACTGATTTTTTTAAGTCATTTTGAAATGTACACCAAATGATGGCATGTCCCTCTTGAAATGCTCCCATGACAGGGTTTTGGCTTAAACCCCAGTTCTTTACCATGGTAAACAAGACGAGGCTTTCCCATCATGATATATTCATCTCAACGCTATGCACACACACAGTGGTCTGATCCCTTTCCTTCATGTACGAGGCAGAATAATGGGTCCCCCAAGATGTCCATTCCTGGAACCTGTGACTATGTTTGGTCACGTGACAAAAGAGAACGAAGGTTGCAGCTGAAATAAAGGTTGCTAAACTGTCCTCTTTTAAAAATATCATATCTAAATCAGCCTGGTGACATTCCATTAAATACCTTTATAGAACTCAGACCAATTTGTAAGTACATTTTCTATTTGTTTGCTTGTGATGATCTGTCTTCCTTACTGAGTTCCACACAAAAAAGTTTCTTATTTTTCTTCCTCCCTCCTATACTCCCAAGTCCTCACACAGTATTCAAGACACACAAAAAAACCTGAGTAAATGAACAAGTATACCCTGAAGTCACTGTAATAATGGCACAAAAATATATATTGATTAATAGGCAAGATAAGAGCCCAAAGGCAGGAGCAAAGACTTAAGAAATTCCAGAATAAAATAGAGATTTTATTCCAAGTATATAAAATAAAAGGCTTACTAGCTAATATATTGTATACAGAAATTAGAGTAACTATTTTTTAACATTTTTATTGTTTATGCTATTACAGTAGTCCTAATTATTCCCACATTGCCCCCTGCCCTCTAACCCACCCCTAATACCCACAATCACCAAACCGTTGTTCACATCCATGGGTCATATGTGTTCTTTGTTTAATCCCTTCACCTTCTTTCAGCCAGTCCCCACCTCCCTCTCCCCCCTCCTACATCTGTCAGTCTGTTCCATGTTTCTGTGCCTCTCATTCTATTTTACTCCTTAGTATATTTTGTTCATTAGACTCTAGTTATTAGTGAGATCATATGGTTTTTGTCTTTCATTCACTGGCTTATTTCACTTAGCATAATGCTCTCCAGATCCATCCATGCTGTCACAAAAAGTAAAAATTCCTTTTTTATTTACTGTTATGTAGTATTACATTGTGTAAGTGTACCACAGCTTTTTTAACCACTCATCTACTGGTGGGCACTTAGGCTATTTCCAAATCTTGGCTATGGTAAATAACACTGCTATGAATATAGGGGTGCATATATTCTTTTGAATCAGTGTTAGATGAATTGGCTAGTGATGCTGAGCATCTTTACACATGTCTCTGGGTCCTGAAAAGTGGTTGATATCCAAAATTTATAATGAACTTACAAAACTCTACACCAAAAAAAAAAAAACAATTAAAAAAATGGGCAAAGGACCTCAATAGACACTTCTCCAAAGAGGATAGACATATGAAAAGATGCTCAATGTCACTAATCATCAAAGAGATGCAAGTTAAAACCACAATGACATATCATCTCATACCTGTAAGAATGGCTATCATCAATAAGTCAACAAACAAGTGCTGGCAAGGACGTGGAGAAAGGGGAACCGTTTTACACTGTTGGTGGGAATGCAGACTGGTGCAGCCACTGTGGAAAACAGTATGGAGATAACTCAAAAAATTAAAAATAGATCTGCCTTTTGACCCAGCAATCCCACCTCTGGGAATATATCTGAAGGAACTTAAAACACTGTCTCAAAAGAACTTAAGCACCTCCATGTTCATTGCAGCATGATTTAACAATTGCCAAGATATTGAAGCAGCCCAAGTGTCCATCAATAGGTGAGTATATACAACAACTATGGGACATTTACACAATGGAATACTACTCAGCCATATAAAGAAGAAAACTTTACCCTTTCCAACAGTATGGATGGATCTGGAGAACATTATGCTAAGTGAAAGCTAATCAGAGAAAGACAAATACCATGTTATTTTACTGATATGTGGAATCTAATTTACAAACTGAACGAACAAGGAATATGGGGACAGAGTCATAGATGGAGAGCAGCATGACAGCTAGTGAGTTGCAGGAAGTAAAGGGGTGGAGGGATTGAGCAAAAAGGAAAAAGGACTCTTAGACATAAACTACAGTGTGGCGCTTGCTGGAGAGAGAGGAGTATAAGGGGACTAAATGGTAGTGAAAAAAATACAATAAAGATTAAATTTTTAAAAAACTAAAAAATAAAGAAAACACCATAAACAAAACTGAAAAACAGTGGAAGAAATGTTCTGATGTATTTTGTAGATAATAGGTTACTATACAAAATATCAAAAATGCCTACCCGTTAATGCAATATATGTTAACAATCCTTGTTTTAAAAACAAAAAAGAACAGGGACAAACACTTCACAGACTTTCCAATAAACATGAAAAGACTTGCAATAAGTAATTTATAGCACTGGCCAGTAAACAAGTAATAAAATGCTGAACCTCAAATAATAAACAAATAAATGCAAATAAAAACAATGAGATCTTTTTCATGTATCAGATTGACAAAAGTAAAAATATTTTAATACCCGATTAAATATGGGAGGAACCAGGCGCTCTCAACTCCTTAAAGGAGGTCAATTGGTATAGCACATTTTACAATACTTATCTTGCCTACCCTTTGAACTTGCCAGTTCACTTTTAGTGATTAAATACAAATTTACTTAAAGTTATTGAAATAGAATAATTATGGTAGTGTTTATAATTACAAGGAAGAAAGGAGAAAAAGGAAAAGAGAGGAAAAACAAAACTTAAGAGGCAAGCTACATAGCAGCACATATGTTGTATAAACATCTGGAAGAATCTATAGCAAATTTTAACCGTGCTTATATCTGGAGATTTAGTAAGAGAATCAAAAAGACTTGATTAAACAATTTTATGTGTTAATTTGTCTGGCAATGCAGAAGTCCACTATAAAACATATTGAGTATACTATATTTCTGAGTAACAGAAATCAGTGAATAATAATTACCAAATTCAAGAGCATAAGAACAGTCTAGGTCTTCTAGACATAACAAAGAAGAATGATCACCAAGGTTCTCTAAGATACCCTACAGACACTTCCACAAAAATGTTTTACAACTTGATATCTATTATTCGGGGAATTAAGGGACCCATGGGAAGTCCCCAAACTAAACTTGGCTCCTAGACAAATCTCCTTTAAGGGCAGCAGTGGCTCTGTTTAAGCAAGCCAATATGTTCAGTCATTCGGTGAGACCAGCCTGGAGGAAGGATGCTCTCCCACTGGTGCCCCAAAGGACTCAAAGCTGCCGCCATTGGAGGCTTGCAACCAGGCAGGCTCTCCCAGGAGGTCTTTGGAAGGTTCACCCACATGACCACTATACTTGTGGAGGCATAACAGATATTTTTAGTTTTACTAAAGAGCTCTAATTTAAACAGTGGTCTAGATTTCTTCTACGTGACTTCAAAGTAGAGAAGTAGAATAGAGATGGGTATTACTCAGACTTCATGAAAATATGAAACATATAATAATGAGAATTCAAAAACAGAATAAGCAGCTTTATAAGATAATGAGGCAAAACAAATTAGACCAGAAAACCTGTGAACTCCTTTTTAACCTTGAATTCTGAGACTTAGGAATAAAGGCAGAAAGGATAGGAGAAATTCAAACTATTAAGAAATATGGTTTGTTCAAATGATAACAAGGAGACTGGGTTTGGAAGCTTTTATTTTTTCCTTTTGTAATAATGGTACATTTTGCATTTCAGCAAAAAACAGTAAGGAATGTACTAAAAATCCATGGCCTCTTATTAATGTGAACTGCTTCCCCTGTAAACTGTACTAAAAGCATAACCTTCCTGAAGCTTAATGTTCTGATAAACATCAATAATGTTTGTCTCCCTTTTAATTCGTTTTTTTAAAAAAATCAATCTCGCCTTATGGACACAGCGCATGTCCCAGCAAAAGAATGATTTTAGATTTCAGTCATGTGATCTGGTTTCCGCTTTATTTGGGGGATAAAAAAACGAAAAAGCTTTTACACTCGGTATTTTCCCAGGCCAATGAAAGGGTTAAGTAAATTACAGTAGAGTCACTAATTTGAGAATTGAAAATCTGGCAGCCAGCCCAGAGTCCCTTTTCCAAAAAGAAGCAGCTACCCTGGGCCTGTACAAAGGAGGTGGTTGCCCTAGCAACGGCATCTGATAAAAGAAAAGATGGCCGACAGGTACACATCCAGATTGCTCCAGAGAGAGGAAAGCTGCCTGCTGTTGCTGCCCTCGGTGGAGCAGTTATTTAGCAAATCTCAAGGTTTAAAGCTGAATCCTCTAATTTCCAGTTGCAGAGATTTTCCGTGTGATATTTATTTAGGTCAAGATCGATGGATTCTATAATTTGGCATTTTGTAGTGATTGCTGATAACGAATATGCCTTTTGACCTAAACAGATCCACCACAACTGATTGTCCAGATAAATCAGCTAACTCAAAATAGAAAGATTCATGCAAAATAAGCATTGCTTTTTCCCAAGGTTTTGAATTCAATTCTTTAATTATGTCCCAGTTTCTTTTACATTCTTATGTTGAGCTATGGCTTTCATATGAAACATTCAAACTGCTCAGAGCCTTCACTATTTTATTTTACACGATTATTTGAAATTTAGGCTGTCATCCTTTTAATAAAAGACTAAACATTTCCCAGTTTCCTGTGTGTTCTGATTACCTTTTTTAATTGACTATTTCCTAATAAAATGTTTTTGAAATAGCTTTAAAGGGCTTTTTTGTTTTTTCAGGGTTTTTTTTTTTTTAGCACACACTTTTTATTACTAATTGGAATCAGAAAAACCTTAACAAAGGTTGAGGTGGGATCTCATGGAGGAAACTCTAGGACATCTTTTGTTCATACTGGAGTGGGCTCTAACTTCCTACCCCTGCGGGCTTCCTGCTGGCTCCCTCCTTGCTTGCAGAAGCTGACTCAAGGTTGTGGAGAGCCTCCCCAGAATACACCAAGTGGAAGACAAGGGGCCCAGGGGCATTCTCAAGAGTGCGTGCCCTAGTCCAGTTCTATTTTTAATCCAATTACTCTACCCAAAAGAAGCTTGATGTCTGGATTTGGCATCCATTTTGCTCTTCATCCACTCTTGACTGGAAAAGGACTTGAAATGGGGGGGACCCAGGCCTAGGGCTAGAATGAATAGCCAACACTCCCCTACATACTGCCCTTCTTTAATACAGCCACCTTCCTGAAATTAGTGAGTATGTCCAGGGTCCAGGCTTTCACTCTCAATTACCATACAGACTTTGTTGCACTTACAGCAGGCCTTGCATCATGAAAAGTTAATCACTTTACACAGAGGGCAGTCCCAGTTCTGTGGACTGTGAGTATGAGGCAGACATCTCCTGGTGCTGGGATTCAAAGGCCCTTTTGGTTACTTGGCCTTCTGACCCTGAGGTTGATGCTTCTTTGGGCATTTTCTCACAACACCACTCCTGCTGTCCCCCAGGGGGGACATCCCCTGGGATCTCGATGGACCTTCTTGCTGTGATCTTTAAAGATTTTTTTGTAAGAGGCTCTAAACATGTATAGTCACTAAGATTTCCTTGATTACAAAGCATGAATGCATTTTTTTCTGAAAAGTTTGAAAAGATTGATTGCTCGCTAGAGTGACTGTTTCCCTAAATGTACACTTTAGATCAATCTATTATACTTTTTACCATTATTAGTGTTGTGTCGAGATCTTCAGTCATTGAGAATATGAGAACCTGAGGGAGATGGGCATAAGCCATGGCTTAGTGAACCAGTTTATAATACATGTGCTTTTATTCCCCACTCCCATCCTCAAATTGCCAGTTCTTCTTTCAAAAAAACTATATGATACAAGAGAATACGTTCAATAATCTTGGAGGATATCTAAGTCCTAATTTTCATGTATCTTAGGAAAAGTCCTTAGCCTTCCAAGGTCCTAGAGACATGATACACTCTATGGAAATAACTTTTAAGCTGCTGCTTCTATATGCTGTTCCATGAAAACAGGCCATCGCCTACTGTGAACACAGAGCAAAGGCTCTGTGTGAGCTTACCCATTCAATTTTGATTAGAGATTATTTATCAAGAAACTTTTCTTTACAAGTTGTCTCTGCACAAACACTCCTGATTTTCCTTAGCAAACAATACACTATCAGCTTTAAACTTCTAGGTAAACAGTGCATTATGTTCAATGAATGAACATCTCCAATAGATACTACTCAGAGATATCATAATGCTCTTTGATCTGTCATGTCCTTGGACTGCAGCACAAAATCTCTGGGATGAATCTAAAAATATGCAGTAAGAGTATATTGATTGCTTCTTAAAAATGTGGAATAGCAAAGCCTAGGGGATAGGGCAGAAATAAACAATTTTTGTTTTCCTTGACATGGGGCAGGCTAGGGTAATTTTAGGATTGTCTATGATTAAATTGAAGGGCTCTCTAATCCATTGTTTCTAAAATTTGAGCAGAATCTTTTTAAAGGAAAAATATATTAACCCATATATCCACTGTCGATTCTCATCGTTTTGACTATACTTGTAAATGTGTATAAATATAAAACTAGGTATAAACATCTATGCTCAGAGGACTTAGTCAGCTACAAAGACAAATTTGCAAATTAAATATAAACTGAACTATAAAGCCAATAAAATTTAAATTAATGCTATTAATTTAATGTGGTGAATCATCTTGATATGCAACTTCAACTGTTTGAAATTTGAATATTGTCACTGTCTTCCACGTCATGATTGCAAGAGCATCTGGCATACTTATGACACCGTGAGCCATCTGTTACCTCAGTTCACCTACCACTTTTCACATGGTTTCACAAACCATGTGAAACCTTTATCTGTGTAGTGCTTTATGACATCAGTTGGCCTTCACTTCTGGGAAAGCAAGATGTACTTCCTTAATAATGCTCTATTCTTTTCTTGGTAGCTGATGACTACCTGAGATGCACCATTCATGCCAATTCGCTCTATATATGAAAAAGAGGGGAAGTTCTAGTGCAGTCGTCTATGTGACCCAACATATGATCTTATGATCCAGCATTAATTTTTTTCTCTGTAGATCATAAAAACAACAAGAGAAAACCAAGAACTCATTGTTGAAAATTCACAAAACCCCAATTAGAGAAACAGAAGCTGAGGGGATAATCATGTCCAAAGAAAATTATGCTTTTTTTGTTTCCAAGGTAAGTTTGTTCATAAACCAATTTCTTTTTTTTTTAAGATTTTATTTAGTTAATTTTAGAGGGGAGGAGAGGGAGAAAGAGAGGGAGAGAAACATCAATGCATGGTTGCCTCTTACGTGCTCCCAAATGGGGACCCAGCCCGCTACCCAGGCATGTGCCTTGGCTGGCAATTGAACCAGTGACCCCTTGGTTCTCAGGTCAGAACACAACCCACTGAGCCACATCAGCCAGGGCTCATAACCCAATTTCTTCGTGTATTTGCTCTGTTAATTGAATAACCAAGTAGCATTCCCCCTTGTTTCTCTCTTTCTGGTTTCTTCACAGAGTCTGAGGAAAGCAGAATTTTCACTTTCATAGACTCCCTTCAAGTAAGGGTGGCAATATGATTTTATTTTGGCTGATTAAACATAAGTTGAGAACAGCTTCAGATCTGCTGGGAAAGTGTTTTGCTTTCCTGATAAAAGTGACAGAAACCAAATGTTGTACTCCTTCTTTCCCTTTGTTTCTACCTTGAACATAAATTATTTTTTATTTATTTTTGTTTGAGTCCTGGAGATATATCAGACATCTCATAACCATGAGAAGCTAAAGAATTAAGTGTACGAGAAAAGAAAGATAAGAACAGCCTATGGTAATCACTAGATTTTTTTGCTAGATTTCTTATTAGATAAACAGTACATATTCACATGGTTTAAGCCAATATTAATCAGGAGTCTTGTTTCTCACAGCCAGAAATTTTTCTGATATAGAGATCCTATATCATCTTCCACCAAGCCTTAGATAGCAATTCCGTATTTTATGAATTATTGTGTACATGCTAGGAGTCCATGGCATTTTATAACAATTTGATTTAGCTATAATTAGCTGCTACAGATAAAATTACAGAAAAGATGAAGACTATCATTCTTGCTGTTAAGTCTAAATAGCATTCGTGGTCCTCTGAAGTGTTTAATTAAATCATAGTTCCTTGAACCTAAAGTTGAAAGGGTATCTTAGACTCTGTCATCCATCTCCCTCATTTTTACCAAACAGAAATGTCGTGTGACCTTCCTGAAGACCCATAGGCCAAAGGTGGCCAAGAAGCAGCAGATGGTTACTGGCTAGCACAGGAGCTGACTTACTTTGAAGAGCAAGGAGTTGGGAGGAACTCATCTCAATATGGGATTAATGTTGTTTCTAGTTGACTAAGAGCAGATCACTCAGTTGACATCTTCTGCAAAAACACAGTATGTATTTACTAGCAGATCAGTGACGGGTTCCACATTATCTATGGACCTTTTCACAAAGCCCTGATAAAACCAGAGAAGTTGAAGAAATTATTGCAATCCTCACATATCTGAGTAATGGTCATTCCACTTCGTGAAAACCAATTTGAGAGAAAATATAGAGCAATGACAAACTTTCTTCTTTATATAAGGCATAGTTTTCTGATTTTAACATAAAGGGTGTTGAAGAGATGCAATGTCACAAATACTATGACAGCTAAGAAAACAAGGACATAATTATAAAGGAAATATTAAAGATAATATCAGAATATAGTGTGGCATTGCCACATAGATCAGTAGTTTTCAAACAGCTTATTAAAATCACTTAAGGGTTTTAAAAATATCGATGTCCATGTACAAACCCCAAAATTGAATCAGAACATTTAGGATAAGACTTTAGCCTTTAATACTTTATTTATTTATGTATTATGTAGGTATGTATGTTTGTATGTATGTATTATCAAAATACCTCAAGGATTTCTAATATCCAGACAGGTTTAGGAACCACTGACATGAACCGAAGGCAAGTCTATACATTTAAAAATGCTGCATCCTGTCCAGAAAAACATTTTCTTCCATTTGTTTTAATTTCTCTCACCTTTGCTAAATAATAGGCTTCCTTTGGATCAAATTTCATGAGTTCTTATCTTCAGTCCTAGACTTTCAGAAGTTCAAGATGAAGGAGACTATATATCAATCTACAATCTTTATTTGACTCAAGACAAGGAAATTATTACAAATATAAATATTCCAATGAAGGCTGTATCATCAGATGCAGGCGTAGAAAAATGCACCCAGCCCTCACTTTTTTTCTGCTCATGGTCTTAGACTCCAATATCATACACATCCCTTCAAATGGATGTGGTTTAAAGGTGATGACATAGTCATAAAGTTAGACTTGACCCTCTTCTTTTGAAAATGATTCTAAATCAGATTATTTAAAGGGGTACTGGGCATGCTTCCAAGGTAATATAAACAGTGTTTTTCATGACATTCTCAGACAATACTCCAAAGAGCATTTCATCGAATGCCCTGACTGGAGGTGCCACCAAATGGGGAAAGGGGCTCAACCTTCGAAATGAAGAAATAATTCAGCATCACAGCATGATGAAATCATGGCCAAAGAGCCAGGACACTTCCACAATAAAAAGCAAAATGACACCTTTGAATCTCTAGATTCCAGGTGCTTTCTGAGTACCACCAAAATCCTGGGATTTGAAATAATTTATACCCTGTGTAATCACTGCCAGGGTTAGCCAAGTATTGCTTCTACATTGTTTGGGAAAGCTTTGAGGGATGAGACAATAGAGGTAGCCTGAATCACTTTGGTGGCAATAACATGAGAAAAAGCTCAGGAATTTTTTTATATCATCTCTACATAATATCTGTGCTCCTCCTTGGAAGCATGACTCCTAGTTAAAAGAATTCATTCAATATCTCTTCAGTCTTGAATAAATCCTTTGGAAGTGTTTGGAATCCAAAGATCATTTTAAAAGATTTTGTGACCTTAAATAGCTCACATTCTCGTGAAGAAATGAGAGTCATGATCACGGAAGTATCTGTCTGATTAAACCTCAGACATAGAAGTGAGACGAGAGGTTTCTAAGTGTCAGCCCCAGGAGAATGAGGAGACAAGGACAATAAAATACAAGTCTTGGAACTATCTCAACCATTTTTTGTGATGATATTTGACTTGAGTGATTCCATTCAATGTTACATAGTTTCATTTTATGGCAGAGACATTTCTATAACAGAAGCCAAAGATGGGGTGAAACTCTTTGCTTATGTTATATGAGTTTTCTCAACAAAATGCTGGTCAGTGTGATTAAAAAAGGAGAAAAACATCCCATGCTGAGAGTTAATCTTTGGAGGCTGGAAGTTAAGCCACAGAATCTGGTTGCATGCCTTGTCCCAGAAGTCTGCCTCAGATTGATTTGCACTGATATCACCATTACTTGGGAAGAGTCTTCTGCCCTGGTTGTCCAGTTGGAAAATCTATTTTCTATTCAGTTCTAGCAAAACATGAGTGACATATCTGTTGAAGACAAAAAGCCAATACAAAGGTAAACACTGTTGGTATATTTGCAAGAGGAGGAGTAGATTTTCTTGGAAAAGTAGACTTAGGACAAAGATGGAAGAGGAAATGAAATTTTATAAAACTTTATATCTTCTAGGGCATGCTGGCAAAGTTTTCTAATAGTGGAGATATCACTGTAGGAAGAGATCCATTCAGTAACTGTAAATGAGTGACTATTACTGAAACCTGAGCACTAAGATCCGAACTTTTTCAAAATACTAAGAAAATTCCCTTTAGAGAGATGACAGAGTTGTGAGGTCATCATTATCATAACACCAGTATCATGGGCAGCCGCAGCACAAAGCCCTAGGTATGGGTCAAAACCTCGAGGACCAGGCGATGGTTAAAAGACTGATAACTTATCGAGGTAACAACACTTTGCAAAAATTATCAAATCCAGGGTTGGCCACAGTACAGAAGAAAAAGTAATTACCTATTAAGCTACCAGCAGGAGTTTGGCAACACCCATCAGAGTGTTAACATTGTACCTTAGACCAGGAACTTTATTTCAGAGAAGGCACCCTGAGTAAGTAATTAGCAAAAGTGTAAACATATTTATAGGAATATACCCATCCTGATTTTTCTTACATATGATATTAAAAATTATAAATATCTCAATGTCCATCAGGAGGAAATAAGATATACAAATTATGGGAGGACTAACAGAATCCCAGGTGATTATTAAAAAGCATGATGAGTATCTTGGGCTATTGTGTACATGAAAAGACATAAGTAACGCTTTTTACAGTCAACTCAGAATTCTGATAAAGAATGATATAACAAAACTCTGTTTATTTAAAAAATGTATATACACAGAAAAATCTCTAAGATTATGAATTTAAAGGTTAAAGAATATACAATAAAGGATTAGCAATAATTATCCTTTTTATGTCCTTCATTGTGCATTTTTATATTCATACTTCATATTTTTATACTTCATATTTTTATAGTTTCTGAAATATAACGATACAGACTTTATTATTTAAAATTATCAAACAATGACTCAAGCCCTATCATTTCTAACTCTTAAATTAGCAGGCTTTGAGTTTCGTGGTTGTCAGGGCTCAGGAACAAGACGAAGCTGAGAAGCCCTGTGTGCCACGCCACATCAGTTAGGCCTCAGTGTCAGCAGGGTCAAAGGAAAGCTGCCTGCCTTGGCCCAGGGTCACATATGTTTGGGGGGGGGGGCGGAGAAGCTAAATATACTATTACTTTCCAAGAGAGAAGCACTCAGAGCATTCGTTTAGTAATTGCCTGGGTCCACATGAATTATGCTTTATTCTGCTTGGCCTGTCTGTAATAATGTTAACCAGACCCTCTCTTCCAGAAATCTTTTCCTCCTTAACATTCAATTCCTCACTCTCTCCTGCATGGTTAAAAATAAACTCCATGCTCTTTGAATTTCTTTTTAAATTTTGCTGGTTCATTTCTTGTTCTCGTCCTGTGAAAACACTTACTCCCTAGAGTTCTCTCATTAAGCTTCTTTTTTGTTTGTACCTTCCCAGAAAAATCTACTTTGTACTCAGTCTCAGTCATTCCCCTCTCATTAGCTTTGTCCATCAACATCAGGACCCAGACCTTTGTCCTGGGTTCCCGTGTCACATACACATCTGTTCTGTGAACATTTCCAATTAAACGGCCCAAAGACCTCTGAAAGTCAATGTAACACAAAGTAAATGTATCACCCACACCACACACACACTCCAACAGCACATTATTTTTCTGTATTTTTTTTTTTGCTGAATGACACAGTCATGAACCCCTCCAGACACCGGAGATTGCACAGTGAGCCTCAACTTTTTCTCCCTCGCTATTCCACAAGGTCTTCTAAATCCTAGCTCCTAAGCAGCTCACATATTTGTTCTTCACTTTCTGCCTCTACTGCCACTGCCACCGCCTTGGTTTAGAGCCTCTTTATATTTCTTTAGATTATTTTAATAATTCTTAAATGGCCTTCAAGCCTTATACCAAGCTTACATCAAACTTTCTCCCAATATGCCTATGTAATCATGTCATTCTCTTATTTAAATTTTTCATAGGACCACCTTGCCTTCAAATTCTCCATCATCTTTTCTTACTGTTTCAGACTCAGATATCCTTGCATTCACATAGATACTGTACCAATAAGTTTCCCTCGAAGTAGTGTAGTTCCTTATGCTTCCAAACACTTTTTTTCATTCCCTTTACTTTCAAGATTCAATTTGTCAAGGACCCACTCCAAAGCCACTGCAAAGTAAACTAGGAGTGCCCTACACAGGAGACAATTCCATATCAGAAGAATTGTTATTTGGGAAGCCTGGGATCGCATAATGAAGTAGGGAACCAGAATAATTTTCAAAAAAAAAAAACCCCAAGATCACTGAAGTAACAAAGTTCAAGGCAAAATAATTGTCCATAAGGAGAAAAAAGGAGAGGAGAAAAACAAAAATAGGAGAGGCTGATGTGTGGTCATGTTATTTTAAAGAAAAAGAAATAAGGTTCAGAAAAGAGACCTTGGCTAGTAGTTCAGATTTAGACAATAAATTGGCAGTTGATGCTGGCAAGCCACTATTATTTGGAAACTGGGAAATGAAGGGAAAACACATATAATTGTTATCATCTCCCCAGTAATCAATTCCACCATTCCCTTTGGCCATAGTTCATTGAGTCAAATGTAGAGTCATATAACCCAAACTACACCCTAAGTCTCTCCCTTAAGAATTTGTAAAGTGGAACAGGGACAATCAGAGACAAGAGACAGTGTGAGCTGAGGTACAGCCTATTGACAATGGCCTATTGAGGGCTGCTTCTGACCTCCCCAGAGCACCGGCGGTTTCCTTCCTTCCAGGAGGTTTGCTTCGCACTGCCCAGAGTCTGTCACTAACTTTCCTTTTGGACTGGAGTACACCAAAAGGCCTTCAAATTATTTGGGAACAAAGTAAGTTGGAGAACAACATCTATTTGATTTCTTCTGTGTAAAAAAGAAGGGTGCTTACAATTTACATTTAAAACAACAAAAATCTGGACACCAGCAATGTGTTGGTTTCCAATGTTGGTAGAAGGTGCCTGCTGACTTTCACGACTGTAAGCCAGCCGCTCTCCTGGCTGGTGTTGTAGCCTCTAGTTGGCATCATCCAACCTGATTGTAGGTATTGCAAAAACACTCAACAGAGACAGGCAGACACCAGCGAAGAGAGGCATTTGATTGAAGGCAGGGTGTGTCTTAGGTGAAGCTGTAGTACAAACACTATCCAAGAGAGGATCCCTCGGGTAGAAATGTTTCCTGCATATCCATCCACTTGGAGTTAATGGAGAGGTCAACGATTCAAAAGTTTGCTTTCTAGTAGATAAATAATTAAAATGCAGTGTTGGAAGAACTGAGCCAAGATTATCCTAGTGAGAGAAGTAGCCACAAAATCATAACAAAATAAAATAATTCCAGAAGAGTCATTGTTCAAATTGACCTGTGTAGCACAGGCAAGGAGAAAAGCCAGAATTGAGATAAATCAAGGTTATAACTGGGAAAATGCACTCTGACACATCCAAAGACTTGGGCAAAAAGAGGAAAGCCAACGGTAGGGACAGTAGTCAGCAGTATGATACTGAGGATGATTCAGATTGTGTATGTAGGTTCTAGAAGAATGTCTCTGTTTGGGACCACTTTACAGTATGTCCCTCAATCACCAAGTTCATTACTTCATGACAGCATTTACCTTACTGAGATCATTGACTGTCTTGCAGATGTTCCAAAAAAAAAACCAAAACTGAATTTATGAAGAAGAGGAACTGAATTCATGAAGAAGAACTGCATGTTTACTTCTGGGTGCCCAGCATTTAACAGAGTATCTATCAGGCACGTGGGAGACCATAAACGGCTGCTGAAATCATGTTGCATGAATTAGGGCATTAGCATACTGTTTGGAGCACGAAAAGAGCTTTTTAATCTAATCTAGGTAACTATGGAAGAGTAACAGAAGGAAATATATTGAAATAAAGGTATTTCTAAAAACCCAAGTAGAATGCCTTTCTTCATATAACATTCTTTTTCAGATTATAAAGATTTTATTCTTCACAGAAACTTTTAAATATTAAACTGATGCTGGAGATGGGAGGAAAAAAGCAAATCCATCTTACTTGCAGCAAATTAAAGTATGCATTTTCTTCTTTTGCCAAATTCCCATATTCTGGGAGAATAATATCTTTGTGCTGTTCCTGCATGTTTATGACCATCTGGTGAAGTGTCTGTTAACCTTTAACCTATAGCCGAGATGAGTCACAACATGCCTTCACACCAAGTAAAATATTTGCACTGCTTTATTGAACACTAAGAACTGTGCTTCTTAGAAACTATTTATTCACGGTGTGGTCCCATCTTAAAATGTTTCTGTATCTATCAAAGAACCATTTATTTTAAAATATCAACTCCAGCTTGAAACCTCAGAATACAGAATTCAAACTGGTAGAAAATCAGAAATCAGAGTAAATCTAATTGCCTTAAAGTTTGTCCATGATCAAAACACCAACCTAATCTCTCACGAAGGTCTCAGTGGTCCTATTATGTACATCAGGAGACTCTACATTCTTTCTCAATGGCAAAGAATAACAGGTAAGATAGTTACAAGACAGGCATTAGAAGTTAAATTTTAATTAGCTTCTGCAGTATTTACAGGAAGATAATAAAAAGAAGTGTCAAGGAATTACCATGTACGATGAAGGCATTCTTCTCAATATCTACAAAAGCTTCAGCAGTATAGTGAACAAAGCCAAGCTTGTGATTTTTTCACAAGTAGAAAGCTTTGCTATTTTGCAAAATAATAGAATGAGAAGGCTTTCAAGAGACTTAATTTAAATATTTTAAGGTTCCATCTGGCTTTTTTTTTTTTTTTGCCTAATGTTGCAATGCTCAGAAAGAATGTATCCTGTTAGTATTATAGAAAAAGTTAGAGAGTAAGAGACCCCATGGCATAGTGAAAAGCATTACTTAGAATGAGCTAGAACTCAATATGAATACCAACCCCCACCACTCTTAGCAAGTTATGCAGTCCACTAGAGTCACAGTCCACTGGAATCTCAGTCCACTAAACTGAAAGGCTAGATAAATGGCATCTATTTCATTGAGTTGACATGAGGAGTGAAGCAAATGGGATGACATGTAAAATTCCTGGTACAGGCAGGTGCTGGAAAAGTTTATCTCTTTGGGAGGCCTACTGATTTTTGAAAAATACATGATGATTTGGAATACAAAGGGAGAGTGTATATACAAAGGTAGAAAGAAAAGTCAAATACAGATTAGAAAATTGAAGAACACTAACATACTAAACTCTAAATGTCACTTGGAGGTGAACAATCTGTTTTGATTTCTGATGGCTTGACCACAGTGTGGAAGTCAGCCACCACCCCACAATTTCCCCAGCCCATGGGCATTGAGAAAATTATCACTTAGCCATTGAACTTACAGTTTGATGGATCCAATAAAGCCTTTGCTAAATCAATGCCTTTTCATGTTTCATTGTCTCTGTTAAAGTCAGGAAAATCCTGATAGAATTCCTAGCTGAAATAATTTTGGAAAATAGCATGTTATTCACTGCCTTTTGGACTGAATTCAGAAAATCTCTATCTTAACATATATCACCTTCAAAAAACTTTATTTGAGATTAAAAATATTTTCAATGTTTTTATTAGTTATCATCAGCATCTCTCCATTACTTATTTGCCTTTATGGTTTGGATCTAAGTTTTTAAACATTTGGAAAATATGCTGTCTCAATAAATAATGTGGTAACAGAAATCTGTTAAATTCTGTTAATCTCATCATCCATCATCTTGATCAAGAAGTTTTTTAAAAAAGAAATGTTCTCATGTTCTTGCCCAGAGGAGTACTAATGGGTTATGAACCCTTTCAGAGTCACAGAGCAGAGAAAAAAAGGTTGCCTTGGTAACAAGGCAGACCAATCAGCTGCATACACTCTCCCCAGTTCTAATTTAGTCAGCAAATGCAGGCTAGAACAGGTGGCTAACCTAAATGATGCCAAAACGCCTTAGCTCTCAAGCATACACACCCTACACATTTTCTTGTACACAGAGTTTCATTCCTGTCCTTCATGAAGGAAGGGTAAAAAGGAGGATTTCAGTGTGCAATGTATGTACTCAGAAGATCTGTCAGCCCTGTCGCTTTTGAATTTTATGACAAAGTAAATCAAATATTATTGTTTTAATTGCAAGAGAGCTTGCCCCTACATTTCACAACTGCTCTTAATAATAAAGCATCACTGAAATTTCAATTCCTTACACCCTCTGAAAGCACATAGGTAAACAATTATGTATTGTAAAAGAGGAAACACAGGGAGTCATACCAAGCTACTTAAATCTCTATTTATTATAGCACTGAATAATTCCATTCACTATATCTGAAGTTACAAAGGAAAAATCTGGAGAACTAACAGGAAAGCATAAACTTCTTCTTACTATATGGGTACTTTTATGTTCCAGGCCCAGTTTCCTTTTCCAGCCTCATCTCGAAACACGCTTCCTGATTGTCAATCAACAGAACGTCAACGAAATCTACTCTGCACATGTCTGCACTTTGCATTTGCTGTTGTCTGTGTCTTAAAATGTTCTTACAGCACTGGACTCTCTGCCCAATGCTAATCCATCCCTCAAGGCTAAAATCAAACATTTTCTCTCCCCAAAGCCTTGCTTCACCTCTCCAGGAATAAATACAAACATTACACTGTTCTCCTTCTGCAAGTGATACCATCGTTTGTTTTATATCTGCCTTCTTCATCAGATTGAGCCTCCAGACCTTAAATGCAAGGACTATGTTCTATTCATTTCTCATCTTCAGGGTAGTATTTGGCTCATAGCATGACATCATAAATATTTAATAGAAGGATGGATGGATGAATGAATGAATGAATAATTGAGTGAATAAATGAATGAAATTGTGTTTTGTTGACACAAAATCTGCACAATTCTAATATATAACAAAATGTTTTTAGAATTATAATCTAAAAATCTTACTAACTTAGACAAAGTCCAATGAAATGTGCTTGTATGAATAAAGAATCAGTACTTTTTAAATGAATGGAAACTTTCCTGCAAGTGAAGTCTTAAATGCAGCTTCTCTCTTAAACCTGAATGTCACTCCATCATCCAGGCTGCTGTCCCTGCTCATTCCACCCTCAAAGCATTTCTACCAAAAACCACAGGCTTCAAAGAGCAGAGCTTGAAAATACTGGGCTAGAGTTATTACACATTTAAATTTGCCTTCCTACTTCCCAGTACATGGTCATCACATAAGCAAGTGTTTGCTGAAAATGACATTAAAATAAGAGACAGCATTAGCTTGGAAGTTCAGGTCTAGTCTTTTCTCTATTGATCTGCTTTTGAAGTCTTTCAATTATTTCCAAAGGTGACCCTTGCTGCCCTGGGATGTTTCCTTGGCAACAGGGATGACTGCATCTACCATGTAGAGAAAAGGCATCTCTGTTTGTTTTATACCCAACTACCACCCAAAGATGCTATGTTGCATCAAAGAAAGCAAATATTCCTCATTTTTAAGTAGCAGATTGGCTCTCCAGTTCATGACTGTACGTTACTCTGGAAAACAAGAGGTGGTAGTCATCATCTGGCAATAGTTTCTGCATCTTATGAAAAGGATACAACCTCTATATTGATGCATTTTTATTCTTCCCTACTTATCCCACATGCCTGCCTACGTGCACACAAACACACACATTGCTTTTTTCATTTTCTGAATTCAAGCTATTTGCTTGCTTTCAATTCTCTCCTTTCTGTATAGTAACTAGTTTACTTATTTTGTTTCTAGTAAAAGCTTCTTTGCACATCTCTGTTTCCAACATCCACCAAATTATAAATTGGAGTGAAGTGTCAACCTAGAAGACAAAAAGACTTGGTTAGAGCAACTGTCATTTGATCAACTCATATAACCCCATATTATTGCAAGATTAGATGGGAAAATAAAATAGGTCTTAAAATTAATGTTGTTTATGATCAATTCACCTTTAATTCTCATTTGCTTATATATTCTTTTAAATGGTATAGCAACATTTTATTTGTTTATGTTTTATGCCTTCCAAAAACAATTTGAGAACATTTCTCTTGCTGTCAATAAAACCTCTTTGTGCCAATTCCATACAATTGCACAGTCATATTACAAAGTAGCTGAAAACCCTAGTGTCAGACAATCCTCCATATCAGTGAAACTATTTTGTCTGGATTTATACTCACAAAAGGGGAGAAAATTAATGAGGTTGTACCAAGTTTTGCTGGGAGAAATTATTCTTATAGGATGCCTCCTGATATCATTTTTGTGCTAATTTCAGTAGTTAAGTAGCTAAATAAACTAGATTTTTAGAGTTCATAAGTGGCATATTAAAAAGATCACACTCATAACTCCATTTTTTTCAATGTAAAATGTACAGAAGCCTAAGCAGAAATTGCAAAAATACAATGACTTCTTTCATGTCCCAAGTATCCATGGAATACAACTTTTAAAATATTATTCAATGTGTAGTGTTACAAACCCATAGACTAAAATTCAGAGTGTAAATATTCAATGGAACTTAGAAATAATGTAATTCCTTATTTCATATGTGAGAAAATGAACACCAAAAAATCAGTAAGAAATATGCCCTTGCAAATTGGTTTCAAATCCTGGATGAGTATCAAAAAGCTTTTTTATTGTATTTGCTGATTGTGTTTTGTATACACAAAATGTTTATCATAAAGTTATTAAAGACAAGAATTATAGCTTGCTCTTTGTTGTTAAATATTTTATAATAAAATGCTCAACTTTCAACAATCTCTAGTATATGATTTGTGCACATGGTATCAGTCAAGAATGCTTCCAGCTAAAAGTAACAGAGAACACCATTTAGGGTGACTTAATAAATATTGACTCATTTTTCTGACATAGCCAGGAGTCTTGAGAGAGGCAGCTGGCATTGGTTTAGTGGTTTTAGCATGTTAGGTTTCGCATTTCTGAAATCCTCCTGGGAATTCCCTCATATCTGCCTCATAGTCACAACATGGCTACAATAGCTTTCAGTTTTCCAGTCTGCTTTCAAAAAAGAAGGGAGAAGTCATGCCAGCCATGTCTGTCCCTTATACCAAGTAACCAGAATCATTCATAAGTCTCTCAGCAAGCTTATACTCATGCATCAGTGTCCAGAACTAAGGAATATGGCCACTGTCATTGCAAAGGAGATTGGGAACATGAGAACTTAGTCTTTCAACTGCTATAACAGAGGTGACAATGGAGAAATGGATTTGAAATACCTGAGGGTGAGCTAGGAAGAATAGATGCTTATTTTTAGAGAGGCAGATGAAAGATAGGTAGATAGATAGATGATGATGATAGATGATAGATAGATAGATAGATAGATAATAGATAGATAATAGATAGATAGATGATAGATAGAAAGAAAGAACATTTTAAAAATCAGGAAAGGAAAAAAGAAAGAAACCAGTAAGTAGTTCAAAGAGGTACTAACAAAAAAAAATATTTCACTGCAATCTTAAAATGGAAAAAAATGAGGTATTCAAGATAAGAAACGAGGGATTCGATGCTGCAATTAAATGGCTTCCAAGTGCTTTCCATGGTGGGGTCTCTGAGGGATGCTCGGCAGACTAGTTTCACCAAAGTTTCACTAGTCACCAAAGCTGGCCCAGGGAGAGGGTAGAACAACCTCAGTGCACATTAAGAACTTGTGTGTTTTGCCAGTTGGTCTGTGAGTCGGTCAAGGGAAAGCTTAAGGAAGTTGTTGGTTTAAAAAAAAAAAAAAAAAAAACCTTAATCACTTGGAAGTGTCTAAAACTGTGAATAATTTAATTTTTGCATACTCTTCTTAACACAGAATTTGAAAGAACAATATTATTACAAACTATTTGTCCTTTGACTTTATAGTCACTTCCAAGTATTCTGAAAGTGATTATGAAGATTTATAGAAGCTATTACTTTTCCTTTGGCTCTGCGTAGTCCCATATGAAAGCCAAGTGGGTTGGATGAATTGCTACAGAATCAAGTCAGCAGGTCTAATTTCTCAGTCACTCTGGCCCATTTCCCTTCCTCAAAACAAGTGTGAAGGATTATGCTGCCTCTTCATCCTCAGTTCCTGCTGAAATGCAGTGAGATCTCTGGTGCAGGCTCTGCTATCTTCTCTACTGTTGTATCTCAAGTATCTGCAACCAGTGCCTGGTACAATACAGTCATTCAATAAATAGCTGTTCCCGAAGTAGGTAAAAATTAATTCTTTGTAGACCAATTACATACTTTGAGGTGAAATTCAAGAGATTCTGCAAAACTCTACATCAACATGAGTTGCATAGTGATAGTTAAATGACAGATCCTTCTTCAGATATAGTTCATTTATCAAAAATTTTTGACTATAAAGGTAGTAAGGGTGAGAACCACATGCTTATCTTTCTGTTCCCATTGACAAGCCCAGTGCCTACCATATTCTAAGTGTTTGTAAAATGATTTCCTGATCAGGGTTTATATTGAGTGATTACTAAAGTGATAGCAATCAATATTTTGCTTCAAGCCTTAAAATAAAACTATTTTAACACATTTCTAATGAACACGCAACCCTTCAACTTCATTATTAAGAATATTATTCACTTCAACCAGAAGGCTAAAGAAAATCTGAGAGGAAATCCATAAGACCCAAGTCAGAGTTAAACATACATGTGCACACGCATGTACCCATACACATATCATGTAGCTCTTTTATGTTCCATATTATTCCGGGCTTGTAAAATAAATTGTCCTCAAAGGGAAAAAATTGTAATTCAGCTAAGAACCTCAATGGGTTTTTCTCTAGGAACACAAGACCAAATAACCCTATGAAGAACAAGATTCCATAAAATCATATTTAATAACTTATATCTATGTTATTCCAAATACAATTTATAAAAAGTATAAATGAAGATAATATATTTCTTTATTGCTGGAGGATTAAAAGCATTGATTGGTTGAAATTAACTCCTATTTTTTAGTACCCAAATCAGCCTTAAAGCAGGGCTCACATTAACACCATAGCTCACACCATTCTACAACAGAGCAGCCGGTAAGGGACACATGGGCATTCCTAACAAATCAGATGTTGTATTGTTTAAAACTTTAAAACAGATTTACTCTTTCCGTTGTGATATTTTTACAGTTACATGCAAGCTTGGCTAGGTGAGCATGAGCCCATGTTAATATTCTGTGGCTATAAATATACACATTTCAAAGAAAGCACTATAATTTCTGCAATTCTTACTGATTTCAGCAAAGCCATGAAAAGTTCAGTATCCCTCTCACATAACTTCAAGCTCAAAGATATTTTTAGTGTAAACACTTTATTCCATAATGAAAAGGAACAACACAAAAAACAAGATCCAAAGCAAAACGTACAAAGACAGAAATATGTCAGCTGGAAAACAGAAGGCTGACTGAAGCTCTGTTATTAGGTGCATGCATATTTAAGATTGCTCTACCCTTTTGATGAATAGATGCCTTTATCATAATAAAATATCCCCATCCCTAATTTAAAAAAAGAAAAAGAAAGGAAGCAGACGGCTGGAGCATTAATTGAACATTACCTTTTTGCATAGTGAGGACAATGCATCATGGTCATTTCTGCCTTTTCTCACAGTGCTGATTTAAAACCCCCCAGCTGAGAAGGCAGCTGTGTGGAGCAAGGAACTGGTGAGCTCAGCAGGAGTCCTGTACCCTAATGCTACTCCCAGAAATTCACGCTTTCTTGCAGTCGCTGTGTTGTCATTAGTAATGCCAGAAATATGAAATGCTGTCCTCTCTTCTGCAGCAGTGGTACAAAGATCACAGCAACGTGTCTTTGAAGACTTCCAATGCCTGAAGCACCCTGTTTTTATTATTTATTTTCAATATAGCCTCCAAAGAGCAAGTATTGGCTACTTTTCAAGGTATTTGAAATTCTATAGAACTTTCATTAATCATAATGTTAATGGAACAAATGGCCAAACAGACATGAAAATGGAAGCATATGTGACAGGGAATGTTAAGATTGCTTTTTTCCACCTTCCTATGAAAAAAAAAAAAAAAAACTTCACTGTTATACTGCAATTTCTTTTCTAGCTTGCAACAATGAAACCCTTATCTTTTTTTAAAATTGTATCTTATGCATCTGATAAAAGCAGCAATACAAAATTAACTGCCACCTAAAATCAAACTACATTTCTTAAAAGCCTTGAAAACTGAATTAATTTATTATCTGTTTCCATGAGTGGTATTAAAAATGGTTTATGAAGTACTCTGGAAATCACTTCAAAATAATTACAGGGAAACTAGTGAGCAACAGAAGGGCTGAGGCTGCTGGCCATAAGACATGATTTATGTGACAAGATTGCCATAATTGAATAAAGTGTATCCCATTCAGAGCTAGAAGTTCTGGTGGGGTAACCTTCAAAATCAAAGGAAAATCAATTGCTTATGTTTCTGAAGGTATCATACATGTTAAATAATTTTTTAAAAATATATAAAAATATACATCACATACACATATATATGCCTCATATAAAATTGCATTTATATGTACACAGTATGCCCGTGTGTTGCTATGTATTTTCAGGGACATTAGGCTTCAGTAGCTAAACTAACATTTACTATGGTTCAATATTTTAAATAATTATAAAAATATTTAAAATAAAATTTGAGCACTTCCAATTTACATATTTTATTCAATTTACATTAAATATGAAAACACAATGAATGAACAAAAACCTTTACTTGAAACAGGTTCAATGAAAAGAAAAAAGAATATTCAGACATGATTTGGCTGAAAAAACTTCCATTGACACTAAGTAGTAAAATCAATATTTACGTTGTATTACTTAATAAAATTTTTATTTACAATATCTGAAAGCAACAATCAGATATCATAGTCAGTAAAAATATCTGATAAAAAGGAATACATTTTAAAAGCGTCTTTTACTTATACTGTACTTAGTTAATTTTATAAGTCCATTTTGGGAAAGATATAGAGTGGAAATAACACCATTCAGAATCAATTATCTAAAGATTATGTCATCCAATAGGTAATTATGTCAACACACTTGGTGTCTAGAATTTTATTACACTAACTTCAAATCAAGATCACATCAAGCAATATCTCAGATGCATACATCATGGACATGTGTCCTTATTTCAGAAAGTCTCCTTTGTATTTCAAATGGAGTTCCAACTAAAAATATTTGGAAAAATAGAAAACTAATGTGTTTTTATTGTTGCACAAATTAGCAACTTAAAGCAAGTCACCTCATGAAAATTTAATTGCACTAATTTTATAAATAACCGTGCCATTTAAAATGTTGCCTTAGTGTATTGTTGTATGATTATCAAAATTTTTTATTCATTATCCATTTATTTATATTACTTGTTGTTTTGGCTTCTGCTAATAGCTGAAATTTTTGCCCTGAAGAAATTAAGTATTTTGTCTACTGAAACACTATTTCTAAAGATATTAAATATTCGGTTTTAGTCTCAACAAATATGTTCAAGGCTAACCAAAGATACTACTCTGTACAGAAAAATGGACAACGCATGATGAGAAGTTGAGTATAATATGTCTACCACATTAATATCTTAAAGATGCATTTTTCACCATTCTCCAAAATAATTTCAGATACTCACAAAACACATATAAAAATTACTGACCTCACAAATAATTACAGAAACTCAAGTCAGTTAAAAATTGTATTCCATTTTTGCCTATTAAATAATTTTTAAAGTATGAAATTTATAATAACAATGGAGGTACAGTATCATATATCATTGTTGATAGTTCAAATGATGTATGACAATTTGGCAGGAAAATAATACCAATATTGAGAAATCAAATTGATACTAATGACCATGTCTGAGATCTTATTTTTATTTATACTGGTACTCAGTTGATGACATCACATTGAAAAAGTGAACATACTAAGTGCCCAGCAGTACATAAACTATTTTCTTCTCTATTTTCCTAACTTCCTTAAAGTTGAGTAAATTCTATTTCTAATAAAAGCCATTTTGTTAAAAATATGCAAAATGTGAATGTCTTAGTCCCTTCTTGCTGCTATAACAAAAATACCATAGACTGGGTGGCTTACAAACAACAGAAATCTCTTTCTCACTGTTCTGGAGACTGAGAAGTCCAAGATCAAGGTGCTGGGTGTCTGAGGAGAGCCCACTTCTTGCATCATAGACTATGGTCTTCTCGCTGTATTCTCACATGGTAGAAAGGACAAGGAAGATTTTTTTGGGTCTCTATTATAAGGACACTAATTCCATTCATGAGGGCTCTACTCTCGCAACCTAATCACCTCCCAATAGCTCCACCACCAGATATTGTCATATTGGGGACTGGACTTCAACACATAAACTTTCAGAAAACACAAATATTTAGTTTACATGAGTGAAGAAAATAAAATAACTTTCCTCAGTTAAATAGAATTAAAATATGTATTTTATGCAGTCATTTTCCTCTCTATTAAGCAAGAGAAAATGGACACATAATCATAATTAATGCTTATTATTGATTGACTTGATGGTCCTAAGTTTGATTGTTAATGATTGTTGATTGTAATGATTGTTAATTATGCACATAATTAGGTAATTGATAGTGTAATGGATTAATTTATATGCATAGGTAACTATTTGATACACTAACAGGGAAATAATTTATTTTTGTATTCATTCTTTTATTATTTCATCAATTATGTATTGAGTTTCTTTAACTTTCCAGACCTAGGGAGAGGTGTTGATGAAGCAGAGTTGAACATGATTGACTGCTTACTAGAAAGAAGCTCACTCTGCAGTGAGAAGATAAATGTGTTGTTAAACAGAGGAATACTTACTCTGCTCTCATACAGATAATGCTATGGTAGCTGTGCCAAGAGAACGCTTACTTCCTTGTGTGACAGAAGGTTAGAGTGGTCAGGGGTGACTTCAAGGAGGAGGCGATGCATACCACAAGTTCTTAATAACAATTATGTATTTGTCAGGTGAAGGAGAGAAATAAGAGTATCCCAAACTCCATATAAGAGCCTATAATTAAGAGCTAAAATGAGAAAGACAGTTAATGTTTCAAGAGATTGGAAAAGTTGAGACCAATGTGCATTTGTCATCAGTGAGGGATTTGCGAAGGAAGTGGTACTTGACCTTGACCTTAGAAAATGGAGAATGTATTGAAAGGGAGAAGGAAGATTAAACTTGGAGTGACAGCATAAGCATTTCTTCCAGTCTGTGACATGGTAAGTGACACAAACTGTGATAGGAGAGATTTCTTGTATCATAAAGAGCCATCTAATAACTTAGGAAACCAAATGTTAGTTTTGGGGAAATCACTCTCAGGGTCATTCTATGAATTACAGGTTAAATCAGAGCTCACATGTGTCAAAACTTTATTTTTATGGGAGTAAATGGTCACTTGTGGCAGTATCTTTCTTGAACCAAGGGAGGTTCACACCAAAAGTCAGCTGAAAAGCTTAGATGAGAACCTTCTGATCTAATCTAGTTATCCCACGAAGACACCACCTGTCTACTAAGATTGCCCTCACAGGACTACAGAGAGATTTCTCTGACACACTGCTACATTTTTATGTTCTCTGAACTCTGAGTCAGGCCAAAATGATAAAAGTAGGAGGAAATACTTCTTTGAAATTAACCAGCTTTAAAAAAAAATAGAGGAAAAGAGGATCAGTCAGATTTTGATGGAGAAAACGCATGCCAAGTTCTAAAGGCATAAAAATGCAAAGTGCAGGAAAGGATATATTTCAAACTTTAAATTAGGTCTGGAAATGTTGCAGGGATGGATACATATGGCAGGCAAACAGAACACATGCCAAAAGAGGCAAAAAGAGTGTGAGAAGGTGTGAAGATCGATCTGTGCATATGGGGAGCATTAGCCAAAGAGAATATCTGCACGGAAATGGACCACATTTGCACAGAAAAGAGAGCCCAGTGCAGGGAGAGGTTTTGAACATGTTGTGAATGAGGAATCAGAAAAATTACAGTTTGACATTTCACATGGTCTTAGACTCTATTTGATTTTTATATCCCCCCTCTGACTCTAAATGTCTTTCACTTCTTTATCTTAAAGCATCCCTTTCTTCTTTTCCATTCGATTAGCATAGAACATGTGAAAGAAGTCTGTTCCTCTCATAGAGTCAAAATGTAGACATAGGATGGAGTAGGGAAAAACTGAGACAACTGTTATAGAACAAACAAGGACTAAATAATAAATAAATAAATAAACTTAGACATATCTAGGAGGAATCAGAGGGCATGACCATACATTTATTTGTCTTATATCATGTTTAAAGGCACAATTTTTTCTATTAAGGGTTAGAGACTCGGCACAAACTGGGGGGAGGGAATCATGAAAATACTATAGAATGAGTCATATGTTAAGGGAAGTTTTTAAAAATGTAGTACACATTGAAAAGCATTATTATTCTGGTGGAATACTGTGCAGCAGAAAGAAAGAAGGAGCTCCTACCCTTTGTGACAGTATGGATGGATCTGGAGAGCATTATGCCAAGTGAAATAAGCCAGGCAGTGAAAGACAAATACCATATGATCTCACCTTTAAGTGGAAGCTAACCAACAAAACAAACAAGCAAGCAAAATATAACCAGAGGCATGGAAATAAAGAACAAACTGACAGTAACCAGAGGGGAGGTCAGAATGGGATACTGAGGGTATTGGGGGAAGAGTTGTCAAGGAACATGTATAAAGGACACATGGACAAATCCGAAGGACGGAGGTTCAAGGGTGGGAGGTAGAGATGGCTGGGGTTAGGGGGGGTGATGGGGGAAACTGGAGAAAACTGTACTTGAACAAAAATGTTAAAAAGGTAAAGAAAGATTTTTATAGGTTTGTGATCATAATAATCCTTTTTAAAAAAAGAAAAGTATTATCATGATGAAAGGTAGAAGGCACAGCATTCTTGTGTCTGGTTTCAAAGTGTCCTATTTATAGAGATAGCTCTATCAACATGTACTGATCCACAACAAAGCTATTTTCACAACATTTTCACATCATCTTACTTTTTTAATGTCATCTTATTTAAAAGCAAAAGCTCTTCTGGTGTATGAGTGGAGCAACAGGTTGATGCTCTGTCTCTCTTTCTCTCCCTCTAAAATTAATAAATAAAAAGTTTTTAAATGTATATGTCTGTAATAACTATGTAATGTTGTATAACAAATTATCTCAAAAGCTTACTCGCTTAAAACAACAAATATTTATTTTCTCACAGTTCCTGTGGACCAGGCACCTGCTAAGGCTGAGCTTTCTTTAGGTTCAGGGTCACTTACAAGGCTGCAGTCATGGATGGCAAGAATTGACTGAGAGAAGATATACTTCCCTGGCCACCAGTGATTTGGCTTCTGTTTCCTTACTGCTTCCTATTCCAGAATTTCATATAAATAGAATTATAAAGTACCTAGCCTTCTAAGACTGGCTTTTTTTTTTCACTTAGTAATGTTCATTCAAGATTCATCCATGTCTTTACAAGCCTTGATAGTGCATTTCTTTTCACTGGTGAATAGAATTTCATTGTATGGATATACCACAGTTTGTTTCTCCTTTCCCCTTCTGAACGAAATAAAGATTCCCTCCAGTTTGGGGCAATTCTGAATGGAACTCCTATGGACATTCATGCGCAGGTGTGCAGATGTTTGTGCAGGCACGTGTTTTCAAGTCATCTGGGTAAATACCTAGAAGCACAGTTCATGGGTTATAAAGTGAGTCTATGTTTAGCTTCAGATCAACTTTTGAACCTCATGATATATATGTGCACTAAATTATACAATTTTTAGCATGATATGGTTTATATCCTTTAATCATTCCCCCAAATGCACCTAGTAAACCATAAAAACATTGGGAGAGAATGAATTCAGCATTTCTGTAAGCCAGTATTTCCTAGATTGGCTTCTATTGGGGAGGGGAGTAGTGTGGTAGAGGATTTAAATGGAGACAGAAAATCTCACTGAAGTTGTAAAGATGAAAGGAATATTTGAGGAAGTAGCAGTCAGCAGTGGAGGGAAAACGTTTCATATCTGAATTTGGGTATCAAAATGCATGCTGGAAAGGAACAGCAGACTTTGAAAACATCAGTCCTGAGGAGAGAAAAGCATATGAGAAAAGAGAGACACAAAGTAACTAGGGAGACGCAATGAAGAGCAGGGGGAAGGGATGCATGAGAGGGTGAGCTGGACATGCACCCCACTGACTGGGGAGGCAAACCCCAGAATCATTAGAAGGATGTGCATTTCAGTGATGTGCTTCCCTGATGACAAGCCTAACAGCAATCTCAATTTCTCTGATTGACATGAGACTTCCATGGCTATGTTCATGGCCTGTTGCTCCACGTGCCTTCACCCTTTTTTATGCCAAAGTCTTTTACGAGAATGTTTAACAACTGCACTGCTCTCTGGATTGCCTCTCACTACACCCTTTTCACTTCTCATACAGGAAGAGACTTATTGTAAAAGTCACAAAAGTAATAAAGAATAAAAAGGATCCATAAAGTTACCTTACAGTCCAATCTTTAATGCAGAAATATGATGTTTAAAATGTAATTTATTATGACTTCTGAAATATTTCTTCTAGGAGCATGTGAATGAAGAGTGACTGAACAGGCGGTCACTAAAATAACCAAATATAAAAAATAGGGTGCAGAAATGCTTCATCAACAAATGCCATATCATTGTTGTAACCATCTCACACCAGGAAAAGCATGCTTCACTAAGACTTGTTGTGCTCATTTGCTACAAGGAAACCTCTTGATTTTCTCCTTTTTGATCTTGAAATAATTTGAGAACTATTTCCTTCTCAAAAATTTCTGACAGTCAGAAGGCCAAATTAGGAAGCTCATAACAAATGCATGATTAAGTACAGTCTTTGTTTCTAAAATACGTATTTTCCTTAGATACTTCTATAATATTCCAGAAGGCTTGGGTTCTGTTTTGAGTTAGCCTCACTTAAACGAGATCATAATTCCCAATTTTCACCAATATTTCTTCAGAACTCTAAAATACAATGAACAAAAATTATCAACTGCAAACATATGCATAATTGTGGTAATTTGGCATTAAAAATATATAATGAGCCATTTAACTTCATTTATAATCTTATTAAATGTCAGTAACTTTTTTATAAGGATGATAATGAGTTCTTTATAACTATTTCTTTACTTTTATCATTCCTACTCTGAGATTGTCTACATACGCTAATGTGGAGAAAAAATAGACTTTGCATCCTTTTGTGATGGCTGTCTTGTGATATATGCCTATTTGTATCAACCTGCCACTATTTCTTGATTCTAATCTGTTAGTTTCATATTCAAAAGTCTTCCAAAGTCATCATTGATATGAGAGACACAAAAGCATCCATATCTAAATTAACCAAAATTGATGAGTAGCTGAGTCTAAAGGCAGTTCTCCACTTCATCGAACAGTGAAAGTTGTAGGACATTTTAGTAAGTGGCATTCACTGCATCAGCAAAGGAGGATTCCTCTATTGTGCAGTGAAGTCACTAGATCATGGAACACAACACCACACACTTGCAAGGACCCTCAGTACAAACTCATCAGTATTTTCAAAACACATCACATTCCTCATGTGCTCTTTTGAGATACATTAGCAACATTACTAGATTCTTGGTTTTGAATTATCTCCCTGTCTTAATCCTTGACCTACTAATGTCTCAATATGCATTAAAGCAACAATTAGTTTCTTCTCTGCTTTTCTTTTTATGCTGATCAGGCATTTGGTACTCTCATAAGCATAATAAGACTCATTTTTCTTCCCCCTACCTGGTATGATAAGGTTTTTGTTTAAAATAAGTGAATAAAAATTACTGTACAAGGTTGAACAATTTTAGTGAGAAGATGATGGGAGGAGAGATGGAAGAAAAGAGGCATAGGTAAAATTTTTTAATTGGGAGACTATTGATGGTTCCAGATAATGTCATTGTTTAAACCTACTAAATAAAACAATTTTAACATTTTTTTTACATTTGGAAAACTGAAGTCTACAGTTTGCCTAATTTCCACTATTTTTCCTTATAATTGATTTTCCTGTAAATGATCTTTGTATTTTTCTGCCACCACCCATAGATTTTGCTCCTTTAAGTTTTAGGTTCTTGATTATATAAATCATTACTTCTCTATTTATTTGAATGTTCCAAAGATAGTGCCAAAAGTACATTTGTGTGGATTTCCAAATTATCTCTCAATTATTGCCAAATTGTTCCTTAATCCTGCGTTAATTTTCTTGACCCCTCATATCAGCCCATCTTTGAGTCCTATGTAATACCAGTAATATTAACTTCCAATCAGGGATGCAGTTACTAACGACAAAAATTTTCTAGAAGAATTTGGGCTCATACTAAGTAGAATCTGATTGATTATTTAAAATGAGGTATTTATTGATTTAGCTGAACCTACAAAGCCTAGAACAAAATGTTGCCACCAAGTAGTCTCTCTTTAAAGCAAGCTGCTGGATGGTTCATGGATTACTTGACAAGTTGTGGCCCCACACAGTGCTGCCGACATTGCAGAGGTTATAAAGAATATTGAGGACATTGGTTTAGATATGCAATGGCAGCCAACCAAGAGTGGCTTCAAGGGACCACCAAAGAGCTTGACCCATGCTTCTGAAAGTTTGGGGATATGGGTGGGTTCAGTGGTGATATTCGGAATATTTAACAGCTGCTACTATGCTGATGTTGATGGACACTGGAGCAGGATCCTGGGACACTGTGTGCTAGACAATATTTTTCAGTTGCTGGATGCTGGAAAAGTGAGACCTGGAAAGGAAGGGGGAGGGGCACACTGACTTGATTGGAGAACTCAGGATAACCTACCTACCAAACTTGGAAAAGTATGTTCACATGTTAACCTGTGAGGTTCTCCTGCCTTGGACAAAAAATCAGCCTTGATTAATACCTGATTGACGTGGGCCAAACAGAAGGTCAAAAGTGAACGTGATGCTGTTGACCTGAGCCAACAGCAAAAAGAGAGACAGAGACAAAGACAGAAACAGTTGGGGTGGAAGGAGAGACAGACATGGGGGTGAGGGTCTGGGGGAGAGAGAGAGAGAGAGAGAGAGATCAGGAATGTGCATCATTCTCATGCTGGAGCCAAGCAGAAAGAAGCATTAATTTCCAATCTTTGAATCTGATTATTAGTCTGATCTAGACATTTTAATGACTGAAGTGACACTGTTCTCTGACATTTTATTTGACCTCTTTATCACCTTAGTGTAGTTGAGTAAAAATCTGAAGCGAACCTGAGAGTTCATCCAGGGGCAAAGAGAAAACTATCCCACAGTCCAAATTTAAAAGATTAGTAACTTAGTGGCAGGAAATGTAGTTTGTTTTCTGTTTGCATCTTAACATTCATTCAGTAAAAGGATTACAATCACAAGGCATTCAATTTGAACTTCAACTGCCATTTGGACAAGGCTGGGCTTGTCAGATCAGTCAGGGGGAGGGGCCAGGGCATTTGCCTTGATGGTTTGTACTATTATATTTGGTTGGTTTGGGTTTCTTTGGGGAAGAGCACGAGAGAAGACAAGCGTATAGAAAACCAGAACTGCTCCATGCTAAGTTACATGTGCTCCTAACTGGAAGCTTTAGGAGAACACTTCAGACAGAAGCCTGAGATACTATTTTTATACAAGTTTTCCTGAGATGTGGAGTGTCCCCAGCATAGTTCCTGGGCAACAGACTAGCTGTAAACCCCATGAGGACAAGGGGAGTGTCTTCTCTTTACATAGAGACTGTAGTAGGTCTTGGTAGAGTGAAGATTCAGTACCACATCAGAACCTCAGACCTATACTTTGGGGGGTGTAGGAAATGTATTCCTGTCCTGAACTCGATGGTTCCAGGAGACCCTGGCAGCAGTCACTGTGAAATGTCACGTGAATGACTCTAAAAGGACAAAGAGATAGTGAACCCCCAAGGATAAGCTGAATTGGCAATTCCTAAACTTGTAGGTCTTGGGATCTCTTCACACTCTTAAAAACTATGAAGATATCAAAGAACTTTTGTTTATGTGGATTTCATCTAGTGATACTTACAATATTAGAAATAAAAATTGTGTTTTAAATATTTTATTGCTTGTTAAGTAATGATGAAAATATTATATTAATATACATAACATTTTTCATGAAAAATAACTGTATTTTCCAAGGAAAAATTAAAAAGTTGAGTGTCATTGTTTTACATTTTCACATATCTCTTTAATATGCAGCTTAATAGAGGACAGCTAGATTTTTACATATGATTATGTGTTTAGTCTGTTATGATATGTTGCTTTGGTTGAAGTATATAAAGAAAATTTGGCCCTACACAGATGTCTACATGAAAAATAATAGAGTATTTTAATAGCTGTTTTAGACAATTGATTATAGATCATCTCATTTTAAGTTATTATATTACACATTATCAAAAATTCACATTCATTAATAATAGTATTGTATTAATCAGCTCAGGCTACTATAACACAATACCACAGACTCCATGACTTAAACCAGAGAAACATTTATTTCTCTCAGGTCTGGAGGCTAGGAAGCCCAAGATCAAGGTACCAATGAGTTTGACTACTGGCGAGACCTCTCTTACTGGCTTGCCAACAGCCCTCTTCGCACTGTGTCCTCACATAAATGAGAGATAAAAAGGAGTTAGGGAAAGAGCACTCTCATCTCTCTACCACTTCTTATAAGGGCTCTATTCCCATCATGGAAGCCTCATCCCCATGACCTCATCTAAACAGACTCACCTTTAAAAGTCTCCACATTGGAGTGAGGTGAATTTTAGGGAGACAAACATTCATCCGTAACAACCACCAAGCTTATCAGATGAGCCTTTACGTATTTTGGGGCTATCAAATAATAGTGAAACAAGTTTTCCAAAATTCTTATCTTCATCTGAAATCTCCAATTTTATCTTTGCTACAAATACTGTCGTTTGTTTTCCTTGAAGTCACAGGCCCATTTAATTTATTTTTTGAGGAAATGTCTGCCAAACATTCAAGTCTGAAAATCATACTTTGTCAGCTCTTCTTTAAGGTAGAATGAGTGTTTCATAAAAAAGAACAACTAGTTCAGCTCACAACTGGAACAATTGTGTGTGTATTTTTTCTCAGAATCCATCCCACATCATCACCAGTATATTAAAAATATGTGTATTCAAGACCAGAGATTTTATAAAATTAATATTTTTTCCTGCTTCATCAAAGACATTCTCAAGTGAAACCAGCCATTTTTTAAATTTCGTTTTTACATGGCGACTGTGCCATGGTGAGGAATTGAATGACGACCACTACAGCTTGGGGCCATTGCCTTGATTCACACTAAGGTGACAGTTTTACACTCCACTGTTTTTATACCTTCACTGAAAAAGACATATTAAATCTTAATATCATTATTAAAGTAGTTTCTGACCCTGCAGTCCTCCTGAAAGAGTATTGACAATCTTCTAGGATCTACATACTACATTTAAGTTCTCCTGAGCTAGGTAATATGGCAGACAAGGGAGAAGAATTTAGTGGCTTATGTGAGGGAGAGCATCCTGGTGCCTAGAAGTGAATTGGCACAAGTAAAGTCATGTGGCTAGAAGTGACAAATCCAGCTCTAGAACCCAAGAACCCTGGTTCCAGGTACAATGCTGAATCTTCTAGACCACATTACATTCATGATTAATTGCTCTATTCCTTATCTCAGTGAGCCTTAGTTAAAGCTATGTAGACATAATCTAATAGTCCTTAAAATTGTTCAATATCTTACCCCTAAAAAGCATGTCAGATAAGAGTACTGTACTGATTTCATCCATAGAGTAAGACACCTTTTCTGTGAGCACCTGTTTGTAAGTGCATTCAAATGGAGAAAATTAATATTTTTCAGGAGAGAATTTGTGCCATTACAACCACAGTTTGGAGACATAGTCTTACTAATAGAACAAAATAGCCAAATGACTGGAAATGCTCAGAAAAATGTAATTGGTTTTTTGAAGACTAGATAAAAGAATAAAGTCACTTTGCCTTTCTAAAAGCATCCTCCTATGCCTGGAAGTGCTGGTGTTTATTTCAAAAAAGTGTGTGCCATTTATTAACTGCCCCATTGTGCACTTTGCTATGGCACCACTAAAACAAAAATACATCCTTCCCTCACCTCTTTTTGCTATAAAGGAAAAGTAGATGAAATCTAGATCAATTGGGTACTAAGAAGAGAAAATAGGGCAGAGATGTGAAGGCGGGTGTGGGGCAGAGTTGTAGTAAATTTTTGAACTCAGGAGGTGTTCAATGTTAGGGTATTAAAATTTTGCTTACAAAATGTTGCATTAGACACCCTTAGTAAGGTTTAGTAAATGAAGTGCCCAAAGCACCTCAGGACAGCTTATGCAGAAGGAGGCCTCTGTTAGCCTGATGGCTTGCTGGGAAGGTGAGGCAGCATGGCCCCAAGCCCTTGTCTAAGACACACACTTCCCTCCTCACAGTGCCAGCTTTCTCATTGTTTAGCGAATGGAACGCTTTACATGAAAAATCATGTGTCAGTTTTTGCTTTCACCCCCACCTTATTGACAAAAGAAGAAACTAATCCTTAGAGAAATTATGACTTACCTAATATTATATAACTGGTAAGTTTTAGATTCATAACCAATTAGTAAAACTTTAAATTCAGGACTATCTTCACCATACACCTAAGATTTGCATTAGCTAATGTCATCATTTGCCAAGACAATTTTAATTCACAATGGTTATCAATATGTCATAAAGATTCTTTTGAAATACAGCCTCTCTTTTATTTCTTCTCAAATAAGAGTAATTCAAAATTGATGTGCCTGCTGTGAGGATGTCGTTGTCAGTCATAGGCACATGGCAGAAAATGTACTTCCTGTTTTGATTTAACGTGGTGATTCACGAAATAACCATTGGAGAGCCCCTACATATGAATGTGTGAAGACAATGTAATTAACACTCTCAGCTAATTTATGGATAGGCAAGGTTTTCAACCTCTCTCCGCAATTCCTTATAGTGCAAGGAGATTTTTAGAATTGCTCTAAAACTGATGTGTCACATGACTCAGAGGAGTTTGTCCAGCTTCAGACTCCTCCAAGAATAATAAATGTCTCTGCCACAAGGAAATCCTTTGAACTTGTCAATTAATACATAATGTCAGTAGTATGGCCTCAACTGGGGGTCAATTGTAGTAATCCTTGTGCATTGAATTGCTGTTATTTTTAGCATTTTTTTTGTCAGTTCGACATTTTAAGCAGCAAATTACAGACATTTCTCTACCACAGTGTAACATTAAAGCCACCAGAAATTCCTTTTGCTCCTCAGAGCCTGAAAAAGCTGAATGCCCTTTACAGCAAAAAGTCTCCTTACTGGGGGACCATCAAACAGCAAGAGAAAACTTTTTGAAATTGTTGCTAATGAGCCACTACTTTAACTCATACCAACTAAAGTATCAGAATAAAAATATTTTATTATTACATTAAATGCAGTCCACAATTATTTTAGAATTTCACACAGTGGACAGAGAAATAACACCACTGAGGTTTGTGTGATAAAAGGGTAGCATATAGACACTAGCAACATAGAATCTAACTTTCTCCTTTAGATCTAACCATGTATCTGGATCCATCCTAACAAACTGTAGACTGAGGACATCCAGTGAAGACTTTAACAGAGCTTTGTGGTGAGCCGTGCAACTTTTTGCCAAAATATTTAACCTAGATTCGGGGTGACAAATGATCGCATCCACTGCAGCCACCATAAGGAGCGCAGAAGGAAATACAGCCTCCACAGCAGTCACACTGTTAGCGTTGGTAAGTGGAAAGGTTCATAAATTCCGTAAATATTGCCTGTTATGGGAAAAAGCAGCTGGCTTCTGAAAAATTTAAGAATGCTTCTAGGGGTTTGTCAACTATTATTTATTGAGCACTTACTATGTGCAGGCAATGTTCCTGACACTGGGGATACAGAAGTAAACAAAACAGTGAGTACACCTGCCCATAAGGAACTGACATCCTCAAGGATGTGAGGGGAAGAACAGATTTATTTCTTAGTTTCTGACTATGTTACCTACCATACTTATGTGTTATCAGATACTACTAAGAGCTATCCTGAAATAAGATAATCTTATAGGATCACATCTAAGGTGAGACCGGTATATTAAGAAGGGGAATTCATAATAGGGCGGGGACTGATAAACCTCCCAAGACAGAACAAATTCAAAGGCAAGCCCTAAAACGGAAATGAGCATCCAAATTTTTTGCCAATAACTTAATCTCACCTCACCCTTCCTTTGTGTGAAATGTTTTTCTATACAGAAATTTAGCAAATTCTCACGGCAACCCTAAGACGTGCATCTGGTGCCTCTTACCGACCCTCTTTTGCCTGTGAGAGAGTGGGGCAACTAAATAGGGATGTTTAGCAACTTTCTCAAGGTCATGTGAATTTAACACAGTGTAAATTTAAACGCAGTCTTTTAATCTCACATTCTGTATAACATGTTACCTTTCACAGGTGCCAGAGCTTTAATGAGTTGTTAAGGAATGTCTGAAAAAAAAGTGTTAGACCTTGATAAGAATAGTAAGACTTTCTTAATAACACTTCATTATTATTATTATCCAGGAAAGTAAACATTTCCTCTAATATCTCTATCAAAGAAAAAATAATAAGTGTGTGGACATGTTAAGAAATCAGGTGTTACAGTTAAGTACCTGGGCTAAGGAGGAGTTCCCTTGAGTATAAAGTGTAGCCAAAGCAGTTGAAATTTCATTGTATTTATCACTCATTAAAAGATAGTTTGGATTCTCTCTGTATGAATTCTCTCTTCAGTCCCATGAAGATGGGACTGAAAAAGGGGAAATAAAATAAAATTAGAGGGAAAAATCAAACACATAAAAAATGTTATTCATATAGCAAGACACTTAATTTGTACTGAGGAGTACTATTTCGTGGTATCTCTTGGGTTCTATGCAAAAAAAAATTTTCTAATTTGCTTTTTAGACATAAATCTAAAGTGAGCACACAGAAGATATACCCTCTCCTTTCTATTAGCCATCTCTGAAGTCAAGCCACCCACATGACTGTCCCGCCTTCATATGTCCTTACCTTCCCCATGGGAGCAGACTGTGGCAGTAAGATCACAGTGCCAAAGAAGAACGGTAGCCTTGGAAATCGAAAAAGGCCATTTAATTTTACATTTAAATTCTTGAAATAAAATTGAAATTTAATTCCCCTGTCATAGTAGACACATTCTAAGAGCTCGGTAGCCATAGGTGGCTCATGGCTCCTGCCCTGGGAGGCACAGAGCACCCATATCACAACCAGACAGACTGGCTTCAGCGCCATGACACCAACCTCACCTCCTCTCTATCCCAACCTCTCACGTGCCCCATGTTTTTCACTCCCAAAATCTGTTTGCCCTCGTTCTGGTCTACTTTTGATTTGCTATCTTTAATCTCTTTGCCATACTAGTCATAGAATGAGAAGTTTAGATATAAATGTGAATTTAATTGCATTTATTCTAACACTATTGTTTTACATATGAGAAAATGCCTATCTGTAGCAGTAAAATCTATCCTTTCATTCAATAACTGGTTAATTAGTGCCTGTATATTCTAGACACTGAGGACAAACCAAACCCTGACCCTCATAAAGCTTAAAATTGAATGCATGGAACATGTAATCAAAAGTAAACAAAAAAATACATATGGCTAGAAAGAAAAATAATGCGGGACAGAGGGACAGAGGAAGGGCGTGAGGGGAAAAACAAGTGAAGTGGAGGCTGTAGCTGCCCCACAGGTGGAGGACTAAGAGAGCTTCTCTGCAGAGGTGATAATTGACACAAGACCCAAAAATATGAAAGAACTGTCATGGGAAGGTATAGGGTAAGAGAATTTTAAACACAGGAAATAGCAAGCATAAAGTCCACAGAGTTGGAACAAGCTTCATGTGTCCAAGAATAAATAAGGGTGGAGTTGGAGGAGAAAACTAAGGAAGAAGAGAGTGAAGGGAGGTGAGGTCTGAGAAGTAGCCAAGGACCAGACCTAACCTCACCAAGGTCTAGTGATCATATATTAGTTGTCTATCGCTGTGCAACAACTTACCCCAAGATTTAGTGGCTTGAAACATTTGTTGTTATCTCACAGTTGCTATAGGTCAGAAATCTGGGTGCAGCTAGTCTGAATCCTCTGCTTCAAGGTTTGTCACTGTGTGCAGTCAAGGTGTTGGCCACCTGAAAGCTCAACTGGGATCACCTGAAGCCACAACTCAAGAAGGATCCACTTTCAAGGTCACTCTGAGAGAGAATCTAAACTATCTTTTAACAAGCAATAAATACAATGAAATCTCAACTGCCTCGGCTACACTTTATACTCAGGGGAACTCCTCCCTAGCCCAGGTACTCAGCTGTAATACCCGATTTCTTAATGTATTGCCAAGATTCAGTTTCTTGGGAGCTGTTGTACTGCAAGCCTCAGCTTTTCACCATGTGTTGGCCAAAAGCTTTGCTCAGTTCCTGGTCTTGTAGGAAGCCTCTCCAACATGGCAGCTTGCTTCATCATAGTAAGCAGGCTGAGAAGTAAGAGTCTGCTAGCGAGATTGAAGTCAAATTTTATTTTTAATCTAATCACACAAGTCCAGTCCCTCACTTTTTCCTTATTGTATTTGACAGAGCAAATGACTAGGTCTAGGCCACACTCTGGGGAAGGAAATACATCAGAGCATAAATACAAGGAGGCAGGAGTCCTTTAGGGACATTTTGGAAGTCTGCTCAACAAAGGTCTCCTGAACCAAGGTAATGATAGCAAGTTTGCCTTAGGGATGGTTAGGAGGCATTGAGGAGCTTCAGTCAGAAAACTGATAGGATCTTATCTTCAACTCATGACCTGGCTATTATATGAGGAAGAAACGTAGCAGGCCAACTGGGAAAATAAGGAGAGGATAAGAAGTGATTGTAATTGCTCATGTGGAAAGTGACAGAGTCAAGAAGACAGTGAGACACTGCCAATTTGCGATCTATGTTCGAGATAGAACCTACAGTATTTGCTGAAGGGCTGCATGTAAAGAGTGAGAGAAAGAGAAAGGAACCATAACAACAATAACAAAACAAAACCCTGAAATAAATGGACCAGTCTCCACAAAAAGATTTCCCTGGAACATCTTCTAAGAGAGAGAATTCATGCTTCTTTGCACTTTGCTCTTTTATTTTCCTTACATCTCCTTTAAAATTTCTCTGATGGTCTTCACAAGCCACTTCATAGTGTTGATGCTTAGAAAAATCTAGAATTTCTATACTTTGAATATGTTGCAATGATAGGGGACTTAAAAGTTGGAAAATTTTAGTTTACGTAATAGCTAATGAGCTTAGTATTCAATGCATGTAAAAGCTTTTGTTACAGGAATTGAAGGTATGACCCACCCTGACTCCAGGAGACCATAAGTGGTCCCACCTTTTTGCCTCAGGAGGACTGCAAGCAACTCAAGACATATCTGAGCCATTGTATTCCAGGGTGAGATGACCACCGCCCAGGACACAGCTAAAGATCACCGCCTGGGGCACAGCTTAAGACCACCTCCCATGGCAAGAATGCTGGAGTTGTTTTGTTTTAATCCAATTAACTCTTCCCTGAATTTCAAAACCCCTCACCACACCTTGTTTACTCCCTGCTATAAAAACCTTCTCCTGGAAAGAAAAGAGAAGATGGTCTGTTAGGGTATGAACTCACCATCTTCTCAGATCACCAGCCATCTGAATAAAGTGCCCATAAAGACTCAATCCCTGTCTCTGCTTATTGGGTTTGGTAGTGACAGGCAGCCTGAATTCCGGTGTCTTTTCTGGTTTCAGCAAGAGGAAGGCACAGTGCTAAGAGCTGTAGGGAAGTTGGGGTATAAAAATAGTTATCATTATTTATTCCTAAAAAGGTGACACTGTCTTTTTAAGTTTGTGTCCCAGTTCCTCATATTCACCAGCAGATTTAGCGTGCCCTCATCATTCCTATTTTTATGTAAAAATAGAAATATTTTTATTCTTTTAATCCAAAAAAAAACTAATAAAGAGTAAAGGAATTAATTTATGAAGAGCATTAGGAGGCTGACTGTACATTTTTAAAGTTTTGAATTTAATAACAAATTGTTGTATTCTGTGAGATCACAGCATGGATATTAGCTCTTAAAGGGAGAGTCTGCCTTACAGCACCTATTTCCCTGGAACCAGGAAATAGCCAACAGACTGAACAAGGTAATGCACATATTTTATGGGCCTTCTTGGTTCACTCAACCAATTGTCTTATGCTAACTCTGTGTGTGTCCAAATAGTAAATAAAAATCAAATAGGCCATAGTTAACATTGAACAATACATTTTTTCTTTCTCTGGTTTTAATAGCTAACCCAGATTGCTTTGTGACTAACCAGCACCTGATGATACCATCTTTGCCCTCAGCAAAATGATAAGATTTCACTTTGGAATCTGCTTACTTTCACTTCATGCCCCTTCCTTTTATTTCTCCTACCCACTCCCTGTACACAGGGTTCTAACTTAAGTGTGCATTTCTCACTGGGACTAGGATCACCCAAAGATAATTAAGGTCCATGGGAAGAAATAGCCCATAGAGCCTGAGCGTTTCCCATCATTCATCCTTGTTGTTACCAGAAGGGTAATCTCGACAGACAGCTGAAAGCATGACACCCTCCAGGTTACATGAAATATGTGCACTCATCCAATCTCTGTTACAATACTCATGTATATTCTATGAAAACTCAAATTTAACCCAATAACAAGTGAACACATTTTTCTTCACTATCATATTATATCTGTAAAAATAATGTTGGACTGCTCCTCATAATCATTTCAAATAGTTTCAAGATGTCTTAACTTTTCTGGGGTGCTGGGGAGTGGGAAGAGAGAGAGAGAGAGAAAGAAGGAGAGAGAGTGAAAAAAGAAAGAGAAGGAGGAGGAGTTGGAGGAGAAAAGAAAGGGAGGAGGTAGAAGGGTGACGGAGAGAGAGAATATGAGAGAACAAGGCTGGAACACTGAAGTAGAAAGAAGAACAGTGACTCCAGATTTAGTCTTAAAAGGGATCACAGTGAGACCTGCCAATTGGCTAAAAATTTGCCAGCTCTGGAATTATATACATACATGTTTGATTCTATGATATAGTTATGGACAAGTTGCTCAACCACAAAGAGATTGGGTGACATGCTTAAAGCCATAGTTAGAGAAAAAAATCTAAACAATAACACAGGCATCCTGAATGCCAGACTTATGTTTCCAAGGCCCTGACAGAGACCTGGAACTATCGTAGAAGGGCTACCTCAAAGATAAATACCTTCACATCAGTGCCAGAAAGGGCTCCTCAAACTATATGCATCCTTCTTTTTAAACAAAATTTAAACAAAATTCCTCCAAAGACTGTAACTTATTCCTTTAATTTTTGCTATCAATGTTGATGGTGAACAACTTGAAGTTTCCTTTAAGGAACACATAGAATGTTGGGCATGGATATACAAAAATGAATAAGACATTTTGAACTCTCCTATTTCAAACACCATCTGTGACTCAACTCTGTTTTCCATGTGCCCATCAATAGACACAACCAAGAGACCAGCTTCTCCATACTCGTTTTGGTGCCATTGTTCTCCAGCCCCCTTCACAACAGGTCAGCTCAAATATGCCATTTTTCTTTGTCATATATTAAATTTTTTCTTCTTCCCATTTTCTACATTTTCATCTCTCTCTTCTGCCACTTTTCCACGTGAACCTAAAGAACTTATATTTCTTTACCTTACCCCACACCTTCCCATGACCCTATATTGAACAGTCTCTTCTTTTTGTGTATAGAGCCATTCTACAGAGGAGCTTCCTTACAAAATTCCACTCACACTTCAAGATTCAGGCCAAATTTCACCACTCAACTGGCCTTCCTTTATATTTCCACTGACATTTAGCATGTTTACTTATCACATTATATTATAATTAACAATTTATATGTCTACGTTTCCCTCTATACCATGAACCCTTCGAGGAAAAAATAGACTCCAATTCATGTTCAACACCTACACTCACCGTCTAGCACTTTGTAGACATTCAACAGATTGCTGCAAACGAAAGAATGCACTATGTAAGTTAATGATAACAACACTATTTATTGAGTCCTTAAGTGACTCACTATAGGTACTATTATAAATACTCCAAATGATTTAATTAATCTCATTCTCATATCAGGCTTATGAAGCACTATTCCCATAGAGCAAATAAAGAAACTGAAGAACAGAGTTAGATAAATTACCCAAGGTCACAAAGCTAGGAAATGGAAAAGGTGGGATTTGAAGCCAGGCACTCTTAACCATCGAACAATATACTGACTGGAGGTGAAGGGTCAGAAAGCTTTTTTCTTATAAGACCACATAGTAAAGAATTTTGACAGTGAACTGAACATAACTTTAATTTTGCAGCAGTAGCAGGCAAATAGCTAGAGATAATATGTAAAGAATATATGCGTCTGTATTTCAATAAAGCGTTTTTGATAAAAGTGGACAATTACCTGATTTTGTCTAAGATACATGGTTTCTTGAGTCTTACTGTAGACTGCCTTATATATCCAAATACGTATGCTTAGATAAGATCTAGAAAGCACATTCAAGTACCTAAGTACTAAAAATAAACCCAGTGGGTCAAACATGGAAAAATAAGAGGCAGTCCTTGTCAGCAGCAGAGGAAAAAGAGTGGCAGCTGAAGAATAGCAATGTTCACAGCAGGCTATGGTTCTGCTGTTTGGTCTTACTTTTGGGGTGTTAATCTATTACAGTTGCTAAAACTTTCCTGGACTTCTTCATACTGTGGTTGCAGTGGCTGCCATTACTTCTCTTAGCAAATCAAACCCTATTTCTTACAGCCATACCACAGTAAAGAACTTTCCTGAAATTTCGTCTTGGGTTTAGTGCTTGGCATGGCTAAAGAGAGGGCTCCAGAGTGACTGTTGCTCAGCATTCAATGGTACATGCCTAGGAGATAAATCAGAATGTCTCAGTCTATTTTCTACCCACTCAGCAATGACTTCTCCCAATGCTGTGGTGAGTCATGCCACATGCAAACCTCCAGGCCAGGCTGGGTGGGACCCAAAGCCCACTGTCATAAAACAAAATAAATGTAAAATGTATATAACAGTATTTTTGCCAGAGGTCTCCATTTGTTTGGTTTGGAAAGGGACGTGGTATCCCTGACAGATTTCCAGAATCCTGAGGAAAAGCAATCAACTCTGCTATTACTTTGTAATTGATGCATTGTACCCACCAAATGATTAGTGGGTTTTTCTGCATAATGTTTGAATGAATCAGCCCCGCTTTCTAGCTCCCTGAGCTGTGCTGCCTGTTGACATTTCCTGTTGCACCATTCTCTGTTCTACACACTCTGGACAGCCGAAGCCCCTATTTTATTCTGATACCAAGTCTCCGCCTGTCCTCCATCGGACCAAAGGGTTTCCTTTAAGCAACTACCACTGTATTCAAGGATTTCTGTACTACTCGCCCACTTGCCTCTCTGCATTTGTAGATTTAGTTCCGGAACTGATTGGATCGATTTGCAGCATGCCTTGTTCCTCCTCACTGTGTCCCCGTCTCCTTGATCACCCAACCTTTGCTGCCTGACTTTGTGCTGCCCACTTCCTTGCTCTTCCAATTTGACATAAAATCCATTCTAACTGCACTCTTAGCTTTTACCCTTGCTTTTCTTACTTGGCTTTTTTCTTTTCTTCTGGTTTTGGTATTTTTATTTTTATTTATTATTTATTTATTTTTAGAGAAAGGGGAAGGGAAGGAGAAAGGGAGGGAGAGAAACATCAATGTGTGGTTGCCTCTCGCATGCTCCAAACTGGGGACCTGGCCTACAACCCAGGCATGTGCCCTGACTGGGAATCGAATCAGTGACACTTTGGTTTGCAGGCCTGTGTTCAATCCACTGAGCTACACCAAATAGTGAACCAAATAGTCAAACCAAAGCCAGGTCTGGTTTGGGTATTGTTATAACTATGTTGACAGCCATGCTCTCATCTCAACCTATGCCCTCCTCTTGCAGCAGGCTTCCCTGGCAGGAGCCACTTTCCATCTACCAGTTCTGACCATGAGAAAAGAACCTGGATACATCTTCTGAATGGCCCCCCACAGCCTCTTATCTTTTAGGTGTTGTTTGATCTTCCACTGGCCACATTCCACTCCATCTTCACATTTTTCTGTGCTTTACTACCTTCCATATGAATGGAAGACTCTTCAAAAGCCTTTTTTTGTTTTTTCATTTTTGGTCAGAATTCTGACCACCACCAACAAAAAATAGTCAAGTAACCCTGTTTACTCAATATTCAAAAAACCATTGGCTCAATTTGTGCAATTAAACATAAAGGAATATCTTGCTGTTTGCTGTCAGTCACTGTTTGCTGTCAATCACTATTTGCCTACAGAGATAGAAAAAAAAAATGGTTTTTTTTCCTATAAAGAACACAGGTACTTAGGTTGCTTCCAGTACTTGGCTATTGTAAATCGTGCTGCTATGAACATTGGGGTGCATAGGTTCTTTTGGATTGGTGTTTCAAGTGCCCATCAGCAAATTAGTGGATCAAAAACTATGGTACATTTACACAATGGAATTGTGTAGAGAAAGAAGGAGCAGAGAGAAAGAAGGAGCTTATACCCTTTGCAATGGCATGGATGGATCTGGAGAGCATTATGCTAAGTGAAATAAGCCAGGAGGTGAGGGATAAATACCATATGATCTCACCTTTAACTGGAACATAAACAACAGAAGAAAAAAGCAAACAAAATATAACCAGAGACATTGAAGTTAAGAACAATCTAATAATAGCCAGAGGGGAGGGGGGAAGGGATAGCAGGGAGAAGGGTTTTCAGGAACTGCTATAAAGGACACATGGACAAAACCAAGGGAGAGAGTGGAAGCAGGGGAGGGAGGTGGGTTTGGCTGGGATGGGCTAGAGAGGTGGGGAGAAAATGCAGACAACTGTAATTGAACAACTATAAAATAATTTAAAAATTGAAATAAATAAATAAATAAATAAAAATAAAAACAAAACAAAACAAAAGAACACAGGTAAAATGGGTTTAATGGTCCATTACAAGAAGACTTTGTTCAGTTACTTGCTTGTGCATTAAGGAGGAGCTCCAGAAAGTCCAAATTTTATGCCCACTAAAATTAACCCAAATATAGATTTCCCAGATATTATTTTAGTTTTTGTTGGATTTATTCTTTTTGTAACATGATCCAAAACCAGTAAGAATGTATTTGTTCTCAGTTGCTTCTCAAATCACTTCAGGAAATATCAGATATTGCATTTCTTTCTGCATTGTTCAAAGGCTGCCCCAGTGGCTGAGAGACAAAAGACATCTAGTGAGCACTGCTGCTCCTCTGGGAAAGCTCTACCCATCTACCAGCTATTTTAAGATGTTGAAGATGCATTACCACAGGCTGCAGTTACTCTCTGAACCCCAATTGGAATTGAAGTATCATCTCTCAAGGGTGTAATCCTAGGGTCCCATTTCCTTTTCCAGGCAAAGTAAACCATCTCTGACTATTAAGGCCACTGCAGGCAATCTCAAACAATCAAAGATCCTCTTCATCATTAAGTGAATAAAATTATCTTTAAAAAAAGCAATTTGAAATGTCCAAAAACAATAACCTACAGTGACAGAAAAAGCAAATCAGCCACAAATAATCACTAAATATGGTCAAATGTTGAATAAAGATCACATTTACTAATGGAGATCCTTTAAGCATCATATTTACGTAGTACTGAATGAAATATTATAGAAATATAGATATGATCTTTAGAACTGAGAATGAGATTTTATAAACTGATAGTGACAGGTCTTCATGCAGTAATTGTTATTTACTATATTTGTCTTCTTCCAAAATTAATTTCCCAAATGCCTTAATGCCTTTTTCAATCAAAAGACAATGGCTCCAGACCTGAAGTGCCCTCTCAGCTTTTAGTCCTTATTCATGGTCTCCATCCCTTTCAAAAGAGACCACTGGGGACCCTGACTGTTCAATCACATTATATTGAAAGGCCAGAGGGCATGTATAGTAAGTACAATCTGGCATTTTGTTGATTTTATTTTTAAGTTAAATAACAAACTTAGAGAAAATTATCTCCTGTATTTAAATTTCTTTTTTTTGTTTATTCTGTCTCTTGAACTGCAACAAACTTTAATCAATTTTGTTAAAGGGAAAAACTAAGCAATAGCTCTCAAAAATAAATTATTAAAGATAATCACCTTTACAAAGGTGATGTAACTGACCTGCATAGAGACAGAAGTTTTACCTATGTCTTCTGATTGTGAACATTTATTCATTTGGATCTCTTTATGTTCCTTCAGCCTCTTGGAACTAAGAGAGTTTTCTTGAATGATAACACTATCTGTCCAGTCCCACAGCCACGATCTGAGGTCAGGTGACCATCCTTTCTCACCTGGATTACTGACCTTTTCTAATTGGCCTCCCAGGCCCTAGTTTTGCCCCTTCTTCCCATGTGGTAACACATTCTTTACACTTTGCTCCTGATGTGAACTTCAAACTCTCTAACCAGTTTATTGAGCCCTTCAAGTTTTAGTCCCTACCCATACTAGCAGCCTCGTCACTCCTTACTTCCTGCTTATTATAGAATACGTCATGTTCTCTTCCTCTGTATTTAAGTCTGCCTAAATTCCCTTGACTCTTCTCATTTCTTGGCCAAACCCTTAAAAACCCCTGGGGTCTCAGCACAATTTTTATTTCCTTCCCCATGCTTTTCTAGGCCTCTCCTCTGAGAAATATTAGAGATATATTTTCTATCACAGTATTTTTCACATTTGATATCATATACTTAATATTCTCTTCACCACATGAGGGCAGGGCTATATCTGTCTTGCACACTATTTTACAACCAATACACAACTTAATGTTTACAGAGTGAAAGACTGATTGATTAGTTGAGTAGAAGGATGGATGGATGGATGGATGGATGGATGGATGGATGGATGAATGAATAGATTTTTTTAATGTGTGGAGTTAGAATGGCTATCTGAGAAAAGGTTGGATGCGAAGGGACATAAAATACCCTTGTTAACATAACTACAGCCATTCTCCCTGATCCACAGTTTTGCTTTCCATGGTTCAGTTACCCACAGTCAACAGTGGTCTGAAAATATTAAATGAAAAATTGCAGAAATAAACAACTCATAAGTTTTAAATTATGCACAATTCTGAGTAGCATGGTGAAATTTCTTACGGTCCTTCTTTCTTCCACCCAGGACATGCATCATTCATTCGTCCAGCATTTCCACACTGTATATGCTACCTGACCATTAGTCACTTAACAGCTGACTCAGTTATCAGGTGAACTGTGATGGTATCGCAGCACTTGTGTTCAAATGACCCTTATTTCACTTAATAATGGCCCTCAGGCACAATAGTAGTGATGCTGGCAACTCAGAAAAGCCAAAGTGCTTGTTATGTATTGTCAGAAGGTCAATAGAAGCCTTAACACTCCATCACAATGCTTCATCTCATCACACAGGCATTTTATTATCTTACATCCTTCATTGCTATAAGAGTGAGTACAGTTCAATAAAGTATTTTGAGTGTGTGCATGCAAGAGACCACATTCACATAATTTTCATTACAGTATATTGTTATAATTGTTCTACTTTATTATTAGTTATTGTTGTTAATCTCTTATTGTGCCTAATTTATAGATTAAATTTTATTATAGGTATGTATGTTAGGAGAAAATATAGCCTATATTGGGTTTGGTACTATCTGCAGTTTCAAGCATCCACTGGGGGTCTTGGAACATGTCTCCTCTGCATACAAGGGGACTTCTGTGTGCAGAAATATTTGATTACTTTCCAATTTAGAAAGTTGTTCATGTCACTGACAAACTAATTCTGACATAAATATTACTTAATATTTATATTTAATAACTCAAGAGGGAAAAGATGAAGATGTACATGACTTCACTCGTTCATCACAGATGTGAGGACTTATTTGCTGAATCAGATATTTCCTCAATTTTTTGTGCTAGTTCCAATATAATGGCTACAGACCATGATGCCCATTTAAGTTTAACTAGCATTGAAATTTTCTCCATTACTTTCTTAAGTCTAGGTAATGAACAAAATAATAAATCCAATCTTGATGGAGTATGGTGTGGGAGGAGCTTTTGCCCATTTCTGTGATGTAAACATTTCCTTCATGACCAACAAAAGTCTTTGCTTGCTATTTCTATCTCATCACTAACTCAGTTTAACAAAGGCCACTCTTTTGATATTAACTCACATGAAAGGAAGCTCATATAAATATTAATTAGGTACTTTCTATGTATGGCTCACATTTGGTACTAACCTTAGCATATTATATTAAAACAGAAAGGAAGCTGTGAAGTTTCTCACTTGTTATTCTTTGGACCCACCTACCTTTAGTAAGTCTGATGGTAACAGTATTCTACCCAGACCTGTCCTCATTCCTCCAGCTACTGAGGGCATTGGTAGCCAAAGGTTCTCAGCTGCATCTTCCTCCAGGAATTGTCCTTATCCAAACAAAGCTACCTAGTCCAAGATTATGCTTCTTTCTCTATAATGGCCTGTAGGAAATGACTAGTCACTTCAGGGGCTTGTGGACCCAGCCCCTTTTCCTTGACTTGGAACACACCTGTGGTGCTATTCCAACTTCAGTGCTCTCTGGGAGATCTGCTGAGGTTTCTGGTAACTCTTCTTCCTGCCCAGTCTGTTCCTCAACTCTTCAATCACCTTAAGCACACTAAACTAGAGCTCAGCGTCTGTTCCTTGGGGGTTCCAACATATTACAGCCCTCAACAGTGTGTAATGTTTATCCATTTATGAATTTTAATATAACCTCATACCAAAGGATGTATGTTCAGATATATCAAAATAAAAACACTGAAGCATAACATAGTAAATAAAAGTTAATCAATTTCAATAGTATTGACAATTGATTTAATAGGGCCATCTCAGCTCTAAAATTGTGATTTTAAATACATCTTTATAAAAAAATAAAACTATACATTAATGTAAATAGATCTCTTCTGATAACAATTGATTGTGTTTTCCAATAGAATTTTTTTTCAGTGTGTTGTGTTTATTTTAAGGATTGCATGAAACAGAACATTCTAACCTAAGTAACAGTGTTATACTGAGAGTATTTCATCATTTGTATTGTCAATGTAGTGTCTAGAAGTTTTAGGTAAGTTGAAATTGGTCATACATATGAGAACTAGCTTAGCTAACATTAACAATCATTAAAGAATGAAAATGACCTTAATTTCTAAAAAGAAAGGGCATATTTAATGACCCCCTATTAGCTAACTACCATCTCAAATAATTACACAAAGCAGTTCCAGACACAGGAAATATTTGGCATGGCCGAACAATTAATTATTACTCTCAGGTGAAAAGCATTTGATGTTGCATGTTTCCTTTATTTAAATAGGTTTTTAATTCCAAGCAATGAAAAGGCAAAGCTAGATAGCATTCTCTTTAAATTCCACCCCAATTATATTCGAATGGCTAAATAAGCACATGCTATTCAATATAAAGCAATTAAATCTATTGTATTTACACAGCCATTTAACAGAAAAAGCAGAGGAAACGTGACCCAAAACCGAGTTATTTTTTGTCATGACCTTACAGGCATTTTAATGGTTTTGCACTCTTTAGGCATCAACTGATGACAATTAAACATTTAGATAAGTGTTGATTACTTCATTCATATTCATCCCAATCAAAAATGGTTAAAGGGAATGCACTGAAATTTTTCCAGATATGAAAAATCACATTATGAAACCAAATAAAAATGTTAATCATCCCAAAGTAAATTTAAGATGCTCTAAGAATAATTTCAAATAAAGTATTGAATTATGTTGTCATTCTTGATACAAATTGTAAAAATACGCTTTTTCGAATTGTTTTTCACAGGTTTTACACTTATTTTTTTGTCCACAAAAAAATGTTGTTAACCCAGTAAGTGAAGACCTAACCTCTTTGCATCCCCAAATCCCTCAAAAGGATGGCGTTGAGTAAGGGAGAAACCCAGGAAGCAAATGTCTCCTATTCATCAACATAGACAACTGAGGGAAGAAAGAGGGGCTGTGCAAATAGGTGTGGGGTGGGGGATTATTAGACCAGGATGGCAGCTGAAGAGGAAGAGGGGATTGGAGGTGAGGGATCTGTTGAAGGCCCAAGAAAAAGGAGGGGGGCTGGGCCTAGAGAGCCAAAGGATGTAGGAGGTGAGAGGCCAGAGCCCAAAAGTGGGGTCCGTTCTGAGACAGGATGCTGGACCCTTGGCGCCCCTTCCTCATCGCCTGCTTGCCCCTGAGTTTCTTCCTCCTGCTGCTCCTCTCCAGGACCCCGACGAACAGGCTGCTTGCAGATGGGACAGGTCTTCTGGGTCCGAGTGAGCCAGGGGTCCACACAGTGGCTGTGATAGGCATGAGCACAGGGAAGTACCCTCAGCTTGTCCCCATCCACATATTCATCCAAGCAGATGGCACAGACATCAGGTTCGTCTCCATTCTGATAGTCACGTGTAGGAATCTGCTTCAGTTGCTCTTTGGTCAGTCGATTTTGCTGGAGCTGTTTCTGGTGCTGGATACAACGAACTATCATCACTGTTCCTGCCAAAATCAGCAGTACTCCAATTCCTAAGAAAGGAATGAGGTAATAGCCCATGAGGAAGCTATCATCTGGGACCAGGAGCACCTGAGCCCCGTTCTGGTAGAGGAAGAGGGCACGCAGGTACTCAGAGCTCCTCTCCCCAATAAACACAGACGGGATCCAGATCTGCTGCTGGATTGCCATACTATTCCACATCATGTTCACCAGTTGATTGGAATTCACGTTGTGTACCACAGCTGCATCATACCCAGCCTTCTGAGCATTTAGGACCTTGAGATCAAAGGTGCAGTCGAATCTTCGCAGCAGTGCAATAAAGGCTGGCCCGCTGTCCAGGGCTAAGGGCGGTGGGGCAATGGGGCTGCAGGCGTTGGCTGGGTGAGCCTCCACAAGGAAGCCCTTAAGTCCCTCCTGCCTGAGGGTGGGTCCAAAGAGAGCTGGGAGGTCTGCAAAGTCCATGCTGGCAGTGTGGTCCAAAGTCGCCCGAATGAGCCCCCAGATGGGAGCTGCTCCCCACAGCACAGTGGCCACAATCACAGGAAGCAGGCAGGCTGAAAGGTGCATGTCAGTGGGAGGGAGAGCTGAGGGGGCTGCTTCCCAGCACCAGGGGCAGAAGTGGAGTTCCGCGCACTCTCTGCCCCTCCTCCAGGATCCCCGGGGCCACTCACTCACTGCGGTGTGCCACTTTCCAGCTACATAAGGGCAGGAGGAAGGAACCCCGATTTGGGGAATGAGATAGCCGACCCTTGTAGGGGAGCTGCGACTGAGACACTAAAAGTACCCTTTTTTGTTTTTTGTTACAGGGATAAAACAGGGAAAGGGAATGGGAGCACGAACAGGTGACAAAAAACTTCCAGAAAGGTGAGGAGCTCAAGGAAGTGGGCCTTCCCTCCAGGTGGGCGTCTCCCCACCCCCTGGAAAACGGTTTTTGGTAAAGAAAGGCCCCTACCACAACTGGATGCTCAAGGAGAAGGACTTCCGATCCTCTCCTCCTCCCGCAGGTCACGGCAACAGAGTCGGTGCCTTCCGGTCTCGCGAGAGTACTCGCCACACCTCCCTCGTAGCGGCTGGAATCTTACTGGTCTGTTGCGAGAGACCTCCTGACTCAGTCTGGCCCTGCTCGCGAAAGAAGCTGGAAGTTTTCTAGACTATGGACTTTAATGTAGGTTTTGTGGCAGATGACTCTACTTTAAGAATGTGCACCATATTTATAAGTGTGAGTCCTTTATTGTCCCACCTCCCAAACAAGTATCTGAAATCTGAGATAATTCACAAGTAAATGACACATTATGATACAAATAAACAAGGATCATCTATTTTCAAAGAATTTAACATTTTAATCATTTCATCCTAGTGATCCAATACAATCTTTTAAACTCGTGTCTACTAACATTTCATTTTATTTTATTTTTAGTAGTTAATGACTTTTTTTACTGTTCAAGTACAGTTGTTTCCATTTTCCACCCGCCACTCCCCCCAGCCCCAGCCATCCCAATTTCCCACCCTTGTTCCTACCGCTATTTGGTTTTGTCCATGTGTTCTTTATAAATCTTACTGAAAACCCTTTCCCTTTTCCCCCCATTATCCCCTCCCAACTCCCTTCTGGTTACTGTCAGTTTGTTCTTAATTTCAATGTTTCTGGTTCTATTTTGCTTGCTTGTTTGTTGTGTTGATTAGTTACACTTATAGGTGAGATCATATGGTATTTGTCTTTCACTGCCTGGCTTATTTCACTTAGTATAATGCTCTCCAGGTCCATCCATGCTGTCGCAAAGGGTTCATTTCAAACACAATATGGAGATGGGAAGGAAATTTTACTTCTTCATGGGGACCAGTTAACCTGCCAGGTGTTTGGACAGCACATTTTTCTAAGCTGTTGTAGAAGTCTGAAGGTTTTGTTGTAGAATTAGACCCACATGGGCAAGGAAATAACCAGAATACAAAATTGTGGGAAACATTTTCTTGTGATCCCATTTACAACAAGAAAAGTATCCATTAGTTCTTACATTTTATATTTCAAACAACTGCCCTCTTGCTTTCTTAAATATTATACCTAGAGGTCAAAGCCTAGATTAGTAAAGGAAATTATAGATCACTTTAACTAAAGATGTAGCAGATTGGCCAAGTCAGAAATGGAAAGGCTATATTCTGAGCACACTGCAACAAATTGTCCCTCCAGACTTGGGTGGCCAGAATCTCACGTTACAGGATTACCTTGCCATTTTTGTACATTGGTTCTATTTACCAAAATATTCTCCCTCACTTATCTCCATGGTCCTGCATTTTCCGATTTGGGAGTGTCACAGGTTATTAAATGCCGCTCTGCCTGCTTCCACATAATTCTTCTGAGATTAAGCACAAAACAGTAAACTCCAAGTACACATATGTTTGAAGACAATGCTGGTCTTAACCACTCCTTCCGGATTTTCAAAGCGGTGTGGAGGACAGGAGGGAGCAGTCTCAAAGTGATCCTGTCAACATTAGCTAGTTGCCGACCTCAGCCTAAAATGATTGAAGAACTGGGAAGATTCTTTTGGAATAAGTTGTCAGCGAACTATACTGATCCACACACACACACACACACCCATGGGGAAGCAGAGGTGGTGCTTCCCCGTAGCCTCACGCTATGGGAAAGTGACTTAGAGAGACTTGTGAAAATTGAATCCGAGTAAAGGGGAATCCCAGAGTAAATGCAGCCTTGGTTCAAGCTGCATTTCCACAGCCAGAAAAGTTTCTCAGAGTCCAAATGTGGATCTTGCTATGGGAAACCCTCATATGGGACACCACAGAGGGTTTATCCGAAGGGATACCAAAACAGAGGGGTGAATACTGGAACTTAGAAACCGGGGAGTAGTCACAGGTGGCCAGCCCAGAAAAGATATTGCCCTCATCAGGTGAGCATCCTAGAAGACTCAAGAGAAAACATTGACAAGGAATTCACTAAAGTCTTGTGTAAGTGAAAATGAGTCCACTTGGGATTGTTTATTGCACTGGCAGACACCCACAGCAGTTTGCTACTGCGCCTAGGACCTGCGGCTCTGTAAGGTTGATCCCTTTGTGATCAGCCTTAGAGAGGTCATGAGTAGAGGCTAACCAGAGCAGGAGGGAGCAAAGGGAAGGGAAGCCAGCAGAGTACCCCACCCCCAAACTTTCAAAGCCTGATTTGGACCCAAGGTATGGGAATTTTGTTTTTATCTACTGCCTCCACTAGAATGAATGGCCAAGGATCATGAAGACAGAAACTGCTTTTCTGTTTTATCCAGATGTATCCTCATTCATCGGGAGTGGGTGGAGGGGGGCAGGCAACTGATTGATGTTCCCCTCTCACATTGATGTCTGTCTGTCTCTCTCTTGCTCGCTCTCTCTCTCCCCTCCCCATTCCTGTCTCTCTAAAATCAATAAAGAAATATAAAATTATTCTTGCTCGTAAGCTTAATTCTTTTTGACTTCTGTGTAACCTTAACTCAGATTTCAACTCCTTTAACAGCTATTGTGAGAAATTCAATTGCATCCAGAATATGGAATTGGGCTAGGATTATTGAAGCTTCATTTCAAAGAGATCCCTAGGATTCTACTAAAAATAAAATTTCACTCAACTGTCTCATTTCCCAAGTGCATGTTTTCTTCCCCAGCCATTGGCTGTCCTTTGACAGCCATGCCCCTAGCAATGCTGCATGCCCTTCCTGCTTTTCCCCTCTTTTATTAGGAGCCCCCTCTGCCCCCTGAAACCTGGATGTGGAAAGCATGATTTTAGCAGTTGATCCCCTTACAATAAATACTTTGAAAAGCTGCTAAAAATATTTTTCTCTGTATGTTTACACTACAGAACAAGAACATCAGATAAATTACTGATTGAAAAAATAAAAATAAAAATAATAAACATTGACCTGTCCTAAAATCACCAATGAAATTAGTGACCCCTGTACTTTAATGGTGCATTTTCTGTTTGTTTCTCAAAATGGGAGCCTGACTTTATATATCTTGCTGCTGTGTTCTTTCAGTTTTTGCCTCTACTGCACCTCTTCTGTGGTCTGGGTTTTAAACATAAGGCCTATGACATAGCACTGGTTCCACTGATTGGCTTGCTTATATATGTAAACCATACAAACTTCAGTAGTCATCAAAAAATTAGAGTAACGTTTTTTACTATTACTAAATTGTGTTTAAAAACTTGGCACTGAAACATACAACATTAGGAATTTATAGGAATGTGTTAGTTTAGATTTGTAGAACTAATGTAAAATGTGTTAAAATGGTATTATTCTAAGAATGAAATTACAGTGAAAGATTAATTTAAAACCTAGATTTATCTTTAGGAATTAGTCATTATAGGGAAAAAAAAGTATTGGTCCTGAACCAAAAACTTAATCTAATGTACAAAAATTGTGTGAATATCACTTATTATTTGAAAGAATGATCCCTGGGGAAAAATAGTGTTTCTTTATTTTAAAATTTAAGTTCCTGCATTGATGAAAATTACAAACCTGAGATTGTAATACTAGAGCAAAAAGAAAATCAGCTGATGTTTACTAACAATAACCAACCTAACAGGACACGCCTCAAAATAATTGTTTTTCAGTAAAGAAAGAAAGGTAGATATAGAACATTGCAGATAGTTTCTTAAGGGTAATGATACTGTTTCCTCTATGTTAAACTACAAAACTATCCTCCCACTTTTTTCTTTGACTTGGGTGTTGTCAACATAGGACTTCTGTTTCTTGTATGGTCTCTAACATAATGGTAGTTTGTTGCCCTTGACTTAGAAAGAATGTGGTCTGTGCCCTCTAGGATCTTAAACCTTCAGGCAACTTAAATGAATAAATATACTTTCAATAAAATCCATGCACCCAAGCCATATGTCAAACACCCCCTTGAGGGAATTGGATAGGACTCGAAGCCAGTGGGCTGCACTGTGTGCCCATGCCACCACACGGACACTCGCTTTGCTGCGCCTCCATCAAGAACTAGAAGATGTAAGTGACAACAAGTATGGCTTTTAATTTGAATCTCAGAGTCCAAATTCAATCAGAAGGACAATAAATATGAGCATAAATGGTTTTCAGGAAGCAACAAGATCAATCCCAACAGGAGTAAGGGTCTGCAAAGTGGAGCCTGCATATTCAAGATAGCCTGGAGCCAAAATTAATTAGCTTGACCCAAAATTAATGAAAGTGTGAAAAAAGAGCATAAATGAGCCTAACCTTCCAATCCTGAACATGACGCAAAGCCTCTGCTAGCTAGAACCTTTGGTCACTCAGAAAGCAAGAAGCCCCTTTGTGGTGTTGAGGTGGCCCTGCATATTCACACGGTCACCCAAATAGTGGCTCTGAGGCACAGAGACATGCCGTTGAAGACTAACTCTGACTTTTGTCCAATTTAATAACTCCTTCCTTCTCTTCTTAGGAACAGAAATAGGTAACTTCCTTTTGCCTCTTTCTGTTGGCCTGCCTAAGTAGGAAATCCTGGACATAATCTCCATACTCTTGTATTTCGTGAAAAAGCCTCAATGATAAATAGTCCCAGGAGAAGTGCTCCCACTGTCCAAGAAGGAGTTTGTCTCTTTCTGGACTCAGGAGGAGCTAGTCAGTATTTCTTTTTGTCTTTTGGATAGTAATTTAATTTTCTGTCACTCATGTAGGTGGTGTTTTCTATGACTTAGTGATGCCACTTTATATGGCTATCCAACCAATAGGAGCATCAGATGAATCACTCAGAAGGGTGCTGAAAGAACCTTTTAGTGTTTAGGGAAGAATATCAAGGCTTCAGAGTCACAGAAAGCCCTAAGCATGGGGCAAACAAGCATTTACAGAGGCATGGTTGCCAATGGCAGAAGCGTAAGCAGCTTAAGCAAAAAAATAAGAAGATATTGATTTATGAAATTGATGGAACAAATAAAACAACAAACTTGGACAGGAACGGGGAGTGTAGGTGCCAGTTCCATGGGAACTGTGTACAGTGCAGGATTCTACTGTACTTTATTTCTGCATCTCTCTGTATGTTTGCCTCATTCTCCCTGACTGAAAAACGGCTGTCTTCCCACAGCAAGAACCAGGGCCAATGACATGTCTCAAGTTCACCTTCCTTCTATATACTCCCCAGTACCAGTTTAAGTGATAGACCTGTAATGCCAACCCTAAATAATGGAGACTGCTGTAACAAGGTGGTCTGGGATGTCTCATAGAGCATCTTCCTGATACTTTGCTTAAGATTTCTGGTGCATGCATGAAATATGCTATATATCATTGCCCTTATTTGACTGTTATGCTAGTTAATACAGGAACAAGATCTATTCTTATATTTGAATTTTATTCATGTCTTATGCTCCTTAAAAAAAGCATAAAATTTTATGAATCAAACTTTTGAGTATAAGTTGAATACTTTTAGTTTCATTGCTTAACATATAGATAAATAATAGCTTATTATTCAACTTTCCATATCATAATTTTAATTTTTACATATTACTGTAACATATACTTATTTATTAACTGAAGAGCTTATTTATCAAATGTGAGATTCCAGCATTGTGTAATTTTTTTCTAATGTCATTACAAGCCAATCATTAAAGATAAATTTAAGCACAACTAAATGATTTTTTCACTTTTTATTTTCAATAGTAGAAAAGATTTTGTAAAAGGTGAAAGATTTATACTATCTGAAGAGAAACCAGAGTATCAATAGTAGAAAAGATTTTGTATAACACCCACAATCTGGTTTCCTTCTTGCTTATGAATATTAAGTTAAATTTCAGTCAGTAGGACTTTTGGATTGGTGTTTAACTAACTCAGTTGTATTTTTTACTTTCTGTATTCCAGTTAAGGTATGCTATAATGATGGTAACAAGAAAAGTTATATTCATGTGATATTAATAACAAATATACTCCTCAACTCACTCTTCATGGCTTCCACCATCTACAAGTTCCTATTCACTTCTCTTTGGTCTGAATTTACAGAAAATCATTAAGAAGCCTACAAATCATTATATGTCCAGTTCCAAAATTTTAATTTCTAGAGGAAAAAATAATTCAGGTTTGTTACTACTCTTAAGGGAATTTCTCTGTTTATTAGTTTCTCTGCTTATTTTTTTAATAAGAAATTTTAGATGAAGGAAGGAAGAAGAGATTCACTCATGTTAACATATTTATAAGAGGATAATTCCATTAATTTCACAGATTTTTCTATAATTGTGGTTTGAGACTTGAATGCTCTCAAGTCACATTCTACAAACTGATTGTCTGCTGGACTCTCAAAGGGGTCAAAGGGCACCTGGAGAAAACAGATGGAGTGGGCATATTATCCCTGCTCCTTGCCTCAGAGACTGGTTTACAGCTACAGAAAAAATAATCTGTTGGCCAAATGCAGATAAACATTCAAGCATATGCATCTTTTTTTAATGTGTAGAGTTTTTTTTCCTCACATTCTATCCACCTCCCTCACAACATGGATGCTGCTCCACGATTCTTACGGGAACATACATACTTCATGGAAAGTAATTGAAATAAGTCTTTATTACTTTGAAAAAAGACTTCAAAAAGTGTAACTCTTAGTTTTTTTACTTGTTTTAAATTTCAGCTTTATTGAGGTATAATTGAGTAGAATTGTAAGATAATTAAAGTATAAATTGTATATATCAAGATACAATTTGCTATGCATATGGTCTATAAAAGGATTCCCCATCTACTTAATGAACACATCTATCCCCCTATGATCATTTTTTTTCTTGAGATACTAGTGGGCAAGAAGATGCTAGTGGGCAAGAGCTGCTGGGCAAACAACTTACTTGGCTGGTACTCTCCATGTCCTCTCAGTTAAGTCAAGCCAGTGCATATTTATTAGGCACTTATTGTGTACCTAGAAGATGGAGAAATAACAGGAGAAGTTCCCCTTTCAAAAGAAGACTATATAAGCTGAAAACAAAACCTTCATAGTACCAAAAGATCATCTTATGGATTAATTCTCTAATAATGAGAATAGACTTTACATTTTTCTGAAAGATGAACTAACAAAACAAAACAAAAACAAACATAGATATAGACAAGAGAATGGTGATTACCAGACAGAAGGGGGTGGGGGAGGGCAAATTAGGTAAAGGGGGTCAAACATATGGTAATGGAAGGAAACTAGTTTTTGGTGATGAGCATGCAACAGAGTACATAGATATTTAACTATAATGTTGTATACCTGAAATTCATATAATGTTAATCAGTGTCACCTCAATACAATTTTTTTAAAATTAATCTGGGGACCAGGGTCGGCTTCAAGGGTATGAAACATGTGCAGTCAGTCACACAGGGCCTTGGACTCAGTAAAATCCTAAACATGCTCTTGTCCTCTTGAAATTCTTAAAAATTTTTCAACAAGGGGCCGGTATACTCATTTTGCAATGGGTCACTCAAATTAGGTAGCTAGGCTTGCCAGGGATAGGCCTGTGCCCTGTCCCTAGAAAAACATAATATGTGTTCAGTGGAAGAACAAGGTGTTGCCTTGTTTGTTAATAAATTGTGCAGAGGAAATTGAAAAGGGGAGCTAGCGGAAACCAGAAGCCTTCTGCGGATATCCCAGTACAAAGCGATGAGGCTTCACCACATGCAGCAGTTGTCACAGCAGAGCACTGAGAGTGACAAGACGTGGGCTCTAGAACCTAGTTTTTACTACATCCAAAGCAAGTTTCTGAGGTTTGCTTTTCCCACAGGTTGCTGTCATGACCTCCAGCTTCACTGAGGACTTTTCTAATAATATTTGAATATAAAGTTCTCCCCCCAAAAAGAAAAATGTAACTGTGGAAGAAATTGCCTATATATGTATATATAGTCATCCAAAACCATATGGAATTTGAGAAACAAGGAAGGGAAGCCCACAAAAAGAGAACAAGAAACTACATTTGTCCCGAAGAAATAAAGTTTGGGGACTAGTACAAATTCTACCTAATGAGCAGCTGATCCAACCCAAGAAAAAATGTCCTGTTTCTTGAATCAAATGATTCCTTCCTCAAGCATTTAACAAAAACTACAGTTACAGTTTCTGGTCACAGTTAACCCCATACCGGTACTTTCTTTCCCCCTTTCATTTATAAATCCAAAGGACTCTCTTATGCATGGTTTTGGCTTACTTATATTCAACTCATGACAGTGTTATTTAAGAAGGGATATGTGAGCTTAAGAAGATTTGTGAGCCTGTTAAAGACAATGTATTATTAGAACGCATGATACAGCGTGATGCCAAGTCTATACACTCCACAGACCTATAGCCTAAACTTAGCCTTAGGCTTCATTCCATTTCAAAATGGCCTTGAAACTGGCATGGGGTCCATTTCTCCCTTGAGTCTTTTTAATGTCCAAAATGTCTTTAAGAGGATAATAAATATTAATATATGTTTGGCAAAAGATATTACAGTCAAGTAGATACTGAATTTGGTCTTCAGAGCTGGAGCCGTCTGCCCTACTGGAGCACTCTGAATATTGACTTTGGTGTTTCCTGCCCTAATTTGGTTACTCACTCCAGGAAAGGAGCTCTGGCCATGTTAAATGCACTGCCAATGGTGGAAACTCAAATATAAGTATATGGCCCCTAGCCTGGCTGTTTGATCAAATCCTGTTACCCAATATATTGTCGATATTATCGATCTTGTTAGTATGTCTCATAACTGTTTCAGAAACCACCACCAAGTTATACTTCAAACATTTTAATCTATCACTAAAATAAAAATAAAAGTTCTTGGTTTTATATAATCTTAAATCAAATCTCAAACGTACAAGAGCACCCAGAATCTATTGGGTCCTAAATTAGGAAATGTCTGAAGTAACCAATTGTATTTTTTTTTTGCTTGTCAACGAAATGTTATTTCCAGTTCTTTTATTATTATTTTTTTTAGAAAATAAAAAAACTCTGCATTCATTCAGACCTTCAGTCCCATATCAAATATCAGGCCATCTGTGTACCATATTATTGTGTATATGTTTCTAAGGAACATCACTGCTTTACTCATCTATTTATGCCTATTTCAGCTCATTCTGTTCTTAATTTGATTTTTAAATATTTTTTATTTTGGCACCATTTTAAGATGTCCTAATTAATTCTATTTACTTCCACATCTTTATCATGAAAATGAATGTAAATGTGAGGGTGAAGTTCAGGTTTAGAGAATGTAGTTTGGCAAATAACTTTTCCCAAATTACAATCCCTTTTGTCTACCAAAACAAAAGAGACGTTGATCTCCCAATCTTGTCTGTCTGCTTTTGCTGGTCACACATTCTTAGCACTTCCCAACCTTCCTTCCATTTTCTTGACATTACTTTTTGTGACAGTTCTCTCAAAAATGAAAGAACTGGTTTGGCAGATCTACCTCTTCTCCCAAATAACTGAACAAGTACTTACAGGCTGAGAACAGGTGTGTCAACAGAACAGTGAGTTCAGAGAGGCCAGGAAGCTTTCTAAACTCCTCTTCTATCACTGTGTAACTCCAAATGTTAGCAACTACTTCAATAAAAGGAAAAGCTTTCATTCAACATTTAGATAAGAATTTACATTCAGCCCTGGTTGGTATTGAGACCCAGGCTCAGTGGATTGAGCCTGGGCCTGTGAACCAAAGGGTCACTGATTTGGTTCCCCATTGGGGCACATTCCTGGATTGTGGGCCAGGTTCCCATTTGGGAGTGTGTGAGAGGCAGCCACACATTGATGTTTCTCTCCCTCTCTTTCTCCTTCCCTTCCCCTCTCTCTAAAAATAAATAAGTAAAATCTTTTTTAAAATACATTCAACTAGACCAGAAAGGGGTATCAGAGTATCTTCAACTGACAATGCAGAGATTATAAGATACTTTCTTATGTACATCAGGTTAGGTTCCATCACTGCAGCCTAATATGAAATGCACCCCCCGCAAAGGGGCTAAATGCAGCTTTTGTAGCAGAAAAATTGTAAACTCCCTTAAACTAACCAGTTTTGTGTAATGTCAGCCTTCAGAATGAATTTAAAACTCAGTTCATGCCAAAATAAGTGGACATCTGTCGTGGCTGTTGCACCCACTTTGAAGGCCCAACTGCACCCCAAGAACAACTTGCTCCTTCACGGGAACTGCCAGATTGATCAAGCTCACCACAGGCCACAACTGAAAAGAATATTCTATATGTCAATTCTGCATCCTCCCTCCCAAGGGGGCAACGCTATGATTTGGTGTTCCATGCACCACTCTAAGTGTGAAGCCATTAAAAAACAAAACCTTAGTGAAGCAGAAAACAGATGGCCTGCAGTCTCAGCTTTGAAAGCCAACAGGGCATTTGCTCCCCAGAGTGAGAGATGCACCCCAGGGCACACAAAGTGACTTACGGGACTGGAAGAGAAAACACAAAACATCCATTTTTATTTTTCTCTTGACCTTTTTAAATTCTGTTACCTGTGTATTTGTAATGTACACAGTGATACATGCACAATTTGTAATTACATATAGAAATATATACATACATATATATACACACACATAGGTGTAAGATTATAAATATGTATGATGAAAAGGTTTTCAGGTCCAGGCTCAACAGGGCAAGAGTTCTATACAAGGATAGGAGTTTTCCTGGCACACTTGAACCCAAACCTTTTCCCCCCTCAAAATTCAAGACACTTACAAACCCCTTCCCACTACAATATCTCAGAGCATTCACATACATTTGGGAGAAGTCTTCTACATTGATGGGTTTTTTTTTTTCAAAGGAAGTTTCAGGGGAGAACACTGTACATTAAAGAAGAATAACACTCCCACCTTTCCATAGGATCTTCAGTTGGCAAATAAAAACAAAAATGGAGCAGGACAAAATGTTATTGGACAGCCTCGTCGATAGGGAAGAGATGAGGGAACTGGATGGGTGAGAAAATGCAACCTTTGTGTCATTGCAACCAGAGACAAAATATGTCGCTGTCACATAATTATAATGCCAGGAATCTACCAGTCTAGTGGGACACACACAGCCAAGGGATGTGAGCAGGTGATTCAAACAAGAAGAACAAAAGGGGCCTAGGTCAAAATCAATATAAAAATTCCATTCTAGTCACTCTTTCCAGGCATACTTAATGCTACCATTAATACTCCTATAACCATGCCAGGCTGTACTTCCCTTTGACATGTCTACTGGGGTCACTGTTGGTATTGTTAGGCCCATCATGTGTTTTTAGAAACTATCAATTCTTATTTCAAAAATATCAATTCTTATCAAAAAATTGAACAGATTTAGAAGAAATTTCAAGTGCAATTAAAAGATATCTGAAACAGTTGTCTCCAAGTGATATTTGAAGTCATATTCTCATATAGATAAGCTAAGTGGCAGCTTTTGATGAATAATTTCTGAAGAAGGTTCATTAATATGTGATTGAGTCACATATTGGAGAACAGCCACATATCTTGATGAAATATGATTTAAAAAGGTGTTTTGCCCCACTATGTCATCCTATCTCTGTGATGCCAGGCTAGTGTATGTATTATTTATTTTTGTCAGATTTGGACCACATGGAACCAGAAATCTTAGTCATTTCATTTCATCATTTTTTCATTATTTCAACCAGCAGCTGACAAACTATAGCTCATGGGCTAAATCTGCTTTGCTGCCTGTTTTTTTTTACAGCCTGTGAACTAAGAATGGATTTTACATTTTTAAATGTTTGAAATTTTTTTTCAAAGGAATATGACATGAGCCCTGGCTGGTGTGGCTCAGTGGTTGAGTGCCAGCCTGCAAATCAAAGGGTCTCCAGTTCGATTCCCAGTCAGGGCACATGCCCAGGTTGCGGGCTAGGTCCCTAGTAGGGGGACTATGAGAGGCAACCACACATTGATGTTTCTGTCCCTCTTTCTGCCCCACCTCCCCCTCTCTAAAAGATAAATAAATAAAATATTTTTTAAAGAACATGACATGATAGGTGGAAATTATATAAAATTCAAACTTCAGTGTCCATAAATAAAGTTTTATTGAAACACAACCATGTCCATTCCGTTCAATGTTGTCAGTGGATGCTTTGCACCACAAAAGCAGAGTTGGATAGTTGTAACAGACTTATGGCCCCCAAAGTCTAAAATATTTACTCTCTGGTTCTTCACAGGAAAAGTCTATTGAGCCCTGACCTAAGTGGACCAAAATCTGGAATTGTTTTCCACATTTTCTATAAAGTGAGGCTACACTTGTCTTTTTAGGGTTTATTTGTTTCTTTTAATACTTTTTCAAAGGAGATAAATTCCAAATGGTTTTACTGTAATTAGGCAGGAAAAGAAAGGCAGATTTATCTATGCACACAGAACTATTCTAATTGCCCACATGGGTCATTTGTACTAAGGCCCACCTTTACCTTAATTAATTTTACTGGGTAATTAATATTGCTCATTTTTTCCACAAGTGTACCACCCTCTGCAGCACCTTATCTGAACAGATATGACCACAGTTGCACCTGAGCCAGACTTCTTGATTTAAGTCTTATCAAAATGAGCTTACGGGCATGTTAAAACAGAATTAGATTGGCAGAAGTGAAAAATTTCCTCTAAATGCTGGCACTCCTCTCCTTTCCTGAATAATACCCATATAAACAGCTTTCTCCATGGCAATCCTTGGTTGAGGGTAATTTCAGAAATACTGCTAGTGTGAAAATATTCCCGAAATATGGTTCTTCACATTCAGAGTGATCTAATGGGACATCTGGCTATTACACAGCAACTTCATCACTTAAAAAAAATCACAGGAGACATAAAATGACAACAAAACAAAGCAGATATGATAGCACAAATAGTTAGAACAGCTTGGAATTGTACCTTTTTCTCTATCTTATGATCTTCCTTTCCACCTTTGATTTTTCTCTGCCTGGAATGTTCTCTTCCCTTTCTTTCCTGGCCAAGTGCTGCTACAGATCTGAGCTCACCTCATCACCATAATTATGCCTTTTCCCTGTTATTCCAAGGCATTTTGCATGTGTCTTTATTAAAACACTTTTTATATGATATGACAGCTACTTTTTTCTTTTGTTTTATTTTTAATATGTCTGAATCTTTAGTTAGATTGCTGGTTTCCTGGAGGAAGAACTCATGCCCTTTGCATCTTTGGTCTCTGTACCAGCCTAGTGTTGGGTGCATAGGAAGTGCTCAGTACAAAGTAGTTGAAGTGACTTGACTTCTTTCTGTTTTACCATTTGAAATGTCCTTCAAGAGTCAGTCATTTCTCATTATCATCCCTACTAGTGACATATTAATTGTGATTGTACTCAAAACAAATATTTAGCATAAAATTTAAAAACTGATCTAGTTCAATAATTTATCATTAGAAATTAAAATTTTATTTATAGGGAATACCGTAGTGGTTAACTTTTAGAGGGGAAAACCTCTCTCTCTCTCTCTCTCTCTCTCCCAGCTCTTTGACTGCCCATCATCCAAGCCTCCTCATAACACCACCCAGCTCTGTTTAGAAATTACCTTTCTCCCATGTGCAGTACAGTTATGGGGAGAGGCTGTGCCCACCGACCACAAAGGCCAAACAGGCAGGCCATTTGTTCTCCACCCCCAGGCAGTAGAGGGAGCTGAGAAGACCTCTCTCCAGTGCCCTTGACTCTCCAGAGGGTGGCACAGGGTGCTGAGCATGGCGATAGCATCCCCTCTGCTCCTGCGGGGTTACTTCTGCTACAGGTACAGACCCCAAACTGCTGGTTTCTCTCAGTGCCTGCCCGTTTTCTGGACCCAGACCTCCAGCCTTGCTCTAATTGTCTAATAGTACTTGTCCAAACACTTCCTTTCTGTCTAAGAAGACAACCGTTGCTTTCTCGGACTTGCAAATAAAAATTCTGACTGATAAAGGTAGTATCAGACAAGACTTCTCAGGCTAAACTCAAATTTAGGTGAATGTGGAAAAAATGCCAATGTATTTAGTGAATAATTATCATCATTATTATTATCATAGCAATCATCATCAGTATCATTCATATTTGGTGCCCCTTTACTATATGGCATTTAGTCCTCACCAAAACTCAATGATGAGACAGTTTCCATCATCATCATCTTCTACTGATAAGAAAACTGAGTCAGAGAGGGGATAACTCCATTCTGCAGAGTCACATGGCTCAGAGATGGAGCTTGGCTCCGAACCTTGGCAGTCTATATTTGTATTTTGTATTCTCAATAACATAGGAAGGATGGTATAATTCTTGTTATTATTGTTATTAGTAATAATATCTAATATTTAGTATGCACTTGCTACATACAAGCACTGATCACCTATTCCTCACAATATCTTATAAAGTACCTTTTAACTTCGTAATGTAAAAATCCTAATTTTACTGATAGAAAACTGAAAAAAATAGTGAGATTTAACTACTGGTCCAGTTACCCATGGCTAGTAACTGGTAGGACCAAGTTTTGAATACAAGCAGTCCTGAGCCACACTCCCTTCTGACCACGACGGGAGCTTTGCAATCACAAGAGGCTCGAGCTCTAAACCTCTTGTTGCATAACCGAGCTATATGACTTGAATAGTGACTTTGTTTCTTCACCTGTAAGGTGTAAATAATGTTTACAAACCTCTAACATAACTTACAAGGCTTTTATGAGGGAAGTGAAATGCAATTTTAAACTATTTTGAAAACTGTTATGTTTCAAAATATAATGAACATGTGAAATTGTTATGTTTCACATGAACAGTTACTGGATTTTTTATATATTCTTAAATTAAATTTTATTTTTTTATTCTCATTCAAGGACATGCTTATTGATTTTAGAGAGGCTGAAGAGAGGCAGAGGGAGAGGGAGAGAAACATCGATTGGTTGACTCTCATACACTTCCCAACTGGGGAACCAAACCCACAAACTAAGCATGTGCCCTGACCAGGAATCGAACCCACCACTTTTTGGTTTTCACAAAATGATACTCCAACCAACTGAGCCACACTAGCCAGGGAAGTTACTGGATTTTTTTAACCTGTACTTTTGAAACTTAAAGGGCATGCTGTTTATTGTCATTGAAGTGAACTATCTAAAAGAAATGCAAGCATGAATGAGACTCACTTATAAAATGTCACTAATTACACTTTAGAGAGCTAGAACATTCCAAAATACAGAGGGCAGCTCTTGAAACCAGGAATTACCTTGCACAAATGTGAATAGTGCTGAGGTTGAGAATCCCTGGATTAGCCATTGTTATCTATTTTTTTTGAAATAATCATTTTTTATTTTTCACATACAGTTAATACACAATAATACACTAGTTTCAGGTGTACACCACAGTGACCAGACACCACATAACCCACCAAGTGATCATCTCGATAAATCCCACGCCCATCCGACACCACGCATAGCTACCAGAATATGACTGACCATGCTCCCTCTGCTGCGCTCCACATCCCCATGAGCATTCTGACCACTCCGTAACAACCAATTTCTGCTTCTTAATCCTCTCGCCTTTGTCACTCATCTCCCCAACCTCTCTCCCATCTGGCAACCATCAAAATGTTCTCTGTGATCATTGTTGTCTAGAACTTGGTTCCAAAGGGGACTTTTAGCAGAGAACAGTATATTTCTGTTTTGCTTTGTGCTTTTCCCTGGAATGGCATCTGGAGATTTTAAAAGACATGTATCCTTTCAGCTGCATGCGGATAATTGGGAATTACCTAACACAGTTGCTTTTATACTGGGCTTCTTATCCAGATGACTACTTATAAATGCTGCCAATAAATCCCTTGATACATGATTATAAATTTCAATCAGGCACATTGAAAGGAAATTCAAATAGGAAAATTATTTTTTCTTTCTCAAACATCAGGACAAGCACAAAAGTATTTGGTAAGGACACTAAAGTGAAGGGTGGGAAATAAGATGAAGACAGAGGAATGAAAACATTTTCCAACTTTACTTTAAAAAGCAGAGCTTCTGCCCCACTGTGAACTTTGATAAACTGCGGGCCTTGGCCAGTGAGCAGACTCAGGTAAATGCTGCCAAAACCAAGTCTGGAGCCCCTCCCATCATTGATGTGTTGCGATCAGGCTACTACAAAGTGCTGGGGAAGGGAAAGCTCCCAAAGCAGCCTGTCATTGCAAAGGCCAAAGTCTTCAGTGGAAGAGCTGAGGAGAAAATCAACAGTGTTGGTGGGGCCTGTGTGCTGGTAGCTTGAAGCCACGTGGAGGGAAGTTCGTTAAATTTTCACAAGTGGGGAAAAAAAGCAAATGAGAGAAAATAGAACTCAAAAATAAGATTCATCTTCTAAGCAAAGAGCAACCTTCTTATTCTAACGTCCAATTTGTTCTCTCAGTACATGTATTCCAAATGACTAGCAGTGTGACTGCAGCACAGGGTACTGGGGTTCAGATTGACTCCCTGGTCTCCACCCTCGTATCCAATACAGAACTGCTGTTGGGATACTGATTAGTCTACCGCTGTCCTTGGTCCTGAGCCTTAATTTTCTAATCCTCATCCCCATTGGCAGGGTGGGTCCCAAGGCCTCTTTCAAATCTAACATGCCATGATGCTATGTTAACACCTGCAGTTATTTAGACCATCACCTACTAAGGCTGGGCTTCCAGAGAAATGTCTGAATACACATAGAATAAGTTCACTGTTCACTTAGGTGCATATATCTGCAGTGAAAACATACAGGGATCAATAATTCTCTTTTCTTTGCCTTAAAATCTAAAACTACATTATGTAATCGTCAAGGTAAGCCTCAACATAATTTGGAGGCTATGTCAGAGATGAATGTTGCAAAATTAACTGTCTCATTGCCCTTCTACATTATAATAGATGTTATATTTATATGTTTAAATATTCTAAAGAATTTATTGAGACAAAATCATAATATTTTATTGAAGAAATTAAGTAGTAATACTAACACACTTACAGTAAGAAAGACATTGACCAAATATCTAAACTTTACTCATTTGGAAATAAGACTGCAAGTGAAGACCTTTAAAAAAAAAAAAAAAGACTGCCAGCTTTATTGCCAGATAGTAGCTCTCATGTGACTATTCCCCAACTCTGTGAAATAATTTTGTAGAATAATATGACAATTAGGAACAGGAGTTCTGCAGATATATAACCTGTCTTTCTTAGCTGTGTGATCTTGGACTTCCCTTAATCTTCTGCATCTTAGTTCTTTTATCTGCATAATGGGGTTAATCATAGTAAACCCATAAGATTTTCATGAAGATTAAGAGACAGGATTCATGGAAGTGCTTAAAATAATACAAATTCAAATATCTTAATAATTGCACTCAATCATTTATTATTATTAGCTTTATTAGCATCCATAGTGGCATTATTGTTTTCCATTTTGGGCATCTTATCTTGCTTCCAGAACTTTGCCTCTGCTGCTGATACTTCTCATAACATCATGTTCTTCAAACATTGCTGTCTGTACTCAATGATTACTATAGAAATTCCTGTATCTAGTCTGGAAATAGGATATCACCCATATTGGTTTCAACCTGAATATGAAAACATGATCCTTTTTAATTTCCTATGTACAAGTAAAAATGATGACAAATTTTAATAGGCTGTGCTGGAGGTTAGAGATCATGGATAAGTTATAAGGTAAGAAAAATAATTTATGGCTCATAAATCTAGATCCATCCTATATCTTTTGAACACATCTCTCTCTCTCTTTCTCTCCCTTCCATTCTCTCCCTCTCTCTCCCTCTCCCCACCTTACACCTGGAAACCACTTCCACTTCAACAGTCATATCATTACTCCCACCACACGTCTAACACTATCTTCAGTGGGTTGGCATCTTCATGCTTTAAATCTAGCAGCAAACTCACTCCTAACCCCCAAGTGAAAAGATGCTTTGTACCTCACCTCTCTTTAATGTCCTTCTCCCAAAACTCTCTTTCAAGGTAATTGATGATTAAGAAAACATTCAGTATCTATGGAAATTCCAGAAAGGGAATGGTATAACTTTATAAACTCAAAAACACAGGTAATATTTTTTAATTAAAATATTCATTCTCCAAACTTAGAAACAGAATAGATTCAGATAAAACTGATGATACAGTCCTATTTGGAGAAAAGGTTTATCACTATTTCTAAAATCTTACTACTTTGTATCCAAAATTCAGGACATGAATATATACAGAAAATTTATAATGGTGCTTATTACTTGAACTTTCTATTGGAACTCTTACTATTCCAACTTAGACACTGAATAGATTTGAATAGCAAAGGATTAATGTATTATAGTAGTTCTAAGTTGGTATGTTTGTCAGAATCTGGGTTGTTCATTCTCACCTGGTTCCCCTCACTAAGGTAAAAAGAAGATATACATATCTACTTCATGAAGCTACCATACTCCAACATCAAAACCTGGAAAAGAAAGCACACCAAAAAGAATAAAAGAAAAACAAAGGAGAAAAAATGTAGAGAAATATAAAAATAATAGATCTCTAATGCTTGTTGTCTGTGGTTAAATAAACATGGTTTTGGATTGTCATTTCCCTGTAAATAAAAAGCTAAAATTAATCAAATATGATATATTTTAGTGTATGTTCCTGTTTTTTCAAAAGCCTGCATTTCCTTCATTTCCTAAGAGAATACAAATTAAAACCTTACCTCAATATTTGAGATAAAATCATTCTTAATTTTAAAATCTCTTAGTTAATTTTACTTTTTCAAATTATACCTTTGAGCAGGTTCTATCAAAATCAAAGTTTGGATTTATGACTTGTTTTGGATTCTTTGTAATTATAAAATTATATTAATCTAACAATAATTATGGAAGGGCCCATTTATGTTGAAACTAGAAAAAATACACATCATTTAAATAATTTTAAATACTTTTTTCAATTATTAAATAATACGACTAATGTGGATTTGCATGGGTGTGAGGATGAGTCAAGAATAGTCAGTAAGAGCAGCAGAAATCATGACCACTACAAGCCTGCTCTTCCCTGAGCCAAGTGACTCTTAGGACTCAGTGCCTAAGCAAGTGGCCAGTTTGGAGATCGTGAATCAGATAGGAAATGAGGATTCAGATCCCGTGGAAGGAGCACAAAGCAAGAAGGACAGATGCCCACACAGATGGAGGAATAGGGGAGAACCAACAAACAAAATATTCAAAGGGTTTGGGGTTTCCTGGATACAATAAGCTAATTGAACATAATGTTAGGGAAAGAAGCAAAGAATAGAAGAAGCATAAGATCTGTGTGACCACAGACAAGTCATTAACCTACACAACCCTCACTTTCTCACCTGTTAAGTAAGGAAATTGGAGTAGATGAACTGTGAATCTCTTGTTAGTTTTAAAATCAATAATTCTAATAAATCACTTCCTTTCACTCATTTGTACTTGAAAACTCTCAATTATATTGACTAGTGGAGGGAAGTAGTAAAATGCAAAGATAAAAAATTATGTATAATGAGTTCTGACTGTCATGGTATGGGGCATTTATGTCAATGACTTCCTATTATTTTTTAAATAATGTTTTACTTTGCAATTACAGTTAACATACAATTTATATTAGGTCAGGTATACAACATAGTGATTAGACATGCATATAACTTACAAAGTGATTGCCACAGTAAGTCTAGTACTCATCTGACATCATACATAGTTATTTCAAATATGTTCCAGTTATACTCTTTTAAAAATTAATAATTTTAGCCCCAGCAAGTGTGCCTCAGTTGGTTGGAGCACCATCCTGTACATCAAAAGGCTACAAGTTCAGTTCCCAGTAAGGGTACATACCTAGGTTGCGAGTTTGACCCCCAGTTGGGGCACATACAGGAGGCAATCAATCAATGTTTCTCTCTCCCTTTTTCTCTCTCTAAAATCAACAAACACATAAAAATCATTTTATATCAGGGCTCAAGTGAAAAAGATGAAAGGTGAGCGGGAGACAAAACAGTAAGAGAAACTAAACATAATTATTAAAACTGTGTTTTTATCATAATCTTCTCATAAGTCATTTCAAAAATCCATAAATCATAAACTATTTTATCTTGAGCCATTGACCTTCAGACCCATTCTGCACTGATTTTTTTAAAAAAATCATTCAAGTATCAGCAAGCCACTATTTCTTGAAGAATCTCACTAGTAACATTTTATTAGCAGAAGTGTCTTTTTTAATAAAAAAGGCTTTGTAAAAAAAAGTATAATATTTTCCACTTCCCACAAATTTAATCTAAAGATATATGTTGCAAGATCATAAAATAAAGATAAATGTGACATTAATTTAGGTAAGATAAAATTATGAAAATCATAACCATTTATTTAACCTCATTTATTACTTAACCAATATTTTATTAGTTTAGTGATTGTCCTGCAGCCATAGAACTTGTTTAAATTTTGACCATTTGAAGAACAAAGACTATATTTCCCACTTTCATAAATTGTTCCTGTGGAAGTATTTTTTTTCTCTGAGTCTCAATTTCTTACAAACTATTCAGAGCAAGCTAGATTGTACCAACTGCTGGTTTTCACTGGCCGTATCCAAATCATCAAATAGAATCTGGACTCCTCAAGGTACACTGTAGTAAAAAGCATTGTTTCCTATGGTATTTGTCCCTCCCCACCTGGCTTATTTCACTTAGTATAATGCTCTCCAGTTCCATCCATGCTGTTGCAAAGGGTATAAGCTCCTTCTTTCTCTTTGCTGCGTAAAATATGATCTCGCCTTTAACTGGAACATAAGCAATAGAAGAAAAAAGCAAACAAAATATAACCAGAGACATTGAAGTTAAGAACAGTCTAACGGGAGAACCAAGATGGAGGCATAGGTAGACACACTGCGCCTCCTCGCACAACCAGAACTGACAGATAATCAATCGGCAAGGGGGTCTGACACCAAGGAAATAAAAAATAAACATTCATCCAGACCGGTATGAGGGGCAGAGACAGGCACCAGAGCTGAGAGGACTCACGTGGCCGTGGTGGGACCAAGACTGATGGAGTGTGGGACAAACAGCGCAGGCAGTCCGAGCACTAGCAGACCCTATGGCCCCACATTCGCGCACACATAAACCGGACAAACAGCTGGGAGCGAAGCAGACCACGCAACCCAGGGCTCCAGCTCGGGGAAATGAAGCCTCAAACCTCTGATTGAAAACGCCCGAGGGGGTTGGGGCAGCAGCAGGAGAGCCTCACAGGAGAGGTTGTTGAAGAGACCCACAGGGGCCTAGAGTGTGCACAGGCCCACCCACTCAGGAACCAGCACAAGAGGGGCCCAATTTGATTGTGGGTAGCAGAGGGAGTGACTAAAATCCGCTGGAGAGTGGAGCGGGCGCCATTGCTCCCTCTTGGCCCCTCCCCCACGTACAGAGTCACAGCGCAGCCACCAGCGTTACCGCGCCCTGGGGAACACCTAAGGCTCCGCCCCTTAAAGTAACAGACGCACCAAGACAAAAAAAAAAAAAAAATGGCCCAAATGACAGAACACTTCAAAGCTCCAGAAAAAATACAACTAAGCGAGGAAGAGATAGCCAGCCTATCAGATGCACAGTTCAAAACACTGGTTATCAAGATGCTCACAGAATTGGTTGAATCTGTTCGAAAACCAGATGAAAAAATGAAGCCTATGCTAGGAGAAACAAAGCAAAATGTACAGGGAACCAATAGTGATGGGAAGGAAACTGGGACTCAAATCAACGGTGTGGACCAAAAAGAAGAAAGAAACATCCAACCAGAAAAGAATGAAGAAACAAGAACTCGGAAAAATGAGGAGAGGCATAGGAACCTCCAGGACATCTTGAAACGTTCCAACATCCGAATTATAGGGGTACCAGAAGAAGAAGAGGAAGAACAAGAAATTGAAAACTTATTTGAACAAATAAAGAAGAACTTCCCTAATCTGGCAAAGGAAATAGACTTCCGGGAAGTCCAGGAAGCTCAGAGAGTCCCAAAGAAGCTGGACCCAAGGAGGAACACACCAAGGCACATCATAATTACATCCCCCAAGATTAAACGCAAGGACCTACATCCAAGGCTACTGTATCCAGCAAAGCTATCATTTAGAATGGAAGGGAAGATAAAGTGCTTCTCAGATAAGGTCAAGTTAAAGAAGTTCATCATCACCAAGCCCTTATTATATGAAATGTTAAAGGGAGTTACCTAAGAAAAAGAAGATCAAAAATAGGAACAGTAAAAATGACAGCAAACTCACAGTTATTAACAACCACACCTAAAACAAAAACAAGAGCAAACTAGACAAACAACTAGAACAGGAACAGAACCATAGAGATGGAGATAACATGGAGGGTTGTCAGTAGGGGAGTGGGACGGGAAGAGGTGGGTAAAGGTTATGAATATACAGAGAATAAGTAGCATAGATGATAAGTGGAAAATAGACAGGGGGAGGGTAAAAATAGTGTAGGAAATGTAGAAGCCAAAGAACTTATAAGTATGACCCATGGACATGAACTATAGGGGGGGAATGTGGGAGGGAGGGGGTGGGCAGGATGGAGTGGAGTGGGGGGGGAAATGGGACAACTGTAATAGCATAATCAATAAATATATTTTTAAAAAAGATAATAAAAAAAAAGAACAATCTAACAATAGCCAGGGGGGAGTGGGGTGGGGACAGTGGGAAGAGGGGATTACAGGAACTACTATAAAGGACACATGGACAAAATCAAGGGGGAGGGTGGAGGTGGGGGAGGGAGGTGGGTTCAGCTGGGGTGGGGTGGAGGGATGGGGAGAAAAGGCATGCAACTGTAATTGAATAACAATAAAAATTTTTTAAAAAAGCATTGTTTCCTTTGCCCTACCTTTTTAGTACAAATCTGCATATTGTTACTTGGATTACTTTCACATTGTACTTTATGTTATTTAAACTCATCATTTGGCAAGCAGTCTTCTCCCATGCTGGCTGGCTGTTTCCACTACTTTATTTTTATGAATGTCAGAATATCATTTTGTTAAAGGAAATATCACTTTCATTAACTATTTCCAACAAATGAGGTGGTTGAAAAACATGTTATGTGCAAGCTATGGGCACTAATAATTTTCATCTTCTAGCAGGAATGAAAGCACACATAACAAGACATTTTTCTTACCTGGGATTAGAGCAGCATACTCAAGCAAAGAGAACGCTATAAGGCAAACCTTTTCCTGGAAAGAGAGAGTATTCCCTCTTAAAGTACAAGCAAAAGGGCAAGAGTTCTGAAAACTCAAACATACCTTAACCACGCGATTTTCTTCTGTTTCTTTTTTCAGAGTCTGTATTACTTAACTAATGTTTGTCTTTCTCGATCTGTTCTTTAATGTCCCTATAGTGTTCATCTTAGAGTGTACACACAAAATGTTCAGATTTTCATGGGAGACAGTAAAACATCATTTTACTTTGTCACTAAATAATTGACTATTATGTATATTCACATCCCGAGAACTTTGTAGGTAATATTTTTAACATGTCCTTTACATAGGCATGGGAAAATCTATTTTCTATTTTTTTGCTTGACCTCACTCTCAACACAAAGCTCCTTCCACATGTAACTGCTCCTATAAATTGTGAATGTTCCTTTTACTCACAGCAACAGAATTTCCTTTCAAAATATCCTTCTTTGACATTGCTCCCAGGGAAAAAAAAAAAAAGAGTGTCATGGTAGATAAAGCATAAAAAGAAATTTTTTTGAAAATGCTTCAAACACCAAATATGTTTTGGAAATTCTATCCAAAGGTAAAGAAAAAATAATTAGAGATTTACCACTTCTAATTAGCAAAGTCCTCCCCATTCCCACATTACTGAAAGAGAAAACTCCATGAAATATTTGTTGACACAACAAACAGACTGATGGGAAATGACCAGAAGCCATTTATGAATATCAGATTTGGTTTGACATTGCTCATCACCAGTATAAAGAGGTGGACTAGGGCTACTGGGTTTGTGTACTGCAAAGTCACAACCACAGGATAGCCTACAGTGTGAATGAAGCCTCAAGTGAAGTTTAGCCATGGATACAAGAAGGAAAAATAGTCACATATCCATTCATACATACAATCATGTACCTATTCTGCAACCCAGATCAAGTTTTTACTTTTCCACCTGTAGGCACTCTGACCCTACTTTGCCTAATAAGTTTATTCAAAGCAGATGTGACAATATCCTAGCAGCAGGATTAAGCTAGTGGGCAAGGCAGAATCAAACAGCAACTGCCACAGAACTGGTGGGAATTCTAAGCCCACAACACTATCCAGCAAGGCTCTTAGCTCACTAGAGTCTTATACCCTGTTCACACAAGGTGGATCATGCCTGAAAAATACTCCTGTAAAAATTCCAATGTCACATAAATACAAAAAGTCCTAAACTTTGTAAAGAACCACAAAAGACACTGAAAGCCAAAGCAATGCTGGGGGGGGAAAAAGAACAAAGCTGAAAGCACCACGTTTTTCTGATTTTGAACTATACTGCAAAGCTATAGTAATCAAAATAGTATGGCATTGGCATGAAAATAGACACACAGACCAATGGAACCAAATCAAAACCTAAGAAATAAATCTCCACATGCGTGATCAACTAATATTGGACAAAAGAACCAAGAATACTCATGAGGAAGCACAGTTCCCTTCTGGAACTCCAGAACTGACAGCCACCACAGTGGAGTCTGATTTATTGTTGATAAAGTTGACTTCCAAGGGCCCAGCACCCCAAAGTCATGTTCAAGTAGGAGATAAATTATCCCATGGGGGACTGTGAAGACAGGCCTTTTCTCAAGGCTCAGACTTTCCTTTAAATAAGATTTCTGTGTTGTTTTTTTTTTAATGCCATCAAGTACTTTATGATCATAAGGCTTCAGATGCCATATATTTCCTGTGGTTTATTTTTTTCTCTGCTCCTTGAAAAAAATGTTTTTAAAAATTTCCAGGATTCGGCTAAGAAGTAAAAAACAAAAGATGTTTTCCAAAGAGGAAAAAATAACTTACCCACAATTGATAGTTCTTGCTATAACCATGTTCAAGAGTTTGGTGGCAAACACACAGTACAATACACAGATGATCTATTATAGAATTGTACACTTCAAACCTATGTGACTTTACTGATCAAGGTCACCCCAATAATTTCAATAAGGATGAAGAAAAATTAAAAAATTAAATTAAATAATTTTCCCACAATATTTTGTTATAATTAAAAGAAAATTGGATCAACCCCTCTCCAAAGCTCATTGACTTCTACTGCTGGCAGACGATTGAATGGTGGCAGGTCCTTAGCTTGGTGGGACATTTCTCTTCAGCTCCCAAATTACATGACTACTGGGAAACCTGCCAAACTGGAGTGTTTCCTGCCAGATCTGATTGATCTCACAACTTCATCTTAATTGGAGCTATTTCTTATATCTGACTATTGGGCAGGGTCATGTTTGGGGACAAAAGCTTCTCTAGTTGCTCACAATCAAAATAAAAAGACATTTCATTCAGCCTCTCTTCACTGTATTTAACAGCAAAAGCAATGTGATTTCAAAATCAGTGTTCACAGTGCATGGTGCTTTAGTGTTACTGTTGACATTCAAGTGGAGACAAGGACCACCGGGCAGAACTGAGTGAACCTGTACCCACCACTGGTTTGTGCTGCCAGCACCTTCCTTCCTATCTTGCTTGAAAAGATGACCTTAAACTCGTACTTCAGCTCACATAATTCTCTGTGCAGAACACTAGCATTAAATAATAACATTGGAGTCAAATTATATGTTAACTGAAGGATTCATGACTGTATCCTTAGCACTTAGTGCTGTGCTTGGCATGTTCTGAGGATCCCTGATGAGATGAGGAGGTATTTAAATAGCATGCACCTACCCCCACTAGAAAAGTTCCCAGTCCAAAAGATTTATTCAGTCACTCCATAGGTCCTAAGAATATGAAATCCACCCTATGGAATAAGTTCATTAAGAGAGGAAAAGAGTGGTTTCTCTCTCCAGGATTTAATATCAGAGAAGATAAATATAACAAAGGGTTGGCAATTTCTAACGTTCTGTATTTAAAATGGCAACGACAAGCCTAGGTAGACTAAAAATGGCATGAGTTTTCCTGCCAGGCATGCAAGGTACCTACCAATTTGAGGCAAAACGATCAATCACAGGGAGGATGGCACCAAAGCAGGCTTCCTCCAATTCATCACCATGCCTTCTGTTGGCTCTGGCATAAAGATAGCATAAGGGATTTTTGAAAGCAAAAGAAACAACCAATTAAAAAATAAAGAGTTAAAATATAACAAAATAAGATTTCCCTGATCTACACTGAAAGTGTACATAACTATGATTAACACAAGATAATTTCCCTAACTCTTCTACTGTTTGAATACTGGGTTAGCTATGTCTACCTATTAATCATACTACAAATATGATAGCTAAATGATAGATAGATAGATAATAGATAGATAGATAGATAAGATAGAGAATGATAGACAGATAATCTACCATAACTTCAAAACAGGTTGTGGAGTCAATACCATTATGTTGACCAGGAAAGAAAATTTGCTTAAATTAAGTTCTTTAATGGATCATGCACAAGGGAACAAGCAACACTGAGTACCAATCTGCATGCCTGATCTCATATTTTGGTCCCATGTGGCTTCTCTTTCAGATCTTACTTGTCAAAGTAATGAGATAAAAAGATAAAGGCTCATCCCTGTTCGCCTAATTCTGATGTGCTAAAAGTCCAAAGAAGGAAAGAAGTCACAATATTAAAAATCACAGGAAAAGAGGAGCATATGCAAATGAAAGAAGTTATTTTATCCAAGGACATAAAATTAGCATACAAAGTTTGCAAAACCCCTTTGAATTCAAGGCATGAACACGTGACTTTCATCAATGTGTGGGGGCCCGTACATTTTAGAATGACAATGAAGACAAAGGTGAGAATTCACCTGTACTGAACCATTGTACCTGAACAGGGTGTAATGTTGTCAGATAAAAAACAGGATACTCAGTTAATTGTGATAAATAATAATATTTTAGTTTATCATAAATATTTCATGGAATATGTTTTTGCTAAGAAATTGTGTTCATTTCAAATCAAATTTAACTGGATGTGCTATTTTCTATTTGCTAAATCCAGCAAATTTCTAAACACAACAAAAATATCATTTTGCCTGTCATAGAATTATAATCAAATGCTCAAATTGTAAAAGGTACTCAGAAACAAATACAGTTTCCTGTAATTCATGGCAAAATCTGAACCGTGAACACTGTCTGTATTTTAGATTCATAGCAACAAAGAACATTAGAAAAAAGTAATCAGAATTCTCTCTCCACTACCTGGCCATGCTTTTTAAGCACCGGCTGGTGCCCGTGTTTTTTAGAGTGAATCAGCACGTATAGGAATCAGTTGCCTCATGAAGTTCTAGGGTAGGAAATAAGGTGAGGTCAATGTACCACTTACCTGAGAACCAACTTCAGGAGAGGGTACAAAAACTCAGCAAACTAAATACATTTTATTGCAATATTTTTAAAAACAAAGTTAAGGCAATAAAAAACATGATAAAATATCAAAAACAAATAAACACAAGATCTGATCCTGAGGTCATAGGAAAATTGTCACTTTCCCCATTGATTAGTAAGCTCACATTGCACTCTTTCAGCTTGCAGTTACTTCTACGGTCATACTACCACGCAGAAAAAGGACTATATGCTTAAGATGAGGGCGAGCAGACATCCCATGCTTCCATCTTGGAAGACAGCGCTTTCTGGCTAAGAGAGGTTAATTGTGCATTGCACGTTAGGACTCAGTCTTACAAGTCATGGAGTCACTGTTTATCCATAGCGCCTTTTCATACAAATTAGAAAGAAAGGAAAACAGCCTTCATCTATGATGGCTACAATGGAAATGGTGTCTCTTTCAATATGGTGCTTCTGTGCACTGCACAGCTGGTGATGTCAGGGTAGCCTGGGCTGCTTTCAGAGGAATCTCAGTTCAGCTTTCAAAGATGACAACACAGCAGCTGGACCAGAGGAGATGACGAGAGAGAGCCATCAAAGGAGCAGACAAGAAAAGTGTCAAGGGGGACATGAGTGTTCACCAGTGTCTTCCAGTTTAACGACAAGGGTTGGGATTAGGGAGAGGCAAGTGGGATAAAACTTTCTTACTGTTGGCTGTAAATGTACATGAAAATGAAAAATAGTAAAACTGATATTTATTTAATGCACTGTAACTTAAAACATTAAAAACATGTAGAATTATAATTTTTATTTCTTCATTAAAAATATCATCAAGGGCAATTGGAAGAATGTTTTCTCCTCACCGCATAGTTTATAATATGGAGCGAGCATCATTTCTATGCCTTGGAAAATTGTCATATTTCTTTCTTTTTTTGTCAGGAGAGAGAGCAAACACAGTCCCCACTACCACAAATTATGCGGTCAAGTTTCCCACATTTGGGGAAATCACAGGGGTTAGAGCATCTGGAGTGCAATGGGTCAGCCTCGCCCTGGGAAAACCACCTTCGTGACCAAGGCATCTCCCCTGCCAGGTAAGAATGTCATATTTCTTTCTAAATTTCAATGTTTGGCTTTCAAAGTGTTTTCCTTTATGCTTTTATGTCATGAGATATCTCCAAGAGTTCCTCTAATGTGATTTTTTTTTTGCCAGCGTCACTTCCTCTAAAACATCTTCATTCTTTTCATCGCAACCAAGTTCTTCATTTCTGTCGGTGAGTTCTCCACTACTAAGCTCCTCTGGCTGCACGTCCAGTGTCTCCCAAACAGTGGGTGTGTCAAGGTTTCTGTGGTCAGCGGGGCCTGCGACTCCACTTACTTTCTAAGAGAATTTTACTCCCAACATTATCACTTCTCATTTCTCTGCTGGGCTTTCATCTCTTTTGGCCAACTTCCTCTTCCTGCTATCTGGCTTTATGAAATATCTTGTGGGTCTATCACTGATATCAAGAAGAAAATACAACTACATGCTTTGTTCTTGGTGTATGAACCAAACACCAACAGACTTTGAAAAGAGTGACATGATTTATCATTGATCAAGACACCCAGCAGTTATTTATGTATTAATTTGTGGACTGAAGAGCTAATAGAAAATGTATCCTTTAAGCAATTAGACACAGTTAATATACTGTGGTAACTGAAATTTGAACCATACTGTAGTAACTAAAATTCATGAATATTCAAATTATGAAAAGTAAGAATTGCCTATGTTTTAATCTCTCTCTTAATACTCCTTCTGAAGTTAAAACAAGGATCGGCTAAATATAAAACAAGTTACATAATTGGATTTAGCAGATTTTTCTCCTACTCCCATTCAAAGTATATTTTATTTAAAGTATATGTTCATAGTTTCTCAGTTACCTTCTCCTTCCAAAATAATATATAGTCTAACAAACTTGTCTATATAACATATTCATACAGTTGGACAAAGGGAATGCCTAGGTCCTATTCTCCCTCCCAGAAAACAAGCGCAGGTATTGTCTAACTGCTCAGCAACCATGCTGAGGTCAAGCTCATCCCCACCTCTTTATGGCACATTTCTCTATATAGATTAGAGCCCGGAAGATTTCATAGTCTTCCTTGAAGTAAAGTTTCTGCGGGTGACCCAACATCTACTAAGCTGATAAAGTCACTGAAACCTGAAACTTGGAAGATAGTAGTCAGCACCGAGTGCCCCAGGCTCACCTGCAGTCTTCTGTGGTGGTAGCAACAGAGGTTTCTTAAGGTTCAGTCCCTAGTGTTACTGATGCCAAGAAGCAGTGATAGCAGCAGCAGTGAATTTCCACGGGAAGAGTCCCATGTTGTGGTGTAGCACACAAGCTTTGTTACCTGGCCCTCCTGGAAGTTACCTCACCAGCCTTGTGCCTCATAATAAATCCCTTTCTGCTTAAACAAGCTAGAGTGGAAATTATTATTTGCAACAAACGCCCTGAGAGATACAGATATTAATTTTCAGACTAGCTCAAATGATGCTACAGAGCCAACCACTTTCTTTCCTATGTAGATTTCCCAGAGATAAAAACAATTACAGTGAAAGAGAAATTATCTCAGACAACTTATTAAAATAGTTCTACCCAAACCCAATGAACTATAGTCTATCTTCAAATCATTAATATCCTAAAATTAAATCAATGAGTCAGAGAAATTATATATCTGTGAGTCAAATGTGTTTTGTCTTTCCCGTTTCATTAAAAATTGACTTTCTAAACACCTAGGTTTCTAGTTCCATAACCATGATAATGATCTAAAACCCATATCTTCTATTGATGGCATGACTTACAAAGCAAGCAACACAGAGCAAAGGAAAGAGATGAGAGAGAACAAAAGTTGTAGGAAAAACAATTTAAAAAAATGACTTTGTCCCTTCCAAAGAGGTGGACCACAGATAGTCCCAAGAGAAGAAAATAAATAAGTGAATGTGTTTTAAAATGTCACAGAGACATTTCTTTACAGTTAAAAGCTCATGTTTAGCCCTGGCTGGGGTGGCTCACCCAACTGCAAAGCAAAGGGCCATTGGTTCAATTCCCAGTCAGGGCACATGCCTGGGTTTCAGACCAGGTCCCCAGTAGGGGGCACACGGGAGACAACTACACATTGATGCTTCTCTCCCTCTCTTTCTCCATCCCTTCCCCTCTCTCTAAAATTAAGTAAATAAAATATTTTTTTAAATGCTCAGGTTTATTTTTTCAGTCTCAAATATTGAAAGTGCCATATTATTTACCACTTTCCCACTGCCATAAATAACATTTAGAGTTAGATCCATGGAGCTAAATGTCCTACATTGTTATCCAAGGTCTCGTTCAAACTGCCTCCATGTGTCTTAGTCAACCATTGAAAGAGGAGTCTTCAGTTCCCGGTGTATTAAGATGAGAACTGTGTTCTAACTGTTCTCTAAGATTTCTAGAACTGTTCTCTTAGATTTAAGAAATCTAAGATTTCTTCCCATGTTAACCTGAATACTTTCTATGACTTTGAATATAAAATTTATATATGCCAGAGACAAAAACGTTATCAGCACTGTGAACCCATTGTATGCATCCAATGAGAGAAGACAGACACCATGAGAACAGAGGCATTAAGTTCTCCACAGGATTTCTAAATAATCAATAGTAATAATAAATTATAATCTAATCCTGTTCTTTACTAATGGTATATTTTCAGCTAAATGAGCTCCTAGTTTTCTTGTATTTGTTGAGTGATTATTATCTATCAAACATTCCCAACACTTTATGTGTATGATCTTATTTGTTACAATATTATGAGGCATTGTTCATTTTTTGCAGAAGAAACAACTGAAGCAGAAAAAGGATAACTAAGCTGACCCAGGAAATAAAATTTCTGAGAAAAAGTCTGGGATTCAAACCTAGAAATTTGACTCCAGAGTCTATGTATTTAATAACAATATAATATTTTCATCCCTATAAAACTAACCTTAATTTATTCCTGAAAGTCCTCCCACCAAGTGAAAACGAGATAATAAAAATTAGTTCTATTTATTTTAATGGGAAGAATTATGATATAGTCCATTCAACAAAGGATAGTTGAAGAATTTTGTAAATAGAGGAATGCATCAATTGAACAAGAACCAATTTACATAAGTTAATAAAAAATCAAATTGAAAAAAGTTAATTTAGTATGTATTTACATAAAATATGGAAAGAAAATACAGAATAATTGACATGTAATATCTTAAAATTTCATAGCAGTCACCAAAGGAGAATGGGGGTGACGGCCAATGGGGGGGTGGCATACTTTGCAAGGTGCAGTCTTCTTTCTGCACCATTTTGTTCACAAAAATTTTCAATTTGGGGGTGTAGGAATCATTTTTACCTCACATTAAAATTAAGCTTAATATTATAACAGAAAAACAAATTTAAGAAAAAATAAAAGCTAAGCATGGCATTCAGAAACACATAAAACCATACGTGCACAGAACAGACTAAAGGATGAACAAAGGTGCATCCTTTTCATTTTCCTCGTTTGACCACACGACACAAAGGACACAGTTTAACTTAGCCTTAACTATATACACAAATATTTACCTAATGTTTTTTAATATTTAAGTAGTATCATAAAATATTGTTCTGCAGGATAATAATATATATTGGCAATCTTCTCAGTACTAGAATTATAAAACCATTCTTTTTAATGGCCACATCTGTTCGATTAAAACACCATGCATAGAATGTGTACACCAAATTTTATTTAATCATTCCCCATTGCTAAATGTTGTTTCCAGCTTTGACTATTATAAACCAAAGCCCTAATCAACATTCTTGGCTATGTGTCTTTTTACACATCAGACAGCATTTCTCTAGTCTTTATTTCCTATTGTAATTGCTGACTCCAAAGGTATTCAAGCTTCCATTACTCAAAGAAATTCCCTATTCCTTCTTAAATATATTCTTAGTTTACTCCCCAACCAGTTGTATGCCAGCTGTGTGTGTAAGTAATGTGCATGAACTAAATCTTAATTCTATAGTCCCCTGGAAACTTCTCTTTTTACAGACAAAAATTCCCTGTATATTTTTCTTTATGTGATATTGGTTTCAGAATTTTCATTGTTGTAGTACTTCACAACAGTGTATTAATCCTTTCAACCTATGCCAACCAAAACTGTTCAAAAGTTGTCCAACTTTTTCTATCAGGATTCAGACAGTGAATATTTTAGGCTTCGAAGCCTAGTTCCTCTTTGTCACGACTAGTCAACTCTGCCATTGTGGAACGAAGGCAGCCCTAGACAATATAGAAGCAAATGACTACATCTAAGGTCCAATATAACTTTATTGATAAAAACAGGGGGTCAACCAGATTTGACCCACAAGCTGTAGTTTGTTATAAATTATATACTTACTATAATTTTCCTTGATCTGAAAAATAGAACTGATGGCTAGTGAGGGGTGATATGTGTGGAGAGGGAAATTAAATCTAATTTAGAGCCCAGCACACAGTGTGTGCACACTAAAAGTTTGTTAAATTAATAAAAAGGATAATTATGTAAGAGATATGGGAATAATTTAACATCTAGTAGAAAAAGAGAATGCATCTGAAAAAAATCATTGCAGATAAAAAATTAGTACGAGGATATCTACTCAGAGCTCTCATTTTGATGCAAGAACAGGTGTGGTATCTAAAACTGGAGTGGGAATGCAGGGAAGAAAACATGTTGCGATGAATGCAGAGATGTAGAGAGGAAGCTGTCTGAAGAAACTCAAAATGTGGTAATAAAATATAGAGCAGGAAGGTACAGAATTGAGAGGTATTCTATTTTCAAGGCAATAAGGTACAGAATTGAGAGATATTCTATCACATAATTTTGCATTTTCTGATTACAAGTGAGTGGATCATTTTCTTTCCAACTGAAAATTTCTTTATAGTTTAGCAAAGATTAATATTCACTCAAATAAGCTCAAGTTGAGTGACTACCATATGCCAGGCACTGAATAAGAAGCTCTCCACAACTGTGTCATTGAATCAGAACCACCGTATGAAGTCACTAGGGTCTTTCCCCCATTGTACTATGTGGCCAAAATGTTTATTTACTTTCTTTCTATGGCTCTAGTTGTGCTTACTTGTCTTTAACTTAACAATTTTGTTAGATTGTATTGTGACAGCTGTCCTATCAGCATACATTTTTTCAAAAACATCAAAATTGATGAATTTTTGTGCAGCCATTTTAACATTGAAGATGGGAGAAGATACGCAACATTTTCAGTGTATTATGCCTTGTGATTTCAAGAAAGTAAAAACACAAGTGAAACACACACAGAAAAGATTCGTATGGAAAAGGGGCTGTCACTGATTGAACGTGTTAAAAGTAGTTGCAAAGTTCCTTGGTACTATTGACATTTTAGTCAAATTATTCTTTGCCGTGAGGCTGTCTTATGCATTGGAAGATATTTAGCAACACCCCTGGCCTCTACCCACTAGAAGCCAATAGCAGGAGAGAGCCGACACACTCAAAATATCCAGATCAATAGAGTTATTGGTGAAAATGAAAAATGTGTCTTTTATTTTACAGAAAAAAAACTAAACAGACTTTTTGGCTGACCCAATATAAATCTGAAATGAGAGGTGAAGGTAGGTAAAGTGGCTGAGCCAACGTCACAAAGCAGATGTACTACTTAGAGTAGTTCTCACTACTCAAATAATTTCAAAAAATTAAATCAAAACTCTTGGGTGTTTATTAATAACCCCTTCGTTTTCTCTCATAATTCTGGGAGATGGCTGGTGGGTCCTTCTGCTTCCCTGATTGCTACCGGGGCTGCAGTGATCTGAGAGAGGGACTGAGTCAGCTCCTGCACATGCTGGAAAATTGTCCTAGCTGTCAGCTTGGACCTATCACCAACCTCAGTTTGTCTCCATGTGAATCTCCATGAGGCGTGAGTTTCTCCCAGTGAGTTGTTTGGGTTCCAAGAAGCAGAAAGTAAAAGGTGTAAGAGTTCTTGCATCCTGAGCTGCAACATCTTTTCCATCACATTCTATTAGGCATAGCCAGTCAAGACAAATGCAGATTCAAGAAGGCAAATAAGCTCTGCTTCTTGATGTGAGGAGTAACAGATGTATATCAGGAATGAAGAAATGACTGGTAGCCATGTTTGGAAATCACCATCACACAATTCATAATAATATGCAAGCAAGAAATAAGCACAATACAAGTTATTTCTCACTTAAATGACAGTCTGAAATGAAGGGTTTCTGCTCATCAGGCAGCTCTTCTCCATGCAATAATTCAGGCACCAAAGTCCTCTCCACAGTTTACAGGCTCACAGTCATTTTTACCTAGCAAGAGGAGAGAAGGAAAACATGGAGAAGTAACCCTACTTCTTAAAAAGTGATACACATTACTTCCAAAGACAATCCATAGTCAATAAACACATAGCCACATCCAGATATTTGTAAGGCTAGGAAAATTTTTAGTCACTGGTTAGAAAATCATTTCACACATGTTTCCCTCCTCTGCCTAAAAACCCAACTTGGCTAATCATTTTGCCAAGGTTAGTAAGAGGAAAAACTAGGGCTGGAGCCAAGATCTATAAAATTCTAGAGCGGGTTCTCTCCATTACGCCTATAGTACAAAGGATGCCTACTGTAAACCTCGTGGGAGGGAGACAAATGACCAAGTATGAAATACGCTATAATAATTACTGTAGGTAGAATATGCGTTAGGTACTGTGGAAAAAGAATTTGACACAAAAGAAAATGAAGAGTGGCAGCAAATAACATTAAACAAATTAAAAGGAGGCAGATGGGCAGAGATGCTATACATAATGATGGAAAAGCAACCACTGAAGGATTTTAATGAAGGAATGAAGGGTAAGACTTCAGAAATATCATCCTGTTCATACAATTCAACATAAAGAGACACAATGGATTATCAATGGTACCTTAAATTCTTTTATCATATCAAAGATTATATTTCTGGAGAATAAGATATTTTCATGAAAATGATTTAAATTGTCTTTACTATTGATGTCTTCAACATCATTTTTCTCATAACCTGTCTATGCTATTCTTTCCAGTATGGAGATCATTCTTCTCAGTAGAAAAGACAAAAGAAAAATAGAACTTGAAAAGTGTTTTTTTTCTGACAAAAGATTTTATTCTTTTTTGTTTGGACATAGCTTTAGGTATCTTTTTATACATCCATCAAATTTTTAGCATTATTTCTAACTAAAAGGGCTAAGAAAGATATCACAAAGCATTTGAGATAGTCATGAAAGATGAAGCAATGGGCTGATAGTGAAGTGAAGGGCATACAATTATAAAATGCCATGTTATCTTTTTGGAAAGAGTGGGAAATAGATTTCTTCAAGGATAAGCTTCACAGGAACATAATAAAAACATTGCAAATATCTTTTTAGGTCATATCTAAGATTTCCAGGAATTACATACTTAGAAGATGGATTGTGTTATTTTAAAAATGCAGAAGCCATTAAACTAAAAAACTCCTGCACAGTGAAAGATATAATCGTCAAAACAAAAACCCAACCTACATACTGAGAAAAAAAATCATCTATCTAATAAGGCATTAATATCCAAAATATGTAAAGAACTCATACAACTCAATAGCAAAAAAATGAGCAGTTTAATTTAAAATGTGCATAGGAACTGAATAGGCATTTTTCCAAATAAAACATACAAATGACCAACAGGTACATGACAAGATGCTCAACATCACTAATCATCAGGCAAATGCAAACCAAAACCACCATGATATATGACCTCTCACACCTATCAAAACGGCTATCATCAAAAACTAAGAGGCAACAAGTGTCGGTACAGACGTGAAGAAAAGGGAGCACTTGCACGTTGTTGGTGGGAATGCAAATTGGTACAGCCACTATGGGAAACACTATTGAGGTTTTTCAAACAATTAAAAATAGAACTACCATAGGACCCAACAATCCCACTTTGGGGTATATATTGAAAGGAAATGAAATTTCTCTCCTGAAGAGATATCTGTACTCCCTGTACCTAACAGCATTATTCACAAAAGCCAAAACATAGAAATACTGAAATGCTCATTAGCAAGTGACTGAATAAATAAGAATGTATGTGGCTGATAAACACACACCCTGGAATTTTGTTCAGCCATTAAAAAAGAAGTAAATCGTGCCTTTTGCAACAATATGAATGAATCTTCAGGTTATTATGCTGAGTGAAATAAGTCAGACAAAGAAAGACAAATACTGTGTGATTTCACTTAAAGGTTGAATCTAATAAAGCCCAACTCATAGAAATGTAGAGTAGAATGATGGCTGGCAAGGACTGAGGAATGGGAGAAATGTGGAGATGGCAATCCAAGAGAAAAAACTTCCAGCCACAAGATAAATAAGTTCTGGAGATCTGCTGTACAGCATGGTGACTATAACTAACTATACTCTCCAATAGACTTGAGAGTTAAGAGAGTAAATCTTAAATGTCATCACAACAACAAAGAAAGGTGATTATGTATAGAATGAAAGTATAACTAATCTTTCCCTGGAGGTCACTTCACAATATACCTGTATCGAAACATCTTGTTGCACATCTTAAACTTACATGTTTTATGTAAATAATATTTTTGATAAAGCTGGAAAAATTGCAGAGCCTCGAAGGCTCTGTGCAGACTCACCTATGTGAGCTATCTAAGCTATGTTTTTAAGAAGTAACTGAAATACGCTTTGGAAGAACGAGAGAATTCAAGTCAAAACCCTGTCTGAGTCCACTTAGAATGCTGTAACAGAATACCACAGATTAGCTGGCTCATAAATACCAGACATTTATTTCTCACAGTTCTTGAGGCTGGGAAGTCCATGATCAAGGCTCTGGAAGAACCAATATCTACTGAGGGCCTGCGTCCTGGTTCACTATGTCCTCACATGGGGGTGGGGACGAGGGCACTCTCAGAGGCTTCCCTTATAAGAGTATGAATCCCATTTATGTGGGCTCCACCCCCACAACATAATCACCTCCCAAAGGCCCCACCTCCTAATATAATAGGGATTAGGTTTCAACAAATGAATATGGTGGGGGAGCATAAAAAATTACTCTATAGCCGGTACCTGGATGAGTTGGGAGTTTGTTGCCGTCACTTAGGTAGGAGATCTGTATGAAGGGCTGGACTAAGCAGTGGCTGAAGGGAGTAAAAGGGAGAAAAGGTGGGAAAGTAGAAGTCAATGCTGAGATTTCTCCTCAACGAAACTCAAGGGGTGGCCAAGCCTTGCACACAGAGAGGTCACACTTGAGTTTGAGAAGTTTAGGAGATAATTTTTTTTTAAAGTGTGTGATGACATGGCATCAGTATGGAATGTTAAACAAAAGACTGCAAATTCATAACTGGTGACCAACAAAGTACATAAATTTGAGGACAAAAATAGCTGGTCCTGGTGCCCTAGCTTTTGGTGTCCACAAACTTGCTTTTGACACCATCTTCTCAGCCCTAAACAACAACGTTTCCCACATATATGTCGTTTATTTGCTTGGAATTTTAATGGTACAGACAGTGTGTATGTGCATGCATTTCTCTTGACTAATGTAAAAAAATTCAGAAATGGAAATAATAAAGTTATTGACTCAAAACTTGCCAAATTACCAGTTTAGTACCCCAGAACTTTGAACACAATGCAGACTGAATTGTCTACAGCAAAGAGAATGTATTTTCTTTCACAGTAAAAAATGTCCATCTAACAAATCTTTTTCTACTGCTGTCACTTGACATTTACTTGCACTCTAAAGATTACAGCAAAGCAGAAAAAGCACATAGTTATTGTGACTATATAAAATTAACTTTTTATATCCCCAAATCACAAACTCCTGCAGATCAAAGCTGAAACTACTGAATAAAAAGCGGAATTTGGACATGATCATAAAATGAAACCCTTTACAGTTCTTATGAAATTTGAAGCTACTAAAAGTCAGAGGAAATAATCCCCTGCATATAAAAATCTATTGATTTACACTTAAATGAAAACCGAGTATTACTTAGGAAAAAGGTGACTTCTAAAAGCAGATGAAAAGAAATTCACTGCAGAACACAGGTCTGGAGTTCTGAAACCTCTTCTGGTCTTTTAAAACATACATCCCCAGAGATTCTTCTGTGACCTAGAATTTGTACATACACTTCATTCCCACTATCACTACCCCTTACCTTTCTTTTTTATCCTAATGCACAGCATTCACCAAGCCAGATAGAATGAAAGTAATGTAAATAGGCAGCTATGGGCAGATTTTGTTATAAAAATAGAAACTAAGGGCTTGAAGCTGTGTCTGAATCTCGTTTGCTTAGCAGTGATGTGGATGTTCAGACAGGACAAACTTTCACTGGAAGGTACAGCTATAAATAAAAATGTTCCCAAAGAGGAAGCTGAAAAATGGCATCTCTTCCTATGTGAGCTCACAAATGAGTTGGATCTTTTCTCCCTCTGTTAAACAGACTTAAGTTGGGTTCCCTAATTTTTAGATGAGAGACATTTAAAGTCCTAGTTATAACCTAGAGCAAAACACCTCGCTATTAATCTCAACCAACCCATTTTATACCTACCTAGTCAGAAACATTTAAAGGGAGTTTAGCTAGTAGTTGGTGAGATAAAGGATTAGAGTCCATTGCTGTCACTTCAAGCTCACACCAAATAAGACAGCTGCCCTGTTCTGGGTTCTAGGACTTCGCAGTCTCCTTTGTGGCAATAATCATTGAAACCCATTTTTATTAAAATAAAAACTGGTTCAGATATATGATCTGTCGAGCAATTTTTAGGGTAATCCTTGGCTGAAAGAAGCTACGAATCATAAAAAATGAATAATAATATCACTCTTCAAAGGGGAAAAGGCCATTCTTTTCAACCTGAAATGTATGTTATACATATAGTTTAAGAACAAGAAAGCTGAAAAATGATGGTGTTGACAGAGAAAAGGAGAAGTAGTATCAGAGGTTAAAACAGCAAAGTAAGAGGATATAACCAAAAATTCACATTATCTAAATAAGCACCTTCAACAGCCGAGTGGCAATGAGGAAGTTGATTGAGAAACAGTGACCTTACTTCTGCATCCAGCCTGGAAACTGTAAGTGATCTGAGATAAGCCTCCTCACCTAAAGCAGTCTTCCCAGCCTTTCAGAAGGCACCCCTCCCATTTTATTTTTATTTTTTTAAGATTTCATTTATTTATGTTTAAAGAGATGGGAAGTCAAGGAGGAAGAGAGGGAGAGAAACATCAATGTGTGGTTGCCTCTCTCGCACCCCCCAACTGAGAACCTGGCCTACAACCCAGGCATGTGACCTAACTGGGAATCAAACAGGTGACCCTTTGGTTGACAGATCGGCACTCAATCCACTGAGCTAACCAGCCAGGGCCACCCATCCTTTTTTATAGGCATTAAAACCTTGTATCCATTTTTAATACAGCATTGTATACAAACAGAGGCATTTCTGCATTTTAGAAATATGAAATAATACATCAAATGCAATGTTTCAAACTATGCACACTACACTCAGATAGTGTGCCTTGTCCTTCCATGAAGGTCTTCTAAAATCTGATAGTCAGTGGGTATATCTTTCTAGGTGATCAAAAGTGTTATTTTAATTAATTGCTGTGCTGTTGCGTGTTGCCGGGAAATGTAGATTGGTAGGAAATTGCTAATGGTAGATTCTGCTTGAGGAACCAACCCCATAGACACCACTTTCCCTGCAACACCACTGCCAGAATTGTCATCTCATCAAAACCCAAATCTGATGCCATCACACACCCACAGCTAAAACCGCCATCACCTTCCTGTTGCCTTGGGGATGAATTCCTGACTTGATACAACCCTGCAGAGTTAACCCTAATTTGCCATTTTGATCTCACTTCCCATAATCCACATCTTTCTAACAAAATCCGAGATCCATTGAAAATAACCCTTTCTTCCCATTCATAGTTTCATCTGTACAGTCTTATTATGTCTACCAGAAATAAAATAGCCATCTTTGTTTCTTGTGGCAAAACATATGCTTCTTAATCACATCCTTGCTCAAAGTTCATATCTTCTGTTGTGAACTTCACAACTCTCCTAAGTGAAATCTGTACCCTGTCCTCTATCCCCTCAATGTCTGTCTATAGCATAGTTAAGGAGTTGAAATGGGCCTTCACATTTCCTGACATTCAGAATTTAGTGTCTTCCCTTTCATTCTGTACAAAGCGTTGTGCTAAGTACAAAAGGAATACCAGGATGAGAAAGATACAGTGCCTTTCCTTAAGATGCTAAAAGGTGTGTCTATAAATAGCTATTAATTTCAAGCAGAACAAAAGTCCCCAAAAGATTAATCAACACATCATTGGCTTCAAAGGTTAATATAACTACATTACATTGTGGAGATCAGAAAAAAACTAACAAGACCTTTAACTTGAAGTGAGCCATGAAGCTCAAGGAAAACTTTTTAAGGACAGCTGGGTTAAGGGAGCGGAGGAAATGCGTTTGGGGCATCCTTTCATTGGCCTGGAGCTTGGGGCAGTCGGGAAGACAGGGCCGCAGTCTTTGGATGAGGCCTTCCTCTCCACCACAGCCATGCATTCCTGAGTGAGGAATCTAGGTCTCGTTTTCACAGCAACTAGAAACCTTTAGAGTCTGTAAGGCAAGGAAATGTCAGAGCTGGGTCAGAGCCGCCCTAAATTCAGTCAAAGGTCCCTGTGAAACTTTCAGAGATTAGAAAGTTATCAATGCCAACTACGTAAAGCAAAAGAAATAACATGAACACTACCTTATATGGCTTAATTCAAACCCAGTTTGTAGCTACAAACAATGACCATCCCCAAATAATTACACTGGCTTCAGCAGAGAGATTAAGAAAAAAAATGAGAAGTTCATAAATTGTACAACTTAGTCATTAAAATATGGATAAAATAACATATGTGCCTGTTGGAATTAGGATAAACAGAGACAAAGGCTGTTACTATATTACACCAATAAAACTGTGTCAGCATGATTACAAAGTAAGTCAAAATAAACTAATCTAACCAATTAACATCAAGTACGTAAAGCAACAGGTAGTGTGAAATTATTGTTATTCAAATGTTTTGTTCTCTTTTAAACAAGAGACCAGGGTTAGGGAGTCTCTTCAAGCTCCTAATGTTGGGAACAGGACAAAATCCAAATTCCTGCTTTAATCATTGCATCATTAAACATTTATGTTCAAAATATTATGCAGAAGTTAATATGGTAATTTATTATAATATACTCAAAAGAGTAATTCCCTTCTCAAAAGGGCAAAGTAACAATGTTTAGCCTAATGGGGAAAAATGTTTATATAGAAAATAAAGATTAAGCAGATAGACTTCATGAAAGAAAGGAAGAAAGAAAGAAAGAAAAGAAAGAGAGAAAAAGGAAAAAAAAAGAAAAGAAAGGAAGAGAAAAAAGAGCCTGAAAGCATTAGGAACATTTCTCAGTAACCAGGAAACATTCTGACTTTGCAAGTCATAAATGACGATTTTACAGCTACCCCACAAGATACATTTAGTCATAGGGTTCTGGAAAATAATATATTTTTAATTCAATCAATTACACTTCAGGCCTTAACCTAACCTATTTTTAACATTAATCACAACTGCTTATGTTCATGATAAATCTAGAAATAAACCTAGTTTTATGTCAGCTCCTTTGATTATAAATATTGCTTTCTGCTAAATATGAGGGAAAATAATTTTGTTAAATCATCAGTGCTAAAGAGGACAAGGTTAAAATTCTGTATCCCCACCCACCCCCCAATTTCAGGAAGATGTGTTAATTATAACCAGGGATTAAGCCAGAAAATTTAAAAGTTAACAAAACTTTTGTGATTGTATATCACATTACGCACCCCCAACACACACACACTGAATTTTCTCTGGTTAAGAAGAGAAAAGTAACCACTTATATAGGAATGTGCATCTCTTAAAGGCATGACTAGCAGCTACTGCACGTGCGAATACCATTAACTTGGGAAAGTCTGCAGAAAGTATCCAAGGATATAGGTGCATTCACACATAGACATATAAAAACCATATACATAGACACTAAACCACATACTCAGAAACTTAAAGAAGCCATGCACAACTGAAATGGCCAAAAACCTCAACTTTAATAGTGAGTGTTTCTGTAAAAGATCTTCTTACAATAATGCTTGCAACATTAGTTGGATCTATTATGCCAAAATCTTAATCAAAACTATTCTTAAGTGGACTGTTTATTATGAAATCATGTATACATAGCAAGACGATTGAGAACAGAAGAAAACATATTGAGTGTGCTGTGTACACATTATTTAAGATATGCTGCTATTTTTAATTATAATGTGTGAGAATAACTACAGTCTGGTTCTGGTGTTCATGACCTTTTGCCCGAGGTCAAAAGTCAGGGACTTCCCCTGGAATGAAAGAGTAACATCTCAGTGCGGTCCTCTCCTTTCCACGGTCTGGACCTGCCTGGCGTCTGCCTATTGCTGCCTGTTTCTACACCCATCACTTCCTTGTATTAAACCAATATACTGACTGCATACTGTTATTATCTGTCTGAATTTCCTCAAAGTCCAATTCTTAAAGTATATGTTTTCTGCCTCCACCACCAATAGCTCTTGCTTTCTATTTTTGTTCCCTTTAATATGCTTTTTTTTTCTGTTTCTAATTACAACCATCAGAAAATCTGTATGATGTTGGAGCCACAGGAAGGATGACACTCCTGAGTAACTTCCGTGGAAGGCAAGTGTGTTTTGCTAATGTCTCCTGCTGTGACTGTCCAAGCAGGGATTCTGTATTTTTTCAGAACTTCAAAATCAGAAAAAAATAATAATAGCTTTTGGAGGTAACCTAAACAATATCTTTTCCATGGTCAAAAAAAGTTTTTTCTCTCATTGTGTTCTGTCTCAAGTCACAGATGTGATTGAACTTAAAACCTATTCCTTAGGATGTGTTTCCAAATTTCAAATACACCACCGTGTATGGGCCACATATTAACATGTTTTCTTTGGAAAACATTTGAAAGTATAGAAACCACTTGTTAGAAAGCATCATTATCTGTTCTGTATGTTACTGAACAACTACTATACACTGAGCAACAATAATGTATAAGTCACTAGGAGGTTATGCAAAGAATACAAGATGAGATCTATGTGTACCCTTATGGAGCTGATCATCTGTTTATGAAGATAAGAAACAAATTCATAAAAAGATAAACAACATGAAAGCCAAATGAGGGGGTTTTGAGCCTTTTATCTGCTTGGCACTTTAAAAAGTACTCATATCACTATCACTCTTAATTCTCACATGTTAACTTCCATATTAAAAAAGAAAAGACTAAGGTTCAGGAGGTAAAATTAGTTGCTCAAAGACATGGCAAATAAACAGCAAAGCTGGAATTGTTTTCGAAGTTCTATTCATGCAAGAAATGTCCGATCTGCAAAGAATTTTTATAATTTATCTGAGCCAAACTCATGACCTATGCTGGGGAGCAAAATCTCAAATGCTCTGGAGAAGAACGGTTTTGCACTCCTTTCATGTGTTCGAAATTTGGGAAGATTGCATGGAGGTGGGAGAAGCGAGGCAGGGACTGGATTACAGGAGAGTTAACAAGAGGGTAGTTCCAGTTTATTTCCAAGGTGTGTTAACCTAGATGCACAAGAACAATGGTCAGGGCTTGGGTAAGGCAAAGACAAACCTTTAGCTAAAAAGTTATATGTCTGGGTCATAACTACCCCCCATAACCTGCCCAGTTAGGAATTTATGATCAAATTACCCTGTGAGCTTCTTTTTTTTGTCCACAGTTCTTTCTTTGCTAAATATAAATTTTTTAGTACTATATTCCTCTATCAAGTATCAACTAGTCAGGAAAACAGAGACGATGCCAAGAAATTCCACAGAAGGAGTTTGACTTGGGAAAGCTACGTGCAATTACTGTGTGCAAGAGTTTAAAGGTCAAACGGAAAGATGAGGCATGCAAAAGATTAGGGACAGCCAACACTCCCTTTAGGTCTGAAAGAACACAGAGTCATGTGGTGATGTTGCCACAGTCCAGGTAGCTCAGCGCAGGATTGCCTGGGGAAAACTATGTGAGAGATGCCTACAGGGCTTAGACCAGGAGGAATGCGTGTCCTGGAGGAAGCTAAAACCAGAGAAGTCACCACCTGACGCATGTGGGTGAGTGTGCAGGGGAGAAAAAGGAAAGTAAGAGACTGAAATCAAAGAATGAGCACTTAGTAAGTTTACTTCCAGGCAGTGAACCCGATACAACATGAAGGTAGTATGAGGGGAAAAATGGGGTGGGGAAGGTTTTACAGAAAGTCACCTCCCAGAGTAGGGTGATCTGATCACAAATTCCTAACTGGGCAGGTCAGGCATATAACTTCTCTAGTAAAAGATTTTAGGCCAGCCCTATCCATTGTTTTTGTGCATCTAGGTTAAACACACCTTCAAAATATCAGAAGTAATACCCCTTGAAGAGAGCACTAACCCTCAAGAGAGCACCTAATCTTCTTAACTATTCTGTAATCCAACCCCTGCCTTGCTTTCTCCAATCTTCCTTACACCCCCTCCTTAATTTCTTTTTTTATTTAATCTTTATTTTATTTTTTCCATTACCATTTAGTCCCCTTATGGCCCCTCCCCACCTCAGCAATCACTACATTATTGTCCATGTCCATGAGTCCTCTTTCCTTCTTGCCCAATACCTCCACCCCCTTCCCTTCTCCCCCACCTGCTCTCTATTTATGAGTGTCTCCATTTTCCTTGTAGTTCAGTTTGTTCATTAGATTCCACATATGAGTGAAATCCCATGGTATTTGTCTTTCTCTGACTGATTTATTTCACTTAGCATAACGGTCTCCAGGTCCATCCATACTGTCTCAAAGGGTAAAATTTTCTTCTTTTTTTGCGGCTGAATAGCATTCCCTTGTGTAAATGTCTCATAGTTGTTTTGTCCACTCATCTACTGATGGATACTTGGGATGCTTCCATATCTCGGTGATTGTAAACAATGCTGCAATGAACATAAGGGTGTTTATGTTCTTCTGAGTTAGTGTTTTAGGTTCCTTTGGGCACATTCCCAGAAGGTGGATAGCTGGGTCAAAAGACAGATCCCTTTTTAGTTGATTGAGGTATCTCCATATTGCTTTCCACAGTCTTCATTTCAAATGCATAAAAAAAGCTGCAAGAGTGTTACTCTGCGGACTATTTGAGATCTTGCTCACTGGCATATGTCATCAGTTTGGCTCAAATAAACTCATAAAAATTCTCTCCAGCTTCTTACATTAACAGTGATATTTTAGGGGCTAAGTCTTTCGATGAAAATGCAAATCCCTTTTCATAGCTGCAAAACACACATAATCTCGGTCCATACTATAAAATTGTAATCTCTAAATACTATGGATTGGATGATTGATTAGGGCTAATTGGTTAGGCATTGAATCACCTCTGGGCTCCCTCTGAGGCCTTTTCAGGAAGTGGACTCTGCTGTATTTTCGAGATTATGGCTATGGTGCCCTCCTGGTTTTCTCTGTGAGCATAGATGCCAGACTTGAGATGATGGTGGTGCAGGAGCTCTTTCAGCAGAAGTACGATCTTCTCCAATGTCAGCAGGCCAGACAAGCATATCAAGATCTGGAACTGGCTTCCTACTTGCTCTCATCCTCCAGTCTCACTCTAGTGACTCCCATTGGGAGGGATGCCATTTAGCAAGGGAGACTGGGGAACATACTGGCGAAGGCAAGCTCTCTCAGACATAGAACAATCAGAGAAAGCATGACACATGGATCTGAACGTGAACAGGCAAATACGTCACTGGCCCAATTTCCTTGGAATTGAAAGAAAATTGGGGCAATTGGAGTTGAGAGAAAGAAAAGGTCATTTTGTGCTAAGATAATCATGAATAATTTTTGTGGTAAAGGTGATCTTTGATGTAGGTTTTGAATAGCATTTTATAAACATGGGAAGAATGGAAGATATGGTAGAAAATTAAAAGCATTAAAAGTTACAGAGTCCAAGAAAAAAAATCTGAAGATAATGACTTAAGAGATTGGCAGAAATGTTGGGAGCTACTGGTAAAGGAGATTGAGAAACTGGGGAGAGGCTCAAAATATAAATCAAGGTGCAGATTTTAAACCCAACCAATGTACAAAAGCAATAGCAGAAAATCAGAAATCTAGAAATAGGATGAAACAATGGAAGTGGTGTAAAGCCCAAGCACATATGTCAGATAAAAAAAAATTGAATTGCTGGTCAATTTAAGCATTCATACTGTAACCAATCACAGGTCCAGCTGCCTGCTGCTTCAAAACCCAGTACTCAAGAGACAGGTGTTACAGGAACTACTATAAAGGACACATGGACAAAATCAAGGGGGAGGGTGGAGGTGGGGGAGGGAGGAGGGTTCAGCTGGGGTGGGGTGGAGGGATGGGAAGAAAAGGCACACAACTGTAATTGAATAACAAAAAATTAAAATTTAAAAAAAGAGACAAGTCTTGATGCAAAGAAAAGTGGTTTATTTTCTGGTGCTGGCCACCTGGAAGATGGGGGACTCGCGTCTCAGGTCCATCTCCACCTGTCAGCACAGGCAGAGGTTTTCTGTAACAAGGGAGAGGTAAAGTAGAGCAAACAAATGAAGGGAGGGGGGTGAAAAGTTCTCTACGTGCGGAAGAGCACGGTCCACTCCGATAAGGCATGCGATGGTCCAGAGTTTGTCATCCTGGTTCAGTCATCCCGGCTGCACATCATCCTGGCCGCACGTCATCCTAGCTCCACGGTCGAAGGTCAGCAAATTTCCTGCAGCTGGGATGCCTGAAGCTTGGAGTCTGTGGTTGTTGAAGTTAGTTCCCAGGATTCTCATACAAACATGCTGTTTATCTACAAACGACATGATAGAGTCAGCATTTTCAGAAACAATGTGAAAGGAATGACAGGGTTGGTTACAATCCTGCACTGATACAACAGCTCCTGAATCTATCCACTTGTTCCTGTCCCCACAGCTGGGCCCCTAATCCAAACCGCCTTTAATCATCGCGTAAGCAACTGCATTATATTTCCAGTCTCCCCACTGCTCCTTTTATATGCCACCTATGTTTTATTCCACAAAGCAGCCAACATTATCTTTTAAAATTTCATCTAAATCTAGTCATTTTTCTGACCAGATTTGGTCATTACCTAGTCAAAAATGGCCACTTGGAAGCATCAGGTCATTAAAATGCTTCACCACTTCCCTACTGCATTTAAGACAAGAATCTTGAACATGCCCTACCATGCTTCCTATGACATGCTCCTGCTTCCCTCACCACCTCTTCCCATGTTGTCCACACTATACTTTCTCCTGTTCTTTCTGCTCTAGCCACACACAAGTCTGTTGAAAAAGTCACGGCCAGGCAGCCATGAAAGAGGAACTGTGTAAGTCCTTAACACACCTACCCTGAAGGCTTCCCTTGGATGGCAAGAGAGAGCAGCCATTGGCTGGGTTTCCATACGCTCACACCCTGGTGATGGTCACAGGCAACACAGGGCACTCCCTCAATGCTGACTTGAATCTCTCAGGAGGCCCCCAGGCGTCCACATACCCAAGATCCCACTGACCTCTTGCAAAACCAAATCCCATTGAATTCTCTTTCCTGCTTCTAGCCAGGACACTCTTGCCTAGTCTCCTAGAAAGTAAGACTATTGAGATCATCTCTGTTCTTTCCCAATCCATTGTTATGACATACACTCTATATACTGCCTCCTTCAGCCATCTTCCCTTTTGATTCTTAGCATTTCTTCTCTCAGCAAAATCTGGCTGTTACAGATGTTGACTAATTCTTTCTCTTGCATTTCTGGTACAGCAATCAATTCAACTGAGGCAAAGTTGAAGTCTCCTTGGTCAGGGGAAGAATCACATACAAGGAAATGAAGAAGAGAAAAGAACAAAGATTATTAGATAACATTTCAAAAGCTTATCTCCCTGTGTATGTAAGTTCCAACCTTATTTACCCATCTTCAAAATGGAGATATCTGTCTTTTCTGCCTCGTAGGATTGTTTTGACAGTCACACAAAAAAAAAAAGCATGAAAATGTGTAACTGAAGTCTTACCTTAGGCAGGGGTTTGACTCCAAAAAACAAGGCTAAAATTGTCACACAAGGTTTTGCACCTAAAATCCTGTGTCGTCATTCTTGGGTTTTAGTCCACTTGGGTTGGGAATAAGTCATGATGGTATAAATAGGTTGGGAAGGGAGGACATTAAAGAAAATATTAACACAGTCCCTTAACTTCTATCATGGCCACAGATATCAGGGAGACGTCACTGCAAAGCCTTAAAGCAGTGTGCCACAGGAGCCAGCTCACACAGCATCAGTGCTGACGTGGACCCCAGTGACAGAATTTAAATCAAACACCATCGGAAGATACTTACGTTCCTCTCGGAAGAGCCCAAAGCAAGGCTTTCTGCTCAAGATGCTGCTGTCAAGATCTGGTCCTCTCACTCTGGGCTCCATCTCAGACTATGTGAAGACATTGATTGGCCCCAACGGTTTAACAACTTTCTAGTCTTAAGATCTGATTTTCTTTTAGATTTACACACCAATAACTCACTTCTCACTTCAGTGCCAGAACAATTGTGACAGCCTGTAGGAGCCCCTAACAGTGTAGACACAGCTGGCAGGAATTTTCCTGTAATCACAACCACCTGATGCATAAGACCTATGGGGTTTTCTGGTGCCTTTTATCTGGAATATTTTGGATAAGTGTGGGAGTGCTAGAGGTAAAACCTTTATAGAAATTGTTTTTCAAAGCCTGGCCAGACCTTTCAACAGTAGAAATACCTCTTCCTGGACCAGTGGGAAAACATGGAGATGCATGGCATTCCTTTAGCAAGCACTGACCTTCTGTTGTGCTGTGTAAACTGACAGCCGTGACATACAAATTAGTGATTTCGCTCTACCTTAAACAGCATTAAATCCTGCTCACTGCAGATCTGCCGGCCAGTAGGAATAAGATTCCCCCAAAGCTCACACATTTTACCTTAGCTAGTACAGGAAGGGTACGAGCTCTGGATAACAAGAAATACTACCTACACCTTCCCAGGAATAAATAGCTGAGGGTTTAGGGACAGGCGCAAGGAGGACAGATGTTGCTATAAGAGGTAAAAAAAAAAATCTTTGTGACAATGGAACTGTTCTGAGTCTTGTAATTGTGGCTCCACAAATCTACATGTGTTATAAAATTACATGGAACTTTATATAAACAAAACTGAGTACATGTGTAACTAGTTAAAACTGAATAAATTCTTTGGGTTGGACTAATGTCAATTTCCTAATTTTAGTATTTAGTACACAAGATATTACCATGAAGGAAACTGAAGAAAATATGCACGGGAACTTAAATCTAAATTATAAAGGCCTTTATTTTTGTTAATTAGTGGTCATAGATTACCACATTCAGATTAATTTCTACAATACCAGAAATTAAATGAACAGCCTTTTCATTATGCCAGCAGAAAAACATTAGAATTTCTCTCTTCTCACTTTTTGCATAAAGGCCTATGAAAAGATGACTCTGATTGATTTATAAGCTTTGAACTGTGTGTGTGAGTGATTTTTAGTCCATCGATACCCTCTACCAGTCGTTCTCACAGTGAGGTTTCTGGACCACCAGCATGAGGGAGGGCGGGGGAACTGTGCTTTAGCAACAAACCCTCCGGATGCTTTCCATGCACATGAAGGTTTGAGAACCACAGCTATACACCATCGTTGCTGTATGGTATCTGGCAAACACTCACATTTCAGAAAAGAAAGCAAGCAGAAGATGCAAATGTTTAATCTCTGGTGACGTGCCCTCTCTACTGCACTTCCCTCCACAACACGTGAACTCCTGAGGCTCCTTGAAGAACCCAGCCCATCATGACAGGTCATAGAACCCCAACTTGCTATTCCTGAGCTATTTCTAGAGGCTCCTTCAAGAATATTGAGTGTAAACAAAGTTTCTTTCACTGACATCCAATTCTGTTCCATTAATGTTGGAAAAATTGGATCTTGGTGACTGGAGTTTCTTCCCACACACTTTTCACATATCCTTATTTGACTCTAGAAGTTCTAAAGAAAAACTGATGATTGGCAAGATTCATAAAATACTCTGATGATTCGAATCAAATAAATAATCCCAAAGTCATTTCTATGTATCCTAGAGTCAAGCACAAAAGTCTTTGTTTACTTTGGTGACAGTACAGCTTTTCCTAATTATACTCTTCTTAAGAAGATATCACCAAGAGTTCACAGTGCCTGGAAGGTTATAGTTAGCCTGGAGCATTCTGAGTGCCGCTAACAAGATGGTCTTAAAGTCAATTACAGTTAACCCCCCAAATATATTTCTATATTTTCATCCAGCCAGTTCCTACAAGGGGGAGTCACCCAGCCATTGGCTCCAATGGTCTTTAGTGTTCATGCCAGACGTGTGACTCTTCTCTGCAGAAGACACCTACATTGATGTATCTTGCTTGGATAAATTAAATGTTGTTCACATTCTCTGACCAGATAATCATACCGCATTGTCCCAGATGCTTTAAACTTAATTACTTAAAATCCAATATACTTAGAATGGTAAAGTGGAAGCCTTAAAATTAGGACTTTCAGAAAAGAAATGGAATAAGCACAGCTGTGGTTGCTTATTCCACACCTGTCATTGCTAATATTCAAACAGCAAGACATAAAATTCTTGTCTCAGGAATCTTATGATCTAATGGGAAAGACCAGAGGTGGATTTATCCTAAAGCTCAGGCAGCAAAATGTCAGGGCCCCTCATTTGCATGGTTCTGACAAAGAGATCTTGTACCTAACTTTGACTTCATGATTTCTAATTATTTTCTTTAATGAACCACTAAAATTGTGTAAGCTTCAGACACTCACAACACTCGGCTTCACCCTGTATTACATAGACTGTGAGTGAGTAAACATATAAGCAAGACCATTTCAAGTGCCATGCAGAAACTAGAAGCTGACTGGATAGAGAGTGACAGGACTATTTTAAACTGGGAGATCAGAAAAGCTCTCAGGAGCAAAGACCTAGATGAAAATGCCTTAGAGGGATTTGGAAGAGGGATGACTAAAAGTTTTTAGCATTGCTTCTCATTGAGTTTATTTTCATCCTTACCATGTATTAGAGAAAAACTTATTCTTGCAGTAGAATGATGTTAAATGTGGAGAGATTAATAACTTTGCAGAAGTTAAGCCCTGCTCATATTGTGTTTTTCACAGGTATGTTCAGTAAAACTCCTTTGCAACTTGCAGATTTTATTATCAATACATTAGTGTTTGTTCTAGGTATCTTTCTTCTACTATCTCATGACTCTTCTCCTAGAAATATTTGGATATTTAAAAACCAATATAGATAGATAGACTATAGATGATAGATAGACAGACAGATAGATGATAGATAGGTAAGAGGAGAGAAAAAGAGGAGAGGAGAGGAGAATATTTTAGCAAGGCTAGTGAACTAAATTATTTGTAATTAAACCATAATGTGTGTATTAGTATGTGTATGTATGTCTAGTTCTTGCTTTATCACTATTTCTTTATTCCTACATCATGCATCAAATATGTACTTTTCAATTAGTGAACCACACAGAGGACAAACTATATCTGATGGTGGTTCCACAAGATTATAGTGGAGCTGAAATATTCCTAAGGCCTAGTGACATTGTATCCATTATAACATTATAGTACAACACATTTGTCGTGTGTTTGTAGTGATACAGGCATAAACAAACCTACTGTGACGCCATGTGTATACAATATAACACATACAGTTGCAGTAGTAGGCTATATCATCCGGGTTTGTGTAAACCTCTGATGTTTGCACAACAACGAAACTGCCTAACAAGGCATTTCTCAGAACATATCCCTGTTGTTATTCATATGACTGTATTATCTAACACATGGGGAAATAAACAAAAAATGCATTAAAAATAAAAGGTAGAATTAATGTTCATGTAATCTGTAAACAGCTTTTATGTCTTATGTGAATGGGATAATTAGGAAGTAGGGGGTGGTTAGGTTCTAAACACCATTTTTCAGCTCATAAAGCAATATAAAAATATTAATCATGGTAATTTATATTTACTCACCTAGCATCTTCTTTGTATCTTTTCATTTTAAAATTAGAACCTATACACCCCAATGTTCATAGCAGCACAATTTACAATAGCCAAGTGATGGAAGCAACCTAAGTGCCCATCAGCAAATGAGTGGATCCAAAAACTATGGTACATTGACACAATGGAATTCTATGCAGCAGAGAGAAAGAAGGAGCTTATACCCTTTGCAATGGCATGGATGGAACTGGAGAGCATTATGCTAAGTGAAATAAGCCAGGCGGTGAGGGACAAATACCATATGATCTCACCTTTAACTGGAACATAATCAACAAAAGAAAAAAGCAAACAAAATATAACCAGAGACATTGAAATTAAGAACAATGTAACAATAGCCAGAGGGGAGTGGGGAGGGGATAGTGGGGAGAGGGGTCTATAGGAGCTACTATAAAGGACACAAGGACAAAATCAAGGGGGAGGGTAAAGGTGGGTGAGGGAGGTGGGACTGGCTGGGGTGGGGTGGAGGGATGGGGAGAAAATGCAGACAATTGTAACTGAATTGCAGGAACTATTATAAAGGACACATGGACAAAATCGGGGGGGATGGTGGGGGTGGGGGAGGGAGGTGGGTTCAGCTGGGGTGGGGGGAGGGAAGGGGAGAAAGGCATACAACTGTAATTGAATAACAATAAAAATTTAAAAAATAAAAAAATTGGCTTTAAAATTTTTTTTTAATTTAAAAATAAATAAATAAATAAAATTAGAAACACATAATGATGTCCTGGGTGATGAATGAACTAGATTTATTATGGTGATCATTTTGGAATACATGCAAATATTGACTCGTTGTGGTGTACACCTGAAACTAATATAATGTTGTATATCAATCAAATCTCAATTTCTAAAAAAAAAAATTAGATACACCTTCCTATAAGTTCTATAAGTTAGTAGTCTCTTTTCACTATAATGTTTTTTTTCTGTGTAAAATTCTTATACTACTACAACTATGCTTCTTCTGAGTTCTGAGTCCACAGTAAGCATTTATAAAGTCACCTAATGTTAACATCCAAATCATCAGGTTCAAGCCAAGATCGATTTGAAACATATCTATGTTGCTAGAATTAACTAAGTAAAAGCAGTGTCTCTAAGAGATATTTATACACTCATGTTCGTAGCATCATAGTCACAATGGCCAAAAGTGAAAGCAACTCAACCAGCAATTGACAGATGAATAGAAGAGCAAATTTAGATTATACATTCAAGGCAATTATTCAGGCTTAAAAGGGGAGGAATTTCTGACATGTTACAACATGGATGAACACAGAGGACATCATGCTAACTGAAATAAGCTAATTACAGAAAGACAAATACTGTGTGATTCCATTTATATGAGTTTCCTTGAGTAGTCAAATTCTTAAAGACACAAAGTAGAAAGATGATTTTCAGAGATTGAGGGGAGTGGAAAATGGAGAGTTATTATTTAAAGAGTACAGAGTTTCAGTATTGCAAGATAAAGGAAGTTCTAGAGATTGGGTGCAGGACCATGTGAATTGACTGAACACTACTGAACTTTACACTTAAAAAGGTTAAGATGGTTATGTGTATTTTACCACAAATAATGTTTTTAATTTTTTTTAAAGAAAAAAAAATTTAGTGCCACCTGGAATCCTTTACAGCCAAATTTCCACCGTGGAAATGATGGCATTGTCGAAGGGGAAGATGGAATGATGTGATTGGAACAAAGCTGAACCCCTGAGTCACTAACGATGCAGAGCATAGCTTTTCACCCATGTCAAATGCTTAATTCAGTCTATCATGTGGAAGATAAATAAATGTGAATCACCAAATTATACTATGTGGAAAGAATTCTCCTACCTCAGTTTTAGTCACAGGTTTGCCACTGCCTGACTGAGCAATCTCAGACAAGTTGCCATTTTCCAAATTCAAAAATGAGAGCATCTGACTAGGTCTGTGATTTAACAATGGTGCTCCACGGTATTTGAATTCTCACATTTTAAAAATTACTTCAGAGGGCAGTTTCTATTGAAGAAGAAAGAATAAGGGCCGGTGGAGGGAGAAGGCATAAGAATTATCAGGCTGTTGGTATACAGTCCCCTCACTCTCTCATCGGCCAGTGAAACTCTCTAGTTTACCTATTAAGCACCAAGGAGTATTTGAACAAAGAATTCTGCAATTAAAGACATTTATCAAAAACTACTAAGCTCTAAGATCTCTAAGACATTTACTTTCTGTAATTCTGTGCTTGCAGGAGTTAAAAGTTGTTTCTCAGTAGTGACGGATTTTTCTCTGAAACACCTGTGCTCTTTTCTCATTTGTCCATTGTGATTGGTGACATGTACCTGATAAGTGATCTAAGTCATAGAATCCATGATTACAAACTGGGATATTCTTTGTTATTATCTTAGAAAATATGATCTTGATCTCATAAATATGGTACTTGCCATGTTAGCTTTAAAAAGTAAGAAATAGTTTGATGTATTTAGTGAGTTCATCAATATTTGTTTGGCATCTTTAATGTTTATTTCGGAAGCATCCTAAAGGAGTAATAAAACCAATTGTTCTATCATATTAACATATTTTTAAGATTATATTTATTTATTTTTAGGGAGAGAGGAAGGGAGGGAGAAAGAGAAAGTGAGAAATATTGATGTGTGAGAGAAACATTGATGAATGGCCTCTCACATGCCCCCAGCTGAGGACCTAGCCCACAGCCCAGGCATGTGCCCTACACGGAATCAAACCAGTGACCTTCTGGTTTGCAGAAAAATGCCCAATCCACTGAGTCACACCAGTCAGGGTAATATATTTTTTACTCAATACTCTAACCTGTGATTCCTGTAATGGTGTCCATTGTATGTCATTCTGCCATATTGGCAAAGTCTTTTCTTTTTCACACATTGACAGTTAAAACCTGATCAATCTGGATAACCAAGATTACTTTCAAGAGATAACATGTCCTGGTGTCCAAATGTCACTCCTCTTGATTATACAACATAACACTCATAAACTTATGTCTAAGAGTCAATCTTTACACTCATTTAAACAAGTAGGCAATCTTATTTTTAACAATTTCTCAATATTCACTCTAAATGCACACATGCTCAATTATCTTTCAATAAGTTCATTTAAAAAATCTAAACTAACATTGACAGCAAAGTTCAATCAAAAATGGCAGCTTCAATTCCCAAAACACTCTTAGTTAATGCCATAGGATTTAATCCCTAATAATATATTATTCTGAATCAAAACATTCTTATAAAAAAATAGTAGTTAAAATACATTCAGTGGGGCAAAGGCAGGTTTACAGTTGTTAATATGGAAAATAATACAACAATTAATAATAATACAAAAATAAACTCTGTGTTTCACGTTCTCACAACTATAAACCTACTTTTGCTACACCCTGTACAAAATATAATAGTGGTCATTTATTTCCCAAATATTTTTATCATGGAATTTCATGATCTTTAAGACTGAAAATGACTTATCAGTTGTCAGAAATTTCAGACAAACATCAGAAAGTCTATCACAGCACACGAATTTCGAGTTTTATTTTTCTCAGAGTATGTTAAGCCTGGAGACAGCAGCTTCCGCATAGGTTCAACATCTCAGGAAGGTCAAGGTTGCCTTCTCTAGAATTCAAGGCACTTCCATGCTGGGCAAAAGAAGGACAAACACTCCAGGTACCATACCCATACTCCAGACAGAGAGTACCAAGTTTTCTCTTTATGAAGAGTTGTCAAATGACCATCACAACATGATCAAAAGCACAGAGAGAGGGGGGAGATTTAAGTTTCTGTGTTTGCCTCCTTGTCCAGCGTGTTCTCCTGGAACCGGATAAAATAACTGCTGGTGAGTCAAAAAGGTTTTGTTTTGTTTTGTTAGCTAGGTCTTATCTGCACTGCACGTTTCCCGTAGTTACTACCTTGAAATGTAAACTTGCAGGAACTAGGTGGTGACCCAATTCTCAGAGACCACCAGGTCCCCAGCCATCCCTGGCTGCAGGCCTCTGCGCTTGCCCCTCCCCTAAGGCGTGGGTGGCGGTTCCCTTGATGGGATTAGGAGTCGGGTGACTAGGGAAAACTAAGGAGATTATCCGAATGGGTGTGTCCCTATCACCTGAGCCCTATATAAGAGACTGGGCATCCCTCACATCCCACAGATCGAAGATCCCAGAGGAGAACTCCGGAGGCCGGTTCTCTGTTGCGATTTTGAAGAAGGACTCGGGCCGAGATTCCTGACCTACAGACTGCAACTAGTAAGTCTGTGGGCACGTCTGTGGGCACGGGCTGGAAACTGATAGAAAACAAATAGCGAACCCGACCCTAACACTTTTCAGCGCTCCAGTTGCAGGTCGCCGATCAGACATCCCAGCACGAGGCCCTGAGCTTTCCAGCGCCAGGATGAACAAGGCCGGCTTGTCACTCGGCACCAAAGCTGAGGACACAGGTGTGTGCCATCGGCGGGCCATCGCTCGCGAGGGCCCCGGGACCTGCGACACCCACAGGACCCCGGCACCCCGATTTGAGGAACTGCAGAAAGCCTCCGACCTCCAAGACGGGATCAGGAGGCAGGACGACTCGAAAGAGTCCCAGTCGTCTTCTCCCGCCGCCAAGAGACTAAAAAGAGACGCCAAGGAGAAGAAAGAGAGGAAGCACGAGGTGGACGAAGAGGACGTCCAGAAGGCGAGACTCCTGATGGAGTCCCTGCCCGAGGAGCAGCTGAACCGCTATGAAGTGTATCGCCGCTCAGCCTTTCCCAGGGCAACGGTGAAACGTCTGATCCAGAGAGCCTCTGGCACCTCAGTGGCAACGAATGTGGTCATTGCAGTGGCCGGCCTGGCCAAGGTCTTCGTCGGGGAGGTGGTGGAAGAGGCCCTGGATGTGTGCGAGAGGTGGGGGGAAACACCCCCGCTGCAACCCAAGCATCTCAGGGAGGCTGTCCGCAGGTTGAGCTCCAAGGGGAAAGTCCCCAACACCAAGCCCAGAAACGTCTTGTTCTAGGCCAAGGCTGGCCAGGGCCTTGCTGATGGAGCAAGACCGGTTGTGGACTTCCCATGTCTGAGACTCTGGGCAATGCCGCTTCTCTATCTCAGGTCATCAAGGATTCACCCAGGACAGATGTTTAACTCAAAACTCCCATAGTGGTCGCAACTCTATGAAGGCATTCAGCCTTGGCTAACTAGGGAGCACTTTTAGGGTGCCCTGAGGCACTTAACTCGGGTTAGCTGGATGAAGAACAGTGCAAGGAAGAAACCTGGCATCCTCGGGGAGGGAATTGCTTGGAGAGAGAACAAACCCTTCCAAGGCTGCTGTGAGGTTTCCGTTTGCAGCTGGGAGTGGCTGTGACTTGGGAGGCTTCTTCCCTGTGCTTTTAGGGAGGTTTCCTTTGTGATTCTCTACCCCCAGCAGCAGGGGGGTAGCGGAAGTGAAAATGTTTGTCCTTGTAAATAGTTAAGTTTACCCTGTGTTTTTTTGTAGTGACCAACCATTAAACTGTTTCATTGTGCAAACATAAAAATAAAATCACAAAGCCTTTTTGTCTCAGAAATGGCTGGTTTTCTTTTCCTTCCCACAGTGTTTTGTGTCAGAGGGTGATCTTTGACCCAGTTAGAGAGCTAACATAGCTTCAGACCTCCTAAAAGACTAGAGACTAAACCAAATCCCCCCCAACACTTGTATAACAGCCACTATTATATTTTTGTTATAAGTGAAATTTTTAATATTTGCCACACTGTGTGATAGGCCAGTGTTTCTATAGACACCAGAATTTATTTCAAAACAGTCTGAAAATACACTCGTTTTGCCAATTTACTCAGAATCCCTAGAACCTCAACACCTGAGTCAATTACTGAGTAACGGAAGTTGTCAGTATGAACTAAACGGGCTTATCAAGAGTTGCAACTTACTCTAATCTTTTCTTGTACACGTATTGTACTACAGAACTCTTCATTACAAAGTCTGAGATTTGTTTTCAAATGGTCATTACGGTTCACAGCATAACTCTAAGGCCTACAGGGCTGTATGAGTCTGTTTAACTTGGCCGTGTGGCCTCGGAAACACCCAGTACAGGCAAAAGGATATAATAAGCCCCACTGTGCAGCTCTAATGCTAAAAGGACAGTATCTTCCATTTTTCTCACCCTGAAGCCAAAAACAACCCCCCACAAAATATTATTTTATTTCTCCTCACATTTCCTTTTTCCCTTCATATGGGGACCCATTATAGATAGAATCTATAATTATTCTGCTGTTTCGTTTACAGAAAGTTTTGAGACTATAGCAAGAATAAGCGAGTTCTATTTAATACCATGATATTCTGTTACACTCTCATTTACCAGCTAGCTTCCTGTATCAGCGGTTATAATGAGCTAGACCAGGAAGCAAAAAGAGAGATGGAGGTCACAGCTTCTTGGAAGAGCCCATGGCTCTGAGAGGACTGCCTCAGGAAATATAGTGATTGAGCCTGAAAGAAGTAAGACGGGAGGGATTCGACTTCTCTCAGCCTTTGTATTGCTGTCAGCTCACTCTCTCCCCAGGGTCAGTGAGGAAGCTTTGGGAGATGTTTTCTGGGTACATACATCATGCCTGTGGCTTCTGAACCATGGAGGGAAAGAGAACCTAGCCCAAGCTGGCGACAGGGGGGAACAGCATTTGGCCTAAAGCAGCGATGGTGTCCCCTGGACACACAGCTGAAAGCTCTTATGGCCACCTTAGGATTAATGCTTTTAGTGGGGCCTGAGTATGACTCAACCACTGATCCCTGAAGCAAGTTCCCATTAAGGTCTCAGAGGTCAGATCAGGAACAGGGCTTGAGAACTGTTCTCTCAGAGGGGAAAAATGGAATGGCTAAAAAGATTCAACATCTTTATTCCAATACTTTTTACTGTATGATATCAAATATCCAAGGTTCTCAAAAAGGAAATCTATGTAAAATCTGGTACCATTCCAGGAAAAATCTCTCAAAGCTCTCGTGAATGGTTTGTTGTGTGCCATTAACAATATAGGTGTGCCCTGGAGCTTCACTGCCATTCTAAAGCGCATCGTACAATATATGAATGGAGCCTTCCTAGAAAAACATGGTGCTTTTTTGGTGCATAACAAAATGATGCGTAACAAAGAAAATAAACTTGACTGTGTGTTTTTCAGTACTTTAGTATCACTCTGGGATAAGATCAGTACTTTACCACCACCTGCTAAAAAAAGGAATCTGTATATGTCCAAACAAAATTTCTCCAATCTAGTTCCACTATACCAAGGGCGTATTACCTAAGGAATAGGCTTCAAATGTACAAAGATCTGTGGCAACGAAACACAAAATGTACACAAAGTAGACAAGTTTAAACAATCAATGGATAGGTTTATGTTTTCTATGAAGGAGGGCAAAATCAGGGACTAAGCTAGATAATCACATACAATGAAGCAGGGGAAAGATTTTGATAAAATGAACTAAATACTGATCATATGTAATAGTGTCATAAGTTACCTGAATACTGGAGAAGCCTTATGAAATTCCATGTTAGTATCAATTTACAAACAAAAGGAACATAGTAGAGTAGGTAACCCTCAAAAATTATAGATTTGTGGGGAAATAAGGAAGATATACAATGGATCACTTATCTTTCATTAACTAAAGAGTCATCAGTCTGCCTTGGAGGCAAAAAGGAGTAAGAAAGTTCCTTGCTGTTCCAGATTTCTTACCCCACTCTTCTCCCACAGGCATTTCTTTGACTTACACTGTATCTTCACTAGCTGGATTTTCTATCACTCACACTGAAGCAAGAACCAGACATTGCCTTTCCGAAGCTGTCCTCTATCTAGTGTCTGGAGAACAGCAGAAAAGATAGAGGGTGAGCATCGAGATCAGCCATTATAATTTAAAAATGGCACGCGTATTTCCTAAGGGCAAAGACTATAGACTCCAAATACACAAAGCAAATACATGCTCAAAACTAAGCACAAAAATTGAACCTTCACTATCATCATGAGAAATTATGAGCCAGACACCAAGGAAAAGAGCCACAGCAGTTTTTGCTGTAGCTCTGTGTGTCTATGATTTCAGTTGCAATTTAACACTGGCAGATGAAGCAACAAAGAAATAAGTAAAAATATGAGACATGAGTTAAATTACAGTGATGAGAGAAATAGAATCTTTATTTTTCTTCCTGACTTGGAAATTTCTTTTTATATGGACTTAGTGAACATTCTACATCTCCAACTATACTTTTCCTTAAATGCACCAAACCCACTGGCCTTCTCCTTCCTTTGTAGTGGTCTCTTGGCCTGGACTCCTTCTTCCCTCTTCTAGAGTATATGGTTCATTCATGGAAACCTAGCTAACTCCTGTCTTTCCTAGAGGGCTTCCTGACTATGCCGTGTCTAGCCATGAGCTGGCATTGGATTATATTCTGCCGTGTTCTTTCCATCACTGGTTTTATGTCCCACGTTATACTGAAACCCCTCCTCAGGCTTGGAGCCAAGGCATTTTCCAGCACAACAGCAAACAGTGAGCATAGCAAAGTGCCTTGATTTTTTGATGGTCAAAATGCAACACTTTTTTTGACCCAGGATTCAGGTTGCTGAAGAATTAATGCATTAAATTCAGAATGTGCCATTTCCCAGATTCTGTAAAGATAAAACATAGCACCAGGAGTATGACTCCTACCAAGATATGCATCCATTCCTATCTACCAAAGCACATGAAAACCAGAAGGATAAATGCAGATGGAAAGCTCATTTTTCCCATGAACAAAGCTTGAGAACAACCACTTGCCTAGACTTTAGTAGGTATTATCTACTCTGGAAGCAGAAAGAAAATACGTGAAGTTCATACTCAATGGCCTACACCATTTAACTATCACATTAAGTTTTAAATTGATTTATATTCTAAGTAACTTGCTTCATTACTTCAGTAATTTTAAACTTACTCCTACAAAATCCAGAATTTTATTTTCTGACTAAATAACTTAGCAGTACCTCTCATATGTGAAGATAGGAGTCTCTACTTGAATGAAATAATTGAACTCATATTTTTAATGTTTTCTTCATTTTTATAGTATTGGCCCCTAATCAATATTACATTAAATATTAAAGGGCCTACACTTTAGCCCTGGCTGGTGTGGCTCAGTGAACTGAGTGTCAGCCTGAGAACTGTAAGGTCACCAGTTTGATTCCCAGTCAGGGCACATGCCTGGGTTGCAGGCCTATGTCCCAGTTGAGGGTATGTGTTTCTCTCCCTTTCTTTCTCCCTCCCTTCCCCTCTCTTTAAAAATAAATAGGTAAGTAAAATATTTTTTTAAATAAGTAAACCCATATGTAAATAGAGGAGTTCTTTAAAGGGCCTGCATTTTAATACTTTAAGGTGAAGTTGGTTAAGTGTTTGGTGCTTTTTTGGCTTTCCCTCTGGGATTTCAATGAGTACCGGACACTACAGCAAGATCTAGAGTTTATGTGACAAAATGTATTAAACAAAAGTTCATACAGCATTAAAATCTCTGAATATGTCCATTATTATAAATTTAAGAGTAATATAATCACTTAAATTATTGGAGCTTTGAACATAGAATTAACAATAAAAATAATAGTCCTCAAAAATAGTGCTTAATTTGAATTTATAATAGTCAATGGAAATATTTAAAGTCCTGAGCATTTAAGTAAAAATTATACTTCACTAACATGGGGAGATAGATATGCTAGAACTACACCTGTGAAATTCATGCTTAATTCAAAATCTTTACTTCCCTCCTCCAGCAAGGTGTAGCAATACCAGAGCCCTTGCAAGCCCCTTTTCAGCCTCCAGGAGGTTCGTGACCATCACAGAGGCAGATTCTGAGCAGAACAGAACTTCAAGACAAGGGATAAGAACCCTCCACGAATGGAAAATAACCCTGGAGGCGGGGAAACAATGAGGGACACACGAGGTTTTGGTAGAGACTGACTACACAATTGTCTCTCATTATGCTCTAAAAAGAGTCTCAAACTGTCTTAGCTTGTTTTAACTTTTTTCCCTTAAAAACAACATGGTTCTTCAGCTGCAGGCTAGTGAAAGGCCTAAATCAATGGTCGCTAAAATGGGTGGAATTGGAGGTCATATACCCTAGGAGGTAGACAAGATAATCAATTGTTGTGTGAGGAGAAAAAATGTTGAAACTTTGATTTATGTTTATTTTGATCTAAAAAATTAAACATTTACTAATATTGAATACATAAAATGACTATCACACATGAATAAAGACTATAAATAAGTATATTTATGTAAGGTTATTCAAAAATGTTTTAATGATGAGATGCATGCAGTGTTCTACTGGATATAACTCTGCAAAAGAGAAAAATAGAAAGAGACCACTGGCGATAACCGCCTATCATATGTTCCTTGATCTGACATATTTTCCTTCTGTAGATTAAGACATGTATTCATCTCAGCATAATTTTCATCAATTGTCCCAGCAATAACCTAAATAGCATTTTTTTTCCTGGTATCGAATCAGTTCAAGATCACACATTGCATTTATATGTATGTCTCTTAAAAAACAGTTATCTAGTAAATGACCAACTCAATTCCTCTCCCCCGCCCCCCCCCCCCACACAATGAAGACAAAGATTTCTACCAAAGTTCATACACTTGTGCCAAATAGCAGTTAGAAAAATGGAAGTGGACTGTGTGAATTTCGAGGTGTTGGAGCACTTATTTAAAAACTATAGTCTTGAATCTCACCCAGAAACGGGCCAGAGAAGTGAGTACCTGCATAATTAAAACTATACAAAGACTGTAAAAAGTAAAGTAGTATCTGATACATGTAGCAAATCTATGAGTCAACTATCATTGGTCTTTTAATTACATTGCTATTGTTCAGGTAGGGGTCTCAAACTCTGAAATATTTTTTCTTGAATATCTTTACAAAAATGCATGCTGTTATTTAGCTTTCTCATATCCTTCATTATTTTTATGTTTTCTAATGTTTTCCTGTTTTGACCATCATGTTAGGTTATTCTTTTAAATATTTCAACTCATTGCATTTCAAACTCATCTTGTCAAAGGTATCCTATCCCTTGATTCAATTTCTCAAAGCAAACCAATGCATACACATTCGCAAATATATCAAGATACTGAAGGATGAAAATGAAGTCACAAGGCCAATCAATAGCAAAACAGATACACTTAAGTACAAATACTTTGACATTTTAGTTCAAAGTTCTGCCCACTGAACCGTGAGGCTCTGGTAGGACATCCAGTATGCAGTTACTGATCAGCAATTGCCAAATGCTTAACTACCAGTAAAAATAGCTTTGTGCTCAACCTGTGAACGATACCTAGATCAAAGCAAAACTGCTACCAAACATCACATTATTGTTTTGTCTACTGTTCCCAAATCCTAGACTGTAGCCGGCCAACAAAAACCAGCCTTTGTTGGTGGCTTAATGACCTTTTTATCACAGCCATAGCTCCCCTGGTAAGAATAGCAACCCTGACTAAAGCAAATCACAGTGTTACCATTCTGGAAAGAAGCATTTGAATGTGGGTGATGACTGGGGCCAGCATCGCTTGCCAGGTGAAAATACGGTGTATTGTCATGGGATTTCCCAACAATGACATGTTTGGTTCCCTCCTGACCCAGAGGGTTAGACGTGACTCATAAATATTTATTAAATTTCATCTCTGTTCCTTTTCTTTGCCTACATCAAGCCATATCTTTTACCCTCCAGACCATCTGTCTATATAATAGGACTTATCCACAGAAATAGAAACAGTTAAAAGCATGTTCAAACAAAATATTTTGTTTTTACTTTTGGTGTTTATATGCCTTATTCTAGTAACTATTTTATTCTCTCACAGCAAGCAAAGAAAGGGTACTTTGAGCAGGAAATTAATTTGATGTTCGTAAAACTTTGGAGCCAGAAGGACCTCAATTCAAAATTTTACAGAGTAAAAACCTGAGGACCAAGTTGTGAGACTCTCAGGTCACACAAAGCAGACTTATATCTGAATCGAGGTCCTCCGGCTCTCTGTTTAAATCCATCGTCTTCCACAATGTGCTTCTCCTTATTACACTATTGACATCAAGCATCCACTATCTACCACTGCTCAAAAGACATCAGCAAGTGACACTACAAGGAAGTGTTAGCTTTTATGCTAATTATTGGCTATTTGTTTTCCTTGTACTGATTAACAAAAATAAGAAATATCGCACTAGTTTTTGGAAACTTAACTCTTCTTAAATATAAAACAAGTAAACAAGTAGAAAATTTCCATTGCAGGTTAGATTATTAGTTATGATCATAAACAGCATTACTCATATAGGTAATAGTGACTAGAACCCTTAATGATCGATTGACTTTTATAAAACTAACAAACATTCAAGAAGACTTACTTTCATTGATAATCATTAGGATATCTAAAAACTATATGGTATAAAGACTATTTTTTAAAATGTTCACATCAGTTCAGACTAGGTTTTTCCACCAAATTAATTAGAAAAAAAAAACTTAGTTTCCCATAGTTCTTAGATTTTGAAATTGCAGATGAAAGATTGACACAATAGGGACCAAATAAGAGTCAACTGGTGAATCAGACCACTTTCCTGTTGCCTAAATAACAGCAGGGCCCTGGCGCACTGAAACACACATGCCACCAATAACACCCAGGAACTAAGGCTGAGAAAGTGGTTTCCGTCTCCCACCTCATTCACATGGCAGGGCACACAGCCACCGAGTGGGACAACAGCCATAGTCACTCCCTGTATGTAACTTCTTATACTATTTTTCCTTAGTCAAATCATAGTTAAATTTTCATGTCTTAAACATTTACATAACATGAATCTGTTATGTCAGCAGAAAGCTCATTCTTGTCATAACTTTAATATTCACTGGGTCCTGGAAATCAGGAAAGGATTCATGTATTTATAAAAGATTAAGAAAATCAACAACCAAGAGAATAGAAATAAATATTTATGTTTCCTTTTTTTAAAATTTTTTTCTTCTCTCCTTTATACTCTTCATGCCCAGAAAGGGTGTCATTTAAACAGAGAGTAAGCCCTCAAAACAAGAGGTTACGCTAAATTACCTTCTTTGGGTATAAAGGAGTAAATTGAAGGACACTGAAACTGATAACACAAACAGTCCTGAAAAGTTAACTTAGGAAGAAGAGGCAACGTTAGTGGCACTCAGTTCCCAGGCAAACTCAGCAATCCTCCTTTCACTTCCCTTTCTGACACCTTCTTATCTCGCCTCCTGTCTACGGTTCCTCTTATTGCCAATACTGTCATCTTGCCCCCAGGTCACCCGAAGTCCCTCCTCTTTACCAAAGCAAAAAAAAAAAAATCTCTCTTTCTAAATCCCTACCTCACTTCCTTTCAAGAGCTTATAACTGATTAAAATAATTCTTAGAGTCTGGTCCAAAAAAAAAAAAGCATAAAACTTCCTGGAAATTATCAGTAGTTTAAAATAATTTTTTACTTAAAATAATATTTGCTCTGCCTTTTGCAGAGAAGCACTCCTGAGTTCTTTGCCTCTTCCCCGCTACCCCAATGCATCCCATGCTGTGCTTCCATTCATGCCCATACACATGCTCACACTGTGTTTAAAACAGAAGCAAATAAAAATAGTCATCCTTTCCGGAGACTACCATGGCCAGCGCAACAAACCGCAAGTCACAAATAGGAGGTAAGAAGAGCTTTTTAGACTTTATATCTGGCAAACAACTTGAGCCAATTCCTCTCCCCACTAAAAAAGGCCTTTAGAAAGGTATTTCCTACTAAAATTATCTTAAATAATAAATGTAAACAAATGCTTGAGTCTGGTATTCCCTGCTAAAATTATCTCAAATAATAAATGTGAAAGAAGATACCAAATTATTTTTTTTCACCCCACTTAGGGGTTTTTACCAACTTCTCTTATCAGTATACAAGTAATCACAACTTCCATCCAGATGTCCAATTTTGCTATTATCATAGCTAAGTGGTTCAGTTAATACATTCTCCAATCAATATTTTGTTCACAAACCATCACCTCAGGCTTTATGATCTAATTTATTTCCTCCACTGTCATCAGTGCTTTCTGGTAAGTTTCATAATTCCCCAGAGCTTGAACTTACCTAAACAATCACTCCACTATTAATAGCTTTTACAGAGATGAACTCCCCACTATCGAAAATCTAAACAAATAATGCAAGTTAGCAATTCCAGTTGATTTTATAAGATATTAAAATGCCCTCATTCCCTCATTCACCAAACATTTAGTAAATATTTGGTGAATGAGGGAATGAATTAATGAGTACATTAATTGGCAAGTATTTCTAAGCTTCAACAGAAAGGACTGCTGTTTTGAAGAGACTGTGCTTTTTTTTTACCTGAGCACCACATTCTACTTTAAAAGTATCCCTCCGGTTTTTCTTTATAATCACAAATATGTTCCAGTTTTCAACTACACATCAGGAAATGACTTCTGCCCATTTGCTCACACACCCCGGTCAGACTTTCTGCACACTGCATGCTCAAGCTTTCTCAAAATCACGTATCAGTTCTGAGCACACACAGGAAAAAGATGCTGTGGCATGTAGCTTAAACTTAAAAATCAGGCTTTAATCTTGTACCTGCTACCACATAGTCCAGATACTGTGCTGAGAGCCCGATCTTTCTTTCCTAATCTTTAGCCAGAGTTATTCATCTTTTCTATGCAGACCCATGGATCATGGGCTCTTAGTTCTCCAGGCTTCTTCTCTGGGTTTCTGATTCCTATTGTCTGACCTCCATGTTTCTTGCCTGCCTAGACCCACTGTCTCCCCTGACTCCTCCAGGACCAACTTCTCTGGGTCAGAAATCTTCACGTAGTCCGAATTTCAAGACCAGCCTGTTCAGCCTGTTTTGTCCTGTTGCTAATACCCACTTAATATTCTAGCTGGAAAACCAGGGCAAATGCGCTCCCTACAGTTGGGTCCCTGAGGTTCGTCCATGCTAGCCTTGATCTTACCTGTGACCCACTTGTGTCTGTCAGCCACACTACAATTTCTCAGTCTTCTATGAGCTTTGCTTTCTCGGTCTAGTGAGCTACTCATTTGGCTCTTTCTGGACACGATCAACAGGCTTCGTTTGCCAACTACAACTTTGTCAAATGTGAATTAGTATAGCGAATTTCCACAATTTGAAAACAAACAAACAAACAAACAATGCATACACACATATATAAATAAGCAAAAAAAAGGGTTTTTTCCCTTGGGTCAAAACACCCCATACTTACGAACTAATGGATAAGACTGACCAAGAACAATAGTTCAACAGACCTCTCGGATATGGAAAATAATAATGCTTCTGCTGAAAATAAGGGGAAATAAGATAATGTTAAGCCTCAATCTATGTGCAGGGAGCACATTTAGGGAACGCATTTGCCCTGGTTTTCCAGCTAGAATATTAAGTGGGTATTAGCAACAGGACAAAACAGGCTGAACAGTCTGGTCTTGAAATTCGGACTACGTGAAGATTTCTGACCCAGAGAAGTTGGTCCTGGAGGAGTCAGGGGAGACAGTGGATCTAGGCAGGCAATCTATGTTCAGCCTCAATATATGACCACCTACTCACCTAATGTTCTACTGGCACATACAAGACCTTTAGTGAAAATTAGAAAAGTTTCTCATGCAGGGGGATGATTCACAAGAAAATACCCACTTTGGGTGTTTGATGTCTCAGAAACTGATCAATCCTAACAAACAGAACCCCAGCTACCCCACCTTACTCTAAGCCAAGAACTACCTAATTATACTTTAATTGTGGTGTGATTCCTAGAGATTCAGAATCCAATAGAATCATGTTTTTCTTAAGTGCAACACGGGTTATAGAATGTGGGTGTGTGTGGAACAAACCTCCTGAGGCCCTTACTTTCCTTAAACGGTGGTTACTGATTGCTCATTGTGGCAGATTATTTTTAGAAAAGGCACAATAATTGCCCCATGTTGAATGCTGAAAAGGAATGAGGAGATACTGATTTAACTTCTTTACTGTTTTGCCGTAATCATCCTATCCCTAACAAAAGTCAGACATGGTTGCAAAATGGCGTGAAAGATACAGACAGACACACAGAGATAAAATGTTCGTGTTGTGGGTTTTAACTGGTGTCTGCCTGAGATTTCCAATCACAAAAAGAGATAGATTGCAGACTAATCAGAGATGCTTTATTTTACATTTTTACAGTTGTTTTGTATCTTCCCCCTCAAATTTGAAAAATTCCTCACCAGTGAGAAGTGGGAGGTGAAGGAAGGAATAATATAAAAATTATCGATAATTGACTTCAAGTTCTCAATTGTATAGTTTTCCAAACTGTTTGGACCATTTCCTTCTCTTTAGTTAGAACAGACTCTAATTTACATACAAATTTTTTTAAAATACTGCCTACCTTCCAAACTGGTTTAGGGAAGACACTGTTTGATAAATGAGAATATTATGACAACTGGAACAACTTAACCAAAGACATTATTTAACTGCATTTCTTACTTGGAATTAGAACATGTAAGTGTCTTGTTTTTCACACACAACTATTGCTGTGGAAAAGTTGCTTCGCCAGCTCTGCTCACATTTCATCTTCGAAGGGTCTCAAGGCAAAGTGACTAGTGTGACCTATTGTACACTGCCAAGAGAGCCACACTATTCAAAATCTATCTTTGGATTTTGAGACATGATAATAAAGACTCAGATGAAAACAACTACTTGAGAAAGTCTTCCCTGCAGAACATATCAGTTAGTGAGAGAAGAAAAAACCCTAAAATCAAACACCATAACTAGTGTAAACAGAAAAGTGTAATTGTTTATATAAATTACTTAATTACATAAGTAATTTCCATTTCTCATTGCCTTCATGATCAGTTGCTACACTCTCATATACCAACGTCCATCTTATTATTCCTGAGTGTGGTTTTTTCCTGCAAGCAGCTTAATCTTTCTGTGTTTCAAATTCATACTATTTATCCCACTTATATGTGCTATTGAGAATACCATTTAGCCCTTCTGAAGAAGAGACTACACAGTGGAACCCTCAAAAGAAACACACAAGTCAAAGAAAATACCTACCAAATATTAATGTTGAAAATGATCGGAAAAGGAAATAAAATTGGAAACCGGAAAACATTCCTTAGTGGCAATTAATCCTGAAATGTCCCCAATGTAAAGGGTTATCACCAGTTACCAAAATTCCCCAAGGCTCCAGTGGCGATAAGGAATATTTGGGGATGATAAAAAATGTCGTATATCCTGATTGTGACGGTCAACTTACAGGCATGTTCAACTGTCAGTGCGCATCACTCCATTCACTTGAGATGGACACAGTCTACTGAACATAAATCATACACCAACAAGATTCATGACAAAAAAAGAAAGCAAAACAATTATTTATGGTACTTCAATGAATTAAGCGTGCTAAAAATAAATGATCTGTAAACAATTGTCAGCTTCCACACTTCCACAAAAGCTATTGTTTTCAATGTACTATGTATTCCAGTATTTCCCAATAATATCTTTAAAATTATAATGTATAACATTATCATAGATATAATATTTATTTGCAATCACAAGAAAAAGTGGATGTTAGAATTTTTTGTTATTTCAACCACAATGTAGAGTTCCACTGATGTTGAAAAACAGAAATGTCTCGTGTTTCATGATAGAATACAGAGTCTATGGATTGGAAGGTAGTAATTTGAAATACGGTAACTGTCAAGAACCATGAAGGATCCGAGAATCACCCTACTTACAAGCGAACAAATTAGTCTGCCTAAAGGTCCACAGATGCTGGTAGAAGAAACCAGCCTCCTCGGGCAGAAGCTGTCACTTTCTCTACACCTTTCAGCTCCCTCTACACTCCACACCTCTCCATAAGTACAATCAGTACCTCCTCCCTCCCTCATTTCTACCTCAGCCCCCAGATCCGTATTTCTGCTCTTCATGTTACTCATCCTAATGGACTCATCTTAAATATCACTTTCTTAAGAAGGGTTATCCCAACTTCCAAGCTAGATGTAGATCGACTGTTAACCCATCTCATAAGTTAAGTATACTTTTCTCTGCTTTATTCAAATATAATAGTTATCATATTGTAAATATGCCATTATGGATTTAAACATGGGAGGTCTGTTTTATCCTATATTATAAATTGGTTGAAGGCAGAGACCATGGTTATTTTATTCTCAACTATATGTCAACTAGCATCATACCTGGCACACAGAAGTTACACAAGAAATATATATGGAGCCCTGGCTGATGTGGCTCAGTGGGTTGAATGCCAGCCTGCAAACCAAAGGGTCACTGGTTCGATTCCCAGTCAGGGCACATGCCTGGGTTGCAGGCCAGGTCCCCATTTGGGGGCGTATGAGAGGCAACCACACATTGATGTTTCTCTTCCTCTCTTTCTCCCTCCTTTCCCCTCTCTGTAAAAATAAAATAAATAAAACCTTAAAAAAAAAGAAATATATATGGAATAGCACACACACACAGTTTTTCCAGTAAATGAATATCTATATTATATAGGCAATGTTAATTTTTTTTAAAAAAAAGCCCAAACACATTTTGGTTTTATCCCTACCTAACACCAAAACTAATTGCAGCCAATTTTTAAAAAATATGTTAACTTATAATTAGCCTCTTTCTGATTTGTGAGGTAGAACAGTTCAAGTCTCTGCTGGATGTTCATTGGCTGTGACAGACACCCTACCAAGTGGCTCAGCACTTCTGTAGCAGAAAGTGTGAAAAGAAGCAGCAGGGAAAAGAATGTGTGGGGGAAAAAGAAAATCAAAGGGTCCTTACAATTAAAGATGCCAAGTATAAACTTGCAGAGGCTGTGTAACACAGAAGAGAGGAAGATTCTAGTTTTACTGTAAAGAGCAGAATAATTAAAGACAGCTACATTAGTAATCAGAGCTGAAAGATGGTGGGAATGCAAAGCACCTCCTTCTCATTCAGTGTGTGGCTGCAGCATAATTTCCCTAGACTGGGAAAGTGGAAGAGTCTCAGTTCCTGACACTTCCAACTGCTACTCCCACCCAATCCCTGACGCCCCGAGGAGGTCAACCCTACACCCAGCAGCACACTACAAATCACAGTTCACAGCCTTTTTAGCAGAGACCGTCATCTCATTCTAGGTCGCAATCTGAAAGAAAAGGAAGAAGAGCAGGAAGGAAAGAGTGAGAGTTCCAGAGTATTTGCAATCCACCAGAACCAATGTCAGTGAACACCACTGTACATGGAGCAATGAGTAACAAATCACCATGGCAATGTGTTTCCTCATTACTCCATCAACTGACCAGGTCCAAACCAAGTTATGTGAGCAACCTGGGCAGCCATATACTTTGACACACATTTGCTGTGTAAAGGTATTTTCAACCCTTACTGAGAGAAGAAGCTAAGAATCACGTGGGGTAGGACCAGCGAGAGGTAGGAAAGGGGCAGAAAATAGAGATGACGGGTAGGATGCTCAACTGCAGAGACACTGCCCTGAGCATGGGCAATGCTGTGTCCTACTCAGAAGCCCAACAAGTCATAGGATCCATTCCCCCCAAGAGGCAGTTCAGCCCATTTCTTTGGCAACTCAGCCCCACCATTCAAGTGATTTCGAAACACCGCCCCCTCTCATTGATATGTGATAGATTTTTATCCAATTTTCCAAACAGAAAAACTAGAGTTCAAAGGACCATACTATTAACAAAAGTAGCCTGGTCTACACACCTGCCAAAAAATAGAACAAAAAAAATCAAAATGTACAATTATGTGAAAGTATAGACTGGTACAGGCCAAACCGCTGAATGATTTAAGCGAGTTGGATTTTTTTTTAATCAGCCAATTAAGTACTTCTAAATTCAGTCACTTTGGCAAGATTCAGACAAAATCTTTGAAACTACAACACTTTGTAGAAACAGGAAATACCACAACTGCTCTCTTGGCAAGGAAGGTTACAAATAAATCTCCTGACATCCCAGGTATAAAGAAATGTTCTGACACGATCCATTTGTATAAAATCAAATCACTGGCCACAAGTGTCTGATGTCTTACTATTGACTCAGAGCCACAGGCAGAAGGACAAGGCTTTGAATTTATTTATAAAAGGCTCTGCCATGGGTAGGTAGGTGACAAAGGAAAAGGTACAATATAATCTACTGGAAGATGAATTTAAAACAAAGAATTCCAAAAAAGAAAGATTATACTGAGTCAATGCTCACTGATTATACTGAGCCAATGTTTGCTTTTGAAAGCTGGGGGAAGGAATGATGAACCTTTCTATTTTTCTAAACTTTTATTCTGAAAAATCAAATTAAAAATAACAATATCCCATAATCTCTAAATTACTTCCACTGAAAACACCACCAAAGAATTTGTAAAATACTTTTATTCTTATCATTTCTTCCTTTGCCCAAAAAGTAATGGTTTACAATAACTCAATTTGCATTTTATTGCTTTACTGACTTTCTACACATGTATTTTGAAAATACTTATGGGCAAGACATTATATACAAGAAGGAACCCCGCCTCCCCCAGAACAGAAGTATCTTCTGGAAGGTGGGCCCCTTGCAGTACAGGCTTACCCCACTAGGTGAGTGTTCTAAGAACGCATCTATATCCGTGTACCAGCAGATGTTGTTGTGAGACGCTGCATTCGGTTTTAATGATTTTTTTTTTTTTTGGAGACTCTTTCAACTCATTTGCCCATTTCATAATGGGTGATTTACCAGCACACCTGCCCACACCACACTGAGTGTGCAGCAGTTTTTGACCAAAAACGGAATGACCCCTATACTCCACCCTCCCTATTCACCTAAGTGACTTTTTTTTTGTTTCCCTAGATGAAAAAATTCCTCAAAGGGAAATGCTTTGCCAATGTGGAAGAGGTGAAAAAAATGGCAAAAGTACTAAAAGGTATCAAAACCAATGAGTTCAAAAACTGTGTTGAGCACTGGAAAACTGTCTCCATGGGTGTATTGCATCAAATGGAGAGTACTTTGAAGGTGTCTGAAGTTTAAACATGCAGGAATAAACACACAGTTTTTCATAACTAAATTCCGGGTTACTTTGGGTCTCCCCTCATACTTATCTTTCATCATTTATGAAATCTCATTCTTTCATCTCAAACTGCATGTCCTCTGTTTCCAGCAACATGAAAGAAAGACTTTCCAGTGAGGAACATCTTTTGCTAAAGACAATTTAAATCAGAGCTAAATGTATTTTAAAATATTTAACTGGTTCCCAAGACAGAAAGGGAACTTAGATGACAGAAACAAGGACAAGATAGAAAGCCAGACCTGGACATGCATTAGCTGCCCCAGTGGCAGCTCTAAGTATAGTGAAATGCCAGTGTCAAGCCACCGATGCCCCTGATGACACCTTCATTGGTGATTATGGCACCCAGAGTAATCTTCCCAGAGCTGCGAGCATCTGGCTAGTACACAGCGAGCCCCTCTTATCCGCGATTTCACTGTCTGTGGTTTCAGTTACCAGTGGTCGACGGCGGCTTGAAAATATTAAATGGAAAATTCTAGAAGTAAATAATTCATGTTTTAAATGGTGTGCCATTCTGAGTAGCATGATGAAATCTCACGCTGTTCCACCGTGTCCGAAATCATTCCTCTGTCCTGCATCTCCCTGCTGTACGTCATATGTGAACCTGCCTGTTGGTCACTTCGTAACAGTCCCAGTTACCAGCTCAGTTATCAGGAGAGTACATTCACGTAACTGGTATTACAGAATACTGTTATATTGTTCTATTTTGTTATTGTTGTTAAGCCTATTGCTCAACTTAATTTATAAATTAAACTTTGTCATCAGTGTGTTCGTAGAGAAAAAAACATAATTTGTATAGGATTCAGTACGAGCCACAGGTTCAGGCACCCACAGGTGTAGGAACATATTGCCCACAGAAGAGGGGGGTGACTGTACTATGTCTTCAAGTGAGGATGCAGTTGTGACTGAGGGTTTCCTTACAGAAATATCATGTTAGAGTTAGGGCACTGTATGTTCTAACGCACGATGTATATTGATTAGATTGTCAAAGATTATAATTTCAGAACAGAAAAGAATTTGTAAAATATTGGTACAAATCATATAAAATTGCTGACATTTGATCATTTTTAAATTACAAAATTATCAAATGAGGACATTGGATCCAGTAAGTTTGCTTTGCTCTATACAGCTGCCTCTCTTCCTCAATGAGCTGGAAGTCCTCCATCCACCTCTCAGTTCTTTGTCTCAGGTTGTCAAACCCTCTCCCACAGGAAGATAGCCTTCCATGCCCACAAGTTCCTCTTCTCGCCTCAGCCAAGACATCCAGTTATTTGGTTTTGTCCAGTTTCCTCTGGACAGAGGGGGTGGGGGGGAGGTACCAAGTCCATGAGTGAAGTTGAGATTGAAGGAGAGCCAGGAAGAAACTTGGACCTTATTATTGAAATTCAAGGTCAAGCCATCTCCAAGACCATCCGAACTGCCACACTTCCAAGGATGTTCACCTCATGCTATGTGTGATCCTGAGAGTCTCTATAACGTTTTCCCTTTTCTGCTTTGAGCTAAGTTACGTAAGTCCCCTTTTTGTTACCTAAGCACGCTAAGTGCCAGGTCCCAGAAAAGAAGTTATGGCAGAGGGTAAAAATTCCTTCCACATTTATTTGTATGGAATCTTCACTTTTCAACTCTACACCAGATGTAAAGAAGTGTTCTTGCTCTAGTGCCATCTGTCAGCTCAGATCTAAGATTAATTCACATGATATAGCAGGAAAAAAGAAGTAAAATGACCTGGCTTTAAATCTTGTCGCTGCTGTTACTGACTGTGCTTAACTTCTTGACCCATGGTTTTCTAATCTATAAAGCGGAACTTAGGCCAAGTCTAGCCATGTGAGTTCACTGTAAGGATCAAATAAAATAAAACCTGTTCAGTATTTTGAATTGCCCAGGTCCAACAATGTGGTCAGGGAAATTTACATAGAGAGCAGAGTTGGGGTACCATGATGGCAGAAAAATCAGAGGAGAAAACCAGAGTGGGCCAAAGTAAAGGATTCCAGAAACTCAGTTCCAAAAGGAATGTATATTTAGAACACGTAAAAGGTCTGCTGAAGTTGCAAATACAGCCACCATACACAAGGATAATTACAGCTACTTTTTTAGGCAGGTCCACTGACTCAGTGGAAGTTTTCCAGATTCAACACTCTTCTAAGTTCACATCCAGATTAATATCACCTCTTGCACTGAGGCCTGCAAGGTACTCTCTGTGGGCAGCGAGATGGCTCTCAGGAATCAGTGTACCCCTACCCAAAGAAGAGAAAAAGGAGATTCGAGCCTTTCATGTGGGTAAGGTTCACGCTATGACAAACAGAAGTCAACGAAAAATTCCAGAGAGCCGACATCTGTGCCAAGGTGAGCTGTCCTTCACAGGCTGTTTTTTTCCCTGGGGCACCAGCCAATTCTGAGTAGTCTGGAGATTAGACTTGGTGCATGCAGAAGAACTGTAGGAGGAGGACAAAAACAAAGCAACATAGTGTTTGGCATTTGTACAAGGAATCAACATGATTTGGAAACTAAAATACCTCTAAAAGCCTTGACTGGTTTTGCCCGTAGAACCTTTGCTGTATTCTGGGGCTGGACACGAGGTAGACTAAAATCTCTGGTAATCTCATAATAACTAGGAGGGAAAGTGCCACTGGAAGAAGAGGCCTGGCTCAGAAACGTGGCTGGTCTCCCCAAGATACCATAAACATTTGGAAGTACTGTGTGGCAAGATGCTAAAGAACAAACCTAAGCTTCTGCAGTCTTTCAGAGATCTCCATCGAAAGCGCAAGGGGGACAGGTCTGAGGGGAAAAGGCAGAACTAGAGGTGGAGAGAGTCTCACTGAAATCCCCATCCCTGATCTAGCTCAGTCCCTGTGGTTGAGATGATCAGCTCTTCACCCTATCTGCCTCACAGAGGACAAATGAAGCCTTGTCTAATAGAGATAGCATTATGCAGAGCTTTGGCACTTGCTCTGAACACAATATGTGGCTGCAATAACAAACTACTAACATAAAAAGAAGCTGGAAAATATGACATAAGAAACAAGTAGAACAAGCAATATAAGCAGATAAAGAAAAGTGGATATTGTAGTCAGCATCCCAGACTTTGATACAATGATTAATATGTTAAATAAATTAAAGAAAATATAAACAATAGTGTTGAAGAGGTGTAGAATTTCATCAAAGAATTGGAATCCATTAAAAAATCATTCTAAGACTGCAAAATACAATATCTGAAATGAAGTCCTCATTGGATGAGCTTAATAGCACAGCAGAAGATTAATTAAATGATCCCAAAGACAAATCAGCACAAAAATATTTATCTAAAGCTCAGAGAAGACAAAAGAATACATATATTGGTCACATGCAGGTCTTAGTCCAAAATTCTACAACTTTGTTATTAGACTTAACTGAAGAAGAATAAAGAAAAATATAGCCATAAAAATATATGAAGCAAACATAATTAAGAACTTTTCAAACTTCTTAAAGAGAGAAACCTTCATATCCAAGAATCTCAGCTAACTCCAAACAAGGTAAGTATAAAGAAAACTATAATGAGGCACATCACCATCACCCTGCTAAAGACAAAAGATTTTCCCTGATTCCAACAGGCCAGATGGTCACTGTGCCGCAATCCTTATTTTAAACTCAAAAGGAATGTGTTATAAATTATTTTTCAATACTGCTCATTTTGTAAAGGAAATTAACTTCCATAACTCCAAAACAACATCAAATAAAAAATAAGTATATTGTGTTTATTGTTTGAAGACTTTAGCTGCTCTTCACAGATAATAGAAACCATTTGTTTCAAACTGTCTTATAATCAAGATAAATAAAACCAACTTCAAGAAGAATCCCCATGCCTGACTAATATGAGTACATTGGCATATTGAGAAAATAATTCCAAAGAAAGAGAGTTAAATCTTTGAGATGTCAACTCTTATATTAGATGTTTCCTTTAGAAAACACAGATATACACCTTACAAATCCTGGCTGAAGTTGTTTCTGATACCATAATAACATAGGGTCAGGCACAAGTTGTGGGCTGTATCTGAGGTAAAGAGTCAACATGAATCCAGCCCTTAGTAGGTGCCAGGTGCTGTTCTAAACTCTTCGCAGAGATCACCAGGGAAGTAAAGTGAACTTTATATGGACACGATCATACATGGATGTGAAAATGAACTCATTCATCACCTGAACCTCCACACCATAAATCATGTCATTTCATCAGTCCCATATCTTCCGGTATTAATACACTTAAACTCCTTTTTCCTAAAGTGAAGGGACCAAGAAGTACTTTTTTTGACTTCACAATAATGTAAGGTAGAGCATAGGAAATACCATTGATAATATTGTAATAACTACGTGTAGTTATTACATACACACCAGGTAGGCACTGGAAACATCGGAGGCAACACTGTGTAAAGTATGCGATTGTCTTCCCGCTATGCCGTGCACCTGAAACTAATGCAAACTAGCATTGAAAGCAAACTGTAACTGGAAAGTAAAATTTTAAAAATTAAATCCCTTTTTCTTTCTATTTAGAGAAAACACTCATTCCAGCTGGCAGCTTCTGGACTTGGGCTGGAGTGATGCAGACCTCGGTGGAATCAACTTCAGTTATCACTACGTCCTTTTCTCACAGACCAAGTCTGCTCTCTCCTTTCTTCCCTTTTCCTCTCAGAAACTTCCAGCCCTTCCCTCTGCTTTCCTCCTGTTACAACATCCCCTCCCCAGCCCCTAGCCTGGCTATGAAATGGGATATAGTCTCCAGACTTTTCCCTTCCTTCTAGTCCACACATCCATTTCCTCCTAAATTGTTTCAGCTAATCACTTTGGGAAACAGGGATAATTAAAGTCATAAACATTAAGGAATTTAAAAACTCATAACATTCTTAGAGCAGGGTTCTCTGGCACACTTTTTCTCTGTATCTGCAATTGTAACTAAACTCAGTTTGTTATTCTGGGCCATATACCTTGATTAATTAACTCTGCTGGTCTCATGAAAACATCTGGTGTCTCTGGGCTCCAAGCAATCAATTCACAACTCAGAGGCCCCCCAAAAAAGGTCTCTGCTCTGACACTACAAGCAATTTCCTTCAAAACCTGGAAATCCCCAAGGTAAGTGATCCATCAGCACTCGGTACTTCTCATTCCCCTGCCCCCTTGGAGGAAAAAGAACAAATAAATTTTGGAACAGAAAGGTCTAAAATCTAATAAGGTGACATTTTGCCCTAACTTCTCTGGTTGACCCATGCACCATCTATCTTAAGTAAACCTATACAAAAGAATTTTGCAATCTATCAAGAAAGTCCTGAAGTCCCTAACTTCAAACCAACCATCTCCCCACCTCACCCACTGAGTTATCTTTCCAAGCTAGACACCTAGGAGCTACCTTACTCTCCTTCTTTATCCTCTTCACTTGCTGCGGTTATTACTTCTTTTCTTACATATTTTATAGAGTTACTCTTTCATCGTTGCTCATTTTCTGTTGAATGTAGGTATTTGCTAGTTACATGTAGTCACCCATAAAATAGCTAAGAGGAAGCTGACACCAATTGGCATTTGAAAGATTTACTTTCTATACTGGTTTCTAATTTCATTTTAATGATTATTCATTCTATTGTTTTAGTTTAATATTTATTTTTATGCCTGAAATAATTTTGCTTACATGAGGCAGAGGTGGGTTTTTTTTTTTCAATATTTCCTGCTTAACTCTGTATGAACACAACGAAATAGGAAAGGGAGGATTGTTTTATATGTACCTTCCACCATTCCGTCTTTGATTCCTGGCATTTAGCATCAAAAGCAAGCATGTAGAGCAGCGGAGCGGTTAGCCACTTTCATCCCTTTTCATCATTTCCTCCCCATTATTGGATCTGCCTAAAGAACACATCACTCTGACTGCTGGGAGTTGTCAGTACTCAGAAAGGAAGTTTAAAATTATGTAAGAACTGAGCTTAATGACCTCCATTTCCTTGCCTATTTGGTAAATAATTTGTGGTTCCTGAGACTGGAAGCATATTTTAGAGTTCAAGCAAGCTTGGCAATAAATTGTCCCAAGGCTCATAAAAATGTGCACACGGCGTTTGCACACACCAAATCAAATAGCTGAAGAGAAGTGAAACCAACACAGAGCTGATGCGTGTACACTCACAGCACACTTCGGTCCCAGAACTGCAGACCCAGCTCCTTCCTGCTCCTGGGCACCACACATCTTGTCATATTGAATAGTTCAGTGATTAGGTAGGTTGTTTGAGCTGCCTTCTCTTTTTTTAACTTTTAAATCTCTCTACACTCAGTTCTGAGTGTTTTAATGAAAAACATAGGTTATGGGTTGCAAGCTAGGACCCAGAATGTCTCAGGGCCTAGCCAAGCCATTCTCCATCGCTTCTCGTTTTCCACGTGTGCAGAGGAAGGTCAGGAAGGGAAGACAGAGCTGAGAGCTGAAGTTGAGAGTAGATTTTTATAATGACCATTTTTTTGTCCCAATTAAGAAGTTAATGAAGAAATGGGAACTGACAAAAACAAGTCGGATGCACTATATTATACTTAATTAAGGTTTTCTCTTTTAATTTAGTGACTAAAATTATGGCTTCCTCTTATGAAATAAATTATTTGGCAGAATGCAAGTCCTGTGGGGACCAGGAATTTTGAAACATTCATCAGTATATCCTCTAGGTCTACCAGAAAATTACTTGCTCAATGTTTGAGTGAATAAGTAACCAGCAGAAGTGGTCAACAATTGTAATACAAAAAAATTTTTTAAAAAGACATTTCAGAATAAAGGCTGGCTGGTGTCAGAAATTGTATATCTAGAAGTCATCTCTTTCTTGATCTGTAACTTTAAGGATAAATGGACATTTTTTAAAAGGTACATGGTGGTTGTTTTGTAGTTCAGCATAAGTCATTATGGACTCACTGTGTCCTAGACACAGGGAGCCTTGAGTGGGTGGCAGGAGAGTTTTAGGAGTGGGGGAGTGGCAGGAAGTAATGCCCATCAGGGTGCTTTGTAATTACTGTTTGATCCAGCAGATACTTTTTCAGAATCCTAAAAGGTTGGCATTTCATTGCCTGCTTAATCATTTAAATCCTCATGGGCATTTGACCTGTTCAACCTGAAATTTAAATCACAAAAAGAGGGGGAGGGGTTGATAAATGAGAATCTCTTCCTATGCTGCCTTGAAAAATAAAAGGCAACAAAATTAAAATCAAACAAAATTACAGACTATTGAAAATTAACCCACTAATATTGACATTTCTCAAAGAACATCCTCTTTAAAGAAAAGTGAATAAGGAGTGGAGAGATCAAGTGTTCTTTTACTGATCTTTTGATCTTTTCACTCTCCAGCTTTACTTTAAAACATGTCCAAATACTGATTCAACCTCTCTCCCACTTTAATAAAGGTTCATTAGTGGATTAGGAGAGATTTGAAACTGAGCCCAGTGGAGTCAGCAGAGACAAGTTCCAAACAGCTACTCAGCTCATTTTGAAAAGTACCAGGCTAGCAACCTGGAAAAGATCCACCAACAAAATTGGGTTGGACTTGTGATGTGGAGCCCCACTGCACAGACTAACCATCTCCACTGTAGGCCAGAGTGGCAGTGTGACCCGCTGAAATTAACACAGCAAAGATTGTTGTGTTCAGTCTGAGCTCATCCCAACAAAGTCAACACAGCCCATCAGCATTAAAAATAACAATGAAAAAAATGTGAAAAAACATTGTGATAAAAGATAAGCAAATAAGTGCTACCACCTGGTCTCTGCTCCTCAGGGACCCCATTGGTCCCTTTGAAATCTGCAAAGTCCATCTCAATAAAAGCATGTCCCACACTTCCACTTGGTCTACAAAGAGATCAAACCAGAATGGTACAGGGGAATGAATCATTGACTTCCTTTCTCCCGTTTCCACAGGCCTCTCAAAATTATTTCAAAACTAGTGACATCTGACAAAAATACTACAACTTCTAATAGTAACAAAAATGAGACTCATAATATCTAACATTGAAGCACTTGTTATGGATTTTTATAGCTTTTAGCTCACTTAATATTGAAAACAACCCTATAACACACTATAGCAGACTCTCTTGGTTTAATGATTCAACCTATATCTATAATCCACTTTTCTTCCCAAGCTCAAGCAAGTGTGGCCATGAGAAATAAATCAGGCCCATGAAACATAAGTGAAATTCTGCTTATGGAAACTATGAGGAAAGTTTCTGATTTTCTGATAAAAGGGCAGACTCAGCTAAAATCCCTCCCACACCAGGCTCTTTCCCCCTCTTCCTATACAGAAAGAGGAACCACACATAAAGTGTAGCCAAAACAAAGGATAGAAAGAATCTCATTTCTCTGACACTACTGATCAGCAGCACCACCTCCTTGGACTTCTCTTTGCTAGAAATCACAATTCTGTCACTTGCAGCCAAAGGCATTCCTAACTGTTATTATTCCCATTTACAGATGAGGAATCTGAAGCACAAAAATGTTAAACAACTTATCCAAGGGCACCAGGTGTTAAGTGGAAAAGTTTGGATTTAAACCCAGGTTCTTTTCTCCAGAACCCTCATTATTAACCATTATTCCCCTGACAGAGATTTTCCCTCAAATTAAAAAAAAAAAAGCCATTGTAATTATTAATTTTACTCAAGCTCTCTACAATTTACTCATCAGCTACAGATACCCAAAGACAAATTCTGGATCACCTCCCTTCATCTTGTATCTCAGTTGCCATTTTCTCCCAGGGAAAGAAACCATCCTGGGTCTAGCCAATGATTTCCTTTAGTTCTTTAATCTTAAATTATTTTAATCTGTAGAACATGCCAGTAAATCAAAAGGTCCTTAAGTCTATTATTCTTTATCTGTATGATACAGAAGGAAGGGGGAGAGAGGGACAGGAGGAGGAAAAGGTAGGAAGAAGGAAGGGGGGAAGGAGAAAAATGAAAGAAGTAATGGAAAGAAAGGAAACATTGTTATTAACTAATTTTACCAGATT